>NC_087523.1:9944168-11144168 GCF_963921805.1 Phalacrocorax carbo | reverse complement strand
TTCAGGTAATAAGAAACTAAATTCTCAGCATGTTTGAGATGGTATCACCTTCCAGAAATGTGGATATTTGTCTACATGCCAGACTTTAAGATGCTTTAAACTGAATGTATTATGTTCTATGGACTTCTGGAGAATTAATCTAACCACATCATCTATTTCATAAGGCTGGTGTTTAAACTCTAAATCACTGTTTTCAGGAGTTGTTTGTTTGGCCTTATAAATTCAAAGGGATCTGAAACTTGTCATGCAAAATTCAAGTCATAAAGCAATTCTTTCCACTGAAGTCTTGCAGAAAAAAAAAGAAGGTAAGTAATTTTCTTCCAAGACGTTTACTATGAAGAGAACAGCTTGTTGCTATAGAATCAAAAATAAGTTTTTCAGATTTGATTTTTGAATGGCTTCAGCTTTTGCACTTAAAACTGTGGAATGCATTATATTTGAAAATGGAATACGCTGCAGGAGCAATGAATCTAAACTACCATTTTTTAGAAATGAATAGGTACTGTATTAATGCACATTAGGTCAATCTCTCATTGTCTGTCATGATGCACATTACCGCTCCCTGAATGACACAGTTGTTTTAGTGTACTGTGTGACACCCAGCAGGAAAATGAGTTAGTCTTCTTGCGGAGACCTTGTATCATCCTGGCTGCAGGCTCTGAATGAAAAATGAGGCTTTGAGGAAGGCTGGAGGGTGATGGAGCTCATGGGTCAGTCTTAAAGAGTTGGTGCTGAGCTGGCACTGGCTGCAGCTTGACTGAACCGATGCCTTGGGGGAAGCAGTAAAGGCCCTGGCATGGTGGTAGCATGCACTGCAGGTAGAGCTGTTTCTTCTGGAAGACATGAAAACCCATACAATGGGTAGTTATTACAGCTTTTGTGATATTCTTTGGCAGTATTCTCCAAGCATTTATTTAAACCATGATATTAATAGGCTAATACGAGTACTCTTGCTAAATTCTAGTCTGCTTAACGATATTCTGCTTAGCTACCTTTCCATTGATATCGTTTTATTCTGCATTTCTTACCCTAACTTGTTTTATCGTGTGAGATCGTGTAGCAGACACTGACTATTCAACTAACTTGAGAAATAACATCTAACTGGTATGTGAGACGGATTGGGGTTCTTCTGTAAGTAGCTGCTGGGCAGAAATGTGACGTTTTTCTGTAAGAAAACTTACAAAAATTTATGACAAAGGAACATTTTACCTCCTCTGATGCTCTGAAAATTCATTGCAACAGATGGCCCCGTGCTCAGTGATTTCTACTTTTAGCTTTGATGCTGTTTACGTATATAATCTTTAATAGCTAAAGAAAACAAAAATCTAGGTCTTTCTGGGCTGAGAAAAGATGCAGAAGAGTGAGTGAAGTATACTGGTAAATGAGTTATTGGTATGCCTGCTGACCCTAAAAGCATCATCACTTACATCTTCAAAATAGAAATCACAGTAAGAGAAGAGCAGAGCACTTGAGGGAATACTAAAATAGGAGCTGTCTTGGTGATCAATGGACACCGCCAGCTTTGGCAGAGCTCTTCAGAAGCTTAATAGTTTAACAAAAGCATCTTAAAGGAACTTCTTTTATAAGTCTCTTTTATATCTACTTTGTAATAAATGATCAAGTGGTTCATGAAACAAATACGGCTGCTGACAATAGACTAATTTTTCTAGCCTGGTATTTTTTGAAAAAGTGTGAGATGTCTGAGGTAGGGGTTAGACATATGGAACAGCATCCATTTAGTGCTGTCTTTGTGGGTGCTCTTCCTGCTGGTTTTGCTATGAGAGGGCGGAGTTTATAACACGTGCATGGTTCTGCAGAGATAATGTGAATTTTTCACCAGTTCTCGACATCAGTACTCAGTTCCTCGCAGCAGCATGGCCCTGCTGCAGTTGTTGGCTTTCTGTGAGGGGTGCAGCAGGTGCCAAGGGCTCTGCACGACACCTTGGCCAGCAGTGATGGTCCTGCTTAACTCACTACCCAGTCTGGCACTGATGGAAGGAATCCTGTCCCCAGAGATGATGGGAGCAGTCTGGCTCAGCACTCAGCTGGGAAAGTCTCAGAGAGGCTGGTCCCATACTCTCTGTTTTCTTGCAGAAGTGTGTAATGGAGGAGAACTGAAATAAAATAGCGTTCTCTGGGTGGATTTTGACTTTACATATTCTTCTCCTGTTGATGGTGTTTCCAACCAGAAGTGCTGCTTTCCCATTAGTATAATTATCTCATACTGGTAGAGCTACAAACAAATCAAGTGTAATTAAAGCACTGATGAGACCTGAATTTGTGGCTCTCTCCACAGGGTTATATTCTTTTTTAGATTAAAACTTTCAGGCCAATTGACTGAAATTCAGAAGAAGCTTAACATTGACGTGGAAAATGTCAGGGACAGAACGATCCCTCTAAGGACAGAGGCTGCTGAGGAGCCTCAAAGATGGTCAGCTGCAGTCTGTCTCGGAGCAGTCCTGACACCCATGAGCAGATGTCAGCCTTAGAGGGGCTCCTGCTGAGGGTTTCTATTTTTATTTATTTATTTGTTTTACCAGCAGCAGGAACTTGAACTGAAGAGCAAGCTGGATTTTTTGATAGGCATGGGAAGGCTTTTGGCGGGTGACACACTCTGATGGGGACTTTGGTGCACTCTGGGCCCTTGTGGGTACCAGGACCCACTGAATTTTTGTTATGGCAGGTCCCTCAGCTCATACGGTCCTTGACATTTCTGCAGAGCGTTCCAGAGCAGTTTTTTGTTTAAAGGAGTGGGTATGAAGCACTCTTCAAACAGATGGGGTGCCCCACCATGTAGTGCCCTGCACCAGAGATCAGCAGGTAAGGCTCATCTGGAAGTGAGATCTGTCTGCGCAGACAGAGACCCCACTAATGCCCTGCTGCTGGCTCAGGAATTGAGAGAGGTGCTAAGGGAATTGCCTTGCAAGTTGAAGTCCTGTATTCACAGAGGATGTAGCACTGACAGATATTTTCCCCCTTCTTGCTCCGTTCATGTCTTTTGGCCCTGACTTCTGTGTAGAGGTGAGCAGGTATTTAATTTCTTTCCCTATCTGCCTCTAGCCTCCTGCTCTGACCAGTGTGGAGAGTGTTGGAAAGCACATTTTACCTTGAGTTGTGACCCTAAAGTGATCTCTGCTACCTCTGGCCTGGAGTGGGCTGGAAACAATGGGAGGTAGTAGGATGACCCATCACTTCCACCTCTGATACAGTGAAACCTAACGTAAAGGGCTGGCTGAACATCACTGCCTCGCCGAAGTGTAATGAGGTCATGCAGTGCTGACACTCTGGGATGGTCTTCTAAATGGGATGATGACTAGTAAATGTGGGCTGCGCAGGTTTATTTAATTTATTAAATTTCTTAAGGGATGAATCTTCTAGGCAAGATTATACATTACTGCAGCAAATTATCCAAATGTGCAAGTTATTGAGGAGTTAAATGGATCTGAGTTATGGAGTGCCAAACATCCTGGGAACAGACAATTCTGATAATGTCCTTTGATTATGTCAGAGCCATTTTATGGGTAATATGTCTGAATAAATCTGAAAATGTCAAACCTATACATAAGCAACAGATTTGTCTTAATGCTCCACACTACTGAACAGAGCACCGCACAAAAACTGTATTTGGCGCTGTGAAGGCCTGGGGATGTGAAGGAGAGCTCATCGGAAGGGACAGCACTGCTGTGCATCTCTCGTACCTCTGCCTAAAAGTGCTCCAAACCACATCTGTGTGTGGGGGTGGCGGTTGTGACCCTGCTGTTTTCTTGGGGATGTTCTAAAAACGTTCCTGTTAGTCTGAATGACTGCAAAATGAGTAATGTGGTCAACTGTAATTCACCTCTGCACTGCCTTTATATTCCAGCTACACACGACACCTCTCATGGGCTGCTTGCCTTATCTCTGGTTATTGGAGCATCAGGAAGCCATGGAAAACAGAGCTAACACTCCTGCCTTCATACAGATACGCTGACAAGTGAATGCAACAGGTGGTTGCTATTTATCTCTTATTTGAATAGAAGTGACCACTCCAAATACTAGCATAAACGAAAGAAAAAAAAAATCTAATTAAAAAAAAAAGTGATCAGCGTGGGGTTTTTTTTGTGGGTGTTTTGTTTTTTTTTTTTTTTTTTGTGGGTGTTTTGTATTTTTCTTGTGTGTGGTTTTTTTTGGTGTGGGTTTTTTGTTGGGTTTTGTTGTTATTGGGTTTTTTGGTTTTTTTCTGCTTTTCTTTGCTGTAGGTTAATATTGATACAGCTGTGCCTAAACGAAAAATTAACAACTACCTGCAGTAACAATGGGAGAGCTTTGCGAGGGGGAAGCTGCTTGCTGAGTGCTGGTGAGATCTAAAGAGCTCCCTGCTCTGTGGGAGTGCTCCACTGAAAAATTTAGCCTTCTGAATGGCCTGTTGTATGCATGCGTGTGTATAAATCATATCACCAGAAACACTGAACAAACTTCTGTGGTAATAACGCTGACATATGAAGTGTCCCTGCTGTTTTGGGAAAGCTGGATGGCCTGTTCTAGAGAGGCAGGGCAGTTAGAGAGACTTTGTAGAATGAGGCGCTCTGATGCCCTGTGGCCTTGCTGTGGTGGGAAGGTACATGGGGTAAAGTCGATCCTGTGTGCAGGGCAACCTCTGAATCATCTAGTTCCTGCAGTATTAAGCAGACTTTGCAGCACATATTGTTTCTGCCACATTGTTAAACTAATCAGGCTGTAGAAATTATGTGAATGCCTCCTTATGAGAAAGAGCCTATGCCCAAATTGCACGATAGCTTCACTGGTAGCACTCACAGGTATGGATTTGCAGAAATGTCAATGACAAGAAAAAGGTACAGGAGATACATCTCTCAGTAGAAATGAGACAAGCTATGTAAATGATTCACCATCTCCTCCATTATAATGGAGAACTTTTTAGAAGAAGTTATGTCCTAGGCTATTACATGCATGGCACAAGAAATCTTGCCATACCATACTATACTGCAGTTTCTAAGGCTTTTAATTAAGTTATTGCCTTATAGGCCCCTGTTTTTTCATAATTGTAATTAAATAGTGTAAGCTAAGAAAAAAAGTGTAAGTACTTTTAGTATGAAAACAATACAGGGAGTAGCAAGCAAGTGGGGGAGCTACTTTTGCTTTAAATTACTAGCAGGTCAAATCACCAAATTCAGCTGGGCTTGATGTGTTTTGTCTAATAACATATATTTGCTTTTGATTCTTATCTGTATAATGCAGCCAAATGCTAAAATGTGCACCATACACAATCTAAAAAGAAACAGATGAAGCGTTTCAGAAATTATTTAGGGAGTGGTCAGCAGAAACCGTCCAGCTCTGGAGCCCTCAGCACAGGAGGGACATGGACCTGTTGGAGCGGGTCCAGAGGAGGCCACAAAAATGACCCGAGGGCTGGAGCAGCTCTGCTGCGAGGACAGGCTGGGAGAGTTGGGGTTGTTCAGCCTGGAGAAGGGAAGGCTGCGGGGAGACCTGATTGTGGCCTTCCAGTACTTAGAGGGGACTTATAAGAAAGATGGGTACAAGGCCTGTTGTGACAGGACAAGGACAGGACAAGGGGTGATGGTTTTAAACTAAAGGAGGGTAAGAAATTTTTTACAATGAGAGTGGTGAAACACTGGCCCAGGTTGCCCCGAGAGGTGGGAGATGCCCCATCCCTGGAAACATTCAAGGCCAGGCTGGACGGGGCTCTGAGCAACCTGATCTGGTTGAATATGTCCCTGCTCGCTGCAGGGGGTTGGACTAGACCGTTAAAGGTCTTTTCCAACCCAAACCATTCTATGATTCTATGATTCTAAGAAGAGGCCGGCAATCCAAAGGTAGGTTTCATTTGAGGTTCCCAGGCTTTAATTGTTCTCTTAAGAGGAAAAAGATAGAAACTGCAGAATGTTTGGATTTGAGCCCCTACCCTCAGTGCTGTTTAAATAGTTAATTCCCTGTATTTAGAATATGCCATCAGATAACTTTTTATTTGTTTAAATACTCGTATTAACAATAGGGTCCTCACTGAAATGTATTTCCCATAGAAAAAATGCAGAAAATGTTACAAATAGATCTATAAAGGAAGACGATGCCAACAGTGTTTGTATTGCTCGCAGGCAGAACTACAACTGCATAGTAATCCTTTTGCAGTGCTAATGGAGAGCTACTTACCCAGATCATTTAAAAACAACCTCCTGCACCAGGCTGCAGAATCACCTCTTACCCCAAGGAGACATGGACAGTGAGTAGCAGAGACTAAGTTACTGATGGCACCATATTCTGGGGACAAGAAATCAGAAATGCCTGGGCTGAGGTGCTGTGCCAAGCGGATAAAGCTTGTAAGAGAAGAAGCTTATGATGAGTGAACTGTAAAATGGGGACAACAGTCATTTTGGTTTGTGTTTGTAAAGTGCTTAGAACTGGAGCTCTAGTACACGTTGGTGACTCTGAGGTGCTGTGGTAGTATAGACACTTACTGAGAAAGATGACGAATATGGGTGTTCATGATTATGACTAATTATCGCAGTAAAACAGCATTTCCTATAACACTTTGAATGTTCTTGTATGAGGATTTGGTTCTGTATTTTAGACTCTCCTTTGTTAAAGGGAGTCCTTGAATAAGTAGCAATATTTAGAGCATAATTTAGAAGGAAAAAAAATGCTTTTACTCTGGTGAATATCTGCCCGTTTATGGATTTAATTGTGCAGCTAAATAAGTGCCCTCAACTTAAACAAAGACTCCGAAACATGTCAAGAAGCTTTGCCAATGTGGAGTCACAACATGCAGAGCTGTGATCCGTCACCTGCAGAGCAGCTGTAGCATACGCAATCCCATTGCTGTGTAAGAGTAACTTCCCCTCTTCTTAAAGCAATCCTCAGTCGTTCTGTTTTCCAGACTAACACAATACAGGTTTTTTTGTCTTTCGGGGGGTGGGAGACCTACCCTTAATTAGAAGCCTATTTCTGACTGAGTGTCCATCAGGACTGTTGGAGAATTGTTTTTCACTAGTCTAGAAAATGGTAGAGTTATGTTGAGTCTGTTTTGTCTTCGCTTTTGTTCCTGTTCTAAACCTTTTTTCCTGCTTGTCTGTTTTTGTTTAAACAGGCTGCTATGCAAGGAACAGCGGTCCACTCTGAGTAAATTACGGGCTCTCTGAGCCCCTCTCAAACCTCCCATGAAACCACCTGCTCCGCAACAGGCTCCCCAGCCTGTCCTGCTGTAGCAGTGGGAAGGTCCCTGCTCAGTGCGCAGCTTGGCATTGCCCTACCCAACTGCTCACCTCTCAGCTAGGCCCTGTAAGTGCACCTGCAGGAGCGCCTCTTCCAGGCTTGTTGTATCTGTCCTGGGTGCCTACCTTGGCAATGGATAGATTGCCTTTGCCGATTGTGCAGCGAGGCTAGAGCACCAATATAGATTTGGATGCAGGTATTTCTCCTTTGGGCTTCCTGTTGCACCATGTTCACTGAAGTGGAGAGGAGCAAGCGATAGCATTGGGGTTCAAACCTAGAAAGGGTTCAGCTGAGTTTGCTTGGTTTGTTTTAACCACCCTTGGCCCTGGATTCTGTGTTCCAACCCCACTGCTGAAGAATTCCAATTTACTGTGCCCAAAGTTTCCAAAGAGATACTGCATTTTTCCAAGTAATGACAAAATGCCTACTTTCTTTCATACTTTTTTTTTATTTGGGGTTTTTTCCCCTATTGGGAAAATATGAAACACCTGAGAGAAACTTCACTGCTTTTCATTTTAAAAACTTTTTTCAGTATGTTCCCTCTGTGAGAATAAACAAAAAAAAAACCCCTGAGGGTACTTCAGCAGTTGCTCATGATATGCAGACATATTTGCATGCTCTTTTATAAACCTTGGTTTTAAGCCTATTCTTAAAACATGTAATTTCTAACAGAAATGAAAGAAAAATTTAAAAATATTGAAAAAGGAGGTAGAAATGCAGTTGCTTTTATTTTTTGCCGAGGCAAGGTTTCATTCCTCTGAAGACAATGAGTAGGCAATGGTGAGGACAGCTGTGAATCATTCATTGAGACCTTCAGCTGTTTGAGGTGATGCAGGGCCAGCACATCTCAGCTCAAGCTGATCTTATGCCCCAAACCTCTGTGCTCTGTGAGCAGCCTGCACCTTGGGAACATGAACAAGGAATACGTTCTTGAGGGAGAAAAGCAGCAAAGAAATGCACCTAGTTCAGGTCATCTGTGTCAGACCTGTGTCACCAGGCTCTCTGGGAAGAAGGATAGCATCTAGCAGATTTCCTGGCTTAAAAAAAATGGTACAAATAGGCCAAGACCTTTTTTTTTTTTTTTTTTTTTTTTTAAAGTAATTATATGAGTCAGCAGAAACGTGGAGTATCTGCCAGTTTGCAAATAGCACAGAGTGTTCAGCATTTCCCAAGGCATTTATTTGGCAGTTCTCTGAAGCTGGATGATTTGTATCTGAGTCTGATCTCACTTAGTGTCTGAAATGGCAAAAATGCATCTAACTAATCGATGACATTGGGATGGCCTTCTTGTGCTTATAAGCGTATCAAGGGACTTCATCCCCCTGGCCATAAGATCTGCCCGTTCTCCCTTGTGCTGGGAGCCTTATTGTGTTGCCATATTGTTAAGTTGTTTTGGTGCCCACAGGAAGCATCAAAATTGCAAATTCTTCAACTTAAAAGGTATCTTAAAAAAACCACCAACGAATCAAAGAAAGCACAAGTGTGACTATTGGGTTTTTTTACCAGGACAGAAGAAATCGTATCTCTTCTCAGACCCTGGATCAGATCCTCTGACCCATTTCTTTTGCTGTTTATGACCTCTCATACCACTCTACCTATCTGAACAGCTAGTTTATCCTGTTCTATGATGCCTGATTAGTTTTCATTTTGTTGGGCAGGGGATGTTTGTTCCTGTGCATCTTCCCAGTCAGAGGGGTGGGAGCTGTGAATCGTATAGAATCATAGAATCATAGAAACATTAAGGTTGGAAAAGACCTCTAGGATCACCAAGTCCAACTGTTTACCCAACACTACCATGCTTCCTAAACCCTGCCCTGAAGTGCCACCTCTACACGTCTTTTAAATACCCCCAGGGATGGTCACTCCACCACCTCTCTGTGCAGCCTGCTCCAGTGCCTGACCACTCTGTCAGTCAAGAATTTTTTCCTGATATCCAATCTGAACCTCCCCTGGTGCAGCTTGAGGCCATTTTCTCTCGTTCTATCGCTTGTTACTTGGGAGAAGAGACCAACCCCCACCTCTCTACAGCCTCCTTTCAGGTAGTTGCAGAGAGCGATAAGGTCTCCCCTCAGCCTCCTCTTCTCCAGGCTGAACAAAGCCAATTCCCTCAGCCGCTCCTCATCACACCTGCTCTCCAGACCCTTCCCCAGCTTTGTTGCCCTTCTCTGGACACGCTCCAGCACCTCAATGTCCTTCTTGTCCCGAGGGGCCCAAAACTGAACACAATATTCAAGGCGCAGCCTCACAGTGCCGAGCACAGGGGCACGATCCCTGCCCGGCTCCTGCTGGCCACACCAGTGCTGACACAAGCCAGGATGCTGTTGGCCTCCTTGGCCACCCGGGCACTGCTGGCTCATGCCCAGCCGGCTGTCAGCCCGCACCCCCAGGGCCTCTCCGCCGGGCACTTTCCAGCCACTCTTCCCCAAGCCTGGAGCGTTGCCTGGGGTTGTTGTGACCCAAGTGCAGGACTCGGCACTTGGCCTTGTTAAACCCCATACAACTGACTTCAGCCCATCGATCCAGCCTGTCCAGGTCCCTCTGCAGAGCCTTCCTGCCCTCAAGCAGATCAACACTCCTGCCCAACTTGGTGTCATATGTTGCTCAGGGCCATGTCTCTTGGATATGCTCATCCCATGGCCAGCGTTTGCATGCTCCTCTGCCTCTCCACTGTGGTCTCCAAAGGGGTCCTCAATGGGCAGCTGCAGAAGTTTTGATGTGCTTCCTCAGTCACTGGGCTGCTGAAGTTGTGAACATTTTGGAAGGTGCTGTCCAGTGTCAGGGAATCCATATGGAGCACCCCAGGGATCATGAAGTATTATTTCTGAAAGTGTAAAAGAAATATCTCTGTGTATGGCCCTTGCTTCTGCAGCTGTTCTCCAAGCTGCTGAGACAGTGAGCAACTGGGCTTTCATTAGCAGAATAGTGCAGACTCCCAACATCTCCAGACCCCATAATTACACTTTAGAGCCTGGCCACCTTTGTGGGAAATCCCCACCAAAACTGTTAATCAGGCTTTAGAGTGAGGACCACGATGACACTTATTATTCTAACATAGTGCTTCCCATTGCTAGCGCTTCGTGGCCTGTCTCTTTAACAGCACTGAGCTGTCAGTTCTGCTTCTGTTAATCTTTCTGAGAAACTCGAAGGAAATATTTCCTGATTGAGGTAAGAAGAACCATTCAGGCTCACATGACCTGCAGCTTATTTTGGGTTCATTCATCCTATATTAACATTTTTCCTGAGGCTGGACAAACTCAAGTAATTGTGACCTAAAGCAGCAAAACACTGAAATCTTCTGGAAATACAGTCCCCCAAACATGTATGAAATTTTTGTGTGGGGTTCTTTTTTCTAAATTTGAAAAGTCCTTTCTGTGGCAAATATGGATGCTGCATTGTTGAAATGAAGCTCAGATCTGGGCTGGTCATAGCTGTAGGTGGCTTTTTAGTATAAATAGTCTGTATTTTGTATATTTAAAAGAAAATTATTGCAGACGTCTTTCTGCATATATGGTCAAAGGCAGATTCTCATCACATGCTAATGTTATTCCATTGACAAGTACGGAGTTACTATTGCTGTGACTTCAAATGTAATGAGACCTGGGCTGGGCTTTTAAGTGTTCAAGTGAGTTCACAATAACAGACAAGCTGCATGAGCCTGAAGTGGCATGGAGCTATCTTCTTTAATTAATTGAGTGACCGCCCCTTGTGAGCAGTGTCACCTAACACTGCCTCACCTCTGTAATGTAGGATAAAGCACAGCTGCAGGGGCCTGAAAAATTGTAAATCCAGATTTGTACCTACATGGTTACAGGGCATAGTGGATAAGTTAAAATATTAGATATTACTGAGTGGAATAATGGTAGATCTATGAACGGAGTAGCAGTCTCCACAAGGCACCAGTGATATTGTATGGAGGAGGATTTGCAGACAAGGAGATGACTAAATATAATGTTGAAAGATACACAGCATGAACTAAATAGCACTACTGACAATTTGAGTTTGCGTGCTTACTTACCATATGGATGAAACACTCATTAAAATAAGTGTATGATAGATATTTGATAGAAGGAATAATGGAAAGGAGTGCATAGTAGCGTGTATAAAGAATGCATGTAAGTGCTTATAAAGGAGAAAAAGGATTTTTTGCATAATGATCATAGTGTTTTTGCCTTTTGATTAATGGCAGACCAGTTTGCTAATGCCCGAACAAGGAAAGCTGAAACATGTAATGAAGGCAGCTAGATACGGTGATTCTGGAATCAGTAGTTTGTAGAATTTAGAGGAGCTAGTTAAAATGAAATACCAGCAGCCAGATTGTTTCCCATCATGTAAAGGCATTGCACACTGCTGAACATCACCTTCCCAGAGACCTGGGCGGGAGAGGGAGGAGGCAGCAATTTGCTGGGGCAGAATATCCTGGCAGTGCTGGATTGCAGGAGGAGTCAGAAGGACTGCACTGATGAAAGCCCACATTTTTCTTGGTGTATGTCATCACAGTTAGTCAATTAGTATTTGCTCTTTTTTCCCCCCATTTTAAGGCCTGACCTAATGCACACTTAACTTAAGCACTTACTGATGACTGGCTTGTGTTCTGCAATCTCCAATCTGTGATTGTGTATCTGAATTACTTATGAATCCAGGTCTAGTTTCTTTTATCCTACATAGATCTCTTCAATACTTCCTCACTGGGTTGCTGTAGGTTTGTTTTTCTCTTGAGCTGACTTTAGGGATATAAATCAGTGCTGGATCTTACCTGTGGCCCAACAGTTTCTTGTCTGCAGTAGCAGCGAATGCAAATTAGATGGTTTATCAGTAGCTAATTTGCCATTCTTAATGTCAGACTGCAGATGGCTTCAGGAAAAGGGGGCTTGTATGCAAGTAATGCCTACATCTTCATTAATTCTAGATGAGCTCAAACAAAAGCAACTCTTCAATATTGTGGGGGAAATAAAGCCACATCTTTAAGCTCAGCAGCATAGGCATAGCTTGGGTACAATGTGTGTGCCAGGCCTGTATGTGGCAACAGGACGAAATCTTCTCCCTTCATAGTGGGAGGATATTGGGGCCCTGCAGGATGGTTTTCAAGTACAGGGAGAAAGCACTGAATGATGAGATGGATGGAAAAGATGTGGCACAACTTCTGTGGTAGGGCAGCAACGAGGCAGAGGTCCCTGGGACACCTCCTGAGTGACATACATGGGGCAGGGTCCAGTGAGGAGTGGAAAGGAGCAAGAGGAATCCCGGTCCTGTCTCCCACCCCATATCTCCCAACCACCTATGGGCTGATGTCCCAGTCTGGCCTCAGCTTGTCCCTGTCCCCACAGAGGTGCCTGATGCCCTGGGCTGGTGCTGCCCCCCAGCCTGCACTGCTCCCTGGCTGGGGTGATGAGAAGTGCCCAGGACCCCAGGAAGCCCCCAGCCCTCACTGCATCCACAAAGCGACTTCTTTTAAGTTGTGTTTGAGTCTGTAATTAAAACTCTGAATGACTTTGGCTCTTCATCAATGCCAGGATTTGAAAAGGAGAGAGAAAGACAACTTGTGGAGATCGGTATGAAACCTTCGGGTCATCTTGTACCAAATGTAAGATCAGATATAGGTCTAAACCTGACTGATGGCTTTGAAGAAGCAATAGATAAAGGCATCCACAGTCTATTTGAAGAAAAATTGCCATGAAGAAGTTCCAGTATGGCTAAGACAAATACACTTAAAATTATCCTTTGAAAGATGGTGTAAGCTAGAGGAGAGAGGAAGGAGGAGGGGTTTGAATGCCAGAAGCAACCTGTGGTTATGTTTGTGAAGTCTCTGAAAAATCATAAGAAAATATAAAGGCATAAAGTCAGAACAATGTCAACTGTGTCTATGAAAAAAAGCTCAAAAGTGTGGAAACATTCAAAGGAAACAAGAATGAATCAACAGAGCTAACCAGTCTGCTATGTACTGATTGACAAGGAGAGGACAGAAAACCATATAAACAGTTTTTATTTGGGACTATGCTTCGTGTGGTATAACCGTTGCAAACAAGAAATATTACTGTTGTTTGATAGACTTATCATCTAGCAAAATATTTCACAGCATATGAATAATAGCTTAGCAATATGCTTGTGAATGAACAAATTAAGGTGATGTGGTGGTAGTATTCCAGTGAAAGTAAAAGGAATGTTTCTGGAAAACCTCTTCAGTTCAAATAGGAATCTTTTTATGTTGTAATTTCTAAAGAAATCTGGCTTAGCAACATGGTTCCATCTTGCTAAACAGCAAAAACAAAAATAAAAACCTGTTGGCTAAAAGAAGGACGCAGGCTTGCTCTCAGGCAGAGGATACACGAGGGAGAGCCACAGCTTTGTGTGCAAGGGCACCTGGCCAGGTTCTGTTGGCCTCACAGGGTACTGACTGGTCTGTTGGGACTGTGCTCGTGCTTCTTATAGCGCAAATGTTCACATGCTAAATAATCTGTATAGCGTCAAAACTGGAGATGAGAAAAGGCTTTTTGGTCTTTATCCTGGCACATAAAAGACATATCTGTATGCCAGTGGGTTTTTTTCCTGTTCTAATTAGGGAGATTATTTCACCATTTCCATTGAGTGTCTCTCCCAGGGATGGGAAGAGATAAACCTCTGTGGCTTGCCTGACATTCAGCCCTCCATTCTTCTTTGATTAATTTCCCCCATTTTTTTTCATGTCTTATGTATTCTAATTCCTTTCTGTGAATGCTTCAAAGCATTTAGCATCCACTGCATGATCACTTGGTCCACACGTATGTGCTCTGCTTTCTTTGCATAGTAATCTCTATAGCCCCGTGATATCTGGGGCTGGGTAAACTAAACAACTAATTGTATTAATCTGCAAACTGCTCTGATGACTTGGTCCCCTGAAAAAGAGCATTAAGAGCAGGTGGTGAGCTGTGACTGCTGTTTCTGATTGGAGAAGAATTATGCATGTCTTTATTTCTATTATCTCTTTCCTCTGTCTTCCCACCTGCTGTGGGGTCTGGTCTTAATACTGCAGCAGAGCCAGCCTTTTTCCCTCTCTCTGTACTTAGACATGGAGATAATGCTATGGAGGGGCACTAGTTTTCAGCTGCTATACTAATTGCATGATTAATATCGAGGTACTAGGGCTGAAAACTTTGACTGAGAACCAGGTGAAGACATAATTGAATGAATTAAAGATGGAAGGAAGGATTAAAATTGTGCTCTTAGCTTCCAGCCATGCAAAATATTTTGAGACCAGTATTTTAACTAGAAGCATGAGAAAAATGCTAAACCACTGAGATGCCCGAAGCACTTGGTGGTTATCTCAAGGCTGGGTATGGTCTTTCCCTTACAGGGAAACAGTTCTCTGGGCTGGATTTCCAATGTGATCTGTTCCAAGATGTGAGTGGACAGGACTCAGTAGTTCAGAGATTACTGGCTGTGATACTCTAAATCCACAGCAGAGTAAAAGGTCTGTGTTCTATATGCTGCTGAGGTTTGGCACAGAAAAGGCTGCTGAACAGAGGTTTGGCCCTTGGTGTGCCTGCAGCTCGAGGTTACCTTTGAGCCACCTGCAAAGTGCAAGTGTGAATCCTCCAGAAGCAGAGCTATTAAAAACCAGAGGTTCCTGATGAGAATATAATACTTACATTATTATGTTTCCTTTCATGGAAGTACTGCCTTATGATCTGGCTCAGTCAGTGTGAAGAGGAGGTCATGGCTGCATTCCTGTTGGGTTCCTTATGTGCAGAAAGCTCAAAATGTAAAACCTATGAAGGGCTTTGTAACATCTCATTGCCTTTAGACCTTGGTACAGATTATGTCAATTTTCCAAATGGTCTTAACTTACTAAATCAACTCTTCTGGAGTCTGTCACACTGTGTAACTCTCTGCTGTTGCTTGGTGAGCCTGTGTTAAGCTATGAGAGCCACAAAGCAGAAATTACACTTGAGGGCTGAAATCTATCTTACTTTCCTTAGGGTTGAACGCATGACCTGGTGTTACAGTTTCGGCTAGGCTTACCTCTCCAAAATTCAGGAACACTTGCATGCCCAAACAGGCTGCCCTGGCCCACAGTGTGTATCCAAGTAGGCTCCGAATGGCTGTCTGGCATTGTTATCCCCAAGTTTTTGCTTTGTGAGCAATCCAGCCCTGCATGAGTTCAGAGTTTGGACACCAAGGACCTAATGCTGGACAGTTTTCAGGTTTTCCTCCTTTGCCTGATTTGGCTATAAGTTGGGCAGTCCATTTTTGGGCAATGAAGCAAAAAAAAAAAATAGGTGGCTTGATTTAATTTTCTCTGCATTCCTCTTCTGAAGTGCATTTTTATTTTCAGAAAGAGGTACCTCTTCATGCTTTAACAGTACCACAGAACTTGTAATCAGATGTGTCTAGCTACAGAACAGATACCACTTAAGAGCTGTTACTTGATATTTTCTTGCACAAATGTGAAAAAGGAAGAGTGAACAGAGTAATATTTTTTTTGAAGTATACAAAAGCATCCCATTACTGTTTTGAGCTGAGTATTTAAAGCATTCTGTGAGCCCTGGGGTGAGGAAAAGCTTTCCATTCATAACCACCTGCAGCCACCTTTGAGCTTTTTACATGAACTCAGGTAGCTGACAGAAATGCTTCAGTCTTTTCAAAAGGTGAGGCAGAGTCCTCTGCCCTTTGTTGCGGTCTCAGCTAAAATAAGCTTCCTTTCTTTCTTATAAAGACAAATGTGTTCTAAATTAACATGCACTGTAGTAACTATGTTAGTTTGATGAGGGAACAATCAGGAAATCGCAAATGAAGATAATAAAATAAAATGTAGTAGCTCTTACATACCTTGCAAATCTAATGTAATTAATTTTACTGGTTTCAGTTTTAAAACACAGTGAAAGAAGAGCTGCAGCAAGGGAACACTGTGAATCAGAAGGGAAGGTGGTGGTAAATCTGAGCCACAGAAACTTTAATGCTCTAGTCCCAGGAACGGGGCTGCATGTGACAAAGCATTGGCTTGAGCGGACCCCGTGTAAGAGACTGGTGTCTTTTTAAACAGTCTTGTGCAGCCACGATGGGTAGCTACGCCTGGTGGTACACAAGGAATAGGAGGGAGGTTGTGCCACTACAGCCCAGCTAAAGGATGACCGATGGGAGGAGGGACTGCACCCCATACTGGGGCCAGGGGACTGGCAGGCAGACTGGCCATAGACTGGGGCACTGAGATGGAGGATAGCTTTTCCAGGAACTGGGAGAGGTCAAAATTCCCTGGGGTCCCACTGGAGAAAATGACCAACTAGAAAAATTCCTGAACATGTGCAGCTGCTGCTGCTGCTGCTTTGGTTTGGGAAGCCAGTGCTTGCCACAGAGTGCACTTACTTTGTATGGATGGGAATCAGAGAAATAGAAGGGCTCTTGCTGGAGATGATCAGAGGTTTTTTCTCTACTTGCTGCCTTTGTTTCACTCCTGTTTCCAGTTTGGTGTGTGCAGGGGATGATCGCGGGGTGCAGGACAGTGGATTCAGGATCTACGAGAAGGGGCACTGCAGGTAACCTGGGCCGCCCACAGCCCTTGGAACCCAGGAGCATCCTGCAGGTCCCCAAGGGGAGGCCAAGGAAAGCCTGCAAGTACTCAGCATGATGCACTCTCAGCATCCGGTAATACCAGTAATGAAGGGGTTTTCTGAGTCAGCAGATTATGTGTAATTCCGGTTTGTGACAAAGAACTGCTGTGGATGCTCAGGGACAGAGTCACTCAGCTTTTAGAGCATGGGAGGTGCTGAGCTGGATTAGACCTCCGCTCAGCCTGATCCTGGTGCTGCTTAGCATCAGAGACCTTTGCTTCAGGGGGAGTAGCAAGAAGCTTGCTGCAGGTAAGGATGAAATGGGCAGCTTGAGACTGAGCTAACGGTCCCTTGCAAGGAAATCAGGGGCCTGCAGTCATTGGAGAGTCTTGTTTCTTCCACAGAAACTCACTCTTCTTGTAAACTGATATCAGTGCCCCATCCTCTTTTGAAACCAGCTTCAATCTTAACCTCTGGTGTTTGGCATAAAGTTCCAGTGGATTAGCTGATGTTTTATGTTCAGTTTTAAATTGCTCGCCCTTCACCCCTCTGACTGTTCTCTTATTTCACAGCACAAGAAGAAGAAGCCTAGACGTTTTTGGCCTGGTGTCTGTAGGCTCCTCACTGCTTTATACTATCTTTTGTTTTTCATTGCTGTCTTTTTCAAAGCTTCCTTAATCTTTTTGTTTCCTATTCTGACCTTCATCCTCTCCACCCCTCATTGTAAATATTTTTCTTTATAGTAATTTTAGGATTACTAAACACAGTTTCATTGAGTGTATGACTGGATTTTTATAATGCAGCATACCAATGAATGTGTATTGCTGATGTTCCCAGAAACTGTACTCTTGAACAAAGACCTCATTGTGGTAGCAATTTTATAAATGCACGATGGAAGTGGCCTGTGTGTGGGAGAGCTAATAAATATGAGATGAGTTGGTTGCAGGCAGGGAATGCAGCAAGCAAGGGGATGGGGTCGCTCACAACAGCAGGGGTCGTCAAGTCACAGCAATCGCTATAGCTGCCTGATTTTGTGGTGGAGGTGAGCAAGAAATGGGTGGTGAATGAGCAGGAATGAGTTACGAAAACTTCTGGCTCGAGAGACGTGAACAAAGGCAGGAGTGGTCCCAGGTCTGTACCTTGTCCCACATAGCAGAAAGTATGGAAACAATATAGATGAGATTGATCCTGTGCATGTCTTACCACTGCCCAACGTCAAAGTTGGACAAATGCAGCTTTTTTTACAGTATTCATCAGACATAGTAATATTTAAGCGCTAATTTATGAAATTAATATGCTTTGTAGAAAGATGAAAGGTGGCGTTCTACTGAATAGCTTGTACTCATTCCCTGTGGTGTTGACTCGTGCTCAAGAAAGAAGTTTCTCAAAGTTTTTTGGTTTGCTTCTTCAGATTCATTCATCATATCTGTCTACAAGAAGAAATGTCTTTTGTTTGAATTACAAGTGTGCATATCTTAGCTGCTGGGCTAAGCAGAGTATTTTTGCTATATTGTGAGCAGTGGGTCTAAGAGGGTGTCTGCTTCAAGATAAGTGTGAGTATGTGTGTCACTAGTTCGTTAGCAGTTGGTATCTTCTCAGTTCTTATTATGGTGATCTAAAGATCACAGTTAACCTCTGAATCAGTGTTGTATTGGACAGCTGATTTGTGGAGTGTCTTCCAAGAGAAGTCTGCAGATATGAATAGCATGAGTTTTAAGTAAAATGTCTAGAAATGTCAAAAATGAGATGCACAACCTGTGCAGGGTGGGAACAAGCTGAGAATGAAATGGCTGAGCAGCAGAATGGAAACCTGGCACCATCACGGCCCAAGGAAACCTTTCCGGGCCACTGCATTGGTGTAAGCCCAGTTGATCCTCTAGTGTCTGGAAGTTTTTCTGTCTAGAACTGATGTGAGCTGGGAAGATCAGGATTCAAATGCTTGCAATACTGCATCTGTCTTCAAGCTGACTTTCAAGAAAAGGCCAGTGATGCTGGCTGTCCCATAAGCTTTTAATTATCTGCTTCACTTAGCACTGGGAATAAACAGGGAACTGAGTCAAGCTGGGCCTGTCTTGGACTTTTCCCCTGAATCCTATTTTTAGCTACACAAATGCAAATCAGAAGTACTTTGCTGAAACTGGTGAGGTACTTTATAATTTATTTGTCAAATTACAGCGAAATTTCTGAAGCACACAGCTCCAAAAGAATCAGATCTGTTGCTGCAAAATGCCCACTGCCTCTGGACAGTGAAGGCTACTCAGCTGCACCTGAGGGTGCAACGAGCTGCCGGGACGGGAATGTCAGTCAGCAATGCAGATATGAATGGTGTGTGCTTTCCATGAAATGCGAAGGCAGAAAATATTTAGCATCATTAAAAGAACAAAGTTGACATATTAAATAATCAGCTTAGTGAAATCCATTTAACAAAGGGTTTGCTTCTGGAAATTAGGCATTAGCATTTGGTAATAAAAGGCTAAATATGGGAAAATCATGAAATGTTGCTGTGAATTTTGTGAAAGAAAAACAAGCAGTGTCTGTAAAGTCAGCAACAGGCTATAGGTCAGCACTGATGCTGAAATAAAGAGTCTTGATATCCTCAGGTTTTCACGCCTGTCCATGCTCTGCTCCATCCTGTGTCCTCACACAAGCAGCAAACTGAATTGAGAAGCTGATCAAAATCAAAAATAACTTTTTTTCCATGGGAGGCTTGGTTGGTTTTAGTTTACCTCTAAAGCTCAGAATGAACCTCAAACTGGTTGAATAACGCTGTGTATTTTGGGAATCCTGTTGGCTTTTTACTTTTGTATATGCATGTATATGTTTTTTCTTAGGTGTTTGGCACATGCCTGGCACTTGCAAACGATGCTTGTTCCCAGCACCCTGTGCTGTGCTTGCCTCCCTAGCTGCAGTTCAAAAGCTTTCTCTGAATATCCAATAGCTTTTACTCTGTTAGAGAAACGCGGGTTGCTCTGGAAAGCAAATTATGCCATGAAATAATACTTCATAGCAATCCTCAGTACTAAGCCTTTTACAAGCAGTCAATATTTAGGATTTGTCTGTATGTAAAGGCTTAGTTTTCTCTGCAAGTGAAGGCAGAGATGAAGAGAATTTGTGAGCAGAAGAAAATGAGTGGGCTGGTTCGTGTGCTCAGAAAGCTCCGTGGTGTCCGTCCCTGCTCCCGCTTGCAGCACAACACCAGGTAAGGGATGAGGTTTTCCCTTTGTCCAAGGCAGTTGTAAAGATGTTTTGAGATGTGAGTTGACTTAAAGAGGAGGCAAAGCACAGATTAGTGTAGCAATCATCTGCTCAGGATCTAAATCAGTCATGGTATTAGCTCTCTGCCTGTGCCTGCATAGTTTTAATATGTGGAATAACGGCTTTTTGGGCTACTGACTCATCTGGGATTTTTGCGGTGCAAAGTTTGAATTAAGAATGAAGAAGACTGACATCCTTCTGTTTGTAATTCCTTCTCTGCAACTGTTTTTATGTCTGGCTTTCTGGTGTTTGAGGTCTTACGTCTTGATGTGTAACCTGGCACAAGTAGCTCTCCTATTTAGGCTTGCACTTGCAGGATTACCTGGGTCGAAGGGCTGTGTGTAGGAATTGCACTGTTCTGAATTCTGCTCTGTGCAGAAACTCAGTTTCTCCATCTTCATCCCCTGCTTACTACAGGCTATGGACTTAAAGTTTGTTATAGCAAGTGTGAGGGCCATGAGCCTCAGCGAGCTTTGGGGTGGGACATTGCAGCCAGGAGTGTAGCAGCAGCATCAGTTGTGCTTCCTTCAAAATTAGAATAAGCTTATGAAACAGAAATTCTCTGTGAACAACCTGCCTTCTGAATTTAACTTTTCGAGAACTAACACCTCTCCCCTAAGAGATCTATTTCCCTACCTTTAGTTGAGCCTTTTTGGCTTTTTAAGGTCAGTCATTGTTTACTCAAGTGCCTCTTCATCATCTCCTATCAGTTGTGTTGTTTCATTTTACTTGGGTGCATTTCTGACGGTTATTATACCCAGCTGATGCCCTTGCAGTTATTAATTTGGCTCTGTATTTTTCAACCTTTCGCTGCTTGCTGAAACACTGACAACTTTGCACAGCCTGTCCTGTCCTCTCCTTGCTGCATCTGTAATGTTGTTCTTTCTGCCTTTTACAATATGTATGCCGGTGGCCTTTTGCCAGAACACTGGTACTGACGCCTGGTGAAACAGGAGAAAATAATGACACTTCCATTAAATAATAATGCCTGTTTTGTATTTCTGAATGTAAAATACACTTACTGGCAAACATTAGCACTTTGCCTACTTATAATTGATAGCTATACCGATTATGGCTGGTTTTCATGTGATAGGAAGAGATTAATTGTCTGTAGTTCTGGAGACAGTGGGAGTTCCTAGGCAGCAGGGCAAAGCCCAAACACGATTAAGCTATGCAGGGTGAAAAATTTCCTGAGGATCTATCAAGGGGAGCAAATGTGGAGACAGGAGAGGTGGGTAAGAGTGGAAAGATGCATAAAAAGTTTCTCATAGATCATCACTTGCAGGGATGGCGCCTGCACACACCCTGTCTCTCTTCTTCGTTTGTCACTGAGGTGTGGGCTTAAGAAAGGACACACCGTAGTAAAGAGTTGTGCTCCAGCTGGAGGGCTGCATCTGTAAAACTTGGGGTGGGGAGAAATCCACTTAGAACGGTAAAGGTATGGCTGTGTGCGCTGCACCTTGGGGAAAGGCTGTCAGTTTTGAGGTAACTTGTATTAAAATATCTGTCAGAAGAAAAGCTGAAGCAAAACTAGAATACTGTCCAACCTGTCTGAATGCAGCCCTACAGGAAAAAGCAAAACTAGGGTACTGTTGTTAACAAGCGCTTTCATGACGGGAAGGTGGGGGTGGATTAACAGCAGAACATCAGGACAAAGACCACAGACAGACCTAACAGTGGTGCTTCCTGTGGTTCACAGAGGACAGCTGAGGCCTCCAAATGTTTACAGAGGAGTGGAGATAAAAATAGGACAAAGGCTATCTCCTGAAGATTAATTAATTTTCATTTTCATAAACCTTGCTTTATTGAAAAATGTCTGAAATTTTGTTAATTGTAAAGATATGTGTTATGAGACATGCCAATGCTACATCAGGGATGCAACCTCTGCATTGACAGCTTTGACAGGTAACGAGCGGCTGCCTACACTGATCTTCTGTCTGAACAGTTTGTGTTGAAATGGGTGAAGAAGTACTGAGTGAGCTTTCCTTAATAAAAAGAAAATGATTGAAGCTGAGCAGGTTCATTTTTGCTGGAACAGTTTAAGGACTGTTTATATACAGCTGAAATGGATGGAGAGGAATATAATCTCTGGTGGGAGGCATGGTGACAAGCTGTTGAGGCAGTGCTGGGGCACAGCTTCTGGTGGGAGAGGATATCCTTGTACTGTCAGAGAAACTGGATTATCAAGTGCCATTTCTGTGTCCACACTGCTAATAGCAATCCTGTTTTAGCGCTCCTGCTGCTGTTAAGACTACGGTTTGTCACAATGATGTTAGTGGATCCTGGATGCAATTCTGCAGCTTGTTAGAACAGGGGTTGGTGTCTTTTTGTTGTATTGCACGTTTAAGCAGAAGCTTCTTATAAGCCACATACCCTTCTGACATTCATTTCATTGCTTTTATTAATGGTCCTTGAGAGCAGTCACTTTAATTTTACATATGTTGTAGTTGGAGTATAAATATCTGTATCAGTCTATGTGGTTGCAGGAAAAACTGAGCTGTAGAACCTCTGGTGGAATACAACTCTGTAGGAACTCCGAGTAAATATTTCTTGAAGTCCGTAGTTATTTGACTGCTCTAATCTAAGACTCTTCTCATGAGTTTCAACAGTTATGCCAAAAAATCACAAATCAGCATGGTTGTGATCTCCTTGGAGTGTCATCTTTGGCCTGTTGGATAAGCAGCAAGATGAATATGCTGTCCTGTGTACCCTGCTCTAGCAGGTACAAGATAATCTGGACAAGATAATCTCCAGAGGTCCCTTCTAACCCCTATCATTCTGTGATTCTGTGATGAGTATTTATAGCCATTATGTTAACTTGCTGTGTTCTTACAGCAAATTCAGCACTGCTGAGGGATCCTTTTTACATGGTGTTGGAATATCTGCTACGTAGCACCGTAGCTTTTATTTTTCCCAATGACCTGTTTTTTGCTTTTTGCAAAGCTAGTGTAATTCTTGCTGACTTTTCCTGCTGCTCTCTGGGTGTTCTTTCCTGTGAAAAATGTAATGCTGATATTAAAATTCCTCATTTCTGCTACCCTGTGGGAGAGGGTTGTTCTAAGATACTGTCCTGAAAGTAGTAGTGGAAGAAACTGTGCCTTTTTCTTAGGCCTGTATTGGCATTCTGTATTAATTCTAGCAACAGGAGTGAGCCAGCATGTCAATGATGCTATATGCCCCTTTTGTGCTGGCTTGTGGAAAATGTTAACAGCCTGCTAATGCTGCTGGGTGACAGTTATTCTTTCTGTGCAAGGGAACCTGCTTTTTTTTCTGTGTTGAGCGAGAAGACATTGCTGAATGTGCACAGTTGAGAGTGGATGGGGTAGAACGATTCTAGTTAAACCTGCTGTTTTACACCTGGGGCGGGCAATGGGTATTGGCACTGTTTTCACACCTGCCACAGAAATAGAAGATCTAGTTTTCCTTTTTGGATTCTAGCTAGAGTTTGCATGGCTGCCTGCAAATGTATCGTGTTTGCACTGGATGGTCTGTGACCACAAAACTTTATAATGCATCTCTGTATGGTTGGCTGAACTTTACATAGTTATGGTTGGCTTAGCTTTACGTAGTAAATGTTTCAACAGCGTCTGAAAGGTTAGTATAGGGCACAGCCTGGTGTAGAAGCCATCTCCAGGGTGAAATGCAATGTTTGTCCAGTTACTGATGTTTCTATCATGTTGTTTTGGAATACCGTGACTTACCCTTTGGGTTATAGTACTGCATAAGCCACAAAGAGAAAGCAATAGAGCAGCATGTAGGGAGCTGCGGTAGGAAGCCAGGCCATCTGCAGAGAATCAAATACTTGAGTAATTCATTAGGTGATTCATCCTGTGATGGTTCTTTGGATCTGTAATAAGAATTAGTACTTCTCCTTATGCAGAGGAGGGAAAAATTAATTCAGAGTTTCTAGCAAAGCATAAGAAGTGACTTTGAAGCCTTGTCAAATGTTCCTATGATTTAGGAATCCAGCACATGGGGATAGTTTATCAGTCTGGGCCAGCTGAGCAACTGCCTTGAATGAAGTCATCTTGATCAGCACTGGAGTCTGCTAATACATGTGAGCAAAGCCAAATATGTGCCTGCTGCTACTTTCCTCTTTGATGCTGGCTCAGTAGGATGCTCAAAAAATACAAAATACAGTAGCCTCATTTGTATTGAAGCAGTCAAAGGATGCAGGTCAACTACAGATGGTGACCTCTTAAGCTGCTGGCAAAAGATGTTGCATTTCTTGACTAGAACAGGCAGCGAGGCAGATCAATTGGAACAGAGCTCTCTACTCCTGCTCAAAAAGCAGAAACTGTTATGTGCACAGGAGAAAATTTTTTCTAGTTCATTAACAAAGAAAGAAGGGACCTCTTGGTCAGACTGTTGGATCACTCCAGCTCATATTGACTCTCTCAGCAGTACAGATCGGGGTATGCTGTCCTTTCATCCCTCTCATATCAGATCTGTACCTTCCTCCTCCTCCTGAAGCTGCGGTTCTAAACTTTCTCACTTTCAGGAGATCCCAGCAGAATCTTTACCATCATTTCAGATACTTTTCTGATGGTACTTCTTAACCTGTCACTCTCCTCCATGCACATGGGGCCTTACTTCTGAGGGTATCGGTGCTCGTTGTCTTGATTTCCCAGTTTGAGACTTAAAGGTTTGTAGATTTTGGAAAACTGTCAGTGAGGTAATTGTGTGCTTGACAATCATTTGAAAATATAAGTCGTCCTCATTCAGTAACTGTGTGGATGCTTTTTGTAATATATTTGCAAAGCAACTTTAAATAATGTACCTTCAACACTCTCAGGATTTTATACACAATGATCCTGAGTGAGTTCGGTCAGTAGCTCTATAGTTTTGTAGACCGTTTTTTAGCCATGTCTTTTTTCTCTTTTTGGGTTAGTTTTTGTTAATTTTTGGTTGGTAGGGTGTGGGGTTTTTGGCGGGTTTTTTTTTTTGTTTGGTTGTTGTTTTTTTTTTAAGGGGATGTCCATTTTGGTGGTTCATCCTCCACTTTTATTCCTACAAGGGCTTTATGCACATCCGCAGCTTCTTCAGCTGTTTCTGCTCTGTGTCTCCTCTCCAAGTGCTGTCTGGCACCACAGGGTGCCCTGTCAATGCAGCAGATGCAGCGCTTCTGCTTCCTTCCTGAAGCTCTGCCTTGTGTTGTACCCTAATGGTGCAGGCCTCCAGTCGTGAACATATGTTGGTCCTTTCTGTCCTGAACCTCTATAAAGAGGCAGTACCTGCATCCTCCTGCTTCTTCAGAGAAGCCATGACTTCTGTTCATCTTCTGGCAGGATTTGCGCTCCCTGCAGCCTGACTTCCTGGCTATTGCCCTGCTCTTCACCTCTTCTGCCTCTGCCATTCCTTCTTGATGCCCTTTTCTGCCTCTGTCTTTACCTTGCAGGCTGAGGTCCTTCATCTCTTATGAGTCCTCAAGGAAGGCAATGTCTTGGGGTCCTCAAATATGAGTGCCTTGGTTTTTATTTATTTTTGGCCAAATGTTCTCTCCTCATCCTGAATCAGTTCCATTTTCTGCTCCTCTGTCCGCACCAGGCCCAGGATCAGAGCACGTGTCAGAGGTATCCCAATCCTGTCTCAGGCTCCCTGCCTGAATCCCAGCCACCTGTTGCAACTCTCTCCCCCCAAACCTGGGGTTGCTCAGAGAGCTGTGGTGTTGTCCTGTGATATAATTCATTATGGCTTTACACTCACATCTTCAATGGAGAGATGCTGTCTCTCTCTGTTGGATGATGGTGTTTGATGCATTGCTCTCGCCGTAAGTGGGGATGACCCACTCTGTGACACTGGAACCACTTATTGCCCTGGAAACAGCATCTAAATCTATCCCCTCTGCTTGCTCCACACAGTCCCACTGTACTGCCAGGGAAGGTCAATTTTCACATGCCCAAGCCATGGGCAAGAGCCTCTTAAGCCTCTTCTGGCTGCTTTGAGTAGGCTGCACACACAGAGCTTTTCAGAGGCACAGCTATATTAGCCATCAGAGAATATCCTGCCTCAGGGATGGAGTTGAAGTCTCCTCCTAGGCATGTAGCAATGTTTTCTGACAGCAAGACTATAAACTATATCAACACTTGGCTGGAAAGTCACCATGATAAATGCTGCTGTATATTCAAATATGCTTGAATTTAATTTAGATATTGCTAGGGAAATAAACATCATCGTCCTTAAAGAAACACTAGGCTATGAAACTAGTTTCCCTAAATGGATTTAAGGGAGCTAATTTCTTACTGAACATCTGGCCTTTTAGGTGACTGGCAGCGGTTAACCATGATGCACTGGTTTTCAGCAAATACTGTCTTCATATGAAGTGTGGAGCTGGTGCAAACCTGCAGCATCAGGCCCTAAAATAGCATTCCTGTTCTCTGGTAAAAAAGTGAACATTTTGTAATTGCAGATTGGCATGAGACACTACACTTTTTGTTTTTTTAACATTAAGGGAAAAAATTCATATACCTCTGTGTTGAGAAGATTAATTAGTTACTGGATGCAAGCCATTAGTGTAAAATGCTAAATATTGTTCTTCTGGAGAGCATATCAGCTAGAACTGGCCAAGTATTGGAGTGTATGTTTGCCTCTTCTCCCGTGGACTAATTCATTAGAGTAATTACTATTTGAAACCTCCTACAGAGATATGTACATGGAGGGGGAAAAAAAGGGCTTCAGCTAAAAATTAGCTTTATGGAAATCTTTATTCCAGCTGGCTCTGTTCTCAGTTCTTCCTTCCACTCAGAGTTGCTTCTTCCCTTTCACAACCGATACTGGTAAATCATTCAGTAAAAGCACTAATGTTCTGTCACAGCAGAGACAGAAGGTGAGAGAAAGGATCTTTCTGCCTCTCCCTGCTTATCCCTGCTGTTAAAAGCTAAATAGCTGCCTCCTTACAAGGCAGGGAGCTGGGGAGAAGCTGGAAGGGGAACCACCACCCGGCCTTCCCACTGTGCCCGCTCAGCATGGGGTAGGTGAGGGACAGCTGTTTGGGATAGCTTGTAGTCACCTCTTGCATGACTCTCCTAGAAGTTAGCCTTCTCTGCAGCTCTTTCCTCTTCCCAGGTAGCTGTTTCCGCCCTTGAGTTTCAATAAGTAACTAGTTCCATTCCTCTCTCATCCCTGCTCAGCTGTTGGAGATGCCTCCCCAGTATCCCACCAGGTTGGGCTGGAGTCCTTCCACCTACTTTGAACTGCAGCTTAACAGATGGAGCAACCCTCCCACATCCTTTGAAGGACATAAGGAAAATTTATGAGTAATTTTTAGATTCTAAACACTTGCCACAAATCCTTGGTGAGGCTGGATGTGACAGCTGTAGCACTCCAGGGAGGATGGATGGGATTGAAGTAGTGCCCTGGCGTGAGCACTGGGACATGGTGGTCTCTGCCATGGGAAGAGCTGCTGCTGTTATCTCCCAGGAGTGGCTTTCTATGCATGCCATCACAGTGAGAACATGTGCTGCTCAAAGTGGTGCAGGGGCCATACCTGTGGGACAGGCTGTGCTTATATATATTTAATAGGATCTCAGGCACCAAGTTTTGCTCTGTGCTGCCTCTTAGGCTCACCATTCCACCATTCCCTTTTGCCCTTCTCCTCCCACCACCCTCCTCTAGGCTGCAGACCAGGGCAGGGGAGGATCTCTGGTCCTGATTTCAAACCATAGTAAGGACTGGCTTCTGTACTGCAGGTTTTCCTGTATAGATTTGTCTGAACAGCTTTCTGCCTCCGTGATTCCAGAGCTCAGCTCAACTTTCCCACGCGAGGAGGGGAACCGTGGTTTGGAAAAGTTTTTCACTCCATTTCCATTATGCTTCAAGGTGGCTGGAGATACCTTCTGCCCACTGCTGGATGAGCTTTAGGGTGTGAGGACTTTGTGTCCATGCCAGCTGCCTGCAGCTGTACAAAGGAGTCTGTGCCCAGCAGTTGTCTTCTGTTTGCTGGTGCTCCTTCGACCAAGGAGGCTGCATGCAGTGGCTTTGTGCCCTGTCCCTGCTTGCATTGTGCCTCCGACAGACAGTGGCAGCAGCACCCTGTTCTTCTTTCTGATGACACCTTTTTTAAGTTTGGTTCACCGGTTCTGATGCTCTGAAGCTGAAACACTTGGCTATGACGGGAAAGGGTCGTGTGTTGTCTTCCAGTGGCATTTGCACGAACTTGAAGTGAGCTCTTCTGAAGAGACTGCCAGGGGTGCAAATCCTTATGCTTGAAGGCATCTGCCACTCCTCTTCCTACTGTCTTGTTGATGTAGATAATTGTGCCATTCTCAAATGTGTGTCAGTTCAGCATAAGGGAGTTTAAGTCTTAAAAAATAGCAGCAGTAGGCCATGGTTGGCTTTTCCTCTGATCCCAGTCAAAGCAGGACCTGGATCTGAAGACAGGGATGATGTGGGGCTGCCTGCCAACAGTGCTAGGTGAAGCAAACCCTTTCTAACATGGGCCTTACTTCTGTTAATGAATGAGTCTGGAAGATGTGATTTCACTTTTGTCAGTTAATCGATTATCCTCAGGGCTGCAAGACTCCCAGCTTAATTTTGCAAATTGGTACTAAGGCATTTTGACCCTGAGAAGTAGGCAAGTAACAAAAAGCCTTATTTCCCTACTTGTCTGCCTCCCTAGCCATGCAGGCACATAGGAGGCTCTCCCTGCAGGAAGAATGCTAAAAGATTATTGTTTCAGCTTTAAAAAAAAAACCCAAACTTTCCTTTCCTGCTTCCATCAGACTACATCTTTTCTTCTGTGGGATGCTTAAACTGCTGCCTAAAATTGTAAATGCAGCTTGTGCCTGGGTTTTCTCATGTACCAACAACAGCCTGGTCTGCAGCAGGTCAAGTTTCACCTTGTTACAGATGGTGTTCAGGTGTAAATGCCTGGCTAAATGAAAACACCTGGGCAGGTGCTCGGGCAGGTAGCTTGTATTGGCTGAGAGTTTGGGCTTGCCCAAACCGTCTGCAACTGTGCTGGAAATGCCACCAGTGTGTGAGAGAGGGACAGAGGCTACACTGAAAACCTTACGAGAGCATCTTCATTCAGGAAGCTTTGGGCATAATGAATTGTTAACAACAAGCAATTTAGGAAGTGACCTGCGGTAATATACCTAGCATCTAAGTTGGATTAATAAGAAGGTATCTAAAGTTCTTTTGCATACTTTCCCCCCTCCCCCCAAATTTGTGTATTCAGATGAGTAGCAAAGTTGACTTCAGCAAAACTCTATACCAGCTCTATGTGATCCATAGCAGAACTATTTTCAGTTATGTATATTATTTTCCTGTGTGTGTGTGCATCTCTTTCTTGAATATCTCTTAGGATTTAATTATTAGTTTTGGGGAAGGGAGAAGTTTTGGATATCTAACGTGGGTTAGTAATGAGAACTGAAGTGTCTCTAGCAGTGGTCAGACACCCTATGAACAGTTCTGGATAGCTCCACGTTGGGTGAGTCTAGGTCTGCACTTGGGTCCTGTGTAAATGTTTTTTTGCTGTGAAACCAGCTTTTTGTTTGTGTGACCATTAACTTTTAAGACTGTACAACCTAAACAAGCTAAATCTATGTAGCAAAGTGAATTCAGAAAGTTTTGTGCTTACCGTGTTGGAATAGTGCTAAGATTAGAAAAGCCTTTTATTGGTTAGGCTTGACAGGAATAGTCAGTTAACGTACTTTAAAATTTCAGTCCCTTCCTAGGTGAGGAAGTATTAACTTGGACACCACCGCAGGGAACAGCAAAATACCGAAAAGTGAGTTGGCATCTTTGCAGCAACCCCTAGGCAAGAAGTTTTGGTGGTGCAAGGCACTGCTCCTGTGGGCACCGCAGGCAGCAGCCCTGCCAGAATCTGCCTCCAGATCTGCCATCACCCTTGACCTGCCATGAGGATAAGCAGGCCGATGGATCTACGGTGATGGGCATTCCTCACCCCAGACTTCCCCGCTTGCGGATCCCACAGCATCATTATGAACCTCTCTAATCATGCAGTTCTTTTCTACTCTAATTAACTTTTCCTTCCTGCTTGGAAAGCAGCAGCTGTGGGGGTTACTCACTGAGTGAATCATAGCAAAAATTAGTAGTTGGCTTTATGAATTATCCCCTCACCCGCTTACCAGATTTCTGGTTGGGGGTTTTGTGTTGGTTTTTTGTTTGTTTGTTTTTTGTTTTGTTTTCTTTAACATTAGGTTTAGCTTAATGGGAATGTCTGGGGAAGTCCTGGTGACTTAGTTGCTTGTATAAATTGGTTCTCCTCTGGGGTATGTCAGCATTTTGTTCAGTTATCGCGCAGTGTTTAAATGAAATGTGTTTGGGGTTTATTTATGTAAAATAGATTGTTCTCTTACAACGAACAAAAGCATCGCAAATCACTTTTCTTTGTACCACCTCTAATTTTTGCCAAGCTGTGGCTGCATTTCTTATACTGACCCTTACTTTTTCCTACCTGGCAGAGCTGCATTTAGACCTGGAGCAGGTGGCAGCGCCCTGCTGCTCAGGTGCTTCTCACTCTAGTGGCAGATGATGGTTTATGTGGTTGAAGGTGTAACTTCCCACCCCTGCATAGCCACATGAAAGGACCTGTCTGATGCTTGGTATGATCCTTCAAAGTGAGCGCTTGCATTAGCAGAGGCTTAGTGTGCTGCAGGAACTTCTCATGTGATTCTAACAGGGAAACGTTGCCACAACAATGTGCCAGCCGAAAAACTTCAATGGCTTGATGTTGACCAGCTGGATTTTCAAAGAGCCACCAGCCTGTGGCTGATGGTTTCCAGACCTGAGGCCTACTGCTTCAAATCAGTAGATGTAAAAATAAAATCAAACACTGATCGTGAGTGTATATAGGCTGGAGATATATTAAAAGCAACAATTTTTTTTTATTACAAAGAACTTTGAATTCCTACTGGGCTATGTTTGTTCTTTTTCTTGCTTTATATTTTTAAAATTTTTATTCTTTTTTATTAATTTCACTTTTTAAATATATTTTATAGTCTTGTGTTGCATTTTTGCTTCCTGAGTGTTGCAGCCCTCCCTTTCCAGATCCATTAGAGCAGTGGCATTCTGGGTTGAGTTGAACTGTTGCCATTGCTTCCTTCTCCTCCTGCAGCAATGGGACTGCTGCCTTCCCCTCACTGCCATCACCTCCTCTCTGTCCTCTGCTGCAGTGGCACAGGCCCAGATGACGAACCTGGCAGAGCGATTAGCCTGGATGCCGCTCTGCGCTCACTGGAGGAGGCTGACCTGAGGAGAGGACAAACAGGGATTTCCAGTCAACTACCTGTGCAGCCTGTTTCCATGGGTCTTGCTGGTAGTGCTTTTATCTGATGCCGAAATGTTTAATTTTCAGATTGATCTGCGAATTCAGTATGATAAAAGATGCCTTCTGTAAGAGGTTAATTACAGGTTAATTACAGCAGAATGTGCCTTGCCAAGTACTACACTGGCTGTTTCCAAGGATCAGTTTTTGTTGACCACAATCTCTTACAGAGTGAAAGGGATTAACAAAAACGATTTGGTGGTTTGTGTTGGTTTTTTTTTTTTTTTTGTCCCTTTCCCAGTTTTGGGTCACATAAATAAACAGTTAATGTAGCTTTTCTGAGAAGTGTGAAGTGATGCATTCTCCTTCCCATGGAAAGCTTGAATGTCTGGGATGTGGAGTAGCTCTTTTTATTGAATCCTGAACCAGCACAAGTGCTCTAGGAAATATTCAAATACAGCAAATGTGGTGAGCGGAGTGTGGCCATTATCCACTTCATGGGTTTTAAAAACTGTGTCGGAAGTGCTTGTCTTCGCTGCCAGCTACCTAAGTTGGCAAGATAAATGTAACCTTTTATATGTATCTTGGTTTCTTTTGGGTTGATGGATTATTTTTGTTTGTTTGTTTACTTGTTGGGTAATTATTTATTTATTTTTAGCAAGGGAAAAAATGCTGATGCTGAACTAATTGGTGGTCAATGTACGTAGCTTCAGGAAGAAACTCTACTACTTTGGAACTCATAACCTTGCCGTAGGACACAAGTTTTGCACGTTCTGCAATATGAGACTGGAAGAAAAAATATCCAATTTGGACCTAGAAGAAACCAGCATGATAGCAAAGAGAGAGCTTCCCACAAGGCCCAGTGACAGCAGTTCAGGTTTCCTTTTCATTCTTATCCATGGGGCTGTAGAGTAGAGGAGCAGATCGGTAGTCTGGGAAACTTCCCAGAATAATTTGTAAGCAAATGAGGGATGAAACTCTGCCTTTTCTGAAGAGGTTCTTTGCCTGCCCCGGTTCCGCTACCAGTACTCCCAGTTACTCGTGTGTCCCCTAGCAGATGGGCTTGCTTGTTGTCAGTTGTCAGTAAAGCAGCAGGCCCCTTGACAGATCTGCTGTCTTTTAATAGAAAGGTATTTTTCCATTTGTCCAGATGTTGAATACACTTTTATAGACAATGCTTCAATATTAGGATTTTTTTTAAATTCAAAGCAGTGAAAGGCGGTCTGGTCCTCCTCAGTCATACAGCAGCTGGGAAGAGGGCAGCGCTGCCACAGTGTGTTTTGCTACTCTCAGAAATTTTACTACCCCTGCAGATACTGCTGTACATGCTGAAGTGATGCATAAACCACAGACACTTGCATGATAATGATGATCTTTTCACTTGTCCTGGACTGTAATCAAACTAAGTATATGTGGGAAAGCCCTGGGAAGGGATAACCATTGAATCTTATTTTTTCAGGTTAAATTTCCAGAATATGAAAGTCAAGAGCTAGGATTTTCTGATTCCACCATTTTCCTTTTTTTGGGTGCCAGGGATGCAGAGAGGGGGTGTTCACTGCCCAACAAAATTCTTCTCAAGTGTGAATCACAGTTACAATTTATTTTTAGATATATTAATAGGTTAAGTCAGAAATGGTCCAGCGCTTTTGCCTTTAATGCAATTATTTCTATACTTCGAACAATTCATAATGAGTTCTAGAGCAACTTAAAATTTTTGAATATGTAAACCAGAAAATATGGGGGAAAAAGCCAACCCAATGAAGTTTTAAAGTTTGAGAAGAAATTATGATGTTTCAATAAAATTCAGGTATCTGACACTAAAAAAGTAAAGCAATGGAACTGTAAAGTTTTTAACACTGGGTTTTCTCCATTTATTCCCACTTAACTTGCTGAGTTTACAAAAAGCCTGGGACCCATCTGCAAAGCCTTCAGTCCCTTTGTGTTAAAAGATGGCCAGTTAGTTGGGCATTAGTCCTTCCCTTGAAGAGACCGGATGCTTAAAGGTTTGGATGACAGCCTGGGAGATTGGAGGTCCAGATCCAACCTTCCCTTTTGTGAAAACCTTTGTGCGTGACCTTCAACAAGTGGCTGAGTCGCCTGGTAGCTCATTCCCCATCTGGAAAATGGGGATGACAGAAGTTCTGTGCCGCTCAGCTGGGACAAACTGCACAACAATGTAAACTGTTGCAGAAGGCAGAAGATCAATATCTTCTATCAGTTTGTGTCTTTCAGTTCCCACCCTTCTGTTCCTAAACATTGTTTAAAAACCAAATGAACAAACATGTTGTTTGGGGAGAGAGAACCGGAAAGGCAGAGAGCAGCGAGACAGGAGTGGGGTGCGTGGGTGACCCAGGGCTTGGTGTGCCTGGGTGGTTCAGCATGAAGGAGCAAGCAGGAGATACACTGGTCCTTCCCAAAGCTCTGGTCATCCCAAATCCAGGTGATGCACTGTTGGGTTTGCAGACTCGTGGGTAGGTCAGGGCTGTGTCCAAAGCGCTCAGCAGCTCTTGCCCCACCGTATGAGCTGCATTAGCGACACGGGTCTCTCCCTGCATGCCCCAAGCCTATTTAATTTTGTATTGACTTCTGTTGTACTTTGAACCCATGCTCTGTTTTTGTAATGAGGTACTGCCGTAACTGCTTAAAATGCATACGGACAGATTTTTGCAGCAAAGTTGGTCTTTTCTAGTGAAAAGGCTGGAAATCATTATTCTTTTTTGATAGCCAAAGTTCTTCAGAGAGTGAATAGGAAGCATTACGCTTAAGTAATAAGGGATTAAGTGAAATTTCTCAAAGCAGTAATATATTCAGCTCCAGATTTGAAATGTTCAAACACTACTTTGTGGCTGGAAAAAAATTACTTTAGCCAATGAAAAATGCCAGAGAAATTTCACCCCAGACAGTTTGTGATTTGGGGAGAGAACATCCCATCTTATACTGATGGTGCTCTCTTTTATATTTTTTTCCTCCTTTGCCTCCTTTTTTTTTTTTTTTTAACTTCAAAAATCAGGTGCAACTACTTTCCGTAACTGGGAAAACCAAAGATCTGCCTTTATTTTGGGAAGTTAGGATCAGTCTTTGTTCTACAAGTAGCAGAAAAAGCAAGTACCAGAGGATGGTGTTAAAATAGTACCCTGCACCTCTCTTCAAGAATATCAAAGTCTTTTCTGCTATTCAAAAGGGAAGCAGAAAAAAAACATTGTGGGCAATATTTTATAATAGAACAATGAGCCTGAAAAGATAGATTTTAAAACCCTTGTTTCATAAATGTTTAAAAGAATGTTCACAGATTTCAACTTCATTTTTTTATCATTTCTTTCCTTATTATGCTTCAGCTTTTAAGTACTATGATACCACTGCAAGAGAAATAAAACGTCAGATGTGAAGGATGTTATTATCAGTATGCAGTGGCACTTTCATGTCCTGATTATAATGAAGTCTCTCCACATCACTTTCCTTCATTATTTTTATTTCTGCACCTAAAATGAAAAGGAATAATGTACCTCTTGCTCAACAAATATTTTTATAAGGTCAGCAATTGATTGATGAATGTCGGGCTGCATGGGTTCTTCTGGACATACCCAATGATGCAGGGTGACTAGTGGAGAGCTGCTTTTTTTAAACACATCTGTTCTCAGAAAGGCACCTGTCAGGGAACAGGGCACAGTGTGGTCAAAGGGCACTTGCTGCAATGTGTAGTTTTCTGGTGTCACTATTCTTCACCCCTTCCCATTCATCTTCTTGTAATAGTGTCTGGTTCAGTGCAGCTACAAACTCCGCTGGTGTTCCGAGACTGCAGGGAGTTCTCGAGTGGCGACCTCTAGCATTTGTTTTGATAACGTTGGACAATGGTAAAAAACAAATAGGAAGAGAAGAATATGCTGCTGTTGAATCTTCAAAACAGCACTGAATCTTGCATGCCAGTCTTTGCAGAGGTAGTACAGAAATCCGCCTGAGTGGTAGGAGAAGATTCTGCTGTGGAAAGCTGTTTCCTAGGTACTCCAGGGAGTGAATAATCCCTTTTGGCAATGTACAGTAAATAAATGCTCTAGCTTTATCTGCCTACACTTTCAATCTGATTATTTCCTGTTATTTACAATGTTGTGTTAATTGAATTTTCTTAATAGTAATAAATAATATCTAGCCATATGTTGACTTTCACAACTTTATTGTATGGTAGGCATTAATGCAGCGTAGCTGATGAGAGCTTTTGTACCCCTGTGACAGAGTGTGAAGTTGGAAGAGTAAAAGCAATGATAGTTCAGCTCCTAGTGCAGTCTTCTGTGTTATAGGAGGATCTCTTTAAAACCAGAGCAGGGGTATTTCTGCAGTTCTAAAACATGTCGGATACTTTCAGGCATCTGTTTTTTAGCCTATTGCTTAGAAACAAACTTAATAAGTACAAATGAAGTTGAGCTTCACGCTTTTAGCAGATCTGAACTACTCCATCTAAGACTATAAAGCTGGTTGTGCCATTCCATATCCCCTCCTTAGATGGACCAGAAGGGCTCCAGAGTCATCTAGCTTTCAGATTAGGACATATGCTTTCCTTTAGCAGGCTGAAAACAATAACAAGATTTGCTATTTACCATTCTTCTTTGGGGCAGAGCTGTGCACTTGCCATCAGAGCAGCCACAAGCCGTAGGTGTGCACTGATTTCTTAGGTTTTTTCCTATAATAATGTAATACTAGGATTATTTTTTGGGGTGGGGTGGATGGTATTTATTTCTTTATTTTGAATTCTTCTGGCCTATTTTCTGAGTCAAAAGGGCAGTCTGTCGCTGGCATGGAGCGTGCTCACAGTGTCAAGCCTGGTGCCAAAACATCACATCTCTGGGGAGGGGGTGGTAGGTTACCACCTTGATCCACATTAGGTATGCTGCTTTCTTACAGCCACTATAAATACTGCTTTGATTGGCATGGTAAAGGGTTGTATTTTTGGTACTGCAGGTATATACAGGGCTGCAGTTTAACATAATCACATGCTGCTGATTTCCAAATGAATGATCCTTACCTTGACACCCGTACCTGCAGCGCAGCTGCCTGGGACTGCAGGAAGCAGGGTGGACAGCGGGCAGGTGACTCTTCCACGCAGTCCCTGCCTGCCTTGCCGCGGGGACTGGCGGAAGCAAAGGTAGGTAGGCTCCAGAGGAGGTATGAACATGAGATAATATAAAAACCTGCCTGTGGGGGGTGTGTGTGCTGGAGACAGTGCTGCTTCTGTGGACTGCCACTTTCGCTGCACTGGGTGCCCTGCGTGCCTCCTAGCAGATGAGCACTGGAACAGATTCAGAAATACTGTGTGCCCAGCTTCATCTCTGTCTCGCTCTGCGTACCCATCTCCTGCTCTGTGTTTGGTTCTCTAATCTGATTTATCAGCTATCTCCCTGTAAAGTACAGGATTAACTTTTATGTAGTATTTTGAGCGATATACTTATATGCAGGATATATAAAGGTAAATAAAGCATGTTCCAGTATCAGGTATACATTAATACCCCCAGTGCTTTCATCTAACAGCTTTTTCTGTAAAAATGTTTTTTCACTGCAGTTTCAAAAAAAACTCTTTATTTTGTTTATTTTAACACAGTAATTTCCAAGATTATTTCCATGTAGTTCTGGTTTTTATTTGTGGTCACTAAGGTGTGTCTTTGACAGTGTCTTTCTGTTTGTGATGAGAACATATTTTTCCATAAGATCGAGTTGACTGAAGCTGTTTCATGCTTCCAGTGCTGTAGACATGTAACAGGCTGTGGAGGTTGCTTGATAATTCCCTTTTGAGTAAAATTAGAAAAAAAAAATTGCAAAATTAAAGGATCACTTAAATTATAGCCCTTTGTTCTACCTTGTTAGTTAACATTCCAAACAGTGATGTACAAACTGCATAATTAGTTTTGCTAAAATGTACCCAGTGTGGAGCCATCTGTGTAATAGTTGACATTATTTATACTCAAAAGGGACATTGCAATAGCTGGAAGAGCCCCTGCTCCCAGCTAACCATTTCCAGTGTGACTCTAAATTTTTGATTTACATTCGTTCTGTCTTAACCTATTATGAGTTCATCTGCCGCTTTCAGCTCTCTTATCATGTTGATGTACTTCTAATTTTCCAAACTGAATAGTGACTTACTGGGATGAATTTTCTTCAGTGAATATCTGGAAGCGTCTTATGCCCCAGATAGCCTCTTTCATTTGAAACCTGCGTTGGGAGCTCTGGTACATAATAAGGCCAGCAGCAAAGCCTTGGTGGTTCTGGAAACGTCCCTTTCCTTTTTGTCCGTTCTGATCTACTGAGTATATGCTTGTTTTTCCAAAAAGAGTATTTATGAGATAATGCACTTGGTGTCTTTGGAGATGGAATGACCCTTCTAGCCTTTCTTGGGCTCCGCCCAGGGTGCTTGTGAGCAGTGTGAGCTTCTTTTCTTGTCTGTTTAGGAGAGACATCCTGTCTTCTGCAAAGAGCTTTGAATCAACTGGGTACTGTATGCTGTGCCGTTGCACTTGCTGGATCTTTCATGCTTACTTTGCTTGAATGGGTTTTGTTATGTTCTAAAGATGTGTTTGCATCCACTAAGGAAATCATATAACCATCCAGGAATGAAGTTATTGCTAAATATGCATTTTTTTCCCATTAACTTACACGGTAAAATAAATTTGGAGAACGTTTGAATTGGAGGCGGTGACTTAAAAATAATTTTTGAGAAAATTATAAAGCAATAATAAAGTAAAATGCAAAGTTGTATGAATGCCATGAGAGAGCGAGAATGTATGTTCGAGGATTGGCTGGTTGAAGTGATCATCTGGTTTGATCAGTACTGAGTACAATATAGTTTTTCATCTTTTCACTGGAATGACAAAAGCATCACTATGAGACTCTGCGTTGTTGACTCTTAAAGGCAGTTTTACCAACACCTGTGAAAAATGAGATTAGTAGCTTACAGCATCTTGAAATGAGAGAGTTGGTGTTAGAGGTGCCACAATTGCATGGCAGAAGAGGGTTGAGATGAAGGACCTTTTTCAGTCCATGGTCCTGCAGTAAGCTCAATGCTGCAGCATGAGGGCTGCTCCCACACCTTCAGGGAAACATTTGGGCCCTCAGCTGCCAGCAGCAGCAGCTTGGGTATCCAACTATAGTGCTTTGGTGCTTTCCTACAGTGCTTGTACGGTTGTTGCTCCATGATCAGAAGAGTCAGAGTTAACATGCACATTTTGTGCTTTGAGGTACGATAGCTCGACTCACAGGGAGGTGGCTGGAAAGCCTGTCCCTACAACTGTGACCAGTCCCGCTTCCTTCTGGAATGAGCCCCTACCTTCCTCTGGAGTGAGGGTGCTGACCCTGCAAACCTTCTTTTTCCTCGTGCAGTTTCGGGGTGATAGTGGATGAATTGCATGATTAACTCACCATTTAGCACTTATTTCCTGGCTGAGCCAGAGCCTGTTTTTGTGGACGGCCTCATGTTTCTTCTGCCTGTGGCTGTGTGAGCTGCCGTGCTGAAATTGCAGCAGTCGCTTCCTGAAGCAGATGATGCCCACATGCTCCTAGAGGGGATTCTGTGGGTTGTGTGCTGTGATGTGGGAGGGCCCTGGTGACATTAATGGTGATAACCGCCTCTCTGTGTACCCACGGAATTGTCAACCGGCAGCTGTAAATGGTGACGTGGGACCGTTGTGCAGCAGTGTGCCGTACTGCTGCTTCAGGGTGGGGAGAGCCTGCACCCGGAAAGCTGGTGGGAGCCCAGGATTCACTGATCCTGGTAAGTCCCTGCAAGCATGGCAAAAGGCTGCCAAAGCTGCTGGCTCTGTGGGAGACACTGCTTTTGGGCTCAAGCCTTCCTCTGCATGGGGAGCTCAGCAGGAGCAGGGAGACCCTGCGATTCACCAAGGCACAATCTCTTGTCGTGGCATATGGAGGCTCCCTGTCTTCAGCCAGCAGGGCTGCTCTCAGGGCAGAGGTCCTGCTGAGCCTAGTCCTATAATCTCATGTTCTTCATTTCTAGCTTTGGGGTCCACATCCCCTTCTCTTGTGTGTAGTCACCAAGAGTTCCTCAATGCTTCTCGCGCCGTAGTGGTGGTGCTGCCCTCCTGGCTGTTGCCATTGCCGAGTCTGACTCGAGGCTTTTTTAATCTGCTGATGCGAAGAGACTGTGAGTAGGATCCTATCATGCAACTGCACCAGAACAGAAAGTGTCCAAAATAAAATACCCTTAGCTTTTTCCTCCCTGCCTCCCATATCTTCATCCTGACCTCCAGGAGCAACATGTGATGTCCAAATGGTCTTGTGAGTAGTCAAATCATGAGAAAAGGATCTTTTCCAAGTCCTATAGCACTATATAACCTAACTCCAGTATGTACTGTAGATCAGAGGCAACACCTCAACTTGTTCTATTAGAGTATAATTAAATACCATTTCAACAGTGCAACTAGGTGTATGTTATTCATCCAGTGCATTGAAAAATAATAACAAAGCTTCTTATTATCTAACAGATGATGTTATACATTGTGAATGCAACCTATTAATATGGAAATACGGACACATTCATCCAGAATAATTTGCATGGTGTATTTCCTGACCTAATAATGAAAAAAGTAGGTCATCTTCCAAGGTTTCTGAAATGGGAATTAAAACTTTATAGCAGGAAGGTCTTTGATAGTTTTACACAAATGGCTAAAATTTGCAAACCTTGCATATTCAAAATAGTTTGCCCCACAATGATGACTTGGAGATATTTCTAATTAATTATAGCAGTACATCAGCGCTGGATGTCCTTGGCTTTCCCGTTATCTCCCTGTTTTTTACAATTTACTGACATTAAAAAGCACCAAAAGGTATGGCTTACCAAACATGGTGTCATCTGAGAAAATGTGGTTTTAAAAAGAGAATTTATAAAATGTAGTTTACAGAAGCTTATGCAAAGCAGTCTTTCTTCTTCAAGAAGCATTTAGTTCAGCATTGAACTTTCCAGAGTGTGTAGTGCTGTCGTGGTTCAGCCCCAGCCAGCCAACTAAACACCAGGCAGCTGCTCGCTCACTCCCCCCACCCCTGTGGGACGGGGGAGAGAATCGGAAGAGCAAAAGCAAAAAAAAACCCTCAACTTATGGGTTGAGATAAACAGTTTAATTAAAATATAATGATAATGAACATTATAACAATAATGATAATATAATAAAAAGGAAAAGGGAAAAAGGGAAAAAAACAGAAACACAAACGGTACAACCGCTCACCACCCACTGACCGGCTCTGCCCGTCCCTGAGCCGTGATTGCTGCCTCCCTCCCCCAGCCAGCCCCTCCCAGGTAACACACTGGGCATGACGTTACATGGTATGGAATATCCCTTTGGCCAGTTTGAATCCACTCTCTTAGCTGTGCCCCCTCCCCTCCCGGCTTCTTGTGCCCCTGGCAGAGCATGGGAAGCTAGAAAAGTCCTTGAATAGTACAAGCACTGCCCAGCAACAGCCAAAACATCGGTGTGTTATCAGCATTGTTTTCATACTAAGTCCAAAGCACAGCACTAGGCCAGCTGCAGTGAAGAAAATTAACTCTATCCCAGCTAAAAACATGACAAGCGCATGGTGCCTCTATATGTTGAACTTCTAGGTCTTAGCCTGGCTGGCATCTTACAAAAGGTGTATTTGTGAAGTAGCTAGTGTATTTATGGCCATCTCTAAGATTAGACGCTGATTAAACACTGAAATACCCTAACCATCAAAATTATGATCTTCCTTCTGGAGCTTTGATTCTTCTCTATCATAATGTGAGATGTTGAGATGTGTTTGAGGTACATGAAGATTGCTGTGTTGGATTAGAGTCGACGTCCATCAAAAGCTGTGCTCTTAGGTTGCGTCTGCCCTGCAGGCAAAGGTGTGACTGCAGCATGTGCAGGGATGCTCCATCTACTTCAGCTAAGGGCCCTGCGCTGTGCCTGCTCTGCCAGCCTCCTGCCCGTCTTTCTGTCCCTGATGAGTGTCGTCCAGGTCCTTCAGCTGGCACCCCATCTCCGTGTTGCTCTGGCTGTAGCGTGGTGGCAGATGCAGACTGGCAATGAGAAGGTAAAATGGAAAGATCAAACCTGAGCAGTGCTGCAGGGAGTTTGTTGACTCTTGCCCCAGCCCTTGTGACATTTGGGAAAAGGCACTGAGTGTTTGAGTCAGGCACCTCCAGCTGTGTGTGGTGCTTTATGCTCTGAAGATGGACTTTTCTATGCGTTGCTTACTGTCGTTTTGAGTTGTTCAGTGGAAACACACGCTTGAGCTCTCCTGTTGTGCGGGAATAGATTTTTTTAAAAGATTATGCACTTCCCTAATGCTTTCACTATTCTCTTCAGCTAAATTTCACAGCCATGGTCTTTCACTCAGCAGCTGTCCTGCTACTAGAGGGTCAGATACTAAGTTCTTGAATATAGCACACATTGTTAGTAGCTGGTTGTCAGAACAGTCATACTTTGTAGAGTGTTTTATGAAAGAATGATTATTGTAGATATGAAGCTTTATTTTAGGTTTTCTGCTGTTTTGCTTTGCCCATTTAATATCTGGCTGCCCCTCCACATGTACAAGAGGGCACATAGGCTCTGCTTGAAGAGCAGAGACTTTGCTTTTTCCTGCTTCTGGTCTCCTGTACTGAAAATGAAGAGTACTGTAAATTCTGAGTCCTTTAGATTTGACTCATGAACACCTGTGATCCGTGAATCTGACAAATTTTTTTTTTGTGACTCTGATAGAGTCATAAGCCAGATTTCAGGTAGGGGCTGAGCACGCTCTGGTCCTGCCTCTGTGTGTGTGTTTGTGAAGCTGAGAGAAACTTTTTATAGCGGGCCTGTTTGCTTCCTGTCTGTGGTCGCTTTCTGTGAGAAGTTCTTGGTTTTATTTTAGAACAAGATGTGGTTGAAGAAAATGAAATCAGGGCATGGAGAACATGCTGCCATTGGAAGGAATGGCTGCTTGTATTTGTCTGGTGATTTTGTGAGACTTTATAATGGTAATAGAAATGTTTGGGGCTGGATAGGCCTGGTAGCTGAGTAAAGTAGTTTAAATACTTATTTTTAGAAGTGAACTCAAACTAATGCTTTGTAGTATGATGAAATTATTTATGCAAAAGTTGCTGTATTTTTAGGCCAAATGAAATCCCAGAAAGAAGATGAAAACTGTTAGGGACCTGGCTTCAGTGGAATTTCTAACAAGGCTTGATAGCACAGGAGTTTAGAAAAAAACGCCGATGTTATCTGAAATCCTGTTTACTCATAATAGTCTGTTCAAATTCCATTGCAGAAATGAGAATTGTTTTAGCATTCCCAGTCCTTGTTTTTTAATATTTGTTTGCAGAAAGAAAATTAGATTGATCTCAGAATAATCAGTTTCCTTTCTATTTAATATGACAATATTTTCTATGTGAAATGACATGTTTTGGAAAAGTATGTCGGGCTACTCAGAGTAGTCGCATCTCCTGGACGACAGTGCCACCTGATACTTGTGTGGGCAGGTGAGAGAGCTGCAGAAGTTGGGAAGAGAAGAGAGCGCAAGTGTCTCCCCATCCCCGCTCCCAGGCGATGGATGGAGCGCTGTGGGGTGTAGGGCCACAGTGCAGCCTCAGGGCCTGCTTAAACTCTTGTTTTAGGGGGACAGCTGGCTTGCATGCTGTTGCAGGGGCAGATGCCATGGCGCAGCCCTTCAATAAGCCTTGCGCTAGTTCAAAGAGAAAAAAATGCTCTCTAAAGCTTTGGAGACCAAGCGTGTTCATCGGAGCGAGTGACAGGCTGGGCATGACCTCCTCTTCGAAGCCAGGTTTGGGGATTTCTGTTGCCAGAATGCTTTAAAGGGTAAGGAGTGTTGCCACTCATTAATTAGTAAAATTGGAGCTGGCTCAAGTGGTGCTTGGAAATATTAACTATTAGACTTTGGATACATGCCCTGGAAGAAAAGTGAGTTTTATGTTAGTTTTCCAGTCTTCATTAATAACTCTCCTTCTCTTAAAATAATTCTTCAGTTCAGGAAGTATGAGCAGATGGGCCACTCTGAAGATCAGTGCTGTAAAACAGGAATCTTTCAGGGCCGTATTAACAGTGCAGTGTAAATGCTGGGTCTAACCAAGTGGTGTGGTGATCAGTAAGGGGGAGCTCAGAAAACCCTTGGGAGCTCATATCACTACCATTGCTGCACTAGGCAGAAGATCAAAATGACCAGCTCCTGGGGGTTTTCTAATACTGTACGCCAGCAGCCATCTCGCAGTGGTCATCAACAGCTGTGAAGCTTTTGCTGGCAGCACCCTCTGTCACCTTCCCCTTACCAGATTGTATTTTTCTCTCTGCATCTCTCCTTTCACCATGGGCAAGAGATCTCACCCTTCTCCTGGTTTTCTGCACCCTTTCACACTACCAGTTTTTTAGGGGTGCTGGAGCTTTGACTTTCAGTTCAAGGCTGGGGTGTGGGCCTGACATACCACTTTGGACCTGTCTGTAGCCCAGGGACCCCTTTCCAGTTGCTCTGGGTAGAATTGCTCCCTGCCACTTGGAGTTGTAGCACGTTGTCGGGTTTCTGTGTTCAATCTCCAGTTTTGGGCTGGAAAGTCTCTATTTTCCAGAGGCCAGTTACTGGGCACGTACCATGTATATATTGGCACACGTTGATATGCAGTGGGCTGGAAGCCTTTCAGTTTTTTCCTTATTCTATTTTAAAAAATGCCCAGTGGCCCTGTAACATTGATAAAGCTCTTCAGAGAAAGAAATAGCGTGAGTGCCAAATACTTTTAGCAATCTGATCATGTGTGATTGATGAACAGGTTTGAAAGTAACTGAATGGTTAATCTGCGCTGTAGATGGATATGCTCTTTAGATATATTAAGACCTGCCTCTTCTATAAAATTAGAAACTGAATGTGCATAGGCATTATATAACTGAAAAGCTAATACTGTATATGGCAACATGATGGATTAATATATATTGAAGTCCTTGATTTGTTCTGTCCTTCTGGTAGTTTATGGAAACATACGAAAAGTTTTCAAATGACCTTTAAAATTAGCTCCTAACCTATATAGTCTATCATAATTTTCTGTTCTGGGAGCCTGAGGTGTTAAAGGATTCATAATTCAGTATTTCAAAAATTGTCGGTGGCTTCACTATATGAAATTTTAAATATTCTGAATGTAATTCTGGCATTCAGTGGTTGTATTTGTTCATTTGAATGTAATGGATATTGAATAGGACCTATTATCAGCTTGATAGAGAAAATATGTTTGGGTAATTACATATGCCTACACTTGAGATAAATTTCAATCTTTTTCTGCCAAGAGGGCTGGTAAAAGAGAACATCATATTTTTTGCATTTCATAAAGATGCTGTTCAGAGTTTTTGACTTCATGAGAGGGAGGTTTCTGGGGAAAAGAGGGAACCGCTTCCCTGGTGCTGGTGCACAAAGTGGGGTATCAGTTATGTACTAACCTTTCTGTGCTCTTTAAATAATCTTCTGTATTTTACTGACTTGCAGAGATTGCAGCCTCTGTTTATTATAGCATAAGAGCCTTTTTCTGAAGGATATACAGAAATGGATGATGTCAATAATAATGGGTTCTTTAGAATTTTTTTCCTTCTAAGAGTGTGGATTTCAGCTGCCTGATTGTTCTAATACGAAAAATAGAAAACCTCGTCTGACAGTATGACAAGTCTGTATGGGGCTTTGGCATTATGAAGGACAAAATGCTCTCTGGTCTAAATGCTGTGCGCTGCTAACAGTTGTCTCCGCAGTAAATTTGGTTCTCTCACAACACGGACCAGGCAGGTAACCATTAGCTGGTCCACCAGAGACTCTGTTCTGGGTTTTCTGTTTTCTGCAGTCTCTGGCAGAAGCTGCCTTTGAACCAAGAACAGGCATGGTTCACTGACCTAGTGAAGGATATCAACGAAGGTGGCTATCTTGCTGAACACACAGTACACTTGAGATTGGTTGAAACTCCAGTGAACATTATTTTCACAAAGGCCAAGCAGTTCCTTTAGGTCAAGAATAGGAAACCTGCTCTTTTTGCTCTCTTTGGTGTAATGGAAGAATTTTAATCTGACTTTATCATTCTGTGAATTAATGCTTGGAAAGAATTGCATGTTTGAATCTGACCAGATTCATAGAAACTGCTATACTATATCTTTTGCTGCCATAGCAACATATGAGTGCAATGAATTAGAAATCTCCCAGTTATTAGAAAAACTGAATTAAACCAACTATTGAACAAGACTGTGTGTGCATAACAAAGCCAGGTTCTGCCTTTGCTCCTGCAGTTCTGACTTTGTTTCAGGTAAAGGAGTATCCTTCACTCTGGAGAGGCAGGCTTGGTTGAGATAAACCGTTTATACTACGATGAAGAGTATGAGAATAGACGTGCTGTGTTATTGTATGGGGACTCAGATTTGTGAACATATATTCAGGCTGCTGAGTGTGCTCGAAGCTGTCCTGAAGAACATTGTAAAAGGTAGTGATGGATGGTAAGAAAAATTAAATTCTCTAGGTTAAGCTCCTCACCTGTGAAATAAAGATGCTTATGTGTTTTTAATTTAGTAATGACAGAAGAAACAAAAAATGCTGTGAAAAAGGAGATTTCTAGAAGGTGAAGAAATAGCAAGAACCTAATATTAACTACGAAGAATCTTATGAGTGGTTTGTTTCTGACCTACTTTCCTAATATTTGAAGAGAGGACTGAAGCTGGCAACAGATGATGGTTTTGAAAATATTGTGAGGCTAAGAATACTGTACTGCTTTCCATATGACATACCTCTCTATTAGGACAAAAAAGGAGGGGATGTCCTAGGGAGCATTAATGGGAAGAAATTTCTGGAAAATATTTCTTTTATGAGGGTCATTTCATTTGGAAACCACCCTGCCACTATCCTAATACCAGAAAGAACTGTTCTGTGAGCCCTCAGGGCATGTGGAAAAATCTCATCTTTCTCGTGTTGTCGGTGACAAAGTGAGAGATGGAAGGAGGAAATGCGCTGTGGTATTGCTTTATTTTTAATCTTATTTTTGCTGATCTTTTTTATTTTAAACTTTATTAATATTTCCATTGCATTTTGATCTTTTCTCAGAGATTGCTAGTATGTCTCCAGTCTATCTTTTCTACTGTGATTTTATAAATACCTGGTTACAATAACCATAAACACATCTGTGGGCTTTAATAAAGAAAGTTTATAGTAAGCCTGAAGCACAAAGTTCTGGAAGTATACAGTTAGCACTGTTTTACAAAAAGTTTGGAAGTACTTTGCAGTTGGCAGGATTGGGAGAATTTTTTCATATTTTGCAGAGTGTTCCTAGCAATTATCAATAATGTGTTTTTAAAGGTCCATGTAATAGAACAAGTGTTTAAAAAAAAATGCAAGTGCAGCCATTTTTAAAAATTCTGCTTAATGCACTGATAAATCTGTTGGCTTCCAGTAACACTGCAGAACCATTAGACTGATATATTGATAATTACAATTAAATTTAGATTATTTCCTGTATGCTTTCTTCTTACGAGCCTTTTGATACAAGGCCCTTTCTTTTAACTTGCCATATTTGGAGTAGTTACTTTCCTCTACTGTCGAATCTTTGGGATTGCTTTTGTCTACATCAACTCTTCTTCCAGCAGAGACCAGTTCCCAGGTGCTGATTTTCCTTTATGAAGCAACTTGCTGTGACCTCTCTGCTCTGGCTCTATACTGTCCTCATTGTACATGCTGTGTGTATTTGTCACATACACAGCGCATGCAATGTGGACATAATGGGGCTCAATTTACGTCTGATAAGGAGATAAAATACCTGCAAGAAATGTGTTGGGTTTTTTTTTTTCTTTGTAGGATTTTAAAATATATTTATTTGGTGTGAGCACATACTATTCTGGTCTACAAGATGGGGATCAAATATTGCGTTGTAGATACAGTTCATCAGTGAAAATAAGGCAATGGCAAGAACTCGCAGGGTCACTGCAGTTCTCCAGACCTTCACAAAGAAACATATCAGCATGACTTAAATAGCGCAGGAATCTAATTTTGGCCCCTGATAGCGAGGAGATTAATTTTAGATTAATGTATTCTATTATTGACATTCCTGTTGTGTGTGGTGTGGGTTGTGGTTGTTGTTTTTTTTCGCTTTGGCACATTCTGTGCTTTGTTCTACCACTTCGAGTTTGGTGGAAAAATGGATTTCTTCATATACCAGAAAATGTGTAAATCTTGTATCAACATTTATGGTTTGGGTTTTGTTTTGGTTTTTTTTTTTTTTCTTGAAAGCAAAAGAGCAAAGCAAAACTGAATCTTCTGGTTTTGTTTTTAATAAAAAACCCTATCATTTTTAATGTAGTATTTTCATGAAATAACATTTCAAAAGTGCTTTAATTGTTGGTTTTCGTTTTGGGCAGTTCTAGTCACCCATCTGCATCAGCAAATATAGAGCTGCATTCTGTGTTTTCTTTGCCATGAATTGGCACCTTTACATGATGAGGTTTTTCATTAAGTGTTTGTCACAGACTGAATGTTTGTGTGAATAACAGTTATCCTCATAACTGCTGAAATACAAGGAATTAGATATTTAAAAGCAAAAATTTCTACAAGGGCAAATATTGCACCTGAATTGACTTGTTGGGGCTGCAAAAATGAGAGTCTGTTCTCAACTGGATGTAGTCTGAATCTGTAATGGGCCAAAAACTGCTTTCTAGACCTGAAGCTGTGTTTAAGAACAGGAACTGCATTAGAAAAATGTGATTCTTTCACTGCGCTGAAATGAAATTTAAAAGGGGGATGGGGGTGGTGGTGTGGGACATGCTTTCAGTGACAGTGAGGAAATGCTAACAGGTATCTCAGAACGGCACTATGTATTATTCCAATTGCCGCTGAAAGCGTTATTTCATTTAGTGAGAGTTTTTGCAAGCTTTGCGTTTCATAGGATTGCTAATGATGATGTTTTGTATTATTACTTGTTTGTTTTACACTGGGGAGAAGACTGAATAAAATGGCTGAAGCCGCTGGCTGCAGGAGATGTTTTTCCTCCCCTAGACCTGATGCTCTTGCTGGCGTGCAGCGGGCTGTGTGCTGTGGTCTTCATGTACAGCCATGCTATAACCAAGAGTGATGAAAGGTGCTCTCCTGCATTGGATTTATTGATAAATGATGGCGATTATAATACGTAGTGCTTTGTTTCATTTACCATGCTTGCAAGGTGCTCCAGGAGCCACAGACCTAACAAAGCTTTCTTTCCTCCGAGTTTGTTCTGTGACCCCTCATCAGGCTTGGCATACAGTGTGCAGAGACATCGCTGTGAACAGAAAGAGGAAAAAATATAAGTTTCCTAGACTACAGAAAACACTGACAGAGCAGTAGTTACATTAGAAGATGGTAGTATTGTACCAGCTCAGTAGCCTTGTCTCATTGCTTGCCCTGGGTCTACATTAATACAAGTAAAGACCTGACATGAGATGATGAAAAATAGTTTCTGGTGTTGGGGGGGGTGGGGTGCTTGCAGTGCAGAGAGTACTCTGAGAGCAGGGCTTTACTTCCACGTATTTTTCCAGGAGGACCTGGGAAGTAACCCCCTCAGGGCTCAGTCCTGCAGATGTTGGTAGTGGCTGGTGGGAGCTGATGAAGCTCCGCACTGACCTTCCCCTGTGAGTCCCGCTGTAGCAAACGGCTCCTCAGAGGCTGCGGCTCTTTTCTGCTGGGTCAGTTTTCCTTTCACTAGATTATTTTTTTTCCTTCCTTTAAATCACTATTTGCATTAATCCAATTGCTGAAAAAGGATTATAGACCCAGAATAAAATCCACTTGTAATTAAAAATGTAAAAGCGGCTTAAGTTTTTAGGCCAAAGTTATTAGAGGAAGCTATCAACGTACCAATATTAATACCCCAGTCTCAGCTGGGAGGCTGTTACCATGATGAGAGTGTCTGATAATGGGCCGGTTTCTGAATATTTTATAGTAGATAACTTCTGCTCGTGTTTGCCTCACATCTACATAAGTCATAAGCTACGCACACCAGCCTGCCTCTCACAGGCTTTGTGGGTGTCCTGTTTTTTTCATATTTCTGGAAGACTGCTTATTAGGAACCAATCTAACTATATTGCAAAAGCAAGAAGAGTTTGTGAGGGGACTTCCAGGGCACAAGGGCTGGGGGAATTACCCTCTGTAAGAGGATTGGAGCATATTCCAGTCTTCAACATCTGCATCTTAAGCCATCGTTTGATAATGAGCACTCCCTTATCAAATATCCTCTCTGCATTTGCAGTTTCCATCAACCCCCTATCTGGAAAAAGAAAAATGGCAAACTGGAACAGCCCTCAGCTATCCCGTTATTCATGCCATGCTTTCTGGCATGCAATTGTCTGGGTATTCAGTTTGCAACCCTGCTTTGTAAGTCTTTCCAAGTAGAGCACTTTTTAATTATCTCTTTAGAATTAAATCAGTGTAGGGGCTAGAGCTACTTATTGTTATTACTTTTAATCCAGAGATTGAAACTTTCTTTGACCTTTGCTTTTTTCAAATGGGAGGTGTTTAATTTAATCTCTATCATTTTGAATTAAATGAGTTTTCTGTAAAGGAAAGGATACTGAAAGACTTATTCCCTGACAAAGGATTTGGATGAAAAGTTATGGACCTGAGAGGCTCTCAAACTGCATTGTTCCGTCTCCTCCACCTAGATTGTGCTGAACTTCCCATATTCGAACATCCTTCACCTGACAGTGCTGGTGTTTGGTCCTCTGGTGGCAAATGGGGTTCACAGCGGAAGCAGTGAACGAAGGCTTCTAGAGCATCAGTGCTAAACTGCTGGAGGGATAAAAACAAATACCATCCCAAATGTCAATTTATCAACCTGTGAGCTACTGAGAATTTTCAATGAAGTAAGCTCTTTCCAATGTTTGTTTCTGGTTTAGGAATTTTGATGTTTTAGGTTTTCTTTTTCTTTTCTTGATTTGCATTCCCAGTTCCTCTTCAGGAAGATGTTTGGATCTTTCCTTCCAGTAGCAGTGTAGTTGTCATCTTTGTTCTCCTCCGAGTGGCACCGTGTGCCTTGTTCTTGATTTTTTTTTTTTTTTTTTTTGGATGTCAGAAGCTAAGCTGCCTTTCCTCTCTGTCTTGTTTAGAGAAGCTTTCTGTTATCTACCCAACATTGTCAGTATGCCAGGCAGGTACTGAGGTACTGGCTCTTGTGTTTCGTTTGACTCCCCTGGGAGCTTTTGCTCTGTTTGGGGCTCAGCTGCTCACCATCAGCCTGGCGGTGGTGGCTGTATTCTGGGGTGCCTGACGGCATAGCTCCAGCCGCTAGTCCAAGTTATTTTGAAATGTTTATTTACATAAAATAAATTTAGTCTCTAGGTTGCACTGAGGAATTCTCTATCTCTAGCCTGTGCTAGCAAGAAAGATGATGTGCCAGAAACTCAAAGATTTCACAAGAGGCAGCATTAAACGGCTACATGTTTTTAGTCCTGTGACCAGCTGAAGAATTCCAAATTTAGTATTGTCCTGATGTGGTGGAAAACACAAACTCAGGAAAAAAAGACTAAAAAAAGAGAAATGCCAAGAGTCAGCGGAGCTTTCCGTCATGTATTTCCACTGTAAAAGGAGTGAATCTCGGTGAAGTGCTGATTTTTCCTCTGCCAACAAACTTGCAGCTTTACTGTGTACAGCATGAAATTTGCTTGTTGCTGTCAGTGGTCCCGATCACATCTCTCGTTTGTGGTAGCAGCAGCGTTTCATCTTGCCTGGTGCTGGGGACAAAAGCCTGTTATAAGGTGTCTCATACAGCAAGAAATTCAGACTTGGCCTCTTGCCCTAAATACCCACTAATGAACAGGAGCGCGTATCTCTACCTTTCGATGTTCCCTAGGAACTCTGGTCCCCTTTCCTAAAACTGGAATGGAGTGGGCATCTGAACTACCAAGCATCATGGGTTCTCTTAACCTGCTCCCCTTGTAAATCACTCATACCCGGGAGTGAGATGTGCTGCCCCGAGCCCTAGTTCACGGCAGCTGCCAGTGCAAGCAAAGGCTCAGCTGAAGCAGCAGGGTTTTGCTTTCTGTCTGTGCCCTGGCTGCTGCATTTCTGCCAGCAAGCCCTCTACAGAGGAAGGACTCTTTAAACCTGTCATGATGGGCCATGCTGGGTGGCTTGTGAATGTACATGTGTATGCATGCCTGCATTTAGGAGTCCTTCTTTCTGCATGCTTCTAATTGCTTCTCTTGCTGAAGATTTGCCCTGCTTTGGTGGCCTAGTGGATCAGGAGTGCTGAGCAGAGGAAGGTGGGTCTGTGTGAAAAGGTTTGGTTTTTGCTTGGTGCTGGTTACTGCCCTGTTGGTGTTTGAGAAAACAACAGTGGAGTGGTGTGGTGGTGTGCTGGGAGGAGAGGATGCATTTAATCTTTAAAATGCTATACCTTTTTTTTGACATAAGCCGAGCTCTGGAGCAGATATGTGCTGTAAAACTTCACTCTGTACCAGTTCCTGAGCATTAGCTCCCACCCTGGGTGCAGCAGAGCCACAGTCTGCCACTGAGACTCGTTTGAGTAAATGAAACTTCTGCAGGTTCAGGTTGCAGCACATGGCCGTGTGATGGATGTGCAGGCAGCTAAGTATGGCACAGGATCTGCCTGGAGGGATGGTACTTGCTGTAGCTCTGCCCCTTGGATTGGAGGCTGGAAGGGTTGAAGCTATCTTTCCGTATGAAGGATGGAAAGAAATGAGCTGCCTCTGGGCACCTACTGAGGCTGACCTTGTCTAGTAATCCTCATCTCCCCAGGAATGTCTCCAGACTGTATGGTCTCCCCTCAAAGCAATCATTGCTGGCCCCTTTCCTGCCCTTGTGCCACATGGATCAGGAATGGCTGGGACTACTGGTGAAGACACGTGGATGAGGGACAGGGTCTGGGGAAAGCCTGGCTTCCAGGGTGCTGTCCTGGAGCTCTGCAGAGGGCAGAGCCCTGCGTTCATTTCATCCTCTTACATTAATTATTTTCAGATAGTTTCTCATTATTTTCTTTATTTTTCTTACAGTCCATTTTCATTCCTTGTTTTGCTTCTTTCTCCATCATTTCCTTCTCACTCTAGGATGTGATACTGGACCTGTTGGTCACCAGTGCAAGTGAGATAATCAGTGATGTAACAATTGGAGGCAGCCTGGGCTGCAGTGATCATGCACTGGTGGAATTTGCAGTCCTCCAGGGATATGGGTCAGGCAAAGAGTAAAGTCAGGACCCTGAATTTTAGGAAAACAAACTTTTAACTTTAAAGGAATTAGTCAATAGTACCCCCTGGGAAACATCCCTCAGGGACAAGGGAGCAGAACAGAGCTGGCAGATCTTTAAGGTCATTTTCCATAGAGTGCGAGAGCTCTTGCTCACCAGGTGCAAGAAATCAGGCAAGGAAGGGAAGAGACCAGCATGGATGAGTTGAGACCTGCTGGTCAAACTAAAGGGCAAGAAGGAAATGTACAGGCAGTGGAAGCAGGGACAGGTATCCTGGGAGGAGTATAGGGACAGTGCCTGGTTGTGTAGGGATGGGGTCAGGAAGGCCAAGGCACAAGGGGTGCAAAAACTAATAAGAAGGGCTTCTACAAGCATTTAGCCATAAAAGGAAGGTCAAAGAAAGCATAACCCCGTGATGACCAAGACTGGCAACAATGGATGAGAGGGCTGAGGTATTCAACAAATTTTTTGCTTTAGTCTTCGCTATCAGCCTCTCTTCCCACACCTCTTGAGTGGATGGACCACAAGATGGGGAGCAAAGTTCCTCCCACTGTAAGAGAAGATCTGGTTTGTGACCACCTGAGGAACCTGAACATATAGAAATTTATGGGACCTTATGAGGTGGATCCCAGAGCCCTGAGGGAATTGGTTGATGTAGTTGCCAAGCCACTTTCCATGATATTTGAAAAGTCATGGCAGTCAGGTGAAGTCCCTGGGGACCATAAGAAGGGAAACATTGCACCCATTTTTAAAAAGGGTAGAAAAGAGGACCCTGGGAGCTACAGACCTGTCAGCCTTACTTTCCCTGTCAGCAGCCTGGGAATATCATGGAACAGATTCTCCTAGAAGCTATGCTAAGGCAAATGGAGGACAGGGAGGTAATTCGAGACAGACAGCATGTCTTCACCAAGGACAAGTCCTGCCTGACCAACCTAGTGGCCTTCTATGATGGAGTGACTACATCAGTGGACAAAAGGAAGATCTATGGATGTCATCTATCTGGACTTCTGTAAGGCTCTTGACATGGTCCCCCACAACATCCTTCTCCCCAAATTGGAGAGATACGGAGTTGATGGGAGATATGGAGTTGATGGGTGGACTGTTCAGTGGATGAGGAATTGGTTGGTTTGATGCATCCAAAGGGTTGTGGTCAATGGCTCAATGTCCAGATGGAGATTGGTGACAAGTGATGTCCCTCAGGGGTCCATACTGGGACCAGTACCATTTAATATCTTCATCAGTGACATAGACAGTGGGACCAAGTGCACCCTCAGCAAGTTTGCAAACAACACCAAGCTGAGTGGTGCAACTGACACGCCTGAGGGACAGGATGCCATTCAGAGGGACCTAGACAAGCTCAAGAAGTGGGCCCATGCGAACCTCATGAGGATCAGCAAGGCCAAGTGCAAGGTCCTGCACCTGGGTTGGGGCAACCCCCAGTATCAATACAGGCTGGGGACGAAGGGATTGAGAGCAGCCCTGCGGAGAAGGACTTGGGGGTACTGGTGGATGAAAAGCTGGACATAACTCGGCAATGTGCGTCCAGCCCAGAAAGCCAACCGTATCCTGGGCTGCCCAAAAAGGATTGTGGCCAGCAGGTCAGGGGAGGTGATTCTGCCCCTCTGCTCCGCTCTGGTGAGGCCCCACCTGGGGTGCTGCGTCCAGCTCTGGAGCCCTCAGCACAGGAGGGACATGGACCTGTTGGAGCGGGTCCAGAGGAGGCCACAAAAATGACCTGAGGGCTGGAGCAGCTCTGCTGCGAGGACAGGCTTGGGAGAGTTGGGGTTGTTCAGCCTGGAGAAGGGAAGGCTGCGGGGAGACCTGACTGTGGCCTTCCAGTACTTAGAGGGGACTTATAAGAAAGATGGGGGCAACCTCTTTAGCAAGGCCTGTTGTGACAGGAGAAGGGGTGATGGTATTAAACTAAAGGAGGGTAGATTTAGACTGGATATAATGAAGAAATTTTTTACAATGAGAGTGGTGAAGCACTGGCCCAGGTTGCCCAGAGAGGTGGTCGATGCCCCATCCCTAGAAACTCCAGGTTAGGCTGGACAGGGCTCTGAGCAACCTGATTTAGTTGATGTCCCTGCTCATTGCAGGGGGATTGGACTAGATGACCTTTAAAGGTCTCTTCCAAACTATTCTACGATTATGCTTTGCATGAGAACTGTTTTGGTAGAACTACCCGATATTTTTGTTTTGAGCTTTTTCCTATCCAACAATTACAAAAGCTCTGGAGCTTTTTAATTGCTCCGATGCTGAGGAACAAAGTTTCTTTTGTGTTTTTTTTTTTTGTCATGCTTCCTCAAATACCTTTACAATATTTATAATATTGCAACATTTACTGTGGGCTGTTTTGCATTATACTGATAATCTGGATTTGAAGTTGCATAGGTATATTCCAAAGGCTGTGCATGAATGCGTTCACTGCTTTGATGGGCGTTCGATACCGACAAAAGCAGTGACACTGAGAGTTACATGTTGAAAAAGGACCTAGCACAAATATTTAAATATTTTTCTCATGTTTGAGTATATTTGTGGTGTCTGAGCTGGTTAGCAAAATAAAGACAGATGGCAGTGAATTCATTCCAACACGTTTTCATTATGGTACAGCTATTCCGACTTCTCGCAGCACTTGTGCAAATGATTTTCTTGTTTAAACTTCCCTTGCTGCTGCTCTCCACACCCTGTTCAGGGAATTCAGAGGTAGTGTGCTTATAATATGTATGGAGAATTGAGTTTTACATGCAAAATAAAAATTAAAATAACTGGAAAGAGGAGCTGCCTGTAATTAACCCACATACTCAGTGCTGCAGCAAGTAAGAATTTAACTCCTCCTCCTTTAAAGTCCATACCAGAACTTAAGAGTATTAGAACAGAGCATATCATTAATTTTAGTCAGGCACCCTTCAAAGTTTGAAGACGACTCAGTCATTCACAGTGCTGTCTTCGGTAGGAAGAGCGAGAACATTGCTATTAATACAAGCAACGAGCAGCAAGACCAGGCGCCTGCCCTGGTCTGCGTGTGCATCCCCCAGCAGCTCGCATGTTTGACTGGACCCTGCCAGGGTGATGCAACCATCGTTTCTTGGTGCGTGAATGGACAGAAAATATGTTTTGATTAAAAGTTTTAAGAGTTTATAGGCCATGGCAGAAAAAGAAAAGGGGAGGAGAGGGAATGCCTTGCAAGGACTGTAACCACTTGTAATTTTTGATTTGTCTGATGACTGAGGTGTTCTTGAAGCTCCTGCCCTAAATAAATACAATCTTTAAATGTTTTTATCTTAATGCAATAATTATCTAATAAGCTCATTTATAACTTTAAAGGAATACTTGACATTTCAAGAATTGCACTAAGCAGGCAGTGTCTTGTCTCGTTCCTTTGCCATATTTCAAAGGTGCCCATTATCTTGGTACTTTCCATATGGAGAAGGTACTAAAATCCGTGCATACTGCTGGAAATGCTGTGCTCAATGTCTATATGAAAAAGTGTGCAGAAAACACAGTAACGAGGTAGTATTCATTGTAGTGTAAATAGGGTTTTGAGATGTCTGCACAGAATTTGCATGACTGCTCAATTTGTTTGTTTCTTCTGTTCTTCAATGTAAAGTATTGCTGCTATTGTTTTTATAGGTCTGAGGCAGCATATGCCTTGAATATAGGAGATTAAACTTGTTTTTCCTTGCTGTTGAGCATCCTAACAGTGAATGTAGTGCGGATATGCTCTATGTTATCTCTCCCAGGCCACCTCTCCATCTGCCCCCACTGCCCGTGAAGGGTGTGTGCGTGCGCAGAGGAGGGGATGGGTCTAGCCTCGCACTCCTCTACTTCTCGCCTTTCTCTACCTCCTGCGCTTCTGGAGGCTGCTGTACTGTCTGCTGCAGAGACAAACTGCCAGCCCCTGGGGGGGAAGAACGCGCATAGGGTGTAAGCTGTAGGAGCACTCTCGTATCAGGCCTGCTGAAGATCAGGGATAGTGCCCTGTGCCCATCATAAAGTGCTGGAGTTGTGAGTGGGGAGGTGTTAAAGGGGAAGGATATCAGTCTTCCTGTGGGAGCACTATCTGCCTGCACTAACAGCCTCCTGCAGCTCAGTGCAACTGTAGTCCTGGCAGTGAGGGCTGGTTTTGCTGCTAGCACTTGTACCACCCCTGGCAGGGCTCTGGGTGCTGCCTGGGATTTCCGCAGCAGCTTCCCTGTAACCAGGTCTGTCTGGGCTGGCTTTTACATCTCCCACAGTTGCAGTCTGTCCTGAGCCAAAGCGGTGCTTAGACTTCTCTTAAACAAAGGTGGCTGTGGGACTGTGGTCAGAAAGCTCCAACCGAGGCAGCTGCAAAAGCATGGTGCTTTCTTCAGTGATAAAGCACTAATTATTAATCTTGACCATCTTGGCTTTCAGCAGGGCTAATTAGCTCACAGCAGTGTCAGGTTAAAATAACTGCTGCATGCAGCATACTAGCAAAGGTGGAGTAAGACACCGTAGACATGCCCAAAGAGTGGCATGGATGTATCTGAGCAGCAGCAGCATCAGCCAGGGCAGGGGTCCTGCTTGCAGCCTCTCTGCCTAGCTCAGGCTGATGCTTTTTCTGCTCCCGAGGACTCTGTTCCTATGGTTGCTCACTCTGCACCACACTACGCAAGCACATATGTGCTTTTTTTTTTCTTATTGAATGTAGTTTTTTTTTGTAGGAAAGTCATATTGTCATGAGTATTTGGCATTCCGGATACAAAAATTTCTGACTCAGAATTAACACCACATCCATTGATGGAAATGTTTTTTTTTCCTTAGACATAACAGACCAAACAAAAAGAAACCCCTAAATAATGAGGTTAAGTACTGCATGCTAAAAACGTAGCACTGTTCTGCGCTGGAGGTGGTGAGAGGACCAGAAGTACTTTGGTAGAAGGAAAGAGAGGTGGAATTTGAAAGAGGGGAAAAAAGTAAGGGTTTCTTCCTAAGTATCATTCTGTGGAGAGGGTAGGAGGGACTATATTGGCATCTGTAGACAAAAGATGCAAGTGAGGATTACAAAGAGCCAGGGGGAGAAGCATGCTTAGGCTCCAGCAGGTATTCTGGGAGATAGGAACAAAGTAATAGCAGTTTAGGGTGAGGCCAGCCCTTCCAGCCCTGTCTATGTGGCTCTCCCCAGCAATGTCGTAGGGAAAGCAAAGCCTCTTGAGACCTCCTTGGGGACAGGGACTGCCAGAAGCAGCAGCCCCGCTTCTGTCACGTTCTGCTAATGTGGAGATCTGCCTGGATGCTGATTCCCCAAATGAAGTCTCCAGGGAGGCCAGGAGGGAAGAGCTACCAGTGAACCCAGGAATCTGGGGGAAAGTCAGCCCCTGAAGAGGTGGTAGGTTTGTAATCCCTAAACACATTTTAGAGGGAAGAGCTGTGTCTGTGGGAAATAGTCTTTTCTGGGGCTATTGCTGGCCTGAGAGCTCTGTCACAGGGCTGGTTTGTTGGCTGTCCATACGGTCTGTCCTGAGGACAGTTTGTTCAGCTGCATGCCTGCCCTGCCCAGTTCAACCCTCCTCCCCATCGATAACGTGTTCGGGGTGTACCTCTCCCCAGTACTTTATGCTAGGAGAAGGCAGCCATGTAAGAAACGATGTGAAGCTGGCAGGCTGGTAACGTGCTCCATACCTCTCTGGGGTGCCTGGAGTGCCAACACTTTTAACTCTGATGAATATAAAGGCCCTGACTTTTATTACAAGTCTAATTTATGGAAGAAGTAGGTTTTTAATTTTTATTCTTTTTTGTTTGCCACCAAAATAGCATGCAATTAAGGGGAATCTGCTGTATTTTTGTATTATCTGTATCTGTCACATTTTTTGGCATTTACTGCAGTGCTGTAGCATGTTCAGTGTGAGGTGTCTGCTCATCCAGTCCCATCTCTTCTGCATTTCTTACAGTGAAGTGATATAATTTTCTCTTTACTTTCTCCCTCTCCTCTCCTTTTCTATGTTCCTCTCTTGCTTTCCATTCCAGATACTGATTCTTATGAGCTTTCAAGAGAAGACTTTCACAGAGGCATTTGATCTGCATTTTGGTTTGAATTTATTTAGCTCTTGTCACAGCCTAACTTGCTTATAGAATCACAGAATGTCCTGAGTTGGAAGGGACCCACAAGGATCATCAAGCCCAGCTCCTGTCCCTGCACAGCACAGCCCCAAATTCACACCATGTCTCTGAGGGCCTTGTCCAAGTGCTGCTTGAATATCGCCAGGCTGGTGCTGTGATGCCTCCCTGGGGAGCCTGTTCCAGGGCTCCACCGCCCTCTGGGGGAAGAACCTTTTCCTAATATCCAACCTAACCCTCCCCTGGCACATCTCCCTGCCATTTCCTCCGTCCTGTTGTTGGTCACCAGAGAGAAGAGATCAGCGCCTGCCCCTCATCCACCTCCCCTTGGGAGGATGCTACAGACCATGATGAGGGCTGCCCTCAGCCTCCTCTGCTCCAGGCTGAACAAACCAAGTCACTTCAGCTGCTCCTCAAACAGTTTCCCCTCTAAACCCTTCCCCAACTTTGCATCCCTCCTCTGGACACTCTCCAGTAGCTTTATATCCTTAATGTCCTGTGGTGCCCAAACTGCCCCCAGCACTTGAGGTGAGGCTGTCCCAGCACGGAGCAGAGCGGGACAATCCCCTCCCTCGCCCGGCCGCGATGCAGGGCTCGATGCCCCCCAGGGCACGGTTGGCCCTCTCGGCTGCCAGGGCACGCTGTTGGCTCGTGTTCAACTTGCTGTCGACCAGAACCCCCAGGTGCCTCCCTGCAGAGCTGCTCCCCAGCCTCTCGTTCCCCAGCCTGTCTGTACATCCAGGCTTGCCAAGCCCCAGGGGCAAGATCTGGCACTTGCCCTTGTTCAACTTCATACGGTTGGTGATTGCCCAGCTCCCTGATTTGTCTAGATCTCTCTGCAGGGCCTCTCTGCCCTTCAGAGTGTCAACAGCTCCTCCCAACTTGATTAGTTTTCCTTCCAGTCCTGCATCCAAGTCGTTTATGAAGAGGTTAAAGAGCACTGGCCCCAAGACGGATCCCTGCGGAACCCCACTAGTGACTGGCCGCCAGCCCGATGTAACCCCATTTACTGTGACTCCTTGATCCCGACCCATCAGCCAATTGCTCACCCACTGCATTTTGTGTTTATCTAGCTGTGTGCTGGGCATTTTGTCCAGGATACTGTTAGAGGCGGTATCAAAAGCTTTACTGAAATCCAAAAAGATTACATTGACTGGCTTCCCTTGGCCAACTAAGTGGTCATAAAAACAAATTAAGTTTGTTAAGCAGGACTTCTCCCTCATGAACCTGTGCTGTCTGGGACCAATGACTGCGTTGTCTTTCAGGTGTTTTTCAGTAACTCCCAGAATAATCTCCTCCATAATTTTACTAGGCACAGAAGTGAGACTGACGGGCCTGTAGTTAGCAGGGTCATCCTTGTTGCCCTTCTTGAAGATTAGGACCATGTTGGCCAGCTTCCAGTCAACTGGGCCGTCTGCAGATTCCCAGGAGCACTGAGAAATCATTGAGAGAGGTCTCGCTATGACATCAGCCAGCTCTTTAAGTACCCTTGGATGAATCTCATCAAGCCCCATGGACTTATAGGGATCCACCTGGAGCAGCAAGTCCTGCACTAGTTGGGGGTTGATTAGGATTTTATCATTCCCACAGTCATGGTTCACTAGCCCAGGGCTCTGGGGGTCCTAGAGCCCATCACCAGAGTTGAAGACTGAGGTGAAGAAAGCATTAAATGTCTCTGCTTTGTATATGTCCCTGTTTGTGAGGTGACCATGCTCATCAAGCAATGGGCAAATATTATTTCTGCCCTGCCTTTTGCTATTAACATTTTTTAAAAATCCCTTTTTATTGTCCCTCACGCTACTGGCCAGGTTCAACTCCAATTGAGCTCTGGCCACACAAATTTCCTCCCTGCAGTGGTGACCAGCATCCCTATAATCCTCCCATGTCACCTGACCTTGCTTCCACTGGCCATATACTTTCTTTTTTTGCCTTATTTCTAGAAGATCCCTGCTCAGCCAAGCCAGTCTTCTGCCTTGCCTGCTTGACTTCCTATGTTTTGGAATTGCCTGCTCCTCTGCTCTTAGGAGGTGGTACTTAAAAAGTGACCGGCACTGATGGGCCCCAGCACCTCCAAAAGCTTTTCCCCAGGGGACCTTACTAAGTAGTTCCCTGAGCAGGCTGAATTCAGCTCTTCTCATATCCAGAGTTGAGATCTAGCTGGCCATAGATTTTAAACTTGACTGCTTCATGGTCTCTGTGGCCAAGGCAGCCACCAATTGCCACTTCACCCACAAGACCCTTTCTGTTAATAAGCAACAAATTGAGGAAGGCACCTTTCCTGGTTAGTTCCCGTAGTACCTGTACCAAGAAGTTATCATCCAGATGGTTTAGGAATCTTCTGGACCTGTTTGTACCAGCCGTGTGGTATTCCCAGTTGACATCCGGCAAGTTGAAGTCCCCCATAAGGACAAGGGCACATGACTTAAAGGTATTCCTTAGTTCTGTAAAGAAAAACTCATCAGTGTAATCATGCTGCCTGGGTGGCCTACAGTAGACTTCCATTACAACATCTGCTTTATTTGTCTGTCCCTTACTCCTTACCCAGAGGCTCTCAACTGTGCCATCACCAACTGCAAGCTCCATGCATTCCAGCTCCTCCACTACATACAGTGCCACCCCCCCACCTCCCCTACCCTTCCTACCCCTCCTGAAGAGCCTGTAACCATCCACCATGGCACACCAGTCACAGGACTCATCCCTCCAGGTTTTACTTACGCCAGTGGTGTCATACCTCTGGGACTGGGCCAAGGCTTCCAGCTCTTCTTGCTTGTTCCTCATGCTGCATTTGTGTAGAAACATTTTAAGTGCGGTTCACTGTGCCCATCTCCACATGGAGCAGTCTGAAGAATCTCACTAGCACACAGTTCCTTGAACCTTGGCGTGCCATCCCATTGCTTGTCACTGACTAGCCTGGTATTGTCCCTTTCCCCCTTCTAATCTAGTTTAAAGCTCTTCAGTCATCCCTGCCTGCTCCTGAGTCAAACCCCTCCTTCTGAGATAGGTGCATCCCATCAGACATCAGTAGACCTGGTGATACATAGACCATCCCATGACTGAAAAAACCAAAGTTCCACTGATGACACCAGCCTCAGAGCCACGTGTTTATCAGCTGGGTCTGTCTGTTCCATTTAATATTCTTGCCTGCTACTGAAAGGATTGAAGAAAATACTACCTGAGCACCTTCAACCAACTGCCCCAAGACTCTGAGATCCCTTTTGATTGCCTTTGGACTTCTCTTTGCTACCTCTTCTCTGCTAATGTGAAGAACCAATAGTGGGTAATAGTCTGAGGACCTTACCAGACCAGCAAGTTTTATAGTGACATCTCTTACCCTGGCCCCAGGGAGGCAGCACACTTCCCTGTGGGTCGGGTCCGGTTGGCATATCGGACCCTCTGTTCCCCTCAGAAGTGAGTCACCTGTGACAACTACCCTTCTTTTTTTCTTAACATGAGTGGCTGTGATGTGGGAGGTAGGCTGCCTAGACAACCCCTCCATCCCAGAAGGACCGTTGTCCACATCATCAGTTTTCTGCCTGTCCAGTTCTAGAGCCTCATACCTGTTGTGTACGGGCACTTGGGAAGGTGAGGCAGGCTGAGGGTGGATTTGCCTGCTGCCTCAAGCAGTAACCTACTTCCACTCTCCCCCATCTCCTGGGTCTCCTCCTTCTTCCTGGCAGTGAGGGGGTAGGGGCCCTTTTTTTCTTGGTCCATGGCTGGCTGGTGCATCTGTCTCAGGGACAGTAGAGTACCATTCCACCAGTCAATCTTCTTTGACTCCCTGATACTTCTCAGCCTGGACGTGTCTTCCCGAAGCTCTGCCACCAAGCTGAGCAGCTCCTTTACTTGGGCACATCTCACAGGTGAGCTCACTGCTGCCATCACGTACTGACCTGAAACTCAGGCATGCCCTGCAGCCTGGGACCTGGGCGGCTGCACGTTTCCTTGAAAGCTCTCTTCTGTGTGGCTGCATCAGTTCTTGCAGCTGGAGGAGCCACGAGGGACGCTGGGGGCACAGCTTTTTGCTGAGTGGATGCCATGGCTCCTGCTGTTCTCAGCTCCTTGCCAGTGTGTTCCAGCCTCCGTGTGAAGTGGCAGGGCCCTCCCTGCATGTCCTGCCTGTGTGAACTGCCGAAGGAAGAAATCGTGTTGCGGGTCCTAGCACTGACAGCACTAGAGAATGTTTTCACAGGATAAAGATATGAGTATGTCTAGGTCAAATAAAGACCTCTATTACACTTGTTCATTCTTGAACAGAATAACAGAGTAACATTTCACCATGTGAAGATAACCAGACCACTGTGCTCAACGCAATAACACAAACCCGGGGGATTAAGCAGCTCCCATTTCACACTGTCACCATGGTGCTGCTGTTACCTGACAGTTACCACATGAAAGCTCGTGTAGGGCTGCCAAAATGTGCCATACTCATGCTTCTCTTACTGTAGGCGGTTCCGATTCCTGTGTCTCTTTGCTAATTGTCATTTTTGTAAATGGAGTGGAGACTCCCGAAGTTGCTTAGGCATGACCTCTGAAATGTCATTGCTAATTTATCCTCTTTTCATCACAGATCATGGAAAGATCTGGCATGTATTCTTTTAACTCACTTATTTGTAAGTTCACAGATTATGATATTTCCAGCTTCTGCCGAATACCCTCTGCTTTTAGGGCAGTTTACTGTTAATGTAAATCACCTGTGCTGGTATTACCCTGGTTCGTGTGGCTCTGTTGCAATACTGTGAGTTAGTCCAGGAAGTGTTCTCATCAGTTCATCCAGGGAGAAATTCGTGGCAGATGTGACTTACTCAAAGCCAGCAAAGTTTGGTGGCAGGCTGGTCCTGCTTACATGAACCTCCCGGAGGCTGTCTTGGCAGGTCCCTGCTCCAGTGTGCAGTTAGTCTAGCTTTGTAATGAGCCCTCACCAACAGACAGATAATACTTTCTTATCCGTGCTCATGCGTTCAGGGTATCAGGTATGTAAAATTCTTGGCTGCACTGCATGGTTTCCCTTGCAAAGGTTATGTGGTTTAGGTAGGTAGACTGTGTTTGAGTCTTCACTTAGAATGTGTGAAAGATTTCAGACAAGTATGACCTTGCTGTGCCGCAGGATTTCTTGGTGAAAATGCTTTCACAATAAATAGCAAAGAAAGACAAGAGGTTTGTCTGAGGGCCAAATGCGTGATCATATCGTTAGGGTGAAGATCGGCATTTCATTTCATCATTTCGCTTCTGAAAGTGAGATTCTTCCTTGGAGCCATGATTTACTTTTTCTCTGGCCTCCTCTTTCACCTGCTCGCCAAAGGTTCCTGATGCTTGTTGCTGAGCGCCAATGGGTGCATAGAGAGGAGAAGCCCCAGAGTTGTCACGTCACCCTTGGGTGGCCGTGGCCTTTGAGGATGGTAAGAACTAGAGCCAAAATTCGTGCCTGAGAAGGTTTGCTTTTGGCTTCATTTCCTCCTCCCCCAGTCTTTCTATTTTCGATTGTTTGAGGGTGTGGGCTGGGGCAGGAGGGGAAACGGATGTCTGATTAGAAGTATGTTTCAGAATATTATATATGATAAATGTAAAGGTGGAGGACAAACAGTGTGTCCTACTGAGCTGCTTGTATAGGAAAAAGCCCGCAAAAGGATGTGATAGAGAGTTTGGGTCTTCAATCACTTTTGGAGAGATGAACTTTTCTTGGTACCTCGAGGAAGCAGGGTGAATATTCCTTTTTATTACTCAGTTATTGGGGCTGATCTAAGCTGTAGAAAATTTGCCATCTCGGGGATGTTTTCAATGAAACCTCACATGTTAATAAGTAGATGTTTCTGCGAAATTTTATTCTTCTTCATATTCACACAATTCTGAACTGGAACAGACAAAAGAGTATTTTTGCGGAAATGCTTACTAAAATACTGCTCTGTGTCTGGACCAGATCTAGGTAACTGTTGCTAGAAGCCAAAAATTAGTGTGGCACTTCAGAATCTGACTTGATGTGTGGGAACTAATTTTTATTTAGAAAAAAAATGAGATCACATGGATGCATAGATATTTTGTTTTGCTTTTTCTCCAGTTCTCCTTGCCAACTTGGGCTGAAATTAGAACAGTGTAAGTTACTAAACTGCTGCAAGAAACCCTGTTTTTTTAAATAGCTCTGGCTCAGCAACCCAGAATTAAAGTTCATGGGTGACAGATGGCATCTAAATTACCCAGGATACTTTTTTTTTTTTCCTTCTGGAAAAGTAAACTTAATTTTCAGGTGAGCCTGTTGCCCCCACTCATTCATGTGTTATTTTTGCTGGCTGATGCTTGCCTTGGGTAGCAGAGCTCTCAGTGAGTTTGCTTTCCTGCTTTCCCTGTGAAGGTAACCAGTTACCATGCACTCTGCCCAAAAGCGTGTTCATCAACTGCTCAGAATTCTAAGTGATAGTATAGAATAAGCGAACTGTTTATTCCTTATCAGTAATGATAAGAAATGGGTGTGGTACTAAACACTCACATTCCTATGTACATTTTCTTATCATGAATTTTTTAATTACCCATGGTAATTGTTTTTCTGTGTTGTAAGAGGCATCATTCTGTTTCAGATTCTTTTGGAGAAGGGATGTTACTTGCTTGGAAAATCATCGTCTTTATGGGGGTTTGTAATGAGACTCAGTGCATGGGGGAGGTCCTGATTTCCCCTTGATTTACTGTGTTTTTCCTTCTTGCCATAATGTTCTATATCTTCATACAGACCGTTATCTGGCCTGAGCAACTGTGTCTGGGGGAAGCTGTCTAATGAGGGAGGGCTCTTGTTTAGAGACAAGACTGGGCAAAGGTTAAGATTGTTTTGGAGATTGATAGGAGGGGAGGGAGATGGCATCCCGACATTCAGGCATTTGTGGTGCCTAAGTCAGGAAGCTGATCATCTGAACTAACTCAGCTGTGGTAATGAAGGAAGGCAGGGACCTTTGGAGAGCTATTCGGAAACCCAACTTAGGTTCCTGCCTGCATTGCCCTCTGGAAGAGCATCTTCTTGCTGACTGTTGTTTCCTGTTGGCAATCTCTGTGTACGTATCCTCTTGTCTGTTTTGGATGTCATCCCAAGCATTTTGGACCCTGAAGAGAGGAGAACATGTCTGGATGGAGATGGGAAAGAAAAGGAAATGAACACCACTTCTGACCTGGTGAATTTAGAGCAAAGCAGTGGAGGCTGCCATGGGGCATGCTTGTGCATCAGCTATCAAACAAGCTAGAAAATGGGCTACAAGGTATCCTCTGCCTAAGCTAACCTATGAGTTTGATGAAAACCTGTCTTCTCTGTCCTGGGTGCAAACTTGGGAAAGAGGTAGGAGCTAAGGAACCACTGAGGAGTGCGCAGGTGAGGTGTGCCATGCCACGGCTGCACAAAAACGGGCAGTAACGGCAGAGCCAGCCCCCTCGTCTGTGGTTTCATAGCTCAGTTAACTGGGCAGAGATCAAATCCTGACCTGTTTCTTTGGGAACAGGGAGGAGTGGAATTTAAATGTTGCTGCCACCATCTAAAATGATTTATGGGAAGATCATTTGCTAACCATCTACACTTGTTCCAGTGCCTTTGAGTGGCATCCTGCCCAATGGTAAGTCAGCTGGAGAATGTCATGAGGGCACGAGTACCAAGCAGCAGCGTGCTTAGACAAGCCTTCTCACCCAGAAGGTGCCATCACCATGGCAATTCATCCTGGGGGCAGACAGGGAGGCACTTACCTTTCCTTATGCTTCACTGTGCCACTGACTTGCCTGTGATGCTGCTCAAACACCTCTGAAATGAAGATAAAAGTGTGAATGTCACACAGCCTTGTGGTTGCCAAGAAGAAAATTCAGATGTTGCAGGCACAGGGAAATTGTGAATGCAGGAAAGGATCAGGAGATTATTGGCTGACTTGTGTGGAGAATTAGGGCACCAATAAAATAAGATGGTGACTGTCAGCAGCTGGTGTTTTGCAGTAGTATCCGTTGCGAAAGAGGTACGCGTGGTACAGCTGCCCCAGTGGCTGGGAGTTTCAGCACTTTCATGATTATATCTGGGAAAAGCCCACCAAATACGGATTGAAACATTAATGGGGGGTGCCCAGAAGTTCAAACGTATTAGTTAAAAGGCTTGAGTATCGTCTTGTCTTTAATATGGATTCTTGCAGCGGTATATAATTTAATTCACTGGATAATTAAGTGATGTAGTTATGCTGTTGCAGTGAGCAATAAAATACAAAGTGCATTCTTTTGATGAGGACAGTAAATCTTGTTATTCTTGTTGTACACAAAATCAGCGTCAGAGCTGGAAATCTGTCAGTATTTCTGGTGTCTGGTCCAGTTGCTTTTGTTGCTGTGTGAGCACCTAAGGATGGTGAAGCAGAGCTGAGCTGTTAGTATGCGTGTGCTCGAATAGCAATATCAAACTGATACAAACACCTTCAACCCCTTTTACAAAGCTGCTTTTGAAAGACTAAGAAATTGAAATTGTTACAGACTTTGTCGTTATTTAAGGAACTGAATTTTTCATTTTAAAGTATTAACATAATTAGTATATTTATTTAAGCAGTGAACAGAAATCTAGAAAATGAAGCATCATCAAAATATTTAAGTTTTTTTCTTACTACTGTGGAACACTTTCTGAGAGGGATTTTCCATGAGATGGTAAGATCTTTCCATGTGATCCTGCTTTTGTTTTTCCTACGATAATAATTTCTAGCTGCCAACCTTTGCTGTTTAGCTCCATTACTCTCTGCCTCAAGGGTTTGTATTAGTGCATTTCTCACATCTGTGCAGTAAACATCAGAGTACCAGAGATGATTTCCAGGACCACAGCTGTGTAGCTGGGATCCTGGAAAGCAAATGTCAGCCCATGGGATTGCAGTGGGGCTGTTTATTCCAGTCCACTGCAGGAGTGAGTGCTGGGGCTGCATGTGTTGAAACACTCTCAAATTATAACATTTTGTCAACGGATCCTGTGTAGCTGGCAGTATTGCAAGTGCAGTACAGTAAGTGCACATCCAGAGCTCATCAGTGTTCGTTCTTTGCTCTGTACCAAACAAACCAAAGGTGCACAGCCTCCCATTACAGTAAGTAAGAATAAGCACTGTTAGTTGGTTTAGACTCTATAGGAGCTCTAGAACCTATATATCACTGAAAAGGTATTTTGCAAGCTAAAGATTGTTAGAAACAGAAATCTGTTCCTTCTAACATATGTACAGGGTTGAGGGATTATATTTTACTTTTTTAATCAAAGATAGAAAATTAATTTTCAGAGTTCTGAGATGGATGTGGTGAACGCTCGTGCACAAGTGAAATATTTGGATGTTTATGAGTAAGATGATAAACTCTGTCCTCCTACGAGGATCCTCCTAATCTGACTAAAAGCACCTTCCTAAGCCCTAGCTAGGGCACTAGCGGCTAATTAATAAAGTGATTCAGCACTGCTTTAGCATTTATGTTCATGAGGTTTTTTTCTGTATGAGAGCTGGGTAAACTATGTTTTGCCCAAGTGGCATGTGGAAAAACTCATTGTTTTGTGCATTTTGTTTCACTGTATCACTGAGCCCACTAAGAGCAAGAGGAAGTGCCCAAAGTAAGGTTACAGGAGTGTGCTGCAGATATAGTAATAGCTTTTTAAGTCCTTGGTCTGACAGGTCTTTGGTTTTTATCATATTGGATGGTCTGGTGGTGTCTCCTGGTATGATGCCTCAATAAAATAAAATAACTTGCTTCTATGTATTTCAGGTATGCTCAAATATTGTGGGCTTGGATTGAAATAAAGCTTCCAGTTCCGCAGGGACTTACACGGGAGAGGACTCCATAAGCTCACAGCTTTTGTAACTCTAATCTTGTTAGTTAAAAGGTGGCATGCTGATAGTTTCATTTCACAGTTGAATTTTTTTAATTATCTCTGAAGATGGATTTTAGCTTCTCAATTTTGGCCATCAGGTAGCATAACCTACAACACAGTACACAGAAAGAAACTTCAAATTGAATGTGCTTTGGGTCTGAAGATATATTTATCTGCACAAGAAAGTTTAACTTGACCTAAGGAAAAAAGAACAAATCAATAAATCCAATGAGGGTTTGCAATGTAGCACTGATATAAAATATGATTTATTAAGTCTGTAATAGCAAAAATCTGTTATATACTGCTGCCTCTGGGGGAATGTAACAGCCGAATAGTTAAACACCACTTGGTTTAATTGTTTGTGTTTTGGCTCCACCATAGATAAAGGATGACATTGAAATTGATATTGAATTGAAATATCCAAGCAGTAACCTTTATGGATGTTTTTATAAACATATATCCATATATGTGTATGTATATATATTTAAATATGTGAGATGTATTTTACTGCCCATATGTAAGTATGTACCTGTGTATGGAAGTCTGTATCCAGTGTTCCCTTTACACGTAACACTGGACAATTCCTCAAGGGAAGACTTGGTCTCCTGGATATTCAGGACTCGGCTCGCTTTGTCTGAGGTACCCTTCGGCCAAACCCTTCCACTTGCAGGTTAGCCCTTAGCAGTGACTAAGAGACTTTCAATTTGCCTGGTTACTTTTGACCTCTGAGAACTAGGTCATCTTGCAACACTGGGACTTTTCTGCTCTCATTTGTGTTTTCCTTAAATAGAGAGAAATTTATGTTCTTTTTCCCACACCAGAGTCCTGTCCTGCCTCCTTGGCCAGGTTGGTCATTCTGAAAAAATTCCTTCTTGACCCTGAAATGGCAATCCTGGAGAGACCCATAACATAAGCTCCTTCCAATGGGCGAACCATTAGCAGCTGGGTGGGGAGAGTTACCTGGTTTTGCAGGTCTGGAGGAAAAGGTGGTAAAAGGTATCTGTAAGAAGCCATTAAACCTCCTTATGAAAAAGTCATTTGAGAAAAGAGCAACCTTCATGTAGAAACTTGTGTTAAAAAGGCAGATGCAAACGACTGGAGGATCGCGATGGACGGTTATAGACTCTTTTGTAAGGACAGGCAGGGTAGAAGAGGTGAAGGAGTCGCACTTTACATTAAGGAAAACCTCAAATGTATTGAAGTCAACTATGGTGATTGCAACTGCTCCATCGAATGCCTCTGGGTTAAAGTCAGCAGGGTGGTCTCCAAGCAGGACCTCACAGTGTGCATCTGCTACCGACCTCCTAACCATGATAACAAAGCCAACGAAGCGATACTTGGGGCACTAAAGCAAGCTTCTGGCCAACAGAACCTGGTCCTTATGGGTGACTTCAACTACCCAGACATCTGCTGGAAGAACAATAGGGCAGCTCGCATGTCATCCACTAAGTTCCTGGAATACATAGAGGACTTTCCTCATACAAATGTTAGACGTGCCAACCAGGAATGCAGCACTGCTGGACTCGCTATTCACAAACCGAGAAAACCTGCTTTGTAATATCTCGGTTAGTGATAGCCTTGGCTGCAGTGATCACAATATGGTGGAGTTCGGGATCCTGCTGAGCATGCTGAAGGTCAGCTCTAAGACAAGGGTTCTAGATTTTAGAAGAGCAAACTTCAGCTCACTCAGGGCTCAGCTGGGAGGGATTCCATGGGAAGCTTCCATGGAAGATAAAGGAGCTAGTGAGTGCTGGGAGTTCTTCAAGAATTCTCTGTTGGAAGCACAAAACCAGTTTATCCCCTACAAAGGAAAGGGAAGTAAGTGGAGCAAGAGGCCCCCTTGGCTCAACCATGAGCTTCTGGGTCTACTCAAATCCAGAAGGGAAGCATACCAGAGATGGGAGAAGGGGAGGATTATCCGTCGAGAGCTGCAAGGGCATTGCCAGAGTGTGCAGAGATGCAGTTAGAAAAGCAAAAGCCCAGCTTGAATTGAAACTGTCTGTAGACATCAAAAATCACAGGAAAGAGTTCTTGAGGTATGTCAACCACAAGCAGAAACAGAAGGAAAACACAGGCCCACTTTTAAACAGAAAAGGAGAGTCAGCTACCAATGATGCTGAAAAGGCAGAGGTCCTCAACACTTTCTTCCCTCTGTCTTTACCTGCACTGTCGGGTCCCAGGCTTTGAGAACAAAATTTCCGATTGATCCAAACACCGACCCACCATCAGTGAAGGAAGAGTTAGTATGTGAGTTATTACGGGAGCTTGACCCCTACAAATCAATGGCCCCTGACACCATCCACCCGAGGGTGTTGAGAGAGCTGGCTGACATCATTGCAAGGCCACTCTCCATAATCTTTGAGAAGTTGTCGAGAACAGGGATGTCCCAGAGGACTGGAGGAAGGCAAATGTTACCCCTATCTACAAGAAGGGCTCAAGGGAGGATCTGGGTAACTATAGGCCCATCAGCCTTACTTCAATCCCTGGGAAAGTTATGGAATGAATCCTCCTGAGGGCCATCACAAGACAAATGGAGCACGTGATTGGGAAAAGCCAACGTGGGTTGACTAAGGACAGGTTGTGCTTGACAAACCTGGTGGCCTTCTATGACAGAGTGGCTTGCCTGGTTGACGTGGGGCAGGCGGTGGACATTGTCTACCTGGAGTTCTCCAAGGCCTTTGATACAGTCCCCCACAGCCTCCTCCTAGAGAAATTGATGCGTTATGGCCTAGACAAGTGGTCTGTGCAGTGGGTGGGGAACTGGCTGGCAGGCCGCACCCAAAGGGTGCTGGTAAATAGCTCCTTCTCCAAGTGGCAGCCTGTCGCTAGTGGAGTTCCCCAGGGATCAATATTGGTCCCAGTGTTATTCAACATCTTTATAAGTGATCTGGATACTGGCATCAAGTGTAGCCTGATGAAGTTTGCAGATGACACCAAATCGAGTGGGGAAGTAGACACTCCAGAAGGGAGAGCTGCTCAGCAGGAAGATCTGGATAGGCTGGAAGATTGGGCCAACAAGAACCTTATGAAGTTCAACAAGGACAAGTACAAGGTCTTGCACCTGGGAAAACATAATCTGGGAGTGCAGCACAGACTGGGATCTACCTGGCTGGAGAGCAGCTCTGTGCAAAGGGACCTGGGGGTCCTGGTGGACAGAAAGCTCAACATGAGCAAACAGTGTGCTGCTGCGGCCAAGAAGGCCAACAGGATGCTGGGGTGCATCAAAAAGGGCATCACCAGCAGAGATAAAGAGGTCATTATCCTGCTCTACTCAGCGCTTGTCGGGCCACACCTGGAGTCCTGTGTACGGTTCTGGTCCCCGCTATACAAAAAGGATGTGGACAGGCTGGAAGGGGTCCAGAGAAGGGCCACCAAGATGATCAGAGGACTGGGAAGCTGCCATACGAGGATAGGCGGGGAGAGCTGGGTTTGTTCAGCCTTGAGAAAAGGAGGCTCAGAGGGGATCTCATCACCATGTACCAGTACTTAAGGGGCAGCTACAAAGAAGGTGGAGACTCCCTTTTTAAAGGAGTCCCATGGAGAGGACAAGGGGGAATGGACCCAAGTTGCTCTTGGGGAGATTCTGATTGGACACGAGAGGGAAATTTTTCACAGTGAGGACAGTCACCATTGGAATAATCTCCCCAGGGAAGGGGTTGTCTCGACCACTTTTGACGCTTTTGAGATCCGGCTGGACAGGGTGCTGGGCCATCTTGTCTAGACTGTGCCCTTCCTAGAAAGGTTGGACTAGATGATCCCTGAGGTCCCCTCCAGCCTGGGATTCTGTGAAGAAAGAGAGACTGTTCTGCTCTGGCTTTCTGAAGGTCTGGGTATGTCTGAAACAGAGGCAAGGAGCAGATAAGCTGAGAAACTGAGAAACACCAGGGAGACTCCAGACAAGGGGCTCTCCTGTATTTTCACTTTAGTTCTTGAATGACTGTCATGCCTAGCACTATGAAATATAATGAATATGAGAAAACTGAAAATCAGAACAACACAGAAGAAAGTTTCAAGATGGCACTGGCTGCCAGCCCATAGGAAACAAAGAACAGGCTGATTGATGGGGGACAATTACAAACCCTTGTCCTGGAGTCTAGAAAGAGTGGCATGCAAAGGGATGTTTCTGCAAAATGGAACTAAATGCTCCACATCATTGAGAATTATTTGTTCCTGGGCTCAAAAAATATGGTATGTCGTCTGTGAGAATGGTCTGTCTCCAGGCATCTTACGTTGTCAGAAATAATAGAAATGAGTATGCTTTTGGATGGAAAGTTGTGTAGGAATTTACTGCCACATGTCTGTATGCTTTGAACTAAGTTTTCAAATGGTTCAGTAAATGTTATTTCTATGTCAGTTTTTTTAATTTAGAAGACCACAGACTTTCTAGAGTGTGCTATGCTTTCTCTTTAATTTTTAATGCCTGTGTATTGTATACAATGTTTAGGGTTAAATGCAGAGTTCATGTTGTTGGAGTAAATGAGGCATTGAGAGATTGTAAGAAGCTTCAGGAAAACCTCTTCCATATGCTTTGCTGGCTGACCCTAAATTGCAGATATCCAATCGTAGGCTTTTACATACAGTTTGTCTGGGTTTGAACCCAGGACTGAAACCCTTGCAGATTTCTAAACTGCTTCCATGAATTTACCAGCCTTGGGCAGGTACTTGACATCTAAGCACCCAAAGGCTCTGCAGGGGTGTTCCTGTGCAGACTTACCCTCTACTCTCTGCAATTCACTGAGTTTCACGGAGGGTACATTTATTTAAAGCCTCAACCAAGGGATCCAAATTCTTAGCGAAAACTGAATGAAGAAATGGTGTCATCGTTCCTTCCTTCGGATGTAAGGAAGGTAGTCTTATTCTAGATGCTGAGGAAATATTGCAGTTAGGTGAGATGGGGGGAAGGGGAAAGCAATATATTGCACTTTGAAGCTTTCAAGTTTACTAGGTAGCACAAGATGTCAGACTACTGCACATCTGGATGGAATTTCACTTCTCAAACTTCAAGACCTTCAGGTATAGTCGTTACAAAGGGGCCTAGTTAGTAAAGAAACTAATCAAGGCACTGTGTTCCTACTGCTGTTTGTGAGGCTCTGAAAGATCGCTAGGAGGAACTGTTGCAGAGTAGCCATATCTGGTCAATAAAGTGGCTGATTTCCACAGCCATGAGAGCTGCAATCTGTAACACCCAAGACATTCATCTGTCTGAAATTTTTATTTTGCTTCTAACAACATGGGAATTGCAGCAACTGCTCCTCATAAGAACTGAGTACATCTCTAAACCATTTCTGAGGTGCCTGGTAATTATAAACTGGATTTATTTTACCTCCCTGGGTGATCGATCCTCAGAGCCTCCCTACAGGCTGACCCCAAGCACCAAGTAGGAAAAAAGACATACATATGAAAGAGCTGTACAAGGAGGTGCTATGTGTCGTTCCAGAAAAGCTGTATCAGGGTGAAATCTCTGGAAATAGCTGGCACCCACAGTTTGTTGCAGAAGCATCTAATCCTGGATTTAATTAATTTTTTGAAGACAGAGATCAAATGGGTTAGGCTGAATGTGTGTGTAAGAGAAGATTGTTGAACACACAGTGGGAGCAGGGCTGCATTTCCAAACTGTTGGTGGGGGGGGTTTTTTGCATTGTTTTTTGCCAAATTCTGGGCCACTGCTGAGTTTTAGGAATATCTTCAAAGAACAGCAGTGTGACTTTATGGAGATAAATGTTACTTTTAGACTTCCTTGTAAGAAAAGCTGAATAAAAAAATGCATAGTAAAATAACAGCTTGTTCTCTTCACTATTCTCCTGTCTGCTCTTTGTCATGTATCTTTTCCTCCCCTCTTCATGTCCCACGTACACAATGTGCTGCAGGGCTGGTGCCTGAGCAGCAAATGAACTGCATAGGCAGAAGCTCGATTTTCTGGGTAGTTATCACCTTACACCCTACTGGCATGTGTCAGCTTGAACTCTCCAAACTTGTGAGACCCATGGAAGTTGCATTTTCATATCTACTTTTATTGAAATGCTATTTTGCTTCTGTAACTTGTTGTCGGTATCATGTACGCTTAGGCCATGGGGCTGCGAACTGTATCTTCTCTATTTTACATACTGCCAAGCTTGGTACAATGAGTCAGTAAATAACATTTTCTCCTATTAGCTAAATGAGCTTTTGAGGAACTGTGATTTTACTGAGACTGGTGGGAAAATAATGGGTTGCATAAATAACACTGAGGAAAGGGTAATGATTTTAAGATAGCCAGTAATAAGGCGAAATAAACATCAGCACTATGTAGTGGCTATCATTTGAGTAAAAGAATAATTTAAGAGAATTAAAACCCAAAACACCTGTAGAAATCTGGGAAAGTCTGACTTTTTGATTATTGTCCTTGTAAATGATGAAAGGCGAACCATGCACTCTGCTCTTTCTGACACCTGGTCTGATGTCAGAGGTGGTTAGCTCTTGCCTTGCTGTATTTTCCAAATAGTGTGGGTTGTCACCAATACCCTTGTGGGGTTTTATTAGTCTCTTCCCCATTTTTGAGAAGAGAACATAAAATTCTTTCCTATTTAGTTTTCATTAATCTAGTGGTTTCTGGAACAGTTTGGTGGATCTGAACTTGCAGCTTGGTCACATTTTCCTACAGTTTCATAATCTGTTAATCTGCATTCTGACCAAGTGAACAACGAACATTTTGGGAGTATTTTTGAGCCACTGTGAATCATCCCAGATTTTTAAAAGATTTTTATGTGTGTTTGCTCCTGCCTGGGTTTATCACTTAAAATAATTTATTATCTTGTCATTCTACTCTTCATAAAGATGTGTTCTGTTCTGTCAGTTATCTTCAAAGTTTTCTTGGCTTTGGTTTTAATTTATATATTGTTTATAATTGGAAGATATTTTGTGTCTTGGACTTCAAGTTATCTCTGAAAATACATGGTTTCTCCCAGGTTCTGGAGTGTCATTTCAAAATGCACAGCCGGTAATAACTACTCCATATTGAACAGTCTCATGTGGTGTGTGTTTCCCACTGCAGGAAGTCAGAGCTGGTTACATGGCAAGCCCTGGAGAATTTCTCAATTATTTCTAAGAAGTTCTAAACATCAGTAATATGTACAGAATTAATGACTTATTTTTGCTCCTGAATATTTAAGAAACTACTCTCTTGTGACTTACAGGACCTTGCTCCGATAATTGGAATCGAAATGTGTTCAATAGAGAGTTATTGTTTTCAATCCTGAGTTTACGCTTTCAAAAATTCTGTTTTTCTGTTATTCCTCTTCTGGATCGGGGCAATTAAATGCAAAACCGTATGTCTGAATTCCCTGGGAGGATGTCTGAGCATCTGCTAGGGAGCCTGTGAGCATCTCTGTGGCTAATGCTAGCTGTAGTCTCCTCTAGCTTCAGTACCCATGAAATGCTTCAGCACCTTTAGCCTCATGAAAAAGAGGATGTCTCATTCACTCATAGGATAATTTGAAGGGAGTTCCAATAACTCATCATCTCTTTTTTTTTCCCCGATGCTGATATGTCCCTTGATGATCTAAAAGAGTGAACAAACAGTGCTGTATCAAAAGTGGCAGATTACAGCAAATTAGATGCCTCTCTAAATGCCAGGGAAAAAATTCAAAGGTATCTAGAGAAATTCCAAATGCAGCCAAAAAACTACCTTGAGATTCATTCCATGAAAGGACAAGCTAATGAATTTAGGGCTTGTAATCCAAGATAAATAAATCAGAACTGAGAGAGGGAAGGCTAGTAAAGCTCTGGGAGACATAGGGGTAATAAAGGACCAACAAAGAGGCATGATTGCGTGACACGATGAGGCAGCAGAAATGACAACTATAATAACGTGTCAGTGCTGAGCCCTGGAAGAAAGGAGCATCACGCTGCTTTCTGTGATAGCAAGAGTGGGTCTGGAACACCTGTTTCATTTTGGGGAGCAACGTTAGGAAAGTGTAAGGGAAGAGATGGGAGTTAGGAGGAGTTGTGATGGCTCTGGGACAGAAGCATTTCTGGGGGTGGTAGGTGTGGGTGTACGAGCAGACCGTGGCAGAGCCAAGGGAAGTGCCTTAAACAGAGAGGAAGGGTCGGGGTAGAAGAAGTAAAAGCTCTCTGGCAAAAACATGAACAAAAAAGAAGTTGCTGACCACGAGGCGTGTTAACCTTTGTAAATCCATTCAGAAGGTGCGAGGGCAGGACTTCCGCTCCCTGCCTTGATATGCAGCTCTGGAAAGTATGCTGCATGCTAAGATACTCGACTTAGATTGTAACTCGGGAGAGGTATTGACTGGATGCCCTCATGGATCTCTTCAGTCCCAGCCAGTAGATTGCATAAAAGTCAAGGAAGGAACAAATGTGACTACTGTGGCAATGTGATATAATTTGCTGTTACCATAGATACCTGTGACTGTACATAAGCGTTAAACTGTTATAGCTTAGCTCTGTGTGAAAAGCTGCTGCGGCTTGATTTCCTCTTTGTGCAAACAGCTTGGAATATTGGGAAATGATTACAATAACTTGTAGCTTACTACTACAACCATCTCGTGAAATTAGGGATTGTAGCTGGAGTCAGAATCCCAAAAGAGACAGAGGGCATGTGTGTCCTAAAACTAAAACTTGCCAGACACGTGCAAGCAAAAAATTGCTCAGGTAGGCAGGCCTGCATTCTTGAAATTACCCATATTTTACCTCCTCGTGACAGAGAAGTCCCTTCTTTCTCTGAGCCATCATTATCTTGTTGATGTGGACTTTTTTTTGTAAATTGCTTTGAAATTAGCTAATTAAGGATGGTAGACAAGAGCTGATGATCTCTGTCAGGAAACATGTGTGTTAGCCTTCAGTGGGTGGGAGGTGTGAAGGGAAGGCTTACAGCAGTGCTGTGAATATGTTCAGGATATGTGTGACCTGATCTTTTATTACTGGAACTGGTAGAATAGGAATTGTTTTGATTGCAGTCATTTCTATGGTAGTTACAGAAACATTGCTACAGGGTTAAGAAAGGGAAATGAAAACTGTGGTTTACTCTGGTGAATGGAAGGCAGGGGGAAGAGGTGGGAAGCAGGAACAGGTAAAATAAACACTGCTTCTTGATGTAGAAGAGAAGCACATTAGCCCAGAGCGGTGGACCTGAAAGACTTACATAAGCAAGTCACATTTTTGGCTCATCACCACAGCCAATTCCTACAAAAATTTGTAGGAATTTAGGGGAGGATACAGCTTTCTGCATTTATGATTTGGTCCATGATAGTGCAGGGAAACAGATCTCATCTTTCATATGCAGTCTATTTCCATCCTATGTTGTGTTTTTTGCCCCAACTACGATTTTTGCAAGACTGTTCCTGCTGTGACGGTTAGAAGTTTTCTTCTGGTTTTATCAGTCACTAGTAGTCACTCTGGCTACTCTCTGCCCTCTGTAACATTACTGAAATAGCAGTTGAAGAGAGGAAAACAGATTCCTCCTTGGCTGGATGCTCAACCTTGTTGCTTACCATACATAGTATCTTTGAGTTTTTTCATGCCTTCCACATCTGATATAGACTATGTTTGCAATGCAAACTCAGATGTGGCTGGGTCCCTCCCTGGGTCCCCAAGGACTGCTGTCATGGAATTTGTATCTGTTCCTTCCTTTCAGGGGATAAACATTTTGTGCTGGAAACCATCTCGGTAGGGAAAAGCCAAACCTGGTACCTCATGGTAGTTACCTTGAAAAGGACATATATGCCCTATGAGGCTTTCCTTACTTTACTGCAAGTGTTCTTGGGATTTTGCATCGGGTAGCTGATGTACTAATGCTGCCGCTGGTCAAAGGTGTAAAACCCAGGCAGTGATTTCCTTTTACACTCTCTTAAGATTTTCAGTTATTAGAGGATGCTGAACAGCTTGGGACAGATAGTCACAGTTATATGATTTTTCCCAAACTGAAGAAAATTTACTTGTAGAAAGCAAAACAGAGTTGTGAACAGTGTTAGGTGGGCTTAAGGCAGCATGCTGCTTGTAAGCCAGTGGGGACAACAATTCTCTACCTGTAGTTTCTAGTATATGTGGTTTGTGGGTCTCTCTTACTTCAGCGCCAAGCATGCTGCTGTGAACATTCATGAAAACACCTAATTAACTGCTACATCCAAAATGCATATGTCAGTTAAGCAAAAAAAAACCCGAACAACTAATCCTTCCATATGGAAACATTAATTCCTCTCTTTTCATAAAAATCTTTTGAACAGAGGTTCAGAAGTGCTTCCCTCTAGCGCAGAGAACCTGCCAGTCTTTAGGACAGGAAAGTTATGTTTTCTTATCATTTAATCCTGTATGTTGAGCTCTGTAAATTTATTGTCTTTGTGTGTAATGCTGAGCTTGCTTTATGTTTTAATATGATAAGCTATAATTTTTAGTGTTTGGAACTCAGAGACTTCAGAACTAGCTTCAAGGTTATGTAGGTTTTTTTACTTCAGTAATCTGAATTATTAATTTGCCAGTTGTGGTTTGTGGCTGGAGCCCCAACGCCTTTGGGAAGGTAATGTGTGTTGTGCTTGGCTGCAGGCTGTTCCCTTGTTTGCTATGTCACGGTGAGTATTTCTGATACTGGCTATAGAATGTTTTGGGATGAGATGGCGTAGTGTTACCTTTCTTCCTACAGACCGACTTCAGAGGGCGGGATAGGTGTTGTGAAATGGGCTCTAGGACTGCAGGTGTGTTTTAACCCTTTGCAGGCTTTGATGCTGTGGGAATACTGTGTGAGCAGAAGCAACGTGCTGGACAGAAGATCACTGCAAAGTCGGGGCATAATCAGTTCCGCCAGAAGGAGGTTTCATACAGAGATCTCAGTCTAGACATTAACTTGGATTATTCCAAACCTTACATTAGCCTGAACTGCAAGAGGGATCACTGGTGACATCTGGCAAAACCTAAACTCATTTCAGAGGGCATAGCTTTGCTAGGCTTGTGTATGCCACCTGCATTCAAAGCTGTTTCCAGCTGCAGATAGGCAGATTTCAGGGGCAAAAGGAGCCCTTGAACCTCTCTGCAGCCTGTGACAGAAATCCTGCTGAAACTTGAACTGAATACTGTGTTATTAAGTCAGTTAAAAGAATTCACTAAGAGTTTTCCTTTCCCATAGACAGCTCGGGGACTAGCTCAGGATGTGGCTTTGTCTCGTGCAAGCATTGAAACAATATGTCTTGTATTGATGATGGAGTAATTGGGTTCAGCAGCATTTTCCATATTGCTGGTGGGCTCGATGCTTGTCAACTGGGGCTGATGCTGGGGTGTTGTGGTCCAGTGTCTGAGCCTTCACCCTGCCTGTGAGTTGTGCCAGGGAGAGCTGGACCCACCTGAATCGCAGGGGCAGGCCTCTCTGACGGGTCATGTTTCTGAGATAAGGGTCAATTAAAAATATCCAAAAGCAATAACCAGCAAAAGGCACAACTTTCTACAATGGACTTTGCTAGCATCGTGCTGAACACAGGTTGCATGTGGCATGAGAGGGATCTGAAGGTGCAAGGCTTGGCAAAATGGTGACACAGCAGCCTCCTGGGCCAGGGGGAGCACCAGAGTTGGCGTGGAAAGTCTGTCTGGAGTCAATCCAGGCCAAAAGTGCTGCCAGCTGTTGCCTCCAAGGTAGGAGTCCTTGGCTCATCAGTGGAGGGAGCACATGTGTGGTTTTGAATCCCGGGTCACCAAAACAAGACAAGTACCAAGTTGAGTTGGCAGCACAGACAAACAGCACAGAAATCCCTGTAGAAAATTCTGAGGTGACTGCAAACATGAACACGAGCAGAACTTCATCAAGGTGTTTTGTATGAAAGTAAATCTTTTAAATAAAAAGGAGGGGGATCATCCAGCTCCCTTGGGGCCGTGACTAAGACTTTACTTAGAGGTGTGGGCATGAAGCCTTGAATCTGGATGTCACCCTACTTAAAACCCCAAATGAATAAAAAGAATGAATATGTGTGGAAAGAATGAAAGCAAAGCCGGCTGAGATTTAATCGCTCAAGGTCTCACATGTTCAGGGACTGTCTCATGAAGTGCCCATTACTTCTCTTGCTGCTGCCGGGGCAGCCTGGAGCCTCTGATTTTATGGGACTGGGGTGGGCAGGGGGGAAGGTGTCTGATTTAGACGCTGAAAACAATTTTTAAAATCTAAGACTGCAAGTTCCTGTATTGCTTGTAATTATGGTAGCTTGTCCTCTTGTTTGAGTATGCTTTTTGAGGAAAGCTAGCTCTGTCCTTTTCATACCCATAGCAACGAGTCATTGCTATAAGTTTTGAAACTCTGCCGTAATCCCTATTTTGGACCAGAAGAGGGACCTAAGCTTGTACTGGAAATGACCTTTCTGTCAATCAGACCATTGGGTGGTACCGCTGATAATATATGTCTTTGGTCTCCTTAGGACATTGCTTTTTATTGCTTTTATGTCCGCAGAGGCTGCTGCCAATAAGCGGTAACCATGTATTATTATTCTCTCTTTCAAGGTACATAGTTTGAACACCCTGCTGTAATTTTAGTGATTATGGACCAAAACCTCCTCCTTCTTGCAAGCAATGAAAGAGATTAATCTTCTCTTCTGGCATTTTAATATATTGGGAAGATTTTTTTTTTCCACATACCATTTATATTTGTTTATCCAATAATGTTTATTTGATAACACCATCATAGGTGTGGGACTGCTTTTCTTTGTTAGGCAGAGGCAAGGCCAGCATAAAAGGTCAGTAACACCTGACCTGGCATTTGCTGCTGCATGGACAGTAAAACCTCTGTGTAAATGCTGGATGGAGTGCACAAGGAGGCTGCACCTGTGTGGGTGAGCCCTTCTCCAGGAATTCTAGGGAAATTCTAGGCATTTCTAGGGAAAAAAAAGGATGTGGGCCATTGTTTGGGTCGTCCTTGCTAATGGTTGCATATGATTAAGCTGTTTCTTTGGCCAGTGTGCTGGGGATGGCAAAGAACCTTGTAAGCCTAGCACAGACATTTCACCTCCTCTGTCCCCAAAGGGACACTCCCACTGTTGGTACTTAGACAATCTCTCTCCTGCTGTCAGTCACCTATGAAGCTCATATGGCTGTTCTAGCAGCAGTATATTGGTGCTTATGAACTTACCTGGAGCTTCAGTCGGAACTGGGTAAGCACAGGGCAGGCACCAAATTTCTCCTGTCCTTTATTTCACTCACCTTATTCCTGGAGAAGCTATAATTTGGAATAGTAAATTCACTCTGTTCTGATGAAGATAAATGTTTTCAAAAAATGGATTTATTACAGGACACGGCTCTGCTTCTCAGAGCATGACTTCTATAATCTTACTCTTCGCAGGTTACAAGCAGTGTATATTCCCTGGCATTTCCATTATTTTTTGTTTTCTTCTCAGTCCCCAGGTTTCCTACCTGGGGCTCCCTTTCAGAAGTTCAGATATACGCTGGGCTTCTGTCATTGGTGATCTCCTGGTGTGAGATGGAGCTCAGGCTCCCGCTTTCTTCTTTGGGAAGGCAAGCCTGGTTTGCTTTCTTCTGAGCAGCTCCTTGAAGTTTTGCTCAGTGGTGAATAAATCCTGGTGTTTCTAGCTCAGAGCGTGCGGAGGAGAAAGGAGTCTATGGGCTTGTGGCTCCAAGCCCAGGAAACTATTGGAATAGTAAATATAATTTGTGTGTGTGTATAATAAATGCTGAATGAAATGTTCACTCATGCTGTTTATTTAGAAGTTTTGCCACACACAATAATTTTAGGCTTTTAAAAAGTTTTAGTTAATATTTCTAATGTTTTGTAAAAGTAAGTCTTAAGAGGGGAAAGAATGGTTGCTTTATTATGTTAATACATACACTAAATTAAAGACCACCAAAGAACAAAACAAAATCCATTAGTAATTAAACTGCAAAGTACAATCTATTTAAAACTATCATAATTTTTTCAAGCTGAAGGCAAATGCAATTAAAGGAAATGCCATCTTCATGGCTGAATTTTGATTAGCTTCCAGCTCATGTGAAATGTTGAAAGTCACATTCTCCTCCTTCTCTTGATTTGGTATTAGACCTTCTTTAGCAAAGGCCTTGGGATACGTGTGACACTATTCTTGATGACATTTTGGATGACAGTTTTGTAATTAATTTACCCATGTTTATGTCAGTTTTTCAATCATTTGATTTTGCATCTCACTTAACACCATTTGATTTCCTCTTTTCTGTTTCCCAATTCCATTGGGAAATAGCCAACATGTCAAGGAATTTGCAGAAATTAAGGTGAAAAAGGTAAACTGAAACACAAGTCAGTGAAGTAACAAATCAGTTATCTGCATTGCTGGGAGATACATGGGTACTGCAGTCCCTCAGCCACCATAAATCCACGGGCCCCACTGGGTTGCATTGCTTTGTCTTGCATGATGCTGAGGTCCAGGTAAAATAATTATCCTTTTCCTTATTCACTTGCAGGATGCTCGATCTAGGAGGTAAAGCTCCTTCTAAGCTCCCTGAGACAGATAAGGCTGAGGGTGAGGAACCACCTCTCTTCAATGCGTAACTGAGTTTACTGTGGTGTTTGGATGGTGACTCATTGTTGCAGTGAAGGAAAGAGCATTTCCGTTTAGTCGTCTCCCAAAATTATAAATCACATGCTTCAGTTGAAGGAAAAACGTGTCCAGAGAGATGCAGGACTGGTGTCAGAACACTCTTCTCTCTTCTTGCTGGGCTTCCTATAGTTTATGTGGTCATGATTTTCAAGAAAATGACCCTGTAGTCCCTTTTGCAACTTAGACAAGTGTAGAAACGAATGAGTTTAAGAACTATCTAGCCTGCAGAGCAGCTACCTTTCATTTACCTGCTGCTCCTCCAGGCTTCAGAACTGTCTGCTAGGCTTAGGAGCTTATAATTTATTTCAGCTGGAAGGTTAATTATATTTCTCAAAGTGCCACCTTTTATTTCGCCTTGTTCTAAGAGACTGTGTTGGCAGATTAAGGGCCTTTTCTTTAATTTATGTTCATCAAGTCTCTCATCAGTTTCTCTATAATTTTCTCTCTTGCACTGATAACTCTGAGCATGCATTGCACCCTTTGGTGAGCAATGATGGAGCCTAAACTGCTGCAGCATGAGCAGTGCTAGGTCCCAGAGAGGCTCCAGAACAGTTCTGCAAAAATCTGGCCTCTCTTAAACCCAGCCTGTGTACTGAGAGAGCAGCTAGCTAAAAACTGAGTTGCCTCAGAGGACAGTGCCACTTCCACTGAAATCCCAGTGTTTTTTCTGACGGTGGCAAAACATGCACCATACTTTAAGTACAGGTTTAAGAGAAGATGATTAGAAAGAGAAGTTAGTGCCATCTAATGACAGGTAGCCATGAACAGCAGTATGTTCAGCTTGCTTATTTTGCCAGTCCTTGTTGGCTGCTTTCTTCCTTTGCCTTGTCCTTTGCTTCTGTTTTGTCCCTGACATATTTACAGATGTGATTTTGCTGTACATGTATGGGTGGTGGGATCTGGGTATGTTTTTAAACTACCAAATATAATCCTAGAAATGCTCAAGTGCATTACTCAATTCCAGAATGACTTGGTGTGAAAGCCAGGTGGCCGTGCATAATTTTCTTGTTTAAAAAATATTATTTTTCCATAAATACTTGTAGCAGCTTCAGGAAACTCACTTGTTGAAGTCTCAGATTAGAAGGGATCTTGCTGAGTGTGCAAACCCTTCCCATCAATTCATTTAGCATGTCAATTCCCCGCCCCCTCCCCAGAGTTGCCTGGTTTTGTAGCTGTGTAGTAACTTCAACTGGTTTCGAAATGACACAGGAAAATCAACTGCATCTTTCTCCATCGTAGGAATGTCCTCTTCTTGCTTAGTGCTTCCCCTTTCTTTGGATACTGTGGCAGCTGTGTAAATTTTGTGCATAAACCAGCAACTGGAGCCTTGTATTGTCAGGAGAGAAGGGCACAGTTGTTTCTCCTGAATCACTATGTTTTTGGTGCTAGGATTTTATACCATTAAAACACCTTCTCCTGGGAAGCAAATAAAGTTGTTTGTCTTGCTTATCTACTGAAGTTGTGTTTAAGAAGGCCACAGTTTGGAATGCCTTTTCATTTTAGCCTAAAATTCCTAACTTCATTCAGTTGAGGAATATTTGTCTGTCTTTGGGAACAGCTATGGCAAATGGGCATTTGGGACTAGTGTGAAGGTTGAAGAGGGAGAGAACTTTTAATAAACAGAGCCCTGCAATATATATAAAAAATAATTTATTTTGTGATACTGGAGATGCTCTTCCATCTCAGTACCTTAAAATTTATTGAGGAGGAAGGTGCAGTAGCATAATAGGATTCACTGCACATTAGGGGAAGGTCTATAAAGATCTCTGTTGTAGTATGCAAGGTTTAGGGCTTCATGAAAAGTTCGTGTGCAATAAAATCAGCTGTAAACTCAGCAGGCATACACAGTGGGGAATCCTGCCACTGGCAATCTTATTGACTACCCAGCATGGGGCTCCTGTAAGCAGGGACTTGGCTGACTAGAGTGAAAAACTTTTGGTTTTTAGGTCTATTGATGCCGTGAATGCTGTGCAGATATAAAGGAACTGCTTCACATCGCCACTAAAAAGCTTAGACTGGTGACGGCAAGAGTTTTGATATTACCCTAAAAAGGTACAGGTTTATGCTTTGTTGTTTAGAAATCTGCAGAAAATTGTAGTGGCGAAAGAATGGAGGGATGAGAGATACAGGATTTGTGACTGGTGAGGACAGGCTGAGGGAACTGGGTTTCTGTAGACTAAAGAGGGCTCCTGCAACTTTGCAATATATAAAAGATTGTTATGAAGAGAATTTTTATGTGTTATTACCTGACTGTTGCAGAAAACAAGAGAATTAAATAATGAATTTTGACTTAGGAAATATTTTCAAACTACAGAGACTGTGAAGCGTTGGAGCTGGCTGCTGTGGAACTTGTGAAATCTGCTTCACTGATTAATTCACTACAGGTTAAAACCCAGTTAGATGATTTCTGGGAAAGGAAGATTATATATGCTTTTTACCCTGCCTCAGAACAGGGGAAAGGAGAAGACAGCCACTTGAAGTCACTATTAGATCTTTCAACTTGTCTCCATCTGTATGTTAAGATGAGGACTAGATATTTACCGAGTTGCTGTAGGTTTAGATAACACTACACAGGATATAATTTTCTTGCCCACCTGTGTGAGGGCACCCAAAGATAGCACCAGAGCTGCTCAAAAAAAGCAAGTCAGTATTAAACCAACAAATACAGGCTAAAATGCCATTCTGCAGACAAGATAGCTGTAGTCTTATCAATCATATCCTACAAAAGTAAATGTATTTTTTTGTCTCCAAAATAGGAGAACATCAGTTTTTGGATTATGAAGACCCTGGCAAGGTCGAAATATATCAAGTTTTTTATCTGAATCAAGAAGGAGGTAAATTGGATAGAAAGATACTAACCAGTGTTGTCTGGTGTTTGGGGACCAATGCACAGGGTCTCACTTGTAACCTAAATGGACTGATCAAGTTGGGAATGGAAGCAAGACCCCAGCTGTAGCCTGGAAGCTCCAGATGTCTTAAGACTTGGTGTATTTCCTTACTTGCTGAAGGAGACAGATCCTAAAAAGAGTTGAATAATTTACTAGTTGAATTGCATGGAAATTTTGGAATCCCAGAAGAGATTGTTCATTTTATTCAGCTGAGACACTGTCCTTGCTAAGCCAGGAAAGGATCTGTGATGTTGGTGCACCTTTGTCAGAACCTGAACTGTGCCCTTAAGTAGAAGTGCTTTCTGAACTGATTCAGAGGCCAGAAAAAGAAAAGCTATGTGTTGAACTCGTTTACTACTTTAAAACCTTCAAAGAAAAAGCAATTTAAAATGCTCAATACTTTTAAGAGAATTATATCAACATGGAGAGAGGCTTTACTTTGGCACTTCTTGTTAAAATACAAAGCAAAACAAAAATCCAAAACCAACCCCCAAAAGTCTTTTGTACTACAAATGTAAAATTAGTTAAGTGTATTGTGGTATCAGATAAACTTTAACAGCTGCATTAAAAGATAAGCTAATATTTGTGCATTATATAAGATCAATGCTGGCAATAAACCACCACTGGAAGAGTAAAGTAGCTCTGGCAAACTGCATAGGGAAAGGAATGTATGGAAAATGTAACTCACAAGCTTAATCTCAAACACTTAAACATCTGATGTTGACGCACTTCTATTTTCATATAATAGTCATTCATTGCATTAACATTTTTTGTGTGTGTGTGGTTTTACTTTTCCTGGTGGCCTGTGGGGAGTAAAAGAGAAACTAAAATCAGAGATGGTGATGATGTGTTTCCTCCCTCTCTCTTTCATAATGTTCAGGTTAATTCTTCTTCAGCATTTAGCCATATAATATGTGCTGCCCCAGATTGGGTGTAATTTCGACAGACCTGACAGGCATGATCCTGTTCTACCATATATATTGTCACTGGGAGATCTTTTCAAAACCTGAAAGTAAATTAAATAATAGACAAGGTCTCTTTTAAAGAAAGGACATTTAGGTTTTTATTTCATCTGGAATACCCCTTTCAAGCTCACGCTTTCCTGCTACGCTTGTTGTATATTTGATTAGTTCTAGGAGATGGATTTTGACATTTAAAGTATGTGTAATAGAAAGAGAATAATGACATAGTTGGGATTACAGAAAAATATTTGCCCTTGAAAATGGTAATGCACTGTTAAATACAGGTTGCATCATATGTGAGTATAATAAAATAAAAATGGAAATGTGGATGATTGTGTTGGGAATGAATAGTTTCGGAGCGCGATGCAAGAAGACAGAAGAGGGGACCTTGGCAATTCTAGCAAAGCAGCACAGCACAGCTGGAAATGGATTTTGTAGCACAGGCGCATTGTGTTTCCAAACCTGATAGTCCTTATTTTGTTTTAAAAAGCCCAACATCCAAAAAAAACCCCACAACCTGAATTAAAACAAAAAAAAGTTAAAATTAAAAAAGGTATCTGAATTAAATATAACTGGTGGTCTCCCAGTCAGTTCAGACCTCAAGCAAATCCTTGGAGGAGTTGCCCCTACATGTCAAATCTTCAAATGAGGGGTGCATTTGCGTGACTGTGCTGGTAATGCTGCTGAGGAGTTAAAAATTTTGCTGGGGTGAAGAAATCAGAGGTCGTCTGCAGGGTGGGTCATTCCTGATTTGTACTGTGGCTCACATGAGAGCTGTGTTGGCACAGCTGGGGTGAGCTGAGGGCCCGAATGGGACGCCTGCACATGGGAGAAGGATGGGAGAAGCTGTAGCATCTGTTTTCTGTGATAGCCAGCAGTGCAGTCTGGGGCTCTGAAGCATATGGTTCGATGGTTTTTCCTCAACTCCTCTCTTTCCTGTGTAGCAGTGTGTAGATATATTTATTCCCGGTTTTCTGGTCAGGGATAAACTGTGCTAAGGCTGGAATATTTGACGACAAGTCCTCTGGGGCAATTAGGATCAGTCACAGTTGCTTTGGTTTGTAGGTGGTTGGGCTATTTTGTTTTTAATTCAAGTAATCAAAATCAGCTTTCTGGGGAGTTTCTGGTGGGGCGTTAGTTGCTTTCCCAGGTCTGACTGAAGTGTGGGCAACCAGCTGCCATAGCGGGTGCCTATGCTGGGACAGCAGTTTAGTGGCTGACAAAACGAGACAAAAATGGTTAGTTTTGCCTGTGTCTTTATTCCCATTGATGATCCTTACCTTCCATGTAAACCATGCAGTGAGGCCCTTGCTGTTGTTCTAATGAGTGTTTTGGGCTGCGCTGTCTTCGATTCTGTCGCACACCTACCTGGGAAGCAGAATTTGCAATGTGAGTGCATGAAGAAAGACACAGAGATAGGCAGTAGCATATTTGCTGAGGATCTGCATACTTTTGTTAAATTTATTGTATCAGATGTCAGGATTAGTTTTCTTGCAAATGTGCTTTTTTTTTCTTTTCCTACTCTTTCTGTTTCTCAGCTCTCCTTATTTCCTACTGACAGTAAATGAATTGAGTTCTGTTGTAGCTGTGTTTAAAGACTAGGAAACCAAACCCTAGGAGCAAGGAATTACAAGAAGTGAAGACTGCTCCAGCTCTCAGTTCCCTATAGCCCACCGCAGCTCAGTTCTTCATGCAGTTGTTAAGGGTGGCTCTCAGAAGGCTGTTATTAATATAGTGTTTTGGCTCGACGGAAAATGGAAGATGTCTTTTGTTAATTTTTAGTCATACTGGAGGAAAGCTGGGAGGTAATTGTGGGAGAACTGTAGGCACCTTTGTGGAAGTGGGCAGGTTAATATATACATAAATATATTATTACATATATATATTATATATCATGAATGCTCAAAGTCATCTTAGGGAGTCTGCAATGGGATGTGCTCCTGGGAAGAGCCAAAAGAACAATCTTCAGAGAATAGGGAGCTGGTTGGAAGGATCTTGAGGCTGTTGGGAAATAAAGCTAGTAGGATGGGCTGGGAGGGACAGGAAATTACACATAGGAACTGAGTGGATGGTGATGCCAGAGAAAAGCCCAAACACTAGGGTAGGAATGTGGGCTGTGGGAAGGATCTCTGAACAGAGGCATTGGAAAGCAAGAGTTAAATGATGCGTTTAGCAACAGGGATGGCAAAAGTGACAGGTGGCTGAATGTGAATTTAACCTGGGGTATTTCATTCGGTCCTTCAGAAATGATGCTTTTAAGTGCAAAGTGATAGCAACAGCTATATTGGCTCAATGTGGGCAAAGAATATTAAGCAGCAGTAAAACATGGATTGTTAGGCTAATAAAAAATGAATACATGGTGTAAGAGGATACCTAGACTGGGTTGAATGTGTTAAATGTGAATAAGCAAAAGAGTGCCCTTGCTGTGGCTTGTTGGCTTCAGTGTTGTAAATGTTCCAACTCCTCTGGACTGTTTATTTTTTATGAAAGGACTTGCACAGGGATGTTAATCAGCACATCCAGCCATTAATCTATTTTATAGGATCAGCGTCACAGTTGTCGGTGTCCAAAAATACATCTTTAGAAGTGATAATGAGTCATAGTTGGGATCCTACAGCTACTGGTGGATACTCCTCCATGGGTTCAAATGACTTGCTGCAGGAAATATGAAATATTGCGAAAGATGCTGATGATGCTGATACTGGTTTAGATTATGGTGTGGTCAAAGTGATAAAATTGACAAACTGCAGAGAAATCGCAAACAGAGTATCCCCTTGTTTCTCCCCGGTATACATTCCATGCTGTTCAGAAAACTTATGCAAATGTCAATAATATAGAAAAGAATCTGTCCAAAGTCCATCTAAATTTTTTTAACTCGAGGTTACTTTTTGCCCCTTATGGATTCATTTATGCCTGAAAATTCAGTGAAATTAACCGCATGCAAAATGACTATAATGTATTTGCTAGATCTGTGCTTTCTCAATGGGACACAAAGGAGCTATTCTGCAGAAAACTCATTCCTAAGAAGTAACTGTTTTTGGAACGCTCTTCAAAAATAAGTTGTGTTTCACAGAAAATGTTGTTTCCATTTTCATAATTATCCCACTATTCTCCCTCTCCTCGGTTAATTAAACCTTTATTAAATGTTTATCAAAACAAAACAGTTTGACTATTTGGAAACTATTTGTCCAAACAGTGAAGAGGAGCTCAGTGGGGAGGAGTTTGGCACAAGTGGGAAAGCTGTAGTCCCTGAAACTGGTCCCAGCTGACTTCAGCCAGCTTGTGTCTGGACACAATGTAATAGTCTATAACCTTACAGCTTATGTGTTGAAGTGGGGCAGATTTAGATGGAGAAAGAGAAAACTGAATGCAAAGGGGCAAAAAGGAATAAATTGGCAGCGAACCAGGGTGGATGCTCCAAGAGGGAACGGCTAATTGCGTACCATTAGTACCTTTCAGATACTGGTATCCACACACCTGAAAAACGTCGACTGCCTCTTACAGCAGTCCTGGCTTATTCTGCCGGTGGGGTGGGGTGGTGGCACGGCTCCTTCTGTCTGAAGCACAGATTTGCTTTCAGTCCTGTTTCCCACTCAGTAGGTTACCCTTGCCTGGCACTTTGCCATCAGGCATGGGGAGAGCCCTTGCCCTGGACAGCTTTAGGTTTGTAAGCGTGCTCTCTCTTTCACTTAGATGATGGCTTTGACCAGTTCCTTGTATATCTTTGATATAGATGGAAATTCATAAAAAGATCTTCCATCATACCAGAGGAACTGTGCGGGAGAGACTGGAACTAAGAGGAAGGACTTTGAAGTAGGCACTTAATTATATTTGGGGCGTTAGAATGCAGTGTTGTACGTGGGAAAGAGAAAACTGTCTCCCTCTTGGTTTTCCAATAATGAAAGAATAAAATGCCTCCTGTGTGCATCAAGCCTGCTCGTACAGGGATATTAGAGGCTTCACTGGAGTCTTGCCTGAGTAAGAACAGCAGGATGGGAACCCTGTGGAGCAGCACTGATGTGCGGCCGAAAGAGATAATGGAAGAGCTGAAAGTAGCATCATTTAAAGAACACATCATGAAGCAGTGTCAGGAAGTGTTTCTACAGACGAAGATAAATTACCAGTACGCAGTCACCCCATCAGCCAAGAGGAAAGATAAATTTTACTTATAAGAAATCATAGAGCTGCCTTTGTAGGAACAGTGCAGGGCAGAGAGTGAAGTGGTCCTGATGGACTTCCCCCAAACCAGAACATAATGGCAAATTTATAAAGGCAGCCAGAAAGATGTTTTTGATTCTCAGTTTCTGTTTTTCTGTTGTTTCTCTTTACTGTACAAAGCAGTCATAATTCAGACTTGCTGTAAGTTTTCAGAAAGAGTTGATCTTCATTGCTCTTGTTTTTGAACAACTAATTAATGGGCATTTTAAGCTTCCACCACAAAGGGTACACTTACCTTGTTATGACTTACCTCATCTTCGGCTGGTGGGGCTATTAGTTACGGGCAGTCCGTAGCTTGTGAAGAGGGCGACGGGCAGTATGTGCGTGCCCGGGGCCAGTTTAAAGGGGGCTCTATTGTCCCGCTTTACTACTAACTCCGCCTTCTAGGGGTGGCTTTCACACCCCCTTATGTGAAGTTTTTCTACTAGAAAATGTAGCCCATTTCTTCTGCCCCATAAGCTATACCCTGAGCTGTCTCGCTAGCAAGTTGGAACTGTTCAATATGGTGTGATTTCATCTCTACCCTCAGCCGAACATCTTTGGGCTCCCATGTCAGTACACCTCAGTGGGGCTGGAAAACAAGCTAGATTTTGGTAGTACTGTTGCAGGTCTCACATCCCTGTTTTCCCTTGGTTTTGCGCTCTCGTTTCTCCACCTTGGCAGGTGTAATTCCACTTCTTTTACTGGCACTGCACCATTGTCCATTAATCAGTGCAAAGGAGAGGGATTTTCAGGAGACGTGAAGGAACCTCAACACTTACTGGAATTTTTGCTAGGTCTTAACTTGAATTTTTTTATTATACTAACAAATGGAAATCTTGGAGCCATTAGAAAAGTAGTGGCACTGAAATGGCCTCAGATTCACCCTTGATCCTCTAATTATGCTTTTCAAGATACTATCTCATTATCTAAAACTCAGCTGTGTCATTAGTTATATCTCATTTTTGTAATTACAAGCTATATATTTGTCATATCTATGGAAGCAGAAAACATTAACATTATAAATCTACGGCTTATGCAACCTCAGCAGGAACTGCTAATGAGCAAAGATTTCTTTCTTTCTCTTTTTAAATTTTTTTCCAGAAGGTTTTCCAAAGCAAAGTCCTGTAAATGGAGACTGAGCCTGAAAATTCAAATGGTGAAATGCCCCCCTTAGGCCTTCTTCTTGCTTTGTTATTGAGATATCCACGTCTATATTAATAGACCATGGTAATAAACTCCGTGAATTTGTTTTTATTATTCTTAAAATATGTCATTCTTCATCTTGGTTCCACAAATAAAAATGTAAATGCAAATTTCAGAGAGATTAGTGCAACTAAATAAACAATAATCTTAGCAAGCATCTGTCGTCATAGGAAAACTTGGCACTGTGGAGGAAAGCAAAGCTCAGATTCAGAGTCTCTCTTCTCACAATTTCTATGCATTTGTAGTCTGGATAGTTAGCTGAGTGGTCAGCAAAATTTAACTGTCATGACAGAGTGGTGGGACCGATGTGTTTAAATTAGGCTTTTCCAGGTCAACATCTCGAGTTCAGTGGCTTGGTATTTGTCAGCTGTGGTCTCCTTTCATATCTGTATTAAACATTGTAAAATCACTGTACTGTCTCCATGAAACCATATCTGAACTGCAGTGACAGTAGAGTGTCATGCATCACAGGTGGTCTTCCTTACCCTAAGAAGGGTTTCTCCATGCTTCTGGTGCCCTCCTAAATCATGCTTTCCCAGTCTTTCCTCTTATCCTATGTGCTTTGTGGATTGATTTTTTTTCCCCCGTCTACCTATTCATCTTGGTTTCTCTGTGCTTCTATTTTCAGTTGAATTAAGTTCTCACTGCTGCCTAGGTCTCCATGCCCCCAGCGCGCTCTCAGCTTGGCCTAGACTTCTATCTGTGACTGAGATTTACTCTGTCATAGGTCATAGTTCTTGTTTAAGATCACTTTCCCCTTCTTATCTCTGAAATGCACATAATGGGGAATTTTTTGTTTGTGTGTTTTCCTTATTTCTGTGGTTGCTAAAAAGTCAGTCATTTAAAATCTTGTATTTCAAACAAGTAAATGTTTGGACTAGGGCAACTCTGTGAAAGGTGTGCAGGGTACAGTAATAAACTGTAATGCAACACTTCTTTTACAATTGCATAAAACCTTTAAGCAAACATGCAGAATACTTTTAAATCACTGCTAAGTATCTCTCCGTAGCATAGTAATTAAAATTCATACTCGTTTTCCTCAAATTCACGCTGGCTGTAATCAGTAATATTTAGATCACTTTTTATACCAATACAACATTAACTTTCAAGAGTTAGTGATTTGTTTTTTCTGGAAGTGATGATGTATTTCATTTTTGCTTGGCAAAAATGGTGACGGCAGTTTACTGGATTTGTTGCTTTTATGACCTGTAGATGCTCAGTGTGTGTGTGCCAGCATACATAATCCCCATTTTATTCTTTTATGCAGTTGGAGTAAGAAAAAAGACTTAATACTTTGATGTTGTCCACACCATGAAGACTTGCAGTGAATGGTAGGAAAACAGCTGTAGCCACCTTATGGAAACAAGGAACTTCAATGCAGCAGCCATTGCACATGACCGTAGTATGGTGGTGCTGCTGCAGATGAGGTTGGCTTCCTTTTTTCCTCTTCAGAATTTGCAGCTGAGTGTTTTTGCGTCTGTTCACATGCACTGGATGAACTTCAGACGGAACTCCTGTCTACACCCTTAGTCATCAAGGAGAGCAATGCAGATGCATGCAGTGTAGGAGCAAAAATAAAGATGTTTGAAAACTATGCTATTTGGTCTGACCAAGGAACTGCATAGGGTTGCAGGATTTGATTGGGCACATAGTGCACTGCTGGATCTAACGTGTACTGAAGCGCAGCTCGAGCAGTTGTCTGGTGGTTTCCTAAGACATCATGAAAATGCCTTGCAGTTTTTTAGTTTTTAGGTTTTTGAGTGTTGCCACAGTTAGTTCGTTATTTCCCTTCCAATCGATCTTTTCTTCTGGCCGACTGAACTGTGTCTTTCAGTGACATCATAATTAGCAGTGATGAAGTCATTGATTTAATTTTGATGCAAACTTTTGTCTGTTTTCATAGCTTACCTTCCTACTGTATTCTGCAGTGTGCTTTGTGTATGGAGGTAATGCCAATAGTATTCCGAGGGTGTTCAAGTGAAATGACAAAGCATTTCAGCATTTCTGTTTGCCTGAAGCAGCCAGATTTTCTGTATCCATAGAATTGAACTTAAGTTTGCATTTTTCTAAAACTAAAGCCCTATTCAAATAATATATTAAACTGTTCCAGATGCACAGTGTTGCTTTGCTGACAACAGCTGTCTGTTCTGGAAACAACAATATTGGTGTCTAATTAGGGTTTACATTGTGAAAATTATGTCTAGACTTTATAGAAGATATTATGATTTCTGCAGAAATGGAAAAAAGCCCTAGAGGGTATTCATACTTCTCCACAGTGCCTGGAAAAAAGCAGACACTATTTCACCTTGTTGAGTTATTGAGATTAAATTGAAAACTAGAAAAATTGTATATTTTATAGTCTGCAGGCCCCTGCTGGGCTATGGTTGTTTCTAAAGGGTCATGCTGTGCCAGATCTCCTGGGGTCCTTTGGTGGCGTTTGCCCCAGTGGCCAGAAGCCAGGCAGGGTCCTGTACCACCAGCCATCTCTTCCCCATCTTTGTGCCCCTTCAGTCTCTGCAAAGAGCAGGAGGCTCCCCACGGGGTTAAAAAATGATCAGAGCCTAACTTGCAGCTTGTTTGACGACGATCTTCCCTAACAGATCATCTATGTCAATGCTGGTGCCATCCAGAAGATTAAAAACCCGATTCACTTGTGCTGGAGTTGTTTTTATTGGAGCTGGTGGTCCATTGAATGAAGCTGCTTTGCTCCATTTGTGCCATCCTACGGTGAGTCCCTTCACCCGAGGGCTTGGAGGAGCGGGCAGTGCCCCGTCTCACGTGCAGATTTGCTCTCCGGAGGGACAAGGCTGGGAGGACCATGCCAGTCTTCGCATGTGGGTATTCACCAAAGCAAGATGTGCTGGAGTTGGTCCATGGCCCTGGGAAAAGCAGAGCATAAAGTGAATGTAATTGAGGTTTACTTTGCTGGGCTCATTCACTTTCATATCATCCATCTCCTGCCTTTTTAGAAAGAAATCTGCTAAAATAACTCTATTTTGATGATAGCTTTTTTCGTATAGATCTATAGGGAACAAGGTCTTTTAATGAAAATCCTTTTGTATATTTTAATTAAAATGAAAATCATATTTAAATCGTTCTCTTTAGCTAAAATGTAAATTCAGATGCTAAACTGAACCAATCTGTCTGCTGCATATGCTTTATCACCTAACTGTCTTGACAACCCTTGTTAACATTTACATAAACTGTACGGGCTAATAATAATGATGATGATGGAATTAGCTCGTTACTATCTTATTTTTGTTATATAATTTTAATCTCTGTAGGAAGGAGAGCCACTATATCTTTTGGAGTACTCAATGACTGTGCTTTACTATTATTAGTTATTTGTATGCATTTGTTTCTCTAGATAGCACAGAAAAGCATGCTGATTACTTGCAGGGTATCTAGAAAGCTGTTTGTTGTTCTTGACATCTACCTTATTATATAATTTAATAATGATATTTTAGAATGTTTAACTGACCTTCCTCTGAAATGTATTCAGTGCTGAATCTGGCTGGCAGTAATTTGCAGAATAATTGTGGACAACATGATCATGCCTCTCATCTGCTCTAGAGAAATTTTTCAGAAGTCATGTCATGGACTTGTGCAGAGAAGTGAGTGAGTTGGTGTCGAGCTGCCGAGTAGTCAGCAGAGCAAAGTAACAGGTTGCAGTGTGTGTCCTGGAGGAATGGGACAACAGTCATCTCACAGCCTTTGAGGTCCTGAGATTTTTCAGTTCCACTGGTCTCTTTGCTCATTTATAAGATACTTAAGTTTGGTGGTGGATATATGCCTGTATTTTTCTATACCAACGTACAGGGTTTCTTTCCTTCTGCTTCTTGTATCAGTAATACATAAAGGCAAATATAGGTAATTTTAATATTTTATTTTTTGACTATGTATGGCTTAAAATTGCTAGAATGGTATTTATGCAAGTTTTGAAACAGAGAAGTAATCATGATTTTTAACCAATGTACAAAGAAAGAAAAACCATCGATTTTTAATGGTTATATGAAATATACGTATACTCAGGAACATAGTTTCATCATGTAAAATGATTTATTGACCTAGTTTTCACTTCCTAGTTAGGAATTTCACATGAGCAATAGCAGCACATAGTTGTGCAAAAAAACTCACTGAAAAGCTGGTTTGACTTAGTTTTCATTTCTCTTGTAAATTGATCCTTTTTTAAATAATATGAGGGAGCAAGCATGTGACTGGCTGAAGCTTGAAATATCTGTTTTATAATTATAGCTTTTAAGTTATAGGAAAAAGGAGAAATTCCCTTTAATTTTAAACTTTATTTTTTTGTGTAGGGAGCAAAAATCAGTGGCTTCAAATCACAGAATTATAGCAATATAGTACTAATAGCACGATATGGTATTTTCATGGAGGGACTTAAAAACGAAAAAAAAAAAAACCCAAACCCCAACAAACCGAAAACTCTGCTGGCCATTTTGAATATCATGAAAGAGATTTTCATGCCCTGAACTCTTGCATACCATACTGACCGGTTTTGATTTGTGCTTTCAAGGTTGTATTGGCCATGCTTATTCTTCTCCTCTGCTTTTGTTGAGGGCCTTCAAAGGCACCGGCAGCCCTCCAGCTGGGAGCTGTGGCGAGCCCGCTCCTTGTGCCCTGTGTTGGTGCCTCCAGCGGGTTCCTTTCTACGAGTCTGCTCCCCCTTTCACATGCTCTGGCACAAGCCTACATATCCGCGGCAAAATGTTGCCATTACATAAGGAATGTGACTTGTACAGTGCACAAGTGGTGTGTGGGTGAAGGCACATCTTGGGGAGAGCGGAGCGATGGGCTGTGTAAAAATAGGCATTGCGGTACGTGCCAAAATGAGTAAGTTATATTGACTGAACAACTAAACCTAATCCCCCTTCCCCTGCCCACTTTCCTCCCCCAGCTTCTAATAACTGTAATCCAATAAAATAAATGACACAAGATGAAAGGAAGTAGAAACTGGCTTAATTTCTGTCGCTTGTCAAATATTCAATCATTTAATCTGCTGTAAATTGCATTGAAAATCGGCCACTTTTTCAAGTTTGTAAAACATTTTAATGGGCAAACAGAAAGCATTGGTCAGTTCTCTGTGTGCGTGTAGGTGTATATGTGCCCACACATATAAATAAAAATCTACCTGAAGGACCATGCTTCACTGGCTTACTTAAGGACCATTTAACTGCTTTTAAAAATGTGTTAAATAGCAAACAGGGTGGAAGTTGCAAATAGAATGGTTAACTGTGATGAATTGGTGTCAAAATTTGAAGTTGATTAGTCATTTTATATCAGCTGTAATTATGGGACATTACCGCAAATAAATCCTGTACACTGGGATATACCCAAAGATAACGTTATTGATTGCATCTGACATTTAGATAATAAGCTCCTATTGAAACCATACAAAAGGTAATTTCAAATCTTATGTCTTTGTCAGAGTTATGGTTTTATGGTAAAAACATTAAATTAATTAGTTTTATACTACAGCTGTGATGCAGTTTTATTTTGCAGTGTTGGAAAGACAGCTCTATGTAGAAGAGGCTAAGTTTGAAAATGTTTCTCATGGTGCATGGATGTGGATGGCCACCAAGCCAGACCTTCAGATGCTTCCAGGACTTTCAGGTGCCAATAGCTATCTTTTAATATTGCACTGGTTGACAAAATGATTTGAAAATACAGTCTGTAGGGTCTTCCATCTTGCAGGAATCTAGAAACCATTGGTCTGTGATTCAGCTTTGGGATTTGCAATGTATATTTTCTGTATACATTTGACTTAAAGCCAAAGGAGAGCTGAAACTTTGCAAACCAGCTGCTATGTTGCCAGCCAGCTTTGACTCAGCCTTGGAGTCTGTAGATAGAAAGAGGCTCCTGTGTGCCAGGACTTACCAGTATGAGTGTGGGTTACCTGGGAGAAGTTCACAGTGCTAGGAAGGGGGCAAGGAGCTTGTTTTTCTCCTTAGAAAGGGTGGTTTGCTAGGATGGGTAATACCGTCCCATTAATGTGCCTGTTTGTCCTCAAGTCCTGGATGGCCCAGGGGAAACCTCTTACTGGATGTGCACGAAGAATGGTCTTATATTGCCTTGGCAGCCGCTGATGGATACTTGAGGCAGTTGAGCAACGCCCACCTCAATTTATAACTCTGCTTTGCTTTGCTCGGTATTTCAGAGGAAGGCCAGCAGTCGTGGTGAAAACAAGGGAGTTGGCAGGTCTGAGCTTTCAGCAGCTTGTGAGATGTTCCCACCTAAGGAACAACTCTGAGGCACGTGACAAAGGGATGTGTAATGTGTCCACTTTGTGAAAAGGCTGTGCCGTGTTGGGTACGTGCCTTGCTGAGCTGCCTGTTTTCTCTTGTGCTGTGCGGCCTGCCGACCTGCAGGGTTGTTGCTGTGATGGGTGAGTTCTGTTTCTCTAGCAATTAGAGAAATCTGCTATTTACTAATTAGAAGTGCAATAGGGAAAGTTTTTTTTCTGAGAGGTGTATCGGTATAGGTTAATTGTGCTCAATAGACCAGTGTGTGATTACATAAATCACAAACTATTTAAAATTATGGGCATGATTTGATGAGCTTGACTATTGAGCATCTTAGGGGAGCGAGGGAGGCTTTCAGTGGTTTGTTTGGCATAAAGAAGCTTAACTCTAATCCTTTGCTGTTCGTGTTTGTGATGCGTTCGCCTGGTCTTTATTTGCAAAATCAGAGTCAGTGGGCCAACATTTAAAATCTTTGAGATCCAGGCAAATTGCTTTTGACTTTATGAAATCGTAGCCTGGGAGGGATAAAAGGCTGCACGAAAACAAACACAGGAGTTGGTTAACCTGTTGTTTGCAGATTGACTCTGACAGCATGGCCAGAGGCTAGCGTGTTTGTAAAGGCATTGGAGAAAACATATCCTTTACCGACCTCAACTTGCCAGCAGAGGAGAGAACTCACATGTGGCGTAACTCACACGTGACTTCCCCTTGTTGTAAATATTGTGGTCATATCAGAATTTTTTTTCTTAACTCCTCTGAGTGCTGCATTGGTCAGAAGCACACGACTGACTCATTCCTACATCTGGGTATTGACGTCATTGTGATGCACTTTTCATTTCTAGCATGAACGTTCCAGTCTCTCCAGTAAGGAATTTAAAATGAATATATGATGCTGTTTATTACTGATGAGAATAAATGAACTAGAAAAATGACATTCATGGGCTTTCCAACTCATTCTCCATTGCATTGAACATATTGGACATCAGAGCCTGTCAACACAGTCATCTGAAAATGTCTCCTTCAGTGTTTCACTCCTAAGAGCCTGAATTATTCATCAGAGATTTTACTATGTTAACATATTCTTATGATCACATTGAATTTAATTCCAGTGCATAAAAAAGCAAGTTTGCTGTTTCTGTTTGCATAAAAACAGATAGATGTATTAATGCTCTATCATCCACTCTTCTAAATCCATCGTAGCAAGTCAGAGCAGAAGGGAGCACAAAGTAATGTCAGATCACGTAAAATTAAAATGTTTATAATAGCTGAGGTGATCGCGAAGCACTAGTGAAGAAGTTTCTAGTTCTTGGATGAGCAGCATGGAATAACAGATGTCTGGATTGAGGGAGTTGAAGTGTTTTATTCTGTTAGATGGGGAGTCTGCAGCAGGATGCCCTCCGTGCTCAGGTCCACAGGTGCGATGCATGTCACAGCACTGCTGTGCAGGGAGGCAGAAATGCCCTGGACAACATAAAAAACTTTGGAGTGCGATAGAAAGCAGTGAAGACCTGAAGTTCTGATTCAGTTTCTGCTTACCTAGTCCTTTTTTTTTCTTTTTTTTTTGAAACAAAATAAACATTTTATTGAGAGTTGTTCTGAGCTGATGTTCGGGGGCTGCTTCTTTATGATCGGCACTGTGACAAGGGACATAGCAAAAGCAAATCAGTTTGTTGGGGGGAGAAATTACATTCTGTGTCAGTGGGCAAAAATGCACTGATGACTTTCTGAAACCTGATCAAAAGTATTGTAACTATAGCACTATTTCCAAGCTTGAAAATAAGTTTTCAGGGTTAACAGGTATATAGCTGTGGATGATGCAATGGATTTAGTTCTGCATATGTAGTGTTGTTTAACCTACAAAGTGGGGGTTAGCGTGCTGGGGCAAAGCTCTGAGCCAGAATCCATGCGATTCTTCTGCTTTGAGTGCTCACTTGGAGAGAGAAGGTGTTTCTATGCATTTAAAATGTTTGTTTTCATGTAGCCATAAAACATCATGATGGTCATTTCCCCATCAGCTTAAAAATGACATCTCACATCAAGGAAACTTGCAGTCCTGCTGACGTAGATAACTGCATGGTTACACAAAGAACAGGAATAGTATTTCTGACCGTTCATGCGCTCTTATGTTCAGGGAAAGGGCCAATGCTGTGGACAAAGCTAAATATTTACACAAAGCCTGAACAGAGTCCAGGAAAAGCATTTGAGTCCCAAGTGCCTCTCAAACGACTGAACTTCACTGCTCATGTAAAAAAGCATTCTTAAAATTATTAACATCATTTAAATGTGGGTCAAGTATGAATTTACCTCAGATACTAAATTGAAAGATAAGCATAAAGTAGGCCAAACAGCAGGATTGTGGGTTGTGGTTTTTTGGTTTTGGTTTTTTTGGGTGTTTCCTTTGTTCCCCTGGCTGTTTTCTTTCTTCCTATTGGATTTTGGCTTGAATCAGATTGATCCACATTTATTAAAAACTTCCATGATTTGGAATTGCTTAAAAAAGTTTCTTTAAGAAGCCCCGGTCTCCAGGCCTTCTTGAATAAGATGTATCCAGTAACTCTCCTGCTGATGCAAAGACAGTTTAGAGGATGTCAGCAGAGGGAAAAGGCGATGTGTTGAGTACAAATTATCTGACACCCTAAGGAGCCAGGAGTGTCCATCTGTCTCTTCCCCACTCAATTTTAAAGGTCTCTCCAGTTGGTCATATGAATTCCTGGCTTGTGTCAGGAATGGTGTGGCCAGCGGGAGCAGGGCAGGGATCGTGCCCCTGTGCTCGGCACTGGTGAGGCCCCACCTCGAATCCTGTGTTCAGTTTTGGGCCCCTCAGGACAAGATGGACATTGAGGTGCTGGAGTGTGTCCAGAGAAGGCCAACGAAGCTGGGGAAGGGTCTGGAGAACAAGTCTGATGGGAAGTTGCTGAGGGAGCTGGGGGTGTTAAGCCTGGAGAAGAGGAGGCTGAGGGAAGACCTTATTGCTCTCTACAACTACCTGAGAGGAGGCTGTAGTGAGGTGGGGGTTGGTCCCTTCTCCCACATTACTAGCAATAGACTGAGAGGAAACGGTCTCAAGCTGCATCAGGGGAGGTTTAGATTGGATATTATAAAAAAATATCTTTACTGAAAGAGTGGTCAGGCACTGGAACAGGCTGCCCAGAGAGGTGGTGGAGTCTTAATCCCTGGGTGTTCAAAAAAACATGTAGACATGGCACTTCAGGGCAGGGTTTAGGAGACATGGTGGTATTGGGTTGATGGTTCGACTTGATGATCTTTAGGGGTCTTTTCCAACTTTAATGATTCTATGATTCTATGCATTCCCCCCACAGACCCGATGGCCTGGTTAAAATCTGGGCTTTCTAGTTCACAGCTGGAGCAGGATTTCCTTAGCTGCTGGCCACCCAGGAGCCATGGGCTAAGGATGCCTCTGTTTCCCTGTCCAGAGGCAGGTAAGCCCTGCCAGAGCTGTCAGCAGGAGCCCTGAGAAGATAAGCAAAACTAAATTGTCCAATGTTCTTCATGGTAAAATAATTTTAGCAGAACAGAGGCTTTTCCCACTAACTTTTACTAGACTAAGTAAATCAGCAGCATGGTAATTATAATCTATCTGTTTTGAAAACTCTTCATTACTCTCCTGCCGCTCAGCAAGCATAGGCTTTTGATATGTATATTGAAGTATATATAAGAAGCATTAGAGGTGTTTGCATGTGTAAAGTACTGCAATTCAGTTTAGAATATTAAAGGAATAGCTATTTTAAAATTTGTTGCCTAGGGATATGTGAGTATTTTTGTAATGGGAACGTTTATGCAAAACCAACTTAATTTCAAATATTAATATTATGTGAATGTGAAATTCAGCATATAAATTTCATTATTGTTGGGAAGGGATGCCGTATTGTGCTGACTGCTAATGGTTGCAGTGGTATTCCGTCTCATTGGTAACAAAATCATGACAGGAATGCATGCCTAAAAGTTTGAATGCTGCATATTTGCACCTAAGGTTTGCAAATGCAGTCCTATCAAAAGTTTTGCAAATAAATTAATAAGTAATACTGAATTTGACACCTTTTTGCACTATTATCTATTTTGCAAGCCAAAAAAAGTTAAATTCAGTTACAAAATATTCATTGCTAATTACTGCTTAAGTCTTTGTGGCCTTAGATTTCCTCTGGTGTTTAGCTTTGAACAAATTATTTTCAAAAAGCCCTCATTGTGTCCTAAGTTACTGTTAAGTAAATGTTAAGTTACACGTTTTCATGAAGGTATACAGACCATGAATGTATGTGGTGTAAAAGAGGTGGAGAAAAGGCTACAGTAGCTTTCATAAGACTTTCGTGACGAAAGAAGGCAGTAGCCAGTACTGAAGCCTTTATGTCAAGTAGAAGCATCAAAGCTTCGAGGCCTGTGTGGGGTGACTTCTGCCAAAGCAGTATGACAGTTCTCAAAACAAAGCAACCCCCCACATACACTTTCAATGTAAATACCACCTTTGTGATGCATGATGACTTGTGAAGCTCATCGAAAACACTCTCTTCTCATTTCAATTAATACTTTTTGGCTGTTTATTCTCTATTTTTGTGTTTGGAAATTGTTAGTTTTCACTTCTGCACTGTTCACACCTGACTTCCGGTTTGCTCGGAGGCTTTTACAGCTTGAACAGCTCTGCCATTTTAAGATAGGGGGTTTCCAAAGTGTGGTTTAAAGGCAGTTGTTCAGATTTCACCTTGTGCTTGAAGAGTTGCTTCTTGTCTCTAGCATTTTGTGTAGTGTATTCTTGGAAAAGAAGGAGCACCCGCAATATCTCCCATGTAAAACTGCTCCTGTTTGCAAGGTGACAAACTAAAGGCACCAACACGCATCCCTTTCCAAGGGCCAGAGTTCTGCCTCACGATGGGAACAGCTCCTGGAACAACCTACATGTGAGGGCACTCAAGGGATGCAAAAGCCAAACAGATCAAGCCCAAACTCAGAATGAACAAATGAGCAAAAAGCTCCCCATTCTTAGCTTTCTTATCAGGACATTGCTTTCTAGGAACCTTTGTCTTCTGCACTTTGCTTTGTACAAGAATAACCAGGTCTTGCAATAGTTTTTTCATACATTGATTTAAACTGCAAGTTTAATATATAACTAGTGGATAACATATTCTATGAATATAGTGTTATGCTAAAATATGATTGAGAACTGCAGTTTGATGCATAATGTCTATTTAAAGTAGCCACGTAATTTATTGGAGCTGAGATTGTACTGAAATAATTCTGCAGTTTCGTTATCATTTCTGTAGGCAGACCTCTGATCTAGATAACCAAGTGAGTGCTATTTTGGAAGAAAATATTCTAAATGCTTTCCTCTTTGTGAATTACAGGGGGATAAAAGGGGAATACTTCCCTTGTGAATAAAAGCATGATATTTATTTCTCAGGTATTCCAGAGCCTGCTTTTCTTGAAGCTCAAAATAGAACTTGGAGAGTTTTTCACCTTAACAAAATGCTGGGTTTCTAAAAACTGAAAGTTTTCTGATCCCATGCATTCTGACAGTTTTTCTTGTAGAAGTATTTTTGTCCAAACTGTGATTTTTCAGCCCATTCTGTAAATGTGTGCCAGACCTCTTCTGCAAGTCCACGGTACAGGTTTAGCAGTTCTGAACAAAGTACATGTCTGTAGGCTCTGCATTGTGGTACTCCTTTTGCAGATCATCCTGGTATCTTAACAGCTGAGTTCCATATCCAAAATGCCAAGTTGTCGGTTTTTATATAGGGGCTTTTAGAGCTGATTCAAAGCAGCTATTAAACAAAGCCGCAGCCCCTGAGTTTCCCTCTCAAAGGTGACATTGGAAAGCACCTGCTTGCTCCCTGGCCTTTCAGTCTCCAGAACTGCAGCAAAGTATTGAGACTTGAGAGATGGTGTGAGTATCTTGGCTCTGCATCACAGAAGCAACCCAGTGATGCATATGGTGCAGATGGTTCTTCCTTTACCTGCGTCTGTGTCTACGTGAGTCTGTGAATGGCTCTTGGCTACTTCTTTTCTATGACTGTCTGAAGGGCTCTGCATGCGCAGGGAAAGGTGAGCAGAGAGATGGCAGAGAGAGCTGCTAGAGGTCTGCTCTGTAAAACACAGCCCTGCAGCATGGATTAGGTACAAGATCAGATCTTGAATCACATACATCTATGTTCCTAGGTTTCAGAGAGCCACTAAAACTTCTGCAAATAGTTTTGTTTCTTTGTTTGGGTTGTCTCTTTTTTGTTTGTTTGTTTTGTTTTGTTTTGTTTTGTTTTCCTTAGCACTTCATATGCTGTTAGTAACGGAGGCCAGAAAGCTGCTGAGATCTGCAGCATGATTTTGGCAGGTTTCCTTGATAGAGGTTGAAAAAGCTTGAACTCCTTTTACATCTCTCCTTCCTTTAATAGCAAAAGGATGGTCAGCCTCTTATATCTGTAAATGTTTTAGTGAGAAATGGTTGAGAAACTTGCCTAAAGCTCCAAGCCATTAGAAAGCTTCACTGGGCAAAGTCATCTAGTGTGTGTGGGGAAGGCAATGGCTCCGACTGTAGCCACGGACAACTGCAAGTCTAATCCTGGCTCTGACTAAAGACAAAGTTTTCAATTTCATGATTATTTTACCCCTGTAAACATCCTGATTTCTGATCTCTCTGACACGTTTCATAAATATCTGTTGTATTTATGTGATCTGTTGGTTTTGGGGATAAATATTCTTAAAAGCTTTATTTTTTTGTGTGCAAACTTTCTGATTAAAACTCTTCTACAGAAAGATGCTTTCTTCTACTTTTTATATTGGGGGAAGAGGAAGAGAATAATTGTTGCATAATGTATTGAAATAAGCTGAGGGAGGAAGACAGGCTCACTGAGAGTTTTTACTTTAGTTCAACTGTTGAAGACTCTCAGCCATGTTGTTGCCAGGACCATGGGGCACTGGCCATGAATGTTTAATGAATCATTGCACCAAAGCCCTATATCTCTGACTTAAAATAGGTATGTGTAAGTAGTGTTTGAATTTTCTAATTTTTAAAAAAATTTTAGACCATTTCTTCTTGGTACTGTGGGAACATTTACCCCATCATTTTCTTTTGAAACTCTCCAAGCAATAAGTGTCAATTTATCTATGGTATGCTGTTCACTAACTACACGTGCATGTTGGCTAACTTCTCCAGTGCTGCTAGCTTTGTAGTCTGGGAGAAACTTGAAAGATAGGGAAGGCTACTCATAACAACCCAGTGGAGCTCTAAATACTATTGTTTATTTCAACAGTAAGATGGGATCTTTGGAAGGTTCTCAGGAAATACATCCTGTAGTTCAGAGCTGGCTAAAAAGACACTGGAAAGGAGAAGGTAGGGAGCTGCAAGGCCATTTGATTGTGCTATTGGCTTTAATATCTCCCAGATCTTATTTCAGATGCTTGGAGTCACACTGCTTGCTCAGCTAATAGTGCACAAAGTGATCATTAATCAAAGTAAATAATGTGGCTGTAGCAGGAAACATAAGGCACTGACTGCAGAAAGAGTTTGCATTGATTTCAGGGGATTTTGGACAGCTGGGTATCATTGTGGCAATGTAAATAGATATGATTTCACATTCATGATTAATTTTACAGCTCACCATGCATCACCTGAGCTGTGGTAATGCTATATGAACTCTTAGCCTCTGGTAAACACTGCTGTGCTTTTAAATGCATCTTCAACCCTCTTTTCTCCTTACTGCAGCCAAAATCATGCATCCACACAGGTACTGTCACTCAGCACCTAGTGGGCTGCAGGGTGCTAAGCTGCCATGGCTTCAGTGCATGTGTGAAGGGTTCCCAGGAGGAGCCAAGACTAGGAAAGGCAGGTGCTATCACACAGGGTCTCCACTTGCCAGTTTCAGCAGATCATCATCGGGTTTTATGTCACACTTATGGAAAAATATTAGCGAAGAATCTAATTAGGTGAGCGTGCATTTAATATTTTGTACATGATGCATAAATTTAATCTGTTGTCTTTGGAAGGCTGCACCAGAAACAAGCAACTTGAAACACAGAATGTGCTAATTAGCAAGCAATATGTAAATACACGTGCAGGAAAGCAGACAAGCAGGTTGCGTGCAAGTACCAGGGTGGGCACTGCAGTACTGGCCACGGGGGAGGAGGAAGCCCTGCTAAGGCAGCAAGGGACGTCCCATGCTTGAGCTGTGAGCACTGCCACCTTAAAAAGAAATCCTGTTTTACCTCAATAACAGTAGTTCTCACTTAACCACAGGGAGCCAGGGCTGTGAGCTAGTTGCTTTAGCACTGGAGGAGGAAACTTTTTATGTTCTGTGTCAATCGTGTTTTCTCATTTTCTCTCTTACAATTTTGGGAAAAAAAGTGTTTGAAGTGATGCAATTTGTTTTTTTGTCTGGTGATGGAGTTGGTGGGAAATTGAAGCTGCTGGGCACTCCTCACTCGAGGATCTGGTGATTCATAAACTTGGGATGCTGGGACATCTTAACTCTGCAGCTCCTGCGCTCCAGGGTAGGAACTGGATAGTGCGGTCAGACTATATGGGCTGGCGTGACAGCTGGCTTTGCAGTGAGCGGAGGAGGGCAGTGAATGCTGGTGATAGATGATAGGTAGGAAAGCTCCGCTTTGCCATGTGTGGGAAAATCAATCCCAAGTGATTTTATTGTACACTTGGATTTAAACCCAGAATCAGCAAAATCCAAGCACTTGGAGTCATAAACTCATAAAATAGTTTAGGTCAGACAGGATCTCTGGAGGTCTCTGGTCCAACCCCCTGCTGCAAGCAGGGCGAGATGAGATGAGCTCTCACATGGCCAAATCCAGTTGAATTTTTGATTATGTCAAGGCTGGAGAGTTTCATCCTTCATGTTTTCATGCTTATATTATGTAATTAAAGAATCTTCCCTTCCCTTGCTCAGTTTTGGAAGTTACAGAATATGATTTTACACAAACATCACAATAATGCAGTTAGGATTCGATTATTAAGTAGCAGCCTAACTGGGAAGCCACCTAAGTGGGTGTCATTCTACTGCCTCAGGACTAGTTGAGGCAAAGTGTACACCTCGTGAACTGAGCTGGGTCAAAGCCCGCGTAAGGCACAAATTGTTAGTTGAACTGTCATGTCTGGCCATGGCTGGAAGAGGCTATACTGAGGGCTCCCACTGTCATCGGGGCAAAACCAAGAGTAGTAAGGTAGTAGCCCAGAGAGGAAGGCTTGTATTTCAGCCCTTTCTACCCCTAGCATCAGCTTTTTTTATTTTATTCCTCTGGAGAGAACTTTAACTCTTCATTCAAGGTTTTTCACCTTCAATTGTGACAGCGGTGCCCGGGAACCCGGTTGATATAAGAGAGAGTGGGGAGTTAGATAAAACACTTGGGCACCAGAAAAGCCATGTACAAGCTAGACTAAGAGGAAAACTTGGGGCTTCTTTTGTCCTCTTTTTCTAATCATCAGAACAAATTACTTTGTTAACATTTCCCCGAGATTAGCCTCAAGTGTTTTTATAAATTAATATATACTTGACAAGAATCTGGGGATTTTTCCTAACAGAAAAGCATCTTAATTATTACCCTTATAAAGATGCATCATTGTGTAATTTGTAAGGAATTTGATGTGTGCCCTGTATTTCGTCCGAAGAGTTATAACTTTCTGTAGCTGTGTGTCCTGCAAGCGTTCAGAACATTCTTGTGACCTCTTTGCTGTATGGAAGTGTTGCAGATCTGGCCATATAAAGGTAATCTCTCTTGTAATAGCCAACAACAACATAAATTCTTGTAGACTTGACAATCTAAAGTTACCTAGTGAGCTGGCATCCAACTTGATGGGGGATGGTGACCCACTAACAGTTGGACCCCTGCAAGGCATTTTGATTAGGTGCATCACCATGGTCATTTCATTATCTATAGACACTTCATTTGTGTATTGTGTTGTGTGGCGTCTTGGTTTAGATGGAGCTGTACCCCCTTTGCAGTTTGACCCTAACTGTGTAGAACTGAGCAAGTTCTGGTGATCAAGGCACAAGGCTGAGAGCTGTCATCTGGGTTGTCTCCCTGCCTCTGAGGCTGGCACGGTGAGATGCTGAGCAGGATGTTTAATTTTTTCTCTGCTGTTGCTTCCTTCCCTATAACTGCGAAATAAATGTCCATTGCTTGCAGAGGATTTTAAGAATGCTGATATGTTAACATTGGCTGGCTCAGATCCCTTTGTAGGAAAACCCTTGGAAGGGCTCCACAGAAGTTTTAGAAGACTGCGGCTGGTGTGACTCCATATTGGGTCCAAAAGGTATTTTTGCACAGAACCTGATCTGAATGAGGAGGAAGGGCCAGTACAGCAGGAACTGGGTTACAACCATGAAAGCTGATCTGCTGCCCTGAGTAGTGCTGATGGGGTGGATGAAACAACTTTTGCCCTTTCCTCATATAAATCTACAACTGATGCCCTCCTTCTTGAGCCTTTCATGCGTTGAAAATTATTGTGATAGTATGGGTGGTCAGCTGAAAAATCATGGCATTTTTGTCTAGGATTTGCTATTATGAGTTTGATGCTCTATAACGCAGTAGCACTGACTGTTAAAAATAGTTTCAGCCTTCAGCACGCATGACTGCAAATAGGCCTCTGCTTTCCTAACAGGCTGCTCTGGGAGTGCAGCTCTATTCACATGCAAATGTTCTTTGTCTTATCAAACTGGTACACTGAAACTCATCACTGAAGTAGGTGTAGCAAAGAATTTTGGCATGCCTTGTGTTGCATCAGTAGAAATTTGAAAACTGTCTGTGTATGTAGAAGTAATGGTACTATCAAGCAGTGTGAATTCAGGGGATAATACACTGAGGAGGAACACCTAATGACTGATTTCTAAGTACTGGGCCTGAGAAAAAGTCAACAGTAAATCCCTCCTAACACAAAAGTCCTAGCTGCAACGTACCTGTGTTGGAGCACAGCCCTTCAATTTTGTAGAGTACAAATAAGTAAACAGCAGAAACAGACTGGTGTCATCTCTCCAAGTACTGAAAGAAGATCTCAGGATCTGATGTGGCTACAGGGAAGTTGCTTTGGTGCTGTAGAAATCAATGGCAAAAATCGCACGGACTTCAGAGAGAGGAGCTCTGAGTGCGAATGGGCATTTGCCCTTCTGTAACTCAGAAGCTCTTTATCCTGGGAATTGTTGGGTGTAGTGTAACTGACAGTGTGCTGGTGAAAGAAACTGTAGTAGGAGGACAAATAGTGGTAAGGAGGTAGGAATAGAATGAATTCTGAGATCAAAGGTGACATTCATGTGCCAGCCTGTCAAAATAATAGCAGAGACAAAAGCTAATGCAGAGCACTAAAGAGGGGATTGTGTTAAGTCATCTGAACTGCTCTAGTTTACATATGGTGCCATGCAAAGTGACTTTGGAAATGATTTAATTTTCTACTGTGAAGACACGGGTTCCTGGAAATAGCACAATTACTTGAGCAGATTTGCTTAAAAACCTGAAAATTTTCCCTTCTGTGAGAGCTCCTTTGGTCATTGTGGTTTAAAATAAATCACGTTTCCATGTATTTTGACTTCCTTGGGCATTATGGGAGAGTATAAACTACTTCATCTCAGGGCGACATTTCAGGTGTGGGTGTATGGGGCCCTTACATACATTTTGCAGCTATTTGCTTTGTCACTTACTTCATCTGTATGTGACCCATCACCATCAGCAGAACTTGACATGTTCTGTGAAGTTCCTGCAGGCTCCAGTTTGCTGAGAGGATCTATTTCTTCGTTAAACCGTAAATATGTGGGTGCTATCACTCAGCTTCTCAGCAGTAGCTGCTAATGCTATAAACAGTCTTGGGGCTCTTTGATCCCCGACCACTTGGTGACTCTTGCACATGTGATGGCAGCTGTAGTTTGAACGAAATAACCAAATCAAGGAGGCCAGAAGGGTCTCCCTTGGAGATCAGAGAGCCTTAACAATGAGCCCTGTAGTAGCATCCAAGAGGTGGTTAGAGTCAGAGCTGTTTTAGAGTCTTTGGGATAGCTGAGGATTTCCTGAGATAGGCAAATAGTATGTGCAACCATTTTTGGGTGCCTTTGTGGCATTTTAAGATGCACCTAGGGGCGTGTCTGATTCATCCTGCTGGGTAGGGCAAAGGAGTCTGGGAAAAGAGAAAAATGGCCAGAGGAGTAGAGCAGAAAGGCTGAAAGGGGAAAATGTGAGAACTTTCTCCCAAAGATGCCAGATGCCAGAACTACGGAGTTGATGATGTCCCTTGCTTGCTTGTGAAGTACCACCAGATACCTCCCAGCTGTGGCTCTGGTAGCGCCTGGCAGCAGGGAGAAATGCAGTTATTTGCGGCCTTCCATTAAAGGGGGACCATAGGAAGGATGGGGGCAACCTCTTTAGCAAGGCCTTTTGTGACAGGAGAAGGGGCGATGGTTTTAAACTAAAGGAGGGTAGATTTAGACTGGATATAAGGAAAAAATTTTTTACTATGAGGGTGGTGAAGCACTGGAATGGGTTGCCCAGAGAGGTTGTAGATGCCCCATCCCTGGAAACACTCCTGGCCAGGCTGGATGGGGCTCTGAGCAACCTGATCTAGTTGCAGATGTCCCTGCTCATTGCAGAAGGATTGGACTAGATGGCCTCTAAAGGTCCCTTCCAACCCAAACCATTCTGTGATTCTATGATTTGAAGTGTGTGACTGTAAAGAAATGCTGAGACCCTGCAGATCATGCTGATTCCAGAGTGTCCCCATGTGCAGCCGTCTTTTAGCAAACAAACCCGCTGATCCTTTAGATAACAGTCAGGCATGGAGCAATACCTGGAAACTGGTTAAATGTCACAGATAGCATTTAAAACAGAAGTCTTCCACTGTACATGTCATGACAGTAATGCCAACTTTTGCAATAATGTCTGGCAGTTAGTGATAAATGCTCTGTAAACACAGAACAACACAATCACCCCTGCTGTGTGCTTTATGGTCAGATTTGTCCCAGTAATGTCTTGCTCCAAGGTATGGAAATCTGAGACTGGGATTTTTTCAGTGCCTCACCTCACCTGAATATTGGCAGTTTGTATACCAGTGACCGACAGCCAGGACACCTTGATTGCCTTCAGATCAGCACTGTGTTGGGATCATCCTTTCCGGAGGTGGGTACGATCAGGCAAAGAACATACTTTACTCCTTTGGGAAGCAATCACAGCTATTACCTAGTTATGGAGTTCTGTCCGCAAAGGCAATATTCAGATACATTTTTTGCTATCATTCCCACTTCAGTAAATAGACATGGGGACATTCCTATGCCTTTTCTCAACAAGTTTTACTCTCCTATTACTTCTTGTGAACTGCAATATCACTTTGCAAATGAATAATTTACTTACTTCTATCTAGTAGTTCTTACTAAGAATTTTTTTCCTCAGGATGCTATGAGAGAAATTTCTTTGATGTTTTTAACCTCAGTGATACTCTGCAAACTAAGAATAGCTTTTGTACAACTGAAAAACTTTCTAGTACTACCAGTGAAAGATATAATTTTAAATTAAAGATTGACATGTTGATAAAAATACAGTAAAATGCAGTTGAAAGTAACAAGCGATAGCTGCACGTGTCGTGCATGGATCCTGTTTTCTTGTTAGCAGAGGTTATGTATTTAGTCACGCACTCACAAAACAGCCCAATTATAAAAACAAGCTCTAGCATAACTTTTTTTCTCACAGTGCTTTAAACTGGGGAACTGCCTGAGTAATTTTCTTCTGACTAGAAGTAATTACCCAGGCTTGTACTTAGTGTCTCTCCTTTTATTAAGGTTTAGAAACAATACTGTATTTTGAATTCCATTATTCTTTCATCCCTAGCATTAAACACAACACTAGTGAGCCAGCTAAGGGTCACAGGGTGAGCACAAAGAGGTTTGCTTTGCCCGGGGAGGAAAAACATGATTGACATTTATCAGTGGTTAATAAATTCCATGGCTAAAGTCAATTTGCAGCAGCAACAAAGCTTGTTTTACAATCTTGTTTCCTCAGTAAACGATGTGACAGACTTTCCTTGATTATTCATCTTTCTGGTTTTGGAAGTTTGTAATTTATTTTGGAAGCCGAGTGGTAATGGGCTTGCAGGCAGCTTATCATGTAATTTCCAACTGGCAACAACACTGGTCTGTCACAGTATTTTTCCTTCTGATAGTGTTTGTTTGCTTTATGCTTTACCAAGCATTAAGCATTTTTACCTTAAAAGTACACTTTATGGTAATTGGGAGCCCTGCCTGTGGTCCACTGGAGGGAAGATGAGTTTAGGGGTATCTTATCTATCAACATGCCCCTGAAAACAGGTATAAGCCTCCCTTGCAGTGGGAGATGGCAGTGGGGAAGTGGCTGTGCAGCTGCCACACATGACTCTATGATGACAAACTCCCGTCAGTGGCAAAGGGATCGTCTTCATTCTGAACCACATTTCTTTTCCCACATCAAATGGACTTAGAAAGTGAACACCACCTTCTCTGCTCCTCTGTGCTGATGCTCCAGGGCCTGAAGAACTGGGTTTGGGCCATGAAAACTTGTCTGTTGGGATGCAGGGACTTTCCTTCCTGGGGCCACAGGCTGATAAATCAAACTCAGCAAGGAAATTGCATTGGTGGCACTGAGCCTGCAAGCCAGAGCATGTGGCCAAGGCTCCCTCAGCTCCAGGAGGTTTCCTCCCTTGCATGTGGGGGTTTGCAGCCCTCTTCGCTGGAAGGACTCACGGTCTGACCGTGGTAATTTTCCTGAGAGCAATGCACTCACTATTGCAGTCAGACATGGATACAATACACGTCACTAGAAATGAGCACTTTTATATGCAACTCTGGTAGCGTTCCCGAATGGTCTATGCTAAATTAAATGTATTGCTTTGTTGATTTGGCTTTTATCTTAAGAGCAGGGTTTTCAAATAATCATGCATCAAAACCCATCACATTTTGGAAAGTATTATGCTCAATAAAATAAGCTACTAAAACACCCTCTTCCAATATTCTTGCAGCAAGTATGTTTAAAATTCAGGTTGTGTTGGGGGCTAGCACAGCAATGAATACCCTGAGACAGGACTGAGACTTGATTTTGGCAAGTCAGAGGGATTAATCCCAAAGCTCACAGCAGGTTTAGTCCTTTCCATGTGGGGTTCAAACATTGCTGCTCTGAAAGAATTAGCAGGCAGACCACAAACTCAGCATGTGTTACACAAGATAAAAATGGACATTCATTATAAATCATTATGGGTACCAAAAAAATATTGTTTTGAAAGCTTAAGGGAACTATTATAAGGGCTTACAGCCATTTGTTTATGAGGTCACAGACGAGATAAAAGGATGACTACACAGCTCATCCAGGCTCTGCTGTTTTAGAGGTGGGGTTAGTTCCTAACTCGGCTTCCTTATTCCAAAAAATTCTGTACTGTTAACAGTAACTAAACATTTCTTGTTGGACTTCTTCATACACCTGCCTTTGCTGGTGATGAGAGGCGCACATACAGAGTTGTATCATGCTGTATGCTGGAGTGGGTACTTGTTTGCCGTAGTCTGGAGCATGACGACATTGTGCCATGAGGGTGTTGTGTTGTTTTTTGAGCCTTAGGTTACAGATGAAGAAAAGTTGATTTATTTGTTCTGGGTACTTATAGAGATTTATTTACATGAAATTACATTGAATTACTCATAGTAAGTGGGCTATTTTCTCCCTGCCTCATTGTTTGAGGGATCTGATTTAGCTAGTGAAGGCAGGGGACCTTGGGCTGCACTGCAGTCAGCAGAGGAGGAGGATGTTCTCTGTGATACAGCCTGGCATCTCTGTGCATCTATCTGATTGCTAACTGCCTTAGTCCACTCCATCACCAGCAACATATCTGAGACCTTTGTGATTGATCTCTATGCCTAGCTGTGGCCATTAAGGTATATATATATGGATATAGGTAGGCCATTATAGGTTATAGGCTGCTGGTTGCTTTAGAGAGGGCAACACCTGGGAAAGACTCCCTGTGTGGGTGTATCCACAAATGCAGAGGTGCGGGGGCTGCAGCGAGCGGCTGGAGCTGGCCAAGGGATTGCGCCAGGGCTACAGCATCTTTTCAGCAGGTTTATGGGAGCATATGTAGTATTTTCTCCTCTATTTCCCAGTGTGACAGTTTTTAAATAACAGCAAAGAGATCTTTCAGGTATAGAGTGAAGAGGAGATTAAAAAAGGGAAGAACATGTTTTATAGAAATCTGCACCTCTGTGTAATAAAACATTGAATGTTATGAAGTGAATTCAGCCTCATGAAGTGAATTCAGCCTCATTTTTAGTCCTCTTAAGGTCAGAGGATGATAATGTAAAGGAAAACCTATTCTAGACATTTCTTCAGGCATTGCAGTAACTTCATTAGCCTTTATTTCTTCTCATTTCTGCTTTCTGACAGCTTTTCAAGTCTCAGGTTCTTCCTTTTTGAAATGCTTTGATGTGCTCCTCTGTCTGACAAACTGTTTAAGGTCTTGATCTTAATTTAACATTTGTAGATACCCACAGAGAATTTTGTTAATGAAGTCTTTAAAATACCAAATGAAGTTCTAGTTTTCTTCATGAATAAATTTTTATCCTTGCCATTATTTTCCTTTGGAATTATGTTCCTATTTAACATCTAGGAAATTTTCATTTCTGCAATGCAGCAAGGGGCTTTTAGGGCTAGGTATGTAATTACATAAGGATTTTATATTTCTTTGGGGGCACCTTTTGTGCAGAGAATAGGAATGCGACATAACTGAAAAGGTCTTTTCAACAAAAGAAGGCTTTGATACCACAGAGGTATGAGAGTAAGTGGTTACCCAACCTCAGGTTAGGAGTGCTTCCGTAAAGTGATGCCTACTACACTGTTTTCTGATTGTAGCCAGGGTTTTCCCTATCTCAGGTTTGGTGTAAGGTAATGAAATTGAACTGAGGGTTGCTCATAAACTATATTAATTAACTTTGGAGCTACGGATGATAGCAGTCTGAATTCCTGAGTCTGTAGTATGGGGCTGATGGGAATAATTCATTGCAATGTTGTAGCCTGATTTAGCATTTCAGATCCATAATAGGAGACATAGTGGCTCTAAAAGCCTCCTTGAGGCAAAAGGAAGAGGCATATATAACAGGAAAAGGTTGACATTAAGAGGAAGAAAACGTTTCCAAAAGGCCCGTGAAACTAGGAAGCTATGTCTGCCTTATTGTAAAGAATATTTGGGGCTATTACAGGAGCCCGCTGTGGTGCTTCGCGACCCATTGCAGCCTGGAGACTGAACCAAGAAGAGCGGAGGTGAGAGAGGAGCACATCCACACTCTCCTCTTTACCTTCGCTGACATTGGCATATGCAAACTTTTAGTGAAGTCTGAAACTCTTTTTGACTTGAATCACACAAAATATTTTTTTGCTATAGTAGTTTGCATTAAAAAAATATAAAATCTGGTAACAGCTTTCCTGGCAGTGTGAATAGCATAAATGCCCTCCAGTTTTAACGCATTTGTCATGACCTTGGCCACAGTAGACTAGTCAAAATGGATCTCTCTTTGAAAAACAAAGACAATCTTTTTCAAGGGGAAACTTTAGGGAAAAAATACTTCTGGAATGTAGAATTTGCTTTAAATCTGCCAACAACTGGCAGTGTTTTGGTTGCTTGTTTTTTTTCTTCTCCCTAAGTGCTCTCCCTCACAAATGAAATAATGTAAATAAATTATTTACATTATCTAAAATAATGTAAAGTAATTCCATTTGGCTAATATGTTGATTCTTCTTAATTTTGAAAACAAAAATATTTTGCCTCTGGTTGAAGTTAAGATTCAGCACACGGCCCCACCACTAAAAGGGAGTCCTTTAAATCTTAATGTAAGCTCATTCCTTAGCTAGGGTCTGAACAATCTTTAAAAGTGAGAAAGCTGCGTCAAGAGGTTTGACAAGGTTCATTAAAGTCCATTTAGAAAATTAATTTCAACAGTAGGCATCCTGTCCCTTTTATCTCCCAAGCAAAAACAATAAAAATTTCATCATGTACAAGTAAATACATATTTAAAATGTATTAGGTAAATAAATAATCTTCGTGTTTAATTCATCTCCTTGTATAATAATTTATGTCCATTAGGGGTTCTGACCGGGCATTAGGTAGGACCAGCTTCGTCATAACGCAGTGTAGCATTGGGTGTGTGATTCTTAATTGTCCATAGTGGGAATTTTAGCAAGTGAATTGAAAGAAAAATTAGTTTCAGAAGAGTTATGAAAGGACTTTTTTAAAGAGTTCATCTGTTTTCTGAGCAGTGCAGTCTTGGCAAGTGCTCAAAAAACCATGACTCAGCACCTTTACACTGAGGGATTTTTAATGGTTCTTTTAACTACTTCTGTAAGTTTGATTCATTTTAGGATCATATTATTTTCTGTTGTTGGTTCTCAGCCATGGGGAATAACCTCCTCCCCCTGCTCCCAATATTATGAAAATTGACATTTCCACTTAGTTGTTTGATTACAGAATATGGCTTTTGTAAGACTCATAAGGATGTGGACATTTACAACATCAGTAAATCCAGACATAAAATTCAAGCGTTAGGCAGCTCCCATGTCCTATGGCTCTTAAGGCTGCTCTTAATTCCTTTTGTGCGTCAGTGAACCTGCCAAGCATGCAGTGTTTGTTATGCCATGGTAGATGTCGTGTGGAGCCAGTCCTTTTCCCCAGTGCCTGCCCTTTCCCTGGCTCTGTTTCCTCTGCAGTATGGCTTATCTGTGCAACGTTGTGCAGCCTTCTGAAATTGTGCAAAACCTTTAAATAAACATCGTATTGTGGTCTGAATGCAGGGGTGGGGACTGGGGTGATGGCTTTTCAAAGTGCCGGATCGTGGCTGTTCAAACACTGCACGAGTGGCCCGTGCATGGACCACATACTATGTGCCACCAAAATTATTCATTAGAAAATGACTTGGAAAGGTAAATGACTTCTGTGACGCTTCTTTATTGCATTTATTGCAATTACATGCAATTCATGTGAAAGGATTTCAGGAATCTTAAAACATAGTAAGCAGAGTTTTATACAAGCAAATCATATGGAAGGCACCTTTCAGGGAAGGAGGTGCGCATCGTGTTCTCGCTGTAAGTCTTGGCCATAATGAGTTTAGGAGGGTTTTTAATTCCCAAATTGGTGATGTTCAAAACTTTGCTGGAAGTTGCAGCTGTTCAGTTCTTAATCCTGTGGCACAGGTCATTAGGGACTGCGGCGTTTTGGCTGTCCCGCAAGAAACATATTCCCATGAGTTTTAAATATTATTCATTGGTACCCACCTTGCAGTAACAGTATTTCACAGAGGAAACTCAAGTTCTAAGACTTCATAATTTTCAATGTAAATCACTTTGGAGTTATACATTAAAGGGAAAGACCCTCATAAGATATATATTTCACAACTGTAATTATAAAAATAATGTTCTAATTTGAAAAAAACCCAAGACTAATAAATAGGAAAATCCACAGAGAACCCCTTAATGTCTAAAACCAAACCACCTGTGACTCAGATATTATTAGTTGTTAATGCTTAGTGTTCTTAAAGAACTTTCTCTGAGACTATCTCAAAAGCCTAATAACTAAATGATACAAGCTGCATTTCTGTCTTAGGTAGGCTAGGTCTTAAAGCTAACAGTGCAATGTGTAGCCTTATAGTCTTTAAACATTAAATAAGCATTTTGCAAAGGCAGTGCCTGTAACGGAGGTCCTGGGGTATGTTTCTTCACCCCTCTGTGAGCACTTGGCCAATTATTTTGGTGAGTCCCACCTGAAGGGACAGAAATAAGTGCACCCATTTTAGTAGAAATGGCTTGGTAACTGTTAGATGGTGACAAAATTAGACTTGTGTCTATGAACTCTTGGGGTAAGTACGCTTGATAATTCCTAAACAGTTGTCTTAAATTTGACCCAAATGTTTCCTGCTGATAGAAATGCCACTTCCTTAATTTTGCATACATTCAGGATCGGTACCTTTTATAATGTCTGCAGCTTGGACAGTGCATGTCGTTCTGTGAAGAAAAGAGCAAGCTGACATGGAATTTGTCCTTCCCAGTGATACTGTTTGGAGGTTTGACTCTCTTTTTGCTGTCTGTACTGCTGTCACCCAGGATTAAAAACTGTAGATATCCCAGGGCTGCAACGAGGGCTTTCAGCAACTTGGATGAGGACTGCAAAGATGTATCAGAACAGTGTGGGCAATGACTTCTGGGAAGATCATGAAAAAATAATGTATGGCTAATGGACCTGAGTTCTTCTCTCTTCCTTTTTGGCAGTCGTTCATGGTAACACAAAGTAAGTATAAAGCCTGGTGCCAAGACAAAACGCTAGTGATTTTCACTTGCTTTAAGAGATCCTAAAGCCAAGAGGGATCTTTAAGGGCTTCCCTGAATTAATTCCTGTTTGAACTAAAGCTCAAAGCTTAAGCCAGACCTTGCAGGACTGCAGCTGCCTGCACCATGGCCATAGCACTGGGGAACTGTGAACTCACAGAGTGTCTTTGTCAGAGGGCTTGGGTTCAGCGGGGCACGTGGGCGAGCCCACTGGTGGGTTTGCGGGATGGTTTGCGTGCTCAGACCTGAGCAGAGAGAGTGCTTCGCTGGAGGGGGCTGTGAGGAGCCATTCTCCTGGGCTGCCCTGCATCTGCCGGCCTACAGGCTTCACTGCCAGCTAGAGATCCTGGTATGTGGGGATGAGCCTTGCTGAGCATCTGGACCCTCCTGAGACCGCTTTGGGTCATGTTTGTGATGCTGAGCAAAACTGACATGGCAAAATTGCCAGGGCAAGCAGCATGTGGAGAGTTGTCCCACTTTGGCAAGCAGGTCAGTGGGATGCAGTGAGAAACAGAGACTGAAGGAGGGAGGGGGTGTTTGAGCCTGATGGTGAGCTGAGATGTGCCTGACATCCTGCTCAGCCCAGGCACCGTCTCCTATTTTAGATAAGACCCCTTTGCTCCTGTGAATTGGTTGTGTGGGGCACTGCACTACATTTGCTGCCCTGTCTTTGATGCCATTGAGGATTAAGGTTTTGGATCTGTCCTGTGCTCCTTCTTGTTGATAGGATTCTTCAGATCAGTTCCACCTCCAGGGGCCATGAAATGTTGTGGGTTCTTTTTGTATTTGGTTTTTGTTTGTTTGTTTCTTTGTTTTAATTTATTTTTTTTCTTTTTAACTTAAACATGGTATTTCTATTTGAAATCAAAACATTTGAAATAATCCCTTTCAGAATTAAAATGACATCTCATGATTTCTGTATTAAGTTTTAAACCCATCATAATATCTTATATTTACATAAAACCAATATTTAAGCATTAGACATTCCATAATAACATGTAAAGAAAGCTACCACCCAGGGAATTCTCTGGCTAAACACATGAAATTATGCTTAATTGTAAACCGTTTCAGTTCAGAAGAGTAGCTATCATCTCTTCTAGACCTTTGATCGTATTATGATCAGCAACAATTGGCTCAAGTCACTAATTATGGAGATAATTTTCTTCATATGATGACTCTCATTTAAATGCAAATCAGGTTTGATGTTTTCTTTTGTAGCCACTGCACCTATTGAAATACTTTTTTTTCTGTATTGTTAATTGAATTCCAGCTTTGATCCAAAAGCAGTTTGACACAAATTGCAGGTAAAATTAGTCACCTAATAAATAAGAAATGTAAAAATTAGGAAAAAGCATGATTGCTAACCATGGTGTACTATTAGCATTAAAAAAAAAGGAAGTTACTGTAATGACACAACCAGTGGTAACTGTTACCAGGCAATCAGAATCAGTCTTTTTATTTGGGGGAAAATTAACAGGTAACTAGGATTATAGAATAGAGTTAACATCAGTTACTCCAATGAAAATGTTCTGGCTGCAGTCAGTGGCTCCTAGGTCAAACTTCTGCTTTGCATAGTGTTCCCTCTGATGTTTTCTGTACTTGTGTGTCAGGGGCAGAAAGCTACTCCTGACCTGGTAAAATGTGGGCAGTCCAGTTGAACCTCACTGGTGAAGAAGGGATGTCTTCTGCACTAACGCATTTCAGGAAAGGAATGTTGTCCCCTCTTATTTAAAGAAATCCATTCCCTTTCTTATGCAAAGCATATAGTAACAGGAAGCATCATTAACCTTACTCTCATTCGTGGAGGAACTGGTCGACTGCACTAGAATTATTACAAGTGATATACTGGATAACAGGGATACTAACTGGAGACAATGTCGGAGAAGAAGTGTGAGGGACAGAGCGAAAGGCGGTGCTTGCATCTGTCTCGTCCTCTGTGCAAAGGACTGCAGTAAAAAGGAAAATGGCGGAGGGCAAAGCTGAAGCCATGCAGAACATTAAAGTGTTTTCTGTACCCTGCCTTGGTGGCAGAGAACCTGCCACTTTGCACCCGGTTTAATTTCAGCCCAGGGCCAACTGCCATGGGATGAAAATTCAAGTGCGGTGGAGAACGTTATTGCCTGCTTTTTCTGGCTGTGAAAAAGCTTAATTATTCACTCTTTGCTCTGCTCTATTCGATTTTCTTCCTAAGATATAAAAATCTACATATCCAAAATTGCCCATGCTGACTTTTTAATGAGGAAACAGTGATGTGCTCATATCTTAGGACTTCGGATGTCACCAGTTGAATCAGTGTAACAGATTGAAGTCAAATAGATGGCAGGTTGAAAATGATCTCTTGGTCTGTGCTACTCTGAGTTGCTTAGAGTCCGTTGGAGAAGATGCAGTTCTGTGCCGAAATTGTGGACTTTCTCATCAAAAGATCAAAATGAGAGTTAATCTTCTGCCCTCTTCTGAATGTGTGTGTGGGGGTTAATCTGTTGTGGGGTGTTGGGTTGGGTTTTTGTGGTGTGTTGTTTTTTCTAAAACATTTCTGAAACATTTTTAATTGTTCGTTGGCTAAGAGAGAAAAAGACTTGCAGTTGAATCTGAGATTTGTAACCTTTGCAGTTCATTCTTCTCTAGTTACTTCTTTCCAAGATCTGCAACCACTCTATTGTCCCCATTTCTGTCCAACAGTTAATTACATTAGTTCACTGACAGACTATCATTGAACAACTGAAGTCTACTTTAATCGCTAGTTTTCTAATTAAATGTCTGTAACGGTTTTGTTCTCAGTCCTGGACTTGAGGCATCGAATTTGTTGCTATCCTGTGTCTTGCATCTTTTATGTATTTTTTTTCCTTCTCAGACATGTTTGTGATGGTCAGCCTTTCCCCCTGCTGTGTTATGGTAGGGTTGGAAATCCCAGATATAAGACCTTTCCTTCATGCAGGGGAAGCAGGCCTGTGTTTTTGCCATATCCAGTAATACCCGTTTTCTCATACCACAGAATCCCAGAATGGCAGGGGTTGGAAGGGACCTCTGGAGATCATCTCATCCAACCCCCCTGCTTGAGCAGGGACACCCAGAGCAGGGGCACAGGACCGCGTCCAGTCGGGGTGTGAATGTCTCCAGGGAAGGGACCCCACAGCCTCCCTGGGCAGCCTGTGCCCCTGCTCTGGCACCTGCACAGACCCTGCTGAGATCAAACATGGCATCCGGTTCTCCTGTGGCAGGAGAACTGGAGTTGCCCAGGGTGCATCTGTTTGACTGTGCCACTCTGCAGGGTCAGCTTTTGCAGTGTGGACAGCTGCGTGCCGGCGTCGTCGCACATCTCAACAGGTTGTGCTTCCTACACACAGCCTGTAGCTTGCAGTGCCCTCCGGGGAAGCTCGGCTCAGGAACCATGTGCATTTCTGCCTCAGTCATGCACACATAGCTTGAGGAGAATGCTCTGAAATGGTCATCCTCAGTGTGGGTTTGATGTGCTGGGGACATGCTCTGAGGTGGATGGGTGACCCTTTGGTCCTTCTTGGATTTACTAAGTACCAAGGGGGAGTCCATGGGTAGGATTCAGATATTGTACCCTCATGCAAGGAATACATATTTGTCTTAAACAGGATTGTAACATGCTTGTTTTAAAAGAATAGTGTGAAGTCAGCATAGGTGTCCTTTCTTTCAAAAGCCATATAAATATCTGAGGCTCCTTCATCAGACCCAGAAGAAATCCAGTGGACATGAAGTCATAAGCTCAGTCTTTTGCCTGTGGAAAGAAGGTCTGGAGAAACTGGGCTTCAAGTAGAAATAAAAATGGAAAAAAACTGAGTAAAACCCTGTTCTGTGTCTCACTCACAGCAGCTTAAAATTAAGTTTTCAAATTTTTTTGTAGTTTTTCAGTTTCTTTAAAAGATTATTCCAAGTAGCTGTGTAGCAGCTCAACTACAGCGCTAAACTCAGCCTGCATGAATGTATTCATCAATGTAATCAATGTATTAATAATGGTAAAGAATCTTAAATGCCCGACATTATCCTGCTACTGCACTGACTTCAAACATTTACACATTTCAGGGGAACAGCAACTTACTTCTTAATTAAAATCACTAAGCAAATGCTGATTATATTTAATTTAAATATTTATAGAATTTGTTTAAGCTTTCAAAATAGATCAGGCGTTAAACGGCAAAACTACTAACATCTGAATGATAATTTCACTTCTGAGCCCAATTAAGAAACTAGTCAGGAACAGAGCTAATAAGTTGCTGTGTTTGATGAAATATTTGATGATAATGTATGTACAGAGGGCCTTTAAAAATGAGTGCTCTCAAGTAAAAGGGATAGTTTAGAAAAATTTTGTTACTTCTGAGAGTATTTTAAAATCTTGCATTGACTCTTCACTTTCTGGGAGTTTCAGTTCTTCCTGTTATCCTGAATAAAACTGCAAAAAATACATAGTGAACTAAAGAGAGATTAAAACATATCAACATGCTAATAGACTTGATTTTTATAATGCTTAACATGTTAAATTGAAGCATAAGATTATCCCAGTAGATTTTAATTAATTAATACATATAAAGTTAAGCATGTATGTAAATGTTTTCAGATTAGAAGTATAAGCCTGTATAAAGAACATTTTTACAATCTTAAGGATTATGTTCTTATCTGTAAAGAATTTCTTTGCATTAAAATCTATCACAATATTCCCCCAGCGATATTGTTTTGGTAATCCAGTATATCCTCTGACACAGTATTTTCTCCAATATGGTTCAGCCATGAGTAACAGACCGCCAAGGCTTTTTCAGGGACACGTTCAAACTCTTGGCTTCCCACTCCTCTTTTCCTCAAAGCCAGTTTAATTCCCTGCTACACCTTTTCATTTTGGGAGACACCTTCCCTGTTGCATTTATCTGTTGCATACCTAAAGGTGATCAGGTCCTACAGGCTTTAGGATGATTTAATGTAACTGTAAGTCTCATTTTGCAAAAATGTTAATGTAGCTCAAATAACCTGATAACTATGAAATAATTCAGGATTGGGTTTGAACCTTCTGGAAAGCTGTTTGGCAGTGTCACATTTTGAAAAGTGGCAACAAGAGCTCCTGAGATTGAAAGGCTCCTTGTGCCTTTCATACAGGTGTTTCAACAGTACCTCTTAACTTGCCTTATGGTCTTCCATTGGTTTTTGTTCTGTATTATGAAGTCTGTAAGAGCTGCAAGACCTTGCTGGTTTTCCTTTATAATGCCACTAAACATAGTGTGAATTGTTTTAGACTGTATTTCCCATTTATTTGTACGCTGCTGTTTCGGCTGGAATATAGCATGTGTTTAATTTTTCCTTGGCCTCATGACATCTCGCTCCTTGCTTCACTGCATCATCTGCCTTGTTGGTCCATAACTCTGACTAATCACTGTAAATTCTCTGCTTCCCTTAGCTGTGTGTCACCAGCAAGAATAGTCACTTTGGAAATTGCATTCCTGAAAGGTCATTTTATAAAAGATACAAGAAGAGGCATTGTGCAATGTTGATGCTTAAGGCTGGGGGCTTGTCCCTTGTCTTAGCCTCAAAGCAGCAGCTGCAGTCTCGTCTCTGTTCACAGGCTGATCTTGGTAGCTATCACATACTGAAATGTCCACCAAGGTGAGTGCCTTCGACCTCAAAGAAGTAACACAGCAAAGCCTTCACTGGGATTTGTGATCTGTATGCAGTATAAACTACGTCGTATTTGTAGGGTGGCCTAGTAAAGGCGAGTTGACAGTTCAGAGTCACTTTTGTTGGAAAAAGGACTTTTTCAAGACAGAGGTTTTGTGGTACTTAGAAACAGACAGTGATACAGAGCCAAGAACATGCAATGGCTGTTCCGCCACAGGATCCTCTTGTACAAGAACACATTGTGCAAGTCTCCTGTGCCTCACGCTTGGCTTTCTCCACTCTTCCAAGAGTACAGATGAGTTGGTTCTTGGGGTATCGATATGACAATAGGTCTGTGGTTTAGCGAGATCAGTTACGTTCAGTAACTGTCCTCTGTTTTCCATGCTTACAGATGTCAGTGCCTCCACTGTGCTTTTGTTTCTGTACCAGTCCTGCTTTGGGGCTGATTTGGTGGCATAGACACTGTGTGCTGCAACCAGCATGCATCTGCTAACAGCCTTCCTTGTACTGCTGCTGCTTCTCCTTCCCACTCGTTTAGCATTTCTGCATTGTATTAGATGTCCACAGGAAACTCTTGGGCAGAGATTTCCATCTTTCTTGGATGCCTGTGCAGCCTCTAGCAGAATGAGCCTTGGCTGGTGCTGCTTCAATAATCTGGGGTCCGTGTGAGTGTATAGGGTGCACTGTTGAGTTTTGTCCTTTATTTTCTTAGGCTGTGCAGCAGTGATGTTTTGGAGCCAGGGCTGTTCGGTTCCTCAAACTATCATGCTCTCCCCTGGCGTGGGCTCCCATGCTGGATCCCTTGCCAGCCATGCTGTGTTCCATGATACATGTAGTGCCTCATGGTTACAATTCACGCTTGCAAAAGGATGCTATTTACTTTCTTGGATAAATGAGTTTGAGATTCGTGAGTGAAAAGAACAGGATGAAAGCTAGATACTAGAATTTATTTTTCTTGAATCCCTCCATCCTGTTTTTTATTTCTTTCTGATGTTTCAGACTGGTGTCTGATGATGCTGCAAACAAACCCAGGGAGAATAAACAGAGATAGATGGAAACATACCAAGTTTTGGTTGGATTACTGAAGGGCAGTTATCAAAGCCATGTGGTACTGCTACAGCAAAATCCAACTCTGCCGTTTCGTAGAAGTTTTAATTAATTAATGTATTTGACTAATTTGGTGAGGTTTAGTAGCTTTTTATGACCTTTTGAATTTGTTTTTGTTTGTGGGTGACTCAGATTACTTACTTTTCTAGCCCCAGGATGCTGCAACATCATATGTCGTGCTGTACTGGCTTTGATAGTCCACCGGTGACTGCAGAAGGTAGAAATTCTCCCTGTTGCACAGAAATATCCCATTATGTTCCCTTCTGCTAATTTGTCAGATACACTGCTTTAATTACCAAAGTTAGTGCTTAGGGGCCTGATTGCTGAAAAACTTTGGTGATAGATTAAATCTTCTTGGCTGGAGCTGGTTTGTTGCGTTTGCAGAGGAGCAATTCAAACAAGCCTGAGGTTTCATCAGTTGAACCCAGAGAAGAAATTCAGTTGTAAAACAGGCTAGATAAGCAAGTGAACTGGAGTGGAGAGTGCAGTGAACTCTTGCTGGTGTTTGTGTGACAAAAGCTGCTCATATTTGAAGCTGTTAATTGTGGGCAATTTTTGCTTGGCGTTGTGAGGTTTGAATTACCCAGAATTGTGTTTGATGATAAAATACTAAAACCACAACAAATTCTGAGTAAGCCACAGCTGACCAAGTCGTCCAATTAATAGGATTTTATCTAATAGGAATGTTTGAAATGTACTGTGTGGAAGCCACAGACAGATTCAAATTTCAAGGATGAATATTGTTCTTCATTCCTCCCTCTCTCTCCCTCTCTTTCTCTTCCCCCAAAGGTCTCCCTGGCATATCTGTGTCTCCTCCCCGGTGAACAGTTCAGCTCGGTGCCATCCACAAGTGCAGAGTGCTTCGAAAAGAGCCAATTGAAGGCATGCTAGCAAGACCCTGAATCACAGAAAACTTGCCTAGCTCATCACCATACACTGGCCTCAAGTCCTCTTCGGAGCAGCTACCAGAGGGGCCAAGCTTTGCTGTTTCCCGCTGTGCTGCCTGGGAACTTTCTGTGTTAGCGAAGGCTGGTGGAAACCTGCGTCTGGGTGGTACCATTCAAGAGTGAGATACTCGCCCTGCTCCCTGACAGCCTCTCCCTGCGTCAGTCCCTGCAGTGCTGTGTCACCACACACCAGATGTGCAGGCAGCCGCAAAGAGCTTCCCTCCCTGAGCACAGGTGCTCTCTTTCAAGAAGAAAGTAAGTGTTGGTCAGTATATGCTGGGCAAATGTATTCCTGTATGATTGGATTAAAAAGAAAATGCTGCTTCTTAGAGGCAGACGAAGGGGTAAGTGCAGTCCAGAAGTTTGGCTGTGTTGGCTGGATTGGGAAAGTGCCGATGCCAACCCACTGCCCTTATTTCGCCTGGCAAGGCAGCTTTCCCAGGTGAGGTGAGATGAGGTGAACCCAAGATTCTCTTTAGGAAGTTTTACTTGGTTTAAAATGCTTTGTTAGCAAATACTGCTTCTGACTTCTTGTAGCTTTTAACTAGCCCCAGTTCATCTCTGTCTTTATTTTAAATTGGAAGGTACTTTACCTAAAGTGTTCTCATCAGCCAAAGCACTGCTGGGTTCATACACAGAATAGTTTAGTATTCATCTGCCTCATTTCTTTACTGTCCAAGGTGAATCTCAGGGGACTAAAGCTCTGAACCAAGTGGCTTCAGGCTATTCATCTGGAAAACAGAACCACTTAGACCTTTGTGAAGAAAATAATTTAGTAATCAGTGCAAGAGACCTGTCTCTAAGCCAAACCATTTGGAAAAATTGCCACTGTAGTAATTATGCACATTTTATCACAATAATACTGATGATGCCTTTCCATTACTGCCAGCATTTCTTCTTCCCTGCAACTACAGGACTGAGCTGGTTTTGAGTCTTCTTCCATGATCCTGCATTAGAAATGCTTCGTAATTTGAGATTGACGCTGCAGAGCTGGACATTGAGCAGAGACATTTTTCTGAGCATTTCCCTGCAGACCAATGCAGCTAAAACCATTGGGAAGTGAGAAAGACATTGCTGCTGCAATGGGTATGTGCTGCCCGTTGCTGGTGGGGCAGCAAGCGTTGCCTTCACAGCTCTGTATGTCCTCCCTCTGGAGCAGGGAAGGACCCAGGTCTCTGCTCGCTTGTATGAAGGGGAAGAAAGGGCCAGATAAGTGTTTGTTTGCCTGCACCCCCTGCCTGCCAGCCCCTGCGATCAGCAGCGGACACCGGGTTGCGGGTGTCTCTGGGAACACACCAGTGCCTCTGGCATGGCACTGGTCTCCTACCCTGCCCTCCAGATGTGCTGATTCCAGGTAACCGCACCCAAACGCAGAAGTTCTCGTTCTCTCATCCATATCAGTGGATCAGTGTTTCTGTGCATTCTGCTAGTTAGATAAGTATAGCGGCTCTTAGAATTTGTATCTAATCTCAAACTTCAGGTACTCATCTTACAGTTTTTCCTCATTCTTATTGCAAATGAGAAAATACTTATTTGTGTTCTTGACCACACATTTAACAGCGCAGTTTCTGAACCTTCCAAACAACAAGGTCCCACGGTGCTGGATATTGCACAAACAAGAACTTTTCTGTTTTGAAAAGTTTACTGGCAAACATAAAATCTGGGGTGAAAGACTGCCTAAAAGCAAAGTGGAAGGTAGGCTGGTCTACAGTTGCAGTGTTAATCCCAAGGTTTTACCTGCGTGGTTTTAGCTTTGCTTTTCGTTTGATTATTTGCTGTTTGTAGTATTTTGAAAGGATAAGTATTAGGGTAGGGATCGAGTTCCTGTAGCTGTGCTGGTGCGATGTTTGCTGCTGTCCAGCAACAGTTACATGTTCTTTAGGACAAACTTCTGCAGGGCTTTACTTGCCTGACTTGGTTGCTGTGGGCTGCTGTGTGGAAAAATGACGTGGGGCAAAGCTTCCCTTGAAGCTCGGAGCAGGGAGGCAAGTAACATGCCTTCTCCAGTTTCAAACTGTGGGGAATCTCGAGGCACCACTTTTTGCTGTAGTGGACAGTGAAGCAGTCCAGGCCTAGCACATGTAACAAATCTAATATTTTACCACCTTGGTTTCATACGATGAAGGTTATTGTCTATTTAAATTAAAAACACAGAAAAACACAAAAAGGAGCAGAAGTGATGTGCCTTGAGGAGCTATGCTGTTACCTGTAGGCATAGAAGCCTTTCTGATGCCTTTCACAGGCTGGATTACACTGCTGGCAATTGTTTTCAGCGTTTTTTTGAGCAGTATTAGTGATGAGGGAGCAGAAGGAAAATAATTTTCAATTGATGAGCCCTAAAGGTTTATCTAGAAGATTTTCACTATCTTCATAAAAGCTCCTGGAGACTTAATCTAAAACAATACAGCAAAGATGGTTTATGTCCTTTTCATAGTCTTGTCTTTAAGCCTCTTGGTTTTTAACGTACTACCCTTGTCCCTTAAAATCCAGAAAAGTGTTCTGAAATATTACAGACTAAAACCCTGGTAGGAAAAGCCCCCTTAACCTACTAGTGTGCTCCGTGCGATCATCTGCAGCATTTACCAACTGCCCTGTTGTTAATCACCCAGTGGATGTAGGTTAGGATGTCCTGACATCAGTCTTCCAAGACCAAGAGGAAGGGAAGCCACCTCCAGCTGGATTTTATACAGAGATATTGGTCTCTGAAAGTGCCAGCATATTTAAATTACTGCTGCTGTTGTCAGCAAGTTCTTCCTGCATGTTCTGTAATGATTAAGGTCCTTGGAGGTTTTGGATCACTTATGTTTCTCAGTGTAGTTACAGATTGTGAACATAAGGGTTGCATCGAGTGTATTAAATAATGGATTGAAAGGCAGAAATTCCTTTCCTTCTCTGTACTTTTGATAGAAAAATTAATGCTGACTTCACATTTCTTGCTACTGAAAAAGATAGCCTGGTCAGGTAGCTAAATGTTAACTTGAAGCTTGCCAGATTTTTCACTGGACGTACAATTGCTCTTAGAAACAGCTGCTGCCTTGCTGCTACCAGTGCCAGAGACCGTTTTGTTTGATGACTTAATCAACATCTTATTCTTTCAGAAACCATTTATGGATTCAAATACAGATGTAGGATCATTATTTGGGGGGGAAAAAAGTCAATTTCCTTGAATTCAAAACATGCTTATCATAAAACAGCCCATGTCCTACTCTTGATGTTCCCTGAAGCCAAGTCTAAGCAGGTTGTGCACCTAGTCTGAACTATGCAGGGCAGAGGCATCACTCTAATTATTTGCAGCAAATTTTCTTAGAACATGGTGGCTAAAAAAATTTAGGCCAGCTTTTCTTTTGTAAATGTTAAAACTCCATCCATATCTCTCTGCAATTTATTCTTTGTTCTGTGATTACTTTCTGTACAGACTGAACCATGCAGCAACAGTCTGAGGCTCACCTTTCAAACACCCAAGAGTTAAAATGAAGTTCCAAGGCCATAGATAGACCTGGCTAATATGTGCAAGCTGTAGTGTCTTCTGATCACTTCTAGTTAGTGCTCCTTAGTTCTATCCTAAAAGAGAAAAAAAAGGTAAAAAATATATATATAGGCTTGGACTTTTCTAAAGCAATTGCAGCTGAAGGAATAGCTGTATGAAAGTTGGGTGCAGAAACTTCTTGCAGCATCACAGTTTTGGAAGTATATGGAGCCGGAACAAAAACCTGCGAACAATGAGTCCAGTCCTCTTGCTTCGGTGGAGTGATGCTGAAAACTTTTAGCTGGTATGTGAGTTGTTTATTATACCCAAGGGCAAACAATGGGCACTTAGAGTTTTCTTTTCCAGGCAACAGTATGGATTAGTGCAAGGAAAAACTCAGCAAAACATAATATTTATTTCTTCTTTGTCTATACAACCCATTTCTGAAGCTTGTGAGATTGATCTGAGGTTCCTTCTCTGTTCCCATCCTATTCTCAGGCTACACATATTGTTGAGCCATCATTAGTTGCTTCATTATATGAAGTTTCCTGTGTTCTGCCAAGCAATGGTAGTAGGAAACCAGTGTTTATAGGGAACAGAATCAAGTTGGAAATGTTTATGCCTTTTCCTTTTCCTCCGTATAACACCCACAGGTTTGCCAGTTTCTTTTTTATCACCAAGTATGTAGAACCAGCCGTGTTATTAGGGTGGAGCAGAACAAGGAAGCACAGGCCCTGCCTTCAAATCACGAAATGTCTAGGTTCGGGTCTGCAGGGTATCTGGGCAGTGCTCTGCTTTCCAAAGAGCAGGCCCTAGGTACGATAAGCCCATTACCGGAGAAATCACGTCCTTCTGACTTGTACCCGCCTCAATAAATGATGCCTGAAAGACGCAGTCAGACCTCATTACTCTCCCTTGATTTGTGTCCATGTGTGGATGGGTAGTTTCTCCCTCTTGTCTTTTTAAGAGTTTATGGACTGCGGAATAGCTGTTGCTTGTCCACTGTGAAAGCTGACGAGCTATACATTTACCAGTGCTTTTTCTGTTACCAGCAGTAGTTTCTGGAAGTGGGCTACTGAGTTTCAGTTTTGTTTTGTGCCCTTCCTTTTTTCCAGCTCCCTACCAATAGGGAGGCCAAATCAATCAGAGCAACAAGAGGGTTCAGATTACTAATGTTCTCAGCATTTACAGAGTTTTATTTCTTTGAAAAGAAAGAAGAGGATGAGTTTTTCTGCTCCATTACAAAGACTTGCTTTTTATGCTGAGCAGAGGTTTGCTTGTTCAGGTTTTTTTTTCCCTGGAAATAAATGTCATTGAAACTCTTTACTGCTGCATTGAATTTAAAGCTTCTTCTACCTTATAGGTATTTTGATAATATTGCAGGAAGCCAATATCTGGTGACTTCCAGGAGAGACATTTTCATACAAATTTGGCTGCTGCTGCTGTTCTTGATTCTAGCTGGCATTAGACACTTCAATAGATCCAGTATATTCAGGGTTTTTGGGGCACTGTGAAAAAGTACAATTAATGTTATTGACCTTTGATTTGGGAGAGCATGTGGATTAGATTACATGTTACATTTTCTTTTGAAAGGCGTTGCAAATTTTTCCTTTGGAAAAAAATCAGATGCAGTAAAGTGAAGGTCAGCTTTTCATTTGATATGAGCCTTTATTACCTGGGCTTGCTCTCTCAGTTTTTGTATTGCTGCAGTTCCATTGTTCTTAGGGTAAGTGGGACCAAACTCAAGACTATTGTGTTTAACCTGAAGATCTTGGTAGCAAGCTTGCTTTGCATGTCTCAAAAGAGGTAACAGTTCCTTCTGAATCCTGACTTGTATGTACAGTTTAAGTACTAATTTAGCTGCTAGACTGCCCCAAAGCTTCAGCAGTAATTCAGGAGATAAACCATTATCCTGGCTTTCACAAACTTCCATAAGTTTACAGAATTATAGAGCTTTCTCTTGCAAGGAAATTTCTTGATCTTATTAACAAGGAAAACAGGAAGCTTCAAGCTGGCACAAAATAGTTTTAGTTTTTAATTTCCAAGGTCAGATCATAGCATGCTTCCTCAGTTTGAAAGCAAGGACATGAAATGCATTGCATTCACAAGAGCAGAAGGTTTGCCCCAGCCTCTGCTGGGGAGACCAGTCATCCTTAGACAGTCATGTTTTTTCTCTCTTTATTTTCTTCTTAGTGTCTTCCTTTCTAGGAGTGCCCAGTTACATCCTAATTGGCTTCTTTCTTTTTATTGAATGAGGGTCAATGAGACCTACTTTCTCTGATGGCTATGTTTGCATATTTTTGTAGCTCTTTTGAGGCAAGCTATAAAAGGAGGGAAGAAAGAAAGGAAGAAAGAGAGAAAGAGAATGAGAAGAGAAAGAGGAGAAGAGAGAAGAGCAGAAAAGAAAAGAAATGAAATGAAAAGAAAAGAAATTCTAATTTATCTGGCTTTTGGATAAGAAGGATTTAAAATGCTGCAATTTGCTTCATAACTCACTGTAATGAGCAGGAGGGGACATCTACCTATTTTCTTAAGCTTAGCAACCCTAGTGTATCCTATATGAACAGGGCTGTAACTATTATTCCTAACATGTACTTTCCTCTGCTTGTTTTAACACTTCCTGGGTGGGTTAATTGGTAATTTTAGCTGCAATATGTGATTATGACCTACAGTCATCTAGTAGAGGTTGCATAAGGATGTGCTTTAAGCTAAGGCGAGGGTATGTACACCGTATTTTGAGGGATGTCTCTGTCAGCTCACTTCTTAGCAGGCCTTTCTGGAGGCTTTTCCTGGTTTAGTCTTAGCTTTTCCTGATGCCCTCAAATGACTGCAGAAAGATGGTATATCTCCAATGTGTAACGACTGTCAGCAAGCAGGACTCCTTCACTTCTTCGGGCCAATGACAGCAGGAAAACAGCTGACCCTCACCTGGTTTTATTCTGAGTGACGATGCTGACTCATGGTGCTCTATAACCTTATGGGTGATTCTTCCATAAAAGCAGTAATCTATTAAGAGTAGAGGTAGATGGCATCAGAGAAAATAGCTTCAGCTGCTGTGAGTTGTTTGTGTCCATTCGGCAATCTGCTGTTATCCTCAATTAAACACCATATTGCCCTGGTGTTCCAGCATACGTGTTGCTACCCAAACCAGGTATGAAATAAAAACTACTATGTTAAAGGAGATGTGCAACCACGCAATAAGACTGTTAGGTGCTTAGGGAGATGACTGCTGCAACCTATTCTTAAATACACTGATTTTGTAACTGGAAATTTGTACAGGCTAGGGTATCTGGGGGCATATTCTCCCTGTCTGATCTCCCTCTGCATTTGGGAGAATCTGTTTTACCTTGAGTGTCATCACGGTTCATGCCTTGCCATTTCCACATGGTAGGAGGAGATATTAAAGAGATCCTACCTTATGCCAAAGCAGCTGGTAGCTACATAAGGCATGACATTAGAAAGCAGCTTGCTGTTATCATGGGAAAATACTAAAGGTCCTATCTTCAGACCTTGTAAAATGTCCTTAGTTTGGCATTGTGATAATAGGAAGTGATGTCTCTGGTGGTTCTCACACAGTTATTTTGACTTTATATTGCAACTCAGTGGGAGAGTGGTGAGGAGACTGAACCGGCTCATGCATGTCTTCACTGTGGCCTGGTGGAGTGGCTCATAGGGACAGTCACAAGGCATCTAGCTGAAATCCCGCAGTTGAAGTTGCAGCTGCTGAGGCAACTATCCATCGCCCATCACCATTCTTTTGCAAGCCAGTAACGTTTTCTTGTTGGCTGATGGGTCGGGCTCAAAGGGTCACAGTAAATGGGGTTACATCGGGCTGGTGGCCAGTCACTAGCAGGTTTCCGCAGGGATCCATCTTGGGGCCAGTGCTCTGTAATGCCTTCATGAATTACTTGGGTGCAGGACTGGAAGGAAAACTAAGTTTTCTGACAACACAAAACTGGGAGGAGCTGTTGACACTCTGAAGGGCAGAGAGGCCCCGCAGAGAGATCTAGACAAATCAGAGAGCTGGGCAATCACCAACCGTATGAAGTTGAACAAGGGCAAGTGCCGGATCTTGCCCCTGGGGCTCAGCAGGCCTGGATGTACAGACAGGCTGGGGAACGAGAGGCTGGAGAGCAGCTCTGCAGGGAGGGACCCGGGGGTTCTGGTCAAGGGCAAGTTGAACACGAGCCAACAGTGTGCCCTGGCAGCCGAGAGGGCCAACTGTGCCCTGGGGGGCATCGAGCCCTGCATCGCAGCCGGGCGAGGGAGGGGATTGTCCCGCTCTGCTCCGTGCTGGGACAGCCTCACCTCGAGTGCTGGGTGCAGGTTTGGGCACCACAGGACATTAAGGGTATAAAGCTACTGGAGAGTGTCCAGAGGAGGGATGCAAAGTTGGGGAAGGGTTTAGAGGGGAAAATGTAGGAGGAGCAGCTGAAGTGACTTGGTTTGTTCAGCCTGGAGCAGAGGAGGCTGAGGGCAGCCCTCATCATGGTCTGCAGCTTCCTCACAAGGGGAGGTGGAGGAGGGGCAGGCGCTGATCTCTTCTCTCTGGTGACCAACAACAGGAGGGAGGAAATGGCAGGGAGATGTGCCAGGGGAGGGTTAGGTTGGATATTAGGAAAAGGTTCTTCCCCCAGAGGGTGGTGGAGCCCTGGAACAGGCTCCCCAGGGAGGCATCACGTGCCAGGCCTGGCGATATTCAAGCAGCACTTGGACAAGGCCCTCAGAGACATGGTGTGAATTTGGGGCTGTGCTGTGCAGGGACAGGAGCTGGGCTTGATGATCCTTGTGGGTCCATTCCAACTCAGGACATTCTATGATTCGATGATTATGAAAATACATGTTGTTATTGCTTTGTTTTAGTAAGAAGTAAAAATGACTGCTGGACTAGAGACAGACATTTCCCTATGACATTTGCCATGAGAAGGGCAACTGTGCTGGAAGCGAAGAGTGCTCAATACTTAAGGCTATGTTTAATATCCTGTCCGGTGACCTTTTTTTTAAGAAGAGAGCTCGGAGTGCTAATAATGCCCAGGGTAGTCTGTGAAAAGATGTGTGCTTTTAATCAGCTTCCCAATAGTAGGGTAATAAAAGCAATAACCCTTTTAGTATTCTGCTTCCACTGTCTCTGTCTACGTTTTCCAAGGTCACTAAAGCAGTAAGCAATGGGGAAGATAAGCTTCCAAGGTGTTGAACTGTAGAGCAGTGAAAAACATCACACCCAGCAATATGGATTGTTCTGCTTCCAGCTCTTGGTGAGGGAGTCAAACCATGTGGAGAACAGACTGAGTGGTTTCCCAGGGCACTTGTCACAACAGATTTCCAATATAGCGTGATCTTCATCTTGTGATCTCTGAGCATCATTCAGACTGAGAATTTGGACTTTTTACTCTTATCTGGAGACCAAACTGTTTGGCCTGGGGGAGGGAGGGAAATTATTTTTGTAGTTGAGAGCTCTGATTTGTTTTGGCTTCATTGAGTTTGTTTGGTTTCTTTAAAACAACAAAAAACCCCTACCCCACCTGCCCCAAAAACCCTGTCATCTGCTGCATGTACTGATTTCTGTTGGTGAAATTTTTACCATAATAAGCTGGATGCATTAGCAAAAAGATGTCATTTAAACGTCCAAAGTGTGCTTCTGTTCTCAGCTGTGGTGAACTCTACCCCTAGGTTGCAGACATGCATTTTCCCTTGACTTCTTTAAACTGGATATGAGAACCAAATCTGGCTGTTTGCATATTAAAGCAGCATAATAGTGAGTTACCCGTCTCTTGTGAGCTCTTGTCATTAGGGTGTCTTTACCGGGTCAGTCCAGAGGTCCCTCCAGCCCAGAGTCCTGTTTCCAACAGTGACCAGTAAAAACTGCCTAGGGAGGAGTGCTAGACCCAGGGCAAGCACACAGTCCTCCCCCCTGTAATCTCCCAGGCTCCAGCAATTTCTGCTTAGGAACTTCCTAAGCCAGATCTGATATTATCCTGTTTAATACCCCTGAACTGATTTTTTTCTCTCATTATTTCGTTTAATTACTTTTTGAACTCATCTAAAATGTAGTATTCATGACATTCTATGGCAATGAGTCCAACAGTTTTAACCATGCATTTTTTGAAGAAGTATTGGAGGATTTCTATAGGTTACTGGAGGGTTTCTCTAGTTTACCACCATGTCACTGGTATTGGCTACTCCAACCTTGTCATGGGAAAATATAAAACCTTTGAGGGGAACAGTTATTTACTGAATTTCCTAGAGAAAACAAAATGTATTCTTTGGGCAGCGTGCTGGTTTTGACTAGGATAGAGTTAATTTTCTTCATAGTAGCTAGTATGGAGCTGTTTTGGTTTTTCTACTTGGAAAAACAAATGCCATCACTCTGAAAGTCCCCCTTTTCTTCTTCTTCCCCCAGCTTTATACACTGACCATGACGCTGTATGGTGTGGGACATCCTTTGGGTCAGTTAGGGTCAGCTGTCCTGGCTGTGCCCCCTCCCAGCTCTTTGTGCACCGGCAGAGCACGGGGAGCTGAAAAAGTCCTTGACTAGTGTTAGCACTGCTTAGCAACAATTCAAGCATCTCCACATTATCAACCCTGTTTTCAGCACAAACCCAAAACATAACCCCATACTAGCTACTATGAAGAAAATTAACTCTATCCCAGCCACAACCAGTGCAGGCAGTCAGTAGTATACCGCTGTGATGAGCTTAATAGTTCATGTGCCATATAACTTCTGGCTGGTTTAACTCTGGATGGTGTCACTTTTGCCTGTATAGATGTCTTTTGAATGCACCTCTTACCTCTAATGTAGTAATATTCTATGCCATTGAGCAGCAAATGTTATTCTCCTGCATAGAAAATGGATTGCATTTTTGTGAGAAATGAAGAACAGTGGGAATAGATTATAAGGAGCAGGATCAAACAGTACTTTCTCATGCCAGAAGAAAGATTGTGATCTAATCTGACTTTTTCACATCACATAAACTATAAAATTTAATCTCTTGCAATTCCAACCCAGGAACTTTTTAACTTTAGGTGCTGGCCATGTACCTTTTCTCTCTATAGCATTACCGTCAGTGTTAAAGCCCAGTTTTATTGCATACTGTGGAACAATAATGATTTTTTTCTGTGTACCATGCTGTAAACATCCAAGCCAAATTGTTGACAGTCTTAATGTGTTTTGGAGCAAATGTGTTTCCTGAGGTACGATGTGTTCCGCCTTATCCTTTAGTTAATATATCAATTATTCTGCCTCAGGCAGAGATGCTTAGGCTTGTGTCTCTTGGTTGTTGTTTTTAATTTGAATTCGTTTATGAGCAGTGAAGAAACTGTCTCAGACATTACAGTTGCTTTAAATTCTCAATAGAAATGGTCCATGAGCCATCACATGGTTTTCAGACATTCATGCTGCTGAAATTCAGGCATCTAACTTAGGCTGTGCCAGGCAGCTGTAGAGAATATCTTTCCATGTTGGCTGCATAGGACAGGAATGATACTCAAGCTACACTGAAGTTGCGTAAGGTGAGTTGAGCTCCTCTGCTCAACTAACTGCTGAGCATCTAACTGCTCTTGAAAGGAGTGCTCCTGCTCCGGTTTCTCCACCCTGCCTTCACTCAGGGCTGTATGTTCCCAGCACTTCTCTTGCATTAGTTCTTGCCTTCACCGTGCCCATTAGTGAACTAATTCAACTTACTAATTAGACAGTGAATATCCCAGCTGGGGGGTGGGGTGGGGGGAAGAAAAAAGCTGGGCTGGTGAACTGATACAGATCACTTCCGAGTGATGAATTTCAGGCATGATGAACAGCCTGTCCAAAACATGCCCAAAGTCATGCTTTCCCTCAGGTATCTGATAGAGCATCACTGAAGCACGACAGTTCTGTGAAATACATTCTCGACTATCTTAATTTTATCATCGCCCTCTATTTTCTGCCTTTCTGTTACCGCCTCTAGTCTGGCAAGCAGAGCGGTTATCAAACAGTTCCAGTTTATATAGAAGGGTGTGCTTTGCTCTCATGGCTGAGCAAAAAGCTTGAAAATGTCGAGTGTGTGCAGCCCAGGCTTTCTGTAGTGAGAAACCAGGGATGAACCCAGCTGGGCTACGTTGTTTGCTCTGCTGCTTCTCTCAGATTTTATTTCTAAGATAGCAGGTCTTGATTTATCTACTTGTAAATTGAATATTAGTGTGTTTACCAGTGTTGTACAGACATTGTGTGGCTGAAAGGCTGTCTGAGAGTCCGTGGATAATTGCGTTGCTGTGTAAGCACTTGTAATGAAGGAGTTCTGCTAAATTAGCTGTCAGTTGTTCTGTAAAATTTTTGCTGTGAACATATATCAATATACTGGGGTCTTAAGAATGCTTTGAAATATGGTCAGGTGAATTAGTTCACCTAAAGAAAGAACATGTCTAAATTATAGTCCCATTTCTTTCTGTATCTGACACAGGCTCATTTCTAAGACTGCAAAGCCAAAAGAAACCCAGGCTGTGATGTTCTCCATTTTGGTCTTTCTTCCCCTCCCATTTTGGCAGCTTGCACGGCTCCTGCCATTGGCCAGGTATGTGAGTGGAAAGCTGGCAGTATTAGCCACAGGACACCTTCAAGCCCGACTTAAAGCAAGACCTGCTGAGGGTCTAGTGGGGAGCCTTCTTCCACATGAGCCTCCACCCCACTGTGCAGTTCACCAGTGTTGCTTTGGGTCAAACCAACCTAGAGGTCCTAAGACTGGTGGAAAAGCACCAGAGCTTCATTAAGATGCGGAGGTGAGCTGATTAGTCATGTTGATATACAGCAATGACTAGCTGATTGGTGAATTTCTGGGTGCAATCTGAATTTCAGGGAAGGCTGTTTGCTCTGTGACAGTTCCCTGGTTTTGTTTATGATTGAAACGGAATGGCTTTTTATCTCAGTGTTTGGCAGTAGGTGAAGCAATTGTACTACTTTGGCCGCCCTCTGACAGCTTCTTACAAGGATGCTGGGACTTGAGACAAGAATGAATCAATTGGCTTCTCAGAAGAATTCTGAGAACTGGCTCTCTGCCACTCTGCCTGGAAACGGGACAAAAATAATGTCATTGCTCCAATCTTTTCCACTTTGCTGAAATGCCCCAAAATCCTCAGGCTAGAAAAATGGTCCACTAAACCCAAAAACCAGCAGTATATTCTGTCATTAATAGTGACGGGATTTAGGGCAACTGAAAGACCCGGAATACTTGGCTTTGCTTGGTGAACTGAAGCAGAGGAATATGGATTGAACAGTCAAGAGCTAAACTGCAAAGAGCAAGTGGTGTGATTGTGCCTCGGGAATAAATTGTGCTCATGTATGAGTGGTGCGCAGCAGGGGACCAAGGCTGGAGACTCCTGAGCTAACAGCGTGAGCTGCTCCCTCTCGAGCCGAGGAGCTTCACTCCCCAGTTGCACACTGTACCCGCTTGTTCTCTGCAGAGCTGCTTCAGATTTAGGAAACCTGTAAGGGTTGCTTCAAAGATGTGGCATCAGAAGATGTTATGGTGGTTATTCAGTCTGCCTTCCCATGTGTGGAAGATTGGAAAAATGTAAGGGCAGGTGATAAAGGCAGCAGGAGTCAATTGGGGAAATGCTCAGTTGTGGTTTAGGGCTGGGAGCACACCTGTAAAGAGTGGATATCCCATATTATTTGTCACAGGGGAAGAAAATTTTCTTTCAATAATACAAACACACTTTTTAAAAACCAATGTTTTAAGGTTCTCAGGATCTAATTAAGGAAGTGTGTGCAGTAAGCAACAGAGCTGGCCCTTGCCCAGGGCTGGTGTGACCACGCGGTGCAGTGTCCCACCTGCCGGGCTCCGAGGCCAACGCTGTTCTTTGATACCTGCAACATTCCCATCTCTGGAGCTACCGTCTGGCAGCTGAAGGTCTGTGCATCTTTCAGCAGCTTAACTTTTGTCTCATTTGATGACAAGATTAGTATGGTCATATTTCATAGCATTTTTGAAGACACAAAACCAGGCGAGTTTCAGTGTTGCCTCTGGAATGTTGAAATGCTTTAGTGTGATTTTGCAGGGTCTGTTATACTCAATAACACAATTTGCTTTTTCCATTCTTGTTTAATTAATTTTGAATTAAAAGGATATGTCTAGAATTAAGCATGTTCTTGCCAATTTAAGATCACTTATTAATAATATATTTGGACCTTGAACAGAGATTAAAATTTAGTATATTAGTTACTTTTAGGCAGCTTAACGTTTTTAATAGAGAGAAAAATCCATCTTATGTAACTAAGCATATAATTCTAAATGAAACTGATTTAGCTGATCTGATAAATAATTAGTGAAATTGGAAATTAGATAAATTCTGATTCATTAGCATCTGGTTTTAGAATGCAATTGTGTGGAAACATGAATGGGAAGAGGATGCTGGAAGTGTATCTGTTGGTAAAGTAATAATTAGAGAGGACAAAGGTAATTTAGTCAAGATTTAAGATCGCCTTAACTGACCGTACTCAATTTTTTCCCACAATGAAACATAAAACAATGCTAAAGATTTCTCTGTTGTTATAATACTGAAGTGAAAGTGAGGGTCATCAAAACTCCTATGAGGACCATAAACATATTGAATAAACTTAGAGGAATCAGTAACTTGTATCGAGTAAGAAATAATACATTTATCTAATTGCTGGTTCTCTGGGGTTTATGGGATTGTGGGGTAGAACTGGTGGGAGTGGGATGGGGCAAATGAACTGCAGCACTGCAAAAACTGAAGGAGCTTATCCCACCCACTGCAGAGAAGAAACCTCAAAACTGAGCAGTAATTTTTCTTAGTTCGATGTATCTAGTGCAACACACACTGTAGTTATGTAGCTATTTGATATGAGCTGTTGTTAGATGGTGCTAACACTACTTCCATATGCAGGATTTTCTTCAGCTTGTTTGTGGACAGCAGGTGGTCTGTGAAGAACTGGCGGCTGATGTGGCTTCTGTTCCTCATTTCTAATCCTAAAAATACATGAAATACTTTCTTCATCTTGCTCCTCCATGCATCAGAATTGCCCCAAGACTAACCATGCATCTGTGAAGTGTGGGAATGACAGGATCCACGAGGCAAGGTGTCTGGTAGGGGTTGGTCTGTGCCAGGGAAATGTTTGGGAATCTCGTAAGAAGCACCAGAAGGAGTCCAGTTGCTTTAAAGACTTCAAAAAGTTCTGGATCTACAAGACACTGATACTCCCTGCAAACCAGCATCTCTGCCAGTTTGAAAATGCTGGGTTTTTTCAGTGCCTGTTTCCCACACATCACTGTGCCTTAGATAGCAGAGAAGCACGTTGCTCTCATCTGTTTGGAAACTTCTTTCTTGCTGCTGGTGGTGGGGTAGGTCCCTAGGTGTTAAGCATGGGCCCTCCCAACCCTTTCTGCCCCAAAAAGGGTTTACCTGTATGGTGGTTATTCTGTTCTCTGACATGCATTTTGGTGAGCAACCAGAGCTTGGGTACGTGTGGAAGAGCAGAGCTTTAGGTGCTGAAACAGGCTTTGGACATGCCAAGATGGTTGCACTGGATTACAGGAGTGTCTGAGCCCAAGCTGGAGGTGAGGGATTGCAGGATGATGGGCTGAGGACTCAGTAAGGCATCCTGAAAGTCATTGAAAAAAGGGGTCAGAAATGCCATTGACTTAAGACCTGTGAGAAGCTGTTTTTAGCTCTTGCTCATGGTGTTTGCGTAAGTTACAGATGGCTGAATTTTTTGTCCTCTGCTTTGTATCTAGTATGCAATGAGTAGTTTCTTCAGTCTGTAGTGAGGCAGTGCACTGTCATTGCAATGATTCATTACCTCGCTATCATTCTGTACACAATTTATCAACCTGAAACCAAATTTTAGAAAATGCCAGGTATGTTTACAGTATGGGAAAAATACTTCATAACAGAACTAGCTCTGTGGATAACAGAGGTTGGGGTCAGGGCCGTAGATAACACATTATTGAAATGGCTATTTCTATAAATAAGTTGGTAAAATTCAGAAATACTGGAAAGCAAATTAACAAAGAATAAAGGCCCAACTGTTCAATTGGCCCCAAAGTAGCCCCTAAATCTGTGTGAACAAATGTTTATGAGCAGAATTAGCCCATTTGGCTATACAATCTGTGCATTGTGTACTTGCTTTCATTTGCAGTAAATGTGAACAAAAAACTTTATATTCCAGTGTTATGTATGCAAATCCAAGCCCTGGATCCATAGTATGTTTGGTGATGCATAGTGTCTGTTTGGTGCAAAGGCCAAACTTTAGACCAGTTCTTGAAAAGGCAACCAAACGGGTGAACTACAAAACTGTTCTCAAGGTCCACAGTTCTCGTTTCAAGAACCAAAGTCCCAGAAGGACACCCAGCTTTCTTCCTCCAATACCTATTTACTATTTTCAGCACCCCAGTGCAGAAGTGGAAACATTTGGAAAGACCCAGACTGAGCATACTTTCTTCTTCAAGGGCTTTTTTTTTGTTTATTGGTCCTTTTCAGAGTAACTAAATATATTATAATAATATACTTTTAATATCCCTCTGACAGAAATCTCTTTTTTTTTTGCCTTTCTTGCAATGTAAGTGGGGTTTATAATTTTTTCCAACACACTCGCAAAAAAACCAAAACCAAACCATTCACAAAGTTTCCTAAACAGGTGTTGTGGTATGTAATTGGCAAGCTCGCCACCCAGGCTAAGGTTCATTCCTGATACTACTTTGATGTGGGAGTAACCTTTTGTTCAAGTTCAAGCTGCTCTGCCAAGCTCAATTTTGTAAGTGTGCAAAAATCCAGGAGATTCTTGAGTCTTCCTCAGCTGGAAATCTGAGAATGCGGGTTTTCATTTTTCTGCCCTGCCTGCTTCCGTCCTATCTGCAAATCAAGACAGAGATGAAAAAGGTACACTTGCAAACTTCAGAAGAATGCCAGCTTGGATTTATGCCTAGTACAAGGGTAAAAGGGTTGAGCATTTTCTAACTAGGATTGTCATTCCCCTGTACACAGTGCTACGGTTGACTCGCTTCCTATAAAAAGAATGCAGTTCATTTTATTTTGTAGGTACCAGAAAACACTGAGAAAAGTGACCCCACTAGGTTGTGATTTTCTGCTAGTGATTCATACAACTCGGTCCCCTGGCTGAGTGTTCTTGAGGATGATCTTTCTGCAAGACAGAAAAATCTCAATTATTGCTTTCAGCAGAAGTTAAACAAGCTGCCATCTTGAGCAGCTTGGAAGTAATGAACGGTGCTGAACTGAGCTCAACTACAGGCGTGCATCCTACGCAAGGCTCTGGCCCTAGAGACGTACAAACTACTCGCTATATTCTTATGCTCCAGGGACTATTAAGTTAAGAAACATTTTGCTTTGTACAAAAACCGTGTGAGTGATATATGCCAAAATGACACTTGGATTGTTACACATTTGGGCTTTAATATATTCTGTTTTCCAGGGAAAGCATCAGTTACAGGTAGATTGACAGCCAGTGCACCTTGGGCACTGAGGTCTGCAATCCCAGTGCCAGAGTCCCAGAGTCAGGCTCGCAGAGGGGCAGCCCAAAATCAATGGAAGTTAAATAAACTTTTGGAACGTTCTGAGGACTCTTACTTAGTTGAACCATAACTAACAGCAACACATTAAAAAAAAATTATCAGGTAATTGTTAGAGAAAAATAACATTGTTAGGCTGACTGGGCTATAGACCAAAGGACTGTCAATCACGGTTGTTATGAAAAGCAGAGCATTTAGGGGCTGTCAGTCAGCTGTTTGTAAAAGCTGAAGGACTTGCAGAATTGTTACGCCTGAATTTACCAATGCAGAAATAACAAAAGCACCTGAGTCTCAGACTGATATTACAGTTTATGTAGAAGTTCTTGCATAAGTTTATGCCTTTATTAATCTGACAGTATCTTATGACACTGGGAACTTGGAAAGGTTTATTTTTCAGCTAGCTCTGTTTTATCCCTTATTTTTTAAAGGCTGCTTAAGTGTGTCAAATCTGGTAACAAAAAAGTAACTTTTGTTACATTCCTTTGCTGTGAAGCAAAAATGTTGGAGTTTGTATCCAAATGGCAGAGAGCTGATGCTGGAGCCCTTCAGTTTCCTGGGGAGTTTCACACGTTTCTGCATAACCAAAACACTGCCACAGATACCGGCTGGAGAATTTAAAAGGACTCAGGAAATCCTTAGCGTGGAGGTACTCACCCATAGGTGCTATGAGAAATGGTCCCCATGAGGCCGAAAAAATGCCATGGGACCTCACGTCTGGTTATTTTTGAGAGAAGCACTGAACATACGTACTCACCCGATGTAAACAAACAGAAGTAGTTAGTTGTTTGGAGCTTTTTGTTTGGTTTGGCTTGGTCCGGTTTGGTTTGTTTGGGTTTTTTATTGTTGTTTGTTTTTGTTTTTTTTTTTAATCAAACTGAAGAGCTTTTGTGAGACAATGGCTTTCTGATTATATCTTTCTGCATTTGAAAAAAAGGAGTTTCCTGTATCCTGCATCACCACCCGTCCCAGTGTCTTTGCCAGCAGTTATTATTGCAACGATGATCTCGGTGTCCTGTTGTATTGGGCACTTTATTAAGCATGGCGGGACTGAAAGAGGAGGAAGGGGACAAGTCCCTGCTCCAAACAATTCGTGGCCTGACCATCCTAAATAGGTTTAGGAAGGAAAGAAAAAGGGGTTAACCTGCCCAAAGTCATCCAGTGAGCCGCTGGTAGACCCAGAGGTAGAAGCTACATCTCCTTGACATTCAGAGGAGTTTATTAGGTGGACATGGGCCACACCACCTCCCCTGGTGGCATGCCCGTGTACTGCAGCAATAGGCAGCATCTCGCCAGAGCAGTAGCTGCACTCACACAATTGGTAGTTAATTCAGTGAATTTTTAAAGCAAATATTAATAATTAAACTCAAGTGGTTAATGAGTTTCTAGAGAAAAGATCAAATTATACTCTTCAAACATGGAGTTAGAATTTTGACTAATTAGAAGAAATATGTTTTTCACATGAGGGGCAGTTGCTGAAGTGACAGTTTGGAGACTGTTGTGACAGCATTTGCAGAGATGGGTGCCAGCCAAAGAACAGAGCTTTTTTAGTATCTCTGGTAGTGTAGTAGTTTCTTCTGAAGGCATAATTATGTTGCATTCTTTGCACAGTTCATTGGAAAAAGAAAAACAAAGAACTTGTATTCCATGCGGTTGATGTTCACACATTTTATCTTAGTGTGATAGAAGAAGTAGTTAGATCCAGGGAGTAACATGGTGTCTCTCTCTCTTTCACTGCTAGCCTAATAACATAACTAGTGCTAGGTGGAAAACAGCTTTTCTAGCCCACAACTGTTATTCAGGAGTCCTTTTTTTTTTTTTCCTCCACTGTGTGAAAACTCAGAAAGTGTAAAAATGTCAAAAGGCCTATGTAAACTTAAAATCTCAACAAGAGATAAGTTTGGGTCAATTTGCATCATTTTGATGTCTTGAAATCTTTGATCTCTGTATAATTTTTAATATTACTTTTTTGCTGCTACTTTGTTATATAAAATATGAAAATGAAAAAGTAATTTCAAAGTTCAGGATTATTTTTGTTTTCAAACAGTAAAAATGACATTTTCTCAAAATTTTCCCCCAGCACGTTCTAATGAGAAATGCAACAAAACTGTTTCCCCACAAAAAAGTTTGTATGTTGCCTTAACACATTTTTTGTGGCAAAAAAAAATTTTGTGGAACTATTCCCAACCAACTCTAGTAATAAATATTCTCTTCATTACATTTTACCATTTGCAAGCAAAACAAGTAAACAGGATTGCTACAGAGCCAGAATGTATCAGAAGTGTCAAGATAAAGCAGATTCATTTTCTTCAAGCATAGATAAGGCAGACTTTATGGCACAAAGGCACATGAGAGAATGAACAGTCTTTACTGGCCATTAAACGCCTAATAAATACATCCTGATTCCTATAACCTACCTGATACCAACACAGCCTGTTGAACTGGTTACAAATGGCTTAACTCCATTTCTGTTTAGTGACACCTTAACCTGCCCTGATATGGTGGGAAATTAGTTCCGTACCTTGGGACACCCAAGCCTCGGTGAGGAGACTGTTGAGCAGTGACCCCTGTTCTCCTCAGATGGAGAGAAGGGTATTTTTAATGTCAGGAGGAGTGAGGGTCTACAGTGATGCCTTGTGCAGTGGCTAGCCTCAGTTTCTGCATTTTGAAGAACCCCAAATTCTGCAAGTAAGAAGCTGCAAGAAATGAAAGTAAAACATAATAACTACTAAGTAACTACTACTAAAACTTATTAAAAACACACTAGTATACTTATGGAAGTGCCTTTTATCTGCAGTTTCCCAGCTTGTTTCTCTGCAATGAAATCGTTATGGGTTGGGCACATTCAGACTGATCTCTCAGGCGTGGGTGTCTCCTCGGTGGCAGTGCAAGGACTGGGGTGGGCAGGAGCGGGGGATCTGTGATGCTGCTCGGCAGAGTGAGATCCTGGAGTGGTGCTGGCACCCACACAACACACAGCCCATGCCAGGGCCCAGAGGGAAGTTACATGCAAAGGCTGCTGCTTTACTGACTCCTGTTTTATGAAAGCTTGTGCACCTGTGACATATACTGCAGGGATTTTATGGGGTAATTTGGAAAAAGAAAAACCCCTTCCTGCAATTCTCTGTTGGTTTATTCACTCTTGCAGAAGCCTTTCCCTCTGCTGGGGGCAAAGGGAGACCTTTCCTCCTGCAGAAGCTGGAAAACTCACCAAAACCATTGATAATCCCCCAGATTTTTAGATAAATGTAGCATGGGGCCAGTCAGTTGGGAATGCTGCTTGAACCTTTCCAAGCAATCTGCAGCATCCTCCTCGCAGCTGAGGGAAGTCTTCCAGCAGACAGGAAAGTACAGTGGAGATTTTCCCTTGTTATATGTATTTTCTGCCTCTAACTCTAAGCTATAAGCTGTGAAGATAAATCATAGCAGCTCTGCCACATTTCTTTTGGAAGGAACCTAGTGGCACCCCAGGATACAGCTGTCACTGGGAAAAGGAAGGGTGGTAGACACTATTTTCAGTCACATCAGAAGATGGTGCTCAGCTCTGAATTCTGCCCAAACCCTCTTCCAGGTAAAAAGGTCCTTTCTCAGATAACACGGATTTGGGGCAGAGATTGTGACAGGGGAAATGCCCAAAACCCAGGGGTCTGTTTTTATTCTCTTTCCCTTTTTCCCCCTGGATTTTGTTTTAGAAAAATAAATTTACTGAGCTATTTATTTATGACAAATGGATTGAGATAGAAATCATGCATGGATTTTATATATATATTTGTGAAGAGATATATATATGTATGTACACAAAAAGGTTATTACCTTCCAGCCTGAGCTGGATGGTGGTAAATTGGGAAGAAATCCTTGTTTTCAATGTCAAGTCTTTCTGGTATGGCCCAGGCACGGTCTGTTCTTAGATCTCACAAAACAGTGTAGAGCTTGGTATTCTGTGGAAGAGCTCACAGGCAGCAACAGCAACAACAAAAAAAACCCAAAACTAACTTCTAAAATAAGGGCTGCTCCTGGCCTGGAGGAATTCCCTGGTGGCTATCACAGGATATCACTGTGTCAGCTCTGCAAGGGAGGCATGCTGAAGCGGGGGGAGGGGGCAGGGAAGGGGAAGAGGCTTAAGTGCACAGCTGCTGTTACTCAAAAATCAGGCTAAAGCTCATAAAAATCAGCACACCAGGCACACCTGGGTATGTATGGCTTTGGTTTTGATAGCTCTGTGTGAAGTACATTAGAGCAAACATGCGTCATGCTGCCTGTATTGATAAAGAGATCTTCTAAGTAACATTTACCTAAGCAATGAGGTAAGAGGATGCTTATAGAAGTCTTTCATATCCATATTTTGTCCAGAAGAATTGTTTAGGATTATAGCTTTGTTTGTGTGTTATTTGTGTGCATTTTGTATTGAGAGCCTGTTTTCTGTCATCATAAAAATGTTGGGAAAAAATTATGAAAAATTATGCAATCAGCTGCCCACCTCTGGGGAAAATGCGATCAGGCAGCATGGACTGTTGGGTTAAAACAGTGCGGTCCTATCGACTTATGTAGTCAGCCCCTGGGTGTCAGGGCACTAAGCTGTTCTTGGTGGACCTAAAGGACAGAAGGTTAGGATGTGTGGGTTTGCCTTTTTTCTGTGTGCCTATAATCTTTTTTTTTTTTGGCTTTTCACTTACATTTCTGTTGTGATGTTGGCAGCAGAGATTAATTCCATCTCTGAAACAGTTATAATCTGGGGTCTTCTCACTAGTAAGGAAATGTGTTCAGCTGACTGCTGACTCAACATCTGTAGGCAAAAAGGCTTGCAAATGTCAAAAATATTCCTGTTTTAGTTTTGTTATACAAACTGTGCACGTACTAAGTTTGTATGGACTTCTGCTCATGTTACACTACTGTGGTGCTCCGTAGATATTTTAAAAAAACAAAGTTTTCCAGTGCAAATGAGATCTCTTGGCACCAGCGGCTCTCTTGGGCCAGAATGTCCCTGTGTGCTGTGGGATGCCCTGCTTGCAGGCCAGCTCCCAGCTGGCTAGCTGCAGACGCTGCTGTGAGTGCTCCTCTCTGCCCAAGAGCGATCAGGCACCATGTCACAATATTTAAAAACTTGTTCGTTACCTGCCTGAGCAAATGTCCGTAGTGTTACAGGGGAAACTTGCCCTGATCTGATTCATCCCAGCGACTGACATGCCCTAGCTGTGGCTTAACCAGACTGTAGATCCTACTTGCATCATGCTGGAAAGGGATAAGGTACCACCGCTTGCTCACAACGCCAGGCACAGGAGCACCGGGGCCTCGTTCCCCCTTGGCTGGCCTCTCCTTGGGTTTGGCCCGGCTGAGATGTGCAAGTTGGAGTGAGGGTTTGGTTCGCAGAAGGGCAGTGTTGTGGAACCCTGCAAGTTAAATGCTAGCTTTGGGGAATATGGTGTGTTATTCTGGGGACTTCTGCAAATGATGTTATTGTGAAATGATGATGGCAAATATAAAGCTTGAACCTTTTCCTTAAATTTTAACTGTCCTGGATGTGGAACTTTTGAAGAATCTATCAAGAACTTTTTGAGTGCAAAGCCACTGGCCTTGAGAGCTTTTTAGAGCCATGACTCAAGTGCTTAATATCAGAAAATGCAGAAGATAATACATGCTGCTTTTATATATATACTTTGCTTATATTTTGCTTTCTGTTTTTGAAGCCTTTAGGAGATGTATTTTTCACCTTTTGACTGCAGCTGTGAGACTTACTGTCTCAAAGGACGAAGTCTTAAAAACTCAAGACAAAAGACAGCAAAAGGCTTGCGAGGAAAACCTGTGACAGCTGGCAACACTAGGCTAGTTTCACTTTTCCCAAAGTGATATGGAAGCAGGAATCTGAGTACCTCACACTGCTGTTACCTCTTGTAACTGGACTGTGCTTTTGCAGCTTAAAAGAAATGAAGTAAAAAGAATTCATTTTATATTAAATAGTAGCAAGCAGGAGCAAGAAGTATTTTAAGAGGCTTATCAGAATTCTTTAGAATGTTGGTTAAAAAAATAACTTTAAGATTAAAATTCTAGCTTTGTCCTGTATTTCATCCTTCCTGTAAAAAAGCTTATTCTGTATTTTTCCTGTTTATATGTTAAGATTCAGACCTGTGAGGTGCTCACCCTGTTTCTCTCCTGGGAGCAAGGTACATGGAGTATTTGGCTTTGATGTAAGCTCTTGCTTTTCCTGGGCCTTACTTTTCTTGTTATGTTTTAAGTATACATATTATTATAATAAGCAAGGTACCGAAATATTGCTAGTTCTCAAGAGCTAAGGCCTGTTCTTCCAGCCTTTTCTACCCTGCCCTCCCAATTGCACTCGTAGGTGTTGTCACTGAAGCCTCACAGCTCTTCTGGAGCTTGGTGAGAGGTGACTTTTTCTGTTAGCTGTTGAGTGAAGTGGTTTTATCTCACTTGCCATATAAGTAACAGAACTTACTTTGTTCTCGGTGGGTGCAGTGGTGTGGTGAGTAGGATCAAGGGGAGAAGTGCGGCACCCCTGTTTCTGAATGAATCAGCTGCTCTGATTCAGAGCTGGGTCTTAGTGTTTCAGGGCTTCTACGCTGCAGCATCGTGCTGAATTTTTGGCAGAATAAAGCCCTTCTACATCCGAATGACTACAATAGTGCTTTTATCTAGCAAGTGTTGAAGTATTATGCCTTTCAGTCTTCTAAATGAATTTAATACTCTAGAAGCATCAAATATAAAAAACTGCTTGGTACTGTTATGCCTTATGAATCCTGAATGAAGTTACAATCTCTAGTTTTTGGTTGTTGGGTTTTTTCTGCTTTCATCCTTGGTTTTGTGCTTGAACAATGTCTGTCCTCCCACACAGTTTTGCTGGGGAAGTGAAAGCAGGATTAAGTTCACATTTCCTTACTTTCAGAGCTCTTGTCTCTTATTCCTGGGGCAGACTTCTCTGCTGTTTTTTGGGGGCTCAGGTCCCCGCATTCGGTGAAGTTTCTGTGCCTTAGGCCAGTATATACCATAGTGGTAATACTTACACCATCCCTTGGTCCTCAGCAAATGTGATGTCGTACAGCTTGGCTGGTAATGAAACAGCTTTAAGATAATGTGCTTTACTTTGCACTTGCTATTGGCTCAAACAGCACTGAATACAAAGAATATCCTTTTTTTTTTTTGCCCTTTTTTCTTTTTGACTGATAGGGACAAACTACTGCAAGAGGAGTTCTTGGTTTGCATCAGCTGTGCTTAGGTGACTTTCTCCAGTGTTTCAGAGGCATTTGGTTTATAACATTTTGCATCACAGCCATACAAAACCACTGAGACTTCCGCTAGATTCAAAATCCTCAGTTTTGGTCAGGAGCTGTAAACTGATATTAAACTGATGTTTAATGACTGGTTGCATCTTCCATCCCTGGGGTTTCTAAAAGCTTGTATGGTGCTCCCCACTTTGGTGGATGAGTCTGCCTTCCTCTGGTCTTCCTTTCTGGTGCAGTGTTGCTGATGGGTGTTCGCAGGTGTGTGTTTTGGTAGCCTTGGTCTAGAATAATGCTCAGATGCCTGTTTTGCCAGATTTTTTTCCTTGCTTCCTTTGGAGCTCTTGCAAAGTGTTGTGCGGCAAATCACCACCAGCACAGTTTTTACTGTCTACCACCTATTGATGTTCTTGCCCAAAGGGGTTTTCCAGCAGACAGCATTGTCCTGCTTTGTGTCAGTAACTGTACTGAACTCCTTAGTTTTCTGACAGCTCAGACTTGCGGAACGAAGTTCTTGAGTAAGGCACTCTTTTAATGACACTGAGAAGTCTGTTAATTTTGGAGCAGAACACCAAACCTAGTTCTGTCTAGGGCAATCTCATGGAAACTTTTATGTTGCATCTGGAAACAAGGCTTGGGTTGCACCCCACATGGGAATTTCTCCTCAGTAAGGTTCAGATGATCATGTTGCCCTGTATTATGGGCTTTTGCTTCCTGCCTTCCTCATGTTTACAGAAGGATCACATATCAACAGGAGTTAATTTGGTTTTACTTTGGGGAGTTACTGAGACAGGTCATTAAAGGGCCTGCACGCTCAAGTTGTGATTTCAAAACTATAGGCTTCACAGATCAGCGAGAGTGACTAGCCCAGCGGCTTTTTCTCCCAAATCATTAAGGAGATAGTGAGTAGCAGTGGCAGCAGGGGTTCATGCCATGTCCCCTAGTGTGAAGGTCACAATCTCAGCCCTGCAGACTGATTCCCACCAGCAAGGCACTGTGGTTCACAGCATCATCAATGGGGTGGGACATGCACCTGTTGACTTGTGTGGGTGAAGTGGATTTTGGTCTCAGCAAGTAGTTAGTGTTTCTAATTGCTGTTTGTGCTGCTTTAGTGTGATAAAACTGGGAACTGAGAAATGTGTTTGCCACTTCTTTGACCTTTATATGCAAATCTTCCTTGAGGATCAGATGTGTGTGAGAAAAAAATGATGCAAGTGTAATTTAAAAATGAAATGATGACATTGGTTAGCTCATGGGCACATGGAAGTCTATTATTGCCTGTTAATTAATGGAAGTAACATAATTGTTTCATTTCTAGAGTGCTGCCATTTATCAAAACATGTGTTTGTAATGGTTACACTGTCTGGTGTGAAGTTGCTTACAATATTAGGTTACCTGGCCTGATGCTGCTCATTCTTAAATATACCCATGATCATTTCTTTGTATTCGTTGGTGATGGGTTTAGAAAACTAGAATATAAGATGCATTTTTAATGTCACAGAATCTGAGCTGTTTGCATTGTCATTGCACAAATATACTCAAGCCACGTTTCTGCAACTGTTCCAAATGCTAGTCTGGTGCTGCAGGGGAGAAGATCTCCTTCACCTGCGATGTGCAGGAAACGTGGCCAAATAAATGGGAATGATACAGGAATCAGGGCTTTGAGCTTCTGTTTCTTGGCTTTCCTCTTTGTTAATAGGCCAACAGGCCAGCATAGTTAATCTAGCCTGCACAGAAGTGGTATCTGTTTGGCACAATGTGTGTGTGTTGGGAATCCCAAACTACTGTTGATGGAGCAGGAGTGCCTGTGTGGCACAGCACATGGTGTGCAAAGACAGAGCTGACTCCCAAACACAGCCTGGCTGTGGCTGTGTCACACTCATCCCACGTTGGTCAGCAGAGCAATTAACGGGGTGTGTGCCCAAAGAGAGGTCTCTGCCCCAACCTTAGTCCATGCCTCTCCATGCAGCGCTTGCTGTGTGCTGTAGCTGTACTTGCAAACTAAAGTAATTCCTGCCTCAACCTGTTAGTTTGCTTGAACTTCTCTGGAAAGAGACCGGCTCTTTACTCAAAGACTTCTGATGTCAGAAAAGGTTTTGTGTCCATTGCCTTCAAACATACTTTTGCTCCTTGTGAGACTAAACATAAAAGAATTAAATTCCAGCTTAACTGGAGTCAGAGGCAAAGCTCTCATTCACTTATAATCAATGGTGCCAGCACCCAAATTATTTCAGTTGTGGTGATACTGAAGCTGTTAGAGATCAGAAGCCAGGAGTGATGGACCTGCCCTGTTGTTTCTGATGGAGTATTTCCCTCCTGTGAAGGGCTGCTTGTTACCAGAGGAAGTGTTTCTCTTTTAAATGTGCTTTACCTGGGGTGGGTGGGGAAATGTTTTTCCCCACTTGACAATTGATGGTTTGTTTCTTCCTTAACTCTGAGCTGTTCACGTAGATATTACCTTGCTGACAGAATGAAAGCAATTTAGTAATCGCTTGCAAGACAAAATCGACCCCATTAGAGTTGCCTTTGTTCCAGCCATTAAAATGCAGAAGCTACCTGATTCATATAGAAATTGTTTTGATAGTGTCATTATTTTTCTGTTGTCAAGTTTATTAAAAGTGTATTTGACCACTTCCTTCTGACATACTCCTGCTAGCATGACCTGTTTAAGGAGGGGTTGGTCTCCTGTCACTCATTGCTTACGCAAGGACGGCTCTCTTTGGGTCTCTGACCACAACACAGCAGTCATCCACAGCCTGGCTGGAAAACACTGCTGATGCGCCTGACTAATTTCACCCAAATTTTATGTAAATTTAGGAAAAATATTCCTTTAGAAAAGGAAGTGGATGCTTTGGATCCTGCTTGAACGATGCTGCTTCTAAATACCAGTTTTCCTTCACTTCTAAATGCTAGTTTTCCTTTGTAGACTGTCACTGAGACCAGAGACACTCTTTGCATTTCAGTGTCATCATATTTGTTAGTCTTTAACCTTCATATTTTCTCCATCATTATGTTCCTGGTTTTGTCTACATCTTCTCTCCCATTTTCATTGTCTTTGTGGTCCTGTTTTGTTAAATGCAGGCAAATGTCTGCCTGCTCTTTGAGCACCAGCCATCTCAGGACTGCTTCCCTTGCTGCAGTTTCAGCACGCCTCATGCACTCTATTTGTGACAGAATCCAAATTATACAAAATCCTTATTTCATGTGTGTGCTCATAAAGAGAACCGGGTAAAGCCAAATTGCATCAATTTTTATAGACCACCTTTGCCTTTCACATCATGCTGGAAACCGAAGTATTTTCCATTATGTTTCGTCTCCTTCAATTTGTTTTTCCTGACTCACTCACTGATGTCATAGATGACAGTTTGTGTCATTGCAATTTGCTCCCATGGAAATGACTCCTGCACATGTGCGCGTGGCATCCGACTCCTTGCTCTTCACTTCTTACATAATTCGGGAGCTGTCAGAGCTCTACCCCAACATGCCCATCTGTCTATTCTCTCAAAGTTAATGAGCCTTTTTCTTCTTGCTTCAGGCATATTACACACCCTGACTTATTCACAGATGATGTCTATTAAAATTGTCAAATGCTTTGAAAACTAAATTATTTATCTAAATAAAAAGCCTGCTTCTAATCTCATTGAAGACGTTTCAATGCAATTGGCCTATTTTCTTGTACAAATCAACAGTGACGATCCTGAGGTCTGTCTGACCAGAGGGGCGATTGGGCATTCATTTTAATTGAAGATATTTGTGACTTACTATAGCATAGGAGCTCAGAATGTGTCCCTGGCTTAATGTGGGAGCAGCAGCACAATGCAGAATTTACCTGGAATAAGGCATCCAGATTAAAGTGAACTCTCATGGCATGCAGTCAGCATGGGGGGTTGGTTTGTTTGCTTTTAGAGTGGTGGAACATACAGAAAAACTTTTTATGCTAGTTATTACATTTCTCAAAAGGGTGAAAGGGAACGAAGGGAAAAAACGTACAGTTCATAATAGAGTTGTTTCATCAGTCTACAGAGAATGAACAGTGAATTATGAGTATGAAATAGTAGGGCGTTAAATGAAGTTAGATAACAATAAACAAAGTAGGGTAAAACTCAATTTTGTGTAATTGTATTAAGAAAATCAGTAGTGGATTTAGTTCATAGTGGAGCATATTTTCTGCAGAACAATTTTGTGGGTGGGGAGAAAAGTAATTAAAGAGCTGGGTTTTTTTTTAAATAGTCTTTCTATTTTTTTCTTTATTACTAAACTCAAAGCTGATCAAACATTTTGATTTCTGGCCATTTTGTCTTTCTCAGATGTAAAGCCTAGGAAAGGAAAGAAGCTAGAATTAAAGAAATGAAGCAAAATACTGTTTTTCAAAAAGTCAAGCTAATGAGATTTAAAAAAAAAGTCTAGATAATAAGATTTAATCAAAAAGCTGTGTTGTTAGAACAAATTTTAAAAAGTATTAAACTCTCCCTCTTCAATGCTGAAAAGGGAAAGCGGCCTTGCAAGGTGCCTGTGTACACGTGCAAGGATGCATCTGATCAGAGAGAGAAGGAAGGGAAAATGGAAAACGGGTGAAACTTGGGATCCTGGATTTTGGGAGGAAAGCTGGCCTGAGGGAGGAAAGTTGATGGCCTCTTGGGCTGAATCTGTGGGTCTGCCTCCTTGAAGCTAGCCTGGGTGCATGTTGATCGGAGGGTAAGGTCAACAGGGACGTGGGTGAAATGCAATGGGGACACAAGGCTGCTGGTGGTGGTCAGCTCCACTTTGTTGGAGTCACCACATATTGTCCCCTTGTATGGTTAAATAAGGCAAGCATTTTATTCATTTCTTCTCAGGTGTCTCGTTCTGCTGTCCACACGGATGAACGCAGACCAACTGCGCTCGCTTTGCCCAGCCTCTGAGCTGGCTGGTGCTGGTCTGCATGGCCATGTTCATATGGCACAGCAGTCTCTGGTGCTTACTCAACTTCTCAATGCACTAACGCATCTGAGGTACAACATATCCATGGCCTGCTGCCTGGAGCTGTCTCACAGGCAGGATGTTCCTGCCCATGAATGCACAGGCTTGTTCCTGTTTGAATCATCCTTCTTGGAAATAGAAGATTAGTGAATAAAAATACAAGTATTAGGACTCAAGTACCTTCTGCCAGCGGCATTAATTCCTCTTTATCTTCACAAGAAATCCCTTGTTTGGGGGGTGTGTGTGTATATATATAGATACACACACATACATACACTATATTTGTGTCTTTCATGTCCCTCTTATGCAAAGACACTGAAGTAATTCTTTGTTTCCAACTGACAAACTCTTAGTTTAGAGCCAAATTCTTAGTTATTTATAGTTTGTATTATCACATTTAATTGCTAATAATGTGATTAGTTCAGTACTCCAAACCATTCAGCTTCTCCTGTGCAATCATAGAGTCATTAAGGTTGGAAAAGACCTCTAAGATCATCAAGTCCAACCCAACTCCACCATGCCCTGAAGTGCCACGTCTACATGTTTTCTGAACGCTTCCAGGGATGGTGACTCTACCACCTCTCTGCGCAGCCTGTTCCAATGCCTGACCACTCTGTCAGTATTTTTTGTAATATCCAATCTAAACCTCCCCTGATGCAGCTTGAAATTGTTTCCTCTTGTTTGATCTCTAGCAACTTGGGAGAAGAGACCAACACCCACCTCACTACAACCTCCTTTCAGGTAGTTGTAGAGAGCAATAAGGTCTCCCCTCAGCCTCCTCTTCTCCAGGCTGAACAAAGCCAATTCCCTCAGCCGCTCCTCATCACACCTGCTCTCCAGACCCTTCCCCAGCTTTGTTGCTCTTCTCTGGACATGCTTCAGCACCTCAATGTCCTTCTTGTCCTGAGGGGCCCAAAACTGAACACAATATTCAAGGCGCAGCCTCACAGTGCCGAGCACAGGGGCACGATCCCTGCCCGGCTCCTGCTGGCCACACCAGTGCTGACACAAGCCCAGGGGCTGGTGGCCTCCTTGGTCACCTGGGCACTGCTGGCTCATGCCCAGCCGGCTGTCAGCCAGCACCCCCAGGGCCTTCTCTGTCAGGCAGCTCTCCAGCCACTCTGCCCCAAGCCTGTAGTGTTTGCCTGGGGCTGTTGTGACCCAAGTGCAGGACCTGGCATTTGGTCTTGTTAAACCCCATACAACTGACTTCAGCCCATCGATCCAGCCTGTCCAGGTCCCTCTGCAGAGCCTTCCTGCCCTTGAGCAGATTGATACTCCCGCCCAACTTGATGTTATCTGCAAACTTACTGAGGGTGCACTCGATTCCCTCATCCAGGTCATTGATAAAGTTATTAAACAAGACTGGCCCCAACACTGAGCCTTGGGCAACCCCGCTCGTGACTGGCCGCCAACTGGATCCAGCTCCCTTCACCACAACTCTCTGGGCTCGGCCATCCAGCCAGTTTTTTACCCAGCAAAGAGTACACCTGTCTGAGCCATGAGCCACCAGCTTCTCTAGGAGGATGCTTTGGGAGACAGTATCAAGGGCTTTACTGAAGTCAAGGTAGAGAGCATCCACAGCCTTTCCCTCATGCACTAGGCAGGTCACCGTGTGACAGATGGAGATCAGGTTGGTCAGGCGGGACTTGCCTTTCACGAAGCCATGCTGCCTGGGCCTGATCCCTGGTTATACTGCACGTGCCTGGTGAGCTCACTCAGGATGAACCACTCCATAATTTTCCCTGGTACCGAGGTCAGGATGACAGGCCTGTAGTTCCCCAGATCCTCCTTCTGGCCCTTCTTGTAGATGGGTGTCATGTTGGCTATTAATGCTCTCTTTGCCTCAGTCTTTAAGTACCTCAGCCTTTTCCTCATCCTCAGTGGCAATGTTCCCCTCTGCATCCAATAAAGAATGGAGATTCTTCTTGGCTCTCTTTTTGTTGTTAATACATTTGTAAAAACACTTTTTGTTATCACTTGCAATAGTGGACAGAATGAGTTCTAGCTGGGCTTTTGCCTTTCTAATTTTCTCTCTGTATGACCTAATGACATCCCTGTGCTCTTCTTGAGTTGTCTGCCCCTCCTTCCAAAAGTGATGAACTTTCCTTTTCTGCCTGAGTCCCAGCAAAAGCTCTCTGTTCAGCCAGGCCGGTTGTCTTCCCTTCCGGTTTGTCCTGCAGCACTTGGGGACAGCCTTCTCCTGCGCCCTTAAGACTTCGTTCTTTAAGAGTGCCCAGCCTTCCTGGACCCCTTTGCCCTTCAGGACTGCCTCCCAAGGGACTCTCCCAACCAGTGCTCTGAATAAGCCAAAGTGCCCTCCTGAAGTCCATGGTTGTGGTTTTGCTGACACCCCTTCTTACTTCACCAAGAATCAAGAACTCTATCATACCATGGTAGCTAAGCCCAAGATGGCCTCTGACCACCTCATCTCCCAACAGTCCTTCTCTGTTTGTAAACAGCAGGTCAAGCAAGGCAGCTCCCCTGGTAGGCTCACTTTACCAGCTGTGTCAGGAAGTTATCTTCCACACACTCCAGGAACCTCCTAGATGGTTTCTTCTCTGTTGTGTTGCATTTCCAGCAGGTGTGTGGTAAGTTGAAGTCCCCCATGAGAACAAGGGCTACTGATTGTGAGACTTCCACCAGCTGCTTGTAGAATGCTGCATCTACCTCTTCATCCTGGCTGGGTGGTCTATAACGGACCCCCAGCAGGATATCTGCCTTGTTGTCCTTCCCCCTCATCCTTACCCGTAAGCACTTGACCTTACCATCACAGTTGCTAAGCTCTACACAAACAAAACACTCCCTAAGATACAGAGCCACCCCACCTCCTCTCCTTCCTTGCCTATTCCGTCTCTGTGATGGCAACTGTCATAGCTATCCTGCTGTGCAATGGCTTCCAGCTCCTCCTGTTTGTTGCCCATGCTGCATGGATTGGTGTAAATGCACTTGAGCTGGGCTATCGATTTCACCCCCAACATTGGCATGCCGCTGATAGGCTCCTCTCTAGTGGGCCTGGCTATATCCCCTTCCCCCTTTGCACCTAGTTTAAAGCCTTCTCGATGAGCCCCACAAACTCATGAGCAAGAATCCTTTTCCCCCTTTGAGATAGCTGAGCTCCATCTGTTGCCAGCAGGCCTGGTGTCATGTAAACCTCCCCGTGATCAAAAAAACTAAAATTCCACCGATGGTACGTGCCTGTGAGCCACGTGTTGATCAGGTGAGTTTTCCTGTTCCTTTTGGTATTCTTCCTGGCCACTGATGGGATTAGGAAAACACTACCTGTGCTCCTCCTGATCCTTCAGCTAATCACCCCTGTGCCCTGAAGTCCCTTTTGATCACTCTCGGGCTTCTCTCCACAGCCTCATCACTGCCCACCTGCACAACCAACAGCAGGTAGTAACCAGAGGGCCCTACCAGACCAGAGAGGTTCCTAGTGACATCTCTGCCCTGGGCCCCAGGGAGGCAGCAGAATTCCCTGTGGGATGGGTCTTGTTGGAATATTGGTCCCTCTGTGCCCTTCGGAAGGGAATCGCCTACAATAGTTACCCTCCTTTTCTTCTTAACAGAGGCGGTGATAATGCGTGGGGCTGACCAGCTCTCCCTAGGCAACCCCTTGGAAGGACCTTCACCTACATCCTCATTTGCCTGGCCCTCAAGTTCCAGAGCCCCGTATCTGTTGTGTAAGGGCAGCTCGGAGGGTGAGGGAGGCCGGGAGGGGATTTGCCTGCTGCCCGGAGCAGGGACCTGTCTCCATTCCCCACATCTTTTAGGTTCCCTCCTTCTGCATGGTGGCAAGAGGGTAGTGGCCCCTTTGCTCCTTGTGGAGCCTCGATCTGCTGCCTTGGCTCTGGGGATGATAGGATGCAGCTCCACCAAGGTATCTCCCTCTCACACTCCCTGATGCTCCTTCACCTTTCCACCCCCAGCTCTGCCACCAGGCTGAGCAGATCATCCACCTGGTCACACCGCAAGCAGCTGCTGTCCCTGCTGCCCTCTGGTACGAGCGCCAGGATCAGGCCCTCCCTGCAGCCGAGACCTGGGCAGCTGCGTGGTTGTGCGGGGGCTCCGTCTGAGTTGCCACGTTCCTTCTGGCGATGGCTTTCAGGGGAACAGAAACCACAGCTAGGGCCTCTCGTGGGGGGCGATGACCACTAGCTGAGTTACCCTTTGGGGCCAGGAAGGGGGCCGCGCCCTGCCCACGCGCACCGCCGCGCCGCGCCACGCCCTGTCTGCCCGCCCTGTTCGCCGCGCTCCCTGGAGGCTGCTCTTGTATATGGGCGGGTTTGGCTGCCTTCACTCTTGTCCCTGCCCATGCTGAGTCAGAGGTTCCAGATGTTCCAGACTTCCCCTGTATGCATGTTGTCTCCTGGTTTTGAATCACCAGTACATTTCATTTCCAAAGGAAATATTTTGGTTTGGCACCATTAAAAAATAACAAAATCAGAATAAAATGACTATCAAGGTCAAACTTTGCTAACCTCAGCAAACAACCTACTTCCAGACCAGGGTTGGATTTTTCAGCCTAATCCATTTTCACCTCTGCAGCCAATCCCATGGCAGTTTTACAATTGACCTGTTAATCTTTTTCTTTGGAGTTTACCTAAAAATTTCCCTGGTGATGCTATATCAACTGGTTTAATGAAGTCCATGTAAATTAAAACCACTACTTTTGGGTTTTTTTGTGTGTGTGTGGGTTTGGTTTGTTTTTGGTTTTTGTTGTTTGGTTTTGTTTTTCTAGAGAATGAGATGTTAAAGGATAAACAAACGAAATCCAAAGACACAAGTCAAGGCTGTTACAGTGTACATCTGGGAAACATGTCACATTTTATAGCACTTTCCATGTATCTTCATGTCTTTAATTTTCTTTTAAATTTGTTCTGAAATTTTGCCTGTTTAAGGTCAAACTAAGAGGTTTGTAATTGTGTGGATCGTTTTTTATCTTTAAATGCAGGCATCATGCAGACCAGTTCTTTTAACTGTTTCAGTCTATTGTCTTTTTTTCTTTGTAATACCTGTTGTTAAGAGTTTTTTTTTCTGCCTACTTTTGTCTTCAGGGTTTCCCATAGTACAGATTTAACAAAATATCCAGTTGTGATATATTTAGATCAGAGAAGTGTGGCTTTCTGGATTTATAATGTCAGTCATCCCCTTTCAGGTCTGTATGGATCTGTTTTCCAAGGGAAAAGAAAAAAAACCAAAACCAAACCCCAAACAACCCAAACCTTAAAAAAAAAAAACCCCAAACCTTGCAGTTTTGCAGTGTTCTTCCGGAGTGTGTTGTCTTTTGTTTTGTGGTTGGGTTTTTTGTTTAGTTTTGGGTTTGTTTGTTTTTTAATCTCTTTAAGGTATTACTTAACTTGCCTTTTATCAGTCTCTGTTCCCTACCATTCCTAGGATCCAATATATTCCTCATATGTTAAATAGCCATGTGAGATCCTGTAAAACTGGAAGAGAGGGAGAATACAGCTAGCAGATCATGGTCCCCCGCTCTGCTGGGGAGGGCAGTAGAGCATCTCCACAGACCTCAAAGAAGAGGTGCAGTGGTGGGACCAGAGCTTTGGTGTGAAAGAGGATGCTCACTGCTGAGAGCTGGGTTTGGATCACTCAGCGAGCATTGTCAATACCGTAGTAATCTTTGGCTAGTCTTGCTATGAATAGCTACTTTTTCTATTTAATTGTTCTTATATCAACTGTTGTTATGTATGAGATACAGATAAGTCAAGTAACTAATAAATATTTCAATAATCCCTTCTCTGACATTGGACAGGCTTATGAAAAACACCTATTTAATTATGCTATTATAGTAAAAGCCCTGAGTGGTTTCTCAGTTCGTATGGGGCACATTTTATTATGCTTTGCCCTTTGCCTTTCTTTTCCCTGGCTTATCTGATGCTGGAGGGTGTTTGGGGCTTTGTTGTTTGGAGGGGTTTTTTTGTGTTTTAAGATGTTCAGATGGCACTGACAACAGGAGGGCCACTCAGTGGCATATATTAATAATGCACCAGCACATTATCAAGAAGGCCTTTATTAAACATCTTATAATTTGAAATAAATAGCTCTCTGAGCTTTGAATTAGAGGGTTCTGCAGGTTCAGATGCCTGCTGGGAAAATCAATTTAAGGGAGAAGCAATTTCAGCCATGTGAACCCCCCATGGTGAGCAGCCACATCCTAGTGACGTCCCAGGCTGCGCACAGGCGCATCGGGTCAAGCTGCCGGAGCCCAGGGCCCACGTGCAAAGTGAGGGGAGATTCTCCCTGGATCACATGTGTCATGTGGTGCAAGGTGTGCCCCGTGTCACTGCATAATAAATCCCAGTTCTTTCTTAGAAAATGAGTGCTGTTACCAAACTGCCGTGATTTCAGAAGACACCGAGAGCTGGAGTGAAAAGGAAGCTACAAATGCAACATCAAATCATTTCTTACTTGATTAAGAAATTTGCCTTATGAAGTAACAGATGAGTCACGACCATTCCCCTAGAAATGGCCACATGCATTTTATGTAATGATGCGTATGCATTCATGCCGTGACTCATGACCTGGCCTGGTGAATATTCGTGTTCTTCCATTCCAGATTGACTGCCGCTCTCTGCTACTGTTGCAAAGTATGCACAATAACTTCAGAATCTCAGGTTCATTTTTAATGAATGTGAGATTTCCCCCAAAACATCTACCATGTAAGATTTTCTACCATGACATTTTGATGTTTATCATGTCGTATGGCTAAAGTAAAAGGGGACTGAGGGAATGTCACCCCAGTGGTGGCAGAAGGGGGGTCTTTACAGCCCCAAGAGCTGCCTTGGGGGATTCTGCAGACTCTTAAACTTCCGCATGCTAGGGAGCAAATACATGATGCCTGTAGCAAGTGCTGACTTTTTAATGCTGGTATTGAATGCTTTCAGTTATTTATCAATAAGGTTCAAGCAAAATCCAAATTTTAACTCACAATTAACTCCATGCGCAGCGGCGGGTAAACATCCCACAGAATAATAAGGATCCCAAACTATACCTGCCAAGGAGGCTGAGGGATGCTCAGCTGGTCTTTTTACAAAGATGAATTTCAGCCACTGGGGACATGCTTATTTAAAAAAAAAAAAAAAAAAAAAGGGGGCAGTTTGGAATGAGATCTACACATAGAAAATATGAACAGCTATTGTGTAATCATTCCAACAAGTTAGGACAGTATGTGATAAGACTCAGATTTATTCTGTTGTAGTATTTCTGCATGTCTGAGCTGAGAGAGCAAGTTTATCATCACAGGGAGTGGCAGAGTATCTACATCATCTTGTGAGGTTCCCAGGTGCTTTTCCACCAAGGGAAAGTAAAAAATAAGGATGCTAGTCTTACTGCCAGAAGGTAGATTAAGATCTCTTCTGTGTGCTTGTAATGCCTTGAAATGTCTGGAAAAGAAATTAATGCCTTTTTGACTCAGTATGAGGGAAGATACAGAGAGGGAAATTAATGCTATTTCATTTTGGACAGAATAGTAGTGATTCATTATTATGACCCTACAAAATATCGTTACTTGAGCATGTGTCTGAGAAAACCCATTTTCCTCTTGCTGTGAAAAAATGAAATATTCTTTTTTAGTTTGCAAGTAATTAAATAGTTATTTTCTGTGTTGGAATTAAAAAACAGTGGTAAAAAGATGTGTTTGGGGATGTCTCCCTAAGGTTTTGTTAAGTGGTTTTTTTACACTGATTTATCTCCAGCACCTGCTGGGAGAACTTCCAGAATTTCTCGCAAATCTAAAGGAGGAGTATCAAATACTTAGAAAGTAAGTCTCTGATCAAAGTGCTAGTAATATGGTTCCCAGTTCAAGAGTATCTCTGGAAAGCACATAAATACTTAGTTAAGCATAAACACTTCTCTGGATTTCATCTTCAGTTAATTTTGAAATGGGCATCAGCAGAATAATCATTAGGTTTTGATTTTTCTTTTCCTACTGAAATGATTGTGAAAACATGCCTCTGTGTTGGCAGTGTGTGTATTGGTTTCAAAAGATAGGAAGATTTCCTGATGATACCAAGTGACTAAAATGAATTGGGGCTTTCTACAATTGCCACTTTTCAGCATATACTTAAACTGTAGGTTCCTCAGATGCCTGTGACCTCAGCAGGTGATTAGAGGTGAGGACTAGCATCACTGTGTACATCTCTGTGGTGGGATAGGGGCATGTGCTGGTGCAGCTGTAGGGTCCTGGTCCCCACATCATGCAGACTAGCATCCCCATGGTTGTGCTCTCCCACCTGGGCATGCAGAGAGCGCTATTTCTAGCCTTGGGGAAACAAAGGGGGACAGGATGTGTCAGTCTTATCCTGAGCTTGAGTAGTAGGGACAAGCATAGGGCACGTATCCAGGGCTAGGAGCTCAAAAACAACCGCAGGTTGAACAGCTTTGCTGAGCACGTTCCTGATCCAACTGTAGAATAATTTAGGCTGGAAGGGACCTCTTGAAGGTCTCTGGTCCAACCTCATGCTCAAGGATAGCTCGCGTGTCTGAGGGTAATCTCCAACTGTGTTTTGAGCATCTCCAAGGATGGAGATTCCACAGTCTCTCTGTGACCTACTTCCCTTGTCCGACCACCCTCACTGTGATTTCTTTTATCTATTTTTTTCCTATTTTATACATGATCTCCTTAGATCTATCACTGTGACAGTTGCTTCTTGTCATTTTGCTGTGCAGCTCTTGGAAGAGTCTCACTGTTTTCAATATGAGCACCAGCAGGTAGCTGTAAACAACAAATATGTCCCCATTCAATGCCTTTTCTCTGGGCTGAAGCAAAGCCAGGGCTGAACCAAACCCAATATTTAATGTGCTTAAGCCCCAACTCACCTTGGTGGTCTCCATTGGACTTGCTGCATTCTCACACAACATTTAAAAATAGATCTGCACAGAAATAGGGATGCATCTTAGTCCTGCTACAAAAAGGAGAAAGATGAGTTGCAAGTGCCTAAAATACAGAATTCTATAAATATAAAAATATTATTTTATTCACACTAAAACTAAAGGGGCCCTTGCAAGGGTGTAATGAAAAAGATGTGTTTTAAAGCAATCTTCTGCTCCAAAGAAAAATGAAAATTAATTTGGCAATGCATAAAAAAGAATTAGTAAAGATGCAAATAGCAGGAAAAACAGAGTTTAAAGTGAAGAATGAAGCCTTAAATCTGCCTTCTTGAGCCTAAACTGTGTATTCTGTTATATAATTTAAAATTATTTGCTATTTTATAAAGGACTTCATGGAGCTATAACAATTTACATCAGCTGACTATCTGGCTCAGATAGTTCATAACTATCTGCAACTGTTTTCCCGTCAAAAATTGCAGTACTTGTACTTCAGTTTATTTGACTTCAGATTTATTTTTATCCTTATGGATGTCTACCACCAAAGCTAAGGCTGAAGGAAAAACTTTTGATTTAAAAATATGTTTGATCTTTAGCAACTTGTTGGCTTTCATCTGCTTATCAATGAAATGTGAGTGCGACTCAGAATTGCGTACTGCTGATAGCTTAGGAGGAAAAAAATCTTTTGCTCACATATGGCTTTTGTGCCTTTGACAAGCCATTAGATGTTGCTTGTTTTTTCTTGTGGAGAGGGAATCGCTGAAAGTCATGGCTTTTGATCATTAAGGACTTTTGTTTTTTACAGCAAGACTTACCATGAATTCATGTATTGTTCTCTTCTCTGAGTCTGCCTGAGACTCAGGTTCTTTTTTGGGTTAAACTGACAATCCTTGATTTCGTACCAAATTTCAAATGCATATTGTTAACATTCAGGCTATGAGTCCCAGAGGGTTATTACATGATTTATCAGAGTGCAGGAGCTCTGCAGTCTGTCCAGGAGAAGCAGGATCCTGGCTGGGGGCCGGGGAATGTCTCAAGTTCTCAGCAGGTGGCTGATTATCTCCAGGAAAAAATGTTCTGAGCTTTGAGGGGTAAAACAGCTAAAGACGAATGCCTTTAATTCAAAGGAAAAAATAATTGTGTTTATTCCAAGAAAGGTTGGTTGGTTTGTTTGGGTTTTTTTTCCTTTTAGCAAGAGAAATGGTGGTAAACACTCCCAAAGGCATGTGAAACCCCCAGTGCCCCACCAGTACAGACTTAAGAACAACCATAGCTTTTGTTTCCCTTCAACTAACCTTCTGGAATATCTGAAAACTTCAGCGCACCAAACTTTTGCTTTAAATAATTCATGTGCTCTTGATAGAAGAGAAACAAAAATGTTTTTCTAGCTTCAGTTTATTCTAAACTGGACTTAAAGACTGAAGGAAAAAAAACGTGCCCAAAGAACTTATTACTTGTCTCTATCAAAAAGCAAGAGTGGCATAGACAAGAACTTGGCTTTGCTGAATGTTTATAATTTTAAGGACTGTCAGCAGAAGATTGAATGGGAATTGATGATTGACCACAAAATTCAGTATGTGTTCTTTGAAGTTAGGTATTGGAAAAAATCTGTGGTAGGCACAAGTTTTAATTTAAAATTATGGAGATATTTCTTAAATATATGCAGAATTCATGAATAAAATGTGAATTATTTTTCTGGTACAGTGATGTGCTTAGAAGACTGCAGCTGAAGGAATTAGTCATAAGGTTTTTACCTTCTGGAGACTGAGGGATGCAGTGAAAAAGACAGCTGATGACTTTAAGCCAGAATCCACATAAAATAATATAAAAGTATTAACAAAGCAATAGACTGTTAATCCTGATGGCAGAGCCCAATCTTGAGCATTGCTGTAGCCAAATTCCCATGAATCATTTTTCAAAATGAACATGCAAAATGCTCTCTCTGTTGATTTTAAGGCAGTTGAGGGAGTTTTGGTTTGGTGTTTTGTTTTTTACCGTTATAATCTTGGATAAAACCTATACTACTTTTGAAAATGCTTGTTTTCCTGATATCCTCTACAAGGTATTCGTGCCACTAGAGAACCTGATGCTATTCTGGGATGAATAACAATCATTCTCCAGGCAGTGAAAAATGAAAATAAAAACAATAAATAAAGGCACTGTAGAAAAAAGGGGGTTAATGAGACTTGATAAGGACTCTAGCACAGGGTTTTTCACAGAACTGTGAAACGGAGCCAGAAGCATTGGCTCAGACCTACGAGTCACCTCTCTTACACGTAATGTTTTCCTTTCTGTTTATGCCAAGGTAAGATGTGAAGGTCCGTCACTGTTTATGCCAGAGTTGACGATGGCTGAATTTAGGCAACTTCAGAACAAGTGGTGATGCTGTTCTGGTCTGAGAGACTAGCTTTTCCTTCACCAGTCTCCCAGGTGCGGGGAGCTGGTTGCGCCCGGGGGCGCCTCTCTGTGACAGTGATAACGAGGGCTGCCGGCTTCTTTCTGGACACTGTCAGGGGCAAGGTGACGTACAGGGCAATGCCAGCCTCTTCCATCCATCTAAACCAGGAATCTGGGGGCTAGCTCCTGCCAGTGTCATCACTATTTTTTTTTTTCCACATCTCTCCTACACATGTACCCAGTTATTTCAGGTATTGCGTTTCCATAACTGCACCTGGAAAATGCTTTTTTAGATGTCTTTGTGATTTCCTTTTCTTTTTCCAGTTCTATATTGGCACAAAAATAGTAATGGTTGTCTTCATGAGTCACTCCAAGTAATAGACAGGTGAATGGCCCAAGTTTTTAAAAGAAATCATAATTTCTTCTAACAGCAAAGATAGAATCTGGAGCCTGAGATTAATTTTTACCATTATAGTCCTAATTAAAAAAAAAAATTTAGTTTCTCAATACCATAGCATAATTTACTATTGCATGTAGAACATATAAATTTTTAACTACTGACAGGAGCGTGGAGGGAGGATTATTGAGAAATCTGTTAGACTTTAGAAAATGTAATTTTCTTGCTGAGAAGTTAGTGTATACCAGATTTGCAGAATTTACTTTGTGTAGAAAGCATTTTGCTTAAAGTCTGTCTCTGTGTTTTGAAAACTGCTCATTTAGTGCAAGCAAATGAATTTTGAAGTCTCCCTTTCTTAGACCTTCTTGACAAAAATGATTTTTTTTTCCTTCCCTCCTGAGGATAATTTAGTTCAAAGCAAATTCTATTTGGTGACTAATATAGTTTTGGAACCCCATGCTTTGCAGTACATTAGTAGCCAAATAACCTAGATTTTATTTTTAATAATAAAACTGATGGATAAGCAAGTGATAATTCTGCATACTAATTTTTTTAACTCCATGCTCTGATGCAGTATCTTTCATGGAAGAAAATGTTATTGCAAATACATTTGTGAAATGCAAGAGAGAGTGACCCTATTGACCATTTCAGAATTCAGTCCTCAGCAGTTTTAAAATTAGACATTTTTATTTCAGACATCTTATCTTGCAGTTAGGTTGTTTTTTGTGGTGGTTTGTTCTTTTGGTTGTTTTGTTGGTTGTTTGTTTTTGGTTGTTTGTTTTTTTTTTTGTTTTGTTTTGGGTTTTTTTTTCTGGTTGTTGTTTATGATCTAGAGTTTGGGTAGGGAGATGCCTCATTCCTTTGGCAACCCCACTAGCACGTGCCAGGAACATCAAGCACGTTCACATCTATGGCAAAAGTGTTGGTAGCATCTCCTTCTCCAAATCCTCCAGGAGCTCACACCTGGGAAGAAGTAAGACCAAGGCTGGGTGTCCTGCTCTGTTTGGGCATGAACTTTCTGCTCATCCTGCCAAAGTATTATTGTGGCATGGTCAGGAGTCCCAAGAGTCACAGAGCCAAAGAGAGAGTTTCTGGAGACCCAGAAATTCCCCCTGGCTTCAATGGAGGAGTCCTGCAGATCAAAGCTCAAGTGCCACAAAGCTGCCTACTGTCTCCTTCACTGTGGAAAGGTGATTTGGAAAAATGGTTAATTTTGTTCACAGCTTTAAAGTAAAAGCTTGTTTTGAAAAAAAAAACCAAACCCACAACCCTCTGAATATTTTGACGCTTTCTGGAGACTTTTTTTAGACCAGCTAAGTTGGAAAAATAAATGGTCCAGTGACTACTTGCTAATTCATCTGCATGTGCAGCTGCAAAATTATTTTCTGTGCACATAGTGCAAAACTTCTTCCTAAATATAAGGTTTAGAGACCCTTTGGGAGTAATTAACTATAATACAGAAGCAAATCTGGGTTCATTGTATGCACTGCTCATTTAAGAAATGTTTTTGTGCACAAAGCCCATTAGTAAGTTTCCAAAACCTCCATGAATGTTAAACATTTTATTATACGACTCTGAGTGCTTCTTATTTTACATAAAATCTAATGTAATCCCATGACTTAGATTTAGCTCTTGATCCCTGGATAGCAAATTACTGTGTCAGATGTGTGCCACCGTGTATTCAAGGGCTGTGTATTCATCTGGCTTTTAGTTAGTTAGTTATTTAACAGTGAGAGAACAGCTCTTTTCCTGTGGACTACACAAAAAGTTGAGGATGTGCTCAATGTAAGTTGCATGCTATTGATTTTATTCTACTTACTGGTCAACTTCCATACAGTGTGTGGGGGTTTTTCTTTGTTCTACTAACTGCCTTCCTTCTGTGCCTTTAGTCCTATGCTGTGCATGGCTGTTAAGAACCTGACTCTGATGTAGTGGAAATGCAAAGCAAAGCTGATGTTTTATTTCAGTTGTACAGGATTGGCAGTCAAAAAAGATTGAGCTCCTGAGGATGATTTAGCCAGGCTTGGAAATACAAGCCCTTAGCCTCAATGGGTGTAGGCATGTGCCTGAACTTAAGAGTATGTTTAATTTGCTGAATTAGATCAATGCATGAGGCTAATGGACTCCTTCAGAGGCAGCAGTGTGATGCTTTCTGGCCTGTATTACATGGGCAGTGAGGGGATGTAACCTGACTTGCCCTCACTGTCAACCAATTTGTGAAGAAGCATAAATCATGTGAGATACTCTGAGGAAATCTGTCCTACCAGCTGTGTGTGTGATGAGGGTGCTGATGTTTGCATGTTGTGGCCAGCAGGCCGGTGGGACTGGGCTTACTGGCCCGGCTGCATGCTGGTGATCAGCACACAGCAAACAGATGAAGAAGAGCAGAAATAACTGCTCAGTTTTAGGAAAGTTTGTCTTTTCTCTTAAGTTATCTGTTTACTTGGAGAGATCAACAGCATAGCATCCTATAATGTTACCTAGAATAGAACCATAGAATGCCCTGAGTTGGAAGGGACCCACAAGGATCATCGTGTCCAACTCCTGTCCCTGCACAGCACAGCCCCAAATTCACACCAATTCACATGTCTCTGAGAGCCTTGTCCAAATGCTTCTGGAATATTGCCAGGCTGGTGCCGTGATGCCTCCCTGGGGAGCCTGTTCCAGGGCTCCACCACCCTCTGGGGGAAGAACCTTTTCCTAATGCCCAGCCTAACCCTCCCCTGGCACATCTCCCTGCCATTCCCTCCGTCCTGTCGTTGGTCACCAGAGAGAAAAGATCAGCACCTGCCCAACCTAATATATATTGCATAATCCACTATTTGTTTCCCAATAAAAAACAACCTATAATTTTCATTATTATAGGGGAGTTAATCATTAACATCTGAGGGTTTTTACAACCCCTGCGCTTTATCTCAAAATATGCAAAATATATCCGAACGCTTCCATTTAAGGTGTTGGTTTCCACTGTGCTTTGGTTGCGCTATCTGGATTGGTTGGAATTTTGTGCAATTACTATTTTACACAGCGGCAGAGTATCTGTGAAGTGGCTATCAATTGAAACATATTTTGCTCTTCAGACATGCTTTTGCAGGTTTCACAAAACATTTAATTAGTGATAACCAGCATTTAAACAGCCAGAGCACACTGATGTGATTCTCCCCTTCTCTCCCCCATAATTGTAGGCATAGTCTGTACACATAAGATAAATTACTTGCAGTCTGGAGAGCATCCTAGCCAGCAGAAAGGGAGAGAATAATAATGTAATGCCATGGGGGTAAAGAAGGTGTTGTGTATACTGTGATTGCAGTGAAGGATATACTTTTTCTTTCCATTTCAGAATGGTGGACCTGGAAACCAGCTGGAGATTGCAAAGTCTCCTTTCCCTCGAGGCTGCTGGTCAGGGGTCATCTTCCACCACACCCAAGGAAACTAGAAGAGTTCCACGCTAACTTCTGTAAGGTTTCTTTCACTATGGAAGATCAAATGATTTTCTGGCTCAGGTTTTGTGAAGTTCGGCATCTGCCTTGGACCTGCAGTTTGGAAAAGGGATCATCTCTGAGGCACGGTTAAGAGACAGAAAAACCAGTCCCAGATGATGAGCACTTTAAGTAGCACTGGAATATTACTCAGCTTAACGACAGTGTCTGTTACGCTGGATTTTAGTTTGCATGGTGGTCTGATGGCTTGGTCCTTAAGCAGCAATTTGACTCTTAATCAGAGTTTGCCTACATCTGATCCTCTTAATGCCTCTGAGAAGGGTGAAGCCTCTCGGATGTCTGTGAGGGAGAAGAACTGGCCAGCCCTCCTGATCTTAGTTGTCATCCTGCTGACCATTGGGGGAAACATATTGGTAATTATGGCTGTGTCCTTGGAGAAGAAGTTGCAGAATGCCACAAACTTCTTCCTGATGTCCTTGGCGGTGGCAGACATGCTGGTGGGTATCCTGGTCATGCCTGTGTCGCTCATTACAGTCCTGTACGGTAAGTGGCTTCCCTCCTTGTTTGACCTTACGCTTTTGCAGGCATATATGCTGCAGCAGTCTGCTATGCCCAATTTTTCATGTGTTGGTAGCCTGAGGAGTGTCGGTGTGGACTTGGCCATGGGTCTGAGCTGGGGTTCACGGTCGGCTGGGCGAGGGCAATACGCTGCTGGGAGCAGAGCTTGTTTCTGTGCTGCCGGGAATGACCCTTGAATCGTGTTGGCATTAGGGTTTGTTATTGCTAAGGCCACCCAGAGAAACTGCAACAGTGAGTCAGCTTTTTACCTTTTGGTTGGACTGCCCCAAAACCAGGTAGGTCACAAGAGCTTAGGGAACAGCTGAGGAGTGTGTTTGACTGTCTCAGCTCTAAGCCAGGTCAGAAATAGTCCTTGAGCTCCTACTGATATCAGTGGGATTTGAGCAATAATGTGATTAAGAAAGGAGGCTTGCATTAGTAGATTTGGCGTTCAAATAAAAGCTTTCACTCTTGGCATTCATACCTGAGCTTGCCGTGTGCCTTTCAGGGGGTCATTTTGCCTTTCTGTGCCTCAGATTCTCTATCTGTAACATGAGAAAATGCCCTCTGTTTTAAAACACTTTGAGATCTGCATGTGTAGGTGTAAGCGTTTATCATTCCCCTAACATATTGGGGTTGGTGTGTTTGTGCCGAAGTGGGGCTCTGCTCCTAGACTCAGAACTGTACACTCAGCTCAGAACTCGGAAGTATAGAATCACTATTAGCACTTCAAAGGAGTAAAATATCAAACACATCTAACTTTCTAACCTGTCTGAGACTCCGTTTGCCACGCCCCCACCCCGCAGTGTGGTACCTGTCCCTAGATATTACAAAGGGGGATTGCGTTTGTCTCTGTATCTCTGATCATCAAGTTTGTATACTCACATATCAATATGATGTGCGTATAATGGATAACAATAATTCTTAAGTCTGTTTTCAGATTTTCTTTGAAAAGTATTTTAATATTGATATTTCTTGGAAACAAATAATGCTGTTTACTTACAGATTTGATTAGAAATCGGTTTACTGTCCCATAAAGTAAAATGTAGGGATATTTATGTGACTTCTTCCCTTGCCTAAATGATTAAGTCAGACAGAGATTAATTTCTAAAGCACATTGATCAAGCATACATAATTCCAAAGCTTATATAACTTGTCTACAGTGAGCTAAATCAATACGTAATTTAGGTACAGACCTAGCCATTGAGATCTTTATGTATAAAGCTTTTTATTTTGGGCTGTCAGAATAGTTCCATCTCTAAATCTTCTACATATTACAACATGTGTATTTTGGTTTCAGCGTTTTACTCTGGTTCCCTGGAGCTTGAACGGGAGATTATAAATACTGAATGATTCTATGACCTGCACTTGCATAAATTCTGGGTTACCCAGTGACTCTAAAAAGGGGAATTTATGGTTGTGATCTTCCTACATACTTTCTCAGTCTTTGGGAACTAATGGAAATGGATTTTCTGTTCTGTCAAGAAAATGATTACTTAAGGTCGTTTAAAGGTGTAAACCATGCAGCATATTTAGAGGCAAGTAAATATCATTGATCCGAAGAGGAATTGTAATTATTCCACTTTTCTATCAGAAAACCAGTATTAGCTGCTGATGGCTTCTCCGCAGGCAAACGGCACTAAATAGACTTTTTAAATTTTTTTTTTTTTTTTTTGGCAAAGTTATAAATTCAGAACAGGCATGGAAAACTTGTGGAAATACTGTGAGAAATGAGAATAGCTGCTGTTATTTCAGGGGAGCCCAGAGGCTGCCAGAGCTGTGCTGGGTGCTAGCACTGCTCCCTTGGGCCAGCTTAGTAGCCATTGCTGGGCTGGACCAAAGAAAGTGTGTTGCCTTCAGGCTTTGTGAGGGGAGGAGGAAAATGGGCAAAATGAAGCCTCAGAGGAACTTGGGGACTGATTTGAATAGGACCCCTGTGAAATCACTTTTCTATATTATTTAGACTACTCATTGTGGAAGTAAGCAACCAGGGCTGTGCCACTCCAGCAGCAAGGGGAGAAGGCTGCCAGAGGGAGTGAAGTCTCCCAGCTGATTATTTGCTAATTCATCCTGAAAATAAACACTTAGTTTGATACCCAGAAGCTAAAGGGCATTGACTGACTGGATGTGTCTGAGGGGACCAAAGGAAAAAGACTGAGTTTGTGTCAAGGGTATTGCTCCTCTTTAAATCCCCCATAACATGCAGGTGGATGCCCTTTTTTGGGCATCTAGAAAAATCATTTAGATATAAGACTAACACTACCACTAACTTTAGATGTAAGACTAACACCATCACCACATACAACTTGAACCAAATATAGCTGTGTCTTCCTCAGCTTCACATGTGCTGGAGTCATCAAGCTTTTCTGAGTCCTACACCTATTTCTAGCTTTGGCAGGGAGAGGAGACAGGTATCCTGTATGTTATACTCAGCTTGATGGACCAGTGCTTATGGCAACATGAGACAGTGGCTGGAAAGACTCTTGGCAGAACTGCACCATTAACAAATGCTGCTGTTACAGCTGACAGCCCCCAGAGATCCTTCAGTTATTCCCAAATCTGTTTTATCTGGTGACATAAGTAGCATGTCTGCACCATTGCACATGCTGGTTTTGAGGACAAAATCTGGCCTCTTGTGAACACAGGGTTTCTTGGCTTAGTTGCCTTTGAGCTATAGTTTTTGGAAAAATGATTCTCCCTCCAGCAGCCTGCAAGCGCTCCGGATGCCACAGTGGCCAGGAGGACAGTGGACTCCGTCTTGTTCTCTGAGAGCTACAGGTCAGGAAATCCAAACATACACAAATGCTTTAGTAGGTTTTATGATCTGTTTGACGCGGTAGCACACAAACCAGTATCAGTGATTGACGGGGCTAATGGTCACACATCAGGAGAATTCCTCTGAGAGTGACCGGGGCTCATGGCTGTGGACAGATCAGGGAGAGCATTACTGCTTGGAGCCATGATTGTGAATGTTTAGTCATTTTTACTCTGTATATTTTACCCTGTGTGTTCTATATAGTCTACATATTACAACACTGGGCTGTTTCAAAAAGCTGCCATATGCCGTACAGAGAAACGTATGCAGCATATTTCTTCCTGATTTGTAGAAGTCACTTTTATTTTATGTAATCAGAAAGGAACCTTAAAAAATACATATAATAAATAGAAGAGTAGTGAAGTTGCCTTTAAGTTTCCACATCAGGTCTCTCAGCCCCAGTGATAAATTCTAGTTTGCAGAATAGTTTTATTTTCTTACTTCTCAGCTAATGAGGTAGATGAAGTAGATTTCATTCAAGCATAACCAGAAAATTGAATAAACACCCTGCACAAAATTTCTGGTTTTCAGTGGTTTTCTTTTCTTAATTAAAAGAAAGAAAAATCAAATTGTCAGTTAATTCAAGAATCTTATTACAAAGGAAGGGATGGCAGGATACATCATGCAGGATTTTTCACCGATTAGTCAGTGCTCTGATGTATTTATCAATTAGTCTTTCTTAAATGTCTTGGACTAATTGATGAGTTGCATTTGACAACTTAGAACATTTTCCATGACATGCAGTTCCTAAAGAACTAAACAAATTAGTATGCTAATTAATAAGCATGTATTGGGGAGAGTAAATGAGAAATTAACACCACATTTAATGTCGACGGAGAAACTTCTGATTAATTAAAAATACTGGTGTGGTAGGGCATCAGGTATTCTGCACATAATGGAGCTTCTGACAACACACGGAGATTTTCTCCTCACCTTGGAGTATTTTAGGGACAAGCAGTGGTGGGTTTGCATCGTGTCTAGTGTTTATGGGCAAGAAAGAGAGGGCTGCTCTTTGCCTACTGGGACTAGTGAAGGAATGTAAGAAAATCTCATCCGGTGATCTGAGTGGAAATTACAGAAGATACTAAACTCACTTAGTTCTAATGAAGTGGGTTCACAGCTGCGAACAAGTTACCAGAGTGTGGCCAACAAGGGGCCAGCAGACTCATCTGCAACTCTAGGCGCCCAGGCTTCTCTCCTCTCTTTAAATTGCAAAAAGCACTGTAATGCTGGTGGCCCGGTGCAGCTTCCAGGAGGGCTGGTACTAGATTCAGCATCCATTAGCCCCAGCTGCTGGAGCAGCTTTATATCCAGATTATTGTTATTATTGATAATTATCATCATTATTATGTGGTGACAGAGATGTGTTGAGCACTAGCGGCAGACTTTGCTGTTTATTCCCCCTGCAGAGGGAAGGGGGGAGGCAGAAACAGCTGTCAGTCAAACAGCCTGTTCTGCAGTCTCATTTCGCCTGACCCTACTTTACCTTTCTAGGGTGGCACTTGCTATCAGCAGTGAACATCTTGCAGAGACCTGATCAGGCGAGACAAGGACAAGGTGTTGCTGAATAAGTTCCTGGGCACAGTCGATACCCGAAAGGACAGATGGAGGGTGCCTGGGGTGTTTGTAATGCAGATCATCTCAGCAGTGCCAGGGCATGCTGCACACCGTGATGATGCCAGGTATTTTCTGAAGCTGCAGCAAGGAGCAATGTGCTCCTTCAACAGCTGGGGCCCTCTGCTCTGTTTTTTTGGGTTTTGTTTTGGGGTTTTTTAAAATATTTTTTTCCCTGCTGATTTTGAGTAATAATTCTTGAGGGACAGGTTAGTATTTACTGCTGCCAACTGCAACACCTGGTGCCAACAGCCATCTGTGCCCAAATGCTGTGTGGGAAGGATACAAAGAGTTAAATACAGTTGCTGTTTTGGCCCTTCATTCTCAAAAAAAAAAAAAAAAAGAAAAAAGAAAAAAAAAAGTGGTATTTCTTATACTGGAGTCTCCTTAAGTCTTTTAGTGTATTCATGGTTGCGAGTTAAATGACCGCAGTTGTGTATCTGTGTAAATGACTGTGTCAGTCCACCTGAATTAATTAAGTCCTCCCTTTCTGACAAATTCCTGGCTTAGTTTTCACCTAGTTATATAATCTAGCCTTTGGCTTATTGGCTTATGATTGACATAGTAAACTGGAGAGATCACCCTGCATTATTTTAACATAAAAAGTTGTGCTTAAAATCCACCAGTGATCTGGAAAAATGGTAACCCCAAAATCCATAGAACTGGCAGCGGACAGCATGTCCATGACCCGTGACTCATCGTGCTGCTCTGGCGTTGTCCTCCCTGTGCCACGTTACCCTGGGTGCCTCCCTGTGCCAGGGCAGCATCGTCCCACCAGTTCTGGGCTGCTGGATATGCATTTGCACACCTTGGGGAGGACCAAGGGGTTCCCTTGCCTCTCCCCGCTGGTTTAACTGCCTGTGTTACTGCCAGTAGTAACTGCTGCTCCATGCTCAGCTCTGCTAGCAATGGGGTCAGCTGAAATCTTTAGATGTTCTGTGATTTTGGAGCCCTCCCACTCTGATGGGCAGAGTGATGCTTGGAGCCGGGGCTGGCATCATGGCCGTGGAGAGCAGAAACACCATGTTGATAAAAAGAGTGAAAACAAGCACAGTGTCACCAAGGCTTCATCCCCAGAGAGCACTGGCAACATCTCCTTGTACAGTGAAAGCTTGAGGAGCTCTTTTAACATGAATATTTATCAAGTTTAGCATTTGGGCCCTCATAGGGCTACACAGATGCATACTAATCGCTTCTCTCAATACTCTAATGATGCTTTAAATATTTATATGATTGCTATTAAGTATTAACATGGTTACTGTCAGGAGGAAGGTAAAATCCTACCTTGTTACCTTACAAATGATGCCAGAGGTACGACACCCTCACTTAAAAGGAGTACAGAGCAGTACTGGTTCCTGTATGAGTTTGTCGCCTCTGATCAGTGGGCTGGGATGGTGGGAGGGAGCAAAGGGAAAACAAGCTTCTATGGCTTATAACCAGGATCCTCAGAGAGCAGCCAAAAGAGAAGAGAAAGGAAAGCCAGGGGTTGGCGTAAGAGCAGTGAAGACAAGGCAAATGCTTGCAGCAAAAACCTGGGGGCGAGGGCAAAAGCTGTGGGCTGCCAGCCCAGCCATGGTGTGAGCCAGTGCCAGATGAGACTCCCAGAGCCTTATAAGCATCCACCTCTGCCCTGAGAAAATTGTATTGGGCAGCAGTTCAGGTGCATTTCTAAGGAAATTATTTTGGGGGATGCAGATGGGCCTTAGTTCTCTCGCCTCCAGAGGCAAATGCTGCTGTTCTGAATATGCACCCTGAAGTCTGGTGCAGGTGATCCTTACCGAGCGGGATCTGCTCTGCTGTGGGCAGGTGTGCTCTGAAGATGGCCCAGGAGCCACGGGGACAGCTGCAGGTATGGGAGGAGGTGCTGAATCTCTGAAAAATCCCAAATGACATAACTACAGGGACCCTAAGCCTACCACCAGCTGCAATGAAAATAAGAAATAGCAAAATATAAATGGTTGCTGCTATCTAAATATTGATTAAGGTCTTAGTGAATAGAAAACCCTGGAGAATGAGTCTGGAGTGTAACTGCTAGACCAAACCAGACTAGAGGTCCAACTAGATTAATATTTTGTCTCTGACAGGGGCCTGAGCAAATCAACGAATTTTCCTGCACCAGGCTGTTACAGAAAAGCCTTCTCAAGGGGGATGTTTCCTTCTAGACTATATTGGCTGGTATTTGACTTGTGCCCTGTATTATGAGAGTTATATCCCCTGTTACCTGCCCGTCCTAGGGTTTTGTTTAGCACTTGTGTGTCTTAGAAATGGTCAGTCATTTTCAAAACCCTGCCAAGTGATGGCCTCAGCTGCATCTTGACTTGTCCAAGTTCCAGAAGGCAGTTGCATTAATTCCAGAAATTATTTTTCATGCATGTTAATTTTTAAATGCATGACCTTTCTGTTTGCACTGGGTAACCACTACAATTTATTCTTCTGCTAGAGTGTGAGTGAATGGAATGGATAGCCTGCTGGCACTATCTGCTATGTCATAAATTCAGAGATGGGGTGGTTTTGTGTTTTTTGGTTTGGGGTTGTTTTGGTTTGGGGTTTTTTTTTTCTCTCCAGTGACACCTTGTACCTGGGATGTGTGCGGTGAAATTAATATCCAACAGCATGTATTAGTTTGTTGTCTTTTGCCGTCAGTAAAATCCATTGGCTGCTACATTATGTGCTCTTCCAGCAGCGTTTATTCCCTTTGAAGTCCTCACAGCTTTCTTGTAGCCTCAGTTAACTTAAATAATTCTGTGAAATCTAAAAACATGTTACCTCATTGCTCACCCTCTTTCCAGATTATTAAATACATAAAAAACTTTAATTCAGATATTGAGTATCCTGGTACTGAATTTTCTCCACAAGAACATCTGTCTGTTTACCACATGTGACAAGTGGGATTAACTTGTGGCATATCTGTACTGCTGTTGGGGAAAAAAAGCTCTGTATGGTGTGCCCTGAATCCATGTAAAAGCTTCTCTTTTCCCACCCAAGGTTTAAATTGTGCTTAGAGTGAGGGGAGGGGGGGATACTAAATAGCCTCTTGGATATTCCCTGTATCCTGTTGAATACAGGACCTTGACTGTAAAATATTTTGAGGCAGCTAAATGTGAACTTGCAGGATTCTCCAGAGCCCCTGAAACTATTGCACCCTATGATGACACTCTGCTTGATCATGTTTGGAAATCTCATTAGGACCCTATGTAGCTTTAGCTTGTGCTGATGGAAAACTGATAGCTTCTGGTCAAGCGAGAGTCAAAGGCTGAAGAGCTGAAATCAGCACAGGAGCTCAGGGCTGGAGGGGGTGAAGATACCTGGCAAGAGGAGGGAGTGATGCTGCATGCCCTTTCTCAGCAGTGATTAAATTTGGTCACTTGTATTAGCATCAACTTCTTCCAAAACACTTCGAGTAGGAGCCTTTAGCTTTTAATTGTTATATTGAAAACTGGCTTTGCTCCATACACATAAATTTCTTCTTAATTTAATTTCCGATCTTATCTGAGATTATCCATACTTTGTTTTTGGCTTTTTATCTTGTTTATTTTATTTTTTGGTTAAATTTTTGATGTTGGACTTGGCACAATAAAGATTGGAAGCCAGACTAGTGGGGAATGTGTCATCATCTGAGCAGGGGGGAAAAAAAATGTATCTCTAAAATAAAGACCGTAGTGCTCCACAGTACTTCAGAGTCATGTTCTTGCTAGTTTAAAAAAAAAATTGTCACAGGAATTTAACTTATTCTAGCCTTTTGTTGTTCTTTCTCATTATTCTGGTATGGCTTTTTATTTATGTCTTGTCTGAAAATCTCTTCAAGGTTTTTGTATTCGTTGTTATGAGAGATGAGAAATCAAATTTTGGTATTTGCAGAATGGCACCGACACGGGCTGGGTACGGTCGTTTGGACCTTTTTTTTTTTTTTGTCTAACTGGTGAAATTCCACTTGTTCATCCAAGGAGCAGCCCCATTCCCTGGACTTTCTCAACAGGCAGGTTTTGTAAGACTCTAGAGCAATATTCTCCATTGAGATAAATACTTTATATGAAATTAGCGTGAATGCATTGTCTTTCTGTGTCTTTCATTTTCTCAAATTAATAGAAAAAAGACTGCTGGATGCTCTTCTGGAAGTCACATTGCAGTCTTGTGGTAGCTATACAAAATCAAAAATTGTTTAATTAAAAAAAAAAAAGCTTAGCCCCTGGTGAAAGTATGTTGAGGTATTTTATTTTTTGTTGTTTTTGTTGTCTTCCTCTCCAAGAGGTCGTGCAACAACCCCAAGAGAATTAAGACTATTGGGTGGACCAGGAATGAAGGAAAAGCACAACTGATGTCCAACTATGGATGCAGTTAAGTGACGAAAGTTGTTTATGTGGACACAGCTACCCCCAATAAACTTATTTTTGTTTTCAGTGAAATAACATATCACCAGTCACATCTATACTGATTGTTCCTATTGTCTGGAAACAGTTCATTTCCAAACATTCGTTTGACTGAAGGGGCTTCTTCATACACTCCTTTCTAAGCCCCCTTGAAGTTTTAGTCCTCATCAGGAGAAAGATCAAAAATGGGTGCCCATAAAACTGGAGAAGGGTCATCTCCACCTCTTCCATGATGAGCTGCTGCTCAGCTACATAAAGCAGGACACACAGCACAATGGTGAGGTTCTGGTCTGGGAAGGGGACAGTGAAAAGTTTTCTGGTCAAGCTTATATATTGGCTTGCTTTCTACTGAATTTCCCCTTTTGAGACAATGCAAGGTTTCAAGGCTTGCAAGCAAGGGAGCAATCTATAAATAAGTTGTATAAATTCAAGGAAGCAAGTCAGGGAAGTCTCTGCTGGCTGCAGAAAGACCACTGCCAATTAGGAGTTTTATTTTAATTAAGGATTATTTTGAGTTGCATTTAACTTCTGAACAGTGTCTCAACTTAAAGTTGGGTAGAGCAAGAAGTGCTACAGCTCCTCTGGCAAGTAGTTTTGCATCACTTCTAGTATCTGCAGGATTTGGCTTTCTTCTAGGAGATTAAATTATAAGTGTTCAGCATTTGATATGCCATCACCTCTTTGGGCAGATGGTAATGTCCTTTATCCGTAACTGAGCTGATTTTTCTGTGTGTGCTGTAGCTGCACGGACAGATTTAGAAAGCTTGTCACTTTTAATAGGAGCTGGCCCCATAAAAACTCCGTTTTTAGTAAAACCTTTGCTTGTGTTTTAAATTCCTCCTAAAAATTCCTGTGGGACCCACTGTAAATCTTTTCTCTCCCTCAGGACAAATCTGTCCTTTCCTTAGCAGGCCTCTGCATGGCAACAGCAGCTGGTAAATTTGCAGCGTTATCATGGCAAGCGGGATGTGACAGCCAGGAATATATTTCAGAATACCAGGAAGAAGAGGAGTAGGCAGGGCTTGCTATGTAGCATCATCTGAATCACATCCTCAGAGATCCTGTGCCCCACAAGAAAGGATCACAGGCAGCAACTTGTGAAAAGATTTTTCTGTGTTTGCCTGACGGGATGATCTGAGTCTTTCCTCTGACCCACAGGAGAGTCGCCAGCCACAGCAAACCCCAGCTCAGGCCATGCCCTTTGCTGTGGGCAATGTGTAGGGGCCAAAGTCAGAGCAAGTATTGCGGGGCAACGGTGCATAGGTGCAACCAACCATAACTATCACCCAGCCTCTGTGATATTTTGATATCCGTCTTACCTGCACTGCCATCTGTTACCTGAGGTAGGACAAGTGAACTGGGTGTTAATAACTGGTTATAATGAATGCACAAGTGTCCCTCCTGGGCTCTCTGCAAGGCTTCATTAACTTTGGTTATGGACGTGAAGGTCACGTTCCACAAGGTGTACTGCTCTGCGCTTTCTTTCTGAAGATCAATGCTATTATTCTTCATTATGTGCTCTGGAAACAACTGCTTTACGCAGTGAAGCTTCGTCTCTCCTGTAGCTGCTCTGCCGTAGCTCGTGGGAGCCTGGGCTCCGTTGTGCCGGGCGCCAATTAAAGCCTCGTGCTGCAGAAAGGCAGGGAGCAAGGCCCTCTCTCCGGCCGCTGCTCTGGAGACACGTAGCATCCTGAGCAAGTGTGTCCTGGCAAATAGAACTACTCAGAGTGCTTTTTCTCTAATTACATTTTTGATTAAAATATTATGCGCTGCCAAAACTGAAAACTCTGTAGAAGCGTATTCATACCTACAGTGCTTCTCCTGGGAAGCTGGAAGAGGACTGGGATTATTCTCAGTGCTGGTGAAGTACTTTTGCAGCACGTGGGTGTCTGAGTCCCCATTCTGCCAGCTTCATGATGATCTGTTGCACAAAAATTAAAAATCTAGCCAGTAACATAATAATCGCTAGGGCATATTGGACTATATTTCAAGCTATAAAGTAGAACTTCTGTCTTGAAAATATTTTTTTTTAACATAACTCTGTTCTTGCAAAAATCTTCAACGGTTCTCATGTTTATTCTAACACTGAATGAAAACAAATTTCTAACCCTGTAACACTGCTGAGAAACTCAAATGCTGTCCTTCCGCGTGCTCAGACAGCAAAAGCGGCTCCAGGGCTGTGAAGCGGTGAGATGCAGCCTGCGGTCTGCAGGTGTGTGCTGTGGGCTGGGCAGCTCTCTGGAGCTGTGGGGAACAGGAGCTGGCTTCTGTGGTCAGCAAGTGCCTTCCTCTGAGGAAGGAGCTCAGTGCTCGTAGAGAGCTATGCCTGAGCTCCCAGCATGCGCCAGCTCGCACCCTACCCGTTCCCTACAAGCTTCGTGCCCGTCACCTCAGCATTGCTTGGGTTCATTTGCACGTGGCAAGCCTTTTTTTTTTCTTTTCTTTCCCCAGAAGGAGAGCAGAGGGCACCTTGCCCTTAGGTCTCTTAATCTTGCTTCCTGTACTGCTGAGCTCTGGGCGATGTAGCAAGGCATTTGCTGTTGCAAAGAGGATTTTCCCCAGAGTAAATCAAGACCAGCCTTAAGAGAGCATTTGGCGCCTTTATTACCTGCTGAGAGTAGGGCATGGCAGCTTTGTGCCAGGTCCTTATGACTAATCTGAGCTCAGCTATAATCCACGTTGTGGAGCACTGAAGACCAATTGCACTAAAGACCAATTTCTGCTGTCAGATACAGAGGCAGAACTGTTAATATTTAATTTTTACCACCTGCCTCTTTCTTGTTATTTCTTCACTCTCTGCCATGTGTATATCATCCAGTTCTGGCTTCAGCCTACTTCTCAGTGTAGGCAGAGGTATTCTTTATTACCATCCCTGTGTTCACTCCCATTGACAAGAGGATCTTGTCCATATGCCAGCTTTAGGAGAAAACACCAGAGAACAATAAACATTTCACGTTTGTAAACGTGTTTTTTGCTCATCCTAACCTCTTGCTGTTAAGCAACCAGCTACTTTGCCTACTGTGGGTTGGTGGAGCCTTTAGCCTGTGATCTGTCAGGGATGCAGTTGCTGCACATGGAGCTCGGGCTGCTCAGTCCGGCATGGATGAACACAGCACAACCACCTCCAACAGCTTCTGTTTCTGGTACCTTTCATCATGAGGGCTGATCATGGAGAGTATTGCATGGCCGCTTTCTACTGGCTGCTAGAGCATTTATCCATTGTGCACCCTTTGAATCATCTTGTGTTAGATTTAATTAAACAGTGCCCCTCCAGAGAGGTCATGGGGATCGCGGAGCCCCTGGGTACACACTCAAGAGTGGGGGGCACATCAGCAGGTCAGGGGGCTGTGCCAGCATCCCAGCCTGGCAGTAGTGGGTGTCAGGTGAGAGCGAGCCACCTGTGCATCGTTTGATAGTCTCAGCACATTACAGCGCTGCCAGGCTGAGAGCTAATCCTGGCCTTTTCAGTAAAATGTGCTTGTGGCCCCGATTTTCACAGATTTTGAGGGTTGCTGCAGAGACCCATCGTTTACCCTGTGGGTTTGACAGGCTTTTTCATAGATAGAGCCTCTTGCAGAAGGGCCTGAACAAAATTGGTTGTGCTAATCTGGAAAGTGCTTCGTGGAAGCATGAAGCCATATTTCTGAGATTAGAGGTGACCAGTCAAGTAGAGAAGTCCTTTCTTTTTTGCCTTTTTTTTTGTGTTTTGTTTCTTTTTTTTTTTTAATAGATATAGAAAAATGAAAAACAGGAAAGCTAAAGAAAACTCTAGATATTATTTTCTAAACACGTTACTGCCTCCTTTGCTCTGATCAGTGGCCGCAGGCTGCAGGTAGGTAACATCGTGTGATTTTTCCCCTGTGATTACAGGTGGACCTAGGGAATGGCTTCCTACAAAATGCACTGGGGGAGATCCTTTTAAAAAAGGCAGAGGAAGCAAAGAGATCATATTTTGCTGAGCAACATGATCCAAACAGGAAAATGAAATCACAAAAGGATTCCAAGGAGATTTTCCTGATCCCACAGCAATACAGGACCGAAAAGGGCTTTCTGACTTGCTGTGTCCTGTTGTTTGCTACCAAGTATTAGTAAGACAGTGAGCTACTTCAGTGATATCTTATATTCCAGAGCCTGTTTCCTTTCAGGTCTGCCTGCTGTTGGGGTGCTAAAGCCAGGACCTGTATGCGTTAGTGTGTAGCAACACAAAACCGTGACAAAACTCTGAGCGCCTTATTACGAAATAAAAAATTCATCTCTCTGCTAACCTCAACTTTCTTGCAAGGAGCAGTTTTTAAAATGGAAAATCCTAACCCTGTAGTGTGAGAAAAGCAGAGCCCCCATGCACCTTTGTAATTTGTAAGAAGTAAATGTGCTTTGCAACTTTCCTTCAAAAATCAATAAACTGAGCTGCTTCCCCTTTGCAGTTTTATCCAGGAGAACCTGTTATCGGTATTTCCTGTCTCACAGCTCTACCAGAGCACAAGAAGCCATCACTAGGTGATGCAGGTAGGCACATCATCTCCAAACCATTTAAGGCTGTGGTTTCCTTGGATGCAGCCTCTACAAATGAGGCACAAAAGACTGGTGAGTCCACCATTGTCCTCCTCCCAAGTTCCCAAGAGGCGAAGAGAAATGTTAAAATACCCTAGATGATTTCAGTGGATTAACTCCTACTTACACTAGTTGAACATATGGCCTTGTAGTTTTCTGATTTACTGACAGCATGTATGCTGCATCCAATCAGGGAGCTATTTTTCATATTTTAGACAATAAATTGGACAGGCATGTCTTGCCTGCCTGGTGTAATTGAGAATTGCCCATCCAAAATAAATCTTTTATGTTCAAGTATAACTCATTAGAATGATTTTGAATGGCACGTATTTAAATGCAAATAAATATTTAGATCCAATTATATTTTTTTATTTCATCCTTTTTCTAAAAGTTTTTGGAAGACGCAGCAGGTTTTAAAATTCACATGAGTGTAGACCCCCAAAACCTGGAGTGTGTGTAGTTACATTTCCATTTTACAGGATGTCGGTTTAAATACAGCAGTGGTTTTAATGCTGACAGTGAAATCTTCTCATACCCAATTTGCTTCTAGATCAGTGAGGCTAAATGTGCTTTAAAATGCATGAATCTTTGTTTACTTTTTATGACAGTAGCCTGTTAGATCCAGTAGCAGCTTTGTAAGTGCGTTGCCTCATTGTAATTAACTTTTATGAGTTAAGTTGAAAAGAAATATAAACTTACATGCTTTGTAGCAAACCAGAAATTGATACAAGACAATGAGAAAAGCAGAGTTGTTATCTATAAAAAGAAAGACCCTATGATGATAAAGTGTTCCAGAGGTAAATATGCTGCTTTATAAAGGTGCCAGGTGGATCACCAAGATAACAAGTAAAATGAAGACAGGTAATATGTTTCCCACAGACAGGTACAGCCTCATCTGAAAGGAAAAACACCACCATCTCTGGGCACTGGGGCCATATGAGGCACGGCCGTCCAGAGTCGTCTTTAGGTATGTTTAATCCCCTATTCTTAAACTTAAGTTTTAAAATAAAGAGAAAGGATTTAACCAGAATTTCAGACATGTTACCAAGATTGAGTTCATCTTAGTCTATGTCATTGTACATATGTATTTACATGTGATAGCTTCTTACAGGGACTTTATCTTAGATATGGACGCTAGTCCCAGCCTAGGTGCCCGTTTGCAAAATTTGCCTGAGTTCAACTTCAGCTGTAGCTTGGGCCTCCCTCATTCTCAGAAATCGATTGGCCATCTGGAGAAAGACCCAGTTAAAATGTGCATCGCCTCTCCAACCACACCACAAAGCCTGGTGCTCAAGCAGCCTCTGCTCAGTGAGCAAGGGAGCTGCCTGTAAACTGACATTTACTTCTACTGATTTTTGTAAACAGTGTGATCTTTTAAAAATAGGAAAAGAAAAAGAAAAGGGGTAAAAAAGAGAGAGAAATGAATAGTAAATTCCATGGAATAGCAGAGCAGAATGGATAGCAACTCCTCTTAATCTTTACCCAAACATTAAATTAACTTAGGAAAGTGGAAATAAAATATTCTTGATTTAGAAGCATCATATGTGTGACCCAGAGTTTAAAACACAGATGTGACCACAGCTGCCTGGCTGGAGCTGTGACAGAGGAGTGCATCTCAGTGGCTTCATCCATTCTGTCCACCCCAAACACCCTGTACCAGTTATTACTTCTACTTCTGTATTCTCTTACCCATAAACTCCCTTGCTTCCCCTCCTAGAAGGTGCCTGCAGCTAAATCTAGCAACACTTTCACACACCAAATATCTAGGACGTATCTCATGCTGAGAACTTGGTATCTCTTCTCACTCACCCCAGCAGAGTGAAATTGGGATGAAGAACTAGTTAGTAGCATGTGTTTCTCAGCACTTGCCAACAAGCAGTTATAATTTCCAGGAACGGTCCTACTTGCAGTCTGTTGTAAAGATTAACATATGGCTCATTTGCCTGTGCTGGCTGCAGCTGCAAATATTGGAGAACACAAGGGGAAACGCAGAAGGACTCCAAGGATGGTCAGCTGTATTTCTCTACTCAGTCTTGACTTAATGTGTAATTGAAAAATTCTTTCATCCTTGTTCTGTTCGGAAATTACGCCCTGTATTCACTTGGGAAGTCTGTCGTTGCATGCAGATAGATGCCTCATGTCAGCATTTTGCAGTTCGGTATATTTGTGTACATCCTATCATATCTGTTGGTTTTCCTGTATTGTCTTACAGGCAGCATTTTGTGAAAACAAGTATGATTTCTTTTCAGCATACAGTAACCTTAATGGTCTTTATGTGATTAACACCATAATACTGTAAATTCTTGCCTAAGGGATGACCTGAGTGATGGTGACATGCCAAGCCCCTGAGGAAGAGACTACTGCATTTTTATAAGGGGTACATGTAATGGGCCAACCCATCCTTTAGAGCTCAAAAGTGTGGAAAAATCACTGCCACTATGCAGGCCAATACATATAAGACAGCCGCTTTACACAAGAAGGAAAGAAATACAGAGAAGGTGAAATCTCTGAAAAGCACTTAGGTATATTGTAAGATAAATATACCAATGTAATACATTAGTTTGAATTATGAATGTTCCCAGGATTGGGTCAATTAACTCAGAATTAACTGAAATTTTTCTTCTACTTCCTTTCACATCTGTCTGTTGAATTGATATCATTAAATTCTACTCATCAAATTATGATTTTAATGTCTCTCTCCAATTCATATGACATATGCCTTGAAATCCTGGTTCTAGAGTTGTCTGTATTCATTAAGGTATGTGCAAATACCCTCGTAGCTTAGTTCACTTCCCTGAGACCTAATGGTAAAAGTAGCATTAAGTTCCTACTTTGTGTTTTATCAGCACATGCTGGGAAAGAGGCTCTGATGTGATTCATCTGCTTGCATGGTAATTAAATGGAAATTAGATTGATGGAAGAGGGGCCACATGCCAATTGTTCTGCCTTGCACTAATTTACACACTGCCTCATTGACGCAATAGAACCCGTTTCTGAATGGACAGCTCACAAGAGAAACAGAATGGATCCTCACTAGCTTTTCTGCAAAAATTGTCATTAGAGATGCTAATGAGATGAGCGGAATTTGTGCCTGAGCCTGTCACGGAGCCTAGGCTGTGATTACAAATACGTGCTATATCAACATTTTGGTTTCATGCATTAGTTTCAAATGTATATTCCATTGTTCCAATCTCCTCCGTGTTTTCTGGTTGTAATAAGTCTTGTTGTTGGAAAACTTTACTGTTCCTGCAGGAACTCTGATAAGCGCAGTGACGGCAGTGGGCTTAGTGAGTGAATCTCTCCTCCGAGATGCCGTCTCGGTTCCTAGATGGAAAAGGTTCAGGACTACAAAGTTCAATGAGTAATGCACAAACATGAAATACCTAGTTCCTCTGTCAACTCAGGTATGAAATTCTATAGGCAAGGCAGGACAGTTGATGAGGTTCTGTTGATTTTCTTGTTATTTTTTGAGCAGTTTGATTTCCATTCCTGTTGACGTGTTGGCAGCAGGCTCTCTTCTCCACCTGCTGGAGTTATCAGGACAGACCAGTTGTTACCCTGACCAATCCATTTCCACCTTCTGATGTATATTTTTTTTTGTGATGTGCTTATTTCAGGTAAGTTTTGGGTGTTTTTCTTGTTTTTATAAAATTCTATTTCCATCCCCAATGAGAGGCAGTAGCTGTAGAAAAAAGTCTTAGTGTTTTTTGACCTGGTGTGACAGGCTTTTACCATACCTGTTTGGCACCCACTGGGATGCAGAAGACCATAAATGAGTGCCTGACACCTATGAATATTGATGGCTGGTTTTAGGAGGCAGCTCCATTGTTATGTCCGTGCATTTGTTCTGAATGGTAACTGCTTCTCACCCCGCTGTTTAGATTTTGAATTTGTTGAGTAACATTTTGAATTTGCTAGTTTTGTTGATGGGGGCTGATCGGCTGATCTGAAGTGAATGGAAAGAGAGATGCATTTTAACACAGCAGAAGCCAAACGTTGTCAGTCTACTTTGCTGTTAAAATCTAGCTAGCTGTCTCCATCCAGGACGCACAACAGCAGGATAAGGTTATTTGTTTGATACAACATGGCGAGTTGATGTTGACAAGCATGAACACAGGAAAAACAATTTCCAAGATTAAGTCATTTAAACATATCCTTTACATCTTACTTTATCTACTTTCCATACTGATTTTTGCCAAGACTTTTCTAGTCCATATTGGGATGAGTACCTCTTGTATCTCAGGAGTAACTAGTTCCACTACAGCACCCGTATTACTCATGTAGATTTGTTAAATCTGTGACAACACTTATTTTATTAAGTTTTACTAGATTATTGTGTTAACGCATTATTTTATTATTGTAGTTATCCCTGGTTTTGATTTGTAATCAAGTGCAAGATTACACTGTAATCTTGATGATAATCTTTATTATCACGGTACAACCATGATAATAAAATAATGTTGCGCTTGATTACAAAGCAAAAACAAGTCTATCAAAAACCCCAATGGTATAAGTTAACTAAATATCATTTGTTTAGTTTCCTTTTCCACCTCATGAGACCACTATAATTTTCTGGGTAATAATATTCTTTCTAATATATCAGTACGCCCACACTTCATTTATACATCTTAAATTAAACTTCTACTTCATGTTAATGGAACTTACAATAGGTCTACAATTTCTGCAAAACTCAGAAATAAAGGAGCACAATTGTACCCAGATGGTGGTCATCTGTTAAGTTTCTCTTTGACTCTGATGTTACCCACCTGGAATAAGTTTCACATGCCGAAACATTATTATAGGAAACAGGATCACCTCCTCCTGCACTGCAGGTTTCAACACAGACCTCAGGATTCAAAACTGCATACCTGCATCTGTTGTCAGAGAGGGACGTAAAGTCAGGCAGGGTTGATGTTGCTGCCTGTTTGTTTTCTTTTTGTCTGAGGGATGTCGCCTGGATTCCAGGACATGAGGATGAAGGTACATGTGTTGGCATAGTCTGAGGCGTTTCTCAGTCTTTGGATCTGTAAAGAAAGCTGTGCTGAGTTGACTCTTGCAGCAATTTGACAACAATCTGGCATTTTATAGGCTGTAAATGCTGCAATGTGAAAAAACCATAATCTAAGATTAAATCTTATCCCAACTTCAAGTCCTGTATGGCAGACTCTGTCAGTAGTGAGCAGTTTTAATTAATAGCAAATTGTGTACAAAATGCTTACAATAATGCAAATCCTTAACATTGTATTATGTGGTTTTATGAGTTGGGCTATCACACCAAACAACAAATTGGTTGCTGGGAGTAAAGGGCTGATTTAAAATCGCACTGCAGTAGGCTGTTTGGGGATGTATCGGCTCTGCTGAGCAGGCATGGCGTGAGCGGGGGTACAGGAGGGCCCTGACGCTATTCAAGAAGCACTTGGACAACACCCTCGGAGACATGGTGTGAATTTGGGGCTGTCCTATGCAGGGACGGGAGTTGGACTTGATGATCCTTGTGGGTCCCTTCCAGCTCAGGGCATTCTATGAGTCTGTTTCTCAAAAGGGACAGTGCAGCTTCGGCCACGTGCAGCCTTCCCAGACCCCTGCTCTCCCAGGGTTGCTGTGATGTTTGGATGGTGGTGACCTGCCCTGTTGATGGCAAGGGAGCCTGGGATGAGGCAGTCTGCTCTGAGTATCGTACCCAGATGGGAGGTTGGTTCCCAGCTATGCTGAACGAGGAGGGCCAGGAGTTGGGTCTCTCGGCTGTAGCCCTGGCTGCTCCTGGGCTGAAGACAGAATTAACCTGCAGGCCTCTGCGGATGAGAAAGGAAGAAATCATGCCGAGGTGAAGTCTGCAAGCTGCCTTTCCTCTGAGGCTTAATGTAGAGGGTTCCCCAGACTGTGATTCTGTCCATACTTCCCTGCAGAGAGGTTTGATTAAACACGAGCACTTAAAGTTCGTACTTTCTTGCGGTGATAGAAGTGGAACACATCACAGCAGGGGCTCTCCACTTGCACATCCATGTCCTGCAGGTGCCTGGGCTGTCTAGGAAAGCCTCCTGTGCCACTGTCAGAGAAACGGGCTTTCCAGCAGGCACCATGCTGTCCAGCTTATCTGCCAATGAGGCTTCCAGACCTAGGCCTGCTGTGGAAAATTATTTTCCAGGCCTGTGAAAGGAGACTCCGGGGTTCCTATGGCCTGGAAAAATGGGGAAACGTCTAAGAATTGTGGGATAACGGGGAACAAGTGGGGAAGGACAGCCAGGTAATTAAGGTTGACTGTGGAGGGAAGGGGACTTCAGGCTTTGAAACATTGTACTGGAAGACAAAGGCTACTGAAATGTTATTTTTCAAGTATTGTACAAGATTTGAGAAGAGCTCAAGCAGTTAAGTAACTTGGTCTAGTTTAGCTGCACTTGTTTGTTTCATCTCATTTCCACATCCTATTCCTCAGTTAAGAGAAAGTTATCAGCAAAATTCCCCCGAAGTGTAAGTCTGTACCACTACAAGAATCCTGGTGGAAAACTGTACATTTCTGGGTGCGATCTGGGGGTTGTTTGCACACTTGCGTGTTTCAACAGGTTGTTCCTATCAAGTATAGAAAATGCAATACATGCATTTTCTAGATAGCTATTAGAATTATTTAATGAATTATTTGAATCTTGTTTACAAGATGATGAATCTGTTCCACTCCTGTTTCAGGAAAGGACAGTGTTTGTTGCGTTGCCTTTTAGTTGGGGCAGGTTGCACGTGCACAGATAACTGTGCTGAGTTGGCACAGGGTGGCCGTTAAACTAGAGGAGCAGTGGTGCCTGCTCCCATGTTCGCAGGTTTCCTTGGGATTGCTGCATGCGTCATAGTGTTCATTAGCAAATTATTTCCTTGAGAAAGCCACTGAAGGTGCTGTTCTATCACCTTTCAGACTACCACAGTGAAAATTTCCAGTGGGATGAACTCCAGCCTGACACTTCTGTAATAAAAGATGTATCTGGTCTTGGTCAGAAGCAGCCTGGGCACTGTGGCAGAAATGCTTTGCAAGTGGGAGGCTTGCATCTAAGGTATTCAGTGACAGGACAGTAGATGGCACTCAAGGATATGGAGCAGAATTTCTAGGCTTTTTAGCAACCCCCAAATAATGACTTTTTACAGCTGCTTCTGTGGAGCATTCTCATGCTGGCATTTCTGCCTGTACAGTCACAAAGAATCCGAGATGCTCATCAGCTTGGAGGAACCTAAACAGGGAATGTGTTTTTCAAGTCCTCTGCTCTGAGAAATACCAGAAATTGAAATAAACATCTGTGAGCATGACCAAAATATGGCTTATTTCCCTTGCTTGAAGTGATTTCTTGCCGTTGTCAGTCTCACTGACTGCTTGTACTGGTTTTTAACCTCATCAGACAAGTGAAATGTGACTCACACTGGCATGAGGTTCAGCCAGATGATTAACCCACTGTCCCTAATAGCTTTCCTGCTGTTGAAGAAGGTGCACTGCAGAGTAAGAAGGAAAGCTGACTCACTGAACTACTTTGATATCCCTAAATTCATCAAAGCACTTGAGCGTGGGTTGCACTTTCCATTGGCATTAGACTGATGCAAGTGCAGCGCTGCGCTGAACAAGGGCCAAAACAATGGTTGTATCCTGGTCACATCCAGCAGCCTGCGAGCAAACAGGAGGCAGAATCACTGCTGCCCTTCAAACTGCAGATCTTGCTTTGGCTTCTTATTATGCTTCATACCGTGAGATGCAATTCTTTACTTCCCCCTACAGAGGGGGAAAAAATATTGTCTGGCTGTGCAAGGTATACCAGACTAACAAAACTCCTGAAAACATTTGCATCAGTGCGCTCAAAGTTAATGCTAGTGATTTGCAGAAGTTGGTTTAAGTAGCTATGTCAATTCTTATTAAATTGGCCATCTTCCTATAATATTTAGTAAAAGCATTGGCTAGTTAGAGATGACAGACCTGAGCTTTCTGAATACAGAACCCTTTACATCAAATGAAGGAAATCCTTATTATGTCTCTTTCTGAAATCAGTCATTTTATCAGGATTTGGAGACCACTTTGTTCAGGTGCGTTGCCAGGAAGGAACCCGAGCTGAGAAAGAGGATTGATCCCAGGTAGGCTCCCAGACAGCTGTCAGGATGGCACGGACATCTGAATTGCCACTGAGTTATGCTGAAATCAAATTGAAGACCTAAAAACATCCACTGTATGGTTTGGTGTCCTCTCACTAGCCCCAGAGCCAGTCCTAGGGTAGAGCCATAGTTCAAACTTTATTTGATATTAGAAACTCTGGCTTCAAACAGATGGCTTCCTTGTTCCAACTCAAGTAGCAGCTCAGCAGCCAGCTGTAATCTGAATAATGCCACAGCACTTTCAGTTCTGAATTTTAGTTTTCTCAAATGATCTGTATGTTTTGGCAGCTATTTCTTGTGATAATGGATCTTTTTCAATTTCATCAAAAGTAGGGAAAACCACCTGTTTTTGTCACATATTCATGTGCTTTGTTATGAAACAGTCTTTTGGAAAATATTTATATTTTTACATTTAGAAGGTATTCATATGGGGTCTGTGTTTGCTCATGGGCTTATTTTCCAGCGTGTTGTTGGTTCAACTGTTGTTTTATTAGTTGTTTAAATAATAGGTGAAGGCTGATCCATAACCTGCATGCAGGAAATTAAAGGAGAGGCCACTGTCCTGCCGTTGTGCTGACATACAGAACCTCAGTGAAAAGAAAATGTTTACTGGTGTGAATATTTTATTAGACTGTGGTTTCATTTAGATGAAGTGTTATGAAGAACTTGTATTTCAGAACTGTGTGAAGAGATTGTATCTCTGTTGGAGTTAAAATGCTGTAAGGAACCCTTTATACAGTTGGTCATAAGTCGATGATACAATTCCATTAATTGTACCATTGCCTGGTTAACTCTGTATCACTCAGTGTAAAAATTCCAGATGCAGATACAGGTGCTTAAACTGTGAGCAAAGAACATTACTGAGCCTAGAGATTTTTCTTCTGACTACAAACATAGTTTTAGTCTCCACCAACAAATGAAAAAATGAATGTAACATATGGGTTCATGGAATGACAGACCACACACCAGAATAATTTGGTATTTCCCTAAGAGAAGAGATGCTGCCTTTGGGATGGCAATGGTGTTCTCTATGTTTTCTTCTTAGCAAACATCCCATTTTATTAGCAGGGTTGTTTTAAGTATAGTATGCGATAAAGCTGGTTCCTTGCATTTAAAATATTACTTAAATGATATAAAAACAACCTTTCCCTAGGTCAGATAATTGCATCCATTCTGGCTTTAAATTTGCTTCTTTCTTACAAGTCCTGTCAAGGATGCATGTCATTGCCTACTGGATAGAAAGCAAAATCTAACACAGTTATTTAAAATTCTCAAAACAGCATAATGGGTGCAATTGTTTAGTTTACAATAAAATAGTTACATCAATTAATTGCTGTAACTTGTGAGGCAAGAACCAAAAGACCTTTGGAGGCACATCCACCTCCACCAGTGTTTCCCTCGATGGTGGGGGATTTCCAAAGAAGACCCCACTGTTCTGGGCCCATTGCCTGCTGCTACCTGCCCCAGGTCCACTTGTGGCATGCTGATGGCTCCATGAGGTGAAAACTGAATAGCTCAGAGGAAAACCGAAGCTCAGGGAGGGTCACACGACCCAGTTTGGACGTGATCGGTGGCACAACTTAAGTAAAGCCTTTGTGCTATGGCAATATAGCATCTTCTAGGCGCAGAGGTTCAAGTCAAGTGCAGGGTGCCAGCAGTGGTCTCACCAATGCCACATCTGGACACAATGTCATCCTCATTTTCTTACTTGGTGGTCTCTTCCACCCTCTTAGCCATCATATCATCTGAGAGCCCATCCCCTGCTGAGCATCTGTTGGGACCCTCAAGCCTTTTTGGACTTGCAGAATTCAAGAATACAGCCCTTCTTCTAAAAGTCATCTTCATTCTTTGTGCGTAGATTATGTCCCTGTGCTTGGCTGTGCTAGAATATGTCCTATTTATGCAATCCAGATAGCTTTAAGATATCCTTTTTTTCCTCTAGAAAAATGCATGCTACAAACTTAAAGGTAAGCTCAATTTCTCATGTAACCCAGCACCCAGAGTTCAATATATCATAAAAACACTGAATTCCACTCTATTGATGATAAAATCAGAAACATTGGTAGTGCTGCTCTTGAGACCAGCTGTTCCCCTAGCCAGGAAGCTTGGCTGCACATGCATGACTCCTGCTGTGGACATGCTGGTAATCACTGAGGACTGCGGGGTGTCAAGCAAGAATCTGTGTACTTCTCAGGCATGATGGAGATTTCCAGCACTCTGTGGTGTGAGTCTCAGGGTGATACGGATGTCTCTGAGTCATTTGTCCATGTAAATCTGAAGGAAATAAATTAGCAAAAAAGAGATACATTGCTTTACACTTACTGATGTGGCATTTCAGGCTAAGAAATACTTTGCTTCCTAGTAAGAGAGAGAGAGGAGAATCATTTAAATTCTTTCATTCCCTTGGGAATAATGCAATGCAGTAATGTTAAAACCGTACGTAATTGCTTTCTATTTTTGTAAAGCCTATGGCAGCTATGAAACTTTAAAGTGAATACTGGGAAGTCTGGTTAGTATAAAGTGCTTCAATTGCAATACATTAATAGTGCAATGGGGGTAAAAAGACTTGTAGCAGTGGGCAAGGGTAGGCTTTTTTCCACAGCCCAGAACAGTGAATTTCCCTGGAACATGTGGAAAAAATCTTCAAAAGCTACAAAATCTATCAGAAAGTGACAGCTTTTGGGTGTATCTTCTGGGTTTCTCTTTCCCACCATCAGCATGCTGCTCTGAGTTACAGCAAGGAAGCCTGAGCCAATGCCACTATTGGGGATCGCACTCTCCTCATTTTGAAAGGCTGTATCCTCATTTCTCAGGGAATCAGGCGAGGCATATCCTGGATTTTTTGTCATCAACCTTTCTGAGAGTCAGAGCACTACACAGAGCAGTAGGTCAGTGCATGGCCATGGCACAAAAAGGATGATCAAGAGGTGCTTCAAGCATGTGCTCTGTTGCCATGTTAACTGCTGGGAAATTGTGCTTTGTACTGGGATTAAGATTCTTTCAAACATAATTAATTCCTAACATTTTTAGTTCAAATTTTCAAGGCTTACTAGTAGTTAAAGTGAAATGTTAATACAGTAAACGTCAGAATCCCAGAAGGAGAAATATTACATGTATTTTAGGTTTTGGCCAAGTCAATGAAAGAGGTTCTGTTTGAACAGAGAAGCATCTCTAGTTCTTATTCTGTACCTCTTAGCTCTGTTTTTTTTCCCCTGTATATATGCATATGTATATATACACTATATATATGTGTATGTATATATAAAATGTCATAATGACATTTAATAAAAATTTGTCATAAAAGACAAAATATACTCTTATTCTTCCTGTGTGATTTTGAAGGGCGGCTTTTACCCTTTTATCCATCACCATAGATATAAAGCACTGGCTAAATACAACGAATGTGTTCTGAGCCTTTTCCAAATTCCTGTTCATGGTGGGAAAATAAATGATTGCTGCAGCTTACTGTGAGTTTGCCTTGACAAATTTCTGAAGCTACAGGGATGAATTTTGCATAACTCTTCACTTTATTGTGGTGTAAGCAGGTATTATGTCATTATTATTCCAGATTTGTCCCAAGTATCCTGGGGCAGACTGCGCTATAGAAATAGTAAATATGTACAAGCAATAGTCATATTTTAAAATGTAAACAGAGTGAGCCAGTCCATTTGTAGCGTGGGGTGTGTTTGCCTGTATGTGTACACACAACTCCTGTCTGCTCCAGCTTAACACAAAAACCTGGGTAAAGCTCATGAGATTTTGTCTGAGGCTTTGGGGAGAAGGAAGGGGGTTTGTATCAGCCTCTGTCTATTCTGCAGTCCCACAGTTTCTTTTGAGCTGCAGGTTCTAACCTTTTTTTTCAGTTCAGCCATTCTCCTACAATCTGGAGTAATTCTGTTTTACCATTTGACATAATTAATTTTGCTTCCATTTGCTGTGTTTTGGATTACTCAGTCACCTCCTGCTGCAGTGACTGGTAATTTTGACTCTCATGCAGTGAACAGCACAATGACCATGATAACAGTGTTATACAACACTTTTTACCCGTACGCATAAAACCTCTGGCAAAAGTGATTAAATTTGATTGTTGCCATCTTTCTTGATGGAAAGCACAAAAAATTTAAGGGAACTCTCATCCTACAGCAAATTAGCTACACGCAGAGATGGTCTGTGACTTTGCCAAAATGCTTTTGAGTTTCTGTATTTTGCTGCCAACAGTTTGTGCCCATCTCAGCTGTTCAGTGATGCACAGGAACTGTGGTTTGCTTTTTCACCCCAGCGCAGGAGATGAAATCTCACCTACGGACCGTGACTCCTGGTTAAATATGAGTGCTTGACCCATGTTTCCTGTGAACAATGACAGCATCTCGGGTTCCATGAGATGCTGTTCAGCATTGGAGGCTGAAGCGATACACGCAGGCATTCTGCAGAAGTTTCCTTCCAGGATTTCATACATAGTGTTTTTTATCCTGATCAGAGCCAGAAGCTAATACTGATCTAAAACTAATAGTATTGCAATAGTCTTCTATAAGCTTTTCTCTATGAATTTGTCCACTGTGAACTTCTAGCATCCACAAAATGTTTGGAGGCAAAAATCTGCAGTTTACTTACACGCTGCATAAAGAAATACTGCCTTTTGTTCTGACATGCTGGATCCTTCTAATTCCCTTCAGCACTCTCCTATCTGGTCTACCACCCAGTGCATTAAATATATGACTTATTTTAAGGGCATAGATTAATTCAAGGTACAAAAATCTGAGTTTCTTACAAAGAATTTGGTTTTTGCTTACCCAGGTGTTTAGTACGGTTTCATTCTTTCTGGAGCCAAATTTGGACCAAGATGCCTGGTTTCCATTGGAAATGCAATTACAGAATTTTAGAAGTGCTGGGGTCCAAGAATTAATTTCACTCAGTCATCAGCACTTCTAAATATATGGTAATTGATATTCTTTGTGTATGAAATGAGATAAAATAGAACAAATTAGAGAAATGTTACCTTCTACAGATAAAGTATTTCTGAGGAAGATTGTTTTAAAGATATAACATCGTTAACAGAATTGGCTTTTTAATCCTTGTTTGCATCTTGGCGCAGTCACAGAGCACATTTCCTGTGTTTTGTACTTTTCTTCAAAACAGATTTAGAATAAACTTTCTTTCTTTTTGTACAAATTACTGGCTTTGTAGGCTGTGTAGGTGTTTTTCAAATCCACGCACTCTGCTTACTTAAAAGTAATTGCATTTTGAGATAGGATATATTATGCCCTTCCTATCAAGGTACCGCCATGTGTTACAAGCTGCCATTCTACAATTTCCAGAGTGATATTTTATTATTGCAGATCATTTTAGGAAGCTTCCTGAGAAAGCAAAAAGACTCCTCATATAACTGCCTTTCAGCTAGAAGCATAACGGAGTGCTTTGGGACAGCAAAGACTAAAAGGGTTAGCCGCTAGGAGGGCTCTCATGTCACCTCTATGTTTAAAGACATCCTGACAGTTTGCCCTGGCAGTAATTCTGGGCAGCATTACTTTGATCTGTTGGTGGCTGTGGTTCCGGCAGTGCCAGGGCTGACAGCAGGTGACACCTACTAACCTCACACCATGGGTATGAGCTGTTGCTTTTGCTTCTGCCAATTTTTTGGTTATAATGCTGTTGCCTATTTTACATCAACAGCAGAAGTTATTCCAGCGGGAGTCAGTCATAGGAGGTGTTCAGGTAGCTCGAAGGAAAAAGTAAGAGAGGCTATTCATCATCCAGTAATGCTGAAAAGGTGGTTGCTGTAGAAACCTCTTCCAGGTGTAGCAAATGTCAGGAATCAGATTGTACCCGCTGCAGTGCCATAGATCAGACTGGAGGTGCTCCCACACGCAGGGAGCCTGGAGGCTTGGTGTCTCTTTCTGGAGGCACCAGAGATTTCCTGGCCGTCTGCCTTATGGGGGAGCAGCCATCACCATCACCGTGTCTCTGTGCACAGGCTGCTGCAGTCATGATTGCCTCATGCATATTCTCAAGGACCACTTCATCCATCAAGGCACGCTCCCCAGTGCTTCTCTGCAGGTCCAGTGCTCATAGCTCATTTCAGGCTGTATCAGAAAGCTGGCTTTAGCAACTCAGAGGGAGAAGTAGTGAGGGATAAAGCGTGACTGAATGTGTTTTATTTTGGGCTGGCAGCAAAAGCCTGGGGCTGTACAGGGAGCACAGGTACAGCTTGAAGGAGATCAGACTTTTTCTTCCCTGGAGCATTCACTGAGGCATCATTAAAGACCCAGCAAATTAGAGGTGTGCTTAGCTGGAGCTCCAAGCTCAACTGCAGGTTTATGGCAACGATGTCCTAAGCTGTTGCAAAGTATGAATGAGAGCAGGAGATGTGAAATTCGATCATAGCTTCATAAAGGGGCTGAGTCATAATTTAACCAATTTCAATTCAGTCATACAGCAGAGGTGCCTTTTAAAGTAAAGATGCTTCAGCCACAAAGTGCTTTACTTCGTTCCCTTTGATAAGGAACTCTTAAACGCTTGCTGCTTTGGATTTCAGTGCACTAACAATCCATCTAGTAGGGGTGGCATAAACTTGCCAAAATAAATGGTTTACCTCCCCAGAGCTGAGGTCTCGCGTGGGTTTCATGAGTTACTTAGCACTTATTCTGTGGGTTTTCCACTGGTAAAATGAGCTAATGTGTCCATCTCATTCTGCTGTGCTCTCTGTGTTCCTGGCCTTCGCTGGACCAAGTTGTAATAACTTGCTCTGGTCCAGTTCATCTCGGGTTTCTGCATGCAAGGTATCCTGGGTCTCTCTTGGCTGGGTAATTTGTTTCAAAATATGCTTTCTGAGACTAACGTTTCTCCCTTTCTATTTGAGATCAGTAGGATGGAGCTGCATCGTTCTTAATATAACATTGCTTCTGCAGAGTGATGTTTCTGATCCTCAGGGTAAACTTCAAGATTGCTTTAGATATCCATGTTTTGAATGAAGACACAAGAATATATCATTATTCAACTATTATGAAGTCTCTCATGTTCTCAGCTGCTGAGATACTGTTGATTTGTTTTGATAAGTGTGTTAGAAGCCCAGAGCTTGACAGGACATGTTACTGATCTCATGCAACCCATTCTGGGTATTAACAAGGGACTATCACTCACAAATCAGTTTTCTCTTAGCTTTAATTTAAATACCAGTGCCCTTTGAGGATCTTTCTGGGTCACTTTTCTTCTCAAGCTGTACTTCAACACTGTGTAAACTGATTAATAAATACAGGCACCCAAATTAGCTGCATGCCAGCTGCTGTCAGATGTAGCTATCTAGTCTGTTCAGTTTGCTGGTTTGTCTCTGTGAAGAATAACACTCAGCTCTGTCTACCCTTAAAACAGTTTTCAGATTTCAGTCACTCAATCCCGGCTGCTCCGTAAGGAGGCAAGTATTCCTCTGTTAAGGGACGCTGCCTGGGGAGAATATTTAAGGTGAAGTAGTGTCATTTAGCTGGTTGTTAAACTGTGGAGAAAAACTGACTGCTACCTTCCTCTTCAGCAGACAGAAACTGAGAAGTACGTATTGAGAGAGCTTTAGAAAGGGTCTGAGTGAGGTTAATGCCACATAGCTCTATGCAACCCATGAAAAGACTGTGATGAGGCAATTACAAATTAATGTAATATCTGATTTTGTAAAGATATGGGGGAAAGGTTAAGAGAGAGGAACAGAGCTAGAATGGTCACTTGGAGGCACTGCCAGATCGATGTTCCTTTGCCTTTAGCTACTGGTTATGGAAAACAGATGTGTGGGAACTGGCTATGGGTGTATGGAGTGCCTGGAGCCAGGGACTGCCAGGAGAGAGGCCCCACGGGAGGCTTCTTCGTCCACTCCTCGTGCACGTGCCCCCTACTGGTATCGTAGAGTTAAAATATCCCAACAGTTTCTCAGAACTGCTGGCCTACCTTCCCAAATTATTTCCTTTTCTTTTTTTCTTTCATTTCTTTTCTCTCTATGTTTCAGATTATGCTTGGCCTTTGCCTAAACAGTTGTGCCCTATATGGATTTCCCTAGATGTGCTCTTTTCAACTGCATCTATTATGCATCTCTGTGCCATCTCTCTTGATCGGTATGTAGCAATACGCAATCCCATTGAGCACAGCCGCTTCAATTCCCGCACCAAGGCTATTATGAAAATTGCTGCAGTTTGGACCATATCCATAGGTAAGCAATGTGGCTCATGATCTTAAGTGTGTCTTAATGAATAATAGTGTTACTCCAATTTTCATTTAGGATTTTTAAGAGGATACTCAAATTAATTTACCTGGCCTGCATGCCTGAATATAATAAATGATTACTGGGAAATAGAAGTCTCTCATTGCAATTGGTCAGTGACCAAACTAAGTAGTCATTTTTCAGAATACCACCACTTCCGATGCTGAAGCATTGCTGCTGTGTACATATCAATACGCCGATAACGACAGTAACACAGACAAATGGTACTATAAAACTGCTGTGTAAACAAAGCAGAAAATAGCATTAGCAAAGGCACTGGAAGGAAAACCCAGCCAATACAAATGGCATGTCTGCGCTGCAGCCGCTGCAGCTAAACTCACTTGTATTCTGGTAGCAGTTTAAGTGAAGCAGCACAGAAGTCAAGGCAGGCTAACAGTGAGGTATTTACTGCTCTTGCACAGGCTTTATGGTCTATATTATACTCTGCCACAGCTGGTTTGCTGCTAGTACTGAGCTAGCAAGCTAGAAGTTGTAGTAAATGAGGAGTAGACGTAGAAGACACTTTGATAAAAAGTGATAAATAAAGCAGCAGTAAAATAAGGAAGAAAAGGAAAAATGATAGCAAGATGACTCTATAATGTCAGGAATTATGTGAAGAAAAACATTTTTGGGGGAATTCTTTCAATGTGCTTTATAAAAGAGACGTTTGGGGCAGGGTCAGAAGAATTGTATGACCACTTCTCTCTGCTGTATTGCCTTTTTTGCTTGAATAAAATGCAGTCTTACAAAGCTTTAACATTTAACTTTTCTTTATAAAGTAGTTGTCACTTTCAGTACTGTACTGCAAGGAAAAGTGTATTTCAGGTGCTTGAACTTCTGGGGTTTGCCTGCTTTAGAAGTGGAACATGACACTGGATGTCTGGGTGCTGCAGGGGCCACTTTTGAAGAAGCTTGCCATGGGAAAAGGCTATGGAGGAAAGTGAAAAAATAAGGGAAATATACCTTCTTTCCTCATGAGTATAGCAAGAATATCTGTTAGAAACAAATTTTCAAGTTCCACAGGCCTGCTACAGTTCCTCTAGGTAATAAAATCCACAGTGAAATTGGATTGGGTTTAATCAATTAATTGAATACTTTTTTAAAAAAGTATTATTTTAAATTCTCTCTGCTGAGTGTTTGGCATAAGAGAGAAAGCCGCTGAATTCAGTGCATGAGCAGTCATTGCGAACAACTTCACATGCAGGGTGCTTGGGCTCGAGTGGCACAGGCAGTTCAGAGGCGGCGCAGAACCTGTGCCCTGTGTTGCCGCGTAACGCAGAGGGAGCGGCGGTTAAATCTGTCGGAAGCATTCAGTAGCGTATTGCAAAACCTGGGCAATAAGACTGTTCTGCTTCCATTTCTGGAGCTAACTTGCAGATTTTCGCCTGTGCTGCCTTACATGTTGCAGATATACCCTTAGAAATTTTGGCTAGAGCTGAATGTGACTGCACACACAAGTGCCTTGCGGGCTATGTTGTGGTTTGGACTATGGGTCCAAGGAATAAAGTAAGACAATGAGTACTTCATGCGTGGTTCACTGAGTAAGCAAACTAGTAAGCAAATCTGGGGCCTGACCAAATAGATATACAGACAGCCGTAGACCTACCTCTTCCTGGAGTTACTGGGCGGGGAATGGGCTCAGGATGATGGAAAATAGGAACATTATGGGCTCTACTGTCCCCCAAGGACAGAAGTACCTGACCCAGGATAGGCAAGGTGACTTTGAGCTCTAGAATAGAAACACCTCACCTCTGCCCAGCTTCCTCAGGTGATGTTTAATAAGTCTGCATTTATAATAGGATGTGAAACAGGTGAAGTTAATGAACACTAAAAGAAATAGCCTGGGGAGGCGATGGAATGGCACTTTTCTTTTGTAGGCACATGGCGCCAGCCCTCAATAAAGCAAAGGGTGCTGCATTGCATTTATTCCCCAGCCTCCAAAAAGAAGCAGCTGTGAGCCGTCACTCAGCGGGGTGTCTGCAGTGCACAATGCCTTGGGGGACTGCCCTGGGCGTAACAGCTGTACCTGTGTGCCCTCCTTTGCAGGGTTCATAGCTGAGAGGGTGTACAGCATGTCTCGGCTTTGTTTATGTTTTGTTCATTCTCTTTGATGCAGATACAGCTGGCCCAGGGGAGTCTTTGCTTGCATCCCTTTTTTTGAAGATACAGGCAGAATTGATACTCCCCAGAGAGTCTGCTCAGGGCACTGAATTGCTCTTGGATTTCCACCCTCCCCAGTGCATGCGATAGGGTTTACCCATTTACTCAGGCTTTCTCCAGAAGGTTGCATTAAATGGAGAAAGAAAAACTACTCTTGGTATGTATCTAGCTTATTTTAGCATAATTATTTTTACTTCATAAATGAATTTAGAACTGTGACAGGCACAGGAGTAAATGGAATGAAAGAGAAGAACTCACCCAAAGTGTATTCTTGCTGTCGTCTTCTGGCTTTTAACTATTTGTCATTTGGAAAGGCCTGATGAAATCCCAGGCAATTTCAAGGGGGTGAAATAGGTTAAGTAAATTCACCCTCCCTTCAGTATTAAGTATCAGAAAATAATTTGTGCATTTCTGTATAGGATTAAATATCAAATTCAAAGCAGTACTTAAGTGCAGGTTGGTCAGTTTGCATTTCCTAAATCCTACTTTGGTTGGACTGAAGAAACTTTTAAATGCATGCCTTGTAAAGAACCCTGAATTCCGTTCCTGAATAAGAATTTAAAGTAGGAAGTGAAAAGCAAGTAATTTATATTAATTTAGTAGCTTTTGCATTCCATTTTCCCGAAATGTTAATGCCCACAGCAAAATATATAATAGAGGTTCTTTGCTCATTGAGCTATGAATTTGGCAGGTTGCACAAGCCTAAACCTATGATTAAGTTTTTAAGCAGGGGAACATAACAGAGGCCTCCTGTCTGTTGGCAATTGCTTTATGAATGGGCCTTTTCCAAAGCCCTCTTTGTTCCAGATTAGAGAACATCACAGCCAGTTGTCCTGTGTTTTAGCAAATGTAACCTGAGCAAGACTTTCTGAGTTCAGGTAGAGTAAAAGTGGGTGCTGTGAAGTGCTGGGGTTGTAAAAATTAGTTTTGTGATAGATAGCACCGTGCTGAGGCTGGAAATAGAAATGTAGGCGACAGAAATATCCACACAATTGAAAATGAAAATAAATTATAGATGTGAGCTTGCTGGCAGAATCTTGATGTTGTTTCAAGTCTGCGGACTTTGCCATTGCAAGTGCAAAGGTTTTCACTAATAACATGTGGACTTAACCGTCTCACCGGACTCCCTGTATCCTGCTCTGAGGAAGGTGGTCTTGGGCCACCCTGGCCAAGAGAGGAGATCCCCATGCAGCTTTCCACAGCAGTGATGAGGAGTTAGTCAAACTCTAAATGCACACTGTAGAATACAGGAGAAAGTGTTAACTGGTAATATTAATATAAAAGAAGTATCACTTTGGAAAAATGAATGAAAGAACTTCAGTGATGTGGAAGGATGCACACACATTGCTTCTGATATGAAAATAAGTAAAACATTTTAATTCTGAAGCTCCTCATGGCCCAGCTCTGTGCTTGCTAGCACAAAAGGGGTTTTCCACTGCTTCCCAGAAAGTTCAAGATTTGGTCATTTACTAGAAAGAGCCAGAATTACACATACTAGCGACTTCCCAGCTCACAGTTTTACATCCTTAGTAACAGTGTAAATTCAATTTACTTGATAAGAGACCGAGGTAAGTCGTCCTTTAAATTCTTGTCTTTGTATCAGTGCCATAAGCAGACCCCATGTCTTTTTAGTTTGTTTGAAAACAGAATAAGTAACAAAAAAAGGAAATATGGTGTTGAGTTATGGTTATATCCTGATATGTGTTGTGTTCAAACTGGACTTTTTTCTTTTCATTCTCGCTCTGACTCAGTAATGATGTTATAATTTTGATTTCAGGTGGATATCCATGGTTTGTCTGTATGATAAACCATTCAACTTTAAAAAGGAATTTTACATCCCCATTTAACTTTCATACGACTCCATTGTTTTATTGAGGAGATCTGTTTCTAGAAGTATGAAAGATGTGTCCTCTAATGATCAGTAAATGGTCATCTCAGTTTAAGTGATCTTATGTCTAACAGCTTTTTGCTTCTGCCCTGAGTGTTCCTCTCTCACACAGGCTGAGTAGCCCCATGCATGCAAGCTGTCCTTAAAGAGCCTCCAGGTACCAGTTAAGCCTTCTCCTATCTCACTGGGGATAATCCTAGTGGGAAGTGACACTCAGTTTGAGGAGCATGCTTGGAGTGGCACCACTAATATGAAAAGGAATTGTCTCCTTACAGACTACAGCATTGCTTTAGTAGGAGGACAGTAATACTATTGCTGAGAAAAATGGTTGCATGGAGGTAAAGGGTGACTGGAGTAATTCGTGTAGCCTCCCATGGATCATGGTTTTAAAGCATGTTTAAGGTTTTGGTTTGCACTTCTACCCATAGGTGTGTCTCTGGGATCAGTGACTTCCTCAGCAAGGCATTTGTTTGTTCCCATGGCGCACTTGCTGACGGGGCACACGTGCTCCTGAGCACCCTCTGTTTGGTGCTGGGCAGTAGTTTCTCCTGAGAGACTGTGCTTTGGGGTAGGAGCACACACCCATTAATTCCTTTGCAGGCTTCAGGCTCTGGTTATCAAACAAACCTTTGGACACATTCCATAGAAAAAAATGGCAAAAACACTGCTAATGGAGAAGACAACAAATGGAAGGTCAAAATGCGTTGTCAGGATTTTGCTCAAACCTTTCCAACCAAGCAGGCTGGTTCTGGTTGTGGCTCCTCACTTGGAGGCAAAGAAGCAGTGTTAAGACAACTGTTGCTGGCAAAGCAAAGGTTAGACAGGCGCCCTTCACCACCTGGAAAAGTGTACAAATTCCTGACTGTGAGCACTGCTTTGGTAGAAGGACAGTAGTACTATGCTGAGAAAAATGATTGCATGTTAGTAAAACCTAAGAAAGGATAGCATTAGTTTCTCTCCAGATTTGGGAGAAAATTGTATTAATGTATTTTTGCCTTTTTATGTTTGACATTATATGCCTGCCAGTGTATGTTTGACTGAAGTTCTTCCCTCATGAGCATGAGGGTCATAGCTGATGATTTCTATAGGCAGAGATGCCGCAGTGGTGGCAATCCTGATAGCGTTTGTTAGGCTCAAGCGAGCGCAGAGGTGGCATTAGCATTGTAGGCCAGGCTACTACTTCTGGTAGAACAGCAGTACAGGTTTGTGCTCATAAAACCTTTTCAGGCCTATCTTCTGGTCGTGGGTGAGACAGAAATAGGCCTTGCTTTATGGCCTAGAGCATGACACTGAGGCTTCTTCTGCCTCTGTTTCCCATTCGTTGGAATTGACTACAAGGTTTTCTCTGGAGACTCCCTGTTGCCTGAGTGGTTGCACCGTGATTCCCAAGAGGGACATTGATCTCCCTAGCACATCAGCAAGAGTTATCAGGGTGAGGAAGATCACAGCAGCTGATAACAAGCTGAGTTCATAGCAAGGGAACTACCTTGGGATTGCAGCCACAGGTGCCTGGATTGATCTGATTTTGTTCATCAGACGTCAGTGAAATGTTTTTCCTGGGACAGCAGCAGGTGGCGATAGTCTGTGAAGTGTTTTGCACAGAGGATGGATTGACCTTCCCACCACATCTGTTCCCAGGGGCAAGGGCCGTGCTGGTGTCTCGTTTGAGGTTACTGCTACTGAGCATCAGTTCAGGCATCACCGTTTGGTCTCTTGGGGAAGCCCAGCTCTGGCAGCAGGTATGCTGGGAGCAGGACCAGAGGCCGCACCCCCTTTGTTCAAATGTACCATTCGAAACACACGGCTGAGCAAACCAAATGAAGTAATTCAGCAAAATAGAAAGGCAGGTGGGAAAATAATTTATTTCTTCTGTCTTTTACTGGTGTTTGCTGGTTTTCCATGTGGGCTCTGGTTGTTTAGTGGCCTCACAAGGTTTAAGTAAAGGTCAGCACCTTGTTCAGGCACAGTCAGTAATTACATTCCTCTGTTTGCAGTTGTGCTCGTTGCAGGCAGGGGGATCCTTCAAAGTTCAGCCCCAGCCAATATCTTTGTCTTGACTCCAAAGTAAATATCTTTGACTTTAAACCAATGCGAGGCTAGCACTGTTTTACGAGAACGATTAGATAAAACTAGACCTAATCCAGCCCTGAAGGTGCATTGTTGCTGTATTAACACATGAAACGCACTGCAATTAGTCTGCTGGCATGTGGAGAATGTATGGAATTGTTGTGGCTTTGAACACTTCAAAAGCCCACGTTCTTCAATTTACCTCTGAAGAGCGTTGCTTCCTGAAACCAGTGCCTTTTCTTTCACAGTGCAAGCCAGGAGGCTACTGTCTGTTGGGGTTTACTTCTCGCTGTTTGTTATTTACTATTAGAGAAATGTGGAGGCACTTTGTGAGACACGTCTGTTAAGAAACAAAACAGATTTGTTTTCGTTGTCTTTCCCCTTTTCTGAGAGAGTTAGGGGAGTCGGTTCCTATTTTGTCTAGCAAATATTAATGCTAATGCATAGTTACAGCAGCTGCTAACATTCAGGTGAATGTCTCTTTAAAGTTGTAAACCACGTTTATTTTGTTAAATTCTAAATATGAGGTTAAAGATATGGGTTTAAGCACGCAGTGTTTAGCATGGTCAGTAGTGTTCTTGGTTTTGCAGCACAGACTGCTTTTGTGGCAGCCATAGGCTTGTTTAGCACACAGCTCGCTCTCTGCTTTTTTTTTTTTTTAAATAGTGTGTAAATGCCAGGAGGAGACTAGTGAGGTCCAGAGCCCACCTGCATCAGCAAAGCCCTTGCCGTGGGCCGCAGTGGACTTGAAATTCAGTGCTGACACCAGGAGAGGTGATCCCTGGCATTGGCAAGCCTAGGTACCTACAACAAAATATGACCCCTCTTGTGTTCAGCCCTGAGAATCCCACACATGGAAAGACAGAGTAAACCCGTACGCAGGCCTCTGTTTTCTTTAGTGAGGTTGTTGTCCCTGGAGGAAATGAACTATCTTCTTGTATATGAATGTTGTGAGAAAGAATGGCTATTACTTCCTTTCTTAGTGGAAATAACCATCAAAGACTCCATCTTTCCAATGACCTCTATCAGTCTCATGGGCTTTCGCAGAAGAAAACAAGATATTAAATTAAACACAAAACCATTATTGTTTTTCATTTAAGTCTAAATTCTGTGAATGTCAGTTTGGACTTTTTAGCCAGCTTTTTCTCTGGAACATGCGAATAAATGTTTTACAAAGCTGTATTTGTAGTCATCTGGGTTTTGTTTTATTAATTGAGAATCTGTGAAGAGCATCTGTTACTCTGTGTCCACAGCATCATCCCAGCCCCATTTGGTGAACCGTTCTGTTGGCCTAAGAACATCTTTAAAGCTGACAAGAACCAGTTAGAACAACAACTCTAATTGGATTTGAAATCCCGAGGATCTCTCTCTGTCTTGCTTCCCACTGCTCTGTCAGCCAGAGCCTAAAGGAGGGGAGAAGAGAAAAAATTGCATTAATCTTTTCCCTTGTGAACTGCTGTGGTGAAAAGGGGTGTCCTGCTCAAGCTGCTGCTTGACAGAAGGGTGCCCAGAGCTCCCAGTGTTGAGCCTAGCAGGGACCTGGTTCATGGCATGGTGGCTGGTTGTCTCTTCTTACTGGGGCAAAACCAGTTGCCCTAGGCACTACTCAAACATCAAGCAAGAGGACCAGGTTTGCTCTGAAGAGCAAAGTGTGATATGCAATAAGCTTGCACAGCTTTTACCTTGCAAGTGTTTGGAACAACACCCCCTCTCTTTGGAAATTTACTGCCTCCTTCGTTAGAAAGGGTTATATGGCACAGCTGGAAAATGCCTCCAAGGCTAGAGACCTCAGCTCACTAGATCAGCCTGATGTTTGTTGATGATGAGTAGCTCAGTTCAGGCGCAAGGCATGAGCTTATGAAACGCTCTGCACTGGGGCTTGGAAAGCTGAACAGCAGTAAGGGCGGACAGCAGTAGGCTTCAGAGCCTCCTGCTTGGTTTGGCACTCACTGTCCTTGTACTGGTATAGAGTGTTTGGCTTTCTCTGACCAACTGACCTTAGTTCTTAAATTATGAAGTTACAACCGTAGTGTTAGTGCTGTAGGTTGCTTGAGTCAAGTGGAGTTGAATGCCTTCTCTGTGCTTGTTCAAACAGCTGAACTCAAGCAAGGCAGACATTCATGTTTACCCGTGTTCAGAAGCCATGGGAATGCTCAGTAGCAAGCACAGCATGTACTGATCACGGTAACCCTACTGAAATCAGGGCCAGGGTGTGAGCTGTGTCTGCCAGCAGGTGTTTGTACACGTGGGATTGTGGCAGTAGCAATTTTGCAGTAATCCCCCATGAAGGAAGCCCTTCTGGGGTGTCCGAGACCTTCCACGGTTCTCACTGCTGGGGTGGCGTAGAGTTAGCCCCTGCTGCCCAATTTGTGTATCAGACTTAGTTTCCTTTAGGGCTGGATTGTGGGGCAAATCAGTGATAAATCTCATTTTAAAGAATGAGTTAAAAAGGACAAGTGTGAGGCAGAAGAAAGCGTTTGAGATGAGGGTAATGCTGCCCATTCAGCAGTGCTGTGGGCTACCTGGCAGCTGAATGAATGTGTTTTGGCAGCTCCTTCGAGGGCATCTTTCTTCCTACTGCTGTTAACAATGGGATTTTCCTGGATTGGAGGAAAGAGCAAATGAAGACCTGGTGCTCTCTCTCTTCTGTGCTTTCTCAGTTTGAAATCCTGCTTTGTTATGGAAGGGGTGAGGGGCACTTTTCCATTAGAGCAGCTACCTCCTCATTCCCTGTCATCAGTCTGAGGTATCTCATGCTCATGCAGAGTTTTAGGCTGCCATCAGTGCTCTTGATTTGTAAGTTCATCATATCCCAGAACTAGGTTATTCTTTCCAAATGTACTTTATGTGTGTGACCACGAAGATATCCCGAAACCTCACCTCATTTCCATTGGCTAAAGCAATAACACTAAATTCAATGATGACTACTTCATGAATTAACCTTTATTCATTTTGGAGTTTTATTTACAAAAAGTATGTGTTATAGAGGGCTCTAAAGCATAAAATTATCCATGCAAATATAATCCCAGTGTAATGCCATTGATCTAATTTCTTCTTTGTGTAAAGACTGCTCTTTCCACCTCCCACCACTTCCTGAATGTCTGTGGTTTGATGGAGCAAAGGCATTAGAAAGATGTTTTTCATGATAAAGAGACAATGGCTTGATGGGAGGGAGGTTACTGCAGTCACAGGGATTTGGCACAGGCAGCTGTAACAGGAGTTAACATATCAGAAAAGAGGTAACTGCCTTGCCAAGGGTAAGCTGATAAACATCAGCATGTAGAGGGAAAGAAGAATGAATCCTGGAACTATCACTTGGGCTAAGGAAACACATGCTATAATCACAGAAGGCATTTATAGTAATTACTTTTCGGAAGAAATTCCTACACTAGATTACTGGCAAATGATAATTTTATGGTAATGACAAATTACAGATGTATTCTTCAGAATCCTGGAAAACACTTAGCTGGAATGGGAAAAAATGCCCTGGTTAATCTCTTTAGTATGTTACTCTTTCTGTTTAGAAATTCAGAGTCCCACAGGATTCATTCTAGGACCTGTGCTGTTCACAGAAACCCCCCCAAAAAACCCCCAGACACGACAGTGGCCTCAGCATTGGTTATTTCTTGGGTGAAGGAGCTAAGGAAGGACATGGCCAGCCTCACAGTCTGCGGAGTGAGTGCTCACGGACAGCCAGGTGGCCAGAGGGCAGGAAAGGGATAACAGAAGATGTTCTGCTGCTCCCTAACTGCTGGGATGTGCAGCTTTTTCCTTTCTTTAAAAGGACAGAGAGAAAAATTTGAAAATAAATGGAGAAAGATAATCAAAGGCATAAAATGAGTTTGGCATGAGGAGAGAGTAAATAGAATAGCATTCTTCAGTTCCAAAAAAGATATCAGACAGTAGGGATGATAAAGGTCTGTAAAATCACTGAGAAAGTGGAAAAAGTGACCAGAGAGTGATTATTCACTGTTTCTCACAGTAGAGGAACTAAGGGGAGCCAAAGGAAATTATCAGGCAGCAAATTTAAATTTAGTAACAAATGCTTTGTTCACATGACTCACAGATAGGTTGTGGAACTGAATGCCGCTGAGTATTGCAAAGTTATAAATGAGATCAAGAATTTATGGAAGATAGGGGTCTCAAAGGTTATTTTAGAAACAAGGTGTGGATGCAAGTTCTTGCTGTGGAATTTTCTAAGCTATAGTGCTGATAGCTGCCCCATTTTGTGTACCATGGCTCTAAACTTCTGGTACCTGCCAAAGTCAAGAGACAGGGCTAGATGATCCCAAGATGGTCTAACTAGATCTGGCTCATCATGTCTTTTCTGTGTTCTCATGTACACATAGGTTATGGTATTAAAAAATATGCTGTTGCTTTTGTTGTTTTTGGCTGTGTCTAGACAGATTTCTTTGGAAGGTTTCGGGTCTGTCCTGATGTGGGACTGAGTAAGTTTGGGTCTCAGTATGCACCAAAAATATTTGAGTGAGATCCAGTACCTGTTATGAGTCCTGTATTCCCTCTTCTTTCTCTCACCACAGTAAATTGCTGGTGACTTTCACAAGGTAGAATAGAGCAGGTATACAGATACATTATCCTTAGAGGAAAACAGTGTTGGAGGACATTAAGTAAATGCATCTGAATTAGAGCTATTCAAAATACTTTCATTCTTTCACTCCTTCACTCTGCAAGGGACAGGCCAGTAGCTAGCCCTGGGTGTGGGCTACTATGTGCAGTCCTGGACAGCCATGCTCAGGGCTTGACATGCTGTGTGCTCTGCCCCTGTGCCAAACAGCACGGACACGTAGCCATCTGCCCTCCACGCAGGACTCCTGCTTCTGCTTCAGAAAGGCCTGATGCCCTGAAATCCTGGACAAACAAGCAGTGCTGCATGATGCTGAAGAGGAAAAGAGATCCAAAATGGTCTTAATCCCACTTGTCTGCCATGAAGTCCACAACTGTAAAAGTGCTGTGCCACCAGGATACAACAGAAACTGCCTTGGCAAGTGCAGTGATTCCTGAGGCTTATTAGTCTGCTTAATCCTTAGGTGTAGCTGGGAGCTGTGCTCTAGTTATTACAGTAAATTGAATCATTTAAAGTTTTCTTCCTTTCAGCCAGACGGTTTGTAGCTGGGGTTCTGATTTCAGACTATCATGTCAATCTGATTACCATTTTAGTTAGACCTTTTCTACTCTCACATTGTCTGTTGTTCCAGGTTTTAGCCCTGTATTCAAGATAGAGGGATAGGAATTAGGCAGATGTTTGCTGCAGCCTTTTCATTTGACTATGTAATTGCCTTCTCTAAGAACTGAAGGCAGGCTGTCTCTGTGGTACTTCTCAGCTTCACACTGCCTGTGGATGAAACGCCTGGGCAGGTAGAGCTTGCAGAGACCACTTGCGCCCAGATAATCAATAAGGACCCGGAAAGCCATGAGCTTTTCCTCCATGTGCCCATGATGGCGTGGCAAAAGCGGCCATTTTTCTATCAGGATTATTTTACTGTCTTTAGGAAACTTGATTCTAAATCTTCATGGCTGTAATTCTTTTGCATTTTGATAGTCTTCCTCTTTAAAGTTTGCTACTATCTACCCTATGTCAGTGATTTCAAAACCCCCCCAAACTGGCAGGCATGGGGTGGCCAGCTGGAACAGAGCAGGGCATTGACTGCCTTTCTACACCCAGAAATCGCAGTTAATGCTAGAAGAAGAACTTGATAAAGAAATTATGCTGCATTCACTGTGCCAGCTGTAGAGCACAGCAAAGTTGCAGTTGCTCCTAGCAAAGACTGATCGTGCCCTGGAGCTGTGTTCCCAGGAGTGTTGTTACGTGAAGTTTTCCCTTCCATCTGGGAGTAGTAATTTCTCTTTTGAACAGCTTTAGGCAGCAGGCTGAATGCATGCAGGACCTGCATCATATCTGCTGCCCCTTTAGAGCCTGGTCTGTTCAGGTAACCGTCTCTTTTTTGGTCTCATTCTTCTAGGGATATCTGTGCCCATTCCAGTCATTGGTTTGCAGGATGACTCCAGGGTGTTCGTAAATGGGACCTGTGTCCTCAATGATGAGAACTTCGTCCTCATTGGATCCTTCATGGCGTTCTTCATCCCTCTCATCATCATGGTGATAACATATTGCCTGACCGTCCAGGTGCTGCAGAGACAGGCAACGGTGTTCATGTGTGGAGAGGTGCCCAAGCAGAGGCGGAGCAGTGTAAACTGCCTCAAGAAGGAAAACAACACAGAGAACATTTCAATGCTTCACAATCACGAGGGGGCATCTCACTTGAACTCTCCTGTAAATAAAGAGGCGGTGCTTTTTCGGAAAGGAACTATGCAGTCCATCAACAATGAGCGAAGAGCCTCCAAGGTCCTGGGCATCGTATTCTTTTTGTTCCTCATCATGTGGTGCCCGTTTTTCATCACTAATGTCATGTCTGTCCTTTGCAAGGAAGCCTGTGATAAAGACCTCTTGAGTGAACTCCTTGATGTGTTTGTTTGGGTGGGGTATGTTTGCTCTGGGATTAACCCCCTCGTATACACACTCTTCAATAAAACGTACCGCAGGGCTTTTTCCAATTACATCCGTTGCCAATACAAGACCAGTAAAAAATCAGCACTACGGCAGAATCAGTGTCTGAATGTTGCTTCAACAGCTTTATATGGGAAAGATCTGACTTTAACTAGTTATCGAAATGGCAATGAACTCAATAGCATGGAACTAGATGAAGCTGAGGAGGGCCTTGAAATGCAACCAGGGACTTCAGAGCTCTCCATAAATAGCTGTAATGTTGTAAGCGAAAGAGTGAGCTGTGTGTAAAGGTGGCTCACACAGCCTTTTGCTACGGTATATCTGTAGCCAAAATATATTATGTAAAAATGTAAGTGTTGGTCAAAGGACAATGTAAATATTGCATTCTGAACAATCCTTTTCTTTTTTTTTTAAAGAAAAAAAGAGTTGTCTTTCCAGTCCAGTACTTAAAATCATATATATTAATATACTGCAGTGAAGTTTAAGGTTCTATATTTACTGTTAATACTAGATCAGAACTATTAGTTACTTTGCATATGTCATGGACAAAATGTTTGAATTCTTCTTCCAGTGCATGAACAAAAATGCTGAATATTTATCTCAGGTGGCATTTGCTGGAGTCCAGAATGGCACGTTAATAGTTATATATCAAATACATGCTACTAGACTTGGTCAGTATAACCTTCTTTTTCAAGTTGACAGTAAATATATACTTTAAATCCTCACCCCTATTTGTGCCGTGTAAAGACTGTATGGAAACCTGGCAGAGAGACATCATGAAAGCGTAGTGGCTGTGCAGGCACCTGGCCAGACATGTCCTGTTACTGGTAGTGGATTGCTGCCATACTGGGGCAATCTCACACTTCAAGGATCATCTGTTAAATTTTGACTCCCTCTCCAATCTTGCTGGGTTTTTTCCATTCCCCAGGAGGCTCCGGCTTCCCTCAGGAAGGTGGGGAATGAAGTTCTGGTGTGGTTTTGTGATCCTGGCTGGGATCATTTGCATAGTTGGAGAAAAAGCATGAGAATCAGAGCAAACCCAATTTATCTGCTTCAAACATTTTATAAATGGAATGTCTCAGATTTATAAAAAGCCCTCCTTTGGTCTTATAGATAATCATCAGCTCTGGGATGGAGCAAGCTGTGCTCAGTGTGGATGGCACTGCCTTCACAGATTGCTTGGATGATCAGGGTCTTTGGTTGACCTGGAGAAGAGCACTCTGGCTTTGTAAGAGCTCTTGACTTCTCAGCCCTCACATCTATTTATTCCTTAGCTTGTTTAGCATTTGCTTTTATTTTTCGACATTGTGGGACTTGCAGTACTGGTGATAAAACACCGCTGTGGGCATAGAGCAGAAGGTGCTGTGCATGTGGTGCTGGCTGGGGTCAGGCTGTGAAGAGCAGGATACACCTCCCTGGAGGATGCTCAGGAGAGAGACATAAACGAGGGTCCCTGCTCATTCCTCCTGTCTCAAGAGTGGGTGGGCAGAGCTGGACAGAGTATGTGACCAGAGTCATTTGCTGGTGATGTGGTACAAAAGCAAACGATGACCAGGGACAGGAAGGAAGCAGACCTGGAGCTAGTCTACATGGAAAATTAATCTGGATTAACTTTTAAATTTGATTTATTCCATTTCACTTCCAAAGTAAATTACAGTATATCATATTAACACCATTTACCTCTTAATGAAAGCATCCTCATTGGGATTTAATGCAGTTTAAGTAATCTGCTTTTAATTCACACCATGTATAATTTGAATTAATTTTCTTCTGTGTTTCTGTGTAGGCGAACCCTCCAAGGCATCATGTCTTTCTGTCACTTGTGCCTCTGGGGTGATACCTCTCATGCAGTTTTCCTTGTGCAGACTATTGTCTAATGCCAGATATCACCCATAAGGTTTTTACATCTTCATTAACTAATACACAAATGCTGCACTGCCCTTCTAACATGGATGCATTTAGCATCACTGACAGCCTCTGGCTATGAAAATCCTCAGAACAGAAAAGCTTAGACTAGGCATGGATAAATTGCATTTTACTGACCTGAACTGCTTCTACTCTAAGCTTGCTGTGCTGATCCCACCAAAATTAACTTGCAGAAGAAATGGAAAACTCTGCTAGTGCTTCAGTGTAACGCTGTGCTGCTGCATTGCCGTGTGCAGCAACAACCTCGCTGAGGCCACTACTGAAACACAACATAGGGGTTGCATCTGCTGCTGTGTTGCTCCCAGCTTGATGTGTTGAAATTGATGGTCCTCTGTTCTCCCTCATCCCCTCCTGGGAGAAATACATAGCACTTCCGTGCAGGCAGGCAAGGTATCCCAGTGCGGAGCATGGCTTACTGCTTGCAGAAGGCAGCAGAGAAGCACCATGTGCCAGCCTGCTGATACTGCCACGGGCTTGAATGCTCAAGAATCCACTTGCCTTTCCAAAAAGTCTGGTAAACCAGTAGGAAAAGGACTGGCCAGAGACAGAAACTTGTGCCTTCAGTGACTGCCCTTTGCTCTGAGTCAGATTTGACTGTCTCAAACAAGACAGAAAAATCAGAAAGAACGCATTGCTTTTTAAGTTCCTTTTTTTCTTTGGGTGAATTCATCGCACATCTTTTCCAAACATGTATGTGTTTGTGTACATATGTGTGTGTGTGTGTATGTATATATATACACACACATATATATGCTTAAAAGCCAACCACAGACTTTGAAAGCATTTAGCAATAAGTTAAATTACAGTAGCTTCTAGCACATGTGTGAATAGGTCATGTGTGAATAACTAATTTTCCACGGCATTCCTCAAACTCAGTATAAGTCCACACACAGGCATTGTCTTCGCATAGGGCCTTGTCTTACCCTCGCCAGTTCTGTTGTATGGGCAAAAAGGGAACCTACTATATCTGGATGTAAATAATGGGAAATGAACAGAGAATTTACAGAATTTTTATAAATGTTTTTTAAAAATTCAGCACCAGAACTGTAAATATGTTGAGTGTTGTGACTCAGCTGGACCCGTACTGATGTATGTCACTTGTTTAGATAAACAGACAAGGGGACTGCCTTACAGCGCCTGCGTTCTCTCCTGGCCAGCGGGTGATAACATTTTCATGAATGGTTAAATACTGTCACTTACCCAACTTCCATTGGGTCATTCACATCAGGGTTTTGTGATGCTGCTATTAATTTATTAAAGAAAGTTTGTTAGTTTAATCACTCTTAATTTTTTTTTTCACGGTCTATCAGAAAATAAATAAATGAACATGCCCTCTCTTTCTTTCATCTGTCCCCGTTAAAAATCTTTCCTGAGTGAAAAATATGTCCTGACTAAAAAACAAAACAACAACAAAAAAATGAGGGTAAGGATGAGGATAACTTTCATTTCAGTTGCCTGATCACAGAAATTAGCATCAGCAAATAACCCAACACTTCCAACCCCGAAGCTTGTTAAATACGAAGACGGTGACAAATTGTTCCCCCTCATCTCTTTGCTCCCTCCAGGAATAACTGTTAAAAATTACATTGTTTTTTTAATTACCCCAGTTTGAAGAATGGATTTAGTTATCTGCAACTTAACCAAAGTCGGGTTGTCCCCACAGCAGCTTTGCTTCTCCTGAACTGTAGTCATTAACCACGGTGGTGCCTCAAGAAGCCCTGCCCTGGGGCTGCCCGGTGGGAGTACCTGCTGGAAGTTTTGTGTGAGTCCTCAAACCTCAACTCAGGTACAGTTCTATCTCACGGATAGTGTGTGTGGTGGTGTTTTGTTTTGAGTTTGGACTGAACAAGTGGAAATAGTTCCTTGGAAACGGTGCTGTAGGCTGAAGTGTGTTGGTTGCTTTGTTTCCCACACCAGATGTGAGACGTGCAGGCAGGCCGCCTGCAAGACTGAGCGTGCACATGGAGGCTCCAACCCAGCAAACAGACCACCCTGTTTGACTTGCACTGGGGAGTCTACTCATGGGGTCAGCCCTCAAACTAGCACCTTTCTGAGCTGTAGGGGCTTGCAGCCATCCCCACCAGAGGCCATAAGCAAGGCTGGCCATGTTTGCTCAGGCACAAAGCCTTGTGGCTGAGCAACCTGGCTTCCAAGCTGAGCTGGCTCATCTACCTCTGTGACATGTTGCCCCACACAGCCAAGTCTGGGGTGTAGCATCCCTCCACGGAGTCAGCTGCGGTGGCTTTGGAGACCTCTGAGGGCCTCAAAGGCTAGGCTTTGAGGACAAGGGTCTGCTCATTCGGTCCTGTGCTTGCTGAAGACAAGAGCAACTACCCAGAGGCTGTGGCATTTGGGAGGTGATACAGTTCAGAGCCAATGCTGAGGAGCCTCAAGGCATCCCACCTCGGCATGGCTCTCCGTGTTTTAATGACTTGTGAGTCAGCAATAGTTTTTATCTGAGTCGTAATTTAAAGATGCTAATGTTAGGTGATGTGTGAGTAGTCAGTGTGATCAGTGTGGTTAGTGCCTTTTTCTCTATAGAGACACTCATGTCAACCATTAGTGCCTTTCTTTCGGGCAGCACTACGATGAGGTTCATCACTGGCATGGAGTGCAGCCAGTGCTCTTCCCTTCCAGGTCAGGCTGACTGCAGGCATCTGATGCGCAGGAGCCATCAGGGCCCTGGATATCAAGACCCAAATTCCAAAGGAAAAACATATTTTAAAGAAAAAAAGCAAACCACAGGCAGCTCTTCAGAAATATTGTTTAGCTTTGAGCTAACAAAGGGTGTCTGATATTCTTACAGACAAATTATGCTAATCTGGCATTCCAAAAGCAGTGTCCATCATGTGATAGAGATGCAGATGTTTCTTTGACAGGTTTCCTCCCTGGGTCACAATATCATTAGGATAGCTACACGCCAAGCCAAGAATCGCACTTGGCTTTGTCTCCATTTCAGACTGGGGTGGAAAAGGCATCAGAAGCTTTCTCCTGGGATAGCATACAAAGACCACCAAAGCTTGGACAGATGCAGCAGAAGAACAGATGGACAGATGTACGCACACATCTGCACATGTGAGCACACATATTCAGAGCTGCCAGAGAGCAACAGGAGATGTCATCCTGCTTCAGTCTTCCCTCGAAAAAACAGGAATAGCTGAAGAGCTGGGGAGGAAACATGTGATGGGGAGATCAAATGCAGCTGTAGGTGTCACCATGAAATGTGGGCTGTTCTAGTGATAATGGGGGGGGGGGGGGAGTGCATGTACCAAGAAAAGCTTTTATTTTTTAATTTTTAACTATAAAGTTTTTATTGACTGTTCTGCCTCTCCGTCATTTCTCTTGAAGTCTCAGGTCTTCTGCCTGTTTGCTTTTACCCACACTGAAACTTGTGCTCTGAAGCTGTCAGAAGTGACAAAATAGCTACGTGGTGTATCATTCCCTCTTGGCTGAGCAGGGATGCTGCAATCCCATAACGACATGGAGATGGAGAGTCTTCAGGTGAGTTATTTTAGATACATATGAGACAGCCAATCAATGCAGCGAGGCATGCTTGTCAATTAAAGATCCACACCAGAAGATCTTTAACCAACAGTCAAGTGCATGAGCTACACCGAAAAAAATTTCTTCAAACTGTCCTAAGTCATAGTTTCTGCTGACAGCAGGAGGGTGCTGGTACAGGGGAGGGAGTCTGGCTGCCCTGGGTAGCCCTCCTGCATGCTTCCTGGGAGGGTGCTTGTTTTACGACCTGGCACGTCGTGCCCTGGCACACTGCACGGTGGGATTTACTCAACTCCGTGCTGAGCAGCGCTACTGCAGAACGGGTTGCGAAAGCCCGGCCTCCAGGGCCACAACCTCAAAGATTTAGGGAGGAACCTAGCAAGTGGGTAAGTGTCTAGCGGTGACACGAGTCACAAGTTTTTGTTGTGGGAGATTGGGACTGTGAAGCAATCCTTGTTACGTATTACATCTCTCATGAATGTTGCCTTATGTTCTGCTTCCCCCAAAAATGAAGGATCTCTTAGCGTATAAATACAATTTCTGCAGCAGTTTCCTGGGACAATGGCTGCTGCTTTGTCACTCCAGTGGGCTACCAATGCTTAGGTGTTAGGTGACTTGAAAAATGAATCATGCAGCATCACACAGGGGCATGCGAAATCCACTGTTCTGCTCTCCTGTGCTTGAATCTTAATTAATTCAACAAATTGGATAAATGAATGTCGAATTAAAATATAGCCTAATTATCCAAAGTATGCTTGTAATAGGTTCTAATTGTGGCATTTTGAGTTATTTAAATAGCTGATACACTAAAAACGATCTGCAGGCTGGTGCCTGTTAGACCACTGCCTGGTTGCATTTATTAAAATTTAGAGCAGCTTTACATTTGTGTGTGCTGCTGATGTTAGTGTCTCCTCCTGCAGAATGACAGGCGGGGGCTGGTGACGGATGCTTATCAAAGGCACTGAAGATTTTAATCAGGGTCCTTTTCCCTGACTGCTAGGACAGCTCTTCTGTGGCTTTTTGGGGAGGAAGACTTCAGTGCCTCTCCTGCGGGGCCCACACTTCCCAAAGATCAGGATACTGCCTCAAAGCAACAGGTAAGTGCAGACGCCCAGCAAAGATCTCAGCTGTGTTGGGGGTTCCTCCCCTATAGGCACCAATAGTTCATGCCCAAAAATGTCTTCAGAAAGGATCCACAGGTCACAGTGACTTAACCTGTGAAGACATGGCAATGTTTAGCCCCCTCAACTAAGTACTCTCCCTTCTTTTTGTGTGCAGCTACAAGGCTGGCACACAGGTGGGCTAACCCTCAAATGAGAATTTGGTCTACCTTGCACCTTTTGTGGGTGCTGCTGATGAGAAAACCACCTGCATCCTCTACCAGGCTGTCCTACGATGGCATTTAGCAAATGGTGGGATGCGTTACTGACTCTGTGCAACAAAGTAGGTGATGCAGCAAACCATGGTGAACAAATGGTGTTTTTCCTTAGCCAAATCTTTACTCCTTAAGGTAAATGAATATGATTGCCTGTTGCACTGCAGCTAGCTGTCACTTCTGCCTTAAAAAATAGACGGGGCTTTGTGTTGGGCCTGAGCAGCAGCCCCGGTGATAGGCACAGTAAGAGGACCCAAGTCCAGGCAGGGGCAAAGAGAGCCCTTTTAATGAGAAGACAGTAGAAAGCTTGGCTTATTCCTCATAGCGGCCAAAGATGGGTGAAGAAAGCTCTCCATCAGGACATCAGGGAGTGCTTGTTCTAAGGAGGGAGAGGAGCTACTTAGGCTAGAAGAAAACATTGGCATACAAAAAGGGCCAGAAATAAAGTAGGAATTAGAAGCAGGTTTCTAACAAGTGGAGTATTCCAGCTCGGGGACTGCACTTTCTGGTGAGGCAGCAGTAACAGCAACTGAAAAGCTTACTGGGGGCTCAGCTCCTGCATTCATGTAGGAATTTATAGTATAGGGGTACAGTGGGAGGGCCCAGCTCAGCCCTTACATCCTCAGCCTCCCGGCTGGCAGAGTGCGGGTGCCAAGCCAGCCATCTGCACTGCAGCAACTCTGACCTCCCCGGCGATGTGTCCCAGAGCGTGGGAGGAACAAACATCTTGAAGCAAGAACACTATTTTTGTGCTACGGTCCTTTCAAGTTCTAGTGAAGCCATAAGAAATGCCACAATTCTGGAGGAAGGCAGGTGAGGCCATGCCAAGTCAGTTAATCTCCTGCAAGTAGGACAACGTGAAGTCAAGGGATCATGAAGGCTGTGCGTTCCCAGCCCCGAGCCAGACCCAAACTGTATGAAGCAGTATTTCATTTGCATTGTCAGAAGCATCCAGAATCAACCAGCTTGGCTAGCCCAAGCCTGACTGCATGCAGTCACGTAAGTTTTATTTACCCACAACAGCATTTTTGTGGACATTGAGTATTATTGGAGCCAGTCTCAGTCTGCTCTGGAGAGCCCCAGTGTTGTGGTAATGTCCTCTTGGGCTGCCATTAGCTGGTGTAGTTGAGAAAACACTGGTGAGAAGCTTTAAAGGTTGAGAGCCTGCTTTGTTCTTGCACTGTCTGACTTTTTTAGTGCTTTTCTTTTCACAGTTTCCGACTGTGCAGCCAGGAACTTTGGGCTTTTGCTTCAGTAAAATAAATTATGTTGTGGGCCTTTTAAGCACTCTGTTGTTAAAAGTGGACTCAGCTGAACCTGGCAGGCAGCAAGGTTATTGTTTTCTCAGTATGTATTTCTAAATAAATTGGCAGCATGGGCACAAACTTCTGGGCAGCCACCAGCCAAGACCAATTTTAGAGTCCCAAAGGTTGGGACATATTTCTAGTTCAACAGTTAAGAGCTGGAACGTCATCAGATAAAAGGCAAGGACTACCCTCTCCTGGGCTTTTTGCATCAGAGGGACCTCTTGGTGGCAGAGTGGCTCTCCCAGGCTCCCTGGGTGGCCCTGGCTCTTTGGTCAGACCCTGTGAGGGTGCAAAGGATGTTTGGGCACCTAGAGGCAGGATGGGAACCTGCATCTGTTGCCTCTGGTTTCTTCTCCTGTGTAAAATTTCTGTACCCATTCCATGGAGAAAGCTGTATGCACCGGGTGGTTTAACATGCTCTTTGCATCTGTTTGCTCTTAATGAAGTTGCACTTCTGTGTCATGGCCATGCAGGGAGGGGTGCTTCGGGAGGGGAGGTTGACATGTCCAAGGGCAGCCAGGAGGCTGCAGGCCCTGTGAAGATCAGGTTTTGCCCAGGCAGACTGGCAGAAAAGGCTTGCGCTGGACTGCCACAGAAGTGAGCACAAGGCGGATTCACAGCAGATCCGAAGCAGGATGGAGCTGGGGATGGCTGGACACTTACAGCAGCACGTGTTCACATGGGGCATTTGGCATCTTTGGTTTAGCTGGCATATGTTCCGGTGCAACCTTTCCTTCCAAATGTGGGCAGATACATAGCTCTGCCGGGCGCTGAACCTGACCCTGTGCCTGGGTGGTGAGGACTTGATGTGTTTACAGATTTTAGTCTGGAAATACAGAGCTTCCTCTCCCAAAAACATCATGTTTCTGTTTGGTATGCATGTTTTCTCCAGCACTGCATGAATTCCAGTGAAGAACATTCTGCCACCCTTCATTTGTTTTTAAATCTTAAAGATATCTAGATAAGTGAATTCTGTGAAGGTGTTCCCTGGTTTGTAAAAAAAAAAAAAACCCTGATACATATTACTTGGGGTTTTTTTCTAAATGAAAATTACTCTGGCAAGTCCCTGGTGCTTTGGTGAGCTGTGAGCTATTCACAGCTTCCCAGGCAAGGAAATGAAAAAAAATAGTCTGTGGATGATCACTGACAACCATAGCTCAAATCCCCCCATTGCAGCTGCAGAAGCTTGGGGCAACCTTTCGCACCTTCCAGCAAAGGCAGGGCAATGCAACCTAATTCAGTATCTCAAAGAAGGCAGAGGTGCTGTGCAGGCTCTCCTTGCTGCCAGGGATGAGTGCATGCGTCGTCCGGGACCGCAGCAGTGCTGCCACCATGCCAGTCAAGCCCCCGTGCCTAAGGATGCGCCTGCACTCAGCTCTCCGTGGAGTGAGACCTGCTTAAACACCGAGGTTGTTTGCTGGACATAGCCATCAGAAAAGGAAATGTCAATGCCGTGTTTAGGATTTTTAAATTAGTTTTCTTTTTTTTTTTTTTTGAAATGTGCCTGGTGGTGTAACTCTTACTGAAATGGCGTTTTATTTCCTGAGCAGAGCGGTGCCGTGGTACGTCTGGACGGGGATCTGGTACAGGAGGCAAGTAGCTCAGGATGGCAGAGAGGCGAATACTTGGTTTTGGTGCAAACTTGTGGTGGCCATCGTTTCTCGGCTGGTTGTTTTATTTCTCTCTACTCCAGGAAGACGATATTGACACAGATCGTTTGCAGAGCCATTTCAGCTGTTCAGACAGCTCAGCCACAATATGTTGCCTCAAATTGTTTTGTTAAGCGCATTCATCAGCTGTACTTGTTTGCCTTGAAGCTATGGGAACCACAGACCCTCCTGAGAAAATTCAGCTTCTACATAGACATAAAGAGCTTGACAGTGCTCTCAAATGCACCCTGCTGCACAAGGCAGTGAGCGGCAAACCTGCCGTGGCCCATGAAGCTCTTTAGATTTTAGCGTATATCATTAGTTACCACACTCCCAAAGCCTCGACATCTAGAAGCTGAAGCCAGAAGGGCTGTGCCGCTTTATGTCCTTTCAAGGTCTAGGTACTCCCTAGAGCTGCAGTAGCTCAGGGATGGGTGCTGAGGCCTGTGGAGGCTCCCAGATGGGAGCTGAGACCCATGGTGGCTCTGGGATGGGTGCTGAGACCCATGGTGGCTCAGGGATGCAGGAGCTGATGCCAGAGTGAGGCAGGGACATACGGCGGAGCACAGTCCCCGCTTGGCCAAGCCTCCAGTTAGAGCCGATAGGGTATTTCTGTGGGTGCCCAGTGGCATAAGCAGGGGAGGGAGGGCAGGGGCTGGGGCTGGTTTTGGCTGACACATGCCATGGGAGACACAGCTCTGGCCCACACAGTAGCGCTGGGCCGTGGTCATGATGCCATGGTGTGCAAAGGGGTGACGTTACCTGGCAGTCAGTCTGGCGCTGAACAATGGAGCCAAGGTGTGACACTTCTCCGCTTAGCAGTACAAAAAGAACAAAACTCACCTATCTTACAGTGAGAGAGCCACTGTCCCCTCTGTTAAATTGTCATGCACTACATACTGAACTTACTGAATTCTTGCGGACGTTATGCTGCACCTGCTTTCCTCCTCCTCTGCGTCCAAGCACAGATACTGACACCCAGTGGCCATGGAGTTTTTAGCGCCTGTATGAGATTGAAAACTTCAGCAGAGATGCCTTAGCTGGGGAGATACAACTTCTACCTTTTCTTTCCTCAGGTACAAGAGCTCCTGAGAGATGCCAGCCTTGCTTTGTCTTTCAGCCATTGGCAGGTTATAGTGGTTGAAGCACTTCAAAACCTTTTATTCAGAGGCCAGTCAGAAAAATTAAAAAATATGAGGGTGGATAACAAGGAAACAGAAGGTAAACTGGTTTTCAAATTATTCTCTGCTGGCAGCTTGAAAATAGACCTCGGTGAAAGAAGGAGGGTGATTTTGTGAGTTCAGAGACCTTGGCATTTGCCTTCCCTGTTTCATTATTTCCCAAAAGCGGTTAGAATATGACAGACACAAATTGATTTTGCATTTCCCTGCAGCATGCACAGGATCGTGCTTTCATATGTTTGACAAGTATTGACATTCTCTAGGGAAAAAACTCTGTAGGAAAGGTTGCTTTTTATTCTTCAACAAATGGCTCTAAGACTTAATCAGTCAAAGACAGAAAAAAGACGCTAAACTCAAGGGTATACCAAGGAGTTCTCTTTGTGTGTTTGGCAAAGACATGCCTCACCAGACATGTGGGACTAAGATGGTAAAAACACTGGGGAATCCAGACATGAGCTGGGAACAATAAGAGCACAGTATACCAAAGGAGAGATTATGAAAGTATTTTACTGAAAATATTAATTATGGACTACAGTAAATTAATTAAACCACTGTAATGCAAATAGCATGTGAAAGAAATACATAATTAGTGCAATTATATAAATAAAGGAAAAAAAGCATACTACTGAAATTCTAGCAAGGTCCGTTATGTTAGGAAGGACTAGCAGCTGGCCACCTATTAGGATTAAATTTTGCACATGCTGCAGATGTGATGCTGTTAGAAAGTGGGTGGGGGGTGTCTTGCTGCTGCAGGGGTGAGTTTGGTGAACCCCATGCTGGGGCCAAGCCCAGCTTTCCTTACCTAAACACTCCTGGAAAGCTGCAGCATACAGATACCGTAAGTAGATGTACTTAATTTATCACTCTGTTACTAGGCAGGTTTCTAGGCAGGCTTCAGCCTAACTTTTATATTTTCTAGTTACTGAAATAGCTCTCATCTTTTTTGGGGTGAGTTCTAGCTGCAGAGATACATTCGTTCCATCACCACCTATTACCTGTCCCCATTCTCTTTAATTCTTCTTTCCTTCTTACTTCTTTTTAGACAAAATTAGACTAGAAACTTTAATCCAGTTTAAACCCATCCAGCAGGTCAGGGTTGCTGCACCGTTTGGCCCACTCCAAATGCCCATGCCCGGTGTTCCTGTGTGGTGAAACGGGTGAGATCGCATCAGCTGTACCCAGGGCAGCAGGGTAGGCTCTAGCTGCCTGCCTTGCTTTTCCCTTGAGGGGGGGGGGGTTCACAATGCCCTCATGTGGTTTTAGTAGACATTTAAACTGTTTAAGAGGCTGGCAGAACATCAGAGGCCTACCAGGAGTTATTTCCAGTAATGGCAAATCTCAGTGGGACTCTTTCCAATAGTTTTCTCTGGTGCTTTTTCTGGTTTTAACCATTATTATTAGTGCAGTGACTGTTGCCCTGGTGGCAGTTCTGAAAACCCATAAACCAAATGCTACCCAGTTCTGGATGTGCCAAAGTCTAATTCCTGAAAGTACCTGAAAACTCTAGAGGGAGCTTGGCAGAGCATCTCTGCTCATCCTGGTCTTGCAGAGCAGGAGATCTAGGCTTGGTCTTCCCAGAGGTTGCCCTGCCTGGTGGCCCATCGCTCTGCAGAGACGTGCACACAGCCCAGCCACCAGAGCAAGTCAGAGCCAAATATTTGCACTCTACACCAGGGACAGCCACGGTGCCCGTTGTCGCTGCAAGAATCCTTCTGGAGACCAGAGAGGGAAGGAAAGGGACTCTGCAGCTGGAGAGAGGGTGCACAAAGGAGGAAATGCTGTCCTAGCCTCCTGCATCTGCCGTCTTGTATGAACTGCCGTCTTGTATGAACTGTGCCTTCCCCTGAATTGCTCTGACTGAGCATGTTTTGGAGATGCCTGCAGGCCAGGTCTCCCTGAGCTGTGGCTGGGGGCTGCTTCTGGGCCAAGGCAGCCTTATTCCTCCTTCCTTCCTGCTCCCATGGTTCCTTTCATCTTCTCTGTTAGATCAGTGTGTTGCAAGTCCAGCTCCCTTCTCCAATTCTAAGGTGCAGCATTCATCAAGGTAAAATACAGTGTTTCGATGCCTGTTGTGTGTTTGCAGGTATTTTTAAACATAAAGCCATCCCATGCTGGCTGGCCAGAAGACTCAGGAGACAGTAGAGTCAGAGGATAACAACAGTCAGGAAAATTCATTTCTGCTCCAGTCTGTGCATACACCCTTTTTTCCTGGTGCTTTCATCCTTTGGTTGCTCCCCAAATAACATCGGGTTCTTGCCCATTTAACAGTGGAAGCAGCTGACAGTGATTGAATAGTTTTGCAGTTGGGTGTGTAAAACAGCACTTGCTGTGTTTTTTGTGCCTGACTGGATTAGCATGGCTCTTTACAAGCTGATTGATGCAAACTTTATTTCCTCTCTGAGCTTCCAGTGTTCACTAGAAATCCCCATTTGTAATAAATGCTCCTGCAAGAAAATATGTTTTCAGGGTTGTTCAGATGAAAAAAAGGCACACTAAACCTTTGGGTTTGAGTTGGTTAGTTCTTTGACAAAAAAGAAAAAAAACAGAATGGGCTTGGAGGACAGTCTCATCTAGCGCTGACTTTTTAATTTTTTTTATCATAGAATCATAAGGGATGGTTCCTTGAAAATCAGTCAGCAATTTCACCAGCTGAATACATGGTGTTTAGAGACATCTTGGGTGCTTCGCTGAATTCTGGTACCAGTACACGCTTCCTAGAGAGGTTCCCACACTGCCTTTGCCAGAGTAACTCTCACTTCTCTGAAGCATCTGTCCTTTGCGGTAGCTGTGATCATGCCTTTTCACAGCAAAAGTTCCTCTCAAGGCCTCCCCTCTTCAGCTTTGCAACAGAAAAGGCATATCAGTTAATGAAATGTATAGCTCAAGTAGCTCACATTCAGCATTTGGGTGCTCTCAACAGGCTGAGTATTTGGGGACTGGGAAGACGTGGTGAGGGTGAGGTGGGGTACAGTGCCTAGATGCAGAAGTTTGTACCTAGCATTGTGTGTGAGGTGCTGCCCTTCAGTGGATGTCCTTTTGCCAGATTTCTAGAGCCTTCAAAAAGTCAAAACCAAACCCACATAACAATGTATTATCTTTATTCATGGCAGTTTCCACTGCATCCTTTTCCTCCCTTGATCCTGTTATCAGAAACAGCTTGCTCCAGAGTCAGTTTAAAACTCCTCCAATGTTTTCCTGGGCCCGTTGAGAACTTGAATTGCAGCAACCAACCTCACAGGTGGCAGCAAGTAGGGAAGACCCACATGGGCTATAGAAAGCTCAGGGCTTCTTGGCTGTCCTTGGGATGATGTTTTAACAGCAATCCATCAAACACGAGCAGTACAGCAGTCTCAAGCAGAGTTAGCATCCCACTGATGCATGCAATGGCTTTTCTGCTGGGGATCTGAAATGAGCACAGACTGTTATTCGCAGCAGTGGGAGACAGCTGGGGACAAGTTACAGCATCCCAGTGGCAATGCAGGAAGCATTTGCTTTCCACAGTTTTCTTGCTAGCATCTACACTTTGCTTGAATTTTACAAACCAAAACATTTGAAAGGTGGACACAAAACAAAGATGAAGGAGTGTGTGTCTCAGACTCCATGCATTCATCTACCAAACAGGCATTGGTTCATCTCTGAGGACAACATGAAGGTATTTCTATAGCAAAGCCTCCCTCATCAGTGATGCCTTAAGAGGCGTATTAGAAAAGCTACCCACTTGTTTATGCTCTATGGCCATAACGAAAAGGTAATAGTTATCAGTACCAGGGGATCAACTCTCTCTAAGTGATCCTTCAGACCTGAAGAAAATGTCATCAGTACCAATAATTTGGATATGGGCAAATTCATCCACTGCATCTGCTTTCCCCCCATGCCGTCGTTGACATGAATGCAATCAACTGGGCTGGCAGTGCAAAGAGAATGAATCCTTAGCCCCTAAAAATGGCACTTCTTTAACACAACCAGTACAAATCTCTGCTGCCTGAGTGGTTTAGGGCAAGATAATAGCATTATTTATGCTGCTGTGCATGCAAGTAACTTTGCTGCATTTAACAGAAGCAGTCTGGTCTCGTATGAGCAGCATTTGAGTCTCTGCCATGAGTTTACGGGTTGTTGTGAGGCATTTGATATCAGGAACAGCCACACTTACAAGGTTGTTTCCTGAAAATAAACTGTTGTTTGGTGTCCAATCTTAGAGCATCTATTAATGTTTGGCTCATAGCATTTAATATGTTGTTCCATTTATTACTGTAGTCTGAGACACCCGCATAAAAAGCACATTGCATGGACAGGCTGCCTTGGTACTTACCTTTTCTTGCACTGGCCAATCAACATACATATTATGAGGCTACTTGACAAACTCAGAATGACTGGAATGAGGATAAATAGCTGCTTGTCCTCTTTTATGGACACTGCAAAGATAAATGACAGCAAATAAGGAAACACTAGCTTCCAGGACAGGTCATATCACCTCTTCCAAAGCTTGGGCTCAGATGTAAACTCAGTGTGTTCAGGTTTGTAACCCTACATTTATTGATTGATTGACTGACTGATTTCAGATATATGCCAGGTACATATCACTGTATAGGGTAACGCACTCCTTCAGGGTAACATATCCTGCATATATACGTAGCCACTGAATGTGCCTCGTCCCTGCCTTCAGCATCTTGCAGCAGAGCCCGTGCACACGGGCCAGCCCTGTAGAGCGTACGGGGTGCAGAGGAGCTGATCCATGGTGCGGGGCAGCCAGGAGGATGCCCTGTGGAGAGACTCTGAGCACCGCGTGCCCTCTCTTGCAAAGCCATCACTCCGCCATCACAGCTGTCCCTGTGCAGCGGGAAAACTGCTGGTGCAGAAGCGTTAATATAGTGGGGCTTGCCTGCTAAGTGCACTGGAGATGCAAAGCTGCGGGAATGGCTGAGCTGGAGTAGGTTGAGGGTGTAACTGAACCAGGAACCCACCTCCAGCGCTGGACACCAGCAGATGCCCATGGCAGCCATCAGTGCTTGGTTCCAAACAGGCTTTACAAAGGATATAAAAGAAATGCTGGTTACTTTGGGGTCCATACCAGAGAAACACTCCTGCGTCCATTCACTCCAAAAGCCCTGGTCAGCACAGAAAATATTTGTTCTCCCCCTGACACGAACACATGAAATACGGCTTTGATTTGCTCTGGAAATTGTTAAAGCGGTCTCCATTTGGGTTGACACAGCCTGAGAAACAAAACAGAACAAATGTCAAGGAATTATGTGCCACCACTAGAAGCTCTCTGGCATGGCCTGATGTTTCTGAACATACTCTCCAGGGTCAGCAAACCCTTGGATTATGTTTTGGCAGTTTTAAATGATTTCATAATAGTTCTGGACCAGCTAATGCTGATTATGGAGACAAATCTACTGAAAATGTGTACATTCTAGGGGGCACCATCATGTGTGGTGTCATTTATGCCTGTTAATTTATGGAAGCTTTCATTAAATTAGCTAAGAAGACTCATGTGTAGAATACGGCAACTGAAGAAAAAAATGTCCTTCAGCTGTCCTTTATGATTAATTAGTTCTTGCCATTTTTTTTTCCATCAAAAGTGCATCTGGATAATGCACAAGATAAAAGCACCATGCCTAAAGGACGCGTTGTGTCGCAGGCCCCTTCTCTGGAGAGGTTAGAATTATAGTTTCATTGGAACAAGTTGTGCCACCATATCCAGGAAAACAAACCACAAGAACTCTTAAGTTCCCATGATGACAGCTTTCTGAGATAACAGGCAGGAGGCCAGAGAACGTGATCGCTCAGAGACCCGTGCTGGGATCTGTTACTGCTAAAGCAAACGCTGTGGCTGGAGGTCAGGGTGTTAAGTAGGAACATGTGCAATGGAGCAGCCCTTCAGTGTTTTCCACTGGCAGCACCAGCTAACGTATCTGCGCAGTCCATGCACAGGGTAGCTAACACGCCATCCGCAACTCAGTGCGAACCCTGATTTTGTGGCGTGCCTCCCCTCTGCCGGCTCTCAGACGGGGCTCCCCCACCCCTTCCCCTCCCTGCCACATGGCGTGTCTTGTCCCTACCGCCCAAGCAGCCTTGGCCTCCCCCTGATCTTCTGCCAGCTGAACCTCGTACTCCAGGCACTGGGGCGGCGTTTCACCCCCCGGCGGGCTCCATGCCACGTGGAGATCCTCAGATGCAGACACGGAAACCACCAGCTGCTTTGGGGGCGAGGGCTTTGCTACGGGAGGAGAACAAAAAGAGAAGAGGTCAAAGAGGTGCAATTAGACAGCTCCTGGTGGGAAAGGATTCAGTTAATCACTGCCAACCTCTGCCCCTTTTCCCTGTTGATGGGATTCCTGAGCTCCCATTGCTATCAGCCATGATGCTGCAGGAGCAGGATGTCACTGAGGCTGGAGGGTGGGTTGTTTATTTTAACTTGACACACAGGATAGGCTGGGTCCTTGGTCTGGGCTTCAGTGCGGAGGTTTTGAAATGCTGGGGTGTGAGCACTGTGCTTGGCACATTCCCCTTGCAGTGAGGCCAGCCAGTCCTCCCTGCGCTGCGAGGGCAGCCCCAGCCCTTGCAGTGAGACACTGCGACGGTTTTGGCCTGACACACTCTGCATCCCAGGAGAGGCCCTGGTTTATGCCAGATGCCCAAAGCTACACGTGAAGTACATTGGAGCACTAACTGAATCCAGAAACCCTGCTTATTAGCCCTGTGGCTTAACTGGAAGACTAGCTATTTAGTCCCCAACATTTACATGTAGGTAGATGATCAGCTTGGGAACTGCCCATATAAAGAGCAACTACGTGCATCTGGTTATACGTCATGCTCTGCTTTGCTGCCTTTCCCCATCTCTGATGGGTTTGAAAACCACCTTTGCTCTGGCAGACGCCATCATTTCTTGCACTCAATTCTCCCCAACCCTTACCTTGGTTTGACCAGCAAAGCCCAAAGATCTCTCCTGTTCTTGCAGCAGGTTTCAATTCCAGCAGGAGTAAATGAAGCCACCTCTGTGGCGGGGCTGCTAGACACAAAACACCCATAGCTGCTCTGTCATCTGCCCAGCAGGCCATTTAGGTCCCAAGTTGTCCAGCTGCTGAATGCAGCACTTGGGGGCACCTGTGGACCCTCCAGGGTGGGTGCCGAGTGGGGTTGCTTGCCTGCAAACACTGCTGGAAACTAGAGTCCCGTGTGGCACATGCCACAGCCCCTTCTCCAGGGGAAATCCACCTGGACACATTACAGCAACCCATCTACAAGAGCACACATTTGTTTGAACCCCTCATGTAAGATGTGAGCCTTAAGTGCCCTGCTGCTTTTCTGCCAGTGTTACCTAGGTTGTGAAGGCGAAGGGTGACATACAATGGCCGTAGCAGCGTGGCTGCCGCTGAACCGTTGACACAAATGCTCAAATCCTTATATTCTGCCTGGCTCAGGTTTTGCAACATGCAGCCGATGTTTATACCATGATCCTGAATATAGTCATCACACTGCACTGCATGGTCCAGCCCCTCGTACCTAGCGGTGTATTAGGAAAACAGAAAGAAAAAAATAACCAAAGCAATGGCAGTTACTACTTGGGTAATGGCTTTTTTTTTTAAATTGGACCTAAGCCTCAGGTAACACCTATAGCCTACCCACCCTTTGCCTTTTGTAAGTGACCCAAAGCACAATGTTATCCATTGGCCACCTGGACTTCTGCTATGGGAAACGTGGGGAGGAGAAAAAAACCCAAATTACCATGCACAGATGGCTTCCCAGGTTGGATTGTAGGCTGTGTCAGCCTCTCCCCAAGGCCATTCCTGGAGCACAAGTGGCCTCACAAAGTGCCACTGTGTGAGTGGAGCCGGGGCAGGATCTGGCCCTTACGCACGGAGACAGCCATCCTCCCATGGCCCACTTACAGCACCGTCAGGCACCGACTCTGGAATTGCAGAAAAGTCTCCTCCCAAGCCAAATGCAGTGGTTTGTGGCATGTGCCATGAATGGAATGAGTGTTACCGAGCTGCCACGGCTGATTGTGGGTGCCATCTACATGGGAAGATAATGGAAACCTACGGGTGGGAGCAAGGAAGGGGTTTGCTGGCTATTAGCCAATGTGCAACCACAGCCCTGTCCTCTCAAACGGCCTCCTGTCTTTGGGGGCCACTAGCCAATTCTTGATTGTTGGCCCCAGCCTGGAAATACTAAGTGGTGGTTCATATTACCTTTTAAGACCCCTGCTGGGTTAGTGCCCTTGAGGCAGGGCTGAATCTGGCCTCTGTACTCTGCACCTAATGAAAGTCTCCCTGCACAGCACATTATGTTTTGGGGAAAAGTTCATGTGGTAGTGCTAGAAAAATTAACTCACAGGGATCAAAGAATGCCGTGCCTGTGGTCCGACCCACTCTTGTTATACAATGGGACCCAAATCCAAATGCCTGGTTTTGTTACAGGCAGTCAGTAAGGGAGGGTTTGCTGGGTTTTGGGGTTTTTTTTGTATTTGGTTGGGGTTTTTTTTTAGGAATGAATCATTAATTTCCATGGCTTCCTTCAAGCAGACCTTTGTAGTTTTAAATCAGTGGTTTTGCTTTGAAGACTATTTCTAAGAGCTACATGGAAACTATTTTTAAAAAAGCAGCTATGGTTTTCTACACATAGTCCAAAGGCATGAAACCCAATGATTTCCTAACTAATCATCCTTACCATAGTATCATAAGAACTGAAGCATAAATACAGCATTCGCTTTGTCCAAAACCACTAAGTCTATCTTTGTTTTTCTTGCAGAGCAGAATCATTAGTCAGCAGTATAGAAGAAAGAACTGAGAAGTACGCATTATTACTACATTTTGGCAGCATGTTTGCTTGTATGTGATGTGCTAAGGCTATGAAAATATATTTGAAGAGTAAAACTCTTAGTTGCCAAGAAGTCCTGCTTTTTGTATAGTGTTCACTGAGCTTGGTACCCTCCTGCTGAATCCTATCCTATAGAGATATATGTGCTGTGATCAAGGGAAATGTGCAGCCAGAAAGATCCAGGTACATTCAGCAAAGGGAAAGCACAAGGCATCGTGATGGACAACATGCAGAAAGTGCTCCATGGGGGTGAATGAAAGGAAAAGGAGGAAGGGAGAAGGCATTCCCTGTAGGTGGTCTGCACGAGCCTGATTTTAAGGAAGGAAGCACGGATTTGGTATTTCCTTGCCAGAAGGCACTTGTTGCTTGGAGCATTATTTCTGCTCTTTCTGTGTGGATCGTGCAATAGCTTTGCCAGCCATAAAAGCATATTTGCTGTGGCATTTTAGTACCCTGAAGGGTTCAGTTGATTGCTGCTCGGATGTTTTTCTATTTTGCTGATACATACCAATAATATAGTCCATAATGTACGCCGTGAGGAGCAAAGAGACCCGGTTGCCAAGTGCACTTGAGGTATTCCCAGTCATGATAGATGCAGTGGAAATTCTGAACCTCTGATTCCAGTTTTCCTGTCAAATGAGAAGGAAATAACCACTGTTTAACAACATGCCAGTCAGGCTCAGCAGAAATATCATTTTATATCTTTGAACAATTGTGTGCTGCAGTTGAAAGACAAAAACAGAAAAGAAGGCCGGTCACCATTATTAGATAGTTTTGCTGCCAAGTTTCCTATAAAAGCCAGTTCACTCTACTTGGAGCGGAAAGATGCATAACTGAACTTTCCATTCAGCAGTGGAGCTCATGGAGGGCAACCCAGCAGAGCCAGGGAACGGGCAGAGGGGAATGAGCCCCAGGTATCCAGTAACCACAGCCACAGCCAGTGGGAGCAGAGATATTCTGGTGTCTTCTACCTCAGCAAGCCCTGCAACATCTTATCCATCTGGCAACCCTCAGGCCAGCAGCGGTTCATGCAACAGGCTCATGCAAAGCGCAAAACCGCACCAGGTACCGAAGGCTGTTCCTAACCTTGCAATGGGACCTGAAAGGTAGCATAAATCCAGTCGCTTTGCACCTCCACGTCATCAGTACACCGTCCTTCGAGCAGTGTCTGTACCTTCACTTCAGCAGTCCTGCTGAGGTCAAAGCCGACTCTGAATTTTAGCTTCCTAGTAAAAATAACCTGGTTGAAAGACAGATGTTATAAATACCTCTTTTGTCGCTAAGTGGGCTGCAGAATTAGCTACCATTGCTCCCGCCATAGCTGTGAGTAGGCTCATTCATGTGCTTTAATGTTTCTTTACATTTCTGTCCTGCTTCTCCTGCCCAGTGCTTCTCCAGCTCTCTTGTACCACCTGCTCTGCCCAGCCTCACTGGCTTTGAGTCCCTGCACCCTGCAGGACACCAGCAAGGACAAGACAGAGCAGGCTATGGTTCAAGCGATCCCCACCAGCCAGGAGCACCAGGGAGGTCTGATAAGGATACCACTGTAAATCCAGGATAAAAGGCACTTGTTCATGATGCGAGATAATCAGAAACAGAAGGAATGAGTCCTGGAACTGATAGTTCCCATGGGAAGCACAACCACACCCTACAAGGATGGAGCAGCAGCCAGGGACACAGCGTGGGCTCACCATTGCATGCCGCTGGGCTTAGCCCTTTGTGGGAGGTTTTAAACACACACTCTGAAGGTTTTTCTTCCTTTTTTTTTTTCTCAGACTTACTCCCTCTTACTTTACACAAGGGAAAAATAAGTTGGCAAGTGTTACAACAAATGGCGAGTGAGAGAAGGTGGTGCGTTAGCCCAAGCGGGTCAGAACTAATGTGCGCTATAAAGCATCCGCATGCTGCAGCAGGGCCTGCAAGGGCGCAGCCCAGGCAGCGTGTTGTCAGCAGCCCCAGTGTGTGAGCCGTGTTGAACTGTCTGTTTCTAACAGACATCGATGACTCTTGCGTCCACTGATCCCAGTGTGATTTTGTTCAGGCTGACTTTGTGGCCTTATCTGGTGTCAAGGTTTTGGCAGGGTACCAGAGGCGGTTCTTTTCTACATTTTAGATCTGCCTTGTATAAGACACTTCTATTACTGGTGATTTAGGGAATGCTGATGTGTTTTTTTTAAACTGCGGTTTTGGGGTTTTTTTGCACTTTTTAAATGCCAGTAAAAATCATCTTAAAAGACTCTGCACAGCTGCACGCTGCTGCCTGGCTGGGAGCGTGACGTGCCTCATGACCAACATCAGGTTGAAGAGCCCCTTTCCATGTCCTTGTGATTGCAATCCGTACCTGAAACAGGGTGGGAGGCATCGTACTCTTCCACCTCTGCAGGCTCCCAAGGGGTGGCTGGGCCAAAACCCGCTTGCGTGGTGGCTCAGTGCAGCCTGGCAGCCTTGGCTTTGCTGCCTCGGGTGGATGGAGCGGGTGACAAGGCAGGACATGCAGAAATGTTTCACAGATAGAAGCTGGGGTCCATAGCACTGCTAGCCTGATGTGACTGCTCCTTCTCTCTCTCCCTGGTCTCTTGAGCTGACGAGCTCTCTAGGACACTTGCTTTAGGATTGTGCAAAAAGATCTCCCTTTCTTTCAGGACACCAATCTGTATTTTGGGTTGTTAGGGTACCTTTTCCATGTGTTCCTCAGTACCTTGTGCCAACCAAAGAGCCTACTGCTGGGTTTCTCCCCTCCCACTCTGTTTACCATCCTAACCCTGCAACAGCTTTCCTCTTCTAATCGCTCCCAAAATACATTCCTATAACCCTTCCTGTACTGTGCCTGCCTGCTATTGCCCAGCTACACATCAGTGAGAGAAGACTGACAATTTTATCATAGAGCTAAGTTAGAGTCAAGCATATCTAAAAGACAAAAGTAAATGGTAATTAAACACCCTTCTGGATAAATGAAATGTTAGAACATTATATTTAATGAAATTTAATCATTTATTTATCACTTTGCATCCCTAAGGATCTTCTGACACCGCGTGTCAGTTCAAGCCCTGTAAAGACTTTCTAAAACGTGTCGTGCCTTTTACAATGAGGATGCTACTAGATATTGGATTATTTTTGGCAGCAAGCACCACACCCTCTGACAGAAATAGCTGCTTCTCTGACTGCTGCTGCTGCTGTGTCAAAACACATTCCCATCTGGCAAAACATTCAAACCACTGGAACAGTCTGGCTTTTTCATGGAAAGCTGGAACTGCTTTGGTACCACTCCTCCTTGAAATGCAAACATAAACCCATGCAGGAACTAAAGGCAGAACAATAGCTTGGATTTAAGAGGATTAAACCATGCTTTGTCTTACCTTCCAGTCTCTGTCACCAGTGTTGCGGTACTCAAACTTGTATTTTACTGTGCATTCATTGAAGGTTTGTACGTTGGGTGGAGGTTTCCACTCTATATCGAGAGACCCTAAGAGTCCAGGGTCAGTGACCTGAAGGTCTTGTGGGGGAGCAACTAAATTGAAAACAAAGCAGGGCATAAAACAGTGTCAATGTAAAGAAAACAAAGTCGTGAAATGAGATGAGAAATGCAGCTGCTGGATGTGGAGGGAAGCACTGCTGGTCCAGGTCCAGCCCTGGCTACTATTAAATAGCCAGGGCCTGTTCTCAACAAACACGCACAAGCTCTGCTCTTGCCCAGTTTTTGCTGATGCTCAGAGAAAACACTCAAAATACCCTTGAAAAGGCACCAAGAATGTGACATCTTTGACACTCCTTGTAAGATGTTTCGAGCAAAACTACTGTCCTGGAATGACCTTTCAATTCCTATATTTGCTTATTTTTAACTCATGCTGTTTACTGACTGTCAGGACAAGGGTCCTTGCAAACGTTGTGTTCAACACATACATCAACGTAGGATGACAGAGCACAGCATGCTGTCAGGGAAAATTATATTCCTTAACCATAACAGACACAAATCACCCATATCGCTTTAAATATTCCTGTCAAGTATATTAAAGATTAATGAAAAACCAAGACAAAAAACATACAGAAGCAGAAAAGCAGATAGTTAAAATCATTCTTATTTTAGACATCTATCAGCTATACAAAAATGTGCTTTTATAGCCAATCTAGCTTTTATTAAGCTATTGTAAGGTGCTGCCCTGTGTCAATAAATCAGCATATATTATGGATGAGTTCCATACTAAGACATGCTTCCTAAAAGCCCAGCTCCATAAGGAGCTGTCATTCACATGACGAAAACTGTTTGGCTATTCAGTTTTATTAGTTCAAACTAAGTCAATTTTTGTAACATCTAAGGTAATTTTTCTCCCCTGTCTAGAGGTGAAGTTATCCATTTGGGTTTCTACATATTCACTGCATGATATGCTTTTTTTCACGGTGATCTGGAGCCCATCTCCTGGCAGTGTCAGTCCAGCATTGCCACCACGTCTCTGTTTGAGTCTGGCCTCCAGGTCACTGGCCTCTCTGCCACCTTTTTCATGTCTTCATCAGGATTTACACCATTTTTCCTTTCTCTTTTTTTTATTAAATCCATTGTGAAAGCAGACCCTGAGAATATCTTTCAGTGGAAGATGGTGATATAAATCAAATTTTAATATGCTCCTTGGAAAGTTTGCAGAAAACATCGTTGGAGGATTTATTTCTTCTAAGAAAACTCTCCCAAATGAAACACACCACAGGCAGCAGTCTTAAGGCCCCACTTTTCCCAGCGTGTAAAGCTCCATGGGAGATCTGTTGTTTTGCTAGATGGCAAAGGCAGATATCATGGCAATATATTTAGGGAGATGCTGGGGCAAGGAACGATAGACTATAATAATTTGGAGAAAAAAATAGATTTGATTTCATTTTCTGTGTAACAAGTAAAACACTCTCCCTCTCACCGTGAGGCCCATGGATGCAGCCTGGGTTCAGAGGGTGGTGGTGGGCTTGCTCCAGCTCCAGGGGCAATGGGCATGGTCCTGCATGTGCAGTAGCTTGTAGTCAGCAGCCCCACGGCCCGCAGGAGGTGAGGGCCTGATACCGCTATGCTACAACGGGCTCAGATTTCCCAGCACGGGCAGAGGGGTGGAACAGGGGCACGGGCAGCTCTGCCTGAGCGGAGGGTGCTCCAGCTGGGCTCTTGGTGAGCATCGGAGGTGGGAGCGGGGGTGAGGTGAGGGCATCTCACCCGCCTCACAGGTCTTCCCAAGTATGCAAAGGCTCCAGGAAAGGGAGAAGCCGCACGGGGGACAGCAAGCCTGTGGGAATGGCGCTTGAAGAGCTGCAGCTGCTAAAAAACAAATGAGTGCTTTGTCCAGAACAGCCATTTATAGCCTCATGGAGGCAGGGCAGGAGAGAAGGTGAAGGGGTGTGTTTCCCACCAGCCAGCCCAGGCTCAGGCTGAGAGCCCACCAGGGCTGGCGTGAGGGAGGGCTTCCCCATCGCCGGCGCACCGTGTCCTAGAGCCGACCCCTGTTATGGTGGCTGGCCGAGCGCTGCTGGCAGGGCTGCGAGCTGGACTTTCCTGCACTTGGGAAGCTCCTCCTGAGTGGATAAATGCTGAGCCTCGCAGCTATGCAAACAAAGAAGCGAAAAGCTACTAGCCTTTGTCATAAGCCTGGCAGTAAGCTGTCAAGAGACAGCTACATTGGGCAAAACTGGAATTTCTGAGTGGAAACTTGTTTCCATCCTAAGCTTGAACAAAACAGTAATTTATTTTTTTTTCAAAACTGTAAACAAAAGTTCATGCAAAATAAATTTTTACTGGATTGCAGAGGGAATGGAAAAGCTTCTTTTTGGGATGTGGCTTGCATGCTGGGATCTGATTGTTTTTAAATGTCAGCACTGCCTCTTGCAGTTTCTCATTTTCATACCTTTACATCACAAACCAGTCTCACTCACACCACTCATACAGAACACAGGACTAGAAATACTCTATTTCCTTATCCAGTCTTGAAGGAGAGCTGCTCCTGAACGTTTCTTGGAAAAAATAAAAACCCCAAGAACTCTACCTGATTTGCATGGCGGTGACTCACGTAGCAATGTAATGGCTCGACACCCACAGCCCTCACGGCCACCGGCTCCTGGTTGCAGCGCACACTCACTCGAGCGTTGCAGCTTGACGATGAACCCGGCTGGCTCCCACTGCCTTGCCCCATGCCACGCGGTGCCTTAGGTGATGCAAGCAGCAGGAGGTTTTGCAATTTTCCACCTGTTTTGCCAGCGGAAAAATGGCAACCTGCCAGGTGTCCCCCCCCCCGCATATTTTCTATGTCTGCACTTCTCTGTGCTGGTCAGAGGGGTGCAGGAAACTTTCATGTTTTGAGAAGCCCATTTTAAAGGCAATGCTGCTTTGCTTGGTGTGGCAGTGCCATGTTTGCTGGCAGCTTTCCGTCGGTGCTGGCTGGCTAAGACAGGGAGCCTTTTCGCGCCCTCCTGGCCAAGTTTTCACCTCTCCACTGTGCACTGGCTGCAGCAGGGAGGGCTGGACCTGCTCGCCATCCCTCTGAAGAAGGAAAGCTTTTGGCTACAAAGTCCCAGCTACTTGGGGTTGGAGCATGTGGTGCGGCAAAGAGGTGCTTGAAGGCTTGAACCAAAGAGTGCTTGAAGTGCCATTGCCATGGACGACAGCTCGCAGAGCAATATTTTTTTTTAGAAGAAAGTATTATTCTCCTATAAGGAGCAAGCCTTGTGTTTCTTAAGCCTAGCACAGTCTGTCTGTCTGGGACCACACTCAGAAGCATTTATGTATCGAAGTGGCATTTATATTTGATAACTTTATATCAAACAATATAGTCACTGTGCACCAAAGGCAGTTTCTGCTCCTTTTGAAGTTACTCAGAAAAATATCCACTAAACACAATAGATTTACACAATTGATTACAGGTTTATAAATCAGTCGCTGTAACACACACACGAGAAAAGCTTCGGTAGAAGGACTAAGTTCATAAAGGGCCCGAGGTAATATCAAGCACGTGCTAGGCAGCAACACGAGAGGCACGCCAGGCTTTACCTGTGGTGTGGTAGGAGGCGGACGCCAGGCAGCCCCACACCAGCGCCACCGCCAGCGCGTGCAGCTGCCGGCGAGCCATGCAGCGGTGGGAGGGCAGCGGTCCCGCCGGAAGGTGTGTGGCGTCAGAGCAGCAGTCCCGCGGCACACGTGCAAGGAGGCTGGAGGAATAAAGCAGAGTTGAAAGGCTTCAGCACATCGGTGCGGCCCTGGAATTCCCTGTGCAGGGTGAGCACTGACAACAAGCACCTTTTTACTTGTTTACCAAGTCTGATTAATCATTTCCCAGAGGACTTTTATTTGTAACTTTTGGGGATGGCAACACATGGATGACTTTGGCTTCATTTGAAATAGTTTCTGGCTAGCTAAGCACATTCTCCTAAGGCACGTCAGCCTGTACTTCAGTCATCAAGCCATCTGCCGCCTGCCTTCCATGGAAAGAGTGACGCAGCTGAGTGACTGACCCGTCTGCTGTAGGAAGTGCCTTGGAACAATTTTAATTTTCATTAAAAATACCCCCAAACAGCATGCCTGAGCCTTGCCTTATCCTATAAACAGAGATGTCTCATGCAACTGTCACCAGTGCTTTTGGCTTTCCTGTTTCAGGATTTGGTGACTAAAAAGAAAAAAAAAAAAAAAAGGCAGCGAGAGGCTTCCCTTTCTAATTCACCCTCCAACAAAAAAGTAATGGTAGGAATGCATGTGAGGAGGCTGCTTAGTTGTCATGATCATTTTTGAAAGGGACAAATTTCTCTTCCTGAGCAGGTCTGCTGGAGGGAAGATGGGGACTGAGAGGGAGAGAGGAGCAGGGGTTTGTGGTGGGGGGATCTTCTCCTTCTTTCAGATTTCGTGCTGAAGATGGGTAGGAATCACTGCCTACGGACACACCAGCCCAGCTGGCTTCCCTGTGCCAGAAAGCACATGGATTACAGGTAAAAAGAATATATATATAAAAATAGATATTATTTAATTTTTACATATAGATACAGATCAGATAAAGAGAGAGAGATACGGCTTAGCTATAGATATCAATCTTCTGAAAGCTTGAGGCCACTGCTTGGGCGCTGCTTGCGTAGGGATATGGTGACATCTGCATGAACAGATGATTCACCACTGAGCTCCTTTCAGCTTACAAACTCGCTTTACCTTGGTCCTGCAGCCTTGCCTATAAAAGGTGGACTCCCAGGTTATACGCTGGCACGGCTGCTTACTCCGCAGCACCCATGGCTACAGTGCGACAGCACAAAATCCGGGGTCTGCTGAATGGCAGCTTCATGTCAGAGGGACCCTGGGAAATCTGAGGGTTGGGGCCAAGAAAAATCCCATCATTTGAAGAAGTAGCTCAGGGGAGCCAGAGGAGACAGGTTGTGCTGGCAGGGCAGAGGGAGTTTAAATTAACCAGAAATTTTAACTGGCAACATATGGCAGCAGTTAAAAATACACAACAGTTTTAAAAGTTAATTTTAAATTTAAATTAATATAAAATCTCTCTGAGTCCATCACTTAAGTATAAGCAATATCAGTAATTTTTCTGTTTCACTGTGAAATGAGAACATGTGGAGAAGTTCCAGCCAGAATAAATGACTGAATTACTACTTAACATATTGAACGCGACATAAAACTTGTGGCAGTACAAACCTGGCTGTATGCTTAAGTCTCTGTCTCAGAAAGGTCTCGTAATTCAGGACAAGGATGCAATGATAACGAGAGCTGGCTTACAGAGCTGGGAAAAGCAGCAGCTATAACTCACAGCTGGTGAGTAACAGCACCCAAGGACTGCACATGGATGTTAGTGGAGAAAGCTTTTTCCATTTCCGGTACAGTTATTTTTGATGTATTCACATGGTTTCACAAGGTGAGTAAAAATAAACAAAGGCTTACACAGAAAGATTTAAAGTGAGCAAAGTGCTTTTACCTGGATCTCTAAGTGCATGGGAGCTCCTCTGCCGCTGGAGTGCTGAGCTTCTCAGCAGCCTCATAGCTGCTCTGCTCAAAACCTTGCATTTTGTAGAAATTTGGAGGTTTTTAAAGAGGCCCGTCTGTTGTCTTCAGGGATCAGATGCCATACTGCAATGTTATGGCACTTGCCACACGATCAGAGCCTTACTAAGCTAGCGCTAGAGAGGACATTGCTGGGATTTATGAGGCGTTGGTGTTAATTGTTGCTGTAACTGTGCTGAAATAGGTCAAAGGTACGTTTGAAACATTCAAATGATTTATTAAAATGAAAACCAAATGGCATAATCAGCGCAGGCTGTCTGCCAGCGGCTGCCCGAGCCCCGCGCGGCAGCTCACAGCTGTCCCTGGCACCTGGAGCCAGGGCTCCCAGCAGCGCCTGGGCCCACGCGGCTCCAGCCGGTGGTCCCCCGGGGCCAGCCCCGGTCTGACCCGAGACAGCGCCTCCCCCCGAGCTTGCTGGCTCTGCTGGCTCTGGAGCCGCTCCAGCTGCTCCCTTCTCTCAGGGCTCTGTAGGAAATACATAAAATCATCCATCCCCTGGCTCCTCTCCTGTGGCTTGGCACATCAGCGCAGCTGGTGAACGTGACCCTTGTATAGCCTCGCTTGTCACCATTTACTTAATCCCCCCTTCCCTTCATCACCCTGTGAGCCCTCCCTAGCCCGGAGCACCCTTTGCAAGGAGCGGGTGCTTCAACCACACCTGGTTTGCCTCAGGTGAGCGCACTGGTACCACGTACACCTTGCTGAGAAAACGTTGCATGATTCTTGTTGCTGTGCTAAAGGATTAGCCAGGATCATGACCAGTAATACATGGGTGGGTCATCTCCATGTTGCTTTGCATGACTCAAGGAAAATTGGTTGCAACAACTCCCCTCCGGGAGGAACAATAAAGGTTGTTTCAGAAAAAGTGGAGCTGTGGCGCACGTGCCCTGACAAGCAGCAGGCTGTGCCTGAGGCTGGATCTTCGCATGGCCAAATTTAGGCATATTGAAAAAGAGTTCAGACATACTAAGAACATAAGAAACAGCATCAGGAACCAAAGGAGCGCTCCCTGTTACGGAGAAAACTGCCCTCTTCACACCTGTACAAGACCTAATCACTGGTTGAATTGATGCCTGAATCAATGTTGTTGCTTCCCAGTTGGAGTGAAGGGGAATGTTTTGGAGCAGCAAAGGCAGGATCAAGCCCCTCTCCACCTGGCAGTCATCCTCTCCCTCTCCCTGTGCACGTGGGCGCGCGCGCAGGCAGGGCGGCCCTGCTAGCCTGCTGCATCGGCCGCCCAGACCTGGGGGAGGCGTGAAGCCATTCCCACCTCACCATAGCTGTTTGGTTCTGGTTCCACACGCCATGAAGGTGGGTGCCAGTGGACAGGGCACGACCATCCTTCGCACTTTTGATCTTCCTGAGCTTTCAAGGCAGTTGCAAGCAAAATTGCAGAACCTTTTTACCTTTTGCTATGCTAAAGCAAACCCCATACCTTTGGTCATAGCAGCCACCTCCCAGAGCAGACACCAACTGCTGTGTGCTGGGTAAGACCATATCTTTGAAAACAGAGATGAGAGCGAGGAAGAGCACTTGGATTATGAAGACAAGTTACTCCTGTTGGGTGCCAAGGGGAGCCCTGAACTGGAGAACCAGGGAGCCCGTGACCCAGCATGGTCCTGATCTGTGGGGGCATTTGGTTGGGAAACAGCCCCAGAGGCTGTGGGGGCTTTTCCCATGGTTGGAGGTCACTGAACAGATGAACAGCCCCTTGCTTTTCATCTTTCCAAAGCAAAAAGCAGCAGAAATGGGTAGTACAAATGCTGTTGCCATGAGCGCCCTGTGAATTTTGGGGGTGACGGGGCTATGAGTGAGTTCTCCCTTCACTGCCGTTGCACAGTGCTGGATGTTTCCTTCTTACTTTCTGCAAAGGATGGGGGGGAAAAAACTCCCTTGCTGCTGGTAAATGTATGGCTCTTCTTTCAGAGTTATGCAAGATTAGGATTTAACATTTATGTATTTTCATTGTGTAAGCTACTTAAGCAGAAAAGGTCACACTGGACAGATAATTTGAAACAGATGAGAAACATTTGCCAGTAGGGTGAATGCCAGTTCCTGAGTGCTGGAACTGGGTCAGTTCCTGAGAAAATTAGGCTGAAAAAAAGCATAGTTGGGATTTGCAACAATAGGGCTCCACGATGCAGCTGCCAGTGCTGGAGAACGTGGGGAGGAGCAGCAAGTGCAGCTCCGTGCTGAAAAGCGCCTGCCCACCCTGCCTCCTCCTGCCTCCTCCTGCCGAGTCCAGCTCCGTTTGCAAACTACAGACTTTTTCCCTCTCCTTGCGCCATTGTGCTGGTACCTGATGCTAGTGCTGCGTTCCTCCCCCTGCCAGGGTTACCGCAGTCCCCAGGCTGGTCCTGGAGGAGGAGATTGGCTGGGGGCAAGCTGGGGAGGATCCGTGCCCTGTTCCAGCGGTGCTGACTGGAAGCACTGCCCGTGAGTGGGAAAGAGATGTGTCTCGGGGCACGCACACCTCTGCAAAGGCCACGTGCTCAGACCTTGGCGTGTACTGACTGAGCTTACGGGCTGTAGCTGTCAGCCATGCCCTAGGAAGCTGTGGGAAACACAGGAGAAATCCCTGCACGTGCTGGACCAGAGCCTCACGGCCTTGAGCTTCGGGCAGGGACAGGCAGGTGATTTGCATCTTACTACCTATTCTGCAAAGTGGATAAGTTGCAAAAAACTCATACTTAAGGTGATGACAAGCTCATGGAAGAAGGCAGTAATAAAAATAACACCTTCTCTGGCTCACCAGCACACAAGTGGCAGGGTGCCCTGGCAAGCCCCTGTGCACCAAGCCATCCCCGAGCACGGCGGCCGGCATAGCTGCTGCTTGTGCCCTGCACCCGCCTTTCTTGGGAGCCCCATGGTATCAGCAGCAAGACACCCCTGAATCCAGCAACGGGCAAAGCCACAGGGATCTTTTCCCATTCACATGGCTGCCTTCCCCATTACAACTGTATTTGGAAGCACCATTGACTTGTCCGGTTTGCTCATGAATGAGATTTTTTGGGATTTGTCAGCCAGGTGAGTGACTCCTGGGGTCACTACCTGCTCATGAACAATTCACAGGAGCTTCCACCTCCTCCAGGAGCCTGGCCACATCCCAGAGCCTCACAGCTGTTCTACAGGGGCAAGATTAATAAAAGAGCTAAAGCTCAAGGAAGACAAACTTGTAAAGGTGCCTCCAGGCTGAACAAGAGATCTCGAAGAGCAGAGAAGGCCCTGGGCTGGGTCCTTGGCAGGTGCACGCAGAAATTAAAAAGCACTTCTGTAAAACTCTGATTTTGTTTGAGGAAATAAAGGAAGAGCAGCATTGCTGCTGAAACATCTCATTACAAATGGCAAAGTGGTTGGCAAAGGTTGTTATTGGAGTTAAGTCCAAAATATGGGTTAAATCCTTTTTTGGTTAAAATATACTTGGTACACTCACCCCAGATGTGCTAAATCTGTTCTGCCAAGCAAGCTGTTGCCTTCCTATATTAAAATATTGAGATCTAATAGTTGAGAAAAAAAGCTTTTAACTTCGCAATTCCACTCCATGTTTAGAAGTAGCTTCCCATTGACAAAATAAAAAATAAAAAATAAAAAAGGCTCCAGCTATGAACAGACGTATTTGGTATTGAACAGCATGCTTCATTTCATCCAAATAGATGGTTTTGAAATTGCCAATAGCCTGAAAAATCAATGCTTTGTAAAAGCCTCTTAACTACCTCATGTTTCAGAGAAGCTAGTCTCTTTTATACAGCTTGCATTAAAAAAGCTCTTTCCAAGGTGCCGGAAATAGGACTCAGCAATTCCAAACAAAGCTGTGGCCTCCAGCCCAGCATTATGAATTGCACTGAAAAGGGGGTGTCACCACAAGGAGACACGCTAGGAAGAGGAACACAGGGGAGTTGCAAGAAAAATCCCTCCCTTGCGTTAATAAATTAAATGCTTATGGCCCCCATGGGAATGCAGGAAATGATGAAAGAAATCTAGACTCTCTCGCAAATGCCCAGTATCAATATTTATTCTTTTGGTGAGTGGAGACCTCAGTTTTCCCTATTTTTTGCTGATGACTACTGCTGGGGACTAATCCTGGCTTAGGTGGCATCTCAAAGAACGGAGAGCAACTGTTTGAATGTGCCTGTATCACATAAGCCATGCTGTAGAGCTGGCACTGCTGAAATCTCTGCTTTCTGTAATCAAGGTTTGTCCCAGAAAGGTCCATCCAGCTGAAGGCCAAACATCAGGCACTCGCTCTGCCTTTCAGCTTACTCTGCCACGTAAGAGGCACCCCTTACTCATGCCAATCATATCGGGTTCCTGTAATTGCTGATGGAAAGGTGTCTGTGTAGAGAATGGCTCCTGCCTTGGGAGCACACCCTGACCAAAGTGTTCACAACCTGCTGGCTCCTGTCTTCACATCGCACCGAGTCATCGGCTTCTGCTCCTCGAGCAATTTCTTCATAACCTGCATGTGTCCTTTGCCCACACGTGGACTTGCTCTGACTCTCCCGCCCATGCAGCTGGGCTGGGGCTGGGGGTTTAGCAGAGCCCATGAGAATAATTTCATTCTTATTCAACAGCAGCTTTTAATAAACAACTCAGTGACTAGGTTCTACCCTGGCACACCAGTGCACGTAAAAGTTTTGTAGGAAAAAATATACAAGGCAGGCTGAGGAACTAGACAGCACTGACCAACGTGTGTAGCTGTGTCTGGGAACCAACCTGCAGTGACGATGGGCTCCAGGGGCGAGGGATGCGCAGGGAGGACTGCAGGGATGCTGGGGACCACTGAGCTAGAAGGGGATCAGGAGCACAGCCTGGCGTGTCAGAGCCCAAATTCTGCCGCTAAATGCACCAGGTCGTTACAGGAAGAACTGAAATGAAGACACAAAACTGGCAGAGTAACAACTGATAATAAATGAGCCACAAATACATTCAGACAGATATGCAAAAGAAGCTAAAAAATACCTCCAGAACAGGAAAGCCCTGACATAGCTCGCAGCAGGAGCTGAGGGGGACAAAGAGCTGCCCTGTGTATGCGTGCAGAGCTCTGCAGCACAGCTGCCCTTGGCAGGCCTGGCTGGTCCCAGCACCACGAGCACTGGGCGCAGCGCTCGGCCATAGGATGCAGGGATTACAGGGAAGATCTGTGCATTCCCGGCCCCTGGAAGGTGCCATTTCCCCGTTCCTCCTGTTCCCCCCGGTCTGCAGACTCAGACCTGTGCTGCCTGGAGGCCACGGGAGCTGCTGGCCCTGAACTGGGAAGCCCAGGGCTACTCCAGGACCACTTTCTGCTCCTCAGGCACATGCAGATGGAAATAACACCTTGTACCCATCAGACTGAGCCTTGAACACTTCTGGAGCAGAGAACCTGAAAACATCCAAAGATAAACTGCTCCCACCCACACTGTCCTCCCCTACCTGTCCCGCAGGTCAGGCAGGAGCTGAGCACAGCCTCCTGGGCACCAGGCTGTGACCATATAGTTGCTCATTAAGAGTTACAAAACATCCTGCTGGGATGGCTGATCCCTGCCAGGGCCACAGTCAGCCTTTCACCTGTGATGAATGCCCAGGTCTCAGCCCAGCCTCTCTCCAGCAGGATGCTGCTGGCAGGTATTGCACCAGCATCGCACTCCCTACTGGCCACCTCCCCTGCCTTGTGCCAGCTTTTTTCCCAGCAGCCTTTGCCCCCCAAAATAGATATTTTTTTTTGTATTCTGCCTGTGTTTCACAGGACAATGGTAATTACTTCCAATCTTGTTTTCAGGTTGCCCCAGAATTAAATAAATGAATAAAAAAAAAGAGGTCTAGAGAGTTATTATGAAAGCAGAAACATTTCACGGGAAGTGCTCTCACGGTAACTGGGAAAACAAGCCTGGCAGTGGCACAGCACACTGCAAATCGGCCCGAGAGCACGGGTGGGTAAGGAGATGCGATGAGCAAAGCAGTGTGCCTGATGTGCAGCGACCAGCTGCCTCTGCCGGCACCAGCACCGACAGTGAAAGGAGCCAGTGCTCCACCTCAGCTTTCAGGCTGCTTTGAAATAAGAATATCTTTATGGCTTTTGCCTCTCTGCATAACTTTTTAAAACTGAATTTTCCTCCACAAGCCTCCAAGCCCTTGGGACAAGCAGAATAAGTGTCCCTTTCCTTCCCCTTTAAACTCCATCCAGTGTCTTGTACTGGAGAGTTTACAGGGATGTTGGCAGAGGGCCTTCTGGCTCAATCACTCAATCACTGTGCAGTGGGAGTAATGAGTGTAAAAGACACATTGTCTGTGCAGCTGAACGCCCTCACCTGGGGTACTGGGGGATCTGGCAACTCCCACTCCATTTTTGCCTCCTGCCTTCGTCTCCAGTGAGGATGCAGTGCTGCAGCACTGCCACTGCCCTGGCCAGGGCAGGCTCTGCCAGGGGCTGAGCAGCAGTCACCCCGCCAGCCGCTGCTGGGTCCCCAGCGCACGCAGGGCAGGTACAGCCCCCAGGGAGCCCTGGACAACCAAGCAGCCCCAGGAGGCTGGCTGGGAGATGTGTTCCTTCACCCCTAAGAATGTGGCCAGTGAGTCCTGGAGGCACTTTACAGTCAGAACCTGATCCTGCCTCTGCTGCCGTGAGCAGGAGCTGGCAGCTAGATCCAGAGGGATGAGCACAGGGTCAGCGCATGAGCAGGACAGCTGGCAAACGCAGGAGAAAGGGCAAGGTCCAAATCACTATCACAGACTGGTCCTTGAACCCTGAGCTGCAACCCAAGGGATATAAAAAAGCATTTGCCCTGGGGGAAGGTGGTTTTCCTGGAGCTCAGGATGCCTTTGGAGGGATCAGCGGTGCTGGCCTGCTCTCCCATGCCTTCTGTATCTCATATGGCAGCCAGGGATCACCAACGCAAACAGTGACCCAAGCTTTGGTGTCTCACACGAACAGCTTACTGGTGTTCAAAGGTACTTCATTAATTGTTTTAATAAAGGTACAAAGTTTGGCCTGATGGTGATCAAACCCAGAAGAAATTATTTTTATTTTAAAAAAAGACACCCCAAAAATGTTGAAGGGGTTTCTCCTTTTCAAATGCAAATCATTTGACACCTCCCCCAAAAGAGCAAGCATTATCCCAGAATAACCACTTGGCCAGGACACACAGCCCCTCGGCAGTATCTGCTGACAGCTCTTACCAGTCAGTGCTGATTTAGGACAAGCCTGGATACTGTTAATTATATTAAAAGCTGTTTAAGTTTTCCCATAAAAGGAAAAATATGAGAAGATATTTAAGTTAGTAATGACCACGGAAAGGATTTCAGAACAGCCAGAACATGGCTTGCAAGGGATAAGGCACATATCTGTTCAAGTAACAGTGGTGTAAACACGCACAAAAAAAGTATAAACATGCCTATCTGAAAATCTGCAATTCAAGCATCATCTTGAAATCTGAGCAGATGCAAAGTTATTTCAAGAACACAAACATCAGCACCACTAAAAAAGAAAGAAGCACTCAAAAACTCTCAAGTTCATATAGAAATGCTGGTATGCATAAATCTGTCTTCTGCATTACACCTGAATAGCTACATTAAGTTTCAAGCACACACATAACACAATAAAATCATAATATAAAGCACACAGATTTCCCACCCCATTAGGCTAAATGCAGCTGAGCGAGTTGCTGAGATTTAATGCTGATCGCATAGTTACGGCTTACCATAATGTGTCGGGGTTTCCCTTTGAGGCAGGTGACACGCAAGATGGAAATATTTACTAGCTCTAAAAAAAGAAAACTGGAACAGCAAAATGGAAGAAAAAGTCCTGTATATGTTCCTCTTTCTAGAGAGCAAGTTTCAAGCAGCTGCATCTGAACAGCCAGCCTGAAAGTGTTTTGTGTATAGGATGCACATGAAGAAATAGGGAAGGGAAGACAACCACTGCTCACTCCCCGTGGCAGGCGTCTGGCTCAGCATCCCCTCCCAGACAGCAAAATAAACACATTACACACAGGCGATAAACAGCCCCACACCAGCGTTTGAGGGATTTTCCTGCCACAAGATGCAATTTGATCAGAAGACCCTGATTAATGTGAACTGAAGTTTTTTGTGGAAATACGCTGGTTCCAGCTAACTTCTGACAGACTCCTGCTTGGCTGCCAGCCAGCTCGCAGCAAGCTGCTGGTAACAGAGTGATCCCAGCACGGGGACAGCGTCACAGGCAACCGGCAGGCAGCAAGCGGCTTGCTGCGGGCTCAGGTCTCTAAGGTCTGGGCTAGGCACTCTGCTGTGAGCAGATGGGGAAACCTTGAAAATCCTGGCTGGTCTCAGAGGTTGCAGGTCTCCCAGCTCCCATCACCTGCAATGTGGTGGCTGCTGCAGCTCTGTGCATCCTGAACCAATGCTCAGCATCCCAGCTACGAGCAGGTGAGTCTCCACAGGCAGACGGAAGCTGGACTGCTTTGTTTGTGGGGAAAAAGGGAAAAACTAAACAAAACTAAGTGTATGAAAGTAAAACACTAACTTTTTCTCAAATAGGAAATTTTGATCTGTGCTTCCCCTGGGCATGAAACTCCTTCTCATCAAGAAATAGCTTTGCTCCATTGCTATTTCCCATTAAATACGTTTTGACCAAGATCCTGATCAAATGACTGCTGCTTTCAGACAGGAGCAGAGCAGGTGCAGATGGAAAAAACCGCCCCAAACAGTTACATGCAGAAGTGTAGGCTGGAGCTGATTTACTGAGAGATCGAGCTGCACCTCCTGAGAGAAGATGCTGGCAGTTCAGCTATCAATTACAGTTCTGAAGGAGGAATTGCTGGCAGGACTGCTCTCCAGGGAGGTGCAGGTACAGCTGGTTGGTCTTCCCCAGCACTGACAGTTATTGGCCAGTGAAATCAGGAGGAGGTTAGATTTCACCAGTATAATTTAGCTTGTGGATGCTCTTACATACGTTTGTTCTTTCTACTCAAAGATCTACAAAAGCACAGGGGATTTCTGAAGCCAGAGCCCTGGGTAGGCCATCCCCATGCAAGTCTCCTCATGATCCTTTTTAGTAGGAGCTGTGTCGGGCTGGCCCTTTGGAGGAGTTCACAGAGCCGCATTTGCACCAACCACAGCCTTTTTATCTCATGGTAAAACAAAAAAAAACCCAAAGGAAATACATCATCTTTGACATAAAGCAACTGATTCAGTATCGATAAAGGAGTACTAAATTGCAAGAACCAAAAATCTGATGTCACGGAGAACATGCATTGAGTAGTCCAGTGAAAAGGTGAATTGAGGCAGTACTGAACAGCTGTAAGAGCAATGATTTATTGGTCTGGTCCTTCCAGAGACACTACTGCAAGGGCCTATAAGCAAACAAATGCCTGGGCTCCCATTCAGCAACTGCTGAGCATACAGGGCTCCTAACACCCAACAAGCCACCTCTTCCAGGACTCCTGCAACTGAAAGTCAAGTGTGTCCCAACGTCCGTTGTGTACCCCTATAACGGCTGGATTTGGGTCCTCAAGTTGTCAGGTATCAGTGCCTGAACTCCCTGGTGCATAACTTCAAGTTACAGGGATGCTGCAAGCCAGGGCTTTGGAAAGCCCCCCCCTTTCTGCTCTCAGCAGGAGATTGGAGTATGACACCTCACGGTCACAAGTTGTTCTCACCCTGCCACGTTGTGCAACGGATTCACAGTTTACCCTCACTGAGGTAAGATTATAATGTTTGCTGTAATAAAGGTTATGCCCACATGCAAAGTGAGGAAAAATAGGAGAGAGCGTGGTTCTTAATCAAAACAAAACAGCTCTCCTACTGCATTTCTCACGCTCGGGCACCGTCAGAGGCACCGCCACCTCCCAAAATAAACGCGGGCTGGGATAGCTCAATAGCAGATCAGTTACTGGTGGGAAAGAAATAGCATTTGCCCAGCTTCCCCTTGCAGGCAGGGCTCAACCTGTTCAAAGACTGCTTGGGCATGTCACACACAAAAATATTGGCCAACATCTAGCATTTTAAGTCTAACGCTTGAGAAATGCAGAACTCCTAAAGGTACAGGTGCTTGTGGGTGTGTGAGATTAAAAGCCCAAAGATCATCATGCTCTTTCCTCCTTGCTCTGTTTTCTGCCACTGGTGCTATGACTCTGTAGTTGGGGCTCGCCCTATGTTGCTCAGAATTGATCTTGTATATTTAAGTAATACTACAAAGATGTACAGCAGGAAAAAGTATTTCAACAGACTTGAAATATACCAATACAACCTTCATCAACAGGTTAATCAATTACCACTTACAAAATGGATTTCTGCTAGAAGAGGAAGATTCCTCTTAATAGAGGAAAGGAAATATGTATTTTAATGAAAGGACCGCACCGGTTTGCCTGATTTGTAAAAGACATTCCTTAAACCCATCAGTGCAGCAATCTGCACTCTCATAAAAATGAGTTGTGCTCTCCTAAATTCCTCACAAGTTGACTGAGCGGTGACTTTAGGGTACACTTTTAATCTAACTATAACCCTGAACCTTGAAGTGTTGCCTTCTGAAACAACTCCCAGCCCTGCACCAAGAAAGGTTTTCTACAGAAACCCCTGGGAACATGCTGTGGGAAGAGAGGCACTCTCTGCTGCTTTCTTAGTGAAGTCATACTTCCCACTAAGTCCCTGAAGACATGAAGTCCCTGATCCATGCATTGGCTCAGCCCAAACCATTATATGATATGGCTCATTGCAAACCAAACTGTATTTAAGAAAACAGGGCTTGAAGAAAACCCATATATTGCCAGGAACAGGATAAGTAGGAAAGGTCTTCACAGACATTCAACCATTTAAATGGTCATGCCTTCACTACCCCAGGACATTGCCTTTAATTACACAGGCTGGGGTTGGAGGCAGCGATGGGCAGGGGTTACCGGCCCTGCCGTCCCTGCTCGGGCCAAGAGCTGCTGGTTCAGCCTGGTGCCCACCCTGCCCGCCCTGCCTTGGGCAGAGGGGCAGCTGCGGGAAAGGGGAGAGCGCTGGGGATACTGGAATGGTTGTGCGTGTGCTGGAGGAGAGGAGAAGGGGCTGGAGTCAGAAGAAAGAGGCTGCCCAGCACAACAGGGAGGTTGCTCCAGAGGAAGCAAGTGAGCCACAGCTCACAAGGGAAACTGCCTTGGCTTATCTTCCAGCCCACAGCATCTGTCCCTCATTGGCTCCCTATTTTATAGTCTGAGAACACCAAGCATAAAACGAATTTTCCCATACTTTTAGGTTTTCTGTCTGTGAAGGTCTGGCACAGAAAGCATTCACTGGAGGTCAGAAATTTCTCCCACCAGGATGGACTACCCAAGAGAATATAAGTTCGCCATTGCCTTCTTCCTGCTGTGAGGGGGAAAAAAAAAAAAGGAAAAAAAAAGGCAAGTAAATATGCTCCCCACTCTTAATCACTTTTGACAGCCTAATTTCAAACTCCTTATTTTGGTTTGAAATGTGTCTCCCACACTGTTTAAAAAATTTCTGGCCCGCAGCAGCACTTTTTCGTGGGTGTTTTTCATGGTACTGCAACACATGAACTGCTACTCAAAACTGTGAGCTTAACTAAACAGTGTGGTGTGGGGCAGGGTAAAAGTGCCTTTAGATTCCCTCGGTCCATCAAAATCACAGCATGCCTGACAAATAAACTAGCAACAGTGATACATTTTCGTATCAATCCAGCTGTTCATTTTGGAAATGTCAGAGCATACTCGCTTGTGAAGAAACATCCCGCCCTCTGTCCTGCCAGCTGAGAGGCGTGCCTGTATGCGCCCCATCCATTTCCCTTAAAAGAAAAACAAAAAATAATAAAAATCACTGGATTTGGCACAAACTACCCTCCACAGCTGTCTAAAGCCTGCTGGCCAGACAGCTCTTCCCAAGGCACTGTCCTTGGGAGACCATGAGCCAGCAAGCACAGCAGTGCGGAGCAGACCTTGCAGAGCGGGATGCTCACCGAGGCAGCACGAGCAGATGCCTGCCAGCCTGAGCAGAGCAGAGCCAAGGCTGGAAGGGACCTCAGGAGATCATCTAGTGCAACCTCCCGGGCAGAGATGAGTCAGACTCGGTAACAGGCAACTGGTTTAAAGTTTAAGCAAGATACAGTTTAGACTTCATTGAGGCAAGGGTTATAGAGGATGCAGGTATGGAGCTCACCTAGTTTGGAGAGGGGGCAAAGGGATGCTGAGACTGTAACAACACTCGGCGGTGCTGATGGAGGCTGATGGAGAACTGAAACCCCTTCAGGCAGCCCTGACCCCCACGCAGATGCCTATTTTTAATTGCATGTCAGTTCCACTTTGCTTGTTTTTCATGTTTGTAAGCTTGCAAGGGTAACAGCTTGGGTGGCATCAAGTAAAGGCATTTTGTATAAACAAGCGGAACAAGTGACAAAGAGCAGAATGCTCTGTAGTCCTGGCGACCAGAGCACAGAAGCAGCCCCCTACTACTGAAATAAAGGGGTTAAGTACGTACAGGCAGAGCACAACCTGTGCTCAGAAGTGATCACAGAAAAATGCAGGTTGCAGCATTGTCAAACAGATGTGGTCCATCAGAAAGTTAAAAATACCTGTGTGCTTTTACAGATTTTGATGTTGAGTAACCCGTCAATTTAGACGTGAATTTGTTGCTGCTTTTAAAAAGACCAGAATAAAGTCAGATTTAAATATTCCTATTTAGAGAAACTAAATCTAACCTTCTGTGCATAAGGCTTTCTTGGTTTATATGAAAGTCCAAGTGAGAAAGAACATATAGGGGAGAGGTTTCTTTATCTGTACCTGTGGGAACAGAAGTGGTAAGATCCTCTGTGCTCTGTAGATGCCTTCTAAGCGCATTATGGCAACTCTGAGGTTGCCTTTAGTTAAAACAGAATTGTGTTGTTTGTTGATATCTGAAAGGCCCGATAATCTAACCAAATGAAATGAAATCCCAATTTTGGGGCATGTAAATCCTGAAAGCATCAGGTACTTTTTCCTAAATGCAACAAGGCTTGTCACTTCAATTTATACAAACAGAACTCTTAAATTTTCAGTGAAAGAACTTTGAACAAAATGTTAATGCAAATTACTGAAAAAGCACATGTCAAACCCAGCCTCCATAATAAAGCTGTTTCTAAGCCACTAGCAAATGTTAAAAATTGGCAAAGGAAGTTCTGAAGTTCCCAAACACACATATGGCTCAATGATGCCATATACAGGCAATACTGCAATAACAAACAGGCAAGCACGGGACTGCTCGCAGAAGGGAAGAAAGTTGGGTAACGAATGATGCTTGATTCATTGGGGTGGTTCAAGATAGGAATTCTATTCTATTACCTCTCTTCTTTTGCAATCCTTAGTTTGCAAACACAGGAGGAAGGAAACTGACAATTCCCCCACCAGTTCACCAGAAACAAAATAATTGAAACAGTACTCCTGGGAAGTAGAAGTTTATGTTGCTGGAGCCAAAAAAAATGAAAGTTATCACTGTTGGCAGAAGTGTCTCAATTTCATAATTGTATAAATGTCTTACTGGAGGAAAGAACAGGGTGAACTTGCCATCTCAGTACACAGCAAAACGTGCAAGCTAGACACATCACCCGCCGATTAGTGGAGATTAGCTTTAACAAACATTTGTGACTGAATTCAATAGTGCTTACCCATTTCTACATGATATCGCTGAAAGTTCTCAGAGATAATCCTCCTTTCTTTTGCTTCAATTTCTTAGGGGCAAGACAACGCATGGAGTGTGAGATGGTTTATCTTATTAAATATTTCTCAGAAGTTCACGCACTTGGAAGCTTACACTAAGAAGCATAATATTTGCTGTTGCTTTGCTTTCTTCTTCTCCTGACTCTAGAAGATCAGGAGATTCTGGAAATCAAAAGCAAGTGGCTGAAATGAACAATGTCTCATCAACTGATAAATTCATATGCGTGCATCTGGAATGTCATATTCTTATTAACATATATCAACACTTACACTTAAGGTATCAGTATTTGTCATTCAAGCTGCAAAGGATTTTAAAAACACACTAACCTTGGAGCAGAAAAACATCTGTAAATGCATTATGAGAAAAAGCACCGAACGTCTTTGAAATGCTGAAGAGCAGGAAATGTAATGGAGCTCTAACAGCTTCATGGAAGATAAAAATAGTACTTTGTCATTTAATGGGACAACTTACCGCTGGCACCGGCGCCCTCGCCTGTGAAAGGACGAGAGCAAGGGAGAACTCTGGGAAGTTTGCACCTTAAACTCATTGAAGCAGCCAGACTTCCAACAACCAGCTTCAGCAGAGTGTCTTAGATACAGAGGAATGCAATGCCATGTGCAAGTGCGATGGAAAGGTGTCAAGATGAAGATGCAAAAAGCAGTGCCTCCTGCAGTCCCCATGCCGTTATGAGCTTTCACAGTTGTGTGCTAGGGTGCTGGCAACAAGATACAGTCCCACAGATGCATTCTTAGACATGAACTTAGTTTTCCTTCCTTCTCTGGATACAGCGGTAGAAGTGATTCTTTATCACGGACATTGCACCAGAATCGGGTATATAAGCAGAGGTCCTACAGGATCAGCTAACACAGAACACATGGCACTCTCCGGGCAAACCGTTTGTCACTTCACCAAGTTGTGCCAGTGATCTAGAGATCAACACACACACACACACACTGTATCTATCTTTATGTATATAGGAAAAGTTGTATGAATTCTGGTAGTGAAACAATTATAATAAAGCCACTATTATAATACTCCAAAGATAGATGTTTATTGAGTTGCCGAAAAATACAAGTACTCCAGTAAGTTTGTCACATTTAAATGTTAGCTAAAAAAAATACAGAAGTTGCACATCCAGTCTAGTTGTTCCACTTCCCCACTATAATGAAAACTATGTTAAGATGATACAAAGTCAAACCTTTACAATCACCTGTGAATTTCAGAGAAGTTAACATGTTCTAGTTCTTCTTATATTGCCCTTACTAGTAGCTACGAGCTATTGTGCCGAGTTATGCGTTGTTCAGTTATGAAGGCAAGGTAGTATAGCTGTGAAAACTAGATACTCATATTAGAATCTACTCTTTGGCTATATAATCAGAATATTATTAGCATCATATTTCCATTATTAATGAGGCCTAACTAATTGAAACCACAAATAATTACATACATATTTTGCAAATAGGTTTAATCTCCTGAAGTCACCGCAACATTAAACTTCAAACTTTTAAAAAAGTAATCTTGGAAGGGTTCAAACACCTGTTTGGGTGGTATTTGTGGCCACTCAGTGTGACTAATTAATGTGCTTCAACACAGAACCAGAAACAGGAGAATTCTGTGTAACCATGGATGAGGAGTTGGTTTTATTTTTAAAAACTCTTACAGTTTCCACAAACCAAGAGTATCAGACCAGCGATGCCAGCCTGGGGCACTCTAGTTATATCCATCACTGGTGCAGGCGTATCCTAATGAGAGGGGAAAGTTAAAAGGCTACAGTCACAACGATGATGCTTGACCAATGCAAACCGGCGCTGAAGACTGAGATGTACGACTGGTCTGTAAGCAGGACACTAGAAAGAGACTGTAAAACCAGACACAGCATGAGAACATACACCGCTGGTATCTGACAGACTATGGAGGGAGATGCAGATTTCAAACTTGAGCAGAAAACAAAAGACTTCTATTAGCAGTAGCTCACCACCTTTGATTTAGGAAACAGAAGCTGAGTAAGCTCCGTGTGACATTAAAAGGTCGACGCAGTCAGCAAGATCTATACGGACCTAAGAATTACTCCTGAAGAATCACTGGGTGGCGGAAGCACTAAAAGACCGGTAAGACGTACTGTGCCACTCAAATCCTGCTGGAATCAATTCAGCCTGCTGGCAGCAGCCGCCTTTACCAAGGCAGGTGATGTAGGCTATCTATGTTTTGTTTATGGCTGGACCTTGCCATTTACAAAACTTTTAACACCTCATGACTCAGTGAAAAAGGTCCGTGTCTGAGCCACATTATCCAGAGCCGATTATCTAAACATACAGGAACATACTTGTTTGTGACACCCCGATCAAATGTACCAAGTTCAAATAGAAAGTTACACTGCAAAGCTTCATGAATTTTATGTTTTTCTCAATACAACTCCTGTGGAAGCAGTAGATTATAATTTTTTGTTTGGTTTTGTTTTCTTACAATACTTCCCTTGTTCAACAGTGACCTTCCCCACAAAGATGACCAAGGACAGACAGGAGTCTCATGGTTCACGGAGTCCAGCCAAGAGCAGAGGCCTCTGCACACTGTATCATTCCCCTTGTAGACCCAAAAGGGCTTTTCCTAAGAGGAACGTTTTCTTTATAGCTGGAAATTGAACAACAGACTCACAGAACATTTCAACCACAAACCACTAACTGCAAAAAAAGTTCCAACTGTTTAGATGCCTTTGTCAAGGGATGGTGTTCACTTTCTTTGTAACGCTGCTCCTCAATTTCTGCTTTATAGTCCCAAATTGTGCTTGATCAGGAAACAAGGAACAGCTGGGTGCATGCAGGTACAGAATGAAAAGTCTCACAGGGATAAAACATCTCAGAAGAGAATCTTTTAATTTCAGTGTTCAGGTCTAGTAATAAAATTGCCCAAATCTTTAAGTAAACAGAAAGGAATTAAGATAAAATCAATTTCATACTATAGAATTTTAGTCTAACCTGTATTTGGATAACCTAACTACAGCTCCCAGAACTGGCAGTTCTATTTCCCTAATGCTGGATGTAGCAGTTAATGACTGCAAACCACACAAAAGGTGGTCTGTGCTATTGCCAGATCCAACCCAGGGAACAGAAGGGAAGCAGATCACCTCTGTCAGTAGGAGTTTCCGTACTAGACTAAGCTTATTATTAGCAAGATACAAAAAACTATGTTATTCCAAATATATGCTATGAGATACTGGGTGGTTTTCACATTGTGTAAGACAGGAAAGCTGTAACTGTACAAAGACCCTGCTACACGCAAAGGCATCTTTATCTTCACGTGTTCTCAGCACTGATGTCCTTGTTGGTCAAAACGAAAGTCCTAACACAACTTCATATATAAAAGGATCCTGTATTTCCCTGGAGTAAGAGTTAACATTTCTTCTGTTTGTCACTGTAAAATAATGTATTTCCTGATATATAATGAGACAGGTCACTGATCTATCAAAAGGCAACACAGACATTTGAAAGAACATACAACAAATTCTCATTATTCACTACAAATATAGAAAAACTGTAGTGAAATCAAATTGAATAACTTGACTACATGAAAGGTATGAAAGTTTGTATTTTATACACAGAGTATGTACACTGGTTTTGGAAATGTGGGTTTTATCCATGCAAATTTAATACAAAAAACTACTTACAAAAAAATAACAGTAGGAACATTTTTCAGAAGAAACATGTATGTTGGAAGCTCCAGCAATAATGGAAGTCCTGAAAAAAGACTTAATACAGTATTGTACAAGTAGACAATCTTCAGAGGTATGGAAGATGCACTTTACAAGAACATGAAATGCAAAATTAATTAAAATGCACTATCAAAGATGCTGCAAGTATATACACATTTTAAGCATCTATTTTTAAATGATCACTCTCCAACTGCGCCACAGAACTACTGCCGTCATGTCCTGCACACATTCACATATTGACCGTTCGGTTACATTGCATTTTCTGAGTTTTATAATCATGAGTTACAAAATAAAATAACTGAATACCAACTCAACGATAATTGTAAAGCAATCGTATTTTCCTTGTTCTACACATTACATAATAGTAAACAAGTATTCACATTATTCGCAACGTAATACGCCAAACCACCCTTTTGCATCGCCTGTGTACGCCCTCGTGGGCATCAAAGCTTTGCTGGTGCAACGGACATGCACAGTTGCCGCTAGGAATTCCCACCCTTGCAGCCATAATTAATGAAACACATCAGTTCAGCAGACACAACTGTATTAAGAGTTGCATCTGAAGAGCATAATCTTGCACACGCTCCAGAAAGCGCGGTGATACCGAACAATGGGAGTTCTCATGCCAGGAACGGCACGACCAAATCCTAAACCAAATACAGCAATTCTGGAAAGATTTCACTGGTTCACTCTTATTCAAAATGAAACAAAACAAATAAGTATCCTTGTGATTATTTCCAAATATTCTCTATTTCACAACCTGCCTTCATAAAACTATTGTTAAAAAAATGGTAAGTTTGCCTTATTTTACACAATTTTGAAAGAAGTGAGAAAATCCTTATTAGTGCCAAGAACGAATTTTAAATTATTGACTTCATGTTGTAGCTCAGTGAAAACTACTGCGAGAAATTCTGCTTTCACTAAAGCCATAGAATCATTTAGGTTGGACCAGACCTTTAAGATCGAGTCCAACTGTACACCTAACACTGCCAAAATGGAAAGTTTCCCAAAACAATTACATTTGCTCTCAGTTTAAGCTATTCCTCTCCTTCAATATTTGCTAAGATACTAAAGTAGCCCTGGAAAGACTTTGTTTGTTTTAAGATTAGGATTCTAAAATGGATATGGAAAAAACACATTAAAAATTCTTCTTTGAAGATGTAGTTCGCTATAAAAATTTGAACTTATGTCATTTTTATAATAACTTGTATTCCTGCCATAGAAATCAATCAAGTAGCTTACAGCAATTTTGCCTCCCTTTGCCTCCCACATTAAGAAAAAAGGTCAAAACCAATGAGGGAACAAATACTGCATATAACCACAATTTTAAGATAACATGTTGTCAGAACTGTACTATGTGAAATACTTAAAGACAAATAAAGCAAAGCAGCATTTTATTATGTAAGAAACACAGGACACAGAACTGCTCCTGTGCAGCGGCAAGTTTAAACTAAAATTCAGTTAATCACTTATGTTCTCTATTTTAACAGTCAAGATCAGCAGAAATTTTCTTCACGTGAAGAGAAAAATTATTCACCTTCGTATTTATTTTACCAAAGAGATCTGTGCCATAAAACTCCTGAATAAAAAATACAGCTCGCCCTTCCCTCCGTTTGTAAATGAATTACATATATCCCACAGTGTGTTGTGTATGGAACAAGGAGTATTACTGTTTTGATTCACTCACATGAGACGAGTGACGCACTAACCTGTTAAGAGTCCTGGTGCAATTTTCAGCCAGTGAAGTGCTGTAGTTCCTAGAGCAAGCTTCCTCGGTCTCACTACATCATTCTTTGCTGGTGGAAGTCAAATACTGGTAAACATCTACTTATCTCAAGTAACATTATAGCTTTCTTTAGTGTTTTCATTCAGATTGCAAACATGTATTTAAAATAATTCTGCAGCCTATGCAGGAGAAGGCAGCAGCAAGGAGGCGTTTCCTTGAGAAGTTGTACCACACGGGCCAGTCTCATCTTTACAAAGCCAGAGGGTAGCACAAATGGCACCAGCTAGGTACCCTATCCAGGGCTTGGAATGGGCAGTGTTCTTTCTGCAGCACTGGGATAGAGCTATCCAAAATACACAGTCTTTGGGAAAACAGAGATGCCAGATTTCTTGTGATTGTAACCTCTACAGAAAGCTCCGTGCACTTAAGGATCTCTCTCCCTCAGCATGCAGTAGCTACAAAACATCTATTTCATTCTCTACTAAATCTAAAGGCTTTTCATTGTGAAGTGATTCAGCTTGAAATCAACTCAGAGCACCCTCTCCTTGGACAACTATACTTTGCCCTTCCCATTCCTGGTCTTAATGACTTCTGGTTTTCTGTTTAATTCCAAATAGTAACCTGTAAACAAAATATTTCACCAACTTTCTGTGTGTTGGGGTGGTGTTTTGTTTATTTGCTTCTGTTTTTCAAGTAGAGGTCACTGTTTAATATGATGTACCTCTTGAAACACATACATTAGCCTTAGTGAGGAAACAGAGATTTTGTATCGGTAAATCAAACTTCATCTCCTATCTGCAGAAAGCGCTAAAAACTCCCACAAGTTGCTTTCTGTTGAAATCAGCTGAATTATTAACGTGCTTCATCTCTGCATTGCTATACAGACCGATTCCGAGACAAACAGGCAGACTGCAGCTCTGTTACATACAACAGCTACCTTTAATACAAGCATTTAAGAAATCAGCAGAAGTTAGAAGCATCAGACCTTTGTCCTTCTCTTCAATACTGAGAAGACATATGAAAATTTGGTTTTAGTGAAAACAGATGCCTTTTCATTTTTTGATTGAATTTGGCTACAGATTTATGTCAAACTCTGAGAAGACTGACGCTAAACAATAGGATATCTGAAATAAAGTTTTTAGTGTGGTACGTAACTGATGGCAGGCCTCACTTTCAATTCTACTGAGGCGACATTCCTTCCCATAGTTTGAAAGCTGTGCTTCGAAGTCATTTTTCCTACCGTCCTAATACTGCATATGGCATATCAGATTTTGTATTAAATAAATGAATCAGTGCACTATTTTACAGCTTCCTTTGACTTACCAGAGATCGCTATTTTCAGTCAAGAATTTGACACTAAAGCTTTGCTAGTGTCAAGCAAGTTTAAGCCATGTTTGATATGGTCTCCAGCTCAGGTGTTCAATAAATTAAAAAGGTAAATCTTTACTGAAGTCAAGAGCAGAACTTGCACTGACTTCAACGAAGCTACGATTTTACTCAGAAATTCTTATGATTCATGTCATAGTTATTGTTTCAAATTTACTCCTCCATATTTTATTATAATCTTAGGTTTCGGTTTATATTTTGGAATAGAGCAATATAATAACAATATAATATTTTGGAATACGATATATTTTGGCCTCCAGGCACATGGGCACGGATGGTTTTCTGCATGCCCAGCAGTGCCCCCACGAGCACACCGGATTAGCAGTGTTAGGTGTGAAGCATTTCTGACATACTGTGTGGGAATTCACCACACTTTACAACAATTATTTCAATGCTACTGCTTTAAGATGTCACAATAACTGGGACATTATTGCTTAAATAAAAGATCATTCATGTGTGACATACTGCATCCGATGACAGCAAAAACAGAATACGCACACAAGGCCAGAAGCCCTGTCAGTCTGTTGATTCACTCTGTAATTTACAGTTCATACCACATTATTGCAGGAACTTTGTATAGCATAACTCTTGAATTTATTAGGAAAACTTAATGCAGTTTCCTACAGCTTTTAACATTAACTTTTCTTCATGTCCAAAGTAAAAAATGAGTGACTACAATAGGAATTGGGCAGGCCTGGTTTTGACCATCCTATCAGCTGTACCAAGTATGAAGTGGTGACACTGCATCCTGAATAAAATAGGGAAAGAACCTCTCAAACATCTAAATGTTGGGAACAGGGATTCTGGAATCACAGTAACTCTCCAATGCCACTGGAGCAATTTCTTAAAAAAAAAAAGTAAAGATGCAGGAGGAAAGTGGCATGCAGTAATGAACAATGTGAAGTCACTAGATCTGTGAACAAAAAAATAAATAAAATGATGCTCGGAATCAAATGGAAAGGGAGAAAGGGGATAGTAGAGCAAGTTCTTGTACAGGGAAGACAGCCACAATTTCCACAAGCAGCTTTAAAATTAAATTCTTTAAATTTCTAAACTTTTCTTAAAATTCTAAGCTTTTTCAGCATCTCTTTTTGCAATTGCTCCTAATAAAAATCACAATGGGAATGGCCAATTTTAGCAAGGCTTTAGATTATTATTATTATTTGTAAAAGCAACTAAAGAAAGATAAGAAAAGATTCATCCCAGCACAGTGGACCATTTCTCAGATTGCTCCTAAGGGTATTTGAAGGCCTTAGTCTTTGCTAAATGCTGAAAAGGAAGCCCTGGAAGAATCATGACTATCCTTCCCCATAAGCATGAAGGCAGCCATAATAGTTTCCAATGAATGCCAAAGCAAGGCTGTTTCTAAGCAAGTTTGTGGGGAAGAACTCCAGAGTACTAAAAAAAGTAATTTTATAGTAGTTCTGAACTTCAGAGATACAGTTTAAAATGAGTGCATTAATTTCATATCCAGTTTTCAAGTTACTTGGGAAATAAGCTAAGCTTAAAAAAACAGTAAGCACCTGGCACGCTAGACCAAGGCAATTCTTAAAGTTTACACTGTGATGCAACTTTATAAATTTAGCTCTAGTAGGAAAAAAGTTACTTTAAGATCAGAAAACATTCAGAAAACTATTTCTATGACAATGAAATAGTAGTGTAAATCAGTTTAAAGCCTGATAACTAAAAGTGACAATTTACTGTTAGCAATTCTACAGCTAACATACTGTAATAGAACTTTGCTGCTGTTGTCAAATACCACAGCAAAGAATGAAAGACTGACTCATTCTTTTTGAGTAGTTGTGTTCTCCAAATGTGGTAGACACACACACATTTTGCTTAATGAATTATATTACTTTTTCATTTTAGTCTTAGCATGGCTTTTCACATACTGCGTTTAATGATAAATAGGGATTGAAGTGGTTAAAATTAGTAATATGTGAATTATTTAAAAAACAATTAGAAATATTTGAAATGCCATGTTTCAAAGGTCAAAGCAATCCAGTTTCCTTGAACAAGTATTTATGTAACCTAATATTTATATCTAGGACTTTGTAAATTAAGTTTTACACCAGCCTCTCCATGAGCTGTATTTTAAGAAAGCACTACATAAATCATAGTGGTTTTTAACCATTACACATGAATCAGTTTGTTTCAATGGATTTCAAACTAATATATCTTTTTTAAAAAATCTTGTAATTAGAAAAAATTATATTTTTTCTCTCAGCTATTGATTTTAAGGACTATAGTAAATGAAGTAAGGAGTAAATTATACCCTCCCTCATTCTTTTATGAATTATATTACATAGAGTCGTGATCAACTGGAAAGAACAGAATCAAATCTTGTTACACACTTAGCAAACATCCCTCAATCGAGACCGATTTAGCCTGAAATATCAAATCTGTGACAACTTTTTTTTTCCTAATTGAGCTACCTACTCATGAAGAACAAACTAATGCAAACAGATTTATTACTAAAATCATGAAGTTATTTGCAACTTGTTTGGAGAAGAACTCAACTGTGTCAGAATGCTCTCAAAACACCAAATATTTGTGCAGAAACAAATACGTAAAACTCCGAAGTTTCAAAAAGCCACCACAGTGAAAATTTTTCTTTTTTCACATTTATCCAGAAAAGTCTGTCTCAGCACAGTGACATTTGTACAAACTGATTTGTGTGCTATGGCACACTCGTGTAAATTACACAATAAATCCCATAAACACTAAAAAGATAAACACTGATATTTCTCAACTAAATTACGGATATATCTGTTGTAAAAATGTAATGTGAGATCAGGAGCAATATTACACAAAATCCTGAAAGTCACAGCGTAAACCTGAGATTTTGGCAGTTTTATCAAAACGTCCTAAGTTACTCTGTATGCATCACTAGTCCTCATGTCTTACTCACCGTGTATATTTGTTTCTCCCAAACAAAGAAAAAGTAGACAACTTTTTTTGTCCAACAATACATTAAACCAAAAGTGATCAGGTATTATCAAATTAAATATCATAAATAAAAAGTATTTACAGTATTTTCTAATTATTAGACAACAAAATAACCAATTGTGCAACAAACTTAAAAACACCCAACATCAAAAATGTGAAGTATTACTTAAACCTTCACATACTGATTTTACAAAAAATATTAAAATATTTAAAAATTTCCATTTGATCTATTTTAAAGAAATTTCAAAAATGTTTAAGACTATTAAGAGTTATCAATTACACAGGCACTTCACATGTAAACAATCTACAGTACAACTGAAAAAAATATTTGGCACCAACCTAGAAGACTGGAAAAAACTCAAAATATGTCCTTTTCCCATTGTATACTGTTTTGTGTAATCACCGTACACTCAGACTAAATATTGGCAAGGTTAGAAGTGTGTAAGTTACAATCAGGAGTGCAAAAGACAGAACACAAATATTAAGCTTTCTGAGAGAGTGAAAGTGGATTACAAGTGATCAGTCGCTCGCATTTTTACCATCATACCATCGCTACATTTTTGTCTTACCTTTAAATCAAATGATTGACTTTAAAGATTAAAGTGAGGGGAGACGTACTTTGTAGTTCTAAAATAATTCAAACAACATTTTCAATGTAGGAAAAGAAATCCAGCATTTAACTCTAACAACGTGAAATGTTGAAGGGCAGCTTTGAATTCAAATTAACTGGAAAGAGAACCTGATGTTACCACATCTCTTTGTGCATCCAATTACAAAAGAAAAGAAGAACACTTATGTTCTTTTAACTGTCAGCTGACTCCAAGGTTTTCATGTACAACTCCAAAGTAAGGCTCTCTACAGCATCTGGACAGATACTAGTTTTTGATGGCTTGGATGTTCCTATGTAGGAAGCTGAACTGCCTCAGAGCAATCCAAATCAACTGAATGGTAAGTTGTCTAGCTTCCAAGAAGTCATGTCACATGGAGGAAAGCTGAGACACTTTCAACGCTGGCAATTCAAGCAAAGCTTGAACTGTGAGGCCAACCTTGACCAGACCCCTTTCTTCCAGAATGTGATGAGGCAAGCAAAGTCTCTCCTGCAAAATAAAGCAGTATGTGTATCAAGCTTCATTCATTTTTTTTCCCCCAAGGCAGGTAACAAACACACTCTCTCTAAAGTCACACATACATCACTATGAGACACTTGCATAGAAAACACCTTTGGCCTTAAATTTCACATGTGGTTCTCTCCAGTAACATAATGGTTACAAACTAATTATATCTAAGATCTGTTTAAAGCGTTAAAACTATGTATCTTCTGATGTTGTCACAGAAGACTGCTAACTTCATAAAGCCAACACAACTTTCTTTTCAGAAGCTGAGCAAGAAAAATAGGCTGATGATCACTGTTGGCTCAGTGGCCTATTTCCCTCTTCCCTTGTTTTGTAGGCTTATTACCAACTTTTCCCAAGGAAAGTGCTGATAGACTGGGTCCTTGGTAATGAGAGATTCCCCAAGAAAGCCATCTTTCAGTTTCAAAATTCTGCACAAGCTGAACAATTTTCCCAAGTGCTAGCTGGTGTTACATGTAATTCAGGAGGTAAATCTTAGCATCTCTAACTTCTGAATGGTTTGTGGCTCCATGTTAGATAGATGCTGTCGCAGAGCATTAACCCAGGCTTCTAAAGCCATGAACTGATTTTCTGGTTCCACTAAAATGGGTTGAGGGAGTTTCGTCACTCATAATATGCAGGAAATTTTATCTTTAGTATTTTTCCCACTCATACAGGGAAGTAAGAGGATGAACTTGGGCAACAGAAGCATGAATTAGATGCAATGGCTCCAACCATGGCTGTGCCAAAAAAGATAGCTAATCAGTTCGCCTAAGTACTTCTGTAGTTGCAGGATTTTTTTCTAGGCAGACACTGAAATTCATGCTGAAGTGAGTTGCTAAACTCAAGACTTTTAAATATTACAGTTCTTTTGTTTAGATGATAATCTATTTTACAAGGAAGTCGGTGTTATTTTTACTATAAGGAGCTGTCTAGAAACCTATGAAGTAGCTTCCACAAGTTCATGCCACAGGCCGGGAACAGGACTCCCTTTCAAATCTTCAAGTTCCCTGGTCAGTGTTACTATCACTACTGCTCCCTGAATTAACCTCCCAAAAACTCTCAACTGTGGTATTTGCTGACATTTTCTGTGGTTATTAATAATTAGTCAATAAAGCAAGTAGCATACCTGTGGAACACCCAATTTTTTACAAGCATCAAGAAAGTTTTCAACATTTCTTCGGCACTTTGCCATACTGAGTTTAGGCTGTAAAGACAGGATGTTAGATCTTCATCATACATTCATGAAGGATTGTATATTTCTGAAGCAAATTCAGTAACAGTTGCTAAAACACAAAACAAGTTCTATGAAGACTCAGTATATGAAAACAGCTCAAACTAAACTTCTGAGCTTTGTTTAATTTTCTTGCAAAACTGAAGCGAGGAATGTAGCCAATTAATTATAGTAAACATGATTCATGATATTTTAGTATCGAACTTCAGAAGCTTGTTTTCACGTAAGATGCAACAAAAGTGAGATAAATTACTTACCACTGCTGGCGATGGTACATGAATGCTGGCAACAGAACGTGGCCTTATGTGATTGGCTAAATGGCAAAGAACTACTCCATCCATCAATGCCGCTCCAATGTCGTCTGGCAAAATTACTTTTAACCTTGATTCAAGATTCTATTAAAAAGTCCATAAGTAAGTTAGTTACAACGCTAGCTAATTTTTAATTTTGAATCCAGGATAAAGCATTCAGTTTAAAAGGGACATTTTAATACTGAAGTAAATGGAGTCAACTCACTTCACTGAGTACAAATACCCTCTATCATTAACCTTTCATTCCCTTTGCTTTTTTTAATGACACAACTACATACATTGAGAAAAGTATTCCGCCAACAACTACCAAGATACATGGCTCTCAAAGCCATAAAATGAACTCACTACTCGTAATAGGAAAGCACAGAATTTAAAGACAGAAATGTTAGGCTAAATAGCTCATTAGCTTTTAGTATGCAGAGTTTGTGTGTTGAAATCATACACAATTTTACTAAGAGGAAGGAAAAAAAAGAGGGGAACACAACCACTTTGGGCACAGCCATTTCACTTATGCAGATGACAGCTAAATTGCTGAGGACAGGGCGGCCAAGAAGTGCCCACACTTGTGTTGCAAAACAGAGAAGGGAAGCGGGGAATGTTTTTTCCCACCTCAGAAGCAAGCCTTCACTGCCCAGGAAGCGCATCAGACAAGACAGAAACATCCGTCACAGAAGTCACACCCGAAATTAGTACTGCCCTGGAAAGCAGAGCTGCTATGATTTATGGTTAACTATAACTATTAAATATCTTGAGAACAGAACTATACAGGAAATAACTTACTGCAAGTCTGAAATCTAGATCCCACTCAGTATTATATAACTTGTAGTAACTTTCTATACTTAAAAAGCATTTGGCTATTCAGAAGACTACGACCAGCTTTCTTCAAACCTCAGGTCAAATAGCAGCAAACATAAGCAGACTTATTGTCTCCCTAGAAAAACTTAAAACCTCAGAAACAAAAAATTCATTTTTCATCCCACTTCATTTTTCAGTTAAAAATCCATTTAGTTCCTGGTTGGTATTTTGGTTGGACCACAAACAGTACCAGTGTAGCCTGTCACGTGAAATTCCTTAGGGAGAAATATCACTACAGAGATGCCCTTGTACAACTGTAATGATTTGCAGGCCTTTATAATAAAGGTTTAAATTGTGGTTCAGAGCAAACTAAATGCGCTGCACCCATATAGTAAATAATGGTACATACATTGCGAAGCTGTCTTATTTGTTCCCTTTCTTCCCTTAAATGCTCCATTTTCCTCCTCATTGTAAATCCAGGATCCACTGCACCATAGTCCTGGCGAGATGCACGGCTGAAAGCTATTAAACATGCGTGAAGTTAGTTTGCAGAATTCAGATTAAAAGAGTGCAATGACTAAAAATCTACCACCAAGCAAAAAATGGGAAAAAAGGCTACGGAACTTTTCCGAACAAAGTATATTTAAGCATCCTGATGTAACAGATGCTGTCTATGAAACTTTCAAATAAAACACACAGATCATCTTACTAAAGTACAAATGGATAACTAGAAAATATGAAGACAGAATTGACTTCAATATTCAAATATCTGTTTGAGATATACAACTCCATTTGTGCTTTTCCAAGCATATCTTGCAATCTAGCATTTAAAGTATTTTCATTGTGTTTTACTTTTCATCAAGTCTTTATGTAGACTAAAAAAAGTGACAGAACTCCCTGATATAACTTACAATGAAAGACTTAAAACATATATATATACACACACACATATGCATGTGTTAGGTGTGCACATGCAGAGACACAGTGAAAAAACTAATTGAAAAATATGAAGTGTCCCATACAGAAGTTCAGAGTTCTTTAAAAAGGAGGTCTGTTAAATAATTACATTCACTTTACTATTCTTCATGGTCAGAAAGCCTTCAAATGACAATTCTATTCTTTTATAGAACACTAGCAAATAAAAACCTTTCTGTAGCAATGCCACTGTATCCTTAAGTATTTTACACCATGCTTTTGAGCAAAGAAATCAATACTTATACCTTTAGAACCTTCTACATTGTTTCTAATAGCTTGTTAGATCTCTTGCTAAAATCCAGTCAAAAATAACAGAAATTTTGTAGATACTCTTAAAATCACTGCTCTGATTTTACACATTATGAGAGTATGTAGTTTGTATACAGAAAAATACAACTGCATGTTACTGACAGTATCTATGGAAGCATCTAAAACCAAAGATTTTGGCTTGTAACTTAAACAAAATGCCATTCACTTCCCTAGGACTGGGTGAAAGGGGTGCTGCTGTTTTACAGACATGAGCTGGCAGTACCTCCTAAGCAGCCTAACGCCAAACTGAAAAAAGATGGGCTGAGAAGTCCTAACAAGCCTGCTTCCTCCTATCAAATCTGCACCTTCCTGCAGCCAAGGATATAGGTAAAGCAGAAGCCTCTAAATGAGCGCAGCCATGCATGTCCTTGTACATGCGACTAACCTCTCTGGCACAGAAGTTTCATGCAGCTTCTTAGAAAGATCAGGTGACTTAAGGGCCCTGAAGAAGCCCCTCGCGTGACCTCAGCCAGACATATCGCCCAGAGAGGCGGTCGATGCCCCGTGCCTAGAAACATTCAAGGTCAGGCTGGATGGGGCTCTGAGCAACCTGATCTAGTTGAGGATGCCCCTGCTCATTGCGGGGTGTGTGTGTGTGTGTGCTCACTAGATGACCCCTAAAGGTCCCTTCCAACCCAAACCATTCTACAATTCTGTGATATTCTGCTACTGAAGGGCTCAAAGGCTAGTATTAAGGAGGTCAAGCTTTCCTAACATAAACACTGAATGAAAAACTGAAGAGTTGAGACCATTCTGCCTTAATGAATTTGCACAAAGACTGTTCCCTTAAAAACACAGAAGAGTGGTATAAACTGGAAAAAGGATTGCACAGTGGCTTTTTCAAACTATGTTTCACACTGTTGACATCCAATATTCACACAGACAACTGCAAACAAAAGAATGTAACTGCAAAAAAAAACCCCTGCATTTTTTCCACCCAGATTTCAGAGGACTGAAAGTCTGCTTTAGACAATACAACTTTTGAGGGTATGGCAGAGTCTTGGAAGAGCTGGAAGAGTTGGGGTACAACAAAGCTCTAAGCCATGAAACTCTCAGCAAAGCTCTGCTCAAAGCATCCTTTCACAGGACAAATAAAATATCTACTTCTCTCGAGTCCTGACGGCTGAGGCAGGAGGGTTTCAAGAACAATTGCATGCTGTTTCCCTCCTCTCTGGCAATAACTAATTATGAACAAAATAGATCAGTGGGGAAAAAAATAATTTAAAAAAAAAAAAAATCACTGTGCAACTTAGGGAGCTTTCAATTATTCACTCACCAAAGCAGCTGTCTGTACTACCCCAGCACTGTGCTTGTGATAAGTACATTAAGTGGATTGCTGTACTGTGGTGCCTCTTCACATTCATTCCAATTCATGCATCTGCTATCCTTACCATCTAATCCAGCCTGGGAAATAAACATCTGTCCTATCATGCTATGTTAAAGAACAACAGCTTACCTGACCTTGGTTTGAGACCAAATGGACCATGAGCATTACTATCTGTCCTTTCATAATCCTGTTGAAAGAGATTAAAGTCAATTTTCTTCCATTCATTAAGAGATTTAAACTTTTGTTCCCATCAAGATAGTGTTTAAATCATTCTTGCCTAAGAAAAGTGAGTCCTGCTTAACTGTAACACACTCTTTTGAAGGGGACAGTATAAAATAATGGAATGAAAATAAGCTCACTACATGCAGATAAGATCACCTTACTGGGGAAGAAAAACAGCACCATGTTAACTAAAATCTACTCTAAACCATTTCAAACTATGCAAACCTTTCAGTGAACACAGTTCTAAGCCAGCTGTAAGCAAATGCAAGTATCTTCCCAACACCTAGCATAAAAATATTTCTTAAGAAATGTTTACTTTCAGTTATGAAGATACAGGTTTTTCTCATTTCACCATCTAAAGAGTCACACACACTCAGTAATTTGGTATGTACAAGAGAAACCCTTATTTCAACTCATTTCACTGTATCTGGGAGATGTTCTCACTCTGCTCCCTCAGGATCCTTATTGACGTGAGGTGGAAATTTAAATCTTTGGTATACTTTATTCAGAGCTCACAGAGATGACATGGACATTCCTTGAAAAGGAAGCAACCAGTGAGTGAAGCTGCAAGGCTGCACCACAAAGGCGACAGCCAGAACTGTAAAGGATGAAACCCTAACAAGTGTCAGTACCTTTGGGTTCCCTGTGATATACAAAATATGAAACCACAAGTTTTACTTAAAATCCTCTGGCTAGCTAGTGCATAGGGGACACCTACAAAATATGACAAATTTTATATTTGTTTTATTAGCTATTTAGGAAAGATAATGGAGACATAGTAATGCACCTTTCTACGCATCAGTCAAAAAGAAAATCTAGGAGACATCAGATAGCTGCAAAGGTAAAACAAGCTCAAATATCTGTCTCTAGTTTCTATCTCTTTTTCCATTTTCATTATGATGAAATACTTCTAATTGCAGTTTCAAAGGAAACTAACAGCTTTATATCTGCATGGAAAACCTGGTGACAAGTAATGCACACAAAGAAATGTCTGTTGAATGAAAAACAAAACCACAAACTTGTACCTCAGATGACACAGGAGACTGTGGGGACACATTAGTATTATCACTGTCTTGCTAAAAAGAAATCAAAGAGATGAAATCATAAAAATGAAAATTATGATTTGACAAGAAACATGAAATTATGAAATACACAATACATGAGACATGCAACATTTGTCAAGTACTTGACAAACTGGCAGCAACTAAATTTAAGAAAATTTAAATCAAGGAAACGCTGTTCACCATTTGTGTCGAATATTACTTTTAATGTTACCTCTGCTTGATAGGTGAATTAACTTTCCTATTACCAAAGCAAGCAAATGTCCTACTTTTCCCCAGTACACAATCTCAACGACTTGTTTCAAATAAAGGAGTATATTTATTTCCACTATGGCTTTGGAATGCAAAGTTTGTTTGCGCAGACTTTAGCCCATGTTCTGCTGTTCTGTGACTGTGGCTCATAGGTGTCCATAAGAGACAAATGAAAAACAGATTTTCTCAAGTATTTTACACAATTACTGTTTCTCACCTCATCATTTTCATTTCCACTTGAACTCTTTCTGGAAGACTTATACTGCAAAACACACACAATTATTACTTTAAAAATGGAAGTATGGTTTTCATTCGACCTAAATGGCTGGGTATCACTCAGATGTTACTTATTACTGGTAAAGCTGCTGAGGAAAAAAACACGTTACAGAATCAAAGGAGCAAAAAAAGGAATAAAATGGAAGAGGAACATCTAGTTCCTAGGCTAGGCAGGATCCTCAGGTTACTAAGAATTTAAGAGCATTTTAAAACTAAATACTTTTATAATGTGAACTCTGACTGCATGTAACAGTTGATCCAGCAGAAAAGTTCTTAACAACTGCTACTCCGATGCCTTATTTGTTAGAAAAAAAAATGTGCAACTTGTGAAAGTTACTTTTACAATGTGTTTTGTTATGTAACTTTAAGATTGCTTACACTTTGAGAGATTGACTTTACATTGTAAAAAACTAATAATAAGAAATCAGTATTTCCTTTACAACTTCAAAGCCTGATCACATCATTTTGTTTAAGACCAGCACTTCTTCCACAGTTCTGTCTGATCTGTTGCTCGCTGCCTTCATCACTGTCCCACTTCCCAATTATCCTGAAAGTGTAGGAAATGAAGGAGGGACAGAACACCGCGTTTGTAAATTTCTTCCTTTAAGAAAATGTGTGTTTCATTGTCTGCAGAGCAAGTGTACAAAAAAAATTACAGAAAACCATTTTGGTTGATAAAATTGTGTTCAGTGGTAAGATTCTTTTTACATATTTAATGCAACAAGGATTTCAGGTCCCAGCGAGACTTCAGTGCAGTGCCACGTGAAAAGGAGTTCTGATTCTCATGGGCGTTTTCCTACCCTTCTGCTGCACAGTACAATTGCACAATAAAAATATATAATATGTAAAAAAAGAGATGCTCTACAAATACTTCTGGATGCTGATCCATGTAAGTTTTCCCTGTTCTAATGATGCCCATTGCAGTAGTTTGACCTGTGTTCTTAAGCTGTTTGTGTTTGGCAGTACAGATATGATTATTCAATGAACTTTTTCACCAAGAAAACATGGACATGATATGAATTGTATTTTCACTGGTTTCTCAGGACAGCAGCGGTACCTATGTTTTTTCCCCCTCAGTTTGCCATGGAAGACAGACTTCATTTCAGTTTCATCTGCAACAATGATGCAATAAGCAATTATCAGTGATACAGTGTTTTTTTGTTACTGGTACAGCCTGCTTAACTCACTTTTGAGACATCTCTACAGTGGTATGTAATGTAGTTTCAGGTACCTACTTCCATCACAGAGCTCAAAACTGCAATCTGTCTTACCATTTAAAGACATCCTTTAAAGTTAGAGAAATCATTAATGCAGGTCGTCTGTATTGACAGCACAGCTGTTTTACGAGTCAAATAACTAAATTCTGGTTTTCTTAGAAGTTTCTCCCCTCCCCCTCAAAGGCTGCAGGGCAAAATTAATTTAGGGGTGAAAACCCTGGAAAGATGTCAGTAAAATACAAATTAGGATACAACTCTTCAGGAAAAAAAATTAATAGCTTCTATAATCACAGGAATGTATCTGAGCTGTATGGAAAGCTCTGCTTTTCCTAGAATTTAATTTTGTTGAAGTTCCCTAGCACTTCATAAAGATGTCTGATGGCAAAAGACTGAAGAAACTAATTTCATAAGTGACAAATTTAATTTTGTCTCAACCTAGCACTGGTTAGAATTCTCCTATTTCTTTACCATACCCCAGAAGAAATTTTACCTAATGCTGCTGTAACTTCATATCTGTTTTGCAATGAGCAGACACTGACATCTGCTGACCAATGGTACACACTACAGCAGCAAAGCAATACAGAGAAAATTTCCTCTCTGAAGTGCACACTAATGCAGTGAGAAGCAAAACGCATAAATCATTCTTATAACCAAGCTGCACAAAAACATAATGTATATTTTCCTTGCACAAAAAAAAAATCATCCCTCAAAATGGATAGGGAAGGACCTAAGACTGAAGATTAGTTTCTGGCTTTACCAGAAGACAACTGTAAATTATTTTCTTTTATTTAAAGGATAAACAAAGTATTCAGCCTATTTTATCCTCCTGATTTTCCTGCACTCTCACATTACCCTAATACATACATTAACTCAAAAGAGCCAAACAAAGAATTACAGGCCACATGCAAGATTAAAAGCATGACAACCTTTGAGGTTTTCTTACCTTTACTTACATTAGTTATACAGTTTCTTCCACTCATTAAAAAAGTGTCACTTACCCACCCCCACCCCCCACCCCCCATTACCTTGAAATACTCTTTTCTAATTTGTTTACTTCTCCTCCTTTCTTCATTCTGCCATATCACTGGCTGTGTTTCTGGCCAATTATGCTCATCCATTGAGTCCTTCTGGTTTTCCAGTGGCTACAAGGTTCAGAAATATTTTTACATAAAAGGTAAACATACCTCATGTGCATTAACATAAATTAACATGAACTACAATTATGAATTTTTTGCCTCCCTCAATCTAGCTTTATGACATGAAAGTGCCATCAGTCTTAATGGTGATCCTGGTAGAAATCATTTATTTCCTTTCAATTCCTAAAATATATTTCATAGAAGAAAAAGAATCTATGAAATGATTCTTAAGAAAAATAACACCCTTTTCTACATTGAGCCTAATTTTTGCAGGTGTATTACAAAGCCGTCTAAGGCTGCCATAAATAACTTCAAAGAATCAGTTAGAAGTGTGGTTAGGCACTGGCATATCTGATTTCTCAATCTGAATACTCATTGCACAGGAAAAGGATGGCTACAACAAGATAATTCAAGTATTTGTTTGTGTCTAAAAGATTATACACATCAACTAGCTGTAAAAGAAATCTTTCTTTCAAAGTACTGTATTATGCAATGTATTCTGCAGAGACAGCTAAAGTAGACTTATTCTTAAAATACCAATGACTATGTATACATGTCTACGTTATGAAAATTGAAAGCAGACAATCTGAAGGCATCATTTCGTAAGTTTAAAACTACATTTCCAATTATTTCTTCATATTACTATATCAGGCCATTTAAATCGCTAATTAAACCAATTGTAAATACCTGATGGGTTAAGGTCTAAAATTTTAGACAAGTACTCTCTATAGTTGCACTGCAACTTTATTGTATCATGCAAGTTTCTCCGTGAGGTATGGGGAATGAAAGGCCTACATAATTCAAACCATTTAGAAATTTTTAACAAAAAAAGAACATTATAGTGAGATAAAAAATTATGTGTAAAGAAATACTAAAGCCAAGTAAAACTTATGTCTCATCAGTTTCACAATCTTAAAGCTAATACCACATGCTCTTAAAAGGCCTCCATTACATACAAGTCCAATTCTCTTGAAGCGTAAGTTCTTTAAAAGTTTTATATCTTCCATACATAAAATAACTATGCGTGTAACCAACCGTATAAACATATACAAGTTCTCTGCCAGAAATACAAAACCAAAACAAACCAAACAACCCCACACTCAAACATGAAGCCACCACATTTACATTTGAATATTTACCTGCCAGCTGTATGGAGACACCGGAGAATTCACTTCATCTGTTGAGATGCTAAAAATTAAGATGAGAGGCATCATGAAATTTACTACTCTTTTGTATACTTTAAAGTACCAAAAAAGTGATCACTATTACAAAGCAGCCTCTCTGCAGCACTGCAGTATTTTTTGGCTACCTGTATATGGTTGTCATCAGGTGGCTAAAAAGCATGACCATTTTATTAAAATCTCAAATAACTTTTCACTCTCCTTTACCACATACTGACAAAAGGTCTTTCACACTACAATACTTTATTCAGATAAAGCTTCTTAAACATGCTGATCTTGTTTCTAAAAGCAATCAATGGAACATTTTGTTCAAAGCTGACAAAATGTCTATTCTTGAACTTTTGGAAGACTCACATGCTACGTTTCACTGTTAGCTCTATACAGTAAAGCAGAAGCTTATACTAGTTGGGAAGGGAACAACATTTTAAGATGGGACAGTGAAACTGCAAAATCTCAAAAATACACTCTGGAACGCGGACTGCCTGAGTTCATTCAAAGTTCTCAGGAAAATAAAAATGTTTAGATTTCGTGTCACTTCAAATTTTTCTTTCTAGATCTTTCTGTGAAATTCACTTCTATGATCTTACCAGCAACCACTTCATTCACATTCTGACAGCTGGCTTAGAAGCTGTGCAGTATACCAAAAGGCTAACAGCGGGAGATCGAATGCAAGAAGGATATAACACCAGGAACAATTATAAAAAATCCTAAAGGGAAAGCACCTAGGCACTTAGCTTCTGCTACTTTGTATTCATTTTCCTTCCTGTTTGCCTCAAAGCAATAATGCTACTTTTTAAAGCTCTTAGGCACAGGAAATTTGACTGAATAACGTCCAATAGCTTGATAAGCAATCCAATTGAGAATTGCAGGAAATGCTGCAATAAATAGTTGAGTTTTGTTGTAGATACATATGTATCTATTAACTAGGACATGTTCTACATGTGTAAATTCTTCAGGGTTAAGACAGTCTTTCTACTCTGTTCCTTATGCATGTGATTTGTGTTCCTATAGATCAGTGCAATAAACCAACAAATATCCTGCAACATCTATCTTATCTTGTGTGCACATGTCACACGGGGGTGGTTGGAGGTTTTTGGAGGGTGGGCTTTTGTTTGTTTGGGGCTTCTTTTGAGGGGGTGTGTGTGTGAGAGAGAGAGAGAGAGAGTTTTGTTTTTAAGTCTCAGAACTGTTTGTTTCGTTAACAAAACAGGAAAAGGTAAATTTAACCTTTCCTGGATTATCCTATAATATGAAGGCCTAACATAGCTGTACGCTACAATAGGAGACAGCATCCCAAAGAACAGAAACTGTATGCTAACTAACCAAGGACTGCAAAGCTCCAAATCCAAATGAACAGTAGTTGCACCAAGGTTCATGTAACCACAGAACATGTACGCAACTAGTTCTTTAAAACCACAGATATCAATGACAGAGAAGATAGCCAAAACAGTATGTATCACAATCAAATATCTACACTGTGTCCCTTTTCTGTTCAAGTAAAGGCCTTCCTGATGTCTACCTGAACTGTAGAGAGCTGTTACCACCCCCAGCGCTCTCTAGCAACACCTACAGCAGTTATGGCTTTGGATTCCAAGATTCACAGACAAACCAGGATCTGGACACAAGCACATGCAGATTCTTTTGAAGGAACAGATTTTACAAAACTATGGGGCTGCAAAAATCGAAAGCCACCATTCAAATGTGAGTTCTCATTAGGAAGCTGCCAGTAAAACCTCCCCCTCTTTAGCTTAAAATACATTCTTTCTTGACCAAATTGCTTAAAAGAACTGACCTAGGATTCCTTAAGGGAGGGAGGGCTGAAAACTTGCTAAGTTAGTTCTCTTTCACCTGTGTAATCAGAAATGTGAGGCTATGATTTCCCAATTTCCTAAAGACAAGGCTCTGGGTATTTCTGTTTGCTGTTGGTTTGTGGTGGTTCTTCTTAATTCAAAGAAAGAGTATAAGCGTACAGCTTCTGCAGACAATGGATTCCTCATCGACACATCCTCCACAAACAGTAAAGGTTTTGCAGGCTGAACTCCCAGCTCCCTCTTAAGAGCACAAAAGGACTGCCAGGGAGGACAATTTAGATGCCTAAGCACAGCTACAGAACCCCTTTATGTAACACAGGATCCAAGACATCTGCACAGGACTGTTACCTATGGAAGACATGACCTTCCAGACTGGAACTGGATACCTAAAACCCCACTGAATGCTGATCTTTAGCCATCTGAATTGCTGCCATAATCAGACCCACAAATTAGTTTCTGGATGACATCAAGTTTGCTAAAGGCTCAAAAGAATAGTGGTTTGGGGTTTTTTTTAAATCTGAAGAAGCTCAAGAACAGATTATTTGCATAGCTACTATTTCATCCTGAGCTAAACACATTATGACAGAAGATGGCAGTAGCAACAAAAATATGAAAATTAAATTATTAAAATATTGAAAGCTGTGACACATTTAAGTATATCAATACCATTTTTCAGATTCCATTGGCTGCTTTGGCCTGTTCCTTGTGCTTACTGAAACCGAATGATTAAGAAGCCTAGAAAGAAAAAACAACATATTTATTCCACAGCTTTGTAGCTAAACCCTTTTCTTAGAACATATGTCACTTTCACTATGTAACATTCCCTGTAAATAAAAAGTTTTGAACATTAAGGTGACATTTTCTATAAAATTAGAATATGTATGTGCATACGCATATGAAATCCAAGCCCAATCCTGCTTCCATTTAAATCAACAATATTGTTTCCAGCTCTTCAAATATTTCAAGTTCTAAATTTTAAAGAAGTAAAACTTTATGAAAATTCAATCCAAAATGAGGTCTCCTCTTATTTTTCTCCCTAAATACATCCTATTTCAACTAATCTTACACCTGTGTAAAGTTATGCTGCCCTCAACACAAAATTAGAAGACAGAAGATAGTCAACCTAAAGCAGACAAGAAATGACACACAGATTGAGCACAAGTAGTCAGTCAGCAGGAGCTGGTAAGAAGGGAGCTGAGTAAGAAACACTGCAAGTGCAAATGAAACATAGGGAAAAGGGAGAGGTGGAAAAGGGAGAAACAGACTGAGAACTAAATGAGAAGTCTAATGCAGAAATGAACCGATGGAAGTTCCATTTTTCTAAATAGTAAACAGACAAAAAAGCCTAAACATAGATTCAGAAACCGTTTTTCACCTGGAACAAACACATACTAGACATATGCGCACACACAAGAAGATATGAGCTATTATGGGTGTTTAAAGTGTTAAAAATAACAAAACTCTCAGTAACACTTAAAACTAAATGTTTTCAAGTAAGTGTCATGTTGACCAGTAACTAGAATGAATAATTCTGAATTCCTGGAGGTGGTAATATTACATTTTGACACTGACTTCATGCATAACTGATCAAAGTATATTTACACTGAGTTATACAGAGAACTAGAATCAGAAAGAATTATAACACTGACTATTCAGTAGAAGAAAGCAGAACAGTAGGCACCTTGTTATATTTCATTATAATTACATAGGGCAGTACAACTACAAACTTTAAATGATTGATGATTTTGAGACTTCTCTGATTGTGATAACTTTGAAGTCAGTAATCTCATTTGTAGCTTAAATCTCTGTGTGAACCTCAATTTAATGGGATTATGAGAAGTTAAGCCTGTAAATCAACACAGACTGCAGCATTCACAGTCTGCAACATCTGCTCCCTATATTTTTTCTTCAGAAACTTAATTTTGAGTTGCATTCTAGAATTAAATTATACTATAGCCTGAAAAAGTGTTACAAAAATTTAATATGCAGAGCATAGGTTATCAAACCATAATATAAGCATGCTATTTTAAAGTAATTAATTTTTAGACCAAATTCCCATTTAAATTAGCCTTATATCTTCCACTGCAAGCCAGGAGAAATTCAGAAAGACTTTGTAGCAAGACGTGACCATTACAATAAAATGAACTTTAAAAATAGACATTCAAGTCACCTGAAGAGTTTGATGTAACACTTGCCTCAAAACTGAAACTATCAGTGTAAATTCAATGATTGTAACACAAGCTTTTTTTTTATACTCATTTTATAGAATGTAAGAAAAACTATTCAGGCTAATTCAAACATATATACACACATGCACTTTTCAGCTACTCTGTTTTTATGAAACATGTAATTATGTTTGAGTTTATTATAAACTTGGTTTATAATAAACAAAGTATATTTTTATACTATGTAAACAAAATCACAATCATTTTTGAAGCTTCCTGTTTAAAAACTGAAGAATACTGGTGGGGAAGTAACAGCAAGTTCAGTATCTGACAGGTTAGCAGTTACTAGTCCAGCCAGAGAAATATGAATTTCCTGCACAACAAGGAACTTGGAAGTTTTTAGTTAAAGAAAACAGTGAAGAAAATTAATCTGAATTTACTAAATTGCAGACTAAGGAATTGATGGCAAAATAATTTCTTCAGCTGGAAAGAGGGGGCAGGGGTGGGGTGTGTGGAATCATGTTAAGGGCTGTCTTCCAGGAAATACAATGCAAAACCGAGTATGCAAAATGAAAGCACAAGTACCTCAGAAGTCATGCTCTTTTAAGTGTGGTAGTAATGGTGCAAAGATTACAGTAACTGCTTCATTCATACTACAACTCATAAAACAGTTTTTTATTTGATAAGACAAATCAGTTATCAGGCTAATTACTTACTGATGGTCATACTGAATCACTAAATAAGAACTTGCGTAAGACCTGTGTTAGTACTGCAACTAATTTCCTACTTATGGTTCCTACTAACCACACAAATTCTGTTGTTAGAGGTAGCACACAGACTACTACTTTGAAAGGGTTCTAAAACTCATACAAACTTTGAAATATAAATTACCCAACAGGACATATACATTGACACATATTCATATATATTAAACTCAGAAAACAACATTGTGACTCATTTTTCTAGTTTTGTATCAAGCAAGTATAACATCTGCTCCAAACTGCTGACTAGATGGGAGAAAAAGGTGATGGCAAGACCAATGATGATATCGGAAAATATTTTCTAAAGTTTGACAATTTAAGAAGTGGAATCTCTTCGGTCACTTGCACTTCCGTATTTTGAGCAAACATAACACCGTGATTAAGAGACGCAAATGAAGTGAATGATAGTAATGCTATTTCAAGGTTATCTATCTTCAAGTTTAATCAAGCAAGCACTATCTAGGATCTATAAAGTGTATAAGGGCACTAGAAATCTTTTACAGTGAGACAAAAAGAAAACCTATGGATTTTAAACTAATTCAGGAGCAGTCAGTCTTCACATATGGCTCTTCTTTGTGACCCTAAGCTGTGCTCTTAGGGATTTAGACAGTTTTCGGAGGTCACTGCTGTCAGGTAAAAAACCATACTTAACTTTGATACAAACTGAAACACGCTTATTTGGTACTAATGAAGATTATTTAATCTAAACTCTGCTACCTCCTTTTGAAACAGATGAGGAATATCCAGAGTAAGCTACAGGGTTTCAAAGTCTGAAATCACTTCATTCATCACCTACATGTCTGAGCATAGTCTACACAGCCCATTCCAGATTTCTTGTTACCTGTGAGGTTTGTCTATCTGCAAACGCTTCCCTCATGGCTGTCAAGTGCAAAACAAATCGTCACTGGTCATGCTAATTTGAAAAAGGTCACTTTAAAACCAAGACAACTTTACTTAAAAATCAAAAAAACCCTGAATAACTTTTGCCTGACATTCTATACTTGAGGTACTATTTATTAAAAAACAAAAACCTGAAGAGAAAGCATGCCAAAGGTACAGGAAATTATACTTCAGCTTTGGACTCCTTTAAATGTTCTTTGGAGAGTTGCCTAATTAAATATTTTCCTTATATAGTATTTTATCTTAAAGAACAATAAATGCATTGCAATCTATTTTTGATAACAAAATTATCTTAGGCTAACTTAGCCAATCCCTTTATTCTGTTTTTGTTCAAGAAATGGCCAAAAAAATGTTTCTTTTTCCACATTTTAACTTTGGAAATCTGAAGCTCTACAAACACTTTATACCTTGATGCACGTCCTGCTGCCCTTGTCCTCTGGAAGAGTTTTTCACTGAATGAAGTTCTACAGCTTAATGGCCTTCGTCTGTATTCATATTTCATGTACACCAAAGCCAAAGACGGAGGAAGAAAGCAGGATAGGTTGATGGGAGAGGACAGGGAAGTCATTAGCATAGCAAGCAAAAAGAAAGAGACTGCATAATATTTAAAAAAAAAAACCCCACACTGAACAAACAAATATGATTAGTAAGAAATTATTTTCTGATGCTCATTTTTCTGAGAATTCTGTTTACTCAGATTGAACATATTTTCCACAAGTAAACACAAATAGCTCCACTAAACTTCTAAATATTTTTCTTATTGCTGTTTACGACAATAAATTTTTAGTTCACAAAAGTATGGATTTATAATCAGGGCTAAATTTCACATCAGTGGTGATTTTGCCCTCACGTAAAGATACACAAGCAAGCTCTGAAATATAAATGCCAAGCTAAGAAGTAAGACTTAACAACTAATAAGATTGCATATATCTGAACAGTTCAAGAGCAAACCAGAACCATTAGCAAGATAGCTGCATACAACATATGATGAGTAAAATTTAAGTTGCAGTACTTCAGAAGAGGAGTGGCTTGGTATTTCAAATGGTTAGATAGCCAGGCAATATTAAAACTATTCAAACGAGACCCACATGCAATACAAATAACCATCATATAAAAACCTAATATAAGAAAAAACCCACACTTATTCTCTCTTTATTAACAAATTAATGAGGAAATTCCGCATTCTTAGCCTTTTTCGCTATACTTTTGGTAATAAGAATGTATTAGCATTAAGATTTCATTCTTATTTTCCCTTCCCAATGTGAACAACCAATTCTTAAATACACTGCATGGAGTTATAAGTAAAACCTATTTTATCTTTTCCCCATACAAACACTACTGCTATTATTTTTAACTAGTATAAAAGGCTGCTGAATTTTTAAAGCTCTGCAATACATAGTATCAGGATATCAATTTCTCTAACGGCTTCATGTGTATTTGAACTATCTTAAAAGAAAAACAGCAGTGCAGAATCTCATCATTATACAGAAATTCAAAAGGAACAGAAACAGTGTTTAAGCTAGTATGAAGTTAAATCCATTACTGTGGGATAATGAATGACTAATAACCTATTGTAGTTAATGAACTAACTACTAACTACAGCTTTCACCTTTCCAGAAAGGGCTTACTCTCAAAGTACGTCACTGGTTATTTGCCTGCTTGGTGAAGGAACCAGAGAGCACTTGGGTTCTACCCTAGCCTCTCCACATCCTACACAACTCCAGGTATTCGTTCCTGCTCTTCCTTTCACATGGTTGTTAACTTGTTCTATTACATTCCTCTACTCTGCTGCTTGTTCAACAGCTCCTTTTCAAGAATCACTCTGTTGTGGTGCCCAGTATGAAGTGCCAAAAGTCAAACAGTTCATCAGGATGAACTCACACCGTTCAAGTTACTTATTTCTATAATATACATATGCTCTGTCATTTGACAGAATAGTTGAACAAACGTCCCCTTTAGTCTATAGGAAATTTATAGCTCACATCAGACTGAAGTGAGGAAATACCACCTAAATTACCTCATTTTTGAATAAAAATAACCAGTCACAGACTGTAGGCAGGTTCTATAACTCAAACTTCGACAAAGTCATTTTAATGTTACCAATAATCTCCTTATACAACAATTAATCACACCTACTTAAATATACTGCTTTGAAAAACAAAAAACACAAAACAAAGTTAACATACATCAAACCAGAAAATCAAGAAACTTTCACATTCATCTCTTCCTCTCCATAGGAGGTACATCACTGCTTCTGTAGACAGCAATTTAATGAAAAATAACACAAAACAGGTTTCTTGAAAGAGCTTGTCACTTTAACTGTTTAACAGCTGGACAAAAAACTGTTCTCAAAATAAGGTATCAAGAGGTTTTGGGTATAAGGCAGGTTAAGCAATAATTGTAACACAAGTTATCCTAACTAATATTGTCATACCTGTGTTTTTGCTCTTGCTGCAGTAACTGAGCTGCTATTTTTCTCAAGTCAGTCACTTCTTTGAGTTCGTCATCATCTTCAGCCAGCAGCTGTTCTTTTTGAAGTCTGAAAAATTAAACATTAGTGACTTGCCTGGCTTCAGGAAAGCCAGACACAGAAACAGCTACATTATTGGACAATAATTAAGAAGCACTTCCTATAAGCTTACTTTCTGTCCAAGAAGGAGCACTTACGTGTTCAATATGAGACTTTTTTCCTCCATATGCAAGGAGCTTAAAACAAAACTACTCTCACCCCCAACCATCAATAAAACTTTCCCAAAAACGATCAAGACAACGTACCTTTTTTCATCTCCCCAGTCCTCATTCTGTTCTATTTTCTGGGATTTCTCCGGGTGTTTTCCCCGTTCCTTACACAGAATGAAAAATAAACTTAGACTTGAATTAAAAAAAAAAAAGCCTGTTGAACAGCTTTTCTTTTGTGGAGCTATGCTACCTTGATATAAGACGGCAATGGTCCAACCTGTACATCTCCTTGCTCATGAACAGCTCCCTCTTCTGCATTTGGATCAATATAATCATAGAGCTCGTGGTCTAGGGAGGAATGATGAAGAATGAGAAAGATGATAGTAAACAGTTCTCTCAACCAAATGTTATTCCTGAGAGGTAAAGTACTGAAGAAAAACATCAGATAAAGATAAAACCATGAGATCATGTCTCCTTGTGCTAGAAATAATTTTTCTTTCTTACTGGCCTTGTCTATTTGTGATTATTACATTGTTTTCTGAAACGATGAAAATACAATGCCAGCACATGATCATTTTCTGCAATTTTCTTATATTACCTAAGCAAAGGTACTTCTGTTACCTAAAATGACAGATGCACAATGGGTATTACCTTTCTGTGGATCGAGTTTACTTCCTGTTACATGATTGTCATTCCTTAATGTCTGTTCCCTTGTTGATTCCGATACCTGGGAGTGAAGGCTGATTGTATCATCATCAGATGGCTGCAAAGACAGTCACATTTAATACAGAACTTACATATAAATTACAATATTATGATTTGCTATGAACTCAGAAATTATAGTGCAACTGACCCTGTCATGATGGATGGCTTCCAGGACAGAGGAAGTAACATCAAGTCAGGTGTGTGGGTGTTTTTGGGGGGATGGGAAGAGCATCTAAGGAAATCATAGTTTAGGGAGTAACAGCAACCATTCCGTATATACTATAATACTGAAATACAGTGTTTTATTCAAAGAGGTCCAGTCCAGCCCTGGTCAGTGGACTAAGAAAACTGTACTTAGGTACTTTCTTATCTAAAGCCTCCAACTACACTGACCCTTGTTAGAGCACTGCTGGGTGTGGGGAAATCACAGCTTTACTTCTATTCATTTGGCATTTTCTTAAAAACCCACCTAGTAATACACCTTGTTATATAGTTTTCCCACTAACAATCACTCTGCGTTTGAAATAATTCTCTTCCAAGTTTCAGGAAATCTTTTGTTCTAAACTATTCAGCTTTGATATCATTGTTATTAATTACAGCTCCTTAATCTAGATATCTACAGATACACCGATAACTTGTAGGGATTTTTGTTCATTGCTTTAAGCATAGCAGATCATCCAGAAGTTTATCAAAATTCAAACAATGAGGATTATTAACATATACAACACAAGTTTAGTCCAAATAAGCTTTCTTAATTACATTAGTTTCATTAATAACAAAATAATATATTCTGTATTTTGTGTAGAAAGCCATTATGCACTTCACACATTAAAAGATCCAAACAATTTCTTAGGTCAGAATTCAGTTTTAAAATATATGAAATTTAGACTGGACTGAACCGTAACCAGAAAAGTCAAAGCAATATGTAAATAATTTGTGTCTGATACTGGCAGTCCATTGGTTTACACTCAACTGTACAGGTGTTCAAAGAATGTTGAATGCAACTTAATTAATACAAGTATTAGATATAAATACAAAATACAAAAGGAGGAAAATTCTAACACATTGAAGTAACAAATTCGACAGTGAAAAATACTCACTTCCGTTGTGGACAACCTTTTATCCCCATTATCGCTTCCGATGCCAGAGTCTGGTCCATGATTTTTGTTGGGATAAAAGTCCTCCATGCTACATCAAGAAAAATCAACACAAAAAAACCACGAAGGAATAAAAGAAACAGTAGTTTTATTCTTCCAGAAGAAAACAAATACCCTTTTAAAAATACGTTCTCTATATTCATCTACAGTTGCTGAATCAGAATTTTTGCACAATGCCCCATGTGCAGAGAACAAATTCTTCATCTCCTACAAGAGTTGTTAAAGAAAAAAGTATCAAAGTTAAAGTGGAAACAAATCTATCTCAGTACCCTCTCTGTATCTGTGTCATTTTAGAATTGTTCTATTTAATTCAAAAATATCATCTTTAGAAAAAAAGGCCTCCTCTGAAAAACTGCAATTCCTTGAATTCTATTGGCAGACATGGTTTTCTACTAGTAGCAAATATATACCCCCTAGTAGACTGTCACATTATAACTGTTTAACTCTGCCTGAATATCTATTAAAAATTTCATCCAAATTTATGTCTTTCAAAGACATAAAATCAGCAGAATCAGCAGGATATGTTTTCCAACTGTGCAGTGGAGCTTGGTTTACATCATAATATTATCTGAAAAGTTTGATTAAACAAGTTCTCACTACTACAAACATGACATACAGTGGTAATAGCCATGACCTTATTCCTCTGCAATACATGTTAGTTTCAAGCCTTAATTTCAGTAGAAGTTCTGGGGAGCAGTTGCAGACCACAGTTTTAAGGGGCATTTAGAAGCTAGATACAGGCACTATGGACTAATTCCCTATGGTACAGTTGCCTGAGACCAAGACCATGGACTGAATATGATGGTTCAGATAGCTGTGTGTAAGCTTTATTCATAACACCACAGAGTCTGGCTGGAGGCCTGTCACTAGTGACGTTATGTTTCCCAGGGGTCTGTGCTGGGTCCAGTCCTGTTCAACATACTCATCAATGACCTGGATGATGGCATAGAGTGTAACCTCAGCAAGTTCACTGATGATACCAAGCGGGGAGGAGTGGCTGATACACCAGAAGGCTGTGCTGCCGTCCAACGAGACCTGGACAGGCTGGAGAGCTGGGCCCAGGGGAACCTCATGAAATTCAACAAAAGCAAGTGCAAGGTCCTGCCCCTGGGGAGGAACAACCCCCCGCACCAGGACAGGCTGGGGGCTGACCTGCTGGAAAGCAGCTCTGCTGAGAAGGACCTGGGAGTGCTGGTGGACAACAAGCTGATCATGAGCCAGCACCGTGCCCTTGTGGCCAAGAAGGCCAACGGTGTCCTGGGGTGTATAAAAAGGAGTGCGGCCAGCATATTGAGAGAGGTTATCCTCCCCCTCTACTCTGCCCTAGTGACACCACAGCTGGAGTGCTGTATAGTTCTGGGCTCCCCAGTTCAAGACACAGAACTACTGGAGAGAGTCCAGCGGAGAGCTATGAAGATGATCAGGAGACTAGAGCATCTCTCTTATGAGGAAAGGCTGAGACACCTGGGTTTATTTAGCCTGGAGAAGAACAGACTATGGGGGGATGTTATCAATGCTTATAAATATCTGAAGGGTGGGTGTTAAGAGGACGGGACCAGACTCTTCTCAGTGGTGCCCAACAAGATGACATGGGGCAATGGGCATGAACGGGAACACAGGAAGTTCCACCTCAGTATGAGGAAAAACTTTACTGTGACGGTGACAGAGCAGTGGCACAGGCTGCTCAAAGAGAGTGCGGAGTCTCCTTCTCTGGAAATATTTAAACCCCGCCTGAACATGGCGCTGTGCCCCCTGCTCTGGGTGTGCTTGCTCAAGTAAGGGGGTTGGACAAGATGATCTCCAGAGGTCCCTTCCAACCCCTGCCATTCTGTGATTCTCTTGATAACTTTCATCTTTCCTTCAGCCTTGAACAGAGAGAGGCACAATTTGCATGTGGTATTTTAAGAAAATAGGCAAAAAGTATTGTTCTATATGGTTTCCAAAGGCAAGCCAACCGATGACAGAAAATACAAAAGCATTCCCATTTATTAGTCAAGAGGTATGCAATACAGAAGTACAACAAAATATTCTGCACTTTTTGACCTTGACTAATCTAACAAAAAAATCCATGGTATTTCGCTGATGTTTGTTTCCCTTATTATGTAAGTGGGAGGTAGACTTTCCATCCAACAGACTAACTCTATATTCAGGACATTTACGGGAGCTTCTCATCTACTGTTTTGACATATCTGTTTGGGAAGTTTTCCAATAAATAAATTTAAAATACATCTTTATTCTGATTTCCAAATCTTTAGGGAGTACAGTGAAAATTTTTCATAGCAACTCAGATGATCCAATTAAGCTTCCAGTAACACAACCTTAGAAGTTAAATACTATGACCCCTAAACAAAGAACAATTAAAGTATTGAAATTACAGCTGTTATCTGTAATAAACAGATCACTTCACAGCAAATGCTAAAGTAAAATAGAACAAAAAAACCCACTCCTCACCTGTCTGTGAGTGGCTGGGAGGGGATTCGTTTACCTAATGATGGAAGATCCAAAGAATCTGGTTTTTTATCAATTCTGAGGCACGCCTGAATGCTGAGGAATTTAAATATATGTACTTTACCCTTCAAACATATCTGTTGGGAAACAGACAAAAAAAATCTTACTTACATAGCAAGTCTTTTGAAAATGCACCCCAACATATAATTTCTACATTCAGTTTGTACCCACAACTTCCCACTAGAAGAAATACAGCTGAAAAAAATGAAAACCAGATTGGTATAAATTAGAACACCTTCCTCTTAGATCCTAATGCAAACTTCTCAATCAGTATGCTTTAATACTAACCTGTGCTGGTGGTATCTGCATTGGATTGTTATCCAAAACTATAACTTGTAAGTGACGTAACTTTCTGTAACAAATTGGAATTTCTGTAATTTTATTACAGGAAAAATCCAGCTTTACCAAGGGAAGGTCTCCTAATTCTGTATTGGGGGAAAGGAATAAAAAAAGGAATCAGGTACTGTTTTAACACTTCACCTAATTTACCTGCATCAAAGAAATGAAGACTAGTAGCTTACCATCTGGCAACATATGGAGATTATTTCTTCTTATGTTTAATTCTCTAAGTGACTGCAATTTTCCTATCTGCTGGGGAAGAACCTGAAGTTCATTACAGCTAATATCCTAAGAAAGATAAAATAAAATAACATCTTAAGCGAAATTAAACAAAGGAAAACTGATATCAAAGATACTATAAAGCATACTATTTAAAAAATCATATCTTTCTATTTTTTTCCACAAAGGGAAGAAATACCATAACAGATCTCACTGTTTCTTCAGCATTTAGTGATTCATGTTTCAGAAATTCAATTCAAAAAGTTAAACCAATGAATGATGAAAGACTGGGTTTGAGATTAAAACTGTAGCCTAGGAAGCAGGAGTTCCTGGTGTAGTTCCCATATCAGTTAAAAACTTCTTGTGCTACTGCTGACAAATGATTTGCATTCTGCTCCTTTTATAAAAATTCTTCTTCCCTAGAAAACCTTAAACCAATCCATGTAACTAAAAATTTACAAAAAGCAATAGCAGGCTCACCAACTTTTTGGATACAAGCACTAGAGGGTGACAAAGCTGTACCAAGTGAGCACAGACTACAGCTATTTTTGCCTCTAATTTAGCATTTATTTATGTAGTCCAGACTGAGTCAATCACATTGATATGACTGTTTCTAACTTTTTTTTCTGATTCAATAAAAATTACTTCACAGACTAGTTTCCTAGACTAGAAAAACTGGAAGCCCATTTTAAAGGCAAGCTGAATCAACCAGAAGCCAGGCCTTAACCAGACAAATCCAGCCTCCTTTTCTACTACACAATTCCAGAGCTTCAGCATAGGCGCTGCTCGTCTACTTTTGCCAACCATGATGCCTGCACATAGCTGGTCGTTACAGAAAATACAGGTTGCTTGGGATCACACGTTGTCTATCTATTGCAAGTTCTTCTCTGTCCACGTCACCTAATTTAAGATGGGACTCCCTTCCTAAAAGCATCTTTCCAGTGTATGGCTTAGTTAATTTTTTTTTAATGTACATATATACACATATACATTATATACAAAAATAACTTATATTTTAAACAGGTTTAAACACAGGTACTAGAACAGAACTCTAATATGTCCTTAATCTGACAATTTTGAAAAATAAGCCAAAAATACCAAATACCAAAAACTGTTTTGCAACTCTGGAAAACAATCGCTTCCTGAAATCAATAGCCATGATCCCACCTTGAAATCCTATGACACTGAAGTGAGTATAAATAATTTGTCACCAGAGCAGAGGACACTAGAAAGGCCTCACAAACATTCACAATATCTCATATTATTTGTAAACTAAAAAACAATGTTGATTTATAGCTCAGAAATTGGGTCATGTTAAAAGAAATCTCCAGGGCATATACAGCTACTCTGGAAACAGGGTAAGGATTGCTTGCAGCAACCAAAGAGATCACACGTACTGGGGGCAAAGGGGGAATCAGACCTAGCCCAAGCACCAGGTCATGAATAATTGTGCATTGTTTTCAAAACACGAGATTAACACAGTGCAATGATCAGAAAAGCCCAGAATATTAAGAAATATAGAGAAAGTGTGTATATATATATATACACACACACAAAGCACAAACCTTTACTATGCCATAGGATAGAATCGTTGCACAGACACATAAACTGTGAATATCACGCATCATTCTATTTACCCCAATCAAAATAAAGGAATAGCAGAAATAGAGGGGAAAAGGGGTGCGGATGCACAGGACACACAGACAGACACACGGGACCGACACAGAATGTGACAACAATTGAATGGCATCACTTGTCTAAGAGTACAGAGTACACAGAGATGAACTCTTCAGCTGGAAAGAAGATTCCTGATAACATATGAGAAAAATAAACAATTACGATGACTAAGGAAGGTAAACAGAAAAACTCATACAAGCTCATACATACTCATACAAGCAAGCACCTCAAATGAAATAATCTGAAGAGCAATTTTATTTATGAACCTCTTAGGCTTTAGTTAACCCAACATACTGATTTGTGTTTAACCCCACTTTTGAATCTCTACAGCATATTGCACCTGGAATTTGAGCTTAAACAGTAAGAAAAAGCAGTAACTGAATTTGTATTTTGTAGTTCTAGATTTAAAAATTTATTTATATTTTTCTTACACTGTAAATAAACTGCTTATAATTTACTTTGTTAAATGGTTCACAACTGTACTTACCAACTCCATTAGATCTCTCAACTTTCCAATTTCTTCAGGAATGGAGACCAGCTTATTATTACTGACAACCAGAACTTTAAGTGGAAGATCAAACAGGTATTTTGGCAATGTTGATAAAAGATTTCGACTTGAAAGAAAGAAAAATGAACAAGCAAGGCTAGATTACATTCTTCTTTTTAAGTCTGATGGGGAGTCCGAGATGCACATTGTACAAGTTTTCTCCTATTCCAGAAGATATTCTCCACCTATTACAGTTCATCTAAATTTAAGCTGCAGTCTCCATCATTGGTTCCTTACCAGATAAAGCCCCTATCAGATATGTGAATTTTAGGTCCCCATCTCACTTGATGAAATAAGTATGTACTATAACTGAATCTAACACTAAAATGAACAATCTGTTAAAATAAATATATTTGATGTTTGCTTTTATTCTGCTTTCTGATACCTTCAGAAGGACCACCTGATCTGACAGTCTACTAATACAAAGTTGATGGTCTTGGCAAACCAGAACTTCTTAGAAGGCCATTGCTTCTCATGTCATGTGGTCATATCACACTCGAGCCATCACAAAAAACTCATAACGTCTATTTATTACTTTGCTGAGCATTAGTCTGGAACGTAAGTTTTAATTAAAATTGATTTGTATATGTCGTTTTCCAACTGCATGCACATACGTCTGCTTTCTACACAAGAAATATACTGTTACTGACAATTTGATTTAAATCCATATTGGAAAAACTACCAGCTGCAGACTGCCACTGCCAGAAATACATAGAACTTTTCTAATAAGGTACCTGGACATTTTAAAAAGCCATTGGAAAACAGCTTGTTCAGATGTGGTATGAAAGCAATTCCTTTCATACATAAAAGTAAAAAAAATTCAGTAATTGCTCTTGCTTTAAGTAGAACTGTGTAGAGGCCAGAAGTTCTATCTAAAAAAACCCCGAACCTTTTAAGTGTTGACATTTGTGTTCACACTATACTAAGAAAAACCCAGAAGTTTTACTGTTTAATTGATATGTATCAGAGCGCTGTTTTCATATTTAACCAAAGCTTTTTACATTATTTTTCTCCATGACTACAGTTTATAGCGCTGCAGAGCCAACAAAAATAAATTTATGTCCTTGCAACATTTCAGCTTCAAAAAAGTACTGCAGTTTGACGACCATAAAATGAAAGTAAACTTCTAAAAGTATCTTTATAAAGGTAACGTATTTATTCTGTTAATTCTAAGTGAACAATACAAGTATGTTTTAGATGTAGGTATACAGTAAGTCTCTTTTTTTATGTTGTATTTCAGACATATGACAGGCATTTTTGGTTGGAGAGCATGAGAAGCAAAAATATCATCTTCAAGTGAACTTTTTAAATTGATTATAAAAATATGCAATGAAACAGTCATTCTCTGCATCACTTAAATTTCTTTTTTTTTTTTAATGAGCTGCCTACTTTACTGTGCATTGCAGAATGCATTTCTTCAGTCATCTGAATCCATAATTAAAATTTGATATCATGTGGTTTTCTTCTGTAACAAAATATTGAAACAAGCCAGCCAGGATTTTAGCCTGTTCTTCAACTACTGTAGTCCACATGTTCATGCATTCTGAAAACAGTCCTCAGACATTAGCACAAAAATGAAGACAATGCACAGTAAGGCAAATGATGATTAGAGGAGTCTGCTCTTAAAATAACACACAATGCCCAGATAGAACTACTTGCTACTTTACACAGTAAAGAATTGTATTCAGCACCTCCATTACAGTCAGAAGAGAAATGGGCTGTTGCTGCTCTGTGAAGAAAGTTAGGTCAAATTTCTTTCAGAAAATGCTGTGCTTTATCATACCATTAATCCTCTTTAGAACCACCACAGAACAGGCTACTCTTAAATTACCACTATAAGTACAATATTTGCAGATTTCGAGACATACTTGGGGGGTTTTGTGGGGGTTCTTTGTTTGTTTTGTTTGCTGCTTTCTTTTCTAAGGATCAATTCACAGGCTTCTTTCAAAAGAAATTCTGGAACCAAATCTCATATGTTAAATAGGTCTTAGCTGAGAAGACTGTTTTGGACTTGATGTAGTCAATATAAGAAACAAGGAATAATATGGAACACAGAATCTCTGCTCTTTATGGAAGGGTTCTTCTAGATTCCCTCTCCATCCAGAGCTCATATTGATCTGTTCTTCTGGGAAGATCCAACCATGTTTTCCAAGTTTAAGAACAGCAATACAGCAATGGATGTAAATGATGTGCAAAATGAGTAGGGCCTTCTGGCCAGAGTAATCTACCTTCTTGAGACGAGTATATTTTTACATGTGTATTCTAAATGTTATCTGTCTGCATAACATTACAAAAAAAGAAAACTATAAACTCTTCTCAGGTACCATAGTTTACTGACTGAAATTTCATCATGCAGTCAACTTGCCCCTACAAAGAAAGCAACAACTGCTGGCCCTAAACCGCCAAGGGTAAGGCAAACAAACAACAGAGTAACCATCTACCTGGGCAAAAATGTGAGCACAAAGGCAGTTGATGACCTGATGAAGTAGAATGCCACCTCTCCAAGGTAAGTTATATAAAGACCAAAAGTAACAAGCATTACTCACCTAATGTTAAGGTAGGTAAGCATTTGCAGGTTTTTAATAGATTCTGGAATGGATTTGATGCAGTTGTGATACAAATTTAAAGTTTCCAGTGGTGCAAACAGCCAGACATCAGAAGGAATTTCAGTAAATCTGTTCTTTGAAAGATCTAGAAGAAAAAAAAAAGTCTTTTTAGTAAAAAATTTCCCTGCAGTAAGAGGAGATAAAAGTACCCACTATTATTCTTGTCATGCTCTAAAAATTAAGGTGTTGCAAGAAGTGTAAAATAATTCAGTTTTACCAGACGCTACTGCATTAATTAATACATGAAAAAGGCTTTGAAAGATTATTGTCTGATATGCAATTATGACAGAAAATAGAAATATTACAGGAAATCTAAAATGTATTACCCACTACATAATTAAGAACATTTAAAATGCAACTGAATATCAATTATGATTGCCCCTCTTCTATCAGTCTTTGTTCTGTGTAACTGTTGGGGGTTTTTTCCTCCAATTTTAGGCACAACAGTAAGTCAAGGTACAAACCCACTAAACATGACTTTTCTTGTTTGACAGCTACGTTAAAATCCAATTTCATTGTGCAAGATATCTACAACGCTAAAGTAAAGTTTGCAAAAAACCTTACATATTTATTTTGCTGAAGAACTACAATTCTCATCTAAAGAATATTCTTCATTGTAAGCACAGTAACCAAGACATTCTCCATTTACATGTTTATAACTTAACTAAAAAGAGAATAAAGTCACAAAAACCAGTGCCAAATTCATCTAGCTATAAAAATAAGGATGCAATTTAGCCTAGCCTAGGAGCAGAAAGAGGAGATATCTTTGACAATGGAAACATAATATTTGAACTAGAGTTATTTTGACAAGGCGTGCCTGCATTATGCAAATCTGCATGCAGAAGATACAAAAAAACGCTGCACTGCAAAAATGAATACTATCTCTGACTATATGAAATCTTTTAAAAGACCAGAAAATTCAAGTGGGGTGTGACCCAAGAATCCTGGAAATTATCAGTTAACTCCCAAAACCTGCGTCATAGAAAGTACATGAAACTATCTTGGAAGAAAGAGATATTTTCTTGAGAAGGACTGCCTGCTTTTTTAAAAGTAACTCTGGTTCCCACCCAAGATATTTCAAAAGGATATAGTTTCTGAAAAACTCTGAACAAACTCTTTTAACAAAGAAGCAATACAGATCCCTTGCTATTTCAGGCTTTAGTTCTCAGTTTAACACTTGCATGAAACAAATGTGTTCCTGCTTAGCTCCTATCGCATTATCACAGGAACAAACAGTTTGTTCTACACCAGACTGAAAAAAACCAACTAGAGTGTGGCTGGAAAAGGGGCTCAAAGTCACCATCAGTGAAGAAGAGAGCTCAACAGCCTGAAGTGTAACCGGCAAACCAGCGGCATTGCTTGGGGCCAACACTGGAATCAATATTGTTTAATATCTTCATCAACAACCAGGAGAACAGGATAGAACATGCCCTCAGGGAGCACACAGTCAACACCAAGCTGGAATGAAGAGGCAACTCACATGCTGGAGGGATGGGATGCCAGCCAGGGTGACCTTGACTGGCAGCCACCCCACCCATTTTAATAAAGGCAAATGCAAAGTCTTGCACCTGTGGCAGAATAACTCCTCACAATAGCGTGGGCTGGAGAAGAAATGGGTAGAAGATAGCTTTGCAGAGAACACACAATGCTGGTACACAACAGGCTGAATGCAAGTCACCAGTGTGCCTAGCAGTGGGGAAGGCCATCCGCACAGTGTGCTGCAGGTGCCCAAACAAAATGGACTGGTACAATGAAGCATCACCTTCCAATGGCATTATTTTTTGAATTAGCCTCAACTTTGCTTCCTGAAGTCTAGAATATGTGAAATTTGTGAGCTAACTGGCTGTCACTCCATCATTCCTAACAAACTCCCTAATTTCTAACAGACATTCTCAAGCTAAACTATCACGATGCCTTCCTTTACATCAGGCTATCTACTGCTGACGCTGTATTGTGCAAACTGTAGCTGCAAAAAGCAGAAAGATTAATGTTGCAGGATTGGCATTCTTAACGAAGTGAATGAAAAATGGAATAAAGTTCACTAAAACTAAACATCACAAATGAAATTAAAAAGCTTTATTAATAAAAGTTTAGCATAGCTCAAGAAAGTTTTCACAATAATGAGGTTTGTTTTCTGTTTACCACCACATCAGTTTTCAAAACATTATTGAAAAGTGGCAGCTTTCACACTAAAGAGTTCTCTGCAAAATCCTTTTTAGGTTAAACAAAGGCTCTTTTATTCTAATATTCAGCAGAGTGGGACAACTGTGTGCAGAAAAGATGCACAGAGTTTTATTGCCAGCACAGTTCTACAACCTCCACCACATGATGAACCGATAGTCTTTGATACAATCCCATTCTGAAGAAATCAGCTCTAAGGCTCTTCCTGATTTTGTTTTATCAGCAGCTGGAAAGGTAACTGGAGGCTAGTACAAAGATCTAGTCCACAAAATACAAATGACAGGATCCTACCCTACTGCCACAGATCCAAAGAGCAGTACTGTAGGTTGTATCTGAGCTGGAAGATTCAAGAGTACCATGAGAACATAAACACACTGTATGTGCGTGCGGCCATATCCCAACCACACATCTTGGAAAGACACAGATTAAAAAACTTTGCCATTTCTTCTGCAGAAATAACCCCCAGAGGTGGGCCAGACAACTATAGTGTCCACCAATTCTCTGATCTGGACAATGACTGGACCAGAACTGTAGCACTCAACTGACAATATAAAACCAGCTGTGGTCTCTAGCCTGGCCTGAAAAGAGTCACATTGGCACAGTCTGGTTAAAGTCCCTTAGCGTACCCTCATACAAAAAACCCATAGGATTTCATATTAGAAGAAAATACACAAATATTGTGAAATTGTTATACTGCCGTTGAAAACACTTCCCTGAAAACAATGCCTTAAGACACTGTTGGGCAGGGACTCCACTCCTCAATTATGAAAGACAGAAGTCATATTAAAATAGGAAATGATACCCATAATCTGTCAATAATGAAATAAAAAGGTAAATAAAGAGCTGGGAGATAGTATGACTTCTCTTCCAAGTGATTTTTCATAAATCCATTGCAAAATTGTATTAGAATAGCCCCAGGGATTCAGATCTTTCTAAAGAAAAAAATTCAAGTATATAGTTTTCCACAACATTCATATAACAAATGTACTTACAAGCTTTCTTAAAAAAAAGTAATGCTATTCTTTATCTAAAGTGAAAAACAACTTCTACTGCAGAAACGTTTTCACAATGAACAAAGAATTTCTAGATGAGTTCATCTACTACGCTAAATAAAATGTAGATGTGAAACTTATGCAATTTCAGTACCTTTTGAAGACTAATAACTCAACGTATGACTGAGAAAATATTGTAAGAAAAAAATGAGGAAACTTCTGGTACTCAGTATGCCTCTATAAACAAGACAGACTTCATCTCAATCAAAATGGAAGCATGCTGCTGGCACTTAAAATGAGAATGGTTTTGTGAAGGTTAACAGACTGAAGAAGCAAGGAAAGCTGCTGAATGCACAACCACAGATGATTTAAAATTAAAACTCCTCTACAAGTGAGATTATAGGAATTCTTTGCTTAACCGGTTTAGACTGGAAAACTCTAAATTGGGGGTGTTATGTGAAGACTAAATAGAAGACAGTATCCATGACTGCTCATGAATCACAGGGGTTTTCAATTCACTACCTCTGCAGAAACAATAAAAGTGGGAAGTACACCATTACTAAGGTTAAATTTAGAAGAGGAACTACAAAAATATGAAGAAGTTGGTTGCAGCTTAGTTTCTTTTTAAACAGAAAGACTGAAGTCTTAATCATTGTCTTACAGTCAGTAAAAAGACAATCTATTGAAAGTTCACAAGGGAAGAATTTTAGGAATTCAGACAGAGTTTGGAGGGGAAGCTATTAGAAGAAGGTACCGTGTATAAATTTAAGCCATGATCAAGAAAAACAAAAAGCTCAAGCTGTCAGGTTACAGCAGTGTGCAGTAAGGTAGTCTAATAGCATTATCGTCAATGTTTGCCTTGTTTTTGCACTTTTCCCTAAGCATTCATTACCGCTTACTATCAGAGGCATAGAACAGACTGGCCTTTTCTTTGATCCAGTATAATCATTTTTATATTCACGCTTTGCATGCACTACATGTTGAATTTGAAATACAAAGCTTAGTTGGGAAGTTTACCTTTGAACCTCTTCTTGATGTTACAACATATTTCATAAAAATATGCTGATCCATGATATTGGTGTTGAGTTTTTGCTTGCTCGAAGCATTCAAAAATTTTATTTAGAAACTAGATCGAAAACAAAACAACAGCCTGCTCTCCCAGCTCATAATAGGTTTTCCTATACAGTTTTTCTAGTAATGCTTTAGCCAAGTCTAAGCCAAAACACACCTAAGCCCAACACTAACTACATTAGTCCTACAGAAGCCTATGAACGTATAAAATTAAAACTGCTCAGACCTGATCCTAAATATACACTTTTAGCCAATCTAAACACAAATCTGCGATCAACACACAGAACACAGGTAAAATTTATTAGTCTGTCAGATGCAAGATCATTCTGCAGAAGAAAAGAAGTCTCAAACACTGCAGAAACACCTGCGCATGGTGATTCCAGGAGGCAGTTTTCCATCTCCACAAAACACTCAGTCACCTTATAATTCAAATCCTGTGATGGTTAAAATTTATACTGAACAATAACAGCATTTACAAACCCCTCAGTTTAATTATATGTCACACTGATTATTAATTCACTTGACAGGCCAATGGTACTGAAGAAATACAGGCAGGCAAATGTTCTTAGTGTAACCCTTCAAAACCACCTCATGACCACATGTCCTACCAACTATTCTTCTGTTACGCAAATACCCTGCCTTTTTCTCCCATCTCAAACAGAAAGCCAAGTCTCCCTCCTTGAGGAGGGTCCTATAAATAGAAAATTACCAGATTTGCACCCTATCTGATGGAGTTCCAAGAGTTGTATCAGCAACACAGACAAGTCTAAGGCTTTACTAATGTGTCACTTCCACCCAGAAGTAAGGACATTAGACTTCAAACACCTTTAACTTCACAACCAAGCATGGTAAATGATGGGCATTATTTGTACCACAGCATTAAGGAACAGGAGACAGGATTTAAAATTTAAGAAATAAAGTTCTGTTCCACAAAGATACTCCAGATGCTGAAATATCAAAATAATTTAAAGGAATCAGCCAGTAAATATATGCATTTCCCTATCTCCCTAAGGAAGGGGAATAAAAGTTAAATCCAAGCTGCCAAGCATTTAAGATTAACCATAAAGCAAAGATGCATGCGTGAAATAGCGAAGGGGGGGAACAACAGGACAGGACAGAATGGGGACGGGGTGGGGGACACAAAAAAAACCACAGACAACCCCAAACAAGCAAACCCTAAGTCGGACTACAAAAGTCTAATACTTTGAGCTCCTGTGAGCATGACCTGCCCACCTTCTACCAGGAATGGAGATTCCAGCAGAGCACAGAAGGAAAAGTATAAATCCTAAACTAAGAATAGGTCAGCTTGCCAAAGCAATCCAACACTTCACCTACGCTATGCCTGCCATGGTCTCCTGGAATGTTGGGGTCAACTTCCAGAACCCTGCAATGTTGTTATATAGCTTTAACACATGTAATGGAGGAATCTTTCACCTACTGCAGATGAACAACCACCAAGGCTGCACAACTAGAGTCAGACAAACTCAAAGCTAAGTAGAAAAAGACCCTCCAAGTCTCTTGCAGTGTTGCTATTGCTCATGACCCTAGCTCAACAAGTAATTCCTCAGCAGTCTCATAAGTTCATTAGCTCCCATTCTATTTTATGCTAGCACAATTTGCATGGACAAACCATAAAAGTGCTAATTTAGTCCTCAGGAGACTATTCCAAGCCTGTACATCTCCCATTCAGGTATGTCTGTAATGCTACAAAAACCGTATTTTTGCATTATCATTAGTCTTGCCATTTTCTTTACTGGGAATAATTAAATGGAAACACTCAGAAATTTTACTAAAAAGAAACATTGATGACCTAACAGTAAACGTTAATTTTCTGCACCTGAAAACATCATCCTTCATTTTACTACTGCCAGTATCAAGCTTCCAAAGACCTTGAAGAGCTGCTAGCAACTTAAAAGTGTTTGAACAAAACAGTTTAGAAAATAAACCCACTTGCATTACATTTTCCTCCTTCCTTGTTTTAGCAATCCTGCTTTGAGAAGTAAAAAGGTAACAAAAACCATGGAAATAGTATATAGTAGTTGTTATTGTAATCACTAAGAATATCCTTGTTTTCTACCTTGCTTTAACCTTCAAAAGAGTCACTAAGTACTATATTAATGACATGATCATTCTAAGACTGGGTAAAATGTATTCATGAGTCATCAGGTATTCAAAGGTACTATTTGAATTTACTGAGCTTAAGCTGAAGTCTATACGCCTAATATTAAGTGACAAAGAATGCATGTAAAAAAAAGAAAAATTAAGAAAATAAATTAAGAAAACAGTATGTTTCAAAGTCTACTAAAGCTTGAGGCCTCCTGCCCAATTTGTTGAGGAACTAAAAAAAAGAAATGAGAGATCTGGCTTTCATTAATAACCACAGAAATGGCACTTAGCAGGAACAAACCAATTTTGTTTATATAACAATGCTTTCTTCAGTCAGAAAAATGAAATTAACTGAGGCTTCTAAGAGAATCCAGAAGACACATCTCACACAGACTGAAATATCATTGGAGATCCTCAAAACTCAACTGGACAAGGCCCCAAGTAACTTGCTCTAACTGGACCTGTTCTGCGCAGATGACTGGCCTAGATGACCTACAAAGATCTCTTTCAACCTCTGTAATTACAGGATATAAAATTGTAGTTTGTTTGTATTACAGGAGTATAATCATCATAACACTGTTTGGGTACTTCAAATACCAGTTCCTTATGATGATAAAAAGGAAAACTAAAGATGCATCGGAGAAGCCAAGTGTGCTTAAATATCTATCTGCTTCCTATAAAGGGTCTTAATTCTGCCAGCCATGAATTTTGACGACAGCAGTAATGAAACACAGATCTTCATCTCACATACAGAGTTAGGGAGGAAAAAACACCAAAACAAACAGAAAACCCACAAAAATATCCCCCCAAAACAAGTTGCATTCACCTTAAAAAAAAAAAACCAGCGCGTATCCTGTGTCCACACTACACAACCCACACCCAAGACTAAGCCAGAAGTTGAAAGACAGATTTGTTGCGAGGAAGAGAGACTATTCAAGGTTTTTTTTTCTTGTAGATTCTGATCACAAGTCCTTTGCATGAGCTACCTAGCACTTTCCATTACAGCTGAAACAGAACCAGGCTTCTAAAACTCCTGATTCATCCGGATTTTCAGGAACCTCAGGAGAAAGGAACTCTTAAGCTTGCCAAGCTCATATCAAATGGAATTTCCTCTAGCATTCTGCTCAAACTCTACACATCCTACTTGCAGGTTCAGAGTTCAAATCTTAATGCATGACTAGTGTCATTAAACATAGAAATGTTTTACAATTTTCCTCTGAAAGAGCAGAAAAAAGCCTGGTTAATTAAATAAGTAAATGTTAAGAATTCTGGTATTAGTTATGTTGCAAAATTAAGCATTGAACAATTAAAATATGTCCAAATGTAGAATGATTGTGCATACTGACAAAGAGCAACCACTTTAGCTGCAAAACAGACAAAATTTTTAGAGTTTACTGGCAAAGAATGTTGAAGAATTACAGAAAAGTAATTTTTGCATATAACCATGTATTTCACATACAAATATATGTTTGCTCTCCAACATTAAGAGCTGTGGTGAATGACTACACAGAACAAACTGAGCACCCATCAGCTCTTATGTGCAATAAGGAAGCTCTGACATACCTGTCACGCACCCATCAGCTCTTATGTGCAGTAAGGAAGCTCTCTCTGATATACCTGTCACACACCTATAGCTCTCAGGAAACTAAACTGACCAAGGTAATTCCCTTGTCACAAGGGAAGTTAAATACATTTAAAGTCTACTGTTAAAAGTTTATGTAGTAATATTTGAATTTATTTTTATCTGTTGTGTATACTCTTAGGTAAAACAGAAGCATAGTCTGTCTTCATCTAATCCTTGTGGTTGCTATATATTTTAATTGACATATCAAAATGACTGAGTAGACAAAAACTCAGAACTGGTTCATAAGCCCCAAAAGCATTTATTATGGAATCACAAACAGCAGTATTCACACTCTGCAGCACAGTCTTCCTGCAAATGGGAAGCAACTTTTTTTAACAGAAGACACAGACACAACTTGTTACGAAGTAACGCCTGAGCATTTAACACTGATGTTATACTTTCAAAAAATATTAGGCACTTGTAGAAGATAAGATTTCATATGGAAGTATTTAATGCCATGTAAAAGATCATGTTCTGAATTTTTTTAATACAACATTGTCATGGTTAAAATTTAATTCCAAATCACCTGGAATATTAACTGTAAAACCTGCATCTAGAAAAGCTCCCTCAAACCAGTGAAACTTTTAGAAGACCGTAAGCCTTTTTAACCTGAGCATAAAGTCTATGTGCAGAAAGAGCAGATCACTTGTAGTTTCTACAGAAGCAAAAGACCATTTTAAGAAATAAGCTTTTTGGTGTCCCTGCTCAAAAGGACTTTAAAAACTGTATGGTTAGAATTTTCACATTTAAACAAACTTAAATGATGTTACCAGAACTTCGCGATTAATATTGCAGTAGCTTATGATTAAAAAAAAAATGAAGGAAAAGTCTTACACGCACTTTGCATTTTCAGCAACATTACATGCGCAGATAGTTCTGCTTCTGTGTTTCCAGTGCTGCTTCCTATTTATCTTAGAGACAAGTTAGTGAGGATTTCACTTTCACATACTTCTCTAGCTTTGATGTATTGTATTTAATTAGTAACTCATAAGGGAATACTCTGACATTTCCGAACAGATTCATCCGGCTATATTACTCAATTCTTGTTTTTTTGAAAATGGCCACATAAAGCAAAGGTGCAGAACAGTGCTAAGAACAGAGAACAGAAAGTTATTTCATTGCATACCCGTATCTTGATACTGCATGCAGTTTCTGGCTTATCTCAAAAAAAGTACAGTACAACATATATGAAAAGTATATGCACACACATGAGAATTTTTTGGTATAAGAAGAGATTATACAGAGTAGGTTTCATCAGCCTGGAATAGACAACTGAGGACACAATCTATTTTCATTATTTTCAGTAAAAATATGAGGCTGCAAAGGGAGTTATGTAACAGGTTTTAAAGATTATTATTATAAGCTTTTAATAGAGAATCCTGAGCTAGATACACCTCTTTTTATCAATACAGTTATGTCAATTATATACATATAATATATATACAATTCATATCTTAGAAAAAAATTCTAATATATAGTGTGTATAGAATTTTCTACATTTTTTCTAATTATATAGTATATAATCCTACATCTAACCATGATCAGAGAGACTGCACATAAATAAGGACCAGCACCCCTTCCAAGTACCTACTATGCTGATTAATCAGTGGGAGACAGCAGCAAAGATAAAAAGAAGCCTTTGCAAGTGATGTGACAGTAATTTGACAGTAAGGGAAATAATAGTGAGAAGTTTCTGAAAGGAGAAAGAGCACTGATACAGAATTGCAGCTTTTATGCAGTCAGAAAATTCCAACATGCACGGATGAGAAACCCGGGACTTCTGACCAAGTTCAGAAAAGGCATAAAGGAGGTGTTTCCTTACTACCAGTGCCACCTCTGTTTAATAGCTAGAGAGATTAAAAACCCTTCTAGGAAAATGAATTATTTTAGCCAGCTTAACACAGCTTCCAGTGCCTGGAATTATTCAGTCTTCTAACATTGAATGTCTCCTTATACACTACTAAAGTGAAGCACAGGGTACTGCACTGTGCTAATGTGAATGACCATTTTCCTCATAGCATTACACCACAAAATCTTTTAGCATAGGGCTGCTCCATATTAGAGGGAAGCTTTTTATTTTGCGTCTCAGTTCCATATTCCTCTGCTTGTGTTTCTTCTCTGAGCTTTTCAAAACTGTTCAAAACACTCCCAAGACTGTAGGTGGCTACAAGCAGCTTTTACTTCTTTTTTTAACCGGGTGTTTGACAAAGGACAGAATAGCTTCTACTTCTTTGAAAGAGATATTACAGAAAGAGATTAAAGTGGTATTGGGATTCTAAATCCAGTAACTGAAGAACTAAGAAATACCTGCTTTATTGTTGTCCATGTCACTAACTCCAGTTACACACTCATCTGTGCAGTTAAAGTGACAAACGAAGAAACTGTATACAACCACGTAATTAAAGTTTCTCATCAAGCACAGAGGGAAAGTTGTACAGGGAACCACAAACTGTATTTTACAGATTCTGAGCTCTTGGCTCATCAAACTAAACAGCACTACCAAAGCAAAAAAACCTTTTTTTTTTTTTTTTAAAAAAAAAGTACTTTAGTACTTTAGGGATTTAAAGAAAAAAGCATCCCATCAGATCAAAATGCAGCTCTTCCATGCGAAATACATGTTTCTATAGCTGGAACAGACCAACAGTTGTCTCCCACAGCCTTCTACTACCAGAGAGGAAGGATTGAGATCCAGCACACTGGCTTTGAAATCAAAGTATTCTTGAGGAACCCACTATTCCAGCCTGTCCTCATGGAACCTACACTCCTAGTCTACGCTGAACTCATCTACATTGAACATGTCTAAATTGGCAGTTTGGTTCAAGCAATTCTTGTTTTTAATTTAAGTTGTCTCCACTCTCCACATGTTGGTTCAGGTACATGAGGTTTTTCCTGAAATTTACATTCATCAAAAACTAAACCAGCAGCTCTGATCTAAAGGTTGGAACAATTGGGAAGCATGCCGGTGCTGACCTGCTGCACACCAATGCAGGGATGAAACCAACAGATGAATTCAGGAAATTCCTCCCCATGTTACCACATGAGAAGGATCCAGGCATTTCCAAGACAAGACAGCACACTGCTCGAACTCTTCAATATATGTGTTCAGTTATTTTAGCATGGCACGATTAAAACAAAAAAAACTAAAGAACACATCACCAAGAGGAAGGAATCATTTACTCCTCAAACTGGCATATGGAGGGGTAAATTGGCACACCAGTTAGCTGTATAGTCAAAAGGACATTACTACATGCGAAGGATTATCTTCTTCACTTCTGAAGGTGTCTTGTCACCACAAGTCTTTTGTAGCTTGAGATGGTAAGCAGCAAACACCACAGGAAGCTTATTTTTTGCTCTAAAGAACACAGCACTTGAGTATTTAGTCTACACTAATTCTTAAAACAGCTTACTACAAGAAAGAGTGAAATGTGTTTTCCTGACAAGTCAGCAAGACTTGCTAAGCTTAAGTATTATAGCACAGGGCATCTTCTCCCCACTTAAATTGGCCATTAGTTATTGGTTTAATTCTGTCAATTTTTTATTTTTTTTTAATTTTTAAATTCCAAGTTTCAGTTTCAAATTATTTTAACTCTTTCATAGAGAAGTAATATATGGGAAACTAATCATCATTTGTAAATGAAGCAAAGCCTGGGTTTGTTAAGGATTAACTAAAATGCATACAAAACTTCCAAGTAAAGCTTCTTATGCTAGGCTCTGTATGCTCACTTACATACATCCAAGGGCTAACATGAAGAGCTTACTAGAGTCTAAATAGATTTGAGGCAGAGACAAAAGGCTACAACCAATCAACTGTAGCCAGTCTTTATATGACTTATATTTTGTGGGGGTAAAATTGCTTGACACTGGATAAACTAACCGCAAACAGTTTCAAAGCAAGCTGTACTGCTAGAAGACAAAGAGCACCAGAAAACAAGACGAGTGAAGTAAGACTGAAGCAGAAAAAAATGCTGAAGAAAATGAGTAAACAGTCCATGAGCACAGAGTGAATGGGGTCTAGCAACAACTACAGCATATTCTCTTGAGACACCAAGGCCACTGCTGTAGCAGCTTCAGCATCTGTTCTTATTTGCTGGTGCCCCCCGCTGACTCTGTCCTACTCATGCCAGACCCCATGGCAGCATGTAAGAATGGCTGTAGCCACTTCTATTAGCTTAAAAATACGGATGCAGTATCACTGATTACCACATGTAATGATTTGAAGTGAACACTTCGATAAACCTTTTAGTTCTAGGCCAGTCTTTAATATATCAAGTTCTTGTCTACTCCATACTGGTTGCACCTATTAAAACAGTGGTAAAGTGACAAATGGAAGTAGATGTTTGTTTTAAGACCCAGATGGTCAGGGATTTGCTCATTGTGCAGTTACATCTGCTGGTCAGCAGCCTATGAACAGGCCTGACACGCAGGGTTCCTTCAAGCCTTGTAACTACAAAAACCTCTTTTGAGAAATCATGCATTGGACACTTGGGAACACATTAGTGATAATCATGTCTGCCAAGCAAGAAATATTTTAGCTCTGTAACAGAGGATATGATTTTTTTTTTCCTTGCCTAAAGTGCTCGACCTTCACTAGACCTGTCAGACCTGATAGCAGATTCTCCTAGCAAGCTGCAAACAATGCCAGGTTGGATGGAAGAATGATAAAAATCAGACTGTTGGACAGCCTCAGAAAGGAGGGAATTCAGAATTCTCTCCACGCTGTCTTGTAGAACTTTTACCACAAAAAAGGTCTAGTGAGTATCTCTGCATCTTCTGTGGAATTCTAGCCTTCAGTCCTCCTTCAGTTACCTTTTTGCTACAGACATGTTTCAGCATTAAATGCCAGCCTTGCGAGTAAAATGAATATATACTTTTGAATCAGCTCTAACAAAGCTTCACAAGTCAAATAAGATACTTTTCACAAACAAAAAAAATTGAAAAAGCAAAGGCTAGTCTGTTTTTCTTTATCGCACAAAGTTTTGCAATACAAGTAATCTAAATACATTTGCCCTCTCCTCAAATAATAAGTAACGAAGCAGAAATATGTATCACAAAAAGTTATTTAGATCAATCAAAAGCACAAGTATCTCAGAGGTTAAATCTTTTTGCTATTCCAAGGCACAAAAATAGTCAATGTGATGGCAAATTTCGTTTTGATGGATAGGAGAATATAAAAAGTTAAAAAAAAAAAAAAATCACACATTGCACATTTCTTATAGGTCCGTATTTCAGATACGACTCTAACATGGATTTTTTTTTAGTTAAGATTAGATCAAGATATTAGTGGTAGTCTTCATAATGCATTCCTTTTATGCAGGCTAATCAGTTGTTTTACCTTCAGCTCACTGAACTGAGACTTCTACGTTTTCTGTAATACCATGTATCCTTAACAACTATCCTTATTACTGGCCTGTAGCAAGAAGGCCTCAGACAACATATACAACCCATTTCCTTTAGCCCAATCCCTGGATAGGCTAGAAAACCATTGTGGGGAATTTCCACAATTACTTGCTTATAAACTGTGTCACTTCCAGATTTTGGATCTGATGCACTTCTGAGCATAAACACTACCTCCCCCCCCTAAAATATATAATCTAAATTTCTCTTTTCGTTCAAATCTGAAGAGTCATTACTGAAGAACCACATGTTTTTCAACGTTTCATTTTTAGAATGTAATCTAGATTTAGGATATACATCATATATCATTATTTTCTTAAGCTGAAAATTGGATTTGGTGTTGCTATTCAGTTACCTGCCATCACTTTAATCTACATCGGTACAACCACCAAAAATAACTTTATCCAGACAGGAAAATATAATTGGTTTAGTGTATATTATAAAGGCAGAAGAAGAGTATTATAAATTAACATTCTCATGCAATTCACACTCAATATTAAGCTGTTTTGTCAGTTTTAATCCATAATCACCTGAATTACTAAATACCTTAGAAGGACCAGAAATATTATGTAAAAAAAAAAAAATCAGAGTCATGCAAGTAATGCATGATATCTCGAATGGCAAGTGTGGCTTCTCCCATCCCATCCCCTTAGCAGGCACACGCAGGAACCACCACGTGGGAACTCTGCCTGTGGTGCCGAGATTGTTATTGGCCATGACAGGAGGGCTCATCCTGAAGCCATATTGGGAATACACTGGTGTTGCTTCTCAGCTATAGAAGGAGGTAGCAGGTGGTGAGAAAGGAGAAACTTCTAAGTTAATATATTTACAGGCAATCATTCACCTACTTGTAATTGCTTGGAGGTTCCCTCAGAATTAAAAATTGAGAATCAAGCTTGTTTTGATGAAGTCATAAACAAGTAAACCTGATGGCAACACTATATTCATCCAGAGCAAATTGTTTATTGAGCTGTCAGTCTCGTACCCTTCATATTTATTAAATTCATGTTTTAAGAAATGCTCACAAAAAAGTGGGAAAATTCCTAAAGGCATACACTGACTTAGTTCAGCATGGCAATATAGCACAGGAACCTATCTTTAAAAAAAGAAAACAGACAACCCACAACTCTTCGGCTAAGCAGACAGCAATTACATTGATGTGATATACTCAATTACTTAACTGCCAGGGGGCCTAATGTTGCTTATGCAGTGAGAAGCAAAATTACACACATTAATAAATTTATTGGAATATTCAATATACTTCGTGATTGCTCATGACCTACAATTTCTTTCTTCCAGAAGGCCATTTAGCAGTAGCACAAGATCTGGTTGAACAACCAGAAAACAAATTCAGGGAAGTAATAAAATAAGTTTTTTCTGGCCAAAGAGCTACAGTGACAATTCACAGTTGAAAAAAGATATGGAAATTATAAGGTCTGAGGTAAACAGCTGGATATCATCATTATGCTTCTAGCTCAGCAGTAATTTTTGTCATATAATTTAAGATGCCCAAAATGTGCTACAGTATTTGCAAATTATGTTTGTATATGGCAAAATGGGAAGCCATTACATAAGTTAGATGTAAAATATGGTCAGACCTTAAACAAAAAATCCCAGGGTATTTTTGATAAATCAACAGCAATTGTTCTTTAATCTATATATATATCCGTACCTTACTAAGAACTTACTGAGAACTGTAGTGTTTTACTCCAGTCATAGAAATAACTTTCTATTGCTGATTTTATTGACATTAAGGCAGAATATTCTGAATTTACAATGACACTGTTGATCCTACTGCAGAAAGGTTTCTAATATGGAAATCGTTTACATCCAGATTTGTTAGAGGTTGTCTTTTTAAATGTTTGTTTCAAGTACCACAGAACTGAATTTCAGAGTCACTGACTTAGAACAGAAAGTGAAACACAGTGAAGATTTTTGACTCAACCCTCATCTCCCATGCTGAGCCTAAATCTATAACCTTATTCATATAGTGTAATGTGCAATAGCAATAACTGCTACAAAAATGACAATAAGTGAATGACCACAGCCTCTGAGGCAGTTGCTGATCCTCCATGAAGCTCTGTGCCATACTGATACTCCGTAAAGGATAGTTGTGACACACCAGCAGAATACCACTTACCAAAAAAATTATACAGATTAAGTCAGAATAAGGACTACAAATCTTTTGCTTACAAGCATATTCTGAAAGACGTCTAAAATTTGTATTTCACAGGATTAGTTTGTAAATTAGTGCTACATTAAATCAGGATTATTACGAGACAGTACTTGCATAGACCCACATCAACTATTTAAACAAGTTTTTTCAGAGCAGCAAGCAACACGGCTGGTTTTGTCAGAGACTGCCCTTAAACATTTTCACACAATCCTTCATGATAAAAATTCAGTCCTGATGGTAGTGATAGGGCTCTACTACATCCTAAGAGATAAAGACAAGATCACTGCAGACAGCTTTTACTCAAATATTTTGAGACTCAAAACAACAAAAAACTTAAACCCAAAATGCAATTAGCAATAATTAGAAGCAAACAAAAAATACGGATCCTTGATACACCTGTTTCAGGATACAGAAAATGTCTTTTTAATAATAGATTACCTATATATAATGCTTCATTTTTAATGCTTTAGCTATTGAATATTTATACACAGAAGCAACCTACTATGTTGCTGAATAGAGTTTCATGCTACTACAAAGAAAAACAGCTATTATTTCATGGAACCTGTTTTTATTTTAGTCTTGTGCTTCCACTATGAAATAACTAACACACTTTTACCTTCCCCTATTCTGCATGGCACATAGGGATGTATCGTATTTGTCAGGAAAAAGCTAATAACGCACAAATTGTTATCAGACTTGGTACTGGATACAGAAATTGGATTTCAAAATCAGTCCTTCACAAATTCTGTGCCCTACACAACCTAATATATCACAGAAGAATGAGTACATCATTATTTAACCCGCTGCACAAATGCAGCCCACAACAAAGAGCAACAGAATGAGTATTTGATAGACCAGGAGTACAGGATTGTCAGAGACGGATAAGGTACCACAATGGACAGTCTCATATTCAAAACAATAAGCCAGCTATTCATAACCCATGGGGCAAGAAAAGCCCCAAAACCAAATAAGAAAAAACCCCATGGAATTAGTTCACCCAAACAACATTGTGGAAAGCCAGTAACACTTGTGAACAAAAGATGCTAGACCTCTCATCAGTATTTTGTTCTAACCCATTACTCAAAATGATCCATTTTCAGCAGCTACTCCAGCAGCAAATAACCCAGAACCACATCAGAGATGAGCAAAAACATATCAGAATCCCTGTTGAAAAATGTAGTTTTGTTTTCTAGGAACTACATAGAAAAATGTCTCCCAAGTTTACTTCGCCTAAAAGCCTGGGTAAATCCAGGCTCACACACATGATATCTAAGCATTTGTCAACACGGTGAATACATTAAGCTCTGACATGCTCTCTGCTAGGTGCACACACATCCATCTCAGCCGCACTTGTAACCATCTTCCTGCTGAGCTGGGAAGAAGGACCTACTCAAATACCCCAGGTAATAAAGCTTCACTGCAAGGGATTTGACACCCTTGAAGGTACAAACCAACCACAGCATAGAACTCTTATTCCCCAGGGCGCGAACTAAATAGCTCCCCTCATCTTGCACACCCTCTTCCAGACACCGTGTGCATGCATCCTTATGGCACTTACAGACAGACACACAGAATGTAACGCCTAATTCCCTGTGCACGCTCCCCCGCCCTTGCACGACCACAGAAAGCACAACCTTTCCCTGCACAAGCACACACCGACGGGAACCTCTCTCCTCGCTGCCTGCAGGCAGCCAGCCCCTCTCCCCCCGCAGCACAGGCACACGGCGAGCCCAGCGCCCCTCCCCACCGCAGACACACACACAGGGAGCACAATAACCCTACCACCGCACACACGCACTCGGCACAACACCCCGCCGGGCGCACGCACGGAGGGGTTTAGCGGGAGCCCCTCTCCCCGCAGAGCAGCTTTGCACGCACACAGCGGCCGCACTCCGCGCAGGCGCGTGCTGCTGGGGTACCCTCGCCCCTTGCACCCCCCTCCTCGGGCACACCGCAGGGGCACCCCCGCCTCTGCACGCACGCAGTAAAGTCACGGTCCCCCCGGTGCACAGCCCGCCACCGCACCGCCCCCCCCCCCCCCCAGAGCCGGAACGCCCGCCCCGTAAGCGCAAGCAGCAGAAGCAACCCCCAGTGCACGCAGAGGGGGAGCCCCCCACCACTGCGCACCCCAGATCCTCCAGCCCCCCCCGTCCCACTGCATGCAGGGGAGCCCCCTCATTGTCCCGCGCCCACCCCAACCGTGGATCCTCTCCACTATCCCCCACTGCCCTCACAGCGGGAGCCCCTCCCCACCACAGGAGCCCCACAGGCGCTCCAAGACCCCCACTGCCACCCCAGCGGGGACTCCTTAGCGATTCTCCCCGCTGCCACCACACAAGCCCCCCATTACATCTTCCCGATTGCCACCACAGCATGCACCCCCTACTGCTCCCCCCAAATGCCATCGCAGCGGGTCCCCCCGCTGCATCCTCTCCATGGCCCCCCCGAGCACCCCCAGGCCGCTCCCGTGCCGCCCCCCTCCCAACTGCCTCCACAGCCCCACCCCCCCACAGCCCTCCTCTGCCACTACAGGAGACCCCTCCGCTGCCTCCCCTCCGCGGCCACCGCAGTGGGGCCCCGGCACCCCGCATTGCCATCCCAGGGCCCCCCTTCCCACGGCTCGCCCCCAACTACCACCACAGCGGGGACGCGCCCCCCGCCCCCCCGCAGCCGGGCCCCCCGCCCCGCATCACCCCCGCAGCGGGGCCCCTGGGCCGCAGGCCCCGCCACTCCTCACAGCCGGAGTTCCCCACCTGCTTGCGTGGTGTCGCTGAGGTCGTAGCCGCTGCCGGGGAAGTCGCGCAGCTTCCTCCCGCTGAGGCAGAGGATGCCCGAGCTGCCCGCCTCCTCCAGGGCCCGGTCAAGGCTGCGCACCGTGTGCGGCTGCGGCAGAGTCGCCGCGCCCCAGTGCGGCCCGGCCGAGAAGGAGAGAGTGAGGTGAGCGGGGATCCCCAGCCCCCCCGCTCCGTTGCCGTTGCCGTTACCGCCGCCGCCGCCCCCCTGCCCAGCCGCCATGTTCGCGCGGCGCAGACCAGCCCCACAATAACAACAGCCAGGGCCGCTCCGCCGCCCCGCCGCCACTGCGCAGGCGCCACGGGGCCCGCAGGGGGCGGGGGGGCCGCGGGAGTGAGATGGAGGGGACGCTCTCGGAGGGGGCGTGGCTCCTGAGCGCCCCTAGGCCTCCCTCACCAATCCGCGGCGGCGTGGAGCCAAGGGGCGTGGCCCCGCGGCTCCCTCTCCGCCTTCCCCACCAATTCGCGGCGGCGGGGGTAACGGGGTGTGTTTCCCAGAGGCGGTGCTCGCCAATGAGGGGCCGCGTGCGCGCCGCGGGGGCGGGGCGGTCCGTGGCAGGCGGGCCGCGCGCGGGGCCGGGCGCGGGCGCTGCGGCGGCGCGCGCAGGGCTGCGGCGGGACCGGGCGGGCGCGGGGCGGGAGCAGCCCCGGGGCGTCCCGCCGGCGTGGCGAGCGGGGCCGGGCGGGGAGCCTGGCAGCAGGGTGCTTCCGGGAGCGGGTGGCCGCAGCTTGGGGGGGGGGGGTGGTTCGGGGCAGGGGCCGCCCCGCAAAACTGAAGTGACGTTTATGTGACACGGCAAACAACTGCTCGGCAAGCACAGCGCCGGTGGAACGGCATCCCTCACCGGTGGTGGAGCAGCCTCGCTGGTCGGCGGCGTGGCAGATCGGCAATTTTCACTCCAGTGAGCCGTTTGGCAGCGTTCGGGTTGGCTTTCGTATCTATGGCAACGGAGATTATCGATTGCTCCCCAGGTTAAAAAGTCACCTAAGCCAGATGCATCAGAGCATCTCCTCTGTGTTGAAAGCTAATAACGGGTAGCGCCTGTCGATAAATGCAGATCCTTGTTAGTGGCATAAAAAAAAAAAAAATCAGTGAGGAATCTCCCATGGCAGAACAAAGGGGCCAGGGGTAAGGTTGTCACCCTAAAATGGGTTATGAAACATTCACAAAAGCCTCAAAGATGCTAATGCTCTTGAACCAGAATGTGAAAGGGGAGTAGTGAAACATAAATCAGAAGCTGGTTGCAATGTCCAGGGCCCTGTTATATTAGCAAAATGATATACAATTGCTGGAATACTGTATGGATGAATAATTATCTCCATTACTATGTAATCTGTACTTGTTAGGTGCTGCATATTTATCTGTCAAAAATTACTCTGGAGCCATAATTAAAAAATGCTAAAGAAAGGCTCGTAGACCCACATATTAATGCAATAGCTGTGGGTTTGATAAGCAGAATCTGCTTTTATGCTTTGATCCTCCTGAAGGTCCTTAAATGGTTTTTTTTTTTGCAGGCATGTATCATGACTAATTTGGGGATCTAAGGGAAATTCCATCTACAAGCATTATGGAAGAGACTAGCCTTCAGTCAGCAATATGTCAGTGAGAGACAGCTGAGCCATTATTAGTCAAAAGAGGAACAGCCCTGTAATATTCTGTGGGTGATAGCTGGCTGAAATTCAACAGAACCAAATTAGCCAGGATCAGTAAGACGGTACTGAAGAGCAAAGGGTTTAATCCTTTGGTGCAGTGTTGTATGGACTTCGGGATCACTGTGTCATTGCAAGTACATTGGCTTTCCAGCAAAAGAGGCCTATGTGTGGTGGGGGAAGGGCTCTCATTCTCACCTGCAAATATTGTGGCTGTCCGCTTCATTTAATCTTAGCTGTGGATACTTTTGTGGGCCGTGGGATTCAAGCTTACAGATGAATATCTGTTGATCAGTCTGCCTGGGCCAGAACCTGTGCTTTTGCTCTGGAAAAGCAAGTTGTTCCCTGGGTTCGCAGCAGGGAAATCAGACAAACCTGCATAAACACTGCTGACTGCTGCCCTCGGTCGAGTTTCCAACCAGAGAGGGTGGAGGTTGAATAAACTCACAGACTGATGTTGGGTCAAGTGTGTGTGATGATTTTCCCTGCAGACGTGGAGCGGGAGGTACAGCGTCTCTGCAGCTGGCAGGAATGAAGCAGAGCAGCAGCCAGGACCAGCCCCGGTAACTAAATGTTACTAAATGTTAGAAATTGTTGCTCTGAGTTTACAAAGTCGGTGGCTTGGCACAGGGCCAGCTCAGAGATGCAGCTTTGGTATCCTCCCTCTAAGCCACATCACACAGCTGCTTGCTATTTAAAGCCTAACTGATCTCTGCAACATTAGACAGAGAAAGGGGTTCAGCTTGCTTTGTAAGAAATAGGTCTGACAAATTGTCAGAGGACTCAAAACACCATTTAGTCATGCTGAAATTCTCACGTATGATGGGCCTTTTTATCTTTAACAAAATACTCACTTTGTCTGCAGGTGTTCCTCCTGAGAAGCAATCCAAGCACTATTAGTGTTCACAGGCACACGTTCACATCTTCAAATGCATTGAAGTGTCCAATATAATAAGCTACAAGCAATGTTTGAGACTTTTTCTAACAGCTAACCAAAAATCCCCGATTTGCAAACTTTCTCTTGAGCAAATTGCTGCTTACTCAGGCAAAAGCTTGATAATTGAGTGCACGTTCCTATGGTATAGTTACATGCAGATTTACCTTGGGGGTCATTTATTACCTCAAATAGCTGCACAATCAGAACAGATGTCTGGAACGCTAAAGTCTAATTCATGTTATTTATACTGTATTTCACATCCTTTCAACAGTTCTATCTCCCCACACCCCCCACTGCTCTTTCTTTTTCATTTCACAAGCAAAGCCAGAGTCACTAGTCAAGTGGCAGAAGAGTCCCAAACCAACCTTCTTGTCATAATGAGTAGTAAGTCATAGCTGTGCCATCCCTCAGTTTCTTCTGTAAAACAGAGACGATAGCATTTTCTTATCTATTAAGGCAGTTAAGATGAGTACAGGCAGAGGTGGAAACACTCAGATAGTGTAATGAGACTGCACAAGACGTATTTCCTTGCTGCCACACCACAGACAGTCTATGTTTCAGGAGTCTGAAAACCACTGCAAATCCCACACTTCCATGAAGAGCTTCCACTCTGAAAGTCTTTGTGGTTACCCACATCCGCTCTAGATGAGATAACTCATAAAGATATGACATCAATGAATTTTAAGAGGTAGTGTTAATGCCTAGAGGAACGAGATCTAGATAAGGCTTTGATCTATCTAACTTTCAACACAGATTGCAAGATGTGGTTATTCACAAGTCTTGTAATGACGTAGTCCTTGGCATGGTTAGCCCAAGCCGCGCTCAGAGCGAGAGCGAGAGCTGTGTGCCCATCCTGCTGCCCTGCCTGCGCTGCTCCCACATCTCTTTTGACCCCTGCTCAGCATCATCTCTCACAGCTCCAAATTTCCCCAGAGCACTTCCTTCTGGAGAGAGCCAGACAGGTTCATCTGTACTTGAAATGTCAGTATAAAATTGATTATGAGACTGGGGAAAGCAAGAGTGGAGTCCCTTGTCTCTCCTGTACCTTCACAATTCTCTAGAGTATACTGCAGGCTGTGTCCCAGGTCAGGTCAGTGCATGTGATGAGAACATCAAAGCACAGTAACAAAGATGAGATGCTGCCTGGGGTGTCATGCAGTGCAATGCTCCCTTGACACCTCCACCGGACTTGCAAACCTCTGCCAGGCAACGCAAGCTCTGGGCACCTAAGGTTGAGCAACAGGGATTGCCAAAAGCATATACACCCCTGAAGGTTTCAGCATTCCTGAATTAAATACTTGAGATGAATACAAAGCAGATCTTTGTCAGTCCAGATTGCCTTTTGCTGTGAGAAATGAAATCCTCCTGAGATGTCAGCACTGACCTTTTTTTTGCATTCTATAGAGACGTTCTTGCTTTAAGCAATTGAAGACCAGAGCTTTCATAATGTTCTTACTATGCTTCTTTATGAGTAGCCTCAGTCCTCCTACATGTACGAGGTACTGAGATAACACATTCACTGTTATTTCAGCACTCACATGATCCTTATGCCATCTCCTTGATTACTCTTCAATTTCTTCTCGCTCACTTTGCATATCAGTGCATGCTCTATTCCTAACTGATACTGCTTTTCTTCTTCAAGACCTGTGAGTGTACACAGCCTCACACAGGGAGTTAAAATAATCTCCAGATAACTGGATTCAAGATTCATGCTAAAATGGCATAATCAGATTCACTTTGAAGGCAAAGCAAGCAAACCATATATTCCTAGTTAGGTCAAAAGGCAAATGCCACACTGTCCATGTTAAAAGGTAGTGGTTCATTTTGAAAGAGCTAGAAATAGCTCAAAATACTCCAGCATCTGATGCTTGAATAGAAAAGAAGCAAGCAGGATTCTGTCTAGCTGCTTTGGTAAGCAATATGTGTTCTTAAAAGTCTTTTTGTACAGACCACAATGAGAGAGTAGATCCATTAATAAGAAGATTCCTGGTACCTTTTCCACTGGGAGCATCTGATTAATTGTACAGCTAGCAATGCTTCATCGAGCACCAGAAAATACATTTCTGAAGGGGGGGGGGGCGGGGGGGCGGGGGAAGGAGATGCCTCTACCCTGAGAGATGTAATTTCAAGTACCACTTATTCCAATTGCATGCACTGGAAATACCTCCTCGTGGTGCTGCCTTTATCCTTAACTGATCATTCTAGTGTGGTTTCTAACAGGATTTTTTCCTTTTATTCTATTTTTAATAACTAGTTTGCCATGCAGAAGCATACTTGCCTTGCTTGTTTCTTGGTAAAATCAGAGGTGTAGCCCTTTCAGTGAAGCCAGAGAGATCCTGAAAGCAACATGAACTAAAACTTCTCCTACCCTGCAATCAGAAGCAGTGGTGTGGTGTGTCTGTGTGTCTCAGTTTACTGGGATGTAGCTAGGCTGGTTACAGATTGCGCTGAAGCTACCAGCTCCCCTGTCACCCTGCACAAGCGTGTGTTGAGTCCAAGCATGTGCCATTGCAATTATCTTTCGTGAAGGATGCCACGCATTTCACAAGCCACATCTCTGATACACAGAAGACAGTCTAAGATAAGAGGTAGCTGTTGTCACCTTGTCCTAGATAACTGCACACAGGATGATCAATGGCATTGTGCTTTAATACAAATGTTAAATCATCCTGCATCCTCCAGATCTAGATGTGCATTTTTATGGGATGACTTTAAGGATGTTCTACATAGTCCAGAGGTGTAGGTAATGGGTATTGTAATTTTGCATGCACCAGGCTGAGATCTCAATTTTAATACATGTACAGAGCGAGAGACAAAAAAAACCACCACCAACCCTTCTCTAAATACCTGGCAGCCTTAGAATGTACAGGCTACAGCTGCTAATTGTGTAAGAAGCAAATCACAGAGTTTGTCGTAAACTGTTAACAAGAAGGGGTTGACCTGTCAGTGTCGTTTTCACTGAGCAGAACTCAATGATATGCGCACCTCAGTCACTTTATTGCATCCAGTCAGAAGTTCTACATAAAACCTGAAGTACTATCATCAGTGTAGCTCACGTTCTGGGAATGGGTAACGTAGGGAAATATTGGGGTAATCTAGAGTTTTCTCAAAAAGCCTGAAGAACAGTTTTGTTCCCTTCCATCTTCTCAGGAAGACGATTTTCAAGTAGCAACATATGGTTAGAAGGCCATGTTCAGCATCTAACAATAAAACATAAGCTCTTCAGTGGTGGTGCACCAATTTCGGAGCAAGCTAACAAGCTGTACTGCTACCAGTGTTCCTCATTAAGAGCTGAGAATTATGCAGCCGTAGTTCTCACCAATTAAAAGGCCTAAACACCCCCCCCTTGTGGGCAAAATACAAAACATCACAAAGGGATTTTTGGCCCATGGAGATAAGCAATTGTTTATGGTTTGAGCAATTCTGGCATAGGGTGGAGTGCTTCCATACTCACAGCTGTATGGATGCAGGTGCTAAACGTTTCCTTGACACATACTCCGACAGCCACTCAGGCTTAATTCCCAAGAAAAAGCGTTTATTTGCAATTGCATTATGTAGTTTTGGGTCCATTTCACTGAAACTGGACAGTCATATTTTTTGTAATTCTGAATTAAATAACTCTGATATGAGGTACCCCTGGGAACAACAGACAAAGTGGTCAGCATTGATTTTAAGATACATATTTTTATATCGCTGCATAAGATTTATTACTACAACAAATCATCACAAGTTATTTAACATGCAGAAGACTGACTAAATCTACTAAAAGACTGCGAAAACATTTCAGATAATACAAGTGTTAGAATGCTGGCATGTGTTCCCTTCTCCCACTGACTTCTAATTTTATTTGTTTTTAGCTAAAAGACTTCTAGGGTTCCTTGGGGTTTGATTATGTGACAAGAAGAGCACCTGCTGGGCTGAAAGGCTCACTGCCCTGAAATGGCGCTTGCTCTTTGTGAAAAAGTTCATTATGCATGTGCCCTCCAGGGAAGGAATACCTGGCACCTTCAGCAGAGGTAGAGGGGTTTTTTGTTGTTATTGTTGTTGGGTTGTTTTTTTTTTTAGTAATCCTACTTTAACCTTTAGAAAGTCACATTACTGGCATTCCATTCTCAGGATGCAGGGTCAAGTCTGTCTGCCAGAGACCTGCAGTCCTCTCCAGTGGAGGGGGATTGTGCTTTAGAGGAGGTTCTGGCTCTTAAGGCCCTTTCACCAACTCCAGCATGTGTCACCTACACTGGTAATGTGAGAAATTACTCAGAACTGAGTTAATGGCAGTGCTTAGACATACTAAGCAAATGGGACACTTGCCAAGACATTAAGAGGTCAGACACTGACAGTTGAGAGATAACAGAGTACATATCAGCTCATACTTCCCAGATGCAGAAATATGGCTTGTAAAGGTTTTATCACTGCCTTCAAAGCTATGTGCTTAGAGAAAAACAGATGATTAAACCTCTCACCTGGTGAAGTAGAATTTGCTGCAAAAGCTGTGTTGTAATTAAATAAAAAACCTCTAATTTGAAATACTATTTTAGAAGTTGCTCTCTGCATTTCTAAGCTCTGCCTTTGTCTTGTTTTGTCTCAAATGTCTGTTTCACTAAATTTGATCAAATGGAAGCACAGCTGGAAATCTCTCACCTGTTGCTTTCAGATTTTCTGAAGCTACAAGTATGTATGATTTTGCAGAAAGCCATGAAACCTTCCGTCACATTGTCCTCACAGTGGGACCAGCTCCATCTTCTTCATCCAGAGAGACCTGGACAAGCTGGAGAGGTGGGCCTGTGAGAACCTCATAAGGTTCAACAAGGCCAAGTGCAAGGTCCTGCACCTGGGTCAGGGCAACCCCAGTATCAATACAGGCTGGGGAATGAAGGGATCGAGAGCAGCCCTGCGGAGAAGGACTTGGGGGTATCAGTGGATGAAAAGCTGGACATAACCCAGCAATGTCCGCTCGCAGCCCAGAAAGCCAACCCTATCCTGGGCTGCATCACAAGCAGCACGGCCAGCAGGTCAGGGGAGGTGATTCTGCCCCTCTGCTCCGCTCTGGTGAGGCCCCACCTGGGGTGCTGCGTCCAGCTCTGGAGCCCTCAGCACAGGAGGGACATGGACCTGTTGGAGCGGGTCCAGAGGAGGCCACAAAAATGACCCGAGGGCTGGAGCAGCTCTGCTGCGAGGACAGGCTGGGAGAGTTGGGGTTGTTCAGCCTGGAGAAGGGAAGGCTGCGGGGAGACCTGATTGTGGCCTTTCAGTACTTAGAGAGGGACCATAGGAAGGATGGGGGCAACCTCTTTAGCAAGGCCTGTTGTGACAGGAGAAGGGGTGATGGTTTTAAACTAAAGGAGGGTAGATTTAGACTGGATATAAGGAAAAACTTTTTTGCAGTGAGGGTAGTGAAGCACTGGCCCAGGTTGCCCAGAGAGGTTGTAGATGTCCCATCCCTAGAGACACTCCAGGCCAGGCTGGATGGGGCTCTGAGCAACCTGATCTAGTTGCAGATGTCCCTGCTCACTGCAGGGGGGTTGGACTTGGTGCCGGTGCGGAGTGGCAGTCGTGGTGGTGGTGCCGGTGGCCGTGGCGGTGGCGGGGCGGGGTGGCCGTGCCGGTGCCGGTGGCCGTGCCGGTGGCGGGGGCGGTGGCAGTGCCGCCGGCGGGGCCGGCACATTCCGGGCAGGCGCACTGGGCGGCGCGGGGCGGCGGCCGTGCGCGCTCGGAGCCCATGGAGGCGGCGGGGCCGCAGTCGGGGCCGGGGCCGGTCCCCGCGGCGGGGCCGCAGCCGGGAGCCGAGGAGATTGATATGTCCCTGGGTAGGTCCGTGCGGGGCCAGGGTCCCTGCCCGGGCGGGGGGCGGCGGGGCGGGGCGCGGCGGCCCGGGGCGCGCGGGAGGGCCTGGCCCGGGGCTCCGCGCGCCCGGCGGGGCCCGGGGGGCTGGTCTGTGCTCGTACGTGCCGCGGCGGGGCGGGTGGAGCCGGGCCGAGGAGCGTGGCGTGGTCCGCGGTGCGGGTGCCCCCCGGTACGCCCGGCCCCGGTTGCGGGGAAGGGGACCGGGCAGCAAAAGGCGAAGAAATAGCCGGGGCGGGGTGGGGGAGGAACGGCAGCTTCAAACCATCTCTGTGCTTTGCTGGCAGCACCCGGTAACTTCGGAGGGGAAAGTGTCAAGCGCCGCGGGTTGGGAGAGGCTTACAGAAAGGAGCTCTCTGTTGAAATAAAGATACGAGACATATCCTCGGGTGTGCAGGCTATTTATAGCAGCTTGCTCGTGATGCTCGCCATTACTCTGGCACTGGATATCTGAACTGTACATAAACAGCTGCCCTTTTATTAACTCTGAAGGCCTGCGCTCCAATGCTTGGACGATAGTTCTTGGTGGATTATCGTGTTGGCATCTCTGCTGCGTAAGGAGAGTCCACCGGCACCTTTTCTTATTGGGTCAGCTTCCCAACTGAAACCTTGTGTCATTTCTTCCCAGCAATGAGCCACTTGTCAGGAATAGCAGAACATTTTCCACTGCAAACTTGAACTGATCCTGTGGCTGATGCACCCTTATTTTAATGGCGCTATGAGGTTTTACAGCAATAGCGGGCCCTGAATTTTTCTGTCCAGTTTTTTCCCATGGTTTTGCGTACCCTTTTTCTGTTTGCTGAAGTGTGAAACTCCCTTTGCTTTTGCTGCCCCTCAGTGCTTCCCTCGGCCAGACCTCCTGTGGGCCTCCTCCATGTTCAGTCCAGAACCACCTTACTCAGGGTGGGAGAGAGAACTGGAAAACAAGAGCCCTAGTGAAGAACTGACATTTTTACTGTCAGGTGCTTGTTTTTGTGTGTTCAGACACATTGGGCCTTACCTTAGCAGTCACAGGAAACTGCTGGAGTTACTCTAAAGCCACCCTGATAAATCTAATTCTGCCTTGAGGGTGTAGGCATATGTTAAATGACTTCTCAGGATCCCTTCCAGCCTTATGTAGTACTCCATTACACTGCTCTGTTAACCCTATCGTATTTATGGGCGCAAAAGACCTGGTAACAACTCATACCCAATCAAAGAAAAAGACTCTGAAAGGCGACAGACTGGGTCTCGGAACATTCGTCTCCTCTCTGTTCCCAGCGAGCTCTTCCTCACGCTGTAGGCAGCCCACCCTTGGACACTTGCGTCCAGCTCCCTGCAGAGGAAGCAGGGATGCTTCAAAACAGCCTGTGCCCCAAATAGCACATGTCACAAAGGCACACTTAGCTGAGAACATTAGCGCATTCATACCAAGAACATCGCCCAGCCTCTGCCAGCGTGCTCTCTTCCTGGCAGACTTGATAGGGAAATCACAAAAGCAGTCACGCAGCCTGTTCTTACATCTGCTGTCATTGGTTTTCTCTGGGCTTTGTATTAATTTGGACACAGGGGTTTCTGATAGAAAATGACAAGTTACAAGTGCTGGAGGTATGATGTGCTGTTCATGATCATCACTCACTGAAAGCTAATGGCACTTCTACGCTTCCATTCCAGTGATTCATTAAGGAGCTGGAGTAGCCACTGCCTCAGAAAAGGCCTGCTTTGGATGCTTCTCTCCTTGCTAATTTGATAAAGTAAAGTTAAAACATTGTGCTTGAAGCTTAACAGATGTGGCTTTATTAGTTGCTAAATATTTTCTGGAAGATTTGAGGTTAAAAGAAGAAATAGTTAGAAAATATTAATTAATGCGGAGATTCCCTTTGCATTTGCCTTCCTTTCCTCTTCATCAGAACAGCTTGAATTAAGAAGATCCCCTTGATTTCAGACCAACTCATTGAGAACTGAGGGGCTTTAAGCTGTTTCTTGACAGAGCTCTGTACCTAAGAGTAGTTTGTGCATCGTCCCGATACCTTAATTTCCAGTGCTGGTTTTGAAAGAATTAAAAACACTTGTTCAGGGTGGACATGAGCTTTCAAAACCCTGTCAAGTATACTGTGGATATTGCAGGTGGACCACCACCTTCCTTTATGTTCCTTGTGCTCTCTCTGTCATAAAACACAGCACTTCTGTGCAGTTCAGGGGATGTGCAGCTGGTTACAGCAGCAGTGCCTAGGGAAGCACCCGGGATGTTTGGCTGGGCCCGAAGTGGTAAAGCACGGTGGCAAAATGTCCTTGGGAGAAATCTTGTGTCGTCTTCTCAGTGCTACTAATAGAGTTTTAAACCAAAAATGGCTAAATCATGGGGAAAAGAATTGGTTGTTTCAGACAGGTGCTGTGCCTTGGGAACTGTATCTGGATGATGCCTTGTGAAGAAAGTGAGAAGATTCTTGTAGTTCATGGAAGAGCTCAGCAGAGTACATTTTCAGAGCTGCCTAATAAGAAATTTGGGTGAGGGGAGTCCTGGGACATTGGCAGTACATCCTGGGTCCGTTTTGCTGCACTCAAGCTGTTTTATACCCCTTCTGTGGTGGGGCAGCGATGGGGACTCAGAGGTGAGTGCATCTGTGCCTGGTCCCAGCACCTGTACTGCAGCATCACAGGAGCTGGCTGGTTGCCCACCCTCCTGCCTGCAGAGAGCTGTGCAGGGATCCCAAAATACCTTACTGCTGCTGGCAGTGGGGCAAGCATGGAAATTGAATTGATGTGTTCAATGTGAAGCATGAGAGCTGGTTCCCTTGGTGTGGTGCAGACAGGTCTATATGGGAGAACCCAAGTTTTGCAGGAGAGAGCAGGCATCCCCTGCACAGTTAGCCTGTATTTGGGATATTCTCCTTCTCTGCTTCACCAGACGATGGGAGAAGCTAAGAGGTTCTTGCTCTGCGGTTGATAACATCCTTATCCAGATGTTTTTTGGTTAGCTATATTAAGTAATTAAGCAGGAGCATCTACCCCAGATAGTCAGAAAAGAAAGAGTGGAAGATTGTGGAACTTAAAATACAAAGTACTGCTGATATTCATCATGCGTGTTACATACATTTGCTCACTGGTTTTTGAGCCACAGAGGTTTATAGCTTCAAGCTTCACCTCATACCACCGAGGGCTAGAAACTTGCTTTGTTTTTTTAAAGCACTGAGGAAGGACATGCAGGTAGCTGACTCCAGGAGATGGGAATTGAAATGAAACCATCCTACAACTGCCTGGTGAACCATGGAAGAACCATGGAGAACCACCACCTGGTTCTCCACTCAGCCTAGAGAAGAGGAGGCTGAGGGCAGAGCTTGTCGTGGTCTGCAGCTTCCTCACAAGGCGGGGAGGAGGGGCAAGCGCTGATCTCTCCTCTCTGGTGACCAACAAAGGTTATTCACCCAGAGGATGGTGGAGCGCTGGAACAGGCTCCCCAGGGAGGCAGTCACGGCGCCAAGCCTGATGATATTCAAGCAGCACTTGGACAATGTCCTCAGAGACATGGTGTGAATTTGGGGCTGTCCTGTGCAGGGACAGGAGTTGGACTCAATGATCCTTGTGGGTCCCTTCCAACTCAGGGCATTCTATGATTCTATGAGTGTTTGCAGGACCATGATGTCCCCTTTCTTTATAGTTGCCCTGTACAAGTGAGATTCTGTGCCCTTTGCAGCCCTCGCATCGCAGCCTTCACTGCACCAAGTGTCAGTTCTCCCCTTTACAAATGTAGGGGCTAGGGGAACATTCATCCCACTTGTGTTTGCATGTCACCTGAACAGCATTTGTACTGTTTATACATCAGGGACACATCCTCTCCACAGGGCAGTGCCCATGTCCCACGCATGGCAGGGGGAGCCCTTGGAGTGGCCATCACAGTGTTGGTGCACCCATGGGTGCTTCTGCCCATTCTCCCCCCTTTGACCACCTCTCCCGCAGCCTCCCAAGTCAGACCTTCTCAAAAAACGTTCTCTGCCCAGCACCGAGCTCCTGGTGCCCCTGCAAAACATATTCCCTTATGCTTGTGGGAAATCTGCAGGATTGGGTCCTTTGGTGGGACGTGTCTCTGAAATTTCTGTGCTGTGCGTTGTGGATGTGTGCCGGATGGTAGCACATTTTAAAATAATTTGCTGCACTCTAATCTCCAGCCTGCAGGAGCTGAGTGAATTGGTCCTATAATTTCTGAGCTAAGCTTAATCTTCTATTGTCTGGCCAGCATAGCTCACAGAGCCACAAGCTCCATTTTTACTGTGGACAATTGCAAGCATTGAAAGGGGGAATTACTGATTGTAGAAAGTGCAGGTTTTATGGGTTTCCCCTCTGCCATTTGAACCTAGATGACATCATAAAACGCCACAGGAAAGAGCAAACAGATGCCAGCGCTGCGGGGGACAGTCGAAGGCAGCAGGTCAAGAACAGGAATTCGGCATATGGGTACGGGCGGCCCCGTTTCCGCACCTGGATGCAGAGGAATTTGCAAGGTAGGTGAGCACCTTGGGATGGTGGAGGCCTGCCAAGCTAGAAAACACATTTGTGTAACAAAATACAGCTCTTAAATGCTTCTCCTATCTAATTCCTGTGTGTGTATAAGATGTACTCAGGCTCTGAATAGCTTTTCTGTCTGCAACAACGGAATATCAGGGCCCTTTCAGAGCATAAATTCATCCATTTCTCCCCCTTCCACCCTCTCATGAATTACTAATTCAAAGTGACTTAATATTCCCATTTGGCTTTGCATATTTTAATTATGCCTCTTCCTAATCCTCTTTTTCCCAGAACACACTTAAATTACCCCTTCAGTAACTGTCTTTGATAGCTCAGCTATTGGAGCTAATTTGTCACTTTTGCCAACCATGCTATTTTTATGATGAGTTTTTTTATAATTCCATGCGATCACACACTAATCTATGTTTGGTTCCTCTAGCTTTTATCTACAACACCAAAGTCATCTGCTGCATGAAATGCCATCTTTATCAAAATTCTGCTTTTTAAAAAAATTACTGCTATATCATTTCATTGAATAGTGTAGTGACAGTTTGCAGCAATGTCTTTGCAGTCTCCCTTTGGAGTGCCAATGGCGTATCAGGACAGTGGGATAGCTGGGAACAACCTTGCTTGTCTCTGAACTGCCTCCCACTCGCATGTTCTTGGTCTACACCACATACTGACTTACCAAGAACCATTCCAGTTCAAAACAGAATAATGATAATTGCCCTTTGCAAACTGATATTTCTGTCAAAAACAGTCTCTTTGGTATTCTTGCACGCTCAAGTGACTACTGCATGCAGAGTCAAATAAATTTTAAAAAATATTTTTTTTAGCCATTCCTTAGAAAGGTGAACTTTTCTGTTCATTTATAGAACTATTTCTGCTAGTCTTAGTACTTCATAGGTTTTAACTGAGTCTGAATTCAGCCCTGCCAAAGTACAGGAACTCACCATGCTGTGTGGAGCTGATGTCAGTAACAATTTTGGGAAGCTCAGCACGACTGGGAATTTAGCCTGTAATTCTTCGGGGGCTCAATTCACTTTGGTCCCTGCTGAAATGCAGTCCCTTCTGGGCTGAGACATGATAACCATTATCAAAATGACGATCAGAACAGGCTAGCATGGTAATGACGGAGCATGGAGAAGGGTATTACACTGATTAAACCAGCAAGAGAATTCATGCATGCGAAGTGTTGTTATCTCTCCTGGAATATGGCTTAAACCATCTCCCCTGTGGGGGAAAGATGATTTTTAATGACAAGAAATTTGAATTTCAAATCTCCTCAGAAAAAGAGTCTGTCAGACATTGGAGCTTGTCCCCAGACTGGACTTGCTGGGCAGAGGTGCCTCAGGTGTGCTCAGCACCAGGCCCTGAGCATCCACCCAAACAAAGTGGGGCTCTTCCCCAGCTGCTGATGCTGTGGGGTTTTATTCAAATGTTCTTTCATTAATAAATACCTGCCAGACTTTTTGCAGCGATGGAGCCTCACGTGTGTCACACTCCAGGATACACGTGACAGACCGAGGCCTCGGCCCCCAGCTGCTGTACACGGGGTACCCCTTGGAGGCTGATGGCTCTGTCGTTAGTTATTTACACTGGCTGAGGCCTGCCTGAGTGCACCGCTGAGCAGAGGCTCTGTAATAGGAACTGACTGGCAGGGGCATGACTTTCTAGTCAGGGCTGCCTTTTACATCAGTCCCTCCCCTTGCACTGATGAAATCCCCAGGAAAGGCAGCTGAGCTCTGTCTGTCTTGCTGCAGAGGAGATGCCCTCTCTGGGGTGCAGGAGAGCTGTGCTGGAAGGCCTGGTGGCCAGCAGGAGAGTGGTCTGGCAAACGGGCGAGAGAGAGGGGCAAGCCCAGGGTGGTTGTTGAAGGGAACAAAAAAGGCAAAAACAAACGGGGGACAGAATCAGGAGGAAAAAAAGGGCCATTAAACACAGTGGGACCACGACTGGTCAAAAACACACAGGTTGCCAAAATTCAAGTGTTTGTCAGGAGAGGAACATGTACACACCTGCACTTCTGCAGTGAGAGGGCATTGTTTGCAAAGAAAATAACTACTGGCCCCACAGAGCCTGTGAACAGTGTTGCATCTTTGTGAGTGTTCCCAACCAGTACCTCGGGCTGTAGGGAGTGAAGCACCCTGACGTGCTCTTCGGGAGGTGCTTCCCATGGGCATGCCCTCATGCCCTTTTGTTTTAGAGCCAGAGCAGCTCAAATCATCTTCACTTGTATTCCAGTGTAACCAGCCCATGCTGGTGCTGGCCAGTGTTACACCCTGAGGCTGGAGCCTTCATTAATCACTGTGGTGATGGCCCCTGACAGCAATGTCACCACTGCCTCAGAACACTTCATTTCTAATTGCTCCAAGTCATTATAAATTGCTGTGATGTAGAAATCGATGGTACGGGATCAATACATGTGTCTAACGGCTCTGCGGTCTGTATCAGTGAGGTTCTGCTGTATGGTGCAGGCATTTAACCGCACGCTTGCTGCCCTCTGCCATGCACTGCTTTATGCCTGATTTATACACCCCTCTGAGTATGTGTGCACATTTCACTGGTATAGCAACTCGGAAAATGTCTAATTCATTATGACTACAGAAGTTTATCATTTGGAGTAATTAGTTTTTAATGCACTGTGCCTCCATCTGACGGAGTGCGTTGCTCTCGCTTGACACATCAGCACACTTCAAAATCATAAACAGGCTTAGGGGAAATTGTTAAATGCAAGATGGGCTGTTGGTGTGTACGTACTGTGCAGTTATGTAAAACAGCAGCAGAAGGTGCCCCCTTCAATATATGCAGTAAGGATATATCAAGCTAAAAAAAAATATATATATACAAAATATATATATATACAAAATATGTATATACACATCTATAAATTATGGTCCAGTCTTCACTTATCAAGTGCTATAATGTGGGCACTCAGAGCGATTCCAGGCTGCTGTGGGGCTGGCTCAAGTCACTTGTGTATCTGTATCAAAAGGACTTTTCCATTTCACAGATAATTCATAGCAATGTGAGCTCTGACAGCAGATTGACAGGTTTCCTGATGCGAGTGTTCCTGCCTTTATTAGGAATCAGAATTGTGGAAGCCTTTTCTCTTCTATATTCTTTCAAATCATATAATGTGTTTGTCAGTCTTACATATAATAAGAATGTTAGTGAGACATTGGAAAGATAAATTATTTAATAATCTGCAAAATTAATTTACTTTTCTGGAATAAATTAATGTGATTCTTGCATCACTATTTATATAGATACTGCTATATAATATTAAGTTACCCTTGTAATCCATTTACAAAACTGTAAGCATAGATCGAGTTTTGAAGAATGCTAAAACAAGATTTATTTTCATAGGACCTAACCGTTTTAGAAGAGGATTTGGACAACAACAATACAATCGGAGACAATTCAGGAATACTGTGCCTGGTCCCAGGAGAAGAGCAGCTGCCGCATTAAATGGAGTGAGCCCTTTAAATCGCCAGGCATCAGCCCAAGAGGTAGGGGGGTAAGAAAGGTACAGCTGTTCCCAAATGTCATGTGGAAATCTGGATTTTATGATCCTGGATCACCCCAAAGAACAATAGACATAAAAAATTTACAGGCACCATCTTTTATATGCCTGTTCACAGCATTTGTATGCATAGGTGAGTACAGACACACATGCATATAAAATAGCAATTTTCCAGTTGATTTTATAAGCTTATGACTTGGCATAATTTTACTGAATCTGTTTCCGTGGGTTTTACAAAAAATATTATTTTAAAATGTGTTCTTAAAAGATTTAAAAATATTTCCATAAAACCAAATTCCATGTCATTGCATCTTACTATTATAATTTAGAGGAGGTATGTTAAGATTCACCACTATTTGTCCTCCACCCAGAGCATTTTCCAAGGTCCATTGAAGTCAAAGGACAGATTTTTGTTGACTTCAGGTGGCTTTGGTTCAGAGACATACTTTTCACTAGCAAGTGGGTGTTCCCCCTGAGACAGTGATTCCCAGTACAGCCATGGGTCAGATGCCCACGTGCTTCAGTGTAAAATGCATTCTTTTTCATTCATGGCTTTCCCTTTTTCAAGTTTAAATGTTTAAGTCTTGTCTCTGCTCAAAAACACTTAAAAAAAAGATTGAAATATTTTCGTTTGGTTTTTGAGTTATATTTAAGACTAAAGAGATGGGAAGGAAGGTACATGTCCACCAGTAAAGTAATTCTTACAGCTTTCTTCTGAGTATCACTAATATTAGACTGGTATGGTGTAGAAGCTGGAAATCAAGCAGGTATATAGTCCTCTGTGAGAGGGGGTTGGTTTTTTCCGCACAGATGGAAATCCACTCAATTAGGAGGCCCTGTAAGCTCAGCAAGCTTTTTAAAAAACAGCAAAGTGGCGAACATGGTGGCACATTTAATGGCTGTGTCCTGGGGGTATGAATAAGAGAGCCCTAAACTGAGCATGCATGTGCATGGAGTGTGGTTATTCCTGAAGATAAAGACTGCAATGACTCAGATATTGAGTGTGGCTGGGTATTAACAGAAAGTAATAAGCAGTTGCTAGGAGGCATAATTCTACAGTAGCTTCCATTTTGCAGAAATAAACCAAGTGGGAAGAATGTGGAAACATCGCAGTTAGTGGATAGTAACAGTGATGGTGGTCATCCCACAGAAATAAATGGGACAGAGTCTGTGGCAGTTTGTATAAGTGACTGCAGGAGGACCTACACTGCTGAGCGGTCTTCTGATGTGCTTCATGCTTCAGGGCTGGGACCAGGCAACATACGTGTCCAAACAAGAAAGAGTCAATAACCAAAAAAAAAAACCTGAGCAAAGCTATAATGCCTGGCTTGTTAGAGATTTGCTCTTCATGGACTAATTTTTTTTGGTATTTCTGCACCACTGGAATGAAACATTCTTTGTGGTACTTGTAGTTTCATGCCCAGGAACCGAGGCACACATAGTGATTGTTGGCAACAGTGTGTACTAAATCCAAGTGTTGAGACTACAGCAGGACTGCCTGGTAGAAATATTGCTACTATAGATATAAAAGACCATGGAAAAGACCAGGTTTTAATAGATTTAGCAAGGAATCAGTTTCCCATCAAGAAAGTCAAAGGAGAAAAGAAAAAAGCACTTGCAGAGCAGGGTTGTTCTGTTGCAAGACTGCAGAAGTTGCAACGGCAGAACAGTTGGGAATGAGAATACAGGGAATGCCGAGCACACAGCGTGGGGCTGAGCCCCCTTGGAAGCAATTGCAAGTGGTGCTGAACATGTCAAAGAGTAGCGAGAGAACCGCTGCAGCGTCAGCAATCACTGCCTGCTCTTGGGAGCAGGCTGGATTTCCCCCTAGACAGAGCCAAAGAAAATGCCAAATAAATGCACTGGCTTTCCAGGCAGTGGCAGTCGGTGGAGGGAAGGACAGCTGGGTGACATCTCTCACGCTCGCCTCCCTCGTCATGCACTGAGATTGCGGCGCGGGTGGCAACTGCTGAGGTCTCACTGCTCTTTCAGGGCAACAAAACCAACGATGCTTTCACCAAAAGCAGCAGCAGCGGGCAGCCAGAGGGACGGCGACGGCCACCCCCAGGCCCCAGGAGATTCAGAGCAGCTGCTGCCAGCACCCACGCCCCGGGGAGAAGGTAAAATCTTTGGTAACTCTGGGCTTTTTTGGTTTTGCCCTGTGCAGCTCCAGAGGCTCTGCTCTCAGCCTGTGCCTGCTGGGAGTAGCTACAGCCATGTGCTCATGCAACGTGAGAAAAATACCCCTGGGTATGTTAGAAAAGCACCTGGAAATCAAACAACCTTGTGCTGATAGTTAATAATTCAGGTATTAGATGCGTCATTGTATTTTAGAAAGCACAGAAAATATGACCTTTGTATTTTTATTAAACTTTTCCTCTGTCACTTTGGGGAAAACTTGTGAAGGGTGAAGTAGCATTTATTTTCATAACGGCAGGAAATATAGATTCCAGCCATAAGGGATAGGCAGGGAGAGGGAGTCTGTCCCAGTAAGGGGCTGCAGGAGCAGACGCTGCGCCCCAGGAGCTGTGACGAAGGCAGGCTGCTGGGCGCAGTCTTGGTGCCTGTCTCATTGCGGACCTTCTGTTCACCGAGCTCAAAAGGAAGCTCCGTTGCAATCCCGTCTTTTGCTGCTCTGAGTAGAGCAGTGACTGAATGACCTCCAGAGGTCCTTTCTGACCAGATTTTTCACTACGATTTCCTTCCACGATTTTTAATCTTTTTTTTTTTTTCGTGAGCAGAATTCAGAACAAAGACAAGCTATTGTTTCATTTGAACAGAAAAATTAGTTTCTCTGAAACCCTTTGCTGGCAGCAAAAACCTGTTGGACTAAACTTTGTAACACGCAGCCTCATTTGATTCTCATACTACTTTTTAATACCACACTGGGCTAGGTATTTCAGCATTAAACATTAGAAGAGTCCTGGTATCATATTAATCTATGTCTTCTCTCTCCTCCTTTACCAGCAGGCCTTTTCTGCTAAACAGAGGACCAGCCTTCCAGCAGAAGCGGATGCAGCAGCGGTTCTCCAAAGCCAACTTCCAGAGAAGGGTCAGTATCGAGACATTTTTTCTGCAACCTGCTGATGGTGAGAAGCCTTCAGTTTTACCAGCCTTTGTCCAGCTGTTTGTTTGCTTCCAAAAGTAGCTGGGAGAGATGGATGACTTTAACAAGGAATATATTCCTAGGAAAAGATTTGCAGGTCAGGCAATTTTTAGTACAGCTTAATGATCCTTGTGGGTCCCTTCCAACTCAGAACATTCTATGATTATTGTGGCAGCTGGAAAAGAAAACCTGGGCAGGTGGTAAAAGTAAACCTTGCAGCTTATACAGTAGCACAAGCAGGGGAAAGTAAAGCCACCCCATACAGATCACTGTGCCAGCAGGCAACCCAGAATTAGCAATTTTTTTGACAACATGCAAGGAAAGGGCTATTTGAACACACCAGATGAAATACTGGAAAAGGAATCATTGTTTCTGAGAGCTAATTCTTTAAGTAATTTTTAAAAAAATATATTTCACAGCAGATGGATGCAAATGGAGAAGGAAAACCACCAAGGATGAGAAGGTAATTGATGAACAAAGGCACGCTGCAAACACGACGTGCTCTTTCATGCTTGAATTGAAGCTGGATGCATCTCCCTGTCTCGGCAGGTGGCAAGTGAAACCCAGCCCTGGGGCAGTTCTGACGGTTTCTGTGGCTAATCCCCAGGCAGGCCAGACTGGCATGTAAGTAAATGCAGTGATTTGTTAGGATGGGAGCCCTACAAAAGCCATTGCAAATCTCTTTAGGATTATTGCAGCTTCACCACTTCTATAACAAATGCGCAATGAATGGTTCAGACCCAAAATGGTTAGCAAATGATGTCTCATTCCCTTCCCGGAGTATCTGAAAGGAGACGGAGTATCTGAAAGGAGACGGTAATTACTGTGTGGCTCATTTGTTATCCAGAGTAAGGAGAAATGGAAGCACCGGCAGTGTGTGGGAGGTGGCAGGCTGGTTGTGTTTGCTGTGGGGTGTCACAGGGGAAACACTGCACGCCCCGAAGGGACCCCGCACGCTCACTATGTGAGAGGAGCGCGGAGGCTGGAAATGGGCACATATGGGGACGTATGGGGCATGCAGTGTCTCCCTTACTCCTTGCTGGTTTGCAGACAATAGGAAGCGAGCTGCCTTAGCGTCCTGAGTGACTGCAGATCTGTGCTTTCCCCAGGCCTGGATCCAAGCGCCCGTTCTTGCGAAGCCAGAGGCCCCCACCGCGGGCAGCCAAGCCCCAGCCCAAGGGGGTGCTGCTGAGATTCAACTTCCGTGCGATGGCCAACCAGGTAGAGGATTGTCAACGGCACAGGCGGCACCTTGTACCCTGCAGCAGCCCTGCCACTAAGCTGTTAACATCACACTCAGGTGTTTGGTGCTGCCAGTTGGGTTTATCTAGCATAACCTGAGAGGAAAGTCCCGTAGCTGTGTTGGCTAGGTTGCTCACAAAACTGAAGGCACCTGAGAAGACTGTTCAGCAACTACAGACTCACCCCAATTTTCTCCACTGTGTTGGTCCTTCTTGGCCTGTCCATGTGCTTGCTTGGAGCAGGGAGATATTCCTTGTGAGTGGTCCTGGCCCCAGGGGGACTGTTTCACTGTCAGGGCTCCCACTCCTCAGAGACACACAGCACTTCTGGGCTTTGCTCTCTCTCTGCTTTGGTGACCTTCTCGGTGCCAATGCTGAAGTATGGTCCAAGAGCCCCAGGGCAGGTCAGAAATCCTGCTTCACCTCCTTCATTGCTGGTGTTTCTTGTCTGGACGGTTTGGTTTTACTTGATGCCTTGTGCTCAAATGCCATCTGCTTGCTCCTGTTCTTGCCGAGGACGCCCAGTGTCTTGGGGCTGGGTGCTGCTTGGAGGTTTTCCAGCCACACAGTCTGTCGAGCTCCTTGTCTCCGTGTGCTGAGTGGTTTAATTGACTAACTGGCTGTGAAGCACCGTCCTGACTGATGGGCCCTAATCAATACCCTGCTACAAGTTTGGCCATGCTTTGCCACGAGACACGGGACTGACTCGCTCTCCCCTTCCCCTGCAGACCAGCCTGACGCTGGATGAGAGGTTCTCTGGTCTGAGGAATAAGAGGCACTTTACAGCAGCCAGGAGCGCCGGACGGACGGTCACCATGCCTTAGCACCGCACACTCGTCACAGGGACTGCCCATAACAGTCCAGGCCCCATAATGGGCAGCTCAATAAAACTCAATAGATTTTGTCTGAGATAGCTAATTTGGCAATGTGCCGTCTCCTTCCTTACACACAGAATGAATGAGCAATTGAGGGCAGGGATAAGGCAGGGTGATAGTTGGGGCCAGAGCACAGGGCAGGTGGGACATGAGCAGGGAGGGGGATGAGCAGAGAGAGATTTGCTGGGAGCGCTCTGCCAGGGAGTGGTGGGGCTGGCACCAGCCCTGTGCCGCTGCCAGGGCGCTCTGTGCTGCCCCGAGTGACTCCTGCAGGAGAGGGCGGACCAGGTCCAAGCCATACCTGTGGAGCTTTCCCTGTGTTGTCACATGGGTGGGACAGGGTTGAGGACACTGTACCTGCCTGTGTGGGAGACAGAGCGGGGAGCAGAGCATGTGTGGGGCTGAGGGACATACCCCAGCGGTAGCACGAGCAGGGATGCTCCAACTGCCCGCATTCCCCAGCACCCACCTAACTGCCCAATTTGATGTGCGTGTAGGCATCCCTGCCTGGAGGTTTGCAGTGTAAGACCCCTCCAACCTGAAAACGTCTCCCTCTAGCCCGATAGTCAGGCCTGAGCGCCTTGCATTTCTCTTTGTTTTGCTGTGCTGTTGACTGCTGCTGCCAGCCCGGTTGCAGGGACGGGGTGAGACGTGCCATGCTGTGCCGCCAGTGACTGTCCTGAGTGCGGGGCACAGACAGGCTGTCCCAGCCCAAATCAGGTTTTCCAGTGCTGCAGTAGTTCTGCATTAGGGATTTTGTAGGTGCAGATGCACCCATGCTCAAAGCAGCAGCATAATCGAGCTAGCAGCTGCAGGAGGGAGGCCAGGCTCTACAGCAGTCCAATAAACATTGGCTGAGATGTTAATGAGCTCAGTCTAGACATTTGTTAATGAAGCCCTGCACCAACCATGAGCCACTGATCCATTCTCCACCCGCTGCTGCAACCCAGCACCAAGCGCACTGGACACAGCCTGTTACTGGGATCTAAGCTATACTTATTCAAGAAATATTTGATAGACTGCTTTACATTTTACACTGAGCGTTTTTAACAAGAGACTGGACTCGGCGTTGTTTTTATAGGAATGTGTGAAATGTTGTTAGCTGATGAAGCAGTGATGTACGAGTCCAATGCACTGAATAAAGAACTAACTTGTCAAATGTCACCTCCAGTTATTTCCCTTCCTTCAACAGGCTTTTGGCGCAAGTTCAGCCTCTCAGTGTGGCACTGCGGGGCACAGTACACGTGGCCACATGGGCTGCCGCCGTGGCGCGCTGGGGGAGGCCATGGTCCCTGTTCCTGCCCACCTGTGGGCAGCGGGGCGCTGGCCTGGCCGTGCAGGCAGTTGGCTGCTCCCAAAACTGGCTCCACAGCACAGCCGAAGCAGCGGGAGGTTTTCAGTAGGCATTTTGTAACATCTTTGCCATGATCTCTTTTGCCTTTAATGCTATCGGCAAAATTATCAGAGCAGCCCTGGCTCCGAGTATGTCCAAAGTGAAATGAATGCAAGCTGACTTCCCGGTTAATGAACTCGGGAGAAGACATCACCGCCCTCATGCAAATAATCCGGATGTCATGGAATAGGAACAAGGAACACTGTCACAAATGGCAATTTCCCTGATTTTGCACCTCCGCTATGAATATTGCCGGAAGACGGTAGTCTCGCTAAGAAAACCAGATCACTACTTAAACCAGGTTGCAAAGGGATGGGGCCGTTCAGTGCTGAAAGAACAGCTGAGTGTGCGGCATCCCCTCGGAGTTCGGAGCATGCTCTGATGCTATTCTCCAAATAGATGTTTTTGAGCAATCTGTACCTTGTGTTTTTTAAGTAGTCCTTAGATTACAGTTGAGGGCTTAATGGTAAAAGCTACATTTTTTTCCTAGCTTGATTCCCCCACAAGGCTGGGTGATTTTGCACGCGGCAAGAGATGAAACAGGCTTTGCACGGAAGGGCACTGAATTTATAAGGAACAAAAAAGCCTAACCATCATGCTAAAAACCTATTGGGAAAGGGCACAGAGTCAGTTCGCTCCAACAGGCGTAAAACACCCCTTTCTGCCGCGGTACCGAAACCACAGAATAACCGTCTCTAAAATTACGCCAGCTGCCGGGCGCAGAGCCCGGCCGCTCCTCGGGCAGGGGGCTGCGGGAGGCGGCTCAGCGCGCTTCTCCGAGCCGAGCCTGGGAGACGCGTGTGCCCCGCCGGGCCGCTCCGGGCGGTGCCGCGCGGTGCCCGGGCCGTGCGGCCGCCCCCGGCACGCAAGGCGGCAGCAGCCGGCTGCGGGCCGAGCCCGCCGGGGCGGCTGCTCGCGGCGGCGGCCGCTGCCAAGGGGCGGCTGCGCCACCTGGAAAACATCTTCGCTCTGTTTCGGGCCAGCCAAAGCCGTCTCCAGAAGAGCACCTCCGATGCTGTCTGGGAAGTTTAGAACTGTGGGAGCGACGGTACAGGGCCAGAAGAGAGTCCCCGTAGCGCATCCCGGGCGGGGACACGAGCACATGCGTGTGGCCCCAGCCAGAAACTGCACTGAACCCACAGTACCGGTGATTTCTGTCTTTAGCCGCTTGTATCGTTGTGTTTAACAGCATTTGGTGGGGGTTTTCTTCCACTATTGCTTTTTGCTGTTTGCTTGCTCTCTAGGCTATGCCTCCAAAGGCCAGTATTACAAGTGAATATTCATTCCTTTACATCCTTTGCAGCTTACAGACCCGTGCTGTGTTCTCCCTTGTCACCTCCTTTCTAGGAGGAGAGCTTCAGTGTGTCTAGTGGTCCACTGCCTGGAAGCTGATCCATCCCTTTGGTGGCCTTTGTACCTTTTCTAGCTCCACTGTATCTGCCCGAGACAGCAGGGCTGAAGCAGATGTGATATTTGAGATGGATTTATAGGGAGGCTCTGCTTTGTTTTCTGTTCCTCTCCTAATAATTCTTAACATTCCTGTTGCTTTTTAACCCAGAATAGCCACTTGGAGTAGGAAATGGTAAAGGCACATTTATATTGGTTTAATGAAACAGCTTCCCAAGAAACATTTTCTGAAGGAGCTGGTCTCACAGCCCATGTATTGGTGGTAGAGAGGACGCCTGGAAAGGCTGGCTGCAAGAGGACATGCCCAAGGGTCCGACTTTCCCATCTAAGCACTAGCACTGACTTTAGGTATTTTCTTAGCTGTTCATGGCATGGCTTTTTTGCTGCTAAAAGCTACCTTTAATGAGCTTAACAGATAGGGGGTAAAAGGCCAGTTTTCCCTGTGAATTTTCCCGTGTGTCAGTTCTTGCCAATTTTAGTGTCGTATGACCAGGAGGAAATGCGCATCAGTTTACTCCCCAGTATTTTGGGGCACATATATTGCCAAGCTAGCACAGGGCAGGGTCCCAAAGTGGTGCCCCAGGAGCAGCATGGCAGTAGGGGTCTCAAGAATAAAAATGTGTGGTTTGGAGCAGACCTGTTGGTCAAATCCATCCTGGTAACAAAGCAGCAGTCAAGGCATCGCACTCGGGGTCTGGCAGTCTCTCCCACATTGCATGGGGGTCCTTGTGCTGGCATTTGTCAGACTGGCTGCAAAACGGAGTCAGGCAGGACATGAACTTGCTGCCCGGACTGGAAGGTGCAGGGGGAAGCATTGGTGGAGGTGGAGCCTGCAGTCAGCAGCAGGGCTTGTTATTTTTTAGGGGTTCTTGGAGGGATTCAGACAGCCAGAAACCACAGGCAAAATATTTAAAGAGAAACGTGAGATCCAAAGAGCATCTTGAGCACTGCAGTGCCCTCAGGGGCTGGCATAAACTGAGCTACAAGAAGAGCATTTGCCAGGCAGCAACCCAGTAGAAAAGAGAGTCACAACAAACCGGGAAAAGACACACAAACCCCTAGACTGAAATGTGAGGGGTGCCCCAAACTGGACCCCAGAGAGCAAAACAACCTGGAGGGGCAAAACAGCCTGTGGAAGGTCAAATGGTATTTTATCAACTAACTTATTTCCAGACATCTCATATCAATTCTGAACAAACCAGCATGCTACCCCAGCACAGCGCCGGGTGAGAAAGGGATGTAGGAAAGTGCTATAAACCTGAACGATTTACCGCAACTTTCTAGAGGACCAGAAAACTAACAGCGTCCACCCAGACAGCACTGGGCAATCCCAGCCCCTCCAGCTGAGGTGTTGCAATGGGCAGGATGCCCTGCTTTCACTGCTAGCCCTGCTCCAAGCCAGCATTAATTTAGTCAGGAACCTATGCTCTGCACTAGGTGCAGAAACTTGGCTCTGCTTTGTACCCTGGAAAAGGGGTAGCTTCTTCCAGAGTTCAGCTAATGGGCCTTTAACTTCCATTTGCAAGACAGAGTTATTTTTCCCAATTGCAAGTTTAATTTGCTGAAGTCTTACTCTTCATCTGCATCAACTCTGACCACTTTTATAGGCAACATAAAGTGATAAAATGTGGAGGCAAGAGGAACAGAAAAATCAGATTTGGGCTTTATCCACTCAAGATCAGAAGTATAGGATTTAGTATTAAGCCATGTCCTAAAGCAGATCCTTCCTAGCTATGTCAGGACTGCTGCCAGCCCTCATGATTTCACTGAAAGTCCTGTGATGTTTAATGCTGCAGTTAAAACCCCAGTTCCTGGAGGCAGGTCAGGAGGTGAAAATCTCAGCTTCCCTGTATTAAAAAGTCAATTTGCAATGCTGTGGCTGTGCGGGGAAGACCGTGACTTGAGATTAACTTCAAAGCTCCCCAGATGCCAAAAACACAAGGAACCTCTTAATTATTTTTTCTGGAATGTCATGTTTCTAAGTCAACCTCATGACGTTTGGAGCTTGACTCATGACTGAAACGCTCAGAGCACACTGATGGGCCAGAATTAATCCACAGACATGTCTCATTGTGAGTGGGAATCTCTGTGCCACCGCCACCATTTGGAGACCTTTGTGCCCGCATCAGCCGTTGTGGCAGCACTTTGTTGCACTGTGGTAATAGCTACAGCTTGTTGCAAAAGCACATATGTCTGAGAAACATGAGATTTGCTCTTTCCGTAGGTGAAGGCTGGAGAAGAGGATGTTCATCTCTAAATCGCACCAGGCTGCACCTATTAACCCTCCTCTTGCAGGGCTCCAGAAGGAAGATGACAGGGTGAGGCTTCCCACCCTGTGCCCTCAGATGGCAATGGCACTGTCACTCTCCAGCCCCTGGAGGCTGAGGATGTCCCTGTCCCTGGCCGTGGATTGAGGAGGTGTACCATGGGGTGAAGATGGAGTGTGGATACTGGCAGGACCCTGGCTGGGGTGGGAAGTGAAACCAAGCACCGAAGAGGAAGGGAGGCTGCTTTATGTTGCCTGTGAGTTTATTTGCAGCTGGTAATGTCTCCCCCAGCTGCTCCAGGAGCAGAGCTTCTTGTCATTCTTGTCAGGAGCATTCATAAACCTCATGGAGCCTACTATGTTATTAGCAATGCCAGGAACAGGTGAAGCTCTGCACATATTTTGTCCTCCCAGTGACTGTCATTGGAGAAATAAGGGGCTGCCAGAGCCAAGGAGTCTGGCAACCCACAGGCACCCACAGGACCTGAGGCAGGCAGGCTCTCCCTCCGCTTCTGCTGCGGGGCATCCAACACCGCCTACTCTGAAGACCCTTCCTAGCTTCCAGCCAAAATGAGTCCGTGGCCATCTCAGCCTGTTCCTGAGTCAGCCTTATCCCCTGCTGAAATGGCTTTCCCCTCCCCACTGTCCTGTGTCCCCTCAGGAGTATACATAGGCAGAAGTCCCTTCCCGGCCTGCATTTTGCTGAGCACTTTCAGTTGTCTCTTTCAGCACAGTTGTCCCAGCCCTATTAAAAGCCCCTCTCAAAGCCCACAAATGGAAAATTCCCAATCCTAACATCCTGTTCTCAAACACACGGTAGCTGAGTAAGTTGTCTTAAGTATGAGATATGAGGAAGGCTATAGCTGTAGGTGGACAGTCCTTCAGTTTCTGAATTTTTCGTAGCTTCATGCAAAAAACCCACCCCATGGATGCTCTGGCAGAGCACCGAGAGCTTAACTCACGGAGCGGCGCTCCCGCTGCCATACGTGAGCCTCACATCTCTTCTGTGTCATACCACGGAGCACGGCTCTGCTGGGGAGCACAACCACATAATACTACCAGTTGAGAGAGCAATATTTAATACCAGCCACTTTTGCACCACACTAAGTAAGCCTTGCTAAGGAGGTATCTGCAGGAGCTCCTGGGTTTCACCCTTCCCCTGGGCCTGCAGAGAGCACAAATCCTAAATTCAGATTTTCCCCCTGCCCTAGACCCAGCACAATGATTCATCTGTGCATTTGCTTAAAGGATTTCACTGTCAACCAATCCAAGGTTTCTTTGATGACCACAGTTAATTTTGGTATGCAGAAAATGCTTGGGTGAAGACAGGAATCTAGCTGCACTTTCAGTGTCTGCAAGCTGCCTGCTATATATTAACAACTGACTAAACAGCTCTCGCCGGTTGAGTCCCAGTTTCCATCACTATAGTTTTGTAGTTACAACACTTCTGCAATATGGAAAATAATTTGTGAAAAACCTCACCTGAGGAAGGACTGGGCCGAAACATCCTTAGAGGTCTGGGTCTTCTCTAATAACTGTGGGTATGCAGGAGCCTGTGGGTTTCTTTGCCCACATAGACTCAGGCTGGGGAAGAAAATATAGTCTGATGTGCAACAAGCCTTGGCTGTAGGGTATGTGGCATGGCTGAAGGTTTTCTCCCTGTACGAAAGACTGAGGTCAAATATCTTTATTTGCATATTAGTGGTGATGGAAGTTGCTTGTATGCAATGAAGAGAGAGCACAGTCCCAACTGCTAGAGACTAGAACAAGACTGATTTACTTTTTTTTTGCATAAGCCTATAAATTGTCCAGAACTCGCTCCTTTTTCTGAGAAACTGCTATCATCTGCAAAAAATTTTACTAACTCCACCTCAGCATGAGAATGGTGCAGAGGAGGCAGATTCCTCAGGAATCTTGGTTCCTGGAGAAAAAAAAACAACAGCCTTTTAAGAGTTCACCAGCTCTACACAAGAGGAAAAACCATACGTTTGTTCCCCTGTTTGATTGTGATGAAAAGGGAAAGGACCATCAGGGAAGTACCTCAGCATCAAACAGCTGAGAAGGGTCGGGGGAGATGGAGAGACTGCAAGAGGAAGCAAAAAGAATAAAAAGCCCTGTGGAAACTGCAGAGATCTCTTTTGCTCAAGGAGGGACCCTCCAGCTGCTTGCACAAAGCTCCCCTCTGTTGCCTATCTGTGCTCCCTGATCATCTTCTCCAAGGCTAGGAAACACTGGCAGCAGGAAGGAAGCTGGTGAGACGGAGGCATTTTGCACCCCACCACAGCCATGAAATGCTGGCGGGTGCATCTAAGCGTTAGCAAGTGCCAAAGATACCCTTTTTTCCAGGGTCTCCTTGGGCAGGGGGTCCCTAGCACTGCCCAGGGATTTGGATGACCAGCGCCCTGCTTGCTGCAGCTTGTGGCTGCAATCCCTGCTAAGCAACCCGAGTGGGGAAAAAAGGAGCGTTTTGGCTTGTTATGTTTCTACAGCAATCCAAAAACACACCAACAGCCCCAGGTATGGCTATGCTGGTCTGATTCTGGAGTTGACCTGGATTTACTGACGGACATGCAGAGCCTCGTTGGGTGCAATGGATCAAATGTTGCATTTAGAAGCACTTTGATTCATGCTATTAAATGTGCCTGGTCACAAATCTATGACGCAAATGAACACCACAGCACTTCTGGAAGGAAAAGGGACTTTTGTGTACTGCATACAAGATGTTCTGGTGATGTGTTTATATCAGCTTCAGCAGTGTTCATGAAAACAGACAATAACTGCAGCACTTTTAAAGCAGGGCGATAACAGCATATAGCCACAAACAGAATGTGAAAATGCAGTTTCAATGGAAATAGCAATTTCCATACTGCACCTAGCTTTAATGCAAGGTTTTATCTTCTAATTAGGTCCCTGATCACATCTTTCTACGTGTGGTTGTCTTTGCTTGAAAATAGGCTAGGTGATACAGATCATATGTATTTAGAGAAGTGCATTTTTGTATCCATTTCAAATTACAGGCTGGTTCTCTGCTGAGGTGCTCTCTTACTATGGCCAGCCACAAAATATTCAAAAAGTCATGAATTGAGGGCGAACTGGTATACTGATGGGGTAGGTAGGATTTCTCCAGGCAGTCATGCAGAGCCTAGGCAGGGCTAGAGCAGAGTTTTTCCTCTCTCTGAGCCATCCTGCCACAGCTTGTGTTAGAAATGAGCTCTGCACAGACCATGGCACGCACACAGACCATAGCGCAGGCAGCTGCTGGCCACACTTCGTCTCCTTTAAACTAGCTTCCCACCTTCTCCTTTGCTCTCGATCTGTCCCCATGTATGCTGTGAAGACCATGACCTCTTTAGCTGCTTTGCAGCAACTCCTCCGTCTGGGCAGAGTGCAGTCCCTGCTCCGGCACAGTGCTTGCTGTTTCCTGGCAAAGGCAGAATCAAGCTCATAATATAAAAGCACCTGTGGCTGCTGCCCACCCTGGACTTGTCAGGCCCATGGTCCAGCAGCCTGACTGCTGCCACGGAGGCCTTTACTGTACTGGAGCTGCCAGAGCCCAGCTCCATCCCCGATCCATGTGCAGAAAACCCTTGCAGAAGTCTCAAGTCCAGCACTCTCTCCATCTAACCAGAAATCTTTGGTATATTTACCTGAGTGCTGATTTATAGCTGGGTAATTTCCTGCTCATCTGGGCTACTGAGGACTTTGTCTACCTCAGGACCAGGGGCAGATCCTCTGTTATCTCAGCTGCTGGCATCCTGCTCTGCTCAGCCACGCACGTTGGCAACCTCCAACCACCACAGAAAGCTGGAGGGAAGTAGAGCTGAGAAAGAGCCCGGAGCTGCTAGAAGCCAGCTCATAGTCATTCATGATTCCCAAAGATGTTTCCATCAGAGACAGTCGGCTGGGTGATGGAAGGGCTGTGGGAGGTTACTGCATCCCAGACCTACACCACTTGATAACTTGCAATAAACTGCCAACAAAATAGTATTTTTCCTTGAATGCTGTCACGTGGGTCTCTAGCAGCAGCTAAAGCAGCTGTCATCTACATATAAAATCCTGACAGATGACAGTTAGAACCAGGAGAGGGAATTCTGGATTTCATTCAAATATTAAAACTGGTCATTTTGGTGGCAAAGATGGACAAATTACTTTTTCAGCTGTTCAGGTGAACCTTCCCCTATCTCTTAAGGAGAACCAGAAATGTTTTCATGAAAATGCTGTGTTTCATCAAGAAGCTGTCACTGCTGTGAATACAGGAGGTAAACATATTTACAGGGGTTATTTATTACATACCAGTGTCCTGACAAGATAGGGGATATTCAGCCTTTTTTCCAGGTTCTTTTGTATACATTAAATCAAGTCCTAGAACCACGCAACAATTTATGGGCTCCTTTCCACATCGTATCAGTCTCTGCAGGTGCCATTATAACAGGTCTCCCTTCCAAGAGCTGCTATTGTCTGTACCTGTCTGTCCTCTCCTTCCTGACAGCTGCTGGGAACTGTAAGCTGTAACTCTGCATGTGGTGAAGGAAAATCTTTAAAAGCTTTTCAAAGAATATTCAGCAAATTATAGGAGTTAACATGATTTGTATGCCAGGGTCAGATGGGCTGAAAGAGGCCCTGCTTGGAGGTGCTGCATCATTTTGCAGTAGCAATTAATTTCATCCTGCCCAAACTTGGATGAACATCTTGGGTAGTGTAAAAATGATAAAAGATTCTGCCCACAGCTAGTTAAACCTTGCATTTTCCACAATTCAGACCTGAACATGTGCTGCTGAGTACTGGCTGGCCCTTGGCCAAGCTGCTGCATTGCCACACTGCAGTGAGGGTCTCCCCTAGAGCAGGGGAAGGATAGGGGACACCACTGAGGGTAGGCTGCAGGGCCAAGGATTGTAGCTCATCTGCCATCCCCCACTTCTGCACATCTGGGTGACACATCACATTTACAGCACCACAGCCACCTGTCCCTGTGCCTGGTGCTCCTCAGGGTTGTTTATGCTGGTGGATGAGCAGCACATTCAACTCCTTTGTCTAAAGGCAGATTAAGAGACATCCAAGGGGAGTCCTGTCCATCACCCGGCTAGCAGCAGATCTGCGAAGGACTATGCAACTATGCAGAGGAGCAGGTAAAAAGGGGTGTGAAGAACATATTTTGGGCCAGGCACTTTAATTTTAAACTGTTTTTTGCTCTGCATTCCTCTAAGCCCTGCAAAAGCCCTGATGACTCTCTGCTTTTCTACTAGCATTTTTTAAAGATGTTAAAATAGGTGTGACCATAAGCCCAGAGGTACATACAATAAGAACTTTGCTTGTGTCAAGGTTTCAGGAGTAGATCCAATTTTTGTGGCATTTTAGCCATATTTAAACAAAAACTTTTCTAAATATCAGCTGGTCAATGAATTCTCTTTGGTTTAGTCTTGCTGAGTTGGATTGATCATGTTCACTAAGCTATAGAAGTTTTCGGTAAGGTTTTTCTTTCCCCCCACCTTTTTTTTTTTTTTAATCAGCATTCCCGTTCCCAGAAATGGCTGGCTGCTTTTTAAAACGATTGACAAAGTAAAACCCACACAGTGCCAGAGAACTAAAAGATAGTTCCACATGTTATTTTGCTCAATTTGCTAAATCACATTAGCACAGTCAATAAATTTCTACTGCCTACCTTAAAAAGTTACAACATCTCAGCCCTTTGTGTTGTTCGCTTGCTTTTTTTTGTAAGACAGAGACCATCTAGAGATCAATTGTGCACAATGCTACCCTTCACTGGACTTGATGCCACCTTTGCACTGAATGGTTCAACAAGTATGTGCTAAATGTTATCATAAAGGCTGAATTGTAAAGTGGTGAAATCATCTGAAAGTGCACCAGGCCTAAGAAGCACAACACAGTTCATGTCCATTAGAGCAGACTCAGTCACAAAAAGTCTCTTGATATTTGCCAAGAAAAATCTGTTATTTTCCAGCTAACAGAAAGGCTGAAAACTGAAAGCAAAGGATATTGTTCGTCATAAGTTCCTGTCCCTTTTCTTGAATGTTCTTTGTTCCACCCAAGCCCAAACTCTACATAAGAATTAAAGCAAATGTGATGAAAAGATTTTTCAGGCTTTTGAAAAAGAAATACCCATTAAGGCCAAAGACCCTCCCTTCTTCTTCAGAGGTCCAGGGCTATCGGGTGCGTCGGGTGCTGCAGGGCTTGGGTGACCAGCCTCTCCCCAAAATGTCCCCTACCGCTTTTCCCAGAGCCACAGTCAGCAGCCAGCTTTGCTGCTGGGTCTCGTCTTCCTCAGAAGCGCAATTCATTGTCAAGTAACAGCCCTGTGTATGCAGCAAAATAGTTTGTCATCTCTTTTCAGATAATTTTCTATCTTCTGCTGCCACTGTGTGCTGTATTGGCAAGTGCAATGCATTCATTCACTTTACCCCGATAAACATATCAGCAGATTTGAGAAAGCGAATTTGTTTCGGCTCTGCCAAAACCAACCGATGCATGCCTGTGTTTTCCTTTCAACACAGAAGTGTAATTTGCTGGGATTTGCCAACAGTTACTGAGCCTGATTTTGGTCCCCATTCGGATTCTGTGTATTTTTGGATTTAGAATTTAATGGTAACATTTGATCAGCTTTGAATGTTTTTAGCTAAGAAATATCTTATATTATCTATTAGAAGCAGACCATTCATTTCTCGTAATTACCGCCCAAACAAACATGTGTTTTGCAGCACCTACATTGTAAATTTTACTGTGTAACAAAGCCTTTAAGATCCACATTGTGTGTCTAAGAGTCTACACAAAACTGCCTTTTATCTGTGCCTTATCTTTTACAGCTAATCCAGAATAAAAACTGCTGCTCTCTATGTTGCACTGCTTACAGACTGAGCGCCCTTCTCCTGCCCTCCCCTGCCAGCACAAACTGCCTGCACGACCCAGACCTGTCACCGCTGCAGTGAGAGCAAGAGATGTTCTCTCCCCAGACATGGCCTGGAAATGATCATCTAAGAGCCCTACTCCTCCTGCCTTGCACCAGCCCAAATCAGATCAGAACTGCACACTGCCAATATAATAACCAGACAGAGACATCTTCTGCTTTGTTCGGTAATAAGATGTACCCAAGGGACTAATAAAGCATGGTTTGGACACTAATTGCTTAGCAGCCTTGTTTGCCTTCAGATACCTTATTACAACAGTTGCATGAGTTTATTTGTTTCATCTAATCAATGGAAGGAAGTTGGTTAGCAGCCAGGTCTGCCAGGAGTGGTTTCAGTCCCTGTAGCACCCCCCGGGGCAGGAAATAATGCACAAACTGCAGGGCTCTGTCTTGTCCTGACTCTGTTGCAAAGCACCTCTCCTGGCTTGCAGATGGCATCTGGGACCCGTGGAGCTACAGCTTAAAGCACGGGATCCGCTAGGCAGAGCTTGGCCCTTTGCCACAAGGAAGATGACATCTAATCGATCAGGTAGTGCTCAGGGTCACCCTCGGAGTCCCACAGTCTGCAGCTACATGAATAGTTAGGCTTGAAAAAGGGAACGTGTCATGAATGATAAGGAAAGTCTGCATGAGTGGAGATGCACAATATTAAATGCATCATTAGCGTGGAAGCTTTGTTTAAAGCCAGTAAGTCTTCCCCTAAACAGAAAGACTGGAAAGGTTGAAATGTCAAATTCCTGTGGAGGAGAAACTCTAACTTTCCTAACTCTGCCCGTTATCTCTGTGCAAACTGCAGCACAGTCTCTTTCTACCATGCAACGCTCTGGTTTCCCAACACATGTGGATCATCATGTTTGAGGTTTCAGGAGGCAGAGCCATTTGGGCTTGCTGCTCTGCCTCGTGATCACCACAAAATAAAGCAGACTCAGTGTAGTTCTCCAGACGGCATGTTCCTTCTGAAGTCCATGTCGTGAAAACGCTTATTAAGGATGACTTCACACCAAACCCAGGCAACTAACCACTTGGAATTAGACAGTGTGCTCCCTTCCCCCATGCCATTCACTTCTGGGCAAGACCAAATAAATTCCATTGCTTTAATTCCAGACCAGCAGTCCTCCAGGGAGGCAGCTCCATGTATGTACAGCCTCTTGAAGATTTTGGCCATGCCATGTGCATCTCTTTCAAATGTATGGTTTTAGATGCTGTATTAATGACACTTATCATTTTTCTGCTGCTGCAAACTACTGAATAATTTTCAGCTGACATATTCTACAGAAGGTGAGTAGGAAAGAGTTAATCTCCTACGGCAAATACTCCTAACCAGAGAAGAATGCCAACATCCTCATGAATTCTCTGATATAATAGTGTGAGGGACTTTAATGATCAGAACTGAATTGCTCAGAATATTTTTGTCATCAAGAAATGAGTGTCTCTCACAGCAACACCTACCACCACCAGTGTCCTGATCTTACTGACCTCCCGCTCCTCCAAGACCTACATCTGCCATCCAGCAACACCAGCAACACTGGTGGAGAAAGGTACACCAGGTCAGGCCTTGGAAGCAGAGAGGTGGAACTGAGTAGGTTTAAGGAATTCAGGAGAATAAATAAAAAAGCCCAGAGGCTAAATGTTAAGCTGAATCAGGGCCTGTGGAAGCTGATTCATAATAACCACTACCAATTTCCAAATAAATAACAGTTTTTAGTGGATTTGTCCCATTTTTTGCTAAACAGTGAAGAATTGGAGGTAATCCAAATATTGATCCAGAAAATGACTTGCTTTTATTGAGTAAACACAAACATGTTTTGCTAGGAGGCCAATTACTGAATTATCCTGTTACATTTTTTAAAAAACCCTTTTCCCAGTCTTGGCTGGCATTTGCTCTCAAAAAGGAAGCCAAAGTAATTATTCTAAACAATAGACTTGCTAAACGTCATCTTAGCATAGGAATTTGAGATTCAGATTTTGCGCTGAACTTTCTTGCAAAGCCAGGCTTATGGTTCTTTGACAAAACTGCCACTTCCAGGATTTTAGTTTGGTTTTTTTCCACTTGTGAATATGAAATCCTTCCATTTATCTGCACAGGAAAATACAAGCTTCTCCTTAGTTGGTAAAAATCTCTTTTCTGTGGGTAACGGTAATTTTTAATTCTGCCACCAGGAAAAATCGTCATTAGCTGGAAAGCACTTCTCAAACCAAGCTTTTGCTGAACAGAGGAGCTCTGACGTGAGACAACACTTTCCTCTCAAGAAAGTTGTGCCTCAGAGGCCACACAGAGGGAGCAGCAGGACCCACAATGTCTGAACTGCCTTTTGTAGCAACTCCCAGCCCTCTGTCTGCAGCTTTAACGGACCCACCGACCAGCGCTGGCATTTCTCCTAGCTCTGCTGCTGACAAGCCTGACCCTTTTGTCCTGGATAACACCCCTACACATTGCTGTAATCTTGTGTCACCCTGCCAAATACATGAAAATAGCTTCACTTGGGGATTAAAGCCCTGATTGCCATGGGAGAAGCCTTGCGTAGGAGCACCTAAGGTCAGGTTTCCTGCCGTAGGTGGGAAGGTGGTGGCAGGTAGACCCTGTCACATGGGCAGGAGTGGGGTAAGGGCAGAGCTGCAAAGACAGAGCCAGCTCAGCTGGCACCTGGCCTCTCAGAGCAGCATAACCCGTTAAGATTATACAAACACAGCTTTGCTCTGGAATTAGTTTTAGGTGTTTCAAAGGCCAGACTATGTCTCCAGCAGATATTCCTCATGTTTTGTGTGTTTTTATACATATGAGATTTCTTAGAGAACAGAAGAGTCTCATGAAAGAGTTGTTAATGAAACCTTTCAGCTATAACATCCCAAAACTGCAGGAAATGCTGGAATGGTAAATAATAAATATTTTCATAAAAGCAGGCTGTACATCGTGCTCTCCCTCTGTCATTGTCTGCAGCTGGCAGACCTCGTCTACAAGGTTTCTTAAATAGTATGTTTCTGTGATACTTTGCTGCTCGACAAGTACAACCAAATATCTGTAAACAGAGACAAAAGCCTAAGAGTACGTGCCCAGGCTATCACAGCCCCAACAGCACGTCCTCACAGGGGCTGGGTGCCTGTGATTGCTAGAATGACACCAGTTTCTACAGGAACATAACAAATAACATCAAAGAAGGAAATAACGCGATAACAGAGCTATCCACAGAAACTGGAAACACCCACATCTTTTTCCTGGGACCACCAGACAACACAGAGCTGTGATCGAGTACTTTTCCTCACGCTTTTCAACAAGTTTGGATTTTTTTAGCCTAGATTCAGATAACAAGCCATCTCTATGCACATACCTCTTTCCTGCTGCATAGAGATAGAAAACTGTAGCTCTGCTCTGTAGCATGCTGCTGCTCTGCCCCAAGACGGCTACACAAGCACACCTTCAGCCGCACCACTGACCCAGAAAGGAGCAGAGAACTGGGAGAGGAACTAGAAAAGAACAGCTGGTAGCCTGTTCTGCTTTATAATGAGGTGCCAGGGATGCAAACAAGGAGCAGGTTTTATAAACTGAGAGCCACAAGTACTGCTTTAGTAAAAACCAGCTCTTTGTAGTTACTTCTGCTTTGCTCTATAGCTGCTTGTAATAAGTAACTGAGTGGGAAGCTCAGCTAAGGACTATTGTTAAACTCTGGAGTTCTTATCCCATCTGGACCTAGAGCTAACTGGGAAGTTGGGGGAGGCTGGGGAACTGCTGCTGAACAGGGCTGACGGAAGGACTCTGTCCTGCACTTCACATGCAGAGTATGGTGGGTAGGTCAGAAATGCTCCTGCAGGTCTCTCTGTTGCCTTGGCTCTGATGCAAAGCGCCTCTCCTGGCTTGCAAATGGCATCTGGGAGAGGTTCAGCTCTATATAGAAGATAAAAGAGCTGCTTTCAAAGAGGAAATGTGCAAATTAAATCTGTAACTGGATTAGGGTGTGAGTATAACTTGCCTTTAGATTATTTATGTCCAATGTGCTTAGTCTTTCATTACAGCCAAGCACAGCCCAGCACTGTTTAAACTCAGAGGCAGGACAGTTGCTGCCTGTGGGCAGCAGGGTCTTGTGGCTGATGTGAGCTGCTTGGTAGGGAGGTGTCAGGAGAGCGACTGCGGCTTCGGGCTTGCTCTGGATGACACGCGCTATTTCAGGATGATCACAGGACAACCAAAATACACAAAGAAGTCACACTTCTGTTTTTGTATTTCTTAGTTATTTTTAATGCATCCTTGCCTGATGTGTTGTCCTGCCTCTTGATGTCTCTACCTTGTTGTAAGTGGAAAATCCACAGGGACCCTCGAGCAATGTTGATTCTGCCTGATCAGAAAACAGGCAGGATAATGCTTTGACTTGCAGCTGCACAACATGCCAGGCCCAGCTGCAGCTGCAGATACCTGCCCCTTCTTCCTCCAGAGCAGCTGCTGGATGCCCTCATGGGCATCTCTGCAGACAAGGACTATGGAGAAACAGCTGATCTGTTTTGGACTCTGTCCTTAGGGCCGCTCTGAGCAGCAATGGGAAGATAACCGGTGTGTTTGACCCATCCTGAGTAAGGTGGACTCACATTTGAGGAGCTGCAAGTGTTTATGGGCACATGTCCTTTATTCAGCCGTTGCAAATGTGAATACTTGGACACACCTTGCAGCTTCTTGAGGTGCTGCAGATCTCTGTTACAGCTCTTAGTCCTCAGCAAACCCAAGTTAAAACTCATTATGGTGCTTTGCCTGGCTGCTGATCCTTGAACGTACATAGCTTGCTACTGAATCATTTCATGGCTGCATTGCCATGATCAGCACTTTGGTTTCTGTTTGTTTAGGAGCCTGTTGGGAGGTCAGTGAGCACTCCTTACTCACTGCTTTAAAAATGACATTTGGATTGAGAAGCTCATTTCTTTTTGTGGGGAAAGCAGTTTGCACAGTAAACAAAAAGGAGAGAGAATAGGTTCAGACTTCATTTATGTGAAGACATGGAAACTATAGATTCCTCTTCTGCTGTCTCATTGCTTGAAATGACAGGCTTCGAGGGTTTTTTACGTAAGAGATTCAAACATTGGCTCCTGAGTCCATATTTAGACACTTGCTCAAGTTTTAAGAGTACCAAATACCCAGAATCTCCCACTGAGGTCAGACAGGATGTTTCTGGGGTGAAGAGAGGACCAAGGTGTTCAGTCTTTTTTATAAACAGACTAACTATAGAAGAGGATTCTAACTTTCGGCTTGTTAATTTTTGTACGTATAGTCTGGAAGTAGCTTCGCCTTCTGAGCTGACCTTGGAAAATATGTTAGGAGTATTTTCTGCTTTCCATATCAGGAAATGTTATTTGTATCTTAGACTCCTTTTTCCTTTAAAAAGAACAAAAAAGAACCATATCATGTAGCAACAAACTGCAAACTAAGGACTTGATTTCATATTTTAAAACCAAAATATACATTTTCATATCTGAACCTTCTTTTTCACAGTGGAGACACTTCAGTCCAGTGTCCAGGTAGTTCTTTGCTTAACTGTTATAATTTGGTTATTATAAGTCTGTGTAATTCTTTACAGTAAGACTGTCTTTGTGCTTTTGGACTATAAGTGTTAAAACACTTCTGCGTTTTTGCAGGAATAGTCCCTCTGTGCTCTGGGAGGGCACCTCAGGGATCAATCCGAGCAGTGGAAACAAGCTGGCTTGCAGAGAGGCCAGCGCCATGCCTGGAGCTTGGAGCCTGAACCGCCACATCAGCACCACTTGCAATGGCAAGTGATAGAGGAAAAGCTGAAGCTGTGGAGGAAGAGCAATGACAGGAAGGTCTTGCTGAGCCTGAGGCTCAGGGCGATGCGTCTCAGGGATGCCCGTGGTTATGATACACAGCTGAATACACTCTGAGCCACATCCATACCAGTGAGATGAGCCACCTTCAGGTAGAGAAGGGGCCTGGCACTGATCCAGCAGCTCTGCTTGTGGGTACCCCCAAGTCGGGAGGAGGGGTAAGCCACCAAGGTCTCCCTGTGCCCAGATGCTCCATGGGCTCCTGTGCCATTCTGTGGGTGCCAGGCTAAATAGAGACCGGGTACCCTGGCCACCTCCTCCTGGCTCCACAAATGCCACAGCAAGGCCTGAGCTGGCTCCAAGACCAGCCAGACAGCAGATCACTGTCTTGTTTTCTTTGTAGCACCGCCATCCCCTGTGCTTCTTCAGAAGGTCTCATAGCTCCTGCATGAAGTCAATATAAGCCCCAGTTTTAAAAAGCTGGAGTCAACAAAAAAGAATCATATTAGCAAGATCTAAGATAGCCACCAAGTGTTCAACTCACCCAATTAATTCCTGGTCTGTGCTGTATCTTTGTCAGGACAGAGCAGATCCAGCAAAAAATGTCACCACAAACTAGTGTTTTTTAGCAGAGAGATTTTCCAGAGAATGTGGGTTGGAAAAAGCAGCTCAGAGCTCTATAGAAAAAGTGTAGTTCAACGTTATTAAGATGCTACATAATTTTGTAATAGGATGTGAACGATTTTTCTTCTGCTTGTATCATTTCATCCCAGACTTGATGTGTCACTGTCACACAGTTTTTGGGCTCCCAGTCCTAGGAACTGAGTATTTGAAGAAAAACTCAGCTGACACAACCATCTTGGAAAGGTTGCTGGAATAAGCACTCACTCTAGTCTCCTATGACTTGCTCCAACCTCAGATGGGGTCCACAGTCACTCCAAAAATTCTGGGTTGCTCTGATGAATACAATGAGTTGTTCCTACTTTCAGACTTGGCACATTTTACTTAGGTGTAGTTACTACCTACACAGGCTCACACCATCAACCTGTCTGTGATGATCTGGCTCCTGAGAAGTCCTTGCTCACAGTATTTGGAGAAAAATCTGCCATCAGTGCTGCAGAATCCAGATCAGCCCAGGAGTTCTCCCTCACTCTTTGAGGCACGTGAAGAAAAGTCCCATTGATGTTAATAACAATAAACTCTACAAGTCTTATTGCTATTAAAAGGAAGATGATGGATGGACAACAATTCCCTGAGCCAAATAGATGGTATTGCTTATACCTGGGAGCGCGATGCATGGATATATTCCAAGCAAAAGGGAAGGATAGAGGATGACATCCCTTGGAAGACATTAATGTGGGCTGTACATCCTCATCGAGCAGCTTCTGCATCCAGCCTGTCACTACTGATTGAGCTGCAGGATATTTTGTAAAAGGCCAACAACCACTCTTTCTGTTGCTATTAATGCGATGGGAAAATTACCTTCTTTCTGAATTGCCTTAACGATTACCTAGCTTCATTGCTGGCTATTTGCATCTTAATTTCAATTTTCCCATTTTAGGTCAATTTTAAAAGTGTTTGTTCTTGAAAATGCATCCTTATGTAGGCATACTGTAATTGAGTCACCCCCCTTTCTCCTTCTGCATGAATAGACTGCTCAGCTCCATTCTCTCATGCTGAAGATATGTTTCTAGATTGCAAGTAATTTTTGTGGCTCTCCCTTGAACCTCGTCCAAGCATTGAGCACCCTGGAATATATTTACATCAGAATGGGAGGTGCTGGATTTTGTTTGTCTGTTTCTCCCCCTTCTGCTCCCTCAGCTTTGTAGAGCAAACTACTGCTTCATGTGCACAAATGACCATCCTGCATGAATCTCAAGTTCAAGTAACCATGAATTAATTTGTGTGAGAAAAGCTGTCTGAGCATGATCTGAATCACTTGTGTGCCTAGCAGGGAGCCATTTTGTTTTCTAAGGAGTTTCCACTGAAAAAGGAGAAAAGCATTTTAAAGCAGGACCCGAGGCTGACAATGAGGTTTCAAACTGTGCCAGCACAAGGTCTGGGTTTGCAGCAGTCTAGACAGCAGCCACCACATCTTGTGAGGGTGGCTGGAAAGCACCGTGCCCTCAAACCAGACCAAGCCACCAGAGGTCAACAATTAGTCTTTTTTTTTTTGTCCCATTACAATGAAATTTACCCAGGTCTAACAAATCACCTGCCCTGAGCACCATTTTTAAGCTCCTCTGTCATTTGCCTGTTTTACTAATAACCTGTTCCTAATTACACATGTGGCGGAGCTGGTCAGGCAGCCATGAAACATCAGTGGTGGGGAAAGCTCAGCTGCTCCAGCCTCAGCCCACTGGGACTGATGGCAGTGGGCAGGGAGGGGCTGCCCCAAGCTGAACGGGGCCGATGACACAATGCCCTCTGTTATTCCATTCCCAGACTGCAGGAATTAGAAATGTGGACTATTTTATTAGTCTCCTTGTATTGGTTTTCTGCATTGCTGCCTAGTACAGGCAGATGGAGAGGGTAAACTGGAGAGGTGACACTTCTAGTCATTTCCAACAGTTCATGTTCTTGAGGGAAAGTGAAACTAGTTAAGAGGTTGATAAGTTTTCAGGAAAAGGGCTCCACTGAGAGAAAAAAAATTTCTTACCTACTTGACAGCATATTTTAGAGTTTTTCGGCTCATCAGTGAGATGAGGACTATACTGGCACCTGCAGGATTAGTTCATACTGATTTTATATCACTTTTAAATCTCATTACTTAGAGTGGTAGTATGGTACCTCCCCTATAGTTTTTCTGCAGTAGTTCTCTATTTTTTAGGATATTTCAGCTTGTTTTTAGGATAGATTCCAGTATGCTAACATTTCTTCCTTTGCACTCTCTAGGTCATGGAGATGGAACTTCAGGTATTGAGCAGCCCAGTTTCAACCCTTGCCAGGCTTGTTCATGGAGTGAATGAGAAGAGGAGATTTTTCCTCAGAATTAGTCTGAAGGTAGCAAGGAGGCAGAAAACTGGGAGCATGCAGCTGTGGGCAGAGCTGTGAGTGACTGTGAATTCATAGCTCACATTTTATCTTGCTGCAGAGCAGTCACCCAGCAGTGATTTTTTTGCAGATGGCAAGATGAGATATGCCCATGGAAGTTTAATGCTCGAGCCTGACCCTGAATTTGTGAATGAAACGTAATGTCTGGCAGGATTTACAGCAGCACAGCAGAACAAGGAAGGTAGCAAGCCTGTCTGTAGTGCATGCAGGCAATGGTGAGCAATCCCGTATAGCTCCTTCTCTCTCTCTGCCCTAATTCTTTTTCTGTGGAAGAAGGAAAGTGTGCAAAGACATTAAAGTCCTTCTGCAAGATAACAAACAGCGTAGTTACAGAAATGTGGTGAGAATAGGAAAAACTTTAGCTAAATCAAGACAGAAAGTTTGTATTGCAAAGAGCACTTCTCATAATGCATCTTTTTTCTCAACAGCATAATGCAGTTTGTTCTCAGACTGTCAGTCACAGAATCATCCTTGATGGTTTTGAGTTGTTTCCAGTGATACGGGTGGATCGAGCAGCCACTGCCGGCTGTATTGCCTTTATCTCCCAGAGCACGGCACCCTCCCTGGTGAGAAATGCTCTTTACAGTAAACTGTATTCCAGCAACCAAAAATTATGACCACTCCGTAAAAGAAATAGCTGGGTGATGTTGTGGTATATACTGGAAATGTTTGCCTGGTGTAAACTGGTGCTGCTTCATTGTTTCAAGCAGTTTTTCTCTATTACAGCAGATGAATACTTGCACTTTTCTTCTTCAAAGAGCCTCCAGACCCCATGACATGGTTAAATTTTGCACAGCCAGCACTGAATGTCATCTTAAAAATAAAAAATATCATAGTAGATGGGTGAGTTGCTAGAAAAATGTGTCACTTGGAGAAAATCCTATTGATTCATTAACAGATTAAGACTGTCTAAACCTGTAGCAGGTGTTTGTTCTGGCTACACAAAACTCCTATTGCACAATTTGTCTAGGAAGTTTGGGATTTTCATTTGATTCAGATCTCTCCTACAGCATAAATTGATGGTGTATGAGCAGTTATCCTGACCTAATGCTGCAGAATGTTCACTTGAGATGATATGTTCAACTAAGTGCATCACCTTGCCTTGTCCCATTTGTGCAAACATTCATGCACGCAGGGCTTCGCTAGTGTTAATGTTCACGGTGGCCGCTGCTCTGACAAATCAGGGCACTTGTGAGACAGAAGGAACAATGGTTATTAGATGTCTTCCAGTATAAATGGGGTCAGACTGCTCCACGTTCACTCCATGCCTGGCTGCTCCCTTCTCTCCCAGAAACCTCTTACCCAGAGACAGGCCAGTCCAAGGTAAAAGCAGCTCACAAACAACTCGCCATCTCAAGCATGCACAGGCTTTTTACTGAACAGTTACCGACAACAAATACATCAATAAAAAAAGTACATGTTCATTTGTGGATAACTCACAGACAGAGAAAAGTTGGCCTTATGTGGCCTGGTAAATTGTTTGCAATGAATAATTCAACCAGTCAAAAGCGCATTTGCTAATAAGAGAGAATGGGAAAGGAGATGTGCTAGCGGCAGCAATGTGTTGTCAAGCCAAGATGAGAATGAAAGCAAGAAGTAGGGCACTTTGCTGCCTTCCCTCTCTCCCCTTTAGACCCTTTGAAAGCCTAAGAGTTTTGCACTCTGGCAGGAAACTCCAGAAATAAAAGAGAGGGCACCGTATTATACCCTTCCTGCCTTGGGATTCTGGAGTGTGCACAAATACATCGTTTCTGTTATGGCACATTTCCAATGAGATGGTGCCCAAAGGCTCTGGCGGGGCTGGCTCATGCTGCACGAGGGCCTGAGCAGCATCTCCCCCCAAAGCTGCTGAGGTGAAGGGTGACTAGTGAACACGACGGCTCTGCACGCCAGCAACTGGTGAGACCTGCCCTCTCTGCAGCTGCCAAGTTTCAGCCCAGTGGCAGGATTATGCAAACACTAACTGATTTCAAACGTGTTCCAGAGAAATTTAGGAGCAGCTGGTGATTAAGAGGATGGAATTATCACAACAGGTTTCTTACCGCCCTGTGTGACATTATCAGCCGGACGCAGCATGCTGCCTACCAGCTGAATCAACCAAGGCTGCTGTTACCAGCAGGGATGCTGCACGTTCTCGACCCAGTGCAGGTTGAGGTGCTGCCTCCACTTGGAAATTAATATTAGCAAAACTGGCTGGGCATCTGCAGGACAGCATGCCTGGCCTGAGAAGAAACCAGTGTGGAAAGCTTACAGGTTTACAGAAAAGCTTCCAGGCTTTTCTTTTCCCTCTTTTCAACTTTCACCTGAGCTGTAATATTTAGGATAATCAGCTAATTTGGGGGACATTTCAGATAAGTCAGAAAGGGACATTTCTCTGTGTGTGTTACATCTCAGTCTCAAAAGATGCAAAGAATAATATTTGTGTATTCAGTGTGCTGCACCGTGACCTTCTTCGTGATAATGTGCTTCCACTGTCGTGCTGAGAGCGGTGGCAGCTGGGCTGCGGGGAATATTAGGGCTACGTAACTGAGGAACGCTGCTACTTCCATCACACTTTGGACCTTACGCTTTGAGAAGGAGAATTTTGCTACACACACCTCTGCAATGGGGAGTGTGAAATGGGGCAGACCTTGGTGTGGGACAGGAATTCAGACCGCGCTCTCTCCATAGCTGATGGGTAGGTGTTTTTCCTTAGCTAAGCCTCAGCCTTCTTATCAGTTTTTTGGACACAAGAGATAACCTCATTGGTAAAGTGTTTGAGATCCACTGGGGAAATCCCCTTGATAAGATGAGAGTTTGTTAATAAAACATTTTAAATTCCTCTATGACTGTTTCCAAACCCTCCTTTGCAACATAGTGGAAAAAATGTTTATTAATGCCTCTTTCTTCTCCTGGCTGCTCTGCTGCAGCCCTGTGTGCTTGACTTAATACTTTCTCCCTTGTGCTCCAGTCTCCTTCTGTAACCCACCACCACAGTTCACTGTTACCTGTTTACTCCATGGGCCACCTAACCATATGGATGTCTTAATTTTTCCTAGATGATCCTTGTTCCAGGAGCCAGTAGAACAAAAATATCGCTTGGGAAAAGACGACTTCTCCTCTGGTTCTTATCCTGCTACCTGTCAATGGCTGGAGCAATTCTATTCACCTTCCCTGGGGCAGAAACTCCTTTGCTGTGTTTCTTGCTGCCCTGTTCCTGAACGCTGCAGCCCTTCTCACGGCTGACGGTGCGTTTCAGCACATGCAATCTCAGCTGGGTGGTAATATTGACTGCTGACTGTTTTGGGCAGAGGATGCTTATATGTCTGTCCGATGAGTAATGCACTGTGTGCACAGCGGCGTGCATGAATTCTCTATTTTGTGAGGGCTGGCAGTGTTTGCTGACTTCCTCTCCTGTGGAGATGAGAGTGGAAGCACTGTGCCTCCTCACCAGGGCCAGCCTCCGACCATCGCTGCTGTTTGTTATTCACACACCAGCAACCAAGACTAACGGTGGTTATTATTATGCTATTCAAGGGAAGGAGACAGAAGTTGCATTAAACAGAGTGTGGTGAAACAGTTCAACAAGGGGCAGCTTTCATCAAATGCATCTTAAACATCTTAGTGCACTGCTGGGATGCCTAAAATGCCTCTGAATTTACTGTATGTATTTTTTTTTCTTAGAGCAGCTAGTCTTTCTCCTTGCAGGGCACAGGGATTGAAAGCACTTAAGAGCAACAAAAGGAGGCCAGTTCACTTGGTAACTGAACACAGGTTGCTGTTGTGAGAGCCAGAAATAACACACCACTTTTGAAACAGAATCGCAGTCAGAGGCAAGGAAAGGGACATCAGCCTTGCATCTACATGAGTCTGTCAATTTAACTGCCTCCAGGAGATGGACAGCAGATCCTGGCTCATGTCTCACAAAAGTCAGTGTCTCATCAGCCCCATTTGGGACCATCCCTGACCTTGGCACACAGGGCATGGTACCCAGCCCAGAGGACTGCGTTGCTCAGCTCCATCCACCCATAGCATCCCATTTCCCCAGCTGCCTTTCTGCACTGCTGGTGCTCCCTGCAGACAGATGGGGGTCAAGGTGATCTGCTGGAGTAAGATTTCAAACCCTGTTATGGTGTACTTGTTCTCAGTCAGGATTTACATACCTGGCATGCTCATTTCATGGCCTCTGCTTTCTCTGTCACCTTTAAAATTAAGGGACCTGTGAGGGTGACAGCAAAGAAAAGAACATTCAGCATCTATTATAATGGCTGAGGAAGAGAGCTAGGGATGGGCAGCATATTCCCTCCAAGCCTGCAAAATACTGTGTCTTTATTTGCCTTTGAGACAGCCTAGAGAAGCCAACTCTTCCCAGAGCATCAAAACTTACTGCCCCAAACTCGCAGTTCAGGAGAAGCTGCCAGCCTGAGCCACTTGCCTAACCTAAGCCTGAGGACAAGGCTGCTGTGAAGAGACTGATTTGCACCAGGAATTAGCAGGGACAGCACAGTGCCCCGACATCCAGCGCTTCCCCCCAGCTGCGTGTCAGTGGGGGGAGCAGGACGGCATCAGCTCACTGCAGTGGTGTGGGCTGCGGGGCTGATGTCCCATGGGTAAGCCCATCACAGCCACATGCTAGGACTGCCTGCAGGACAAGTACACGGTGTTCCCCTGCTCCCGACACCACCTCTGCTCTGCTATTTCCTTCAATTAATCCCATGGCAATTTCCCAACTGGAAGCAGCTCCCTCACACCCAGCCCAGCCAACGGTTAGCACCGGTTAGCACCGTGTTCAGGACCGTTAGTCCTGATTCCACAGCTGTTCCTGATTCCACCTCTGGACTTTCCCAGCTTTGTAGCTGATCAAATCTAAAGAGGATGCTTTTCGCAGAGGTGCCTCCCTTCTTGCTGGCCGCCTCCCCACATCCATGAGCTGCCCCCGGGGCCGGGCATGCAAGCTTCAGAGAGGGAGAGCACAGTTTGTCAGAGCTGCACGGCACTTGAGTGCTTACAAGCTGGGTGGAAAAAATGTTGAGCTGTGGGAAGCAATGATCTTTCAATAACCACTGAAAAGTGTACAGTCAGACATTTAAGAGCAGCCCTGGCAGAAAAACAAAGAGGAACTCTGGGTAAACTAATCCAAAAACAACAAAATAAGTTTTCCTTTGCCCCTCCTGGGTTAGAGCACTGCCTTTCCATAACATCAGCCTGTCTCGCTGTCTCTTTCTCACATGCACCCCATCTACTGCTGCCCAAAAAGAGTTCAAAAAGAAAAACACCTCTGCTGGGGGAACACTAATTTGCAGATTTTTCTGTACTGCCATGCAAGAGGAGAAAGGAGGGGGGGGAAGCCATGAGACGGCGCGCAGCACGGGCAGGTCAGCCCGCAAAGGCAGCTGAGGAACAGCAGAAGCAGTGGTGTGCTGCCCGCGTGTCCCCGCAGCCACGTGCTGCCTGCAGGCAGCCCTTCCATCAGCAGATCGGCCCTGAAGGGAAGCGGGGAGCAGCAGTGATGGCGTGTGCGGAGACACCAGTGGAACTGGGACAGGGATGGGCGCTTCTTCCTCACCTTGAACACCTCTGGGCTGTGGAGGGTAGATGTACAGCACGAAGGGGAGATGGCAGTTCAGGGAATGGGGGAAGGCATGTGGGTAACCGTTACTCAGTCGACCTTAGTTTTGTTACTGAGTTAAGCTTAGTTTAGTAACTTGTAATCATAACGTGTCACAAATGACACAGGGCATTGCTTCATAAACAGCTTGGCTTGCACTCCCACCCCAGACTGGACGGGGTTTGGTCTCCTAAATATACATATTTGGCAAGGAAGGAGAGCTCACCTCCTGCCATCCTCTCACAGAGACATAAAAATAAGGCTTCTATTTGCTTTTAGGGTTTAAAATGCTTTTCAAAGCATGTCCCAGGACAGCTGTGATGACTCCATTCTCAAGCATGGCTCCACACCTGGACCCTGAGCCTGCATCCTCAGGCCAGGGGCTGTCACCACGTGCTTCCTATAGCACCCGATGGGCATTTCCAGGCAAACTTTGCCTCACTTGGAAATTTCCTGCCTGCCTGGAGGTTATTATTTGCAACAGCACTGGCTGCTGCAGAGCACTGGATGTGAAAGCCAGTGCCCCGGGGAGCATCTTTCCTCCAGTCCAGGCAGCTGCTTTCTGTGCCGGCCTACACTCAGACATTGCCACATCTACACACCAAAGGAGCAACCTAGGGAGAGGCCATACCTGCATATCCATTCCTCCTCCATTTGGGTGTCAGGAATGCAGCAGGCAGAGCTCCTCTGAGGCAACAGCTCATATAGTGGCAGCATTCACCGGGCAGCTCTGACTCCCTCACAGGTATGCCTGCATCCCTCTGCTCCCACTTCTGGAAGTTATCTGCAGCTTGCTGCCTGTGGCAGACAGACATAGGGGCACGATAAGCCTCTCAGCTCACCCCTTCCTTGCCTAATGAAGAACAAGAAAAAAAATTATTTGCTGTTTAAACAGACAAAATTAACTAGATTTGCAGGATTAAGGGAATTCTTGATTTTTATCAAAATCTTTCGATGTCTGGCCAAATGAACATGGTCGTGTAGGAGCAAATCTGAGGATTTAGAGAAAACAGATTGACATTTTTAGCATCCTTTGCAATCACGTTTCTGATTTTTGAAAACTGCTGATCACTTTATTCAAATTTAAAAACAAAAGCAAAAAAAATATTAATGTATGAAAAAATAAGTTTCCTGGAATATTTTGTATCCCTGTGGAAGATGAGTTTCTAGTTTCAAGAGCTTTGGAAGAGACAAATTCCTTTATTCTTCACAGCAGCAGGCATGGCTCATGGCCAGGGAGCTGCAGCTGGAGCAGGACTTGTCCTGCGGGGCAGCCAGCAGCACGGCTGATCTCCACAGCCCTGGCTGCATGGAGCTGCATGCCTCAACAGCAGATCCACAACCAATTAATAATTATTTCTGCATTAGTCTATGATGGCTATTGTAATATTTTCATTGTAGATTTCTGCCCTTTTGCTGGGAGCAAAGTCAATATCATATAAATTAGAGGGATGTCAACAGCAGGGGATAGCACGTTTCCATGCAAGCTTCTCTGTTAGAGAAAGGATGGTGCTGTCCAGTGTCTCTGCATGTTTATCTGCTCCTGCCCCTTCTCTAGCTTCTTTCATGGTCGTTATTTCTGTGCATTATCTACTTGTGCCATTCGTCAGCAGGGAAGGACGCTAGGTTTCGCTGCTGGGTGGGACCCCTTCCCTGAACGCATTGGCTTCTCACGGCAGTCCTCGGGGCACATATCTGATGAGACAGCGCAAAAATAGTCAGCACGCAACTCAACACACTGGTCTTTCTTCAGAAGTACTCAAGACCTGGACTGATTTGGGAGGAAAAGATCCTCCTGTGAACCACCTCCCTTCCCAAAAGCTGCTCCTTTAAATGACTTCCCAAAATATCCACACAGCTCCAGGAAAAGATCCAGAAATCCAAATTAGAAAGGCTTTGGTCTGCAGTCAAGACTTCAAACATTGCCATTTAGCAGCCTTCTGAAATACGGTATTTCAGTGCCTCTTTGCACAATAGCAGTAATACGAAGAAATCTCACAAGCACAGCTGGCCTAAATAACTACGTGTATGAAACATAAACAGACTTCTTGGGCCTGGTACCTACATCCTGCTGCTCTGGATGGTTTCTAAACACAGAACACAGTGAGCATCAATTGACAACTCATAAACTGTTGAAAAGGGATGCTGGGCTATTTCTGTACCCTGAACGTGTGCACTGTCTGAAGAAAATGGGAAGGATAGCTTTACTTTTGAGCTTAGCTTTAGAAAGAGGATTTAGACAACAAATTACATTTAAATATACCTTGGTCTGTAGTTTCTTTTCTTTTTCTGGGGTACCTATTCACTAGCAACTTAATCATGTAATAATGCAAACATACAAACAGCCCAAGCCAAGAAATGCTCCGTGAATGCTTTCTTAAGAACAAGAAAAAGGAAACAATCTATAGCCCTGAATTCAGGAGAGAGTTATTTCTCTGCTGTCTTTTCACCCCTCCGTGGACCCACTTTCCTGTGCAATGGCTGTAGATGGCTGCAGAGCCAGCAGACCTCTGTGGTGTGGTGAGCTGCGCGCCTCAGGCTGTGCATGCTCCGGGCCTTGGACTTCTGTGTGACCCATATACATAACCCAAAAAAATTAGAGCATTGCACCCAGGGGATCAGCCCTGAGCCACTTCAGACAGCAGTTAATACATGGCGTGAGATCTGCTGAAGGACAGAGGATAACAGGCTCATTTGTCAGCCTGTCCAAAGCATTTGTCTTCTGGATATATTTCAGCATCTCAAATATTTTGCAAGCTGCTATCTCACGCAACTGTACTGAATTTTTGCAGACACCACCATGGTGGCTTCACTCTGGGTAAAGAGGCCACATTTTGCTTCATTACTGTCGCGCTCTAACCTGGCACTGCTGCACACACTGAAATCCTGGGAGGGACTCTGGACCTTGTCTTGGTCATACTGTTGACACCAAAGCCAAAAAACCTTATCTGGTCAGTTATAGAGATGAGCTGTGTGAAGGGCTTAGTTCGTTTCTTTCTTTCTTGGAACACAGAGGGAAATACATATATATTACAACCAAATATATTAGTGAACAATATTTTGTAATTTACTTCTCTCTCCTCCAAAAATGGTTCTTTGCCAGTTCAGTTCGGAATGGCAAAGACATTATTTGATTCCTAAAAACATGACAGCAGGCAGAGGCATGCTCAATATGCATAAAAATAATTTTGATCTGTACAATATGCACAAGAATTTTAAGGATTTTGTCCAGATAAGTAAAAGCAATACTAGATATGCATTGATCCACATGAAATCGCTTGATCTACTGATACATTGGTCACTATAGTTGGGAAATTAGCTGGTTTAGGAACATAGAATCTATCAAGAAATAAAAGAGTCTGTGGAAGTCTCTGATAAGGGAGAAATCCTTGTTGCAATGGTGAAGTCCTGGTAACAACATAATCTGCTTCCAGATACCAGGATCAGCAAACACAAGGAGAATATTGGAACAGCATTTAATGATACTTTATTATGTAACGATTCAAAAAGACAGCGCAGCAGAAAAATATGCATTTCCTTGAGACTTGCCAAAAGAGAGCTGTGAATATTTGTGGTGTGACTGTGCAGCGCGCCAAGTGCACGGTGCAGATACCTGCCTCCGGCACAGGGGTCACGGGGCACAAGCCAGGGCATCTTCAATGATCAAATTGTCAGGAGGAGATTTCTCTGTTCAAAGGGAGAGTTCAGTGACTTTTTTACAGCTTTTTGCCTCTCACCAGAATACTCCTGCCAGCAAAGTTGTTTATTTGGATATTTGTGGAAGGTGAATCATAACAAAGGAATCACAGACACAGCTGAAACAGGCTGCTGCCTGGTCCTCATTCTGGCAACTCATTTTAGGAAAACGCCACTGATTTACTGCCATTGACATCCAAAATCCAACAGAGGAATCAGGCCTTCGCTTCTCAGACACACATGTTTGATTTTTCTGGCTATGCTGGGTAACAGGGGGATTATTATTTAGAAAGAAGCAGTAAGTACAGTGTAAACAGCAGAGAGAAAAAGGGAGAGCGCGTCGTGGCTGCTGTGATACCACCTTCAGCCTCAGCAGCCTGAAAGCTGTGTGGCGTTTCTGCAGAATATCAGGCCAAGCAGTGCTGCTTGACCACCAGCTTTCTCTGTAGTGGTGACCTTTGCAGGGTTAAAGAGGAGAAGGTAATGCTAACTGGCTCTCGTCCCCCAGCCCAGGGTGGCCCCTGCTGTGCTGCAGGGATGATGCTGGCTGCTGACAACACTGTGAGTAGGGACGGTGCACGTTCTTGGTACTGTGCCCCGTGTCCAAACAGCATCACAGCATCAGCCTACAGACCCCCTGAACACGGTGTCTTCACCTACCATCTGGCAACATCAGGAGTGTAACATGGTAAAGACTGCAAGGAGCTCGTCTGCTTTGGTGCAGGGTGCTAGGAAGGGCATTGCTCACCTGTATTTCTGGGCCAAAAACCAACCTACAACATCATGAAGATCCCCCTTAAACAGCACAGAGTGCATCCTTATTTAGCTGATATTAGTTGATATATGCATGGTATTTAGGGGATCAGACACCTTATTTATAATAGGAGCCATGGTCACTGCATTGTGCTTTCTGTAGAGCTCAGGAGGGCACATGGCAGGAAAAGCTTCTCAGGCTGCACAAGGGGAAGCTGGGTGGCAGCGCTTGGGTTGTGTCCCAGGCTTGTGCATGAAATGGATTTTGGGGGCCAGTTCTCCAGCAGCAGTACAGGAGTGTGGGAGCTCCCCACCGTGTGGGAGCCAGCCCGTGGGTTGTGCTCCCTGGATCGCTGTCAGACGGGGGAAGAGGCAGGCACTGCTGCGGGTGATTTCTCCTCTCTGCCACCTTGGTATCATGGACAGGAGCTTGTCCTCCTACTGAATGGTGTTGCTGAAGCTGAAAGACAATTTTTCAAAGAACTTCTGGCTTTTAGCATATGACAACTTAAAATCTTATCAGGATCAAAACGCTTCTGATATAAAAAGCCATTACAAAGGATTTTTTAAGAGCTTGACTTCCTTTGCTCTGCAGTGGGTACAGTCAAAGGTAAAGTCCAAACCTGAGATGGTCACACTAGCTGAGGGACACTTTTTTTGCCGGTGCTGGCACCACTTTTCTAATGCATCTGAAGCTTTGCTGTGGGGGTAGATGCCAACTCCAAAAAATGAGCCACCATAACTGTTGCTGTCACAGGGTGGGGCAGGATCTTTCCTGAGTGCTCCCCACCAGGCATCAGGGACCTTGGGATGCATGACTGGTGATGCCTCTTGGAAAGGAAACAGAAAAAGCATATTGCCCCAGCAGAGCAGCCCCTCTGCACAGCCACTCTTGCTCTTCTCATCTGTACTCTGGGTAATCAACTCACAATCAAAAAAATTATCTCCAAAACTCTTCATAATTTAACATCCCCTTAAAACACTTGTTTGCTTCATGCTTTATCTGTTAAAAAAATATCCCCTTTCAGAACAAAGGGAAAAGACCATACACTGAGGTCCAAATGCTCCCATACAGGAAACCTGCAAAACACAAAGTCCACAGGCTGGGAGGCATCTTGGCAGGGAGGTGGAAAGAAAAGGTGCCACATGCCACTCCCTTCTCCCACTTGATGCACTGCCGCCCTTGACCTGAGCTGCCCCTGACTTTGGCAGTGCTGAGGGAAAAGTCCCAAATAAATGCTCAGAAGGAGATTTGGTGCCAAAAGGTATGTCTGGCACCATCCTGCCCTAAAAACCATAGAAGCCCAAAACCCCAGGCTCCCCTGCTTGGCAGCACCCTTGGCTCCCCCTGGTACCAACAGCCTCTGGGCTGCTGAGCCCGTCTTGCTCCACGGCAAGGAAGATCCATTTTCTTGCCACTGCCTCCAGCGTGGATACTCCAGAAACTAAGCTGAAGGGGGCTTATCAGATATAAGCCAGATGTCAGGCTCAGGGGTTGATGAACTATGACACCCACTGCTATTTGCAGTCTGGTGATTATATGTTCATAAGAAATATGCAGTCAGTTCAGTGCAGTCAGGAACCTGTTTCATCATGTGCACACCAGGTCACAGGCACAGGCTTGAGCTGCCTCTGTCTTAAACTCTTCCACAATTTTCTCCTGCTGGATAGCCCCTGAGCTGATGCCCATGAGTAGTTCTCACATCTCCCGTTCACAAAATTAATGCACAAAGGCATTTGGGAGAACTGAAATTACTCATGATTTCAACAACAGATACAGCTGAAAACTACGTTTGTTTCAACATCTTCTATTTTCCCCTTTGTTTCACCTTAGGACCTCTGTAACTATTTGAATTTCCAATGGAAATTTTTAAAATGCATTTTTTTCCTTTATAAGTGACCTTAAGTATACGGGGAGTTAAATATAGGGTTAGGAAACACAGCAATGCTCAGGTTGAACTAAGTGCTTTTGATTGCTCAAGATTGCTCTCCTGCCCAACTTGCTAATCCAGACCTGTGCTCTTTTTGGTCTGTTTTGACCTCTGAGCTGACAAATGCCCCTGCTCCTGTGCCTGCTCAAGGGTAGCTGTAACACCAGTGCAGTAGGTGCACCTTGTAGTACGTTTTGTGCTTCTCCCCCGGCCTTCTCATTTACCTTGAGCTCTTTGAATGTGAAGCTTTCATCTGTTCCTTCCAGCACATTTTCTTCTCTGCCAGCTGAGAAAAGGCATGTTGAGCACTGCGATGGTGGAGGCAGCCACGCTGAGCCCTGCAGGCGAGGGCTGCAGCAGAGCAGGCGCACGGAGCTGCAGAAACCTGCTGTGACCCTGATTGCCAGCACCAAGGTTTCTCTTACAAGAAAGGAAAGATATTTACACTTTACCTTGGTGGATTTTTTTTATTTGTGAAAGAGCCAATCTGACCTCAACAGGTCCTCTTGCACATCTTGCTTTGGGCAGAGCCAAGGCCATGGACTTGCGTTACCCTTCATACCTTTCTTGGAAGTACTCCAGCAGCAGGCGAGGACACAGTCCTCTTTCATTGTTTTATAGTGTGTATCCATCTGCTCTGTCAGAGCAACCTCTGCTGTCAACCAGACTGGGTGGGCAGCAGAGGAAGAGGCCCCATCCCCATCCTCCTACATGGAGGGGCAGCATGGGACCAGCTCCGGCTGTCAGCCCCAGCTGAAAGGGTGGCTGCCTTGCCACACCGACAGGGTCTGGCGGCACAGGTGGCTGTCGCTTGCCATGTTGCAAGTCAACTGTCACTGCTGAAATCTTCCTTACCTTGCAAGACATGAAGATTCAGAGGATTTTGAGCTTGGCAAAGCATTTCAGAGATACATCATGGCACAATAAGGTTCCTTGGCTTGTGGCTCCTTTGCTTTCTGCACTTCATGGATTCCCAACTCTGTTCACTTTAGGATGGGTATTTATCACACTTAAAGCCTGTATCCAACTCATCAGGGACAACCACTTTATTCAGACCAGCAGTTTGATGCATGGAAGTTTCAACATCTGCATCAGTGGCTTGTCTAATTCTCCTTCCTGATCCCCCAGCATGGAATATTTCCATCTCTGGTCCTCCTGCCAATGCCTGTGTAGGGTACAGAAATGCCATAGGAGAAAGTCCTCACTAACAAAACCATGAACACTGGTGGAAGCTTTAAGGAAAAGCTGGCATATTATACATGCTGCAGATAGCTGCCCTGCTAGGAGAGAGATAGCACAGACAATATAATTCAAAAAGTGAGTGTTTGCCCAGCAGCTTGTGAACTCTCAGCAGGCTGCCAGAGGAAGCAGGGAGCAGGTTGTATCACCTACTTCATGGTCAAGGCCAAAGAAGCAGTACAGGAGAACTCAGGGATGACGTGCTGACAGCCCGGACCCCGTTGGGTAGATCTGCATTTGTGGTCCCTTAGAGGCAACAGCAGCCCTCTGGTCCCAACTGTCCTGCCAAAACAGACCATGGACCAACCACGTGTGACTTCCCCCTCTGCCCGTTTTCTTCCACACTAAGCATTTTACAAGGAAAATGGAAGACAAAGCAGACGCAGGTGCAAGCAGGAGCGTGGAGCGTCTGAAGTTGAAACCATGTTGTTCATACAGCAAGCAAGGAAATACTATGGTCTTGCATGTGTGCCACTGAATAAATCATGCTTTTAATAATGGTAATGAGGCTGAAAATCAGTTTTACCAACACGTGTGTGTGCAAGAGTGCCGACAGGAGCTGCCCCCACCATGTAACAGGTGATTCCATAAGCCGCTCTGGCTGCCCACGCCACCGGCAGCTGCCTGCACCCAGGGCTTGACCTGCACAGGCTGTTGTTTTAGCAGTTGTGTCTTCCTAATCCCCCCCCACGTGTTACCACTCTCTTGGCATGCTCAGCTCTACTGGCAGTGGCTGCAGCTCTGCTTGGCTGGAGCAGCTGGGAGTTTGAGGAAGGGTGGCCTCCAAGAAGTCTTTATTTTCATGCTGATAAAGATCAAAGTTTTTCTCTCCACGGCTCCATGGCAGTTCCCGGCTAGGGAGGAGGGTTTGCTTGGGAACTGAGTCATCCGTCCTGGGGTGAGGGCAGCTGTCACACCGATAAGACAGGGCTGCACGTGTAGCCGAGGGCGAATCGCAAAGGGCAGTCTGAGACTGAGGGACTGTTAGCTCCTGGAAATCTGTCCAGAAGGTAAAGCAGTCATCACAGTTCATTTGGATCACAGCATATGTGTCACCCAAGGGCTTCTCTGTAGAAAACATGAGTTTGCATTGCTGTGGCCTTTCGCAGCCCGTCACCCTCCTGTATCCCTTGGTGATATCACTACTGCCTCCATAATCACGGCTCTGAGAAATCCCATGTGTGGACCATCGCCTCACTGTGCTAGATGGCACATGGGCACTGGACGTGATCATCTTTGTCCTAGAGCATCTATATACCTGAATAAAGAGTGAAAGGTGGCAGATAGACACGCAGAGCAGGTGGCACTGCGGAGGAGGGTTGAAAATTTTCAAAATCATGCAAAATATTGCAAGCCTTAACAAAAAATGTTGGGCTGTGCCAAGGGGAATATCCAACTCACAGGCATGAGGATTCAGCAGCTAGGTGGCATTAGCTAGGGTGGGACTTGGTAGGGGAAGCTTTTAGAGTTCTGTTTTGCTCACTCGGAGATTATTATCACAGTGAGAAGAAAATGTCAGGGTCTCAAGCTGAGATTTAAACCTGTGGAGCTGTGCATGCACCAGAAAGATGGATGTGTGCACAAAAACCTTCCTCCCAGCTGGGGAGGTAAAACCATTACAGGCTTATTTGCATTGCAGGGCAAAGGGTTTATTTGGTACGTGTTCCACATAGCATATCTTCCATCTCCCAGGTCTGTGAGGCTGGTCCCCAGTGGGGAAGCTAGATTCTTTTTCCCAGTTACAGGATGGGAAAATATGGGCTTGGCTGGTGAAACAGAACAGAACAAGATCAGTTATAGATGGAACAAAAATAAATGCTCCATTTTGTGTTGACTTGAACACTTTCAACACTTGCAGTCTCCTTTAGACGTTTAACCTCACATTCAAAATGAAGTGTCAAGTGACGTTGCTTTAAAATGTCACACTTGAATCTGTTGTTAGAATTTGTATTCCCCAGGATTTGGGGGTGATTTTTTGAGCTTGGCCTGACTCCATACACCTTCTGTCGCTCACCAGGGCTGACCTTTTGGGGGAAGTTTACTATCCACCACGCAGCTTGCACCCAGCTTTTACGAGAAGGGCCAGTTTGATGCTGTTTGTGGTGCAGTAGAAGACCAGAGGCAACAGCAGGGCAGAAGGGTGAACCAGGACCTACGGGGCTGTGAAAGAGAGCTACAACTCTACACCTGTATTAAGTTTGCGTGGCAAGGTTTTGGTAGCGGGGGGGTGACAGGGCTGGCTTCTGTGAGAAGCTGCTAGAAGCTTCCCCCATGTCCAACAGAGCCAGTGCCAGCCGGCTCCAGGATGGACCCACTGCTGGCCAAGGCCAAGCCCACCAGCGATGGTGGTAGCACTTCTGAAGTGGTAAGGTGGTAGCACTTCTGAACTGAACTGGTTTCTAAACGTGAGCATTATATTAATTTATTATTATTAATTATATATTTAAGAAGCGGGGAAAAAATGCTGCCGAAAAATAGCGGTGAAGAGAGGAGTGAGAATATGTGAGAGGAAGAACCCTGCAGACACCAAGGCCAGTGAAGGAGGGGGCACCAGCGCACAGATTCCCCTGCAGCCCATGGTGAAGACCATGGTGAGGCAGGCTGTCCCCCTGCAGCCCAGGGAGGTTAGTGGTGGAGCAGATACCCACCTGCAGCCCATGGAGAACCCCACGTCAGAGCAGGCAGATGCCTGCTGTGACCCCATGGGAAGCCCACGTTGGAGCAGGCTCCTGGCAGGACTTGTGACCCCGCAGGGGACCCACGCTGGAGCAGCCCATTCCTGAAGGGCTGCGCCCTGTGGAAAGGACCCACGCTGGAGCAGATCATGAAGAGCTGCAGCCCGTGGGAAGGACTCACATTGGAGAAGTTCATGGAGGGCTGTCTCCCGTGGGATGGACCCCATGCTGGAGCAGGGGGAGAGTGTGAGGGGTCCTCCCTGTGAGGAAGAATGACCAGCAGAGACAACATGCGATGATCTGACCGCAACCCCCATTCCCCGTCCCCTGCACCACACGGGGGGAGGAGGCAGAGACATCGGGAGTGAAGTCAAGCCTGTGAAGAAGGAAGGGGTGGGTGAAGGTGTTTTTAAGACTTTATTTTATTTCTCATTATCCTGCTCTGATTTGATTGGCAACAAATTAAACTAATTTCCCCAAGTTGAGTCTGTTTTGCCCGTGATGGTAACTGGTGAATGATCTCTCCCTGCCCAGCTGAGTGACAGAGTGGCTTTGGTGGGCACCTGGCGTCCAGCCACGGTCAACCCATCGCAACGCCTCAGCTCAGAGGAGTCAGCAACGTTTCACAGCAATTATGAGCAGGACCTCTGGGATCACAGCAGCCACCCTCAGCGTGGGGCCTCAGCAGTGAAAAAAGAAATCAGGAAGGGGTAGCTGTGAGCCCAGGGAAGGAGAGCGGAGTTACATCTGCCAGCGCTGGGTGTCACGACCCCGTTGTCAGAGCATGTCCGGATCAGCAGGAAGGTGGGGACCCAACCTCACCAGGGAGCTCATCAGGACCTTTCATACTGTGTGATTTCCAACTCTTTGTTAAACAGATCTTTCAATATAAGCTTTAAATAATTGCCTTAATAAAGAAATTAAACCTGTAGTGAACATGGGCATTTAAAATAATCTGTAAGCAAGGCCACGTTTTCCAAGCTGCCTACATGGCTAGCTGGCCTGACAAATCTATCAGACAATATTGTAGCCATCACCACTGCAGAAAGAGAGTTTCAAAAGATAAAGCAAGTATTAGCTATTTAGCAGCTATGTGACAGAGAAAGCTACCTCAGATTTTCTTGCAGTACCAATTTGATGAACCATAAGCATATAATGATTGGAAAAGCCTCTTTCTGCAGATCAGGAGGGGATATTCAGTGGCTGAAAAACGTTTTTTATGTGTTAATGCCTTTGGCAATGCTTCATTCTCGAATTTCTTATAAGACACATGTGTGAACACAAAACTAAGTCAATTGTAAAATATTTGGGACAAAATCAAGCCTAAGGACAAATGTTGCTCGCTCTGCTTCTAGAAGTGCCTTTTATTCATGGCTTTCACACCAGTTGAAGTTGGCCTGGATAGGAACACCAAAAATATGAAAAGTGAGGACATATAATGCTAAAACAGCAACAAAAATTGTAGGAAGAGATCAAAACTCTTCACACTGCCAAGTTTAAACATGAGATGAGATCTCTGTGGGCAAGATATGTGTTACCCTGTCCATCAGAGGAGCTTCTTACTCCATCTGGGGCATTTGGTGCTGGCAGCTCTAAGCACTGTGTTTTGTCTCCATCTGGAGCACAGGAGATGCTGAAGTAGGGAGAGCTGTGGCCACAGACACCACCTGCCTGAGCCAGCTCTAGTGCCTGGAGGCAGGCAGCTGGGCTGCATGCTGGTGAGCACACGGCCACCTCTGCTGCAGCTGTGGCCCTTGGAAACATCTTGGACCATCCACGCCTTGTCAGAAAAGCTGGATCTCTAAAGAAATGCAGCTTTGGGCTCTTCCATTAGAGTGGCTGCTGGGGCAGGGATACAAAAGAGGTGCAGGGTCCCAGCCCTTAAACCTTGGAGTGATAAAACGCCTGGGGCAGATGCTTTCGGGAATATCCTTGTCTTGTCGAGGCTGGGAGCAGGGGCCCACAGTGCCCTTCAGAGAACCAGTTTGCCCTTTCTGTATAGGTCAGTATGGCCAGGGCCTAGTTATCTCAGGTGTCCTCCATGTCTGGGAGCTGGGGACCTCTCACTGGTATGATTTGCCATCCTTAAAAGACCTTCAACTCATGCTGCAGAAGCAGGAGGACATGGAGTGCCCTTGTTTGAGGACAACACAGCCTGTTTTCTAATTCTGCTGATGCCCAGCCCACTAGAGAACCTTTTTTTTTTTCCACAAGAGTATTATTTTCTTCTGTTTTTAAGCCACGTTGCAGCTATGAATACCCTTCATCCCCGCACGTCCTTATCAGCTCTAACAAAGAGAGTGAGATGGGCTTCTGGGAGGAATTCCTTTCTGGAGCTGATGCTGAGAAACACTTTTTATGAGCTGTTAACTGTCCTTTTCCAGTAAACGACTTATTTTGTAGAGCATGTTGGTCAAAACCCACAGACTGTTGTCAGGCTGGAATGTGAAATGCCAGGACAGTGTCCAGTAAAAAGTTGCTGTGATGGAAGTTACATGAGTGCAGAAGATGAGGCTTCTGCTCAGCCGCCTTAATTGGCACAAATGCTCTTCAATGGCAGTGAAAGCTAATATCCATGCAAGACATATTTTGTTGTGGATTTATAAGGAATTGACTATCCAAATGAATTTTTAACTTTATGCAGCTTCTTCATTGCTGAGCACTTTCCCCTTAACCAGGACAAGGTACAGTCTTGCTCTGGCTGAAGAGGTTTTTTGGGACACAGGACCATTCCATTACCTCCTCACATAGACTGTCCCAAGGCTGCACAGTCCTCGGAGGTGTTTTTGAAGTACTGTCTGCAGGACTGGGCTTGCTTTCAGACCTAGTGATGGCTTTTAGAGAAAGGTTTTACATTTTCTAAGGTGGTTGTCTTTACAGTAGAGCTGTTGGTTTGTCCTCTTCTCCTCCTGCCTAGGAAACATTAAACATTAGCTACAGATTGCTGGCTGAAGAGGAGGCGTATGGAAAAGACTTTCTGCACTACTGGAAATAAGTGTGGTAATGATTCCAGAAGCAGACCAGAGGGGAAATGTGCTGGGCTCTTGCCATGTGAAGGCCAAACACTTTACAATACAGAAATGCAGTTTTCTTGTTATTTTTTAAAAAAATATTCCTTGTTTTTAAAATGAAGCTCGCAGCAGCCCTGGTGGCAATTAGCCATCATTCCAAACCCAGTCTTTAGCGGGTTACCAACCCACAGCCTAGTGCAAATGATTTCAGCAGCTGACAGTCACATAATGCAATGACCCAGCTACCTAATAACCTTGCCTAGAGTCAGGCACCAAGAGAAAAATTAATTTTAACACGTCTAGATCAGCAAAAACTAGAACAGCAAGCGCTAAGCAGAGAGTACAGTGGTGGGGTCAGGAAAGAGAAAACATCGCTGCCAGCTGGATCCAGCACTCTGCACTCTGCTGCCCTGAAGACTGACCTACACTCCTGTGCCAGGGGCGATGGAGCTGAGCACCACTTATGGGGCTGGGGATGAGGTTAACCCCATTGCACCTACATCCTATAGCTGCTTCATGCACTGTAGCTGCACCCTGCGTGCTGCCTGGGGTCCTGCACGGATGGGAAGGGAGAGAAATCCAAGCATGACTGGACTAAGAGGTGCTTTCCTGCAACAAACAGGAACTGCAATAGTAGGATATAAGACTGGAAGGGCCTTGGAGAGGGTAACTACTATGGCCTATGCTCCACAGCAAAATGACCTGAACCTGAACCACCCTGATTTTTGTTTGCTCTGTCTCTGCAGTTCCTTGTGTTCTTGTCCGTCACAAGCAGTTCCTCTGCTCTCTGCCCCATCCTGCACATCAGTTACCACAAAAGTCACATTATTTCAGCCAGTTCTCTCTTTCTTGCTGCAACATAGCAATAAAGCTTAGGGAAAGAAAGGCACTGATATGTAAATGTTGGCTGATGTGCACCCACCTGCACTGGGGAGGCTGGCACCTACCAGGGCCTCCCTGTTCTGATGCAGCAGGATCAGCCCTGCCCCAGTAGCACTCAGCTACCTGGAGAAGCAATTCAGCAGGGTGAAGCAGCTTCCTCAGATCTGCAGATCTGCCTTGCTGCAATGCAAGCCTGTAAGGTCAGGGCACCTGGCCTGATCTCTGCTCTGTAAGACATGGGAGGAGGCAATAAAGCCTTGCAGTTACTAAACCTGTAAAAGAAACTGCTCCACTCAGTTGTCCTGGCCCCTGCATTAGATTTTGTGCATGCTGGGCCCAACTGGAGCTACACAGGGTGTTTAACTTGGCAGGCATGGTGCAGCCTGGCCTCAGAGCAGGGAGCAGTCATCCCCAACCATAGCCTGACTGCAAAACTGCAAAGCAACTCCTGTACTGGGCAGGGTGCAAAGGAGCTGAGTGTGTGTCACAGATATACTTCAACACATGAACCTGCTGCCTTTTATACATGGTGTAGCGCTTGCACAAACACGCCTATGGCTGGATAGAGAGATATGCATTTAAGGATAACCTATTTTTTCCACTTGGTAAATATCCTTATCCAAAATCAGTTTATGGGAATTCTGTGAGTCTTATCTTGTTCTGCAATTTTCCTGCTTTACACAGTCAGTAATAGCTCCCTATTTATTAGCACTGGCACATATCCATGCCGTCTCCCAAGCCCTGGGCTTGCAGGAATGTAGACAGCCCTGCTCTGCTTCCGCTCACTGTGGATTTTGGAGGTTGTGGGATGGCTGAGTTTTGTAGGAGCTAGGGGAACTTTGTGCCAGCATGAGTAAAATGGAAAAGGAGACAGAAGTTAGAGGGGCAAAAAAATAAAGAGAGAAGAAAGTTCAGAGAAATGAGAACAAAATATTCACAACTGTATTACGGACTAGGAAGACAAAAGTCCAAATTAGTTACTAGCAAATGGGGAAATATTAGAAACACTAGAAATAGTGTCCCTGAGCAGCAAGAACACTTCCTCAGTTATCAAGCACAGCCTCCTGCTCTTATCCTGTCACAGATGAGTGTTACTAATTAGCTGCCATACAGTCTCTGTGTACCTTATTTTAACTTGACTTGAGCCAAAGGAAGGCAGAGTGGAGAGAAAGAGGAAAGCAAGGGCATCGCTCACAAGCCTGACTGGCATGAAGGGCAGCACTGTGCAGACAAGAGTCCTCCTTGGAGGCCCTGTACACTTTCCAGTTCATCCCATCCCAAACTCCCTACACCATGCAGAATTGCCTGCGTCAGCAGCTTTTTTGTTTCCTGCCTCCAGTCTTGTCCCAACACAGAACCAAGTGCATGAAATATCAACCCGGTCCTAGCTTGCCAAACCACCAGGCTTTTCCCCCTTCAAACCCTTCCTAAAAACTCATTCCAGGGTGACGTTGTCCAGCTCTGAGCCGATTGCCAGGATTTAATAATAAGAAGCTGCACACAGAACTTCAAGCCACAGTAACAACCAGGTTATTGCATGCCAAATTGTCAACCTAGACAAATGACCAAAATGACTGTCAGCTGCATGGACAGTGACTGTATTTTCCATAGATTGCAGCTAGTTCTGTTTGGTTCTTCTGCCCAAAACTATCTATGTCTGCCCTTCTGCATCTCATGCTCTCTGGAAACATGATTTTCTTTGGAGACAGTAATTTGTACCTTAGCTGGGAGAATGATAATGTGGATTCAGTAGCTTTTGAGAGTCTGGTCTTGATGGTATGACAAATTAAGTAAAGAGAAGAGACAAAACCATATTTCATTGCCATGTTGCTTTTTTTTCTTTTTGGTTGACAACAATGAAGGAGGGAAGTTTACCCTGTTGATATGAACTGCAAATAAAGTCTCAAGTCACCACTCTCCTGCATGCTTTAAAGGTCAATGAGTCCTCTGGAAGCTTGGCCCATAAAATGCAGTTAAGGGTTGACCAAAGACAGAAAGTGAATAACTCCGGCTTGCCACTGCTGGGTTGGAAGTGCAAAGCTCTTCTTATGCTGCATGGGCAACCACTGAAAAACTCCCCTTGACAGGAAAGAGCTCAATTTCAAACAAATAAAACCTGTACTGCAGAATAGAGGCAACATGACACCCTGAGCAACCCCTTCGCCAAGCGCGAGCTTGTCTTGCAGCAGAATAAACAGGAGGCACTGATGGTTTCCCAACACAGTCCGGAGTCCCACGACGTGATCTGGCAGTCAGGACAGTGAGAGGGAAGGCAGCTGGCAGGCAGCTTGCCTACAGCCTGGCAGGCTGATAACTGTGGTGGGTAGTCTACATCCACGTGAGCGGTCTCACAGACTTCTTTAGACTTTGAATATGGATTCCCTGCATGGGCCAACCCTGCTGGATAAACTTGCTGATATTTATTTCCCAAAAGTTGTTTTTAAGTAAAGAAGTGCCCAGAATTATTTGAGTAAATGTTTCTAGCAGGAGGTAAATTCAATTTGCTGTAGTTCAAAATATTATGCAGATTTCCATCTGTTTTCTTGCAATGGAAAAAACATAGTTCCAGTTTCTTAATCTATTCATAGTGCCACTCAGTTGTTCTCCTTGACTGATGACAAGTGTTTTTGACATTAATATCCTGGTTCTTAGATTCTGTTAATGTTATGAGTAAGTATTTGCAGAAAGCTAACCAAAAGTCTAGCTGAGAACAGATGCCTTAATTCTAATGGAAGAACTTCACCCTAACTCCTTTAAAGCCCATTTCTTTAAAGGCCACTTCTGAACCCGGATGCTTACCACTCCCCCGGTATGTTTTGTGCTTTCTCTGTCTCTTTGGCACACCATGCGTCAGAGACACAAGTTTTTAATTACCCCACCAGGCTTCCTCCCCTTCCTCCTGATAGTCATCACCCCTAACTTATGGTCTGTGATGATCTTGATCTTAGAGCAGCTAGATTTTACATGGGATATCAGGCATACCTTGCCAAGATGCATGCACACAATGTTTCACAGCATCTCTTAGGACCACAGTGTTTCTTCTGTACCCTTTCCAAAAGGCACCGCCTCCTCTTCAACAGACAATGAGCTTTTTTCTTGTTAGTGATGTTGGCAGGAGCTCTCAGTCAGAAGTTACTTAGATTTGCCACTGAGAAGACAAGCATTATTTATCCTCATAGTCCCTCTAACTTTATTCATCTGAGCATTGCCTTAGTAAGATATTCTCACAGTAAGTAACCATAATTATATGCTAAAACCACATATTATGCAATAACCCAGCCAAGAGCAAAAGTACAGAATGGAAAAGCAGTACAGGAGATGTATCGCTAAGCTGCCAGATAAGCAGCTTATATTCAGACAGGCATAATTAAAATTAGTTTTACTTCTGTAGGCAAAGAGTCACACTAACATTAATCTGGCAGTGTCAAAGCCTGTTGAGGGCCGGTCCAGCTTCCACTGGAGTCGGTGGCAAAGTTGCCCTGGGGGCAGGGTCAGCCCTTCCTCTGTCTGATGGTGATTATTACAATAATTACAATAAACTGCATTTATGGAAATTCATATCCTTACAATTGAAAAAGTTCAACACACCAATCCAGCAGGCAGCCCTTCCATTGTGGGTCTATAGCCAGGGCATTTTCTGATACCTGTTAAACTCACTGTACTCTGCTGAAGAAGAGAATTAATGAAACACTGTTTAAACCCATCTTCAAAAAATATAGCCTGTTTCCTTCCTCTTAAGTTTCTAAATGCTAGTAGTTTGTGAAGTCCGCATCTTATAAGTGCATATTATCTATAAAAATATTTCACTACACCTTTATTTAAAAGTCATATTAAATAAAACTACCCATGGTGTAAACCAGGTTGTTGCCTGTCTGGTCCTAACCTCTCTGTTCATGCGTGCCATTATGTGGAAAGTCCCTCTGTGTAAACAGCACTCTTTCTTTGTCATTTTCTTAATAGCAATAGTTTTGAAAGGGCTTTAAAAATGCCCCAAATATCATTCCAAACACTGGCCAACACTGATATTGCAGATCTACCTTGTGCTTCAGCCTCTGTTTGAAATCTCCATGGGACTTTTTATAAGGGCACTGGTTTTCCCCTGTGACTTTTATCAAAATTTCACTTTTCCTCCCCCTAGCTGCATCACCTGTGGATGCAGTGAAATAAGAATTCAACTGTGTGCTGTCAGGTGCTCTTGAAAAAGTTTGTTCACTGTTTTGTGAAGCAGTAATTGCTGAGCCTTGTGTTTATTTTTCACGAGAAAGCGAAGCTGTTATCTGTGTTAATGAGTGTTTTTAACCACAAATAATCACCTAAAATGTGCAGTCGTGTGTTTCTGCAAAGAAGGCATGTGCTAGTTGTGTGTAAATGAAATGAATGTCTGCATTTTGACATCTCACTCAGAATATAGTAATTATACTGAGTACAAAATAAAAATCTTAAACTAAGCTTGGTGACTGTATCAGGACACTAAGGAGTGGTTGTAGCTCAATTAATGGATTTGTCTACTATAGCTTAACTTTCTTTGTGCATGAAGACACAGGGAAATCCTAATAAAGAGGCAACTGGTAAATGTTCAATATGTTTAATACTTTGCTCCCTCATTTGGAGAACAAAGAGTTGCCTGTTTCATGTTACAGTTTTGGACAAAAGCAGGGCACAGAAATGTGTAATCTGCATTTTCTGAATAGTCAAGATCTGAAAGATGATTTCATGTCTCTAGCTCTTTTATGTTGGCATGCTAGCAAAACCTGACAAAAACAATCTAAAGCATATTTTTTTTTGCTAAAATTTGCAAACAGAATTAGAAATTTTCACAGTTTTGTTGTGTTTGTAATGCAATGAGAAGCATTGGCCTAGTCTGAACACAGGACTACCACCACGGAGCGTAAAATCGAACTAATCCTTTAAATCAGTATCAAATTGCTACTCCCATTTCCTGAGAGCCAGTCTAACAAACTGATGAATATGTAAGAGTTTCTGATATCCAATGAGAAATCCAACTGTATAAAAAGAATAAAAGGACGAAGGGAAGAGAGTCTAATTCATCTCAGGAAGCGGTTCCTGCTAATGTGATGAGGAAACTCCCACTGTGAACCGTGTCGCTTCCATCATGTGGGACCCCTCTGTGAGACCTTGCCATTTCGTAGCTTTGGAAAATTAACTGCAAAATTATTTTTCCTGATGGTTTTGACAAGGAAATGTGTTTTGTTTTATTCTGTAATGATCAGACTGACAGTCTTTCTGTAAATAATTCAAACAAAGACTCATAATGTATGACTATGCAATTCAGATCCAGAAATGTACACCAGTAACACTGGCAACAGAGAGAAATAAATGCTCATTACAGTGGGCAGTTCTAGTCAGATATGCCCTACATTTATTTAATTTTTAAAGAGAAGAGAGAGAATTATCTAAGGTTGGTGTGCATCTTATCTATTAATAGTTTGTTAGGTAACTGTCGCCTTTCTGCAAGTTTAATTTTTCTGACAGTGGTGGAAAATAGTGAAAACACAAAAAAGTGGGACATGTGCCATTACTTTCTAACAGAGCTAGTACCTTGCATTAATGTTCCTGGTTTTTGTCTGAATTCATTACTCTGTGCTGTTCTCACCTCCAGGCATGGGAATGGCTCATCTTTCTGACCTGAAAACGGTCTTGTGCTTTCTCCTAAAACCAGAAGAAGGCGTTAATACCTGAGCCCATGTTTCCTCCGGGGCCGGTGGTGGTGGCGGGGCCGGTGCCGGGCTGCTGGGGAGTGTGAGGTCCCTCATTTGGGGAAACGGCTTCCCCCTTTTCTGGCTCAGCTCTGCAGGGCAGCTCTGGCCCCCTGGCGCCTTCTCTCCTTTCACCTCCTTCTTCCCAGAGCAGGTTTTTCCTTCTTCTTTCTCAGTTCAAGGCCTCTTTTGCATTAACTTCTGCTCTCCACCACTTCTGTGCAAAAGCGTCCCTAAGGCCCTTGGTTTCCCGAGTCCTTTTAGCAATTTTTGGTGTAATGTCTGCGTGGCAAATATAGAAATTAGGACGGTTACGAGGCCACCTATTCCAAATCGGACAGCCGGAGGCCGGGCAACGGCCGTGGCCACGTTCCCTGCCCAGGAGCACAGAGCCCAGGGTGCGCGGGCACCCGCACCCCACATGCTCCTTGCGAGAGGCAGGCTCTGGGCTGCCCCCGGCCCCTCCGTGCGGGGAGCCCCCGCCCCGCGAGCCCAACAGCACCAGCTTCCCCCGGTGTCCTCAGCACCACCCCGCGGGGTTGCTCCTGGGGAGAGAAGGGAAGATTGCAAGGGACGCCCAGAGCTCCTCTGTGTGGCAGGGCCGAGGGAGCCGGCGCTGCCCAAGCACGGGAGGCGCAGGGATGCTTGTCACGGAAAAGGGATGCCTACCTGGAGGAGAGATGCGTAGCGGGGAGCCAGGAGAGATGCTTGCAGGGCAGGAGGAATGCATGCACGGAGGTGGGATGCGCACAGGGCAGGAGGTGGGACACACGCAGGACACGAGGGATGCCGGCAGGGGAGGGCAGGGGGGGGCAGCCCAGCGGCGGCCGGGACGGGGGCGCGCCCCGGCAGCGGCCGCAGCCCCGCCCCGCCCTGAGTGACTCCGCGCCCGCCTAATCGCCGCGCCGGGACCCCGTGATGTGCAGGCGGGCGGCCCAATCCGGCCGGGGCGGCGGGGCTGCGGCGCGCCGAGCGCGGGCAGCGGCGCTGGGGCACGGCTCGGCTCGGCACGGCGGCTCGGCGCGGCGCACCGGCGGTGAGTGCTCCGGGCAGCTCTGCCAGCGCGGCCCCAACTTGGGGAAAGTTTGGCGGCGCTCGCCCCGCCACCCGGGCGTGCGGCCGGCCCGGGCGGAGCATCCCGGCGGCGGGGCGGGAGGCGCCGCCCGGCTCCGCGGGGCCCGGCCCGGCCCTGGCCGCCGCCCGCCTCCGCTCCCGGGCGGCAGCCCCCGCGCCCCGGGGAGGGGGGTGGGGGTGGGGTGGGTGTCCCGGGGCGGGCGCGGAGCCCAGCGCGCACCGGTGCCCGCCGGGACGCGGAGTACGTGTCCGCGCTCCCGCCGCCCCTCCCCGCCCGCCCGCGGCGGTGAAACGGCACTTGTGTGATTCACCCCCGCGGGACGGTTCGCCCCGGGCTGAGCCGGGCCGCGGCGAGCCCCGGAGCGGGGCTTTGTGCGGGCTGCTGGAAGCGCCGCCGGGCAGGGGGGCAGGGGAGGGGAGGTGCCGCTTCCCGCCGCGGGCTCCCGCGGGGCCGCGCCGAAAAGGGGCTTCGGCTCGCGCTTACCCCTCTCCCGCGTGCAGGGTAGCGTTCGCGGCAGCAGAAAATCGTGAGGGAATTGGAGCCGGCTTCTCATCTAATTGAAGCGGTGATAAAGCGAACTAGCGGGACAGCTGTGTGGATTTATTTTTATACATCTCTAATTTGGGCCGGGAGAGGAAGTGTCACCCTGCTCCCCCGAACAATGGCTTCTTGTTGGGAGCCTGCGAAGGGAAGGGGAAGAGCAGGGAATTTTTCAGGAGGTGAAGCTTTAGGCTTTCCTTTGCATAGGAAAGGCTGGGGCATGCTGGTGCTGGCTGTAAGTGTTCGGATGGACAGCATCGAGTCCTGCCGGACTTGCTGTTACAGAGGTAACAAGCTGCAGGCATGACTCCTCTCCAGTTGTAAGTTTTTATCGAAGTGGAAGTAGTGGTGAGGCATGTGGATGGGGATCTAACCTCCAGTTAATGCTTCCTCGGGACAGGGGCTGCGTGCGTCTGCTCTGTAATAGCATTCATACCTTCAAGCAGAGCATCACTTGAACTCATGTATTTCTTTTCAGGAGAGCTGTTGGTATAGCTCTGAGCAAATGCCATTGAATCAGCCTCTGAGGTTGTTATTGCTGTTACACAATCCCAGTGGAATGCATGTGCACATGAGAGCTGGGCTTCCTGTTTTTGGTCAGTCTGTAGAAAAGACTATCAAAGATAATAGATATCTTGGATAAATTGCTTTTGCATGAGAACTTGGAGGCATTGTTCAACCAGTAACACTTGTGACTTCTCCAGTGAGTCTGGTAACCTGAGAAGAAAAACTCCTTAATGCTGGGAGTTTTGCTCAGAGTAACTTTAAAGACAACAGCTGGAACCTGGATATAAAGAGGGAATAGTTACAGAGATCAACATGTGTTAGTGCTGTGCATAATGACGGATAGAAATTCAATCTATTTTGAAAAGAAATCTTGTGCAGAGAGGAGCTGCTGGTAGTTTGTCAGTGGAGAGCAGTGTTTCAGAGGGATTAGTGGACACAAGGCGAGTCCCCTGGGTGCAATATTCTGTAGCTGATTCCTGCCCTGGGGGTGTCTGATGGGGTGTGTGCGTGCAGAGAACTTAAATTCCAGATCTGCTGGTTTACGTCTGAATAACTCTTTAAAAAAAAAAAATTATGTTATAAAATAATTTGCTAAGAGAAATCTTTTTGAAACACTGCTGTTAATCTTGCCAAAAGTTTAACAATTTGAGGATGTTGCTTGGTTGTAACCAAGCTCCTTTGAAGGAATTCTCTGCTTGTGAAAGATGAATTACTCATTCTTTGTCTGGGTTAAGAGATCATAATGTGATTACTAAACTCGGTTATTCAGTGCTAGATATAAAGAATGATGCCTAACCAGGGTCCTTGTTCTCTTATCAAAACTAATCTGGCCAAGTTTGTCCTCCTATAAAGCACAAACATCTCCCCAGATTAAAGAATGTCCAAAACTCCAGAAACCTATTTACTAGTCTTGGCTAGATTAGCTTCACAGTGGGGAGGGGTGTGGGGACTGACGACTTCATTAGGTATTCAGCTGATGGATGATCGGATTTGGGATAAATGTGGAGGATATCCTTCCCCTGGGGCTCCCTTACTGAATTCTCTGCTCTGGGTTTCAATTGTTGTGAGATTAAGATGGTGAGTGAAGGAATTGCAGCCTTCTTAAATGGGTTTGCTGCCGAATCCACTCATGTGGGATCTTCTAGTAACTCTTTCCTGTGTTTACTTGGCTCTCTAGTGCAGCAGATCAACTGGCTTTAGAGAAGTGGAAGCACAACAGTTCTGACTTGAAGGAAGCAAATGAGAGTGCTACTCAATGATTGATTGAAAAGGATGTTAGTAATTCAGTAACCTTGCTTAAGCAGCTGCCAGTGATCCAGGTGCTTTGTGAATAGCTTTATAGGTAAACTTCGTGTTGGAAGTACTGTCTCTGTATTTTGTGTAGTAAAACAGCACGTGCTCCACTTCTCAGAGCATCAGCGCAGGAGTTGCATTTGTGCTAATGTGTGTAGTGTATCAGGAGACGAGAGGTGCTTTTCTTTTTACATGATTGGCAGTGCATGCAGGGAGGGTGTGCCCATCACTTTTCTATATAGGTATTTTAATCCACTTCCTTATCAAAGTAGGTGATAGTGATCAGTTGTAAGTACACCTGATCACTTATGCAAGCTTCATTTAGCACTTGAGGTTGTCTTGGTGGTGATTTTTCAGGTGGTGGTAGTTTATTTGGTGATGTTCCCCAAGTACCCCCTACCTGTGTTCTTGGTGACCTCTTCTACGTAGCATTAAATGACAGGTGGTGAAACACAGAGTCTGGGTTTTCAGCAAAACCAAAGACCAAGTGAGTTTTCAGGTGGGGTTTTTTTTTTTCAGTGTTTCTTTTTTCCCCAGTGTTTTTTTTCTTTCTTTTTTCTTTCTTTGTTCTTTTCTTTTTTTCTTTCCTTAATGTTACAACGTTTTTAATCTCTTTCCTTCTTAAAATGCTGAGTGCTGTGGGTCCGAATCCTTTGAGGACATTTGTCCCTCTTTAGATACAGACCTGTAAGTTTGATTTGTTTTTTTATTTATTTTTGCATGTGAACTGCCTGTGGCAGAGATGGTAACGCAGTGCCTGGCCTGTTCGCGTTATTCCAGCACAGTTTCATATAGATCCAGCGGTGCCCTGCGAAGCGGTGTCCCAGCTCCCTAGCTGGTGTTCAAGGGTGGCTCCTGACCTGCCATGTTGGGAGGCAGGTTAATCCTGTGCAGGCACATGGTGATGCTTCTGGTTGAGAAGAGAGTTGGAAAGCAGATGTGGAGAAGGAAGGACAGAGATGTCAACTGCTACAGTGTTGCTTTGCAGTTTGCAGAAACAGGTGAAATGTTTGTGGCTACAACTTGGTTTTTATCTGTGTGCCACAGAGTAGCGATAAACAGCAAAAGCAACATGGTCTAAGTTGGTGTTTTGTTCGGGCTTTGAATACGACCCTTGGCTCCCTGTATGTTGAAGCAGTAATTCAGCACAGAAAAGCAGATTCTTATGTCTCAGTGCCAGCTGTTTAAACATGTGACTGACAAGCTATCACCCTGCATGGTGCAATAACAGATATTAATTTTTAACTTGTTAGTTACTACTGAGAAGTTCCTTGTTATATTGCAAATAGCCACAATAGCATGTGTTAATATTTATTAAGTAATTACTGACACTTGCATACTTAGTACTGTTTGAACTAGGTACTAATATGTATTAAGTATTCTGTGTATCTCTTTGGACACTGAGCTCATAGAGTAATTATAGTTGCTAATTACATCAAGAAAGCCAAGCATGAATCCAGAAACTTCTACAACCAGATCTGTGTGAAAGGTACAGTTAAATACTGAATTTAAAAAGTTTACCAAATAACCTTAATGCATGTGAGGAGCAAAATATTCCTGAATATATTTTCAAGTACACTGCAAAACTGAGACCAACTCTTTTAATGACAGTGATGCAAGGTTATATTAAATCAGTATTTGTTTGGTTACTCTAATGAATGTCACAACATCACCTTGCTTTTTGCTATCCCTGGTCTCTAAACCCTTTGACGGGTATCTGTTGACGTCTTTGCACGTACATTCTTGTTGGCACTTTGGGAATTGGATTATTGCACAAGCAGCAGTGGCTGTGTTTGTGGTGAGTAGGTCTCGGCTGAGCTCTGCCTGCAGTGCTGCTGGTGGCAGGGTACATGGAAGGACAGTTTCACCTCTAATCTTCCCAGAGAGTCACTCAGGCTCTAACACAGGACCAGCTTTCCCTGCTTGCACCGTTAAAGCCCTTTTTCATCCTGGAGGTACCTGTTACGCTTGGTGCTGGTAGATGGATAGGTGGGAAGGGTGAGAGGTGTGATCTCATGATTGAAGGCAGTTGGGTCGGTGGTCTAATATCTGGGCTCTGGGTGGTGTGGCTGGGAGAATTGATGCTAACTGGCCATCCTGGAGGTCCTCTGAGCAGCGGCAGCTCAGCTGCCAGTGACTGGGTGGCTGTAATCATGTTCAGCCGTGTGACTGCTGACCATGAATGCGCTACTGTTGTGTCCTCTGCTCCACACACTTGGGTTTGGGTGTTCATATGGGCATACTGTCTCTCTTGGATTTATTGTATGGCAGGGAATTAAAAGTAGGTACCCCAGAATGGTCAGTGCTGGGAGTGGGTATGGGGCGGGTGGCGCTCAGACACAGCAGCATTTAGTATAGCTTCAGTCTTGGCAGCTGCCTACTTCATACTCTTCAATGCTGAAGTTGTAGGTGACGGGTCAGGATTGTCCTGTCCGTCCTCACTAGTGTTTCCGGCCCTGGATGTTCTTCCTGCCTCTAGGTCAGTTTTTCCTGAAGTGGAAACTTCGATAATGCCTCTCCATCACGTTCTGTGCACGAAGTAGGAGATTTCTCACAGGCCATGCTGCAGCGGTCCAAGTGAATCTTGCAGCACAGAACGTGATGGAGAGCTGTTGTGTGCAGATCCCTTTCCTGAGTGACGGGCTAGGTTAGGTGTATATTTCTTCCACTTTACTAGCAAGCAATATGAGCCTGGCTGGATGGCATTGTAACACTGTGCCATCAGCATGGGGACAGGGAATCCCAGCTATCAGAAATCCTCCTGCACCGTCTCGCTGTGCTGCAGCTCCCAGCCCACCCAGTCTCCCTTGGTACATCTCATCTGCACCCAGGGTTGGATGTGCAGTGGCACTGAGTATGTGCTGCCTGTGGACAGAGGGGTGCCCACCCTTCTAATTGATGATCAAAGAGATTATTTGATTACAGCCAAAAGATGGGAATCGTGAGTGTGTGTGGCTGCAGAGCCCAACCTCGGGCAGTAGATGCTGTGTCTGAGATTTCAGGATCACACCAAATACCTGTGTGATAAGTTGTTGGTGTACCCTATGGGATCTGCCAGCCATGTAATGAGCAACCTGTCTTCTCGTACTGCCTGACCAAGAAAACATGATGAATTGACGGAGCTGGAAGACAGAAGTCTCTACTTAAAAGGGCTGCAGAGTGGGGGTGGGAGGAGAGGACATGCCCATCTGCTCTCTGCTAATACCGTGCTCTTTGATCTGGAGGTGGTGGCATTGGAGGTAATTGAGCTCTTCCCCGCAGTGGGCACGTGTGACATCAGTGCTGCTAACAGGCAGCTGCCCTGACAGCGGGGCTGCCTCCTTGGCCTGGCCTACCCTCTCCCAGCAGGTCTGTTCCCATCAGAGGGGTGTGGACCTCCCTGGACAGGGTGCTGAGCCGTGGTGGCCAGCGCCGTGCGTGGCCAGGGCACTCAGTCGCTGTGGCATCTGCCGGTCTCCTGGGAATATGTAGTCTGTTGGCTTTTTTGGTAATGGATTAAAAATGCCAAGAATGACAAGCAGGTCCTGTCTGGCCTGCTTGGAAGAATTATAATGTTTGTATCATCTAACACCTAGTGTTTCATGTCTGGGTTTTGTGGTTTAACGCTTGAGCTACTGAAGGCTAGTTTTGTCACTGGGGTTGTGAGTGGCATGATGATGAAGAGGTAGACTCCGTGTCCCCAGGAGAGTTGCTATCAGCAGAGACAGAGCTATGGAGAGCCATTCGTTCCCTTTTGTTTGTTTTGCTGTTTGATTCCTGTTAGTTTATCTCCACCTTTCAGCAGCTGTGAACCATGAGGGTGACCGCTGTCTGCAGAAATGCAGCATCCCTGGCAGGTGGGCTGCTTGCCTTAGGTCCCCTTCCTTGTGTCCCCCTGTGCGGGCAGGTCTGTGCTCTCCAGCGCCCTGTGCTGGGGGGTAAGCTGCGTGTTCCTGGGGGTGAATTAGCTCCTCCTGCAACACCCAGGCTGTCCCTGCAGGGCACAGCGGCCTGTGCACTACTGACATTTGGGAATCGGTATGGAAGAAGTGAAATAATTACTGGTGTGACATGCATCTGAGGATGTGGGGAGTAGGACAACTCTCTGAAATGGGAGCTCTGTTTAGGGCTGCTGCTGATTGCTCATGTCAATCCCCATGGACCAGATGCTTCTAACTAGTCTCCTTGTCTCATTTCCTTCTCTGAAATGCTTACAGCTGTTTCTTCTGCCTCTTCAGTAGGTTTTTTGTTCCTGCAAAGAGTGACAGCTCACAGATGCTGCTGGGAGTCCCCATTGCATAGCTGGGAAGAGAGACTATTACTGTGATCTTCAAGAGAAGCTAAGGTGTAGTATCTCTACAGGAAGCCTAATTTCTGATGTTTTGAAGTAAGCTTTTTGTTTCTTTTTTCTTTTTAAAGCTGAAAATAGTTTGCGGTCTCATTCACTGTTTCCCTGTCACATACTGAGAGATGGAAGCGAGAGCGCAGGTAGTTGGTGTTGTTACTTATGGGTGGAACAAGGGAGGAAGAAGTGATATTGGCCATGAACATATCTAGTGTTAAGAGGCATTCAGCATCCAGTCTTGCCGTTATGTTTATAAAATCTGGGTTGAACTTCAGTGTTATTTAAGTGTTGGCTTTTTTCCCAAGAAGTCCATAACTGAAATGGTAGCAGCGCTTGAGGTTCATCATTTCTGGTCCTCCACTTAGCCCAGTGTACCATTTCTTCTGTTTTGCCCTTTTTGCATTCTGCCAAAAGAAGCAATTGTAGACTTATGTAGCAGGGTTAATAATCCAGCCCTGGTCAGGTAAAGAGGGTGCTCTAGGGATGCTGATGCCTATGTGAGTGTTGCACAGTTTATGGATGGATGTTAAAGGGGCATCTGAACACAGTGAGAGAAGCTATATGTACCTTGTTTTAGGGCAATGACATGTGTACTGTAAGGAAGGGGGGGATTAATAAGTCAAAGCAAATGGTTGTGTTGGGTTGGCTTGAATGCCAAGTTGAGACAGTACCTGTAACAAATTAAATGTGGTATGTTTATGTAGGAAGTCTGTGTGATCTTGGGCTCATTTAGGTACTAAGGGCAGAAATGTTTTGTGTGCTCTTATTGGGTTGGATATCTGTTGGTCATAAACCCTAAATAACTAAAACTTCTCTTATTTTCCAATCCTCAGGTCACTTTGGTGACTCTGCTTTGCCATTTTTGCAGTCCCAGCATCACAAAAGAATAAGGTGTCTCAACAGCTGTTGCACTGCTGTCTGAGACAGGAAACCTTATTTTATAGGTGGTATGTCCATGGCTGGTGACCATTTCCCTGCCTTGTCCTCCCAAGGGTGTCTCTGTTGTGCAAGGAGTCACAGGTTGGCTCTTCCTCCTGTACAAAATATACTGGGGCTGTACTCAGCCCATGTTATAAATGATACTTTATAAACTGCTGTAGGAAATGGAAAATAAAGTAATCCTGATTTGTGTTCTCTTAGAGCCCTGTTCTTTAGACCAAAATACACAGGATAAGTCTGGCCCTTCCCTCTATTCACTTTTCATAGCCTCCTTTGTTTTTAATTTATATATCTTTTTATTCTAAATTCTTCCTATCCCCAAAATAGAACAGACATCAGCCTGCAAGCAAAGGTTGCCAGACATTGGTCTAGTGGATTATAGTGGCTTTCTGGCCTGGTTGGAGACTGAGCCCCACCCTACGTAGGCTTGGATTAAAAATAGCCTTTCTTTTCAGCAGGCTGAAAACTGTACACAACATGTTCAGATCTTGGTTTCTGGGCACTGGCAGCCACAGGAAGCCCTTCAGCTGTAAAAATACATCAGAAAACCTGTTTGCTGCTAATTAATCTGAAAGTGCGAAGGTGACTGGTGTCAGCTGAGTGTCTGACTGCCAGCCACGTAGTTATTGAGTAACGTTTTAGCCATGCTTCTTGCAGGACCTGAAAGAGTTGAAAACTGTAGACCACAGGTTCTGTAGTCCAGTGGCCTGGAAAGAGCCCATGGTCCATCCTTGTTAGTGGAGAGAGTTGGCTGGATGGGATGAAGAGATGAATGGATGCCGTATAGCTAAGCCTCGGGCAGGAAGCAGTCAAGGCCTTTTTTGATTCCTTAAATGCCTATCTTGGCTTAGGCAGTTGTTAAGAAAACACCGGCAGAAGCTCTTATGCTTCATTACCTATGATGGTAGCACCTTAGAGCAATAGCAAGGTGTCTCATGGGTAGCAGGAGGACCCAGAGGCTCTGTGCTCTGGGGGGAGTGTTTGGGGAAGAAGCGGTTCCCAAGTGGGAGGTGCTTTCATGGAGGAAGGTCCAGCAGATATGCAGATCACTAGCTCTAGGAAGGAAGGACAGAGGTCTGGCCAGCTGAAAATTAAGGCAAGTGCTTCCTATGACTACTCTGCTGCCTGGGTGTATGAGCTTGGCAGGGAGTTGGGTAAAAAAGGGCTGATTTGATGGCTGGAGGCCATGCATTGAAGGGGAGATAGCAATCCTGGCCTAAAAACACAGCCTTTTATTTTTTTGCCTTCATGTTGACCAGCTTTTTGATGCCAGGCAAAAAGAACAGCAACATTTGGGGCTGCACTAGACATTAGGCTGCCAGTTTAAATATGTCCCAGCTCAAGTACTGTGGGGAGAAGTACAAGGGCCAGGAGGCTGCGTTTGCCCCACAGCCTCCGGTTCAGTGCTGTCTGTCCAGACCTGAGCTGCACACTCCTCTCTTATAAAACAGAAAAAAACATTAAGGGCAAGAGGTTTACCAGCGTTTGGTGTGGTGACCTCATTCTCAGACTGATCACTGGAAAAGCCAAGCCTCTAAACCAAGACTTCTCAGGCAAGTCAGAACGGTTGGCCATGGGATAGCACAAGGGAAGAGTCGAGTGACTCCTTGCTCTGGGCATCTGTTTTCTGCCTCATGAACCTCAACTGTTGACTTCTTGCGTTGTTTAATTTGTTTTCCACTGTCCTTGGCCATGGTTGTGTGAGGCAGCAAGTTGTTTTACAGGGTGGTAGAAAATGCCAGCAGGCTCCTGCCTGCTCTGTGGGGGAAGGAAGCATGCGATCCATCCGGGATGTGGAAGCAGGTGGTGCTGCCTAGCTATTGAAGCCATAAGCCTTCAAGCAACTGAAGCTGTAAGCTTAGCCATAGACCTCTATGGCTGTTTAGGGCTGGGCTGGGAATAAATGAACAGGGGAGCATGATGGGAGGAGGGCAGGGAGTGTCTGCTCATTGTCTGTTCCGTGTCTGTTTGCAACTAGCATGCTTTGTGGCCCTGGAATGGTTTACGTGACCTTGTTGATCAAGTGTCTCACTGAAATGCCTTTTTCTCTTCAATTTTTGTAGACTCTGCCTTGGCCTGTTCAGTTTCAGGTTTTTCTATTCTAGACTAGACTGTAAAAAAAACTTTAAAATGTGAAATATTGTGTCTTATGAAACTGCTGTAAACAGTCATGAAACTTGCTGTAGAAAGACACTAGAAGGATTTTGATTCTCCCAAAGCCTAGGGACAGAGTCTTCGGCCATTGTCTCACTCAGTTGCATGTTTTTATTTCAGCTGTGAGTCAAGGGACTATTTGTTCATATCTCAAATTCTTAACTGCAGGAGTCAGTTCTTCCCACTTTGTCTTTATTACAGCGTTTCCTCTAGGAAAAGCGAACTTTTCTTGCAGAAAAAAAGCTAACTAGGCTGCTTTTTAAAATTGTATAAATACAGGAACTTAAGCAAGGCAATGTGAACCCTTGCCCACTGCAGGGTCAGGTCAAGACAAGGAAAAGCCTGCAAAACGCCAAACTGTGAAACAAGGACAAAGAAGCAAATCTGGTACTCTGGGAGATGAGACAGGCTGAATAACATCAGAAGTGCTGCTGTCCTGTATCAGTGTTTCCAGTATCAGGTGCTGAATGAGGTGGTGATTCAGGGAGATCCTGTGTTTTACAGGAGGTGTCAGTGACCGCTGGTGCAGTACCTGGGGAGGGCTCGCCCCCGGGGTGCAGTAGGTAATCCTGCCCCTGACCCAGGTCCTGTTAGTGCAGCTTCTGCCAGAGCTTTGTTTGCTAGAACTGCTTCTGTTGCCTGAGCTCCAGATGACGGGGAGACTGTCTTGCTAGGGAGGAAAAAAAAAAAAAGAATTAATTGCAGAGCTCTAGGGACATCCTCTTGGATTCCTGCTGAAATTGTTTTGCCTCACTGAGATGGTGTGAAGTGAAGCCTAAGAAATATCCTCTTTGTTTTCCTTTGCCTTTTTTCTGAAGATCAACATATGAAAAGTATTTTGATACTAGAAGGAAAATAGGAAGGAGTGTGATTCTACCATCAATTTATATATATGGGACTGATTTTTTGCCAATATATTAGGGATTAAATTAGGGCTTTCCAGAGATGAATGCATGAGATGTTTAAAATGCAAGTTGAAGACCTTGGATGACAGAAGCTTGCAGGGTCTCTGGATTAGATGGAAGGCCATGTGCAGTGGGTTGTTACTGAAACAAGGTTGCACAGTCACCTGTGTGCCATTTACACTTTCTTCCCTGCCTGTTGTCCTGTAATCTGAAAAAATATAGCTAAAGTCCTGCTTTTCTATATGCTCTTTCCCTCAAAGTATCTTTGCAGCTTGGCATTGCAGGAGCTGACTGGTGAGTGAGGTGTGATCCTGCTTCTGCATGCTGGAAGTAGCACATAACTCTCTGCATTGCTAGTGCCAGAAATCGTGGCTACCGGTGATGCAGTTTGTGTCAACGCAGAGTGGTGAGATAAGTGTTTTTGCTTCACGAGAGCATCCCACCTCTGATGTACCCATTAGCCTCCAATGGGAACCGGAGGCTGGAGCACTTTGGGTCAGGGTATTTGTAGCAATGTGAGTGCCTCTTCCTAAATTTGATCAGGTTTGGAGGGTTTTTTTTAATGTTTGTGTTGGCCTTTGCCCCAGTAACGTTGCTAGTGTACACGACACTGTCCCAGCCCTTACCACAGAAGCCCACCGTGCCAGGACTTCTGCTCAATGGGCTGTGCTCAAACAGGGGAGGGGGATTGCTGATCTGCTTCTCACACTCCAATGTGTGTCTCTCCAATGCTACAGTGTAGAAGTGTCTTCCTCTACTTTCACAAACAGTAGGACTGAACTCGCTGCCTTTGACTCTGCCCTGCTGCGAAGGATGGGGGTCGTGGATGAGGTCCCATGCGTTTTCACAGCCGCTGTCCCTGTTTTTCTGGGAGAGCTCAGCAAAGCCCCTCCCAGCAGGCAAAGCTGCTGGGCGAGCACCAAAGGTCTCAGCGTGTCCAGAACAGTGCTACCCAAGTGGAAACTTGAATTTGAGCTACCCACCCCTGTAATTGGCATTCATATTTTGTGAAGCACTGCTCCAGCAGGGTCACTTGCTAAACAAGGTCTGAACGGTAATAAATCCCGGGTCCTTGTTTATGCTGCTATCGCAATCTTGTGCTCCTTCCTGCTCATCAGCCGGGAAGGGTCTGCGGAGTGTTGTTTGGGTTTGGAGCAGGGCTGTGGTTTTGAGATTCCAGGATGCTGAGTGTCGTCCCGGGGACAGGCTTGGATGTTCTTCTGCCTTGGAGCCTCTGCAGCGGGACGCTAATGAGCGGGCTGATAACTCCAGCCTGTTGCTGTTTTCCTTGGGTTAAAACAGTGTTTGCCTTCTGCTGTAACTGCTGAGCAGCTGTGGTGCTATACATGTATATATATTCCACTATAAATCTTGTAGTTAAACATTTCCAGCATAGAACAAGGTGCTTGTCTCCAGCTGGTCACAGAAATAAAGGAAGTGAGTTCCAAAGCAATATTGCTATTATCTCTTTCTTCCTGAATTCGGCACAAAATTGTTCGTCTCCAAGAATGGATTGTGAGGACTTTATTTTAAGGAATACATAGGGTGTTTGTAGGTGTATGTAGTTATCCTGTTATGATTGGTACTGTGCAGACAAGCAGGGAGAAGGTTGGCCCCTGCTTTTAAGAATTGTTTCTAAGATAGCAACACTTTGAAGGAGGTCAAGAGAGAACAAATGGAACTATATTTACAAATCTGTTCATGTTCTCAGTGCTCCTGGAATTAATAAGCAAGTTTCTGAATCCCGACTTAAGTAGAATTTACTTTTCCGTAAGGAGAGAGGGTAAACTGGGCCTTCTAAAAACTGAAAATATTTTGAATAAGTGGCCTTAATGTTTGACCTAATCTTTAGCCTGTTTCTTTCCGCACTGTTTGGCGGAGGTTGGGACTAAGCCTTGGGGACACAGATGGGAGGTTCCAGTGCAACCCTGCCCCTGCCCTTCTGTTGCCCACCCCTTTGTAACATTCTTGTTGATCTAATTTCCAGCTGGGCTCTTGCCACTGTTTTATGTAAACCAAATGCTCAAGCAAAGGCAGCATAGTCAGATTTCTTGTTGAAAACTTGAAAAACTTACCTTGCTTTTGCCCAGCTAAGAAGCTTTCAGAAGTTACTGTAGGTCTCCTGGATGGATGGTTATGGGAGTACCCAGCCTACTTTAGTTAGATCGATTGCCAATGGCAAGACTTTTTCTGCATACCCTTTTTCTGGGTTATATAGGGTTGTTTTAGTTGGTCCCTTTACTCCCTGTCTTCTGAAGGTCTATATAAAGAGGTCTTTGAAAGCCATGAAATGGAGTAAGATTCTACCCTGTACTAATGGCCTTGAAACCCCCTGTTATGCAAAAGCCTTTACAACCAGTACTGGTCAATAATTCACTTTAGCAATTAAGGCTTTGTGCATTGGGTTGATATCAGCTTGGCACATAGCAAGGTATTGCACTTTCTTTTAGTGCATTGCCCTTTCACATGTAACACTCATAGCTAACATTCTTGATCAGCAAGTGGACCTCTTTGGTATAATCCATGTTGTACCTTGTGGTATTATTGCTCCCAGCTATAGATCTTCCCCTGCTTTCTGAGCTGGGAGCAATAATTGCTTTTTGCCTTCTATCAAATAGCATGCCTTGCTTATATAGGATCTGTAGATTTTTTTTTTTTTAAATACTAATTCATAAAGCATTGAACTCAGCAGCAGCAACAGACTTGAGAGTATAACATCTGCAGTCAAAGCAAAGACTGGCTTCACAGCACAGAGATCAGTCTGCTACTAGTAGCTGTCTTTTATGGGCTGGAAAATGTGAGACAGCTTACTAATAGTGTAATGAGCTGTATGGTGAAGATTGCACTCTAGGGACCTGAACACTATGGGTGACAACTTGCAGTGTATATGTGAGTAGTAATCTAGCTCTATCTCACCTTTCTACACATCTGAAAAGAGTGCAATAGTTGTGGGAGCACCTGAAGTTAGCCTTTCCAGCAGGTCCGTCATACAGAAAAATCTTCTGTTGGGGTCTGAGACAAAGGGAGCAGTTAGGGCGGAAGCCAACAAATGCAGGCACAAGCTAAATACCAGGAAAAGCTTCAAGGTCCCTTGAGATGAGATTCTGGACTAGTTCAACACAGCTGAATTTGTAGGCCCACTTGCACATGAGCTGTGTGCTAAAATCTTCTACCTCCAGCATCTGGCAGGGCACCCGGATGAGATACCAGTGACTCCTTAAAGATTGGCTGAGGCTGGGCTGGGTGTATGGGCTCCTCTGTGACTACCAGCTTTGCCTTGACTCCCCAGCACTGAAACCTTCCCGATAGTGTGAGGTCACCCGCAGAGGAGGTGTGTGGGACTGAAGAGCCACCCAGTGGCAGTCTCCCACAGCCTCCCCACTCACCAACAGCAGTTTGCAGCAGACTGGTCTGGACAGTGGTCGACAGTTGGCTAAATGTCTGTTTGCTGGGTGGAGGAGGCTGTGACTGCAGTGGTGTAACCTCTTCTTCCATACAGGTGGAAGATACTAAGCAGTCTCTGACCTCTGGTTCTGCATAATTGCTAGTCTTGCCACGGTCCATGGATTTATTTTTCAAGCCACATCCTTTTTGCTGTTGTAATCTTATTTTGAAGATTATACCAATTTTATTAGCTATCTAATAGGCTGCTTCTGCAGGCAAGTCACTGGTGGCGCTTGGCATTAGAGATAGCTCTTGTTTGCTGTTGAATTTTAAATCAAAATGAGGTATAGGGCTTGGCTTTGGTAATAGTATTTATGTGTTAGTATTTGGAAAGTGAGTTTCCTCAGGGGAAAAGTCTGGCTCGGGTATCTGAAAACTTTGCAGAGCTGTTGCTGCTGCTCGGGCTGCAGAGTATTTATCATTGACAGAATGTGAAAAGGCTTATGACAGACTTTTGTATGAAAATATGAACCTCTTGTGAACAAATCTGTATTCTTATTTGTATTGTGGTACGATCTGCAGTTAAGATTGTGTTTTGGTGTCTTTTAAAACTTTTTTTTCTGCATGTCAAAAGACCTTAGTACAGAGGACTACATTCCTATTAAATTGCAGCTTTTACAAATTAATCTGAAGTTTATTCCATGAGAACGCAGTCCATGTGAATGGTTTATACTTCTCAGTTGTGAATGTGTCTAAACTGGGTGTTGCCAGAAAATGGATCAGAAATGTCGGGCATTTCCCTGAGCAGTGACTTAAGGTGGATAGTTGTATAGAATATCTTCTCCAGGTGAGCAGAGGATTGCTTAAGACATCTCACGGACTAGCCTGGGTGATGGACAGACCTGGCAGCTAAGGTGAAAGATGGAAAGGTATGTTTGTGCCTGCAAGACCCTCCTACCAGACCTAGTACCACCTTTTCTCCAGTGGCCTGGTCTGTGGTATGGCTGAGGTGGTCTAACTGGGGTGCTGTGCAAGAGTGGTCCCTCTCTGCTCTGCCCCTCCTTCCCTGTGCTGATGCCCATTTGACCCCACAGCGACCTGGGGTGGGGGGACTGAAATGCCAAGGAGGAGGAGAGGGACAGGGTGGCCTTTGGGTGGTGGCCTGCAGTGATGTCTGCCCTACTTGGGTGCAGTTTTACTGTGTATCCAGGTCACTCCTCTTTGTACTATTTGGTCTTCATCAGCCTTTACCTCAAGCCATTGTAATCACCCAAAGAAAAGTGTTTTCTTTAGGGTGTGATAGGTACAAGGTGCTCGTCATAGTGGGTTAGGTGATGCTGCAAAACTGGCTTAAAAATATTCTCTACACCAAGTTCCTTCCTGTGGCCTCTGTTTTGGCTCAAAGAAGAGGTAGCAGAAAGGATGGGAAAGTGCCTCAGAACTGATGGTGCCCTGCTGAGGCCTGAGACCTGCCTGCAGGACTGACCGGAGCAAACCCCAATGGTACCACAAACCCCTACAGCATTTTCAGTGCTGGCTTCTGCCCTGGGAAGTGCAGGAGATCTGGCAACTGCTTTTCCAGTGAAAGTGGAGAAAGGATTCGAAAGTCATCTTCAGTTTCTCTCTCCCTTTACAAAAAACCCCACCCAACCCTACACTCTGCATTGCCCATGATCTCAAGGGAATAGCTTGATCATTTTTTTTCCATGTATCCCTTCTCCACACCCACCTTTTGTGTCTTTTGAATTTAATAAAGTGGGTGACTCAGTACTAAATATAAAGTCTGTTTCCGGCATCATCTGCCCGTGGCTCATTTCCTGAGCCGACATCAGTGGAGCCTCCGATTTCCTTATGAAATAGCGAGACATGAGGTACCCTTTGCACAGTGTTCTGGGCATACTTGCTGACTTCTTCGGTGATTGCATGGCTCCCTGCTTTGAGCTGTGAATAACTAGACAGTTAATTGCTAAGATGAGCACTGTTGGAGCACAGGGTAAGTCAGGCGAGTCCTCGGATCTGTTTTGCACTGCAAAAATCACACTCTAGTTTGCAAATGTTTTTTAAATAAAGACTAACTTTCAGTCCCTACCGTGTATGCAAGTTTTTTATTAAATAAGCATGAGCCTGACTGATGTTTTGCTTTCTTCCTGATGACAGGCTTGCTGAAAGAGATGGGAAATCTGGCAAAGATGGATTTTTTTCTTCTTTAAAATGACTGATAAATTCAGGAGTTAAGGTCAAATGCTTGCTCCTCAGTTGTCAAACTCTTCGATAACTGTTTACATTGGTGGAATGCACTCTGCAGTTGGTTGCAACTGAAGGTGAAAGCAAGAAGCATGTAAAACCTCAATTTGCATTAAAAAGCATAGGGGGGAGTGCTTCTATGCATCTGTGCATAATTTCATTAAAATCCTTATCTTTAAAAGAGAATGTGGACAGAACTGGAGGAGGAGGGCCTATGGTAAATGGTTACTGATCCCAGTCTGAAATGGGATGGTGGCTGCTGGCCACTCAGCTTTGATCTCTAAAGCCCTGGCTCATAAAGTGTGGTGTTTTCTTTCTGATAGAGAAGACTATTTAGGTTACCTGGTTTCTCTTTCAGCTAGTTACTCTTTTGGCCCTGACTGTCCCATGTCCCCCGCCCTCCCAGGAGGGGGGATGCTTCTGGAAATGCTTGATATGCAGCACCAGAGCTGGCAGGGCCAGGCGGAAGCAGGAGGATGAGCCACCTTTGCGGCTCCTTGGAGGGGCTGAGCCACCTTTGCGGCTCCTTGGAGGGGCTGAGCCACCTTTGCGGCTCCTTGGAGGGGCTGAGCCACCTTTGCGGCTCCTTGGAGGGGCTGAGCCACCTTTGCGGCTCCTTGGAGGCCCACCAAGGTCTGCTGATGCTCTGCTCATTCTGGGATTTCCTGGGGCTGGTGTGGCCCAGCCCTCTGGCCATGGGAGTTTCTCTAGCATGGGGATGCTGGAGGGGACCAGCATGCCCTACACCCCCTTGGCTGGATGACTGTGGAGCTGACTATATCTAAGCAAACAGCTTTGTTTTAGGCAGGAGCTAGAGGTGCCTGCAGGCAAAACCCTTCCTACAAATCACTAGGGCTGATGTAGCATGCCCAGGAATTTGGGTATTGCCATGGGTTTCATTAGTTGTCTCGTACAGCTTCTAATATTAGCATGGCATCTCTTGGCACTGCTGTCTAGGGGTGGAAGAGGCTACTTCTGCAGTAGGCAGGAAAGCTTGGTGTCCAGGAGCAGGTAGTTGTCCTCTCTTGGCCGGTGGGACTTGCTGGGGAGGGCTGTGGGGCTGCACAGCCCGCTGTAGCCAAAGGCCAGCACATTGGATGTGCTCCCCTCCTCCCCCAGAGCTGTGCCAGAAGGTCTGTTCGTGAGGGTGTGGTGAGAGGAGAGGGACAAGGCAACTCCTGGATTTACCCTCTCTGTTCCCTCACCACCTGGAAGACAGTGGCTGCTGCTCCCACAGCCGTCATTCAGTAACCTCTGGAGGGCAAATATGTATTAGTGGTCTCCCAGTGAAACTTGGCAGCTGGAGCTGGGGAGAGATGTGTCCTTGTGCAACTATGTGCTGGAGGGATCCTGTCAGTGCCACAAGTCCTTCTTGTGCGTAAACCTCTGTCCTGCCGCTCCATGCAGGGGAGCGGGCATGTTACCTGAGCGGAGTAACTTCTGAGCGCCTCTGGTGTCTGTTCTTCCCTAAAAGGCTTTCTTAAAGAGGGAGGAAGAGGAAAATATGCTGGTATACTGGCTTGACTGTAAAACTTCCTATTTTGGAAGAGTGTGGGGAGCAGATCAGCTGTGCTCGAGGAAGCGGACTGGGAGTGCCCAGGGAGCTGCGTGTCCGCTGCCAGCCACCACCACACCCCAGTGCGGCGAGTCTCGGGGCATGACGCGGAGATGAGTGGTGCTGGCACTGTCAAAGTGCTATTTTAGGTTTGAGGGTAATTGCAGGTTGGACCAACAGGACTGGATTTGAAGTATTCAGAGAGCAGAGTGCTCTTAAAGCTGTGGAAAAACTGGCTATCGCTGATCCTTTGCAAATGTGGAAGATGGGTGTTTCACATGCACGCAGTGTGCATCAGTTGGACTTCTCCTGACGGTGGAGCCACTGAGGATCTGTGCTGCCTGATGGCAGTGGGTAGCAATGCCCTTCCCCTCCTGGCAGAGGGAAGGGTAACAGCTGTTACACTTACCTGGAAAAGGAAAAGTAGAGCGGAGGTTCGAAGACCCAAGGGCTGGTAGCTTTTAGGTGTCTGCCTCTGCACCGTGAATCTGCCATCTGCACGCCTGCAGGTGCTGCTTTTCTATCCTAGTGACACAGATGCCAGAGGCAAGAAGAGGTTTTTCTTTTCCCTCCCAAAAGCAGGCATTGCTCCTGCAATGGCTTTCCTGTTGATAGAAGTCACAACATAGTTTGAGAGCTGGGCTTTGGCATGCTCTCCCCAGGACCTGTTAAGCCCCAAAGCCTCAGCACTTCCTAAACCTTACAGGATGAATTTATACTGTACAATGTGCTTACGCATAGAGTGAAAAGTGGAGGGACTAAACTTCCTGCAGTAAGTTGCTTCAATTTTGTTGCATGTTTACCCCAAGACGTTCTGGGCTGGACACAGTGGCTGGTTTGGATCAGAGCAGCTAGGTGGGCTCCTTGCGCCCAGGCGCTGATGTGATGCTGAAGCCAGTTGCTCGTGCAGGTTGGAGCAGTGTCTCCTAAACTCAGTGTGATGCACAGGGAACCTGATCTTGGTGGAGTATAAAAGTGTTTTTCAAGCCAACGTCTTTCTTTTAAGTTGTAGCTGCAATTCTGGGCATAAAAACCTCTATTTTTGTTTCTATTATATTTACCATGCTGAGGAAGCAGGCAGGTTGTGGGTTTGGGGTTGGGTGTTTTGATTTATTTTTTTTTAATACCTCTTTTGCAACTTCACAGCTGGAAGCTAAATTTTCAGGTGATACCCAAGAAATGGGACCAGGCAATGACTCACTTTCCTGGCTGATGATGTTTTTAAAAAGAAACAAAAAATTCCCAGTAACACTATTGGTCAAGTATTTTTAATTTTTAGAATGGTCACAGGTTCTTCAAATCCTTCACTAATTCAAGTATTGTGTTTATTAGTCAGTGACATCCTTTCCTTTTAGCTATGGGAGGGCTTAAACGTTACAGACTTACAGGAATAAAACTTTCTGAAATGTGATGATAGTTTGGAAATCCTGTTTAACCTTTTTTGGTGATTGATTCTGCTCCTGTGCATTGCATCAGCAACAACATAGTACATGATGTTTCTGATGCTTTTATCTTCCTGGTCGGTAGCAGATGTCTGTCTGCGTTTCCTCTAGAGCAGGCAGGGTTAATTGTTGAGGTAATGCAATATATTACAGTATGGACTATTATAATCTGTATACTACAGGTGGACTTTGTTTTTTTGAGTAACTGTGGGGTGAAATAGCAGGCAGTATCTTCCTTCAGTGTGCACTGAGGCCAAATAGGTCTGGATCTTCATTGCCCTGTTTTTGAGCCTCTGGTGATTTTGAAGACATCCATAAAATAAGTACACAAAAATACAAGCTCTGTGTTGCTTTTTGGCTGGACAAGCAGAGAGCTAGCAATGAAAAATGCGTTTAATTTAAAACATTAAAGGTAAAACTGTTCTTTTTATTTTAAATAATAAAAAAGTTTGCTTACCTAAAAGCTTTATATCTTACTGCCTCCTGTTCCCAAGTGCCAAGCAATAAAAGAACAAAAGCTCGTTGTTGAGGGAGGACCCCCCCATCCCTGCTCCGTACGTATGTGATGCTTTGAGCCGCCTGTCCCTTAGCCTTTCTAAAGCATCTTTTTGCGACGTGACCACATCCCTTCTGTGGCTCTTGGGAAGCGACCTCCCATTTGCTGGGCGGGGATGGTGGGAGGAATGCTGGCTGTCCAGATCCTTGCTGTAGGCGTGGGAGACGCTTCAGTGCTCGGGCCAGGCGAGGGAGCGATTTGCCTTCCCCAAGAGGAGGAAAGGTAAGGGTGTCTCATGCTGTGGGCTGACGTTAGGGTGCCGCTTGCGCTGCTGGCTCTGCTCAGGGTTCTGGCTGGCTGTGCAGGTGCAAGCACATACCAGAGGCTGCCCAGCAAGGGCTTGTTTTGCTTTTATTTTCTCTGCAAAATGTCTAGCGATTCCTAATGCTGTAGTAGATAAATGAATATAGCTCTAGGCAGAACAAAAATATTAATTTTGGGTTTTAATGCGGTTTAAATTTGGTATTTATCTGTGCACCTGACTAAGCAGCGCATGCGAACAGAGCAGCAGCAAGTGCCGTGACTGACTTTGCATCACCAAGTATTTAATTTTTCAAGTGAAGACTGAGGGTGTGCCTTCCCAGAAATCTCAGTCTGGGGCACATCTTTCGCCATCTCAGTCCGCAGCAGGCTTTTAAAAAGCAGAACTGCTTAAACTTGCATGTTAGAAGTGTTAAATATTTAAATGTTTGCCTTGCAGAAAGTGTGAGGAGCTCTGACTACTTTTGGGAAATGGCTGTAGGCTGCTAGCTGCGGTGGCTACCCAACTTTCTGGGGTCTTTTCCCTGGGGAGGCTGGGTTCCAAGTGCTGCTTTGCTGTTCTGGGACGAATGGCATGTGGCATCACAGCCTGGCAGAAGTTTGCTTCCAAACTGAGGAGCTTATCTTGCGTGCTATGTTTTCTAGTGAAGGCTGGCTATGCTTGATGCTGGAAGCCAGCGTAGACCCTCTCCAAATGCTTTAGCAGTTACTACTGGCTAAAACACTTGTATATCAAGTACTTCCAAGTATTGGACTGAAATGCTGATTTTTTTATTTTTTGTGTTGAAGTACTTAACATGCCTGAAAACCTGTAAAACACATCTAGTGTGGCTTCATGTCCTGATTTTGTTTATACTGAATGTGTTGCTCTGAGGTTTTGCTTAGTTTTATTTTACTCTTACCCTGCATTTATTCTGTAAAACATCTGGCTGTAAAGAGTGATTTCCACAGCTGGAGGACTTTGACACCCTCCTGAAATATGGAGTAGTGGTGAGGTGGTGTGCTATTTACAGTGCACACATCTCTCTAACCATTACATCTGTCCTAAGGGTATCGGGCACTGGCTGAGCTGCTAAACTGAGGGAAGAGGAGGCGGCAGCAGCAAAGCAGCATGAAGGGACCTGCCGAGAAGTTAGTGGTCAGCTCCAGGAGTGCTAGATGAATCTTGGAGATCCTGCCTGGCCTTGAAACCTGCTAATCAGGGTGCATTTTGCAGAGGTTATTAATGCTTGTCCAAAATCAAAGAGTCACGGAGTAGAGCCTGCCTGATCCTGGACTGGCGACTGCTACCTTTTGCTCCCTGTTGCTCCTCCCTGTAGTAAGTTAAATTGTAGTAAACTGTAGGGAACACCCTGCTGTCAGAGTAAACGTGACTTCACTCTCATTGCAGCCTCCTGGGAGGCAAAGACAGCAGCTCTCCTGCTCTTCTGTTTCACATTAATCTTTGAGAATATTTCTGGTTTTGTTAAGGGTAGATAGGGTCTGTACCATCTTCTCTAGAGAAAACAAGTGCTGAATTTACAGAGTTTTTTCTAATTCCAGAAGCTGCTAGGACAGCTATGCAGTGACACTGATTTATTGCCGTCTAGTGTTGCTTTCTTGCTCTGAATCAAATTATTTTGACTACTTTCCCTTTTTCTCAAGTGCTTTCTAAACAAGATTACAGGCAGTGGGGGAAGGATGGAAAAAGGCTTTTATTTTTATCAGTACCTCTTTCTAGTAAGGGAGCAGTTACTGAAATTACTGGGTTTTAAGAGATTTTTGAAACATAATTCCAATGCTTAGAGTATAGTTTGTAGTTTCTACTGTTTTGTTTCTTATTTAAGAAAACATTCATTGACAATACTTCCCTGAATGTTTATCATCTGGGCAGCAGTCACCAGGTGCCTGGGATTTCAGCCCTGGCTGTGCCGTCTCAGGCCAGCTCTGTTTATCTTCAAACTCATAAAATGGTCTGCAAAATAGCTTGACCACAACTGCACCTTCCAAAAGGTTGCATGAAACCCACTCTCCCAAAATTAATTGCTGAAACTCGCTATTGTTCAGCTCACCAGGGATTGGCACCATCATGCTGGGTGTTTGGCTTGCAGGAGCTTGTTTGCTGGCATTGAATAAGCAGTGACTGTACTGTGATTTAATTTAGGGATCGGGTTGATTCCCCCACCTGGGTGGGTGGGAGGTTCAACAGACTGAGTAATGCTTCTTGCTTTATCATGGCATATTGAATATCAGCCACTTTACCTGCCAAGCAAAGGCGCTACCTGAGAGCAGGGGCTGGGGGTGCTGGGGGGATGGAAACAGGTCTGGTCTTCATGGCCTTGACTCCCTTCAGCCTTTGAACGGCTTTATCCAGCTGCTGGGGGCTAGGGCACAGGCTGAGGTCTGCAGCTCACCCTTGTAAGGAACTGGCCTCCTTTAGGGCTGGATATTGGGAAACCAAGAGACACATGCTTAAAGTATGTTGAGGGTAACCTGCAGGTCTCAGCAAGCAGGTCCGAATCGCTTCTGGGGAAGGAAATTAGCACTGATTCAGCCTCATGATCCTCATCCTCCTTGGTTATGTGGGCAGGGAACCCATTGGCTTTCCCACCACTGCTCCGAGAGTCCTGTCATAAAATGAGGGGCAACTTATGCCAAGTTTTGTGATGGGTGGTAAGAGGTGGGTCCTTTTTTGAAGTCATTTATGGTTAAGATACAGAATGAGCAGAAGGAAGGGTTTAATGCTGCTCTTTATCTGGGGCGGGCTATGCAAGAATAAGAATTACTATCAGCATAAGAGTTTCCTGAGAGGCTAGCGTGATTTTTCTGTGCCTGAGCCAGGAATTTAAATTAAGCCTTCTGAGTCTCAGTCCATTAGCTGACATCTGACCCCCTCCCCCTGCCTTTTACCTTCTTGCACTTAGGTTTAAATTATCTCTGAATGTTATTTGCTTTTGCAAGTTCCAGTCAGGATGAGTGTTCAGGTCTTCCTTTCTTGAGAGGTCTTGAAAGGATCACCTGTTCCATGTTGTACTAATTAGTTAATGGGGAATATTGCTGTTCTGTTTCTACTGATGTGAACAAAATATTGACATTCAAAAGCGAGTTAAACCAATCTAGTGGGTTATGATCTCAGACATGCTCTAACCCTGGAGTAATTGCTCTGCTAAAACCGGAGGTGTGCCAAAATGCAATGTTTAGGAGAAGTATTTGGCAAAGAGGCCTTTAAGAACTGATTCACTGGTGCTTTGAGCAGTATCTTATCTGGTTTCTTCTGTGCCCTGCAGATTACAAGTACTGTGTACATAAATGCAATAGAGCTGGCTCAGTGAAGCAGTCAGTATGCCATAGCTGTGAGTCTGCAGCGTGATGGGTGTGTGCGAGTGCAGCTCTAGCAGGCAGCTGCTCTCCTTGAAAGTCAGCACTGCCCCTGCTTTCACCACCCACCCAATTCACTTGGCCCTGCTCTTCTGCTTTAGGAGCTTTCAGAGAAGTGTAGGTCTGCAGACAACTTTCTGTGCTTCTCCCTTCCATGTGAGTCCCAAACCAGTTTTAAGTTTTTGTTGGTTCAGCCTCCTTGTAGTAAACGCTGGGTCATGAGAGTAGGCAAGCATCCAGATGCTCCACTCTACTCCAGGACTGCATCTCACCCCTTAATGTGCATCAGAGGCAGCTCTGGCTCTTAGTCCTTCAGGGCTGGACAGGGATGTATTGAGGGGGAGTGCACTAAGGACTGGGGAAGTGCTTTTTGTTCCCCCCCCCCCATCCATGTGCAGCTGGAGTGGAGGCATTGGTGTTACTCTGGCGTCTGCTCCCCCCAGCCTTTGGGCAATTGGGTATCACGTGGCTCAGCATCCTCAGCTGCGTGCTGTCTTTCTGTTTTCTGTGTTTGCAAGACAGAGGGATTTGTGTACTCAAATGCCTACAAATTTCTGTGTCATATCCCCAGCTTTCTGGATGCTGCCCTGAAGGACATGGCTTTCCTGGGCTTTTAACAAGGGGCTGATTCCTGTTTGCTGATTTTGGGTTTTCCGTGTGTACTGGCTACAGCTTGGTTCTGACTCAGAGTGCTGAATGTGCTGACCATTATCCAGGCCTGGCTGTACCCTGAAAAGGCTCCTTGGCTGTGCAGGGGAGTCAGAGGCATGTGAATTGGCTGATGGGTCAGCAGTTGTTTTTCATAAGAATTTAAGATGATTGAAGCTAGTGAATCTGGTTCTGTCTTGAGGGAGAGAAAACACTCTGACCTTTGAGCATGCAGAAAGTAGTGGATCAGGTTGTCCAGTCTGCCCGTGGATGTTGGGGCAGCAGTTAAAAGTCTAAGCAGAAGGTATAGGAAAACTGGCTTGCTGCAGTTGTTCCCATCCATACCATTGGAGCAACCCTGCCGCTGTGCAGCCCAAATCCCTGCCTGGTATCTACCCAAATGCTGCTCAGAAAAATCTCTGGCATTGTTCTATCCAGGTCTAGCTAGGGGAAACTGGGGTTTTAACCTGGACCTGCTGGAGGAAAGTGTGTGTCCAGAGGTAGATACCACATAGAGGCATGCTTCCAAATCTGGAGAGAGCCACTGGCAAGCCAAGTGCAGTGACTAACTCCAGCATATGTCTCTGCTCCTGATGGATTTGACAGATTTTTCCCCTGCAGCAGTGGTGAGTTGCATAACAATGGGAGCAAAGTCTCATAGTCTGCTCCCAGGTGAAAATAAGTGGAGCAGGGAGCCTGTCTCTCCTAGGGTGACAGTTTCAGGGGTTTGAAAATGTATAAAGCAAAACACACTAATGGGACTTTTGATGATGTAGAGTTGCTTCAAAAACACAACCTGGAGGTAATCTGTATATGGGATTGTGAAGAAGTGAGCCATAAGGTGCCTGTGCCCTGGGAATTGCTTTCTGCAGTCCTGTGTCCTTTCCCTGCGATGCAGCAAGTGGCTGTATAACAGCTGGTGGGCTGCACAATCAGCATGGACGGGTCAATGTGTGTATTCTGTGTGTACTGGATGTACGGTGTCTAAAGGAAGTAGCTTGAGGAAGCTGAAGAACTGGGAGGTGGGAGGTAGTCAATTCAAACAGCAAAACAATCTTAAAGGAATTTAGTATTAAACTGAATATGTGTGTAGCTGGTCCGTGTCTCATTGAGGTGAGTTGTTTTGTGCTGCACGTGGATGAGAAAAGCTGGATTAATAGTGAAATAAAGCTGGGTTTGGGTGATTGCTTTGCAGGCATTATAGCCCATTGCGGTTCAATAGTTAAAGGACTACAGACCTTGAGAGCAGAGCTGTGGTTTCATCAGTGTTGCACCCAACGTGCATGGGGCTGGGAAAGCTTAGTTGAAGGGAAGAACTACAGATCAGAGGTGGAGCTACTTGGCCAAGCCTGGCACTGCAAAGAAATGCCTGCTGAAAGCTTCGCGTGCCCCTTTCCTCCCGAGGCAGGGGAAACAGCTGAGTTGATAGGAACACCTCCGTGCTTTGTGTGCATGAGTACCGCATTCATGCAAAGAGTAGCAGCAAAGTAATTTCTGGGGGACGGTGGTTTGTAGCAGCGTCACGCTGTTGGCACACCACAGTGGTGCAATCTCTCTTCATGGGGCAGCATCTCCTAATCACTGCTCTTATCAGGATGACATCTATCACCATGTGGAAAGGTAAAAGCATGGCAAAGGTCTGTCTTCAGCCTGTGCTTCTGACCAGTGACTGTCGTAATTGCCAAATCAAGGTTTGTGCATAGCCTGGTGTTTGCTAATAACCACATGTAATGACTGGGCGCTCTCTTGGAGGAATTTGATTAACAAAACATTGTTTGAAACACACAAACTGATTATGAGCAGAAGAGGATGGAGTGCTTGATAGGCTTTTGTTTACACGCCATCAATCCCTAAACTTGCCTGTCTTTCCCCAAAGCGGTGATAAGTATTTATCTTGGAGGACTCGTCAGACCAAGTCTGTGCACCGCAAGCTTTCACTTCCTCCTGTTGCTGTAAAGTTTGAAGATGTTTTCTGTAAAACCCCAAAGGTTTTGCTTAGACTGGACCAGAAAAAGGAGCAGCAGAGCTACTGGGTGTGCCCGTGATGTCGTGAGGAGGAGTATATGTGCCCTCTCCTGCCTGCAAGCATTTCCAAATGCACCATGAGCCTAGGGCTGGCTGGTGCCTGTGGAGGAGGGTTCCTGCAGTGTCAGGGGATTCCTGCAGTGTCAGGGGATCCCTGCAGCATCCCAATCACCTGGGAAGGGGGATGCAAAGAAAACTCAGGTTTTCAGCCCTCACCAGACACTCACTTCCCTCGGTGCTTTGCCCTGAGCAGAGTGGCTGCCCTGGGCTGGCCCTCTGGTTGTGGCCTCTCTGGAGGCAGTGAGCCTCCAGAGCTCGCCCAGCCATGCCAGGCTGGGCATGATGCTGCTGGCCCTGTGGAGGGCATCTACATGGCAGTGGGGGAGAGGTCCTTGCAGCAGAGGGCATGAAAGGACTTTGTGGTGACGAAAATTTACACATCTTGCAAAAGGAGCCCAGGGGGAGGAGTAAATGGGCAAAGGAAGCAGGGGAGTGTGGACGGCCACCCCACTCTGTGATGCAGCTCTTGGTAGGGCCCAGCCCTACCTGCAAAACAGGGAGGAAGAGGAGGATGGGGTGAGCCACAGGAAGCCTCGGGGCTGGATCCTACGTCAGCTGAATCACCAGTATTTCCTCCAAATTAGCGAGATGGCTGCGTCAGTGCTATGTACTGCAAGCCTGGGGGCTCTGGCACTTGCCGTGGGTTGTGGGGGAGCCATGTCCCTGGTTGTCTGGCTTGTTAGTCCTAAAGCAAGACTGATATGTGCTGGGTTAGTGGTCAGGGATATGTGGGTTTTGAAGTATCTTTAATTAGCTATGCTGACTGACATGCCTTCTCATGTCTGGAGCCTTTGTCATGAAAAAGCAGCAAAACCACAGGTTCCTCTGAAAAGGGGAATATGTACAGGGTGAGTCACTGCTCCAGACTAGGCCTAGCTTGCTTTATTTATTTTTTTTTTAATCTGATGGAAAAAGGACATATTAATACCTTTTTGTTGACACTTTAATGTGTCTCTGCCTTTGCCCGTTTGAGTAAACAAGTTGCTGCTGTTAATCAGTCAGTTGTAGAGATATTAAAACAGGGCAGGTCTGGGAGGGATGGAGCAGGTCGGTTTTCAAACTAACATGGAGCTGCTAAGAAAGCAAATTCTTCTATTTGGATCAGCAGCAAATTCCAGCTCTGTTTCTGTTGGAAGTGTTTAAGTGGCTGTCGGGAAATATTTGGTTGCCGTGTGCTTTCAAAAGTGAATTAATCCTCCAGGTTTCAAGGAGACGTGCAAGTGCATGAATGCTCCTTACCCACCCCCCCACCCCCACCCCCCCATTTTCCACTGATCCTCTGTGCAGGATGCAGCTCCCAGGGCTTCCCCTCTTGGGGAAGAGTCTTGGACTTTTTTGCTGGGCTTGAGTGTTTTTAAGTTGCTGTCTGAGCGGGTAATCCACCCAAATGTCCTGGCTAACTTCTGGCGCTTGTGCTGGAAGTGCTGAGCGCTGGAGTGGCGGCATCCCTCCGGTGACGGTCCCTGCTGCAGTGATGTGCAGGTGGCTTACAGCTGTTAAAACACACATGCTGGGGCAGCTTTATTTGACCTGCTCGTGTTGCAGTTCTGGCTGGAGAGCAAATAACCCTGATTCAGTGACTGCAGTGTGTTTAGAAGCTATAAAACTTGTTTGCACAGAAACTTTATACAGTCCCTCTCTGGGAAGGAAGTTGATGTTCGAAAACCTGAGATGCACTTAGAGCAGCTCTGATGTGCAGCACAAAGTGAAGGCTTCAGAGGACAGAAACGGGCTGTACCGTCTGCCAGCCACTCTTCTGTGAAGATGCTTTTGTGCATCTGTGTGCATGGCACAAAGCTGCCTTTGCTCTTCTGTGGCGTGAGGGATGAAGGCAGGAGCAAAAGGGATCTGGAGCAGAAATTGCTTCCTTGCACGCTCTGTTTGTGTGCATTGACCAATGGACCATCTGTCGCCAGGGTGTAAAATGGCTGTCGGATCACTAGCTCACTTCTGTCTTCTCTTTGCCCCTCATTCTCTTTCTCCCTCTAAAATGGGTCTTCATGTGTGAGTTTGTCTCTGGCTGTCATTGCACGCCCTGGCAGAGCCTTTACTCGTGGTAGAAGTGAATGTGACGTGGTGAGGCGTGAGCAGCGTGGTGCTGCAGCCCCGCAGGCTTCGGGTGAGGCAGCTGATATGTGATCCCTATGCCAGTGTGATAAAAGGGCTTTTTATCTCCATGAAGACAAAGCCTCTTGTTTAAAAATGCAACTGAATGAAAAACACAATTCTGAATACCCTAGACTCAGCTATTAAAAACAAATGAAAAACCCCCTCCACACAACAAAAACTGAAAAGCTCGCCTGCCCCCCAGCCCAGTGTGCCAATGTTGGTGTAATACCTCCTCATTGCAAAAAAATTCTGTAAAAGTGCTTTGGGAGAGATGGCTACAACAAGGTCAGGTGTCTGCTTTTTTCTGTTGATTCAAATTCTCCCTCTCAAGCAGAGGTATAGAGAAGGAAGAAGTGATATGAAAACTGAGAGGTAGACCTGTTTTATAGACTTACTGATTGAGCTGAACAGCATAGGGGCTAGGAGGGAATGTTTTTTTAAAGTGAAGACCCACACAAACAAGTGCAGGGCATATCCAGAGCATGATATTTCCCTGTTGAAGACAAACAGAGCAGCTTTTTTCAAGGCTTTCGGCTTACGGTGGTGTTCGCTGCTTATTTTGGTGTTAAAGATGTTAGAGATAGTCAGCAGCAAATTAAATTCCAATGAAGTGGTTAGATAATGATGCTTTTGGAAATCCCTTTTTAAGGGAAATCCTCATGGTTTGAAAATGAATTGGTGCAAATAAGTATTAGGAAGAAGGCAGAACTTGTGAAGGAGAGTTGGCTGAATTTTTAATCTTGTAGTTTGGCCACTCCTGCCTGGTAGCTCGTGCTGCCTGCCTGCGTAGCCAAAACCGTCTCTGTTCCCGATAGTGTTCCCCAAGTGTTTCTGCCAGTTGTGAAATCCACCTCCTGTAGCATGTACCAAGCTTGCTCAGAGCTGACTTTCTTGCTGAGCAACTCCTTTATCCCCTGAAAATAACAGGCAGGCTTTGGTGGTGCCGAGGCTCGGGCTGCTGGGGCACCTGTGGGAGCGCTGCAGGGAAGGGGCCGCGTCAGGAGTGGGGGTGGGCCCCACCCTGGCAGTCCGGGCCTCCAGCAAGACGGGCAGTGCTGTACAAAGCATTCCTGCATCTTGCAAGGACCTGCGTGGTAGCATTTCCTCGGCCAACTAGCCTAACTTCTAACCTGTGAAACGGCATGAAAAATTTACTATGGTGCTTTTCTTCCTCTGTCAGTCTGATGCAGCTTTGCTGCAATTCTTCTCCCTGCCCCATTCTTGCAGTATGAGTCCAAAGATGAAGCTGGCTGTCTTGGTGGCTTTTACTGACTGTTAAACGTCTTGTCGTGTCCGCTGGCAGCTCTGCAGATGCTGGGAGGTGGGGTCTGATGTGCTTTCCTTCATGTCTTTGCAGTGATGCAACTTCTTGTTGACTTTCTCTACTGCTAGCACCTGTCTGAGCTGCTTTCCCAGGCTGCCACACCTGCCCGTTGCTCTCATCTCTAACAACTTCATTCTTTCCAGACTGAGTGAAGTGTTACAGAAAATGAATATTTACAGCTACAGGCAAACTTGTGTTCTTAAGCTAACAAGTGCTTGTGAAGGCAGCTGGGAGCCTCAGACAAAAGAGGTTTGCTAATCGGAGCACAGGCATTTGTGAAACTGAGCCTCTTGGTGCCTAAGCAGCGAGCCAGCCTGTTCAGGATCCTGCCTTCTGCCAGTCTGTCAACCTGAATTCACCCCTCATCCTTTCGCTTGCAGAGGAGGAGGCAGCTGTGTCTGTTCCCATAGGCAGAGGAGGAACCTTTTATTTCTTAACTGTAGCTAACAAAGTGGGAGCTGGAAAATCTTGGGATGCAAGATCATCCCTGCACTACACAGGCTTCTATAAAGGAGGGGAAGGCACTTTGGTCTGTGGAGGCTGTATAAACAGTAGTGCATCTCCCTGGGCTGAGCAGGGGAGGTCTGCAACCTGCTGCTTCAGGTGTTCTCTGTGCCTGATAAATCCAGTGATTTAGTCATTTGAAGTAGCATTGATCCTGCCTGGATCGTCATTTTTAAAGACCCTGACCTAGAGCTAGCATGTGTGCTAGAATGTGCTTATCGGTGCCTACCTTTTTTTTCATGCACAGGGATTGCCCTGTTTGCATTGTTCCATCGATTGCTGATCTCTCTCAGCCATATTGACCAAAGTGCCAACAGGGCATCTGACGCTGCCGTCACGAATGCCATGGGAAGGTGGTGTGGGCAGGTCACTGGCCTTCTCCCATCCTTATGGTGGTACCTCCTGTCCAGGTGGCACCTAATCGGTGCTTGGGAAGGAGGATTATAGCAGATGGGTGTAGGAACCGTATGCTTCATTCTGTCTTTCTCAAACACCAAGCAGATCTGATCCAAGTGGAGTTTCTGCGTACTCGGGGTTTGAGCGTGGCAGCTGTCTCCTGTTCCACACTTGCTTGTGGTGCTCCTGCCGTGTGTTGCTCACGAGGGTGGAGGGGGTCAGCGGCAGTGCAAACAGCCTGTTGCTTGTATGGTTTACTGAGAGACTGACTCGGGGGAAATAGGTGTTTATTCAAACAGTTTTCTTGTAGAAAAGCAGACTCTTTCCTTTTTGCAGATGATATCAGGTATACTACTTTGTGCAAAAAGACCTTTTTCAGGTACTGTTCAGAATTTTTATTATTTGGGTTTGGTAGCTGTGTGTTCTAAAGGGACAGACAGGGAGAAGAGTCTATCTCTTGCATTAATATTTTAACTCTGGATTCTGATTTTGTTCAAAGTTGTGGAAAATCCCTGGAGAAGTGAGCTTTTCTGACCTATATAACACACTGGTAGCAGGTACCTTAATGTGCGCAGAACAGCATAGCCCATAAAATAAATACACAGAGCTAAATATTAACAAGACTAATGGGATTTTTGACTTGTTAAGGAGTGCATTTCCCATCTTCTGAGTTTCACACATCTGTTTCCTTAGTGGAAAGATAAACGCAGCTTCAAGAGCTGTAGCAACCTTGGTACTGATTGTTGCTATACTGCTGTTCAAAAGTGCATGTGTTTGAATGCAGCCTGGTTTCACACAGTGTCCTTTTTATTTCTTTAGGTACTCCCTAAATTCATGAGATGGCCAACACCACTCAAATCTCCAAAGATGAGCTGGAGGAACTCAAGGAGGCCTTTGCCAAAGTTGGTAAGTCTCAGTGAGGTGGGGACCTTGCTCCTGCCTGCTGTACATTTGAAATGGATTTATCCCACCCTGTGAGCAGCAGTGCCAGAAGGACATGGGCAGTCTGATGCTCTTGTGATCTTCTCTGTGCCAAGGAGTCCCTTGGCAGCCTTGTTGCTTCTGGCTTGTCACTTCTAGCCAAGGAGCACAAAGGAAGGGACATGGGCAGTCTGGCTGTCAGTGGGCACTGGCAGACAGCCTTACCCTGTTGCTCCAGGGTGGCTTTTGTTGGTTCCTGATGGCGGAAATAATATCCAAACAGGTATAGTGTCACTTATCCCAGGCAGCTCTTCGGGCTTGCACAGTGCTTGGTTCTGATGATGCTGGTTTTGGCAGATGGTAAATGTAGCTGCTACGTTTCTGGTTTGTGCAGGTACCTTTGAGGCACCATGTTTGGTGAGCTTGTAGGCAAAACCTAATTAGTGTCTGTTTACCTGACCATCATGGAGCAACTTGTGGTGATAATAAAATGCTTTGTGGCTGCAGTGCATGTGTATTGCCCTCTGGTGGCTCTATTTCTTCTCTGGTTCTCACCTGCCGAACTGCCTGCGGTGCTCAAAGGGTTGCATGGGTAAAGCTGCTCCACCTGCTTTCCAGCTTTCCCCCTGCGTTGGCATTGTAGAAGCCTCTGGCATGCTGCTTTGGGAAGCTGAAATGGGCAAAAAACTGACATCATGGAGCAAATTGTTTTCTGCTGGTTTAGTTTCCTGATACGGCTTACTGGAGGATTGTGAAAACACCAGGGAGGGGCAGGATGGGAGCTGGACGGCAGCAGTGAGGACTGAGGTCAGCGTACGCAGCTGGGGAACCACACCCGGGACTGGCACTGGCTGGGAATGAGTTGCAAAAGTAATCAGAGCCGGTATTTCATTTTCCTACTGGACATCGGCATCACTTGAACACTGGTTATAAATACAAATCGGTGGTTGCCTCGCACCTGTATTGGGTAAGCTACCCTCTAGAGCAGGGTGGCTCTTAACTCTTGCTTGCTCTAAATTTGCTATCTGCAGAGAGAAATATGAATTTCAAAGAGAACTGATTCTCACAGAGCAGTATACCCTGTTGGGACTTGAAGCAAGTTGCATTTTAGGCAGTTCCCTCTCCTGTCTTGCTCTTCCTGAGATTTTTCCAGCGGGTGGAAGTGAGCTGCTGCAGTGGGAGACAAGTGACTATCACGCTTCTCGCTGCCTAACGTGCCTCAGTGTGAACCTTAATAAGGCTGGGATGCAGGCAGCCTGTTCTGTCCTTGGATAAACTTAAAATTATTAACCTGGCTGGAATGTGGTGGCTTTCTGTCATTAGTGTTGGGGGAAGCTACGGAGATTAGGCTGGCTGGCTGCCTTTGCACTGGAGATGCCAAGAAACCCAAGTCAAATTCTGATTTGTTTTAGGAAACCAGCTCACCTTGCTCAGGAGGTGGGTCCCTGTTTGGTTTTAAATTATAAAAGCAGTGCCAAAACTCAGGTATTATTAAGAAATGTGATAATTAGCCTGGACATACCCACAAATGAGATGGAATCTGCCAGTCCTTTTCAGCTGCCTTCTGTTTTGTGTGCTTTAGGCATGGTGCAGCCTGAAAGCAGTGCTGTGGGACACACCTGTCAGGAGTGTCTTCAATGCTCTCTTTCCTTTTATCCTTGCCTAAAGGAGTGATATTTTCCCTGGGGTGTAGAACTGGTCACTAATTGGGTGACTGACTTTCACCAGGAACTTCTAACACCATCTCCGGTGAATGTAAAGAAAAGTTGGGACTACGGCTGCTGTTTAAATTAAGCCTTTCTTTCATCTCCCAGCTACCTGGCAGACTTTGAATACAGCTGAGAAGGATGGTTATAGCAAAGCTCAGCTGGCTCACTTCTAGGATGTTGTAAAGGAGATGTGTGGAGGAGGAAGTGTCTCACAGGGTGATTTCCGCTAACCAAGATGTGCCCAGCTCCAGTGCGCAGCTGCCTGGGCTTCCTGGACATTCCCTTTAAGCCTAGCATGGGGCAAGTTGCTGCTCTGGATGTGTAGGTTGATGGGACTTTAAAGGTGTGTGTTTGACCAGCTTTTCTGTATGCAGCGGGACTGGACTGAGAAATTTGGTGATGCTGGAAGGCAGTGAGGTATGTTACCTGTATGCTCTGTCACCACCTGCCTTCCATATCTCTTAAAGGTATCCCCTCTCCCTCTCGCAGCTAGTGTGCTGTTCTCTGACAGCCAGCAAAAGGCAAGAGTCCCATAGACTACCTAGTGCTTACTAGAAGTAGTCCACAGGTGAGAAACCATGGTTTAAGGTTAGTACTGAAGTCAGCTACAGACCCAACAAGCAGCTCCCAACATCCTACAATCAGGTATATGTATTGGGGATGATTCAAGTGGTAAATAGCAGTGGGGGGAAAAAAAGACATTTTAACATCTGAAAAAAGTAATTAAGTGGGGCATAAGAACAGTGTAGGCTTTGAATGACCTGCAGGTTAGTGGGGGAAGAGAAGGTTGCTCCAAATCGCAGCTGTCTCTCTGAATTTGTTCTGTAGAACAGGGGTGTGTGTGCATGCACTTGGCCAAACAGGGGCACTTCACATGTGAGGCATGGCAGAACAAAATCTGCAAACTTGTTCTGTTTGTTTGTCTTCCTTCTCCCTCTTTCTGATAGCAGAGATAAGCATCTTTTCTGGAAACACAAAGTACTTAAAAATCATAACCCAGCTGAACGCTTTGTTCACTGCTGCAAGGTGGTAAAACAATGCTCTGAAATGTTAGCCTAAAGCCAATGGGGATCTGCGATCCTGCTGGAGTGTGTGCTGCTGAGCATATATCCTTAAAAGGAAACATGTGGGTTACTTTCCCCTCTTGCATCCTGTTATTTAAGCTATTTTAAGTACTTGTCTGGAGGAAGCTGAGCCAGAGCTTGTAGAAGCTTTTGAGTTTTGTTTATTGTGGCTATGCTGCGCCACCTGCGTATGGGCAGAAGATGGTGCCGCACATCACTGCCGTGACCTTTCCCAGGTTTAGCATGCTGGCATGCATGCATCTTTCAGTAGGAATAGGAAACTTAAGAAGTGCTGTAGTTTCCTTTCCATCAGGCAGATTATAATGAATCCAGGCTATAGCTTGTCTGTTAAAACAATTTCGCGTTCTTCCATTAGTAATTCAGGGCTGTGTGCCGAAGGATTTCATTTGGGATAGCTTCTATTTTGACAGCCTCTTCAGCTGTGGAATACCATTTCAGATTCTGTTAGAGAGGGATTTTAGACTGCCTTCCATCTGAAGCCTGGCCCTGTTGCAGGACATCCAGCAAGGCACCATATGGTGGGCTTGCAGCAATGCTGGAAATTATGGGACTTGCTAGTGCTGCAAAGGTGACTATTTTTTTTTTAATGCTGCTACTTTGTACATTTGGCTGTGATGCCAGAGGGGGAACAGAGACAGTGGGAAGGGAAGCAGCTGCCCTGTGGGATAGGGGTCTCGGGCCTTTCTGTCACATTTACAGGGCTAAAGCCTTTTTGACACTGGTTAAGGTTATTTGACTCTGCTACGAGCCAAAACCACAGGCTAGCACATCCACCAGGCTTTAACACTTAAATCTGCCCTTCTATGGCTAAGAAGCTAAAACCTGAAATGACAGCATCTTTACTGTGAAACCAGTGACTGAACCAACAGACCTGTCTTGCTTGTAAATCCCACTCCCAAAGCGTCTGGGACATAGATGCCCTTTTAATCTATGAAATAAATCAGTGATTAATTTTTTTCCCATGATACTATAGAAGAGTAATGCTTACAGGTGGGTGTCTGGGTTGTTGTTAAGAGTTGGAAGAGCTTAGGTCCTGAGACCCAAGGGTTTTGAGTGACTTGAGGTGCATTACGCAACACTGTTTGTCCGTCAGACTTGATTAGGTGCTGTCTGTCTGAGCCCAGTGCAGGTGCTGAGAACCACTGGTGTGCAGCCCCTCCTGATGGGCAGCATCTTCCCTGGTGCCACGCTCCTGAGTCGCATGCATTCATTCACATGCGAGTGTGTGTTTCAGATGGCTCTTGTTGCTGCAGAGCTGTGAATTTTTTTTTTTCCAGTGAGCATTCTTTGAACTAGGCACGCCTGGAGGACTGGGAAGATGCTGCTTTGCGGGGGTGAAGGAAACCCTCAGAATGGGCAGATGTTGACCCAGACCCCAGTAAATCCCTGGTATCTGCCCTGCAGCCAGGTTTGATGCTTTTAGGCTGAGATGGAGGTCTGCTGAGCAAGTGTGGATGCACTAGACAATGGCCTGGGCTAACTCCTTAGTTGCATTTCAATAAGTGTTTTTAAGTTATGGTTTCTGTTCTGCAGGCAAAACAATATAAATGCAAGACTGCATATTAATTCCTTGAAAAAGATTGTACCCTTAAAACACATGCAGGGTATTCTTATGAAGAACTGAGCTCTAAACAGGTTTAAGCATCCTTTTGCCCATCCAGTGCATTAGAGATGGGGACTTAGGATCTCAGTTCCCTGCTGTCTCACCCAACAGGCTCCTGCCCGTGAAAGACCATATATTGTGTTTTTCCCTTTCACTTCTGAATAGGCTCAGGCATGGCACATACAAGCCTTTTTCAGAAACACTTCTGAATGCTTAAGCTGGACATGTCAAGAGGAAAACCTTTATCGAATCCAAATCAAAATCGCACCTGTGATCCTATCAAGGATACAATGTGTATTTTGAAGTCTTATTTTTCTCTGTCCTTTGCCTACTAACATTTGGGTAGATGTGAAACTTAGGTTTTTTGGGTGGTGGATTGATTGGAAGAAGTTATGAACAGGTGTTTCTGGATTTACTTGCTCAATTTGGCAGCATGGCAAAGGATTGTGGTTGGTTCCGTCAGTCACAGGCTAAAGCAATGGGTGTTGGCTGTAGGCATGCTGAGGGCGAAAGAGTGTTGTTTTGGGTCTATCAGCAAATCCCTTGTCTGATTTTCTTCATTGGCTGTGCAGCAGGGAAAAGATGCACATTATGGAGTTAGATTTAGTAATCAGAAAATGGTAAAAGAAGAAGCTGTGATTTATCTAGAAGGGAAATAGTTTGCTGATGACGTCTCAGGCTGGACTGTGTAATAAAGCTTGCCTTTGAAAGCTTATATTTTTTCTGGAATAAAATTCTAAAATTGAAGGCCAGACAGCAGCCTGTTGCTATCATTAATCATTGGCCCTAATCACTTTATTTCACCAGCATTATTGTAAACACTGACATTTCATAAAGTAGTTTAATGTATGTATTAATCCACTGGAATTGATGATGTTCTTTACTTTGAGACCGAGGGACTGGGGTGTAGGAGGGAGTACAGGTTTGCTCCGTGTTACTTTGGATGTTTGCCACTAAGCATTTGAATTTCACTTTCTTGCTAACTTATAAAAAGGATTTTAAAATCCCATATGGATCTGGAAGATGAGGAAGGTTGGAGTGGTGGTGATGACATGCTGCTTGCTGGAACATGGCTGCAAAATAAAACCTAAAAACTGCCACTGATGCCTCATTAAAAGTAAATTGACTTTCAAAAATAGTTTTTTAAAAATTGGCTTTAGAGCTATCCTGACTTGTTTCCTTTTATTCTTGAAAGTATCTCCCTTTAAGCATAAACACTGACCCCAGTGGTTGCGGTGTGGGATTTCCTCTTGAACACAACCAAGTACTGGGGCTGGTGCAGCTCTTCCATGCCGCAGCCTGGGGAGCTGGCATCAGAAGATGTCACTTGAGTAGAATTTCACTCTACGGCCTTAGGGAGAGGCTGCTGCTGTATAAATAGCAGAAAAATCCTCCTGGGGGAGGATATGGGCAGAATAGTGGCTGGGTAAAGCCAGGTGGGGATGGGTTCCTTGCAGCACGGTGTGGTTTTGGCAGCTGGTGGTGGTGAGCTGCACTCAGCAATGCATCATTGCAGTGCCAGGGGCTCTGGAGGTGGGGGAGAAGGTAATGTAGCTTTTTAAAAGTAGAGACTGCTCTCCTTTAGCCTTTAAGGGCTCAGCTGATGTTTTCCGTACAGGCACTGTGTCCACTTTGCAGAGCCTGTGGTTGAACGGCGATTGTGGGAGACTGCCAAATCTCCACCTCCTCAGCCCATCCAAGTATTCTCCACCAGCAGCAGTAACCCAGAGCTGGTATCTCCCCATGGCCCCAGCCCTGGGGTGGAGATGACAGCTCAGACACTGAATTAACTTTCCTGGGCTGTCTGTATCACTTGCCTCCAGCAAAGGGATTTTAACATCACTACTGAGCCGGTAACAGCACAACATGTCCTAAATCCCTGTCTCTCCAAACGTGCTGGAGGGTCATGCTTGTGTCTTGGAATGTGAATCAGCTGTCTGACTGCTTCAAATGCTCTAGCTGCTCATGGACCTGACTCTCCTGTAGCCTGGGTACCAGCTGTGGTGTGAACCACACTGTCTGCTCATTGTGGTTAGCCTTAAGGAGGAGGCACCCAACCTGTGCCTGTCCACGGTGGCAGCAGAACCTCGCTTGCCTGAAGAAAGGCTAGAGCCGCTGGATTTGCCCTGTGCAGTCAATAGATTTGATGATGTCCTCAAAAGGGCTGGGATCTGATGATGTGAAAAGCTCCAGATTCCCACTTGGTTCTTGTTTTCTTTCTTCCCAAATCTAGCAGGTGATAACATCTCACTAAGCATGCGGTGCTGCTGTGGCTTGGTGGTTGACTGTCAAAGTAAATGTCCTTGCAGAGCATTCTTGGGCAGCATTAAAATATCTGGCTGCAATTTTCTGCGGTGATAAATAGATAACATCATTACCAACATGATAAGAAAATGTAAATGCAGAGCTGACTCAGTGTTTTCAGTTCAGAAAGTAAGATGTGCTGTGTTTCATTACTGTCTATTTTTAACATGCAAAGCCAGCTGCAGTTAGATGTAAAAAGAAATGCCCTGGAGATCATCTGTGAAAACACAGATACTCTGTGGTGAAACTTACACCAGACTTAGTCACGTGTACCGAGAGCCATCCTGGGCAGCTCTGCTTCAAAGCTGCCGTTGCCCAAAGCTGGAGGGATCTCGCGGCTTGAGCTGGGACCCTCTCTGAGGATGCACCGTGTGTATTTACTGTGTGCCTTTGATTGCTGGTGTATTCTTGGTGGTGTCCATTGACTAGTGTACTACTTGGGGTTGGTATTTTTGGTGTGGGTATCCTGTTCTGTGCCTGTGTCCTGCACAGATCTTACTTTCAGCAAAGAGGAATGCTCGGTGCAATGTGGCCCCAAAACAGGTATGCTGTGATGGGCCGTGCTAGGAGATTGATCCTTGCCTCCATGTCTTACATCCCCAGCACACAGGCTGCTCTTCATAAAGTGCTTTTGAGCATGGGGACTGCGTTTCTGCCCTGCTGCCTGGGGCTGGTCCTGTTGGGGTACTGACACGTTTCTAAAACTTCTCCTGCCCTTCTCTTCCTTAGACCTCAACAGCAATGGGTTCATCTGTGACTACGAGTTGCATGAGCTCTTCAAGGAAGCCAACCTGCCTCTCCCCGGGTACAAAGTGAGAGAGATCATCCAGAAACTCATGATCGACAGCGACAAGAATAAAGATGGGAAGATTAGTTTTGAAGAGTTTGTCTACGTAAGTGGTATTTCTGAATTTCCAGCAGCCTGAGGGACGCCTTTTAGGCAAAGCTAAGGAAGGGGATAGAAAAGGTTGAACCTGGCTTCTCAGCCACTTACCCTAATCCTAGTTTTCTTTCTACAAACGGATCACTTCTGAGGACTTGCCATGTAAAAATCTGTTCTTTGTACAGACCTCTGCATATGACCAGTCTTCTGTGCTGTCACGATAAGCCTTTAGATTTGGACAGATGGGAAGTATATTGGTTTTTTTTTAAAGGAAAACCAAAAGGAATCCCCTTGCTTTTCCTATACAAAAACTTTGGAGGCTGAAAGACCATTTCCACGTGAGGAGACAACTGGAAAAGACTTCCAGTTCTCCAAGCCTACAGTATTGACTGGAAGCTATTCAGTTTCTCCAGGCACATAGATGAAAGCTTGTTTTCCCATTGAAGCAGTATAATTTCCTCTCTCAATTTAATGGGACTACAAGCATTTGCTAAAGATTTGAGAAGGCATTCAAGACACACTTGGAGATTAGTCCTAGGTGCTGATCTAGGAAAATTCCGATCTATTTGTTTGCCTTAAAAGGGAAGAACAGGAGTAAGGAGATAGAAGCTGGAGAATGGGTCTAACCTTCAGCTTTTTTCTGCACCAATAGGTCAGATTTTTTGAAATTTTTTTTTTTTAACAAAAGCACAACACTTCCTCTGAGGTACTGATTCAATATCCATCCTTTCATGCCTTTTATATTCTGATGACTGAATGCTGGAAGAGTAATAAAAGCATGTGCAGTACATTGAGGGAGCTGTTTTCATGTCAACTATTTTTCTTGATATTTCTTGATTTATCTTCACCTTCTGTTCCTTAATTGTTTTCAGACCCTCTGAACTTTTGAGTTCGGAGTCAACTAGTAAGTTGGAGTTTGTTTGCAGTTTGTGAACACTTGCATGCTGGGTGCATGTTTCAGCTGTTGGTTTGAGCTGGTCGATAACTCTAACTTTGCACTAGGAAGGAAGAAATAAATCTTTTCTGTCACATTTATAGTGCCAATAGATTGAGTAAACATGAAATGTCTTGGGCAACTAAGCTATACAGTAGAAGCAATGGTTAGTTTTAGGATTTTTACAAACTGAACGGTTGCTGTTTTCTAACTCTGAGCACTTTTGCTGGGGTTTATGGTACAGAGGATGACAAGAACTGACTTGAGGCTGGGGCCAAGTGGCTTAGTGGTACCTCAGCATTAAGGCATCTATTTTCAAAGAAGGTATGCAATACCGTAATTAGTCCAGCAAATTTTAAAATAAACGTGTATCAAAATCCTTATGTTTAAAGCCAAACAACCACCCAGAAAAACATAAAATTCTGGTCTCTTGGACCTTCACTCAGCTCTACCTGATCAATGGGGTGAGCAAAACATCGGCGTGCCATCAGGAGATGGTTTAACTGTACCGCATCATCGTCTTGAGTTGCCACCTTCCCTGTGTTTAAGGGATGAAGAAGATGAGGTGTGACAGCCAGCAGGCTGGCCCTGCGGTGACACCTCTGCAGCCAGGTGGACAAGCCCCCTCCTCTGTTTTTAACAGAAGCACTTTGTTCTGCTTTATAGTGCTGTTTCATTGCCTTTTTCTGGGTAGTGTTTAGAGAACCTGCATATGTTTCATTTGTGTTTTAGTGTGGTGGAAACTAATTTGGTTAAGTTTTTGAGGGAGATACAGTAGGCTTTCAAGCCACTGAAAGTATTTTTATCCTAATAGTTACTCAGTTCTGTAGGACCTCAGGGCCACTAATAGTAACGTACAACCCACGCAAACGGCACGTGTATTCCTTCTGCGCTAAAGCATCTCTTCTGCCCTCAAACGTGAGGGTGTTTTGTCAGTTAGCCCAAGCCTGCTGCTGGGGGAGTGGGAATCCTTACCCAGAGTGCTGCTTGTTACACATCATTGCAGTGTTAAACACTTAGAATTGTGTCTTGGGTTGTGGACAAAGTCTTTTGTGTGAACTAAAGTCACAGTCACACAAGCGTCTGGCTTACACAGAAAGGTTAAAATTGCACAACAGCTTTCTCAACTGGTCCTGCGGAAACTGCTGCATGTGTACCTGCTCTCAGACTGCAAAGGTTTCACTTCTTTGTGGTCTCTTGAAATCTACTTGAAAAGGTAAAATGTATGTGAGGTACTTCATGCCTAGTGCTTCTGTTTCAATAGGCACTTGCAATATGTGTTTGAGAGAGTGGGACAACTCTCTGCCTACTATCCATGTTAAATTTAATACTGCCACACCCTTGCTGGGCCCTTCACATTTGCTGATTTTACTACCAGGTTTGCTTTAAAGCCAAGAAGAAATAGCTTCTTCTTTGGTCCTTTCATTTTATGAAGACAAGTTTTTCTTGTCTAACAGAGCACTTTAAATTGTAGATTTTCCAAGAGGTGAAAAGCAGTGATATCGCTAAAACATTCAGAAAAGCAATTAACAGGAAGGAAGGAATCTGTGCGATCGGGGGGACCTCGGAGCTCTCCAGCGAGGGGACGCAGCACTCCTACTCAGGTATCGCTATGCCTTTCGGCTCTTCTCTTGGGTGAGTGGAGGCTGTATGCCGAAACAGGTAGATTTCTAGCACCCTGCCATATGCTGTGCTTTTGTTCCCTGGTAGCTGAACGATCTCTCGTTGACATGAGAGCAGGACAGAATTAGAGGGTAACGCAAAATTAGCAGTGTGTAAATTGAACGTGTACTTATTGTTTTGTTAACTGTGCTTGCTGATGAAGTCCTTGTGTCATGCTTGTTATTCAAGAACTTTATTATATTCAAGTAACAAGGAATTTTCTGGTAATTGGAAGTAAAAGTCATATTTCTTTAAACTTTGCGTTACTAATAAAATAGCGTGGTAATGTTAGTGGGGCTTTTATTTCCCTGGGCTATTGTACACTGATTTTTTTAGAAAATCTTTGCTATGTTATGAAAAAGCCTGTATTAAATTTACAATTGGTTATCTTAGAGGAAGAAAAATATGCCTTTGTAAACTGGATAAACAAAGCCCTGGAAAATGATCCCGACTGTAGGCACGTTATTCCAATGAACCCAAATACAGATGACCTGTTCAAAGCTGTGGGAGATGGGATTGTGCTGTGGTAAGTCATGATGGCTCCTGAATTAAGAAAACAAAACAAAACACCAAACAAACAAACAAAACCCCACAAACAAAAAACCAAACCAAACCCAAAAAAATCCAAAACAAAATAACTTTCTAAAACTGTAGTTAGGGGAATTTTCACTCTACTCTAGGCTGTTTTTGTGACCAGTGTGTGCATGCAATGTTTTGCACATATAAAAAGGGGCTCAGTTACCCAGGCTTTCGTTGTCGTTGCGCGATGCTTCAGCTTTGATGCCAGCTTCATGAGCTGGTACTTTTGTGTAGTATTTTTGTTTGGGCTTGAGACTGAGTTTGCTGAAGGGGAGAAGATGCCTTACGGGAGAAGTTGTCCTGATGCAAACTCAGCGTGATGCTAGGTAGTTTTGGGGGAGGGCAGATGCGTTAAATATCCCATTTTCTTGGATGTTTAGATGGGTGGTAACCTCTGTGGAATGTTAGTGACTTTATGAATTGGCCCAAAAATGGATTTTCTGGGAATCCTCTTGTTTCTTTTGAGAATAGCTGTACAAAGTTAGTAAAGTAACTTATTTTGCTGCATGCTGGAAACGGAAGGCATCCAGGGCTGCTAAACACCAGCCACCTTCTGTGTATGGGGTTTCTTTTGGTTTTGTGTGGTTTGTTTTTTTTTTTTTTTTTTTTTTTTTTTCTTTTAAATGTAAGTGAATTAATAGAGTGGAGAACTACATCAGCCTGGAATTTCAGTAACTGTATCAATACGCAAAAGGCTGCCCATTGCCTTTCATGTCTCTTTTTTGTTTTTTTTTCTTGAGTTTGTGATATTTTTTTCTTATTTCCCCAGTTTCAAGTAATTCAGGCCTTCAGGTGAAGACTGATCTCAGTAGGAAGTAGTTCATAATATAAAGTAAAAACTTGCCATGTTTTCTGTTGACTAAAAACTCATTGTGCTCACGTGCTCCCCACTGAGCTCTCAAAGGGTTTGCACTTTTTTGGGGCAATTTTTTCTCACCGGTGGTAGTACACCTTTACAATAGGAGGAAGCACATTGGATCGCTGGAATCCACAGTAGATGTCAACAGAGCAATGAGTCTTTGCTAGTTCAGTGACTGTGCTGTGAATAATTCACGTGCTCTTTTTGCTCCAGCAGCTGAGATCAGCAGTGGCCAGTAACATGTTTAAGGTTTCAGGCTTAGCTATTAGTTACAAATACATTCTTGATAACATAAATATTGACTTCAGATTTACACAACCTTGATTAAAAAAAAAAAAAAAAAGAAACCACAAAACCCAATAGGCAAAAGGAAATGTGCTGTGGTGAGTATTGTAACAATGCATTGAGTTTTGTTTAGTATTTCATCTCAAAGTTGTTCAAATATTATTTTTCTTCCTACCAGCAAAATGATCAATCTTTCTGTTCCGGACACAATTGATGAAAGAGCAATTAACAAGAAGAAACTCACGCCGTTCATAATTCAGGTATAATACATTTCTGTATTTTTGCTGAAATTCACATTCTGGTAAAATTAATGAAAACAGCATGGTGGCTGGAGGCATTATCGTGGAACTTTGGAACGGAGCAAGTTTTAAAACTTGTGTTTAATTATTAAAGGCTGTTTTGTACTGTGCATAACTGACAAAGCTGTGGGTACAGTTCAAAAGACAAAAATGCTAACTTAATGACAGTGGGTAAAATGGCTGAAATGCTGTGCGCACCCGATATCGCTGTGGTGATTACATACAGTGCTGTCTTTTTAAAACATATGGCTATTGGTGTTGGCTATCTGTGAATCATTTCATAGTACGACAGGTTGTTTTTGCGAGGGTGCCTGTGCCTCTGCGTGTATATAACTTAACGCTTCTCTAGCCTCATTCTTGTTGATGCCACCAGATGTGACTGACTCAGAGGCTGAAACTAAATACCAGAGGCTGAAATTAGACCCTGGTGCCTCGCTCAGTTCTTATTGATTCAGCCTGGTGCCACTACAGCTCTGTTAAAGCTTCAGCTGGAGAGTGGCTGGGAGCGTTTCCTCTGAGCTGCTGCTGTTGGAGCAAGGACGAAGGGGAAATCTCCGCTCTGCTGGTGCTAGATGAAAGGCAAAGCAGCATCTCCCCTGGCTGTGTCTCACTCAGCTGTGCTGTTCACAGGAGAACCTGAACCTGGCATTGAATTCTGCATCTGCCATCGGGTGTCATGTTGTCAATATTGGCGCAGAGGACTTGAGGGAAGGGAAACCCCACCTGGTCCTTGGGCTTCTCTGGCAGATCATTAAGATTGGCTTGTTTGCCGACATCGAGCTCAGCAGAAATGAAGGTAAATGAAACTATAAGTGATTACTTCTAAAGCATGAACACCACGTTGTTTGCTCTGTCACCTCCAGCCCTGTTGCTGCCTCTTCCCTCCCCTCCTTGCTGCTGAAAGGGGGGTACTGGCCTGTGGGTTCATCGAGCCATGTGCCAAGCCGAGCGCTCTCCAGTCTCTTTATAGCTGTGAAGCAGGTTCAGGCAGGTGGGTTGTGCTGTCCTGGCGACGTGTCAGCCTTGGAGAACTGGCTGAACACAAATCTCTAAGTCTAGATGCATCTTGGCCCAAGCGTTGCAGTGCGAATGAGCACGTTGCCTTGTGGTGCCTCGGGCTGGGCAGGCTCTCCTGCTGTGCTTCGGCCGTAGGTACGTAACGGTGCTGGGAGCTGGCAGGAGCCGCGCGCATCCTTTTAGGATTGTAGACAGCTGCACACAAAAAAGAGGAGGGCTTCAGCTCTTTGGGAATATGTTCAAAATAACTTGGTTCTCCTAAAATCCTCCTTGGTGCTCTCAGTGGTGCAGCTGAGCTCTTGCTTTGCTCTTGGCAATGGGAGAGCAGTGCTGCAGCTCTCCCTGTGCTCGCTTCATCCTGCATGATGGTCTCCAAAATCTAAACTTTTCAAATCATTCAAGAGCTCTGTTATCCCTGTATAGGCTATCAGAGCACCCACGTGGATGGAGCAGCTTCAGTGTCTTTTATTTAAACTTCCCAATCATGAAGTGGTTAACATTGTTTAGCTTAGATTGAAAATTCATGGCAAGGGAAGTGCTGGCCAGCTGAAAGGTGCTTGTCTTGGCTTCTCTGGCTTTTTTTATCAGTGCATATGAAACTGCTTGGAAGCACTTTTTTCATTGAGATAGAAGTACATTTACATTTAGCTTACTGTCATCAGCTTAAAAGATTATACGTAAAATCCAGAGAATTTTCTTATACAAGAAAATGGAAAATATTTTTTTACACACAGTTTTCTAGATCAGTCAAGCTCTTCTCTTTGTCACAACCAACTCAGAAAAACTCCACTAATACCCAGACTATTTTGACTTAATCAGTAGTTGGTATCATCCCCATTTCTCTCCCTGAAATGTGGCTGCAGCTCTAGTTCTGGCATGCAGGTTTACCTCTTGAAAACTCCTTCCTTCCTCTCACAAGCATTTTTCTTCTAGCACTGGCTGCCTTACTTCGTGATGGTGAAAATCTGGAGGACCTTATGAAACTATCCCCAGAAGAGCTGCTCCTAAGATGGGCCAACTTCCACTTGGAAAACGCAGGCTGGCACAAAATCAATAACTTCAGCTCAGATATCAAGGTACCGAGAGCTCTCCTGGCCAGCACGTGCCTGGGAAAAGGCTGGGAGCTGGCCAGGGCCCTGTTTGCATGCCTAAGTGAGGCCCTTGATCTGCAGACAGGACCTTTCTTAACCTTAATATGCTGAGCAGGCTTAACAGGGGTTTTATGGATGGTATATTTAAGGTACAGCAGTTCTGCTCTCTCTTGCCATGAGGTAGAACTCAGTGTTGAATTGAGTGTTTCCTCCAGTGCTAGTGGGAGCCTGTTGCAAAGCTGTTGCATGTTTTAATCGAGTAGGAAACTGGTATTATTCATGTGTTCTCAAATGTTCTTAATCTATCTTTTTTGATGGAAATAATTTTTCAATTGCTTGCTCAGGCAAGGTGAAATTCTTAACCACATCCCTGGAGAGCGTGACTTCCACATGCTCTTGGCAGGTGATGATGGCATTTCATCCAAAACATCATGGACTGGAGAGAGGAAGGGAAAGATTCCTTATTCTCTACACTGGGTTGCATAGAAGTGGGAGCAGGGAGTCTTATAGCTGTTTTATAGATGTAAGGGGGTGGCTTTTTTCTCTCAGCACTAGGGAGAAACAGGGTGGTGACTCGTGGTCAGTGTGGGGTTTTGGACACTGGTCTCAGCAGGTTTCTGGAACTTATTCACATGGTTAGCAGTTTCAAGGAGGAGAAAGAGGACTGAAGTGGTTTGCAGGTTAAAGGACTATTTGAAGTAGAAAAACAAAATTGATAATTAAGGTGCATGGGGAGCCTAGAGCTCCCCTGGGTGCGTGCATGCGTTCACACACGCGTGATCACTCTTATTTCCAACTTCAGAATTACTTACAGCTTTGCTGATAGCTTGTCTGGTGCAGCCCACAGGCTGCCAGGATATGCTGAGGTCCTTCTCAGTGCTGAGGACTAAAAGGGCTTGTAGTTGATAACTAATTACCGCAGCTGTTTGCTCCTCCTAGTTTGTGACCATCCCTGGCCTCTCTCCTTTAAGCTATTCTAGCTAATGGGCAGGCACAGGAGAAAGCTTTCAGACTTCTTATAATCAGCTTTTTGCCTGGACTTTGTCTTCGCTGAGCCATTTTCATCATTGCTGTAGCAGTAGGAATGGTGGTCTTGTTTAGAGGTTAGGGCCACCTTGGGGCATGTGGCCGTGGGGGCCACGGGGGCAAGCAGCACCCATCACTGCCTCCTCCAGCCATTGGAGAGGAGGCTGCCACACCAGAGCTTGCAGCAAAGGCAGCTTTCAAAAAGTTAAACCCCATGATTTTAATCTTAAATACTTCTAACCTTTTCCCTTTCTGTTTCTTTTTCTGCTGCCTGGATTTCTGCCATCATGCTCTCTTTTAAGCTTACAGATTTTGGTAATTCAGTAAAGGTACATAAGCCTATTACGCACAGTGACTTGTTAAAGATGAGCCTTAAATGAGTTGTTATGGTGTATTCACCGCTGTGCGGGAGACCTGAATTTTCTTTTTCATCCACTTCAGGATTCCAGAGCTTATTTCCACCTCCTCAATCAAATTGCACCTAAAGGGCAGAAAGAAGGAGAGCCGCAGATCGATATTAACATGTCGGGTTTCAATGTAAGTATTCAGGCTATCGTGTCCCATGTTGTACAGTTGCAAATTAAATGTATCCTGTAATTGTCCCATGGCATCTAGGTAACCTGGTATCTTAATTTCTAGAGTGTGTGAATTGTCAGCGGGCATGTGTGCGCCTTAGGTATGTGCCAAATGAGTGGCTGTTGCAGGCCTGGTCACTACCCACCAGTTAACATATATGATTGAGATTTGTCAGTTTTGCTCCATTTGGGAGCATGCTGACTTCTGTTTTTGAACAACTAAGTTCAAAAAGCATAGAAGTTGGAAAGCATTAGAACTTGGAAAGCACCATGCTAGGAAAATACCGAGACAAACTGGAACAATTACATCCACGGGGATTAGTGTGCATGCTTCATCTCTTCATTTGGTTAGTGACTGATGCCTAATGAAGGCAGGTGGGGTTGTGACATTGTCCCAGGAGCCTCCCATCTGCTTTGTAGCTCAATCTCTTCCATGACAGCTCTTGTCCATTGCATCCCTGGCAGGAAAAAGACGACTTGCGGAGAGCAGAGTACATGCTTCAGCAGGCGGATCGGCTTGGCTGCCGGCAGTTTGTCACGCCAGCTGATGTGGTCAGTGGCAATCCCAAACTGAACCTGGCCTTCGTTGCCAACCTGTTCAACAAGTACCCAGCACTTACCAAGCCTGAAAACCAGGACATCGACTGGACCCTACTGGAAGGTGATGGCCATATCTCTCACAAAATTAGCAGGAGGGAAATACCTAAAGTAAACTCTTGTGTCGCAAGAGTCTGTGCCCAGCAGAGGTGTCGCTGCTAAAGTAACACCTGTGATTTGAGGCGTCAGTGCTGCAGTGGTTGTTTACTCATTTGGGGCAGATGAGAAGGGTACTTGACAGCCTGTTCAGCTGCTCTGGCCCTGACGTAGAGCCTGAACCTGTAGGAGCACAGCCAGTGGCCCATCAGTCCCTATGCCAGGGCTGGGAAGTTGGTTTTGCAGTTTCCTGTGATGGGCAGGAGCACCTCGGCAATGCAGCAACACATTCATGGGAGTGTCACCTGCTGGCAGAACTGGGATTAGGGCTTTGGCTGCCTTGCTCCCAGACAGCAGTTAGCGAACACCCACGTGAAAGACTTGCTTGCTACTTTTTCTTGTAGAAAGTGCAAAAAGGCATGCTCTTCTGAGGCCTGGAGAAATCAAACTAATATCTGAAACTAGGTATCAGGGCAACCATCTTTCTGAAGAAATAGTAGAAGAAATACCACTTTTGTACTTGAAAATTGATAATCGATGAGCTATGCTGCTCAAAGCTCCCTGCCTTGCAAGGTGGAAAACCCTGCGCAGCTTTGAGCTTGCAGAAGTTGCATGAACCTGTTTTCTCTCATCTAGGAGAGACACGTGAGGAACGGACCTTCCGCAACTGGATGAACTCCCTTGGTGTGAACCCCCATGTAAATCACCTCTATGGGTAAGCGTTAGGCTCTTGGGAGAAACCCAGCTAGATCAGCCTAGAGATGTGCCCACACTAGTGTCCTGTTGCCCACAGTGCTGAGCAAAGAGCTTGAGAAAGGGTGATGGTATGGAGTGGGAGATGCTCACTGTACCCTCCTTGCAGTGCGTAGCTTAGGGATTTCTGAGCCAGCACTTGGCACACCAGCAACTGGCTTTGAGGGCTGAAGACTGTTTATTTTCCCCTCTCTTGTGTAAACTGGTACCCTGAGATCCCAATACACTTAGATCTCCTTGAGCAACTGGAACTAAATTCCCTGTCACCTAATTTTAGGGCTTAACCAAGACATCTTAGTTAGGAGACAAGGTCCCTGTAGGCAGTGGAGAGAGGTGGCTATCTTTGGATTTTACATAGCAAAATTCTTCCCTGGAGAATTAACTGATTACCGTGCCAAAACCTGATATAGCTCAGCAGCTAGCTGATGTTAAGCATGAAGCATTTTGTCTGCCTTGAAAACTAAAAATTTTTATATTTTTTTTCTTTAGGGTTGTTGAAATTGCAACAACCTGTAAAGACTAGTAATTATTCATGATGTGACAAAGTCAGAGTGCATTTAAATCTTGAAACATTAGGCTTAATCAATGTTTTCCACTTTAGTGATCTCCAAGATGCACTGGTAATACTACAGTTATATGAAAAGATCAAAGTTCCTGTTGACTGGAATAAGGTTAACAAGCCTCCATACCCTAAGCTTGGAGCAAATATGAAAAAGGTAAGCATTTCACAACTTTAAAAGCAGACATGGGCGATAAAAATTCCTATTTGAGGCTTCCAGTCAAGTGAGTGCATTTGTGAGTGATTTTATGTTTAAACTCTTTTCCTGTGTAGCTAGAAAACTGTAACTATGCTGTAGACTTGGGAAAACATCCAGCTAAATTCTCCCTGGTTGGCATCGGAGGACAGGATCTGAATGATGGAAACCCAACGCTGACACTGGCCTTAGTCTGGCAGTTGATGAGAAGGTAGGACCTGTCTGGAACATGTAGAACTTTTGAATGGAGTACAGAGTTCTGGAAGTTTTTTTGCTGTGAGAGCACTGCAGCACTGGAACAGGTCACCCAGAAAGATTGTAAAGCCTCTGTCCTTTGAGGGTTTCTGAGACACAGCTGGACAAAAACGTGGCAAAGCTGACCCTGCTGCACATGGGCGGCTGGAGCAGAGACCTCCAGAGAACCCGCTGGTGAACATCCTGCTGACCAGGATCACCTTTCTCTCACCTGCTCAAGTCTGGTCCACATTCAGAAACCCTAAGCAGGAACATCTACGCAACTTTTATGTTCTAATTTTTAATTGGAAATTGAGAGAGAATCATTCCAGGGCTGCTTTATAACCCACTTCTGCATTGGAAAGGGGGGAAGGAGTAACTTGATAAAGTTGATCATCGTTTTTCTTACCTATTTCTGAAGAATTCTAAGATGATGGAAAAATATATGTCTGCAAAATAGCTGCATGGTTCCTCTTTATGTGGCATTAGCCATCAGAATGCTAACTCGTGAGGTGATCCACACCTCTTAGGTAACATGTTAACACTATGGAGAAAACGGTCAATGGTGAAACAGTTTAACAAGTCTTCTGAGCCCGGGCAATTTTGTGATCTCATATTAATTGGCTTGAAAGACTAGAAAGACTAAATGATTCTTCCTTTTTGCTAAAGGAGTTGGGTTTTTTTGTTGTTGCTTTTGGTTTTTGTTGCGTTGGCTGTTTTTTTGCAGGGGTGCGGGGAGTGCGGAGCAGAGCTGAGGCTATGTGAAGGCTTTCCAAGCTGACATGGACTCAATTGCATCCTGGCTGCATGCTCACCAGGGCTTTGCCCACGCACTGTGCCTAATCTTGTTCTCTCTGCTGGTTCTCAGGTACACGCTGAATGTCCTCGAAGACCTGGGCGATGGTCAGAAAGCTAATGATGACATTATAGTCAGCTGGGTAAACCAGACCCTGAAAGAAGCTGGCAAGTCCACTTCCATCCAGAACTTCAAGGTGCAGGTTCTCTTCTTACATCCAAAAGTTGAGGCGTGCCCAAAAAGTATTTCCTTGGCTGGGGGAACAGCAGGGCCATCGTCAAAAGGGGTTTAGGCAGTACAGGATTCCATCTGTGCTGAGAATGAAGTGGCTTCAAGCTACCAGAGAGGAGATTTTTTAGGACTGCCTATGGTGGGGAATAGCCATGGGGCAAGAGAGTAGATGGAGTGGCAGAAGGGAGGGTGCTTGGGCTCTGGGGCAGAGGTGGAGGCTGAGATGCTGGCAAGCATAGGAGCTGGAGCTGGTGAGCATTTGTAGGTGAGCATCGTCCCTTGGGGTGTGGTCAGTGGGGCAGACCTGCTGCCTGCACATCAGTCACTGCTTTGTATTTTCAAAGCATTTGCAATCGTGATCTTGCACCATTACCAAAGGAGAAGCAGCAGTTTGGTTTTCCCTGTGGTCCAGCTGGGAATAATTACTAACACTGCTGCTTTGAAATGGATTGTTTAAAGCTTGTTTTGTTGCATGTTGCAGAGCAGCTGAATTGAGGTGAGAGGTATGCTTTAAGGATTAGACATTCATCTCTACTTTGTCTGTCCCTGTATCCTCTAGGACAAGACTATCAGCACAAGCTTGGCGGTTGTGGATTTAATTGATGCTATACAGCCTGGTTGTATCAACTATGACCTTGTAAAGACTGGTCATCTAACGGAAGATGACAAACAAAATAATGCTAAGTAAGTTTGATATCTCGGAAGCTGTTTTGCATTGAAAGAGTGCGCCCTCTATGCGCTGGCCTTAAGCTGCAAGTGTTTTTACCATAGTTTATTGTCGTTTTCAATCTCTTTTAACACCGTACCTTTTAGACAGGCAGTACTTCTTGAAATGTAACTGCTGTTCTTGCCTGTAATGCAGGAGGGAGTAGTTGGCTGGACTCTCTTGCTTGTTGAGACAAATGCAGAACAGCCCAAGCAGTTCTTAGCAATGATATTCTGTTTCTCACCTGTTTGTTCAGGCATATGAAGTGCTCAGGGTTTTGAAATTGAACCTTTCTATGTCTCATCTTGCTGAATCACCATAGGTTGTCAAACTTAAAGTATGCCTATTAAAACATGCCTTTGAAATGTGTGTTCTCCAACTGTTCTGCAGTGGCAGGACGACAACAAAGTTTCTGGCAGGTAATAGCCTCACTTGATCATTCCTAAAGAGCAAACAGAGGGGAAAATGTAAATGATGGCTGATTAATCCTTGGTTATACATACTATCTATTAGCCCTAACAAATATTAATTACAATTTTTTTAACTGTTGGTAGAGTGGACTTGATGTTCAAAGGTCAATTTTGCACATTAAAGACACTTTCCTCTACTGTGGAAAAGGAATGCACCAAAAGATCAAAACAAAAAATTATAAAAGAAACATGTGGCGTGATTGGACTGTTGCACATCTCAAATCTTAGAGGATAATAGTGAAATTGTGTTGGATAGGGCAGGAGCTGGCTTGTCATTTATTGATAGCAGTATTGGTTCTGACCTACTCATCTTTCCTTGGTGAATAGGTACGCTGTGTCCATGGCAAGAAGAATTGGTGCCAGAGTTTATGCTCTTCCAGAAGACCTTGTAGAGGTGAAACCGAAGATGGTCATGACTGTGTTTGCCTGCTTGATGGGCAGGGGAATGAAGCGAGTATAAAAGGGTTGATTCATGTAAAGAAAAAAAAAAAACCAAAACGCAACAAAAACCCAACCTGCCACCCTGGGTGCATGAGTAGCAGATCAGCTGTGACCATGGTGAAATGCTGTTGGCCTAGAAACTGTTGAAGTTCAAAGGACTTTGTTTTGCTTTGCAAGACAAACTCTAATCAAAATTCTCAGGGAGAGGAGTTTTAACCAACAGACATGCTCTTTTCCCAAAGGAAAGTTTAACTTACCAAGAGCTCACAGAAATGCATTCATAACAGACCTGCATCTTGCAATACTGCTCTGGAGCTGTTTTCACCCCATTGTTTCTAAGATACATGGTGTGTGGGTTTTTTCTACCCCTGAGGGCTATAAGGTGGTTAGTATGAGTTGTAATGGAAACAAATCTAATTTCTGTCTGCAATCCAGTTTAATTTCTGTCATATGGTCCAAGAGTATTCTAGGTTTGACCACTTCCTTAACTTTGCAAATAAAGCTACAGTACAAGTTGGGACCTGCAGGCCAGCTCGCAATGCTAAATGAGAAATGTGTAATTAGGAAGATGGATCTTCCTCCGGTATTTTCTGTACATGGTGCTTTTTTATACATTTAACTATTTTGATTACTTCACAAAGAAAGCATAGCAGTTTTTTCTTTTGCTGCTTATAAAAAGGGTTTTCTTGTTTGTTTTTTTTTTTTAATTTTTTCTAAGGTTATACTATGTATGAGAATACCACCATCCTTGGACCTCTCACAGTAACATATTATATTATGTGGCTGATGGCACAGTTACACCTAAGAATGGAAGTGAATGCATTTTTGTATGCATCTTGGTTCAGTTCTGTGCACCTAGAAAATAATTTTTAAAAAAATCTGCATGAAACTATAACTTTTTTATTTAAAATGCTGTTGGATATAAAACCATACTACATTGTGGAGAGGTTTTGTGCAGGGAAGAGACAAATGTTAAAAACAGCAGGGTTCAATGAACTGAACAGCAAACGTGCTGCAACATAAAACTATTTTTACAGATAAAAGGAAGTGTTGTCGCCAAAGAAGGAAGATGCTGTATCCATAGGATTTAATATTATCTTGCTTTGGCAAGCTGTTTGCTATATTTTAAGACCATATTGCTATTCCAAGCTATTCAAAGTGATGTAATATGGTGGCAAAGCATTAGTTGAAATAAAAACATTTAAATACATGCTTCTCTCCTTATTTACACTGACTCAGCATGGCAGCCTGTCCTCAGTTGCTTTTAGCTTTCCTTTGGTTGATCTTTTTGTTTTGTGCCAGGTCCATTGGTCTGTAAGACTTCCTAGAATCAGGGTGTGCTTGAGGAGCTCTTGTGGTTTTTTTTAAAATGGGCACTGGCAGTGCAGTTATTCTCAATCTGTGTTATAGTGAGGCTTTGCCTTTATGGTAGCTTCTGTAAAACCTTGCTCTGGAAGTCCTGCTGTGTGCCCAAAGAGGATGTCTGTGAGTGTAGGGGAGAACCCAGAAGGAGGAAGAAAAGTTGTTCCCTGTGTCAGAGATGTGCCATCGGGCTCACGTCCAGAACCCGCAGGTCTGAGGGTGTAGTGGTGGCTGACACAGGTCTGGCGTGATTTGGGTCTCAGGGTGCTGTGGTGGCAGAGCAGATGCACAGCAGCCATCAGTTGTTGGGGGGGATTTGCTTACTTGCTGTGTCCAGCAAGGCCAGCTTGGGGCTGCGGGTGCTGGAGGGGTGTGGTGATCTCAATGCACCAATTCCTTCACTCATGCAACCCATTGGTAAGAGCCTGGATGTCTGGTGAGCTTTGCCAAAACAGTGGCCTGACAGTGCAAAAGTCCCCAGAACCACCAGTTGCTTTGAAAAACAAGAACAATTTGTGTAGGACTGGTGTCATGTAAACTTCTGTGGGCCCACCTACACAAAACTGGTCTGGGTTGTTCCCCTCCTGACCTGTCTAGAATGTTTTTTTCCCTCCAGTGGTGAAAACGTGTAGGTGCATTTTGTGCTAGAGGCATGTTGCAGCTCGTCTGCTGATGGAATGGGGAAGACTTTTTGGATTGACCCAGTTTACAGGTTGGTGCCTGGCTTTCTCTTCGGCATCATCTTGGGCAAACCAGGTGGCAAAGCTGTGGGCTTAAGCCACTTCAAAACTCCCACAGGCCAAATGCTTGAGGAGTGTGGGAACCCAACTACCAAACACATCATTCACCAAATATGTCATGCTCCAAACCGTCCTATGGTGTGAAGGTGCTGGTGCGAAGGAACTCTGTTCCAATGCCATACTGTCAGTGCTCCTGAACAGGGTACATGGTTCTGTCCTCACTTTTCTTTTTAAAGCAAGGAGAATAAAAAACCCAAGCCCCTCTCACTGTGACCTTGTTCTCCGTGGGAGACTTCTAGGGAGTGATTTCTGTTGACACAGATGTTACATAGATCATCTGGAGCCCATGGTAAGAATCGCATGGCTTCCCTTTGTTTCCTTCTTTGGGTTTTTCAGGTAATTAAGTGTAACCATATTGAGAAGATTATTTGGGACCTGCAAGGCTCTGTCTTGGCAGCGTGGTGGGGTGATGTGGGCGTCTGCTGGATGAGTCCCTGTTGGCTCAGGTGATGCACCGCCAACACACAGGTTGTGCAGTAGAGGCTCCCACTCCACAAGAGCCTTTTTTCACTGCCAAATGCGCAGAGCAGACAGTGACTATGTCTCCAGTATAGAATAATAGAATGCTCTGGGTTGGAAGGCACCTTTAGAAGCCATTGAGTCTGACGTCCCCCTGCAGTGAGCAGGGACATCTGCAACTAGATCAGGTTGCTCAGAGCCCCATCCAGCCTGGCCTGGAGTGCCTCTAGGGATGGGGCATTGACCACCTCTGGGCAACCTGGGCCAGTGCTTCACCACCCTCACTGCAAAAATTTTTTTCCTTATATCCAGTCTAAATCTACCCTCCTTTAGTTTAAAACCATCACCCCTTCTCCTGTCACAACAGGCCTTGCTAAAGAGGTTGCCCCCATCCTTCCTATGGTCCCCCTTTAAGTACTGGAAGGCCACAATCAGATCTCCCCGCAGCCTTCCCTTCTCCGGGCTGAACAACCCCAACTCTCCCAGCCTGTCCTCGCAGCAGAGCTGCTCCAGCCCTCGGGTCATTTTTGTGGCCTCCTCTGGACCTGCTCCAACAGGTCCATGTCCCTCCTGTGCTGAGGGCTCCAGAGCTGGACGCAGCACCCCAGGTGGGGCCTCACCAGAGCAGAGTAGAGGGGCAGAATCACCTCCCCTGACCTGCTGGCCGTGCTGCTTGTGATGCAGCCCAGGATAGGGTTGGCTTTCTGGGCTGCGAGCGCACATTGACGGCTCACAGAATCATAGTACAGCTTTTCATCCAGCAGTACCCCCAAGTTCTTCTCAGGGCTGCTCTCGATCCCTTCATCCCCCAGCCTGTCGCGCCTCCATCGGTATGATATCGATAGAGAGACAAGCCTGGGGCTGGGGTGCCATCCAGGGGCAAGCGCTCAGTACTACAGCCGCTGCACCGCGGGGCGAGGGCTGCCTGGGGGGAGCGATGCCCCCGCGCGTATCGGGGTGCGGCGTGACCTGCGATGTGTTGGGAGGCCAGGAGAGCGCGGGGGCAGTTCGCAGCATGGAGGACAGGGAATCACTCATGCCTGAAAACATGGAGTACTGTGGTACTTTGGGAATTGTAAGCTTGGGACAGGAGAGTGTGGAGGTGCAGCCTTTGGAGAAACTTTTGGGTTTAGTGCTTGAAAGATTATCTGTTTATCTACTTTCCTCGCTTGGTTTGAAAATGGTGGTCAGAGTAAGATGCTGCCTCCTTCTCAGCCCCCCTCCTCTGGTCAGAAATCTTCCTGTGCTCCTCCTGCAGCTGTGCTTCTGGGCTGCAATACTACATGCCAACTTTCCTCATCTTTAATGGCCAGATGCAAATCTGTGATGAGGCACTGGTCCTTCAAAGCATTAAGAGGTTGGTGCAGCTGGAAGCACAGCAGGGAATGCTCCATTAAATGCAGAGGAACACTTTCATTTGAAGAAGCATCTTCTGTACCGTTACACCTCATGTGGTCTTCAGAGATGAAAGTTTGTAGGAGGGCTAGAGGAGTGGTAGGAGCTTAATTTTTCTATGTGTAGAAGATGAAAATAGGGCAGGTGAAAGGAAGGTATTTGGCAGGGAGCTGGAGAGGGGCTGGTGCACCTGAGAGGAGGCATGTAGGGGTCAGGGTATGGGATGCGATGGCACTGGCTGGGAGTGCTCACAGCTCAGAGAGCACCAGGAGTAGCAGCAAACCATCTCAGTGGCTTATTGCATGAAGCCTCATGTACAGCCAGCTGGGAACTTTCCACTGGTACAATTTTTTCATAACAAAATACATAAACAAAGCTTCCCACAGGAAATTGTATGTGCTTTCACAGAAGATGGAGAGATATACCGTAAGTAGTGTCATGTCTATCCCGCTGAAACAGTGGTCTAGTGATTTATAGCACTGGCTGGAAGTATGGTGTCATTTAGGTCAAAATTTTTTTATTTTGGAAGTGACCACATGCATCGGTTCTTCTTTGTCTCTTTTGCTTCCTGGTACCAGGTTAAAGGGGGAAAAATGGATACTCTGCCAATTACTGAATGGGAAAACATCTCCTCCTTGTGCTGGATGTATTTAAGAAACGGGCTAACTCAAAGAAAATTTTGGCTCAAAGCAAAGCAGAGATCTCACAGTGAAGGTCCAGTGCAGGGCAGGCAGGATAAACCCCAGTGCTTTCTCAGAAGAAAGCCCCTGGCAAGCAGGTTTTCAAAATAGTTCCTGTTTTGTCAAATGCTCCTAGAAGTTTCCCATAGGAGCCAGAGTTATAAGCTTTAGCATGTTTCTTTGTTCTTTCAAATCTTCCTGCTCTTTCATATTCAGTTATTTGTTTTTGTTTATTTGACTGCTTGGTTTTGTTTATTTAATTACATGCTTTTATTTCCAAGGTTTTTAGTGGTGTCAGCTTTGTTCATGGTGAAATATTTTTTTAACAGTCAAGCTTGCTGCATTCTTCATGAATGCGTGTTGTCCTTAATCTCAAGGATCTTCAAATGGCTTTCCAAGCCCGGCCTGTGTGTTTTGATGGAAGTTTTTCTTGTACCCCATGCAAGTTTCATTTTCATGTGGATAAAAATGTAGCCACATGTTATCCTAAGCATTCTGTGTACTTGTTAAGTTATTTCTATTGCTGCTTCACTGTGGCACAGAAGAGCCAAATAGTTGTGCTCCTGTTTAGTGTTTAACAACATGGTGGCGTAAAAGTGGAAGGAATATTTTCTGCAAGCATCCACAGGAGACAAGGGTCTCCTTCACATAAACTTTTCACCAATTTATATTTTTCAATGGAAAAAAAAATCTAATTTTGTAGGAGCTTTAAAGAATTGCTGAGGTGGATTTTGCTTGCTTGTTTTTCACTTGTCTTTTTCTACTGCAGATCGATAGCAGAGAGCAATGCAAAAGCAAGAAAGAAACTGAAGACTTTTTCCACTGCCTCCTGAAGTATCTGATGCTGAGGAAAGTGCTGATGGTGCTGAATGCCCAAAGTGGTGACACAGCACAAACAAAACGTAAAGCAAAAATATGTTGACCATTGAATACTTTTCATAAATCTAATCACAAATCTGATAACCAGGAAGACGCAGCACGTGCGGTTTTGTTGTGCAGCCCCAGTCTGTCCCTTCACTGATGCAATATGAAAGGTTTCCCTTGTCCAAATGTGCTGGTTTGTGTGTTTTCAGTGCTAAGCGAAGGTTTATTTCTCTCTTACCTCCTATCAGCTTGGCATAATTCCTCGAAAGACAGGGACAAATGTGGTGGGTCTGCCACACGTTCTCTTGCTTCCTTTTGTGAGCACTCAGTAAACACTGGGCATGTCTTGTGGCAAGTGTTTATACAGTGATAATTGCTGAAAATTTGGTCATATCTCTGCAAATTTATCTAGGTGTTCTTGCTTTTAGAAGTCAGGTGAGAAATAATCACTGAAAAAACCTCAGAGAAAAAGTCAAAGAGCTGAAAAGGGCTTCCTTAGGCCTGGCTGTGCTGCACCAGCCCACATGTCAATGGCAAGGTGGGAGCGAGGCAGGCAGCCACAGTCAGTGGGGGCTCTGCTTACCACGGCTTTAGGAGTTATAAAATTTCTAAAGTCTCCTGAAGATGGAAAACAAAGAGGCACCGTGAGGCACAAATGCTGCCTGTGCAGATCATGTCTTCTGCGCACTGGCAGCAAAGCCAAGAAAAGACCATACTAATGCTGCAGGACAAGTCTCTCTGCAGACAGACGTACTCACTCTACCTGTGGCACAATTTAATCTCTGCAGGAAATCCAGATCTGCCAAGTGCAAATAGCCAGCGTTGATAGTGCCTGGTGCCGGAACGACGGGATTTGCCATTGCTGTTACTGTGAACACAGGACAACTTGGATGAGCACCAGCAAATGGTGCTGCTGGTTCTGGAGGGTGTGGGGCTGCTCCTGCAATGTGGCATGGGGAAGTGTTTCCTGCAGAGCACAGGTTTCCTCCCTGTCTGTGCCAGGCAGGGGTTTCACTCAGTGAGATTTGCTATCTGGCCAGGAGCATATTGCAAATCAATAATCTTACAGTAATCCTGGGCTGCATCACAAGCAGCACGGCCAGCAGGTCAGGGGAGGTGATTCTGCCCCTCTGCTCTGCTCTGGTGAGGCCCCACCTGGGGTGCTGCGTCCAGCTCTGGAGCCCTCAGCACAGGAGGGACATGGACCTGTTGGAGCGGGTCCAGAGGAGGCCACAAAAATGACCCGAGGGCTGGAGCAGCTCTGCTGCGAGGACAGGCTGGGAGAGTTGGGGTTGTTCAGCCTGGAGAAGGGAAGGCTGCGGGGAGACCTGATTGTGGCCTTCCAGTACTTAGAGAGGGACCATAGGAAGGATGGGGGCAACCTCTTTAGCAAGGCCTGTTGTGACAGGAGAAGGGGTGATGGTTTTAAACTAAAGGAGGGTAGATTTAGACTGGATATAAGGAAAAAAATTTTTGCAGTGAGGGTGGTGAAGCACTGGCCCAGGTTGCCCAGAGAGGTTGTAGACACCCCATCCCTAGAGACACTCCAGGCCAGGCTGGATGGGGCTCTGAGCAACCTGATCTAGTTGCAGATGTCCCTGCTCACTGCAGGGGGGTTGGACTAGATGGCCTTTAAAGGTGCCTTCCAACCCAAACCATTCTGTGATTCTATACCAGCTTGAGGAAGGCTGTGGCTTTGAATCTGTGCTGCTGAAGCTTGCACAACTTCTCTGTGTTTGTGTGCCACCGTGGGATGCTTATACACCAATTCAACAGAACTGACTAGGATGTTTGGAGTGGCTGTGCTGGGGATGGTGAGTGAGGAGGAGGGAGCATGGAGATGAGACCGTGATCAGTGTTTAATCACTGAAGAGAAAGGGGTATAGTTTAACTTTGGCTCTTATATTGTAAATGAAGTTCATTCCTGGCCAGGTGGCTGCTTGCAACTTTGATGCAGCACACAGATGGTGAGAGCTTTCTACTGGAGCATCACATAGTCCGCAGCAGGATTTGGGCTGTTTTTAATATACCCGGAGAAATGGAAATTTCCTTTTGTGAGGATGGAGAAGGCTAATCTGTGTGAGGGAGGAAAGAAAGGTGAATAGCACTGTGATGGAGGCATCAGGACGACTTGCCAGTGTCTCCCAGCAGCTGGAGGGAGGTGGCTCAGGGCTATGGCACTGGTGTGATGCCAGGCCAGAGCTCATCAACAGAATGCAAGGAGGCACAACTCATACAGACCATCCCTGAGACAAATAAGCTATTTGCAGCGGTAAATGCAGAGCCATGTTGGCTGAGGCTCAATACTGTGAGGAGCAGCTGAACGACAAAATGTTTTACTTTTTACATTTTCACCATTGAATCATATTCAAACAGCAAAGCACATTATGTGCCAGCTGTGGGAAGCTACTGCACATTCACAAAGATGCTGATGGACTGAGCCTTTTATAGAGACTCCAGATGTGCTGGAACACGTGCAGTTTATTCCTCCTTCAGCAGTACACACGGTATCCCCAGTGCAGGCTGAGTGCATGAAGGCAGCCCTTCCCCAAGAGATCAGATGTGGCTGTGGTCAATCAGGAAATGGGGAGGGCAGAGGCTGTGGTTGGCCAAGCTTCCCAGCCCCCTGTCACCCAGTACAAGCCCCAGCCCTGAACTCACTAATGTGAACTTCTTCTCTGCATGTAAACATTCACTGAATTTTGATATTAGCATTTCAGATTTGAATATTGCCCATGAATGAAAGCATTTATTCCTATATAATAAAATCCCCCTATTTCCATATAAAACCTACCTGTAATGAAAAACATTGTTCACAAACAAATAGCAAGAAAAGAAATAAGTGGCTTCCACTTTGTAATTTAAACATTGTCAAAATGTGGCCATAGAGGTGTCCCATCTTCTCACAAAATAGCACGCATGGAAGAAAAGTGCCAGCAGGATGACCTTGCTGGGGAGAGTCGGGGGTCCAGGAGCCGTGCTGGTACTGTCCACCCTGCACTTGTCTTCGCTTGCCAGCTCAGGTGCCACCGTGCAGTCCATGAGGTCCCGTGGATGGGGGACATCAAGTGCCGTTGTATTGTGAGGACCTAGAAAGGCACAGTGCAGCCCTTCAATGGCTCGCCTGCGTGTTGCAGTCCACCGCCAGAACCAAAACATCTTGCAGTCGCATTTCCAGGGGTTGTGGGATAAAAAAACATACTTCAGTTTTGGCAGTTCAGCAAACAAGTGGACGGGGAGGGAGCTGAGGTTATTCTTGCTCAGGTGAAGGAAATGCAGCTTGTTTAAGTACAAGAAAGCAGAGCCTGAGATCAAGGAGATCTGGTTGTTGTTCAGGTACAAGTTTCTCAAGTTCAGCAGATGTCTGAAGGTGCAGTCGATGGCAGTGATTCTGTTGGCTTCAAGATGCATGGTCTTGAGCTGGATCAGCCCATCGAAAAGCTGATTAGGCAAATCGGCGATAAAGTTGTGTCCTAAATTTAACAAGCCCAATCTGAGAAGCTTTGTAAAAGCGCCATTTTGAATGATCCATATCCGATTCTTCCTGAGATTCAGATCGTACAGGGCTTCCAGGTCCTTTAGGGAATCTCTACCAATGGCTTCTATGTTGTTGCCCTCCAGGGACAGCCTCGTGAGGCTGGAGAGGTTCTGAAAGGCTTGTGGGACATACCGCATGTTATTGGAGGCTAAATCAAGCCTTTCTAAAGAAGGGAGGTGTGAAAATAGAAGTGGATGGATTTCAAAGATGTTGCAGTGGGACAAATCCAGGCTGATGAGGTTTAATAGTCCTCTGAAGGTGTTTGCATGCAAGTAGGTGAGGCGTGAGTTCCTGCTGAGGTGCAGCTCTCGCAGTTTGCTGAGAGCATGGAAGGTTCCCGGGGACAGGAAAGTCAGATTATTTCCATCTAACCAGAGGCTGTGGAGGAAAGTCAGATTTCTGAAGGTGTTGGTGGTGAGAATCCGCAAATAATTATTGGAGAGGTTCAGAGAGACAGTGGATGCTGCTATTTCTCCAGGGAGGGCTCTTAGTCCAGCTCTGTTACAGTGGATAATCTCTTCAGGTGCACATTTGCACATGCTTGGGCATGAATCAGAGTTATTCAGACTCAGTCCAGCCGTTGCACAAGTAAATATAAATATAACAAGAAAGAACATGACCAGACACAAATCAGCCACTGCATCTAATACCTGATGGATAGTAGAGAAGGAGACAAGAAAAAAATCATGTACCTCTTGGATAGGTGAACCGTGAGCATTGCAGGGTTGGTTCAGCTGTGCTTTCAGTGCACAGTGAAAATAAATTAACCGGTTCTTCCTGCTGCAGACCAATGGGGATCAAGTCTTTAGGCAGATAAAAGCCGATTAAGGGCCACCCTGCTGTAAAGGGCATATTACTGAGAGGCAGGGAGATTTCTCAGCAGAGCATCACACTCTCACAGTGGTTTTTCCCACCTCCTGCCCACTGCAAACAGCAGCAGGTAACAGGCTTCCCTTGGGATCTGTCTGGGAGAGGATCCTGCTCCTGGGTTGATCGCCGTTCTCAGGATGTGCTTAAACAGTTTGCTCAAAAAAACCTCTGTGTTGGGGGGTGGGATTTTTGTACTTCTTTCCAGTTAGGGCTTCAGCCAAGGCAGCTGAGAGGGGCTCTGCTCTCACGGATGTGAGACGGGGGGCTCTCACCCTGGTGTGGCTGCACATGCTGGCAGGTGCCCTGGGTCCAGGCCGTGACCCGGATGCAGAGGGAAGCGGAGCTGCGACCAAGCCCTGAGCGTGCCCCTGTCAATGGCTGTGACTCCCCTGCAGTAAAACAGGAGGCTGTCAGGAGCTGTGCAAGCCTCATGCTCCCTGCCGGCCAGGAAAATGGGGGGGAGTGCTGTGTCTTGGTGGAGCCTCTTCTCGGGACAAGCCCTGAGCCATCTATGAGATGTGCAAAATGCAGAGCGCCCCAAGGGCACGCTGCCCTTCCCAGGGCGCTGCCTGCCTCCAGCAGGTCTGAAGATGTCCCTTAGCAGCTGGCACTGGGCTTGAGTCTCTAAAAGCTGATGTCCTTGGGGCCCCTCCCTGGTTTTCCTCCTATATCCAGAGAGCAAAGGAAAAGTGCAGTCCGGAGGCTGATTGATGCACCCAGCAGCCAGGGATCAGCGATCTGCAGGCTGGTTGTTTTGCTTACAGTGCCAAGAGGGCTAACCCAGGCCTCACAGGTGATGTATCAGCAGGACAACCAGTGACACAGTTGCTGCTCTTGTTTTTTTCTCATTCTTTTTAAATGTTGTTTCCCCCCTTGCTTCTCTCTGTTGGAGTTCTCATGTTTTAACGTATTTGAAGCACCTTCTCTCAGCCCCTCACTTCAGGTGCATTTCCCTACTCTTAATTTCTCTATCTCAGCTTTTTTTTTTAATATTTAGCAGCTTTGTGTTTCCTTTCTCTCCCCTACTTGGCCAGCTCTGTTCAGGCAATGGCTAAAAACCCAAATATATATATCCAACAGTAAGTGTGAATTGGACAAATTTGCAGATCCATTGTTTTCCCGGCAGAAGAAGATTAGGTTTCCTGTGCTGTTAAATGGCTGTATTGGCTTCAGCTCATTCTGTTTTCTTCATTTTTCAAGCGCCTACCCCCTAAAGAACAGATTTTCCTTGGAACCTTGGCTGGGATGGCCATGTTGTGTAATGGAGACCATCGTCTAGCTGTAAACAACATCATTTATTTAGTTAGACAGGCCTTGCGGCAGTGTTACTAGGGGCCAAAAGCTGGTTTTCACCCTGAGAGTAGTGATGACAGCAGCTTGCCGAGGGGCTTGTCCTGGGAGCCCCGGAGGAAGGTGGAGACATGCACCGCTCACCCTATCCAGCTACTCGCATTTGGGGCCGTGCCAAAGGTTTTGGTGGGTCAGTCTTTCTTTTCTGTGTTCCTGGCTCAGCTGAGACTGCTCCTTTGAGGATATCACTTTGGACGGGTGTCCCACAGCTGGCATCTTCACAGCTTCCCTTGCCTCCGGCTGCAGCACAGTTATGAATATCCATTGATCTACAACTTTACATGTGCATCCCTGTGAAGGAGACAGGTTTCTGCTGGTCTCTGCGCAAGTTGAGTGAGCTTCTCTGTGTCTGCTAGGAATGGTGTCACCTTTAGCTGAAGTTTTGTAGCTCAGGCTGGAGAAGATGGATCGCTTGTTCTGGTGTCGTTTTTATTCTACACAGGCTTGCTTTACTTCTGGTTGTAATTACAGCAGTGTTGCCATGTTTAGCCCAGTTGTTGCCATGATAAGCCCAGTGCTCTCTCTAATTCTCCTTGACTTCATATTGGAAATTTTCAGAGGCAAAAAGCATGCAGCTCTTATGGCTTATTGTTGCCAGATATTGCTTAACTGGACTAAAACATAGTGGTGAAACAGGACTACACAGCTGCAGAATGTCTCCTCGCTTCAGAGCCTGTAGGCCCAAGGAAGCCCATACATATCAAAATGACCACATTTTTACATTTTGTCGTGGGTTTGGCAATTCCAGCTGTTCCCTGTAGCGACTCCGCAGCGCACGGGGGTGGCAGCTGCCTTGCCAGGATTGCTGTGATTGCTGCCTGGGCCGCTTACTGATGGCAGCTCTGGTTGCAGCTGCCCTTGGGGTGGGAGCAACACAGCAGTGTACCATCACTCAACACTGCGGAGAGCTAAACCTTTGCTGGGGGCTGAGTGTTGATCCAAGATAATGATTGCAGATAATGAGCCTGTGTGCACTGCAGTGCCCAATGCTCCTTTGCAACAAGTGCTCAGAATTGCCTATTCAGCTTCCTGAGCATCATCGCTGCCGTCAGCAGTAGCCAGAGTTGCTACCACATCAGATGTTGCAGAGACAAGGTAAAGACATGGTCCTTGAGAAGAACCACCACATGATTTTTCTCTCTAGCTACTTTTTTAACAAATACTTTCCCACTATGATCCATTCAATTACGAGCATTCAGTTCTTGGGCTGACTTTTCCAGGCTCAGCTCTTTGTGCTCTGCGTGCTGGAATTTTGGTTGTTTCACTCCATCTGCTAGGAGGGTTTTCTGGAGTGCATCATGTGTTTTGGCTGAGGTGGCTCATCCTTCCGGCTTTAACGGAAAGGCTGAGCCACTGCAGGTCTTCTGTTAAAATACCTTCCACCCTTTGCATGACCATGGTTGTGTTTTGTCTTCTCTTCAGTCACTGATTTATCTGACATTTGGGATTTATAGCCCAGCACACCCACTTCAGAAATTGTTTGTAGCTGATGTCAAGAGCCTTGCCTCATACTGTAGATTTTAAGGAGCTGTATTCTCTTTACAGGCTCCAGGTTTGATACAAGCAGTCCAAATATCTACTTCGGGGTGGTCTTGCTAGTCTAATGAGTTAAAGGAGCAAGGTTTGCTTTCTTTAAACTTTCTGGTGAGCAGAATCATTTAATAGCTTTGTTGATTAAAAGGAGAATTAAATAAGTTGGAATACCCAAGTGTCAGGAATATTCTGACTTCCCCAAAGCTTTATCTAGCTGATGAACTTTCTTTCATGTGCAACTCAGCATTTTTGGTACATAAGAGAAATTCCTGACAAAAACACTTAAAAAGTGGGAAATTATGCTTGCAGTGAGTATATTTCAGAACAGCAAAGGAAGGAAGATTTTTTTTTTAAGGATCTCTGGAAAAAGACCTCCTGTGTACACTGTAGCTCTTTAAAACTGTCCACGGAGTCCTAGCTCGTCCTAAAAAATCACTTTGAGACCCTAAAAAGAAATGTGAATTATGCACCTACATCCTCTAAATGCTGGGTTGTATACACATATATTAATACTAATAAAGCAGAAGTTAAACGGGAGGGATCTCTTTCCCACAAGCTGTAGGTATCAATGGCTTCACTTCTGCTGTTCATCACAGCAAGTGCTCTGGGAGAAGTGAGCGGAGAAAATTACCTGTGATGAAAAATTGTCCTTTAAGAAAGCTGAATGTGGGTTCCCATCGCGAACTGGCTGAGCAGGTCTCAGTTGCTGAAATGCTGTGCCTCGGCCATAACAGCATCGGCAGGATTTATGCTCTCTGCTGTGAGCAAGCCCTGGTGCCTGGTGGTTTGTCTTTATGTGGGGCCACGGCTCGAAGCTGTGCAGCGCTTGGGAACGGCGCTCTCGCCAAGTGCTGCGGTGCTCCCCCAGGAGCAGGCAGTGGTGCCAGGGCACATGTGCACGTGCTGCCTTTAATAGCAATGAGTGCAGCATGTTTTCAAAGTCACTTATCGGCTTGTTTTCTTTACTACTTTTAGTAACTTGTAAAATGCTTATGGCCAATTATTTGAACAAACAATGTCATGGAGGATAATCTCAGAATTGGCAGTGCTATTGGCTAAACACAAACATCTCATAAAAGAAATGCTTTGGAAAAGTTTTCTGCAAGTGGGAGGTGGAAAGGGCATCCACCTTCCCTCCAGACTGCCTCTGCCACGCTCTAGACACTGAACTGCTTCAAAAACTGACTTCTTCCAGCACATGAATGGGGCCAGAGATCTCGGATACTGTACTCCAATGGGTCTTGGCTGGATGGCCCTTGTGTTCACTGCTGTGCTGCTGTGAAGTGGAAAAGCAGGGCTTTTTCCAGGCCTGCTCAGTGCTTCCATGTGAAATTGTGGGTCCAGGAGGGAAAGTGAAAAACTGACCAAGGTCTTCCCTTTAAAAATACTAGTAGTTTTCACTCCTGGCTGAAACACTGGATTTGCAGACACCCACCATTGGAACTGATCACATTTCAGAGGTACATGAGAGAGCTTTAAGACCCAGCATGCCAAGTCAAGAGCCATGGATGCTGGGGGCAAGCAGGACTCCCTGCCTCGGCCATCAATTTTCAACTTGTCACTGCTCACAACTGCTTTCCTCTCTAAGACCCCAAAAAGGGATGAAAGCAGCCTTCTCTGCAGAAGAGCTCTGGGACTGGGGAAGGACGAAGTAGATAATCCAATCTGACTTGCAAGACTGAGCAATTAATCCCTAAAGAAACCCTTAAACAAACAGATGCAGGAAGGAGGAATGCATATAAAAGTTTATAGAGTGCTCGGGAAACCCAGCTGCAGGCAGGATGATTTCGGTGCGTGTGTGAGAAAGGCCTGTCATTCAGTACGATGCAAATGCACCATCCGGCAAGATAGAAATCATTGCTTCCCCAGCAGTGCGTGGGTGCTTGGTCCCCAGCTCCTGCCGCCAGCCCTGGAACCAGGGAGTCAGGGCATCCTGCTGTAAATCAGCATGAAAGGGGTCAGAGCCATACTGACTTAGGTTGGGTTATGCATCCTGGGGAGCACATTTATGAGAGATTTTTCTTCCCCTCTTGCTTTCTCCAAAAGGAACAAATCAAGTCCATGAATACTGTCTGCATCTGAATCCCACATTGCTTTGAGGATTTGGCAGGCTGGAAGGTTCAACCTCAAGGGCTGGCTCTGACAGTCTACTGGCGTGGCTGGATGCGCTGCCTGTTCGGAATATTCCATCCCTGAGAGCAGGGATTTTCCCTGCAAAAACCAAGACCTAGGACTTGGGGTGCATGAATCTGGTTTTGGTTTTGTTTTGTTCTGTTTTTCTTTTTTAAGCTGCACAATTGATCAGAAGTTGCTATGTGAATTTTGTGTGTGTGTGGTTTTGTGTGGGTGCATTTTTTGGTTTCATGTTTTTTGGTTTTTTTTTTGTTTTGTTTTGTTTTTTAAACACTTCTGGTGACCTCTTTTGGTGCATGGGCTTGAGGAAAGAAAGGTGAACCTGAGTGCTGCATGTGAACATGCAGCAAAATTCCTTGCTTCTCTTGAATTGTGATTTCGTTTTTTTCTTGGTATAAAAGACATGCATAAAATCCTTCCCCAGGAAGCACTAACTCCTTATCATTTAAACATTAAACAAGTCTTTTTGTATTGAAAACTCCCAGCTTTTGTAACTTTGCAGCCAGATAAACAGTAAAAAGGCCAGAGAATCTGCCCCTGTGCTACGCTGTGTGCTGGGCTTCAATGCAGCAGATCCATGTGCTGGATTTACCAGCCCGGCTGCAGAAGCTGGACAAACATGTCCTGCGAGCTCAGGGGGTGTTAGCTCAGCTGCAGTACTACATGGCACAAGGTTGGCTTGTGCATGGACAGCTTGGGCATCCATATCGGCCGTACCTTATATGTTATAGCCATCTGTGTGCAGGTAACGCTCAGCAGTGGGAGGAAGAAAGAAAGAAAGAAAGAGTGGAAGCAAATAGAAGGGGGAGGGGGTTTGTACATTGGCTAAATGGAGCTTTGAAGTGAGAACTTGGGCTCAGATAAGGAATCTGATGCATCGAGCACTGGTGGGGTGGGGTGGGGCAAGAATGGGAGCAGGATTTGGCAAAGAGCAGCCTGAGGTATCACCCCCCATTGCACCAGGTGCATCAGGCCCATCTCTCATCTGCTAAGGGTTATGAATCCAGCACAAAGTTTCAAACAGTTTTAGAGGTAGAACAGAATAATCATAGTCAGTATCTGTGTGGATTAAAAGTGCATCTGGAAAGGAAAAAGTTATATTTAAATCTAAACAATTTGTGTGTGTTATTTTTGTAAAATAAACATTCTCATGCACTTGAGTTTTTCCCCTGCTTACAAAGTACGCTGGATGTTTGATGAAGGATGTAGCAAGATCTTTCACCGGTCGTTTGTGTGCAAAGCAGCTACCACTAAGAATTCCTGGCTGAGGGTGTCCTTTCACATATTGTTAGTAAAATATTGAATGAATATGAGTCAGAGTGAGTGCTGATGTCTCAGGTCACTCACCTGAGAGCCAGCAGTCCTCTGCTCCCAAAGCAGGGTATGTACAGGTGGGATTGGTGGCAAAAGGCACATTTGTTCCCCTTTGCAGTAGGACACATGACCCCTGCACTTGCACATCCCACGTGCTCCTACTGACCTGCTTTGTAGATGTTTTGTGTGAAGAAAGGACAGAGTTCTTGCAGCTTGTCTCTAGAAGGTGCCTTGTCTGTTTAATGCCTCCTGAACAAAACAAGAAGTCTCCTGGTAGTGGTTGTAGTATGGGGGAACTGAGTGCAAACCTTCGTCTTAAAGGTTTTTGGTTGAGTCTTGACTTTTTTAGCCCCTAAACTATTATGGATGTTACTGCTTCCTTTACAAATTCTCTGTATTTTTTGTTGAGTAACACAAGCTTTAGTGTTTCCAGGGTTTCTCCCTTCCTCTTCTGCCTTTTCCATGATAACCTCAAATGAAGGGAGGAATGAGTGGGAAAAGGAAGAGGAAGGGATGCCCCAAAAATGAACTAAGCATTTACGGAATGGGTGAGTTGGTACATTGGGGAGGTCCATATGGCTCTTGAGAAAACAAGGGTGTGCTGGCATCTATGTTGTCTAACTCTGGCTGTGACACGCAGTGCTTGAGCCTTTGGGACAGATGAGGTCTCCCAACCTGTGCAGTGATTTGGTATTAGCCTCCCTCTCAAGATACATGTGATGTTTGGGTCTGCTTCTGTTTTATCTGCTCTCAACATGGCATTTCATTGAGCTGTTTCAGCTTGCTTTCCCTTCCAGTGCTTGCCCCAAGCACAGGCACTGTGCATGCTTGCAGCCTGACAGTCCTGACCACTGAATGCTTTGTCATTGTGTCTGTGAAGCAGTAAATCAGCTGCACTGTGATAAATAAAATGCTACATGGGAGTCCCCTTCTTTAAATAACACAGTGTCCTTTTGTACAGAAATTGCCAAGAGCTGGACTCTTAATATGAGGTAGATAAAGCCAAAATCTGCCAAGGACTCCTATCCCCACCTTGAGAAGTAGGGCTCTCCTCCGGGGGATGTATATGAGTTTGCTGATTAACTTTTCCATCACTCTCTGCAGCTCTCTCTGGGTCAAAGACACCACTGGACAGAAAGGTGAGTTTGTTCTCCACAGACTGCTCAGTTCTTGGTTCCTCTGAAGATGCTAGTAAAAGGCTATTTTCCCTGTTTCATCTCCCTTCTGGGTCCCTTTGGTTATGCAGAGCTGGTTATAGAACCTGCAATGCCTGTTGCCTCTGGTGTGCTGCACAGTCCCAGACCAAGGGCAGGCACTGGGGTTTTCCTCAAGATGCCATGGCTGGATACCCCTCACTGCAAGGCTGTGCTGGTGTTCAAAGAATGGGATGAGCTTGGGTCCAGCCCAGGCTGGTGATGGACACCCAGCCAGCAGCACCTGGCTGCGGCAAAGGGACATTCACTGGCAGGGACTTCTGTGGTTGCTTTCCATCTGGCATGTGCAGCCTTGCCTGGGGAGCACAGCACGCATGTCCCCAGCAGATAGGCTGCTGCTGCAGAGGAGATCGTGCTCAGGGTATCAGTGCAAAATGTTTAAGGCTGAGGGATGCTGACTTCGCTCCAGTGCTTATTCTCCAGCAGCCCCCTTGGAGCTCTTTGCAGGGAGAGGAGGCTGGGACCAGGAGGAGCATGTGATGCAAGGAAGAAGCAGATGTAAAAACACAGTTTTGCGTGAATGGGAAGCTGGCGTGAGCACACAGTCTTGCCAGTCTGCTCGCTTTGGTCATGTGCTACCCCAGTGCCGTCTCAGAGCCAAGCCTGCTCCCTGCCACGTGGACTTGCCCTGCTGCCCTCCTCCGAGCAGTGTGCAAGTCTTTGTAAGGACTTGGGCAGTGGCTTTCCCGTCCTACTAATTGGGAGACAGAATTAGCCCCCTTGCACAGGCAGTGCTGTGTGAATGCAGTGATGCTCCTCCACTTTCTGTCTCTGTGTGTTCACGTTATGGTCAGCTCTGCCAGAACTAACAGCCTATTCCACTCTCAAATGTGTTAGCAAGTGCTGGGACTCCAAAGAGTGCATGGGAACCCCCCTACACTCTAGAGATGCGTGAATCCTTGCATGGAAGCTCACATGTGTTGCATATACACCCTTGGGGAGCAGAAGGGGGTTGCATGTGGATGTATGCTCCTGGCCCAAGAGCTGCCGTAGAAACTCGCAGAGATATTTGTGTGAATTTCCTTTTTCTTTCTTTCTTTTTTTTTTTTTTTTTGGTTGTCTTGTTCCTCTCTCCTGATTTACTGCATGTGTTCACGTGGCCTTGGAAAGGGGCTTCTCAAGCTGTTTTGCTTCCAAAAGGAAAAGAAGCTGGCAGGCGTTCATATTTCAGTTCTCGAGTTATGTAGGTTAAAGTCTCCCAGTGGGAAAACGGAAGATATGAGAGAGCAGATTGCTGGTGGTGATACTCACTAGAAGGAAAATGGAAAAAAGGAGCACGTAATTCTAGAGCTACATCCAGGCAAATATGAGGTTTGAGAGGTATGTTTTCTATCTGCTGTTAGAGCATAATTTCCATTTATTTGATTTGATTTGTGAAAAAATGTCTCATTGTGTCTTAAGTAATAGCAGGAATGACTAGTTTAGAAGCCGATTCTAAGCCACCAGTTGTTCGTGTGTAGAGGGGGGAGCGTGTCTGTCAATGAAACCGTGTTGTCAGAATGTAGCTAAAATGAATTATGGTGTGGTCCCTCTACTAGGTCTAAGTCAGATTTGTAATGTTTTATGACTAGTTCTGAGATTTCAGCTTCTGTATGTTAAAGTGAGGGATTCAGGACGTAAGAGTTAAGGGTGAAATGGGGCTCTAGACCCCCTCCTGAATCATTGTTGTCCCCATACAAAAAGCTTTCCTCTGGTTTAAGACCTGTTTGATTACAGAACGTGGGCTTGTGGTCCAGTATTTGGGACTTTAAATGCCATCACTCTGCAGAAAAATGCATTAATAGTCTCCGATTGAATTTTCAATAGGAGAATTATTGTTGAGACAACATAAATAAAATTAATCTTTTGTCAGCATATTCAAAGTAGCATATTGCATATTTTTCATTGAACAAATGGTTAGCTATGGTATACTAGATTGTTAATACAGAAAAAATAGGTTTGAAATGATCAGTTGCCTTCTGTTAAATGACAGATCATTACCCAGCTCCGTTGCCTTGTCTTGGTCAAAATTTCTGTGGTTTTTAGGGCCCCTTGAGAATTCTTAAATGCCTGGTTGGTTCCATAAGGATTTAAATAGGAATTGCCTCTTTCTATTATGTAAAAGAAAATATTTGGGTGTGATATTTTCTTTATTGACTATAAAGTCTTAAAGTTTGAAAAATGCCCTGCTTAGAGTGCAGACAGAAGCTGTTGGACTGGAACAAAGACAGACCTGTTAATTAACTCTCCTATTTTAGCTGTTTTGTAGCTACATTTTCCCCTACTGAAACCCAGTCCTGATCTTTCTAAATGAATGGCAAATACCACTGTTAAATCCAATGCCTGCAAGGACTGAGTACCTGACTCTGCCTATTGCTTGTAACTGCACTGAAAATATTTCTTCTGATTAAAAACCATCATGAGGGCAGGAGATGCAGATTTGCTTTGACAAGGACTCTGACAGTAAATGGCATTTTGCAAAGACTCTTCAGTGTCTTTGTATCCAGCCCTGAGAATAAAAAAAAAAAAAAAAAGTCAAAGCTTGCTTTCCTAATAGCCTGGTTAAAAGGCTGCTTTCATGCCTGTGAAGTCCCAGGAGATGCTCAGGTGTGAAATACCTGATCCCCACTGGTAAGTGCTGCCTTTCTACAGTATTTTAGCTGTGCAGAGTGCTGGAAACAGATTAAGAAAGCTAAGAAAAGGATCACGAGGAATTTCTGTGCTGCCTTTGGTCACAGAAGTTTCCTAAGTACCTCCAGCTCCTGAGTCAATAATCTTTCTGCTCTGCTGGCCACAGAAAGCACCATCTGTAATCACAGATAAAACCCAGCTGCTTGCTTCTCTGCCAGGCTAATTAAAAAGTGTGGTGACCTCCCTAGGGCTGTCAGTGGGATGGAGGAAAGGAGTCCAGCAGGGTTACATGGTACTTCAGCACTCAGCTTACTGACATAATTTTCTAAGGTTTTTATTTTATTGTGACTGATTCCAGTGCTAAGATGGCTGCAGAGTGCATGCCTAACACGCGGTTTCTGATCTGCAGGTGAGCAATGTGATAGAAAAGTGCTGCTAGCACATGAATTTCCTGCAGAACCTCCTTTTCCACCAGCACCAACATGCAGAGCAACTACTCCCTGGTCGTCACCACCAGAGAAACTCTCCAAGTCCTCTATACAGCACTGACAAACTCATCAGCTGCATTGCGCTCCTCCGCTCCCTGCCCACTTGCCTCTTCAGATTATCAGTTTTCACTAATTCCTGCACTTTTCTCTGTGGTTTTTGTTCTGGGGTTGGTTGGCAACAGTGTGGTGGTTGTGGTGCTTTGTCGCCACAGTGGCCCCAAAACAGTTGCTAATATCTACATTTTCAACCTGGCCATGGCAGATCTGCTGTGCCTTGCCACCCTTCCCTTCTGGGCTACCTACTACGCACAGGGGTATAACTGGTTCTTCGGGTCTCTCATGTGCAAAATCTCCAGTTCTGTCCTGTGCTTGAACATGTTTGCGAGTATATTTTTCATTACATGCATGAGCATGGACCGGTACCATGCTATTGTCTATCCTATTCGCTCTCAAAGAAGAACTCCACAACAAGCTTATTTTATAGCATTGCTTGTGTGGGGCCTTGCCTGTTTGTCCTCCCTCCCAACTTTTTATTTCCGTGACACTCACTACATTGAAAGTTTGGGGGTCAATGCTTGCATTATGGCCTTTCCTCATGAAAATTATGAAAAATGGTCTGTGGCAACAGCCTTCCTGAAAAATGCACTCGGCTTCTTCATCCCCTTGACAGTGATCACCACGTGCTACATCTGGATCAGGAAGCACTTGCTCAAAGCACAGGAGTTTGGGAAAACCAAGCAGAAGAGGGACAAAGTCCTAAAGCTGGTGGCTGCTGTTGTTGTGGCCTTCTTAATTTCCTGGCTCCCATTCCACATTTTAACATTTTTGGATGCGTTGGCTCATATGAACATCATTAACAACTGTGACGTGACAGAGAGCATCGACACAGCGCTGCCATTTGGGATCTGCATGGCATTCACCAACAGCTGCATCAACCCTTTGCTGTACTGCTTTATTGGGAACCAGTTCCAGGAGAAGCTCCATCGCTTGTTTAAGCGACGAGTTTATCAGTTCAACAGCCATCAGGAGAGCTCTTCTTTGAGGAAAGGGAGCTGCCTCAGAGATGCCGAGACCCCCATGGGCAGGGAAGAGGGGCCTGAGTCCTTGCTGTAGGCACTGGAGCATCATGTGGGGTGATGTCAGTAGAGCTGGCTGTGCCTGCAGTGGTGATGCTCCTCTCTCACGTTCCCTTCATTTTGTGCCCATTCATTCACCAGCTGTTTAAAGGAGAATCTGTTTTTCTCATACATGGGGATTTATTCTTCCTTCCCTTCTGCAATGAGCACGCAATGAGTTTTACATAGAAGGAAGACTCTGGCAAAAAATATATTGATGGCATTTTAAATACCAGCTTGTGTGTGGCTGAGATCAGGCGAGTGTTAAGTGTAACACAAAAAGACAAAATATACCAAAGGACCATTGCACAAAAACTACAGTTGTGTAGGTGCTGAGTATTATATCCTAAGCTGATTTTCTAAAAGAGATTCTCACTAGAGAATGTGTAAATAAATCAGTGCAGGCACTTCTGTACCTATCTGTAAGAAAATATTTTGACCCTTATTTTATATATATATATAATTTTTGTTAAATACATGGCTAGAGATGTCATGTGTAAAACGCATCAAATATACCTCCTGCTTGCTCAGGCCTGGTGTCCTGAGAACAGGTGGAGACACAGTTCTGCAAACTGCTGGAGGCAGGAGAGCGTTTCTGAGGGAAAGTACAACCACATGCAGGCTTTTATACCTTTCTCATAGCAGGTAACAGGTTCGCAGGCCAGATGGTCCTTTGTTTTGATTCAGTGTGGTCACTTTTGACAGTAATGTCGCAGGAACCGAACATGCTATGTCCCACTGCTGTGTGGGCATGCTGAGCTCCATGCACTGCCCAGCAGCCTTCGGGAAAGGACTTGTCGATTGTCTAGACTTTTCCCATTTAAATGTCAATTATTACTGTAATTTTGGGGTACTGTGTACAGAAAACCTAAATGACTCCATCTTGATACCCAGAAGCAAAACCGTGGTGTGACTCCTAAGACTTACCCACATCTCAGTAGGGGAGTCTACTCATTTGTAAATAAAAAAAAGAGGGAAAAAAAGAAATACATGGCAAATACTGATTCTACTTTGAGGTTGATTTTGCAGATTATTTGAAATTTTCTTTTGACGGAGAGATACCGGTCCTTTTGGACCCTTCAGAAAGGATCATGTTTGATAGGCTCAGTCTAAAAGAGGAATCTGTGAGCACCTTGCTTAATTGCCAGCAGGTTGTCCCCAGGCTGGGTAACCCAGGGTGACTGAAAGATTGTTAGCTTCAGGGAATCCTCTCTGACAAGTTACCCTTGAGGCTTGCATTAGCAGTTTTGGGGCCATGGGTCAGAAATTATACCTGCTGGTTGGGTAACCAGGAGTCTGGCCTCCCTGGAAGTCCCAATACTGGCTGGTGCCTGGAAGCCATGGGAACCTGGTGCAGGAGCTGTCCTTCACTTCTAGGGAGGGGGAAAGTTTCATCAGTGGCGCCTGTGAAAATGGGATTATGCAAGAAATGTGCCAGCCTCAGAGTGACGTGAGATGAAAAGTTTATGCCAAACTTGGCAAAACAGGGGCTTGACCACAAATAACCCCTTCTCCCTGTCCTGGTCTGATGTTCTATAGTGGGGTATGTAGCTGGAGAGATGCTTGTCCCAGAAAGTGGAAGAGCTGCTAATGCGTCTCCCCTGGAATGTTTTTGTTGAAAATGTTCCGAGGAGCTAATACTGTCTGGGGCGTGGGATATTTCTGGAAGGACAAACTGTTAATTGCTTAGCAATGAGCACAACAATGCAGTCATGCTACAGCAAAACAAATCATCATAATAAGAAAATTACCAGGTGTTCGGAGTGGCTGGCTCAGAGGAGTAATAAGGAGTAATAAGAGGCTTTTTACCTTTGTTGCAATACAGGTCAATAATGAACAAAGCTGTGCCATTAAGTGGCATCTTTGTACTCTCAAAACAAAAGCTAAACTACAGCATCTGGCCCCAGCGGTACCGGTGCTTCTGCTGTACCCATCCTGGGCGTAAGCAGGCTGCACGTTTCTATGCATCAGTTTGGACCGGCTCAAAAAGAACAGTTTTTAACAAGTATGCCTTCTGCCCGGTGCGCAGACCTGTGCGGGCAGAGAAATACTACAGGAGTCTGAGATCCAGCTCCAGTTGCATTTATACCTGTGAGAGGCCAGAGAATATGAGGACAAAGCTTTCCCAGGGAGAGAGCAGCGATGCAGCATCTCCCACTGCTACAGCTGCAGGGCAGGGATTAATGACTGCCTGCTGGGGCTGAGGCAGCTGCACTCTCCTAGAAACAGGGAAACAAAAAAAAGAGTATTAAATGGGAGGCAAAACTAAGAGGGGAGGAAAATTCCTTCTTTCAAAATGCAGTTTCAAAAGAAGTCTATCCTGAAGGTCATATTCTGCAAGAGTGACAAACCAAGTGACCCCATGAGCTCGGCAGTGTGACATTTCTGTTTGCCAGATCTGCCTTTTACCTCTAATAGGTCAAGAATCTGAGTACTGTGGTTAAACAAACATCAAAAAAACTCTGTCTGGAGAAGAACCTGAGATGGAAGTGGAAGAGGTGCTGTATCAAGGGTTTTGTTTTATTTTTAGAGCAAATTGAATAATGTTGGGCTCTATGAATTTCTTCCATCATGCTCAAGTTTCTCATGGGATTTTTCAGGGATTTTTAATGGAAAATGTGGGGGAGTTTCACAGTTTCAATGTGTTGTGTTCATCTTTTTTCAGGATTTTCCACAATAGAATGCAGACAAAAAATTAAGTAGGTATTTTCCCTTGCAAATTTTGAAGCTACTTTTTTCCTTCCAGGAGAACATTTTGCTGATATTTGCTAACAGTTCTAATAGTTGTGCAGTGCTACAGCCTGTCTCTGTCAGACCCGAAGTCTCCCTCCCACCCTGATCCTTGGTAAACCCTGTATTCCCTTAGGCGCCCCTAGAAAATGCAGACAGCCTGTCCAAGGCAGGAGCCCTGCAGAGTGCGCAAGCCTGGGAGCCCCTCTCAGGCCAGCCTTGCCGTCCCACAGCCCCTGCGCCGGCCCTGAGGTTGTGCCCTAGGGCGAGTCACGCAGTTTTGGCAGGGTCTGTGTGGTTGCTCAGTGTCTTGCTCACTCTGCAAGTACGGTGAGATGAATTTATGAGCAAGAGCTGGATTTTGGCTGGGGCTGCGCCCACTCTACCCTGCCATGGCGCAGTCAGAGTCAGCGGAGAGGAAAGCCTGCTGTGGAAGGGGTGCATTGTGGTCTACCAGGTGGAAATGCTGATGGGTTTGGCGTCAAAGCTGAGAGTGGTAGCAGGGTTTCTCTGGAGAGGGAAAAGTCCTGGAGCACTTCGGTGACTGTCAATGGGTCTTTCCCCAAAGAGGGATGGAAGGGATGGTTTCCTACAGGGGTTGGTCAGTCTCTGTCATATTTGCACAGCAAATCTTGTTTGCAGCTTCCTTTTCTAGCTGTAGTTGATTACTTTCAGCTTAAAAATTGCAGAAAGAGCGTCAGCCCAAGCTGAGTATCCTGTGTGTGTCTCTGAACTGACTTCAGTATATGAAGCAGAAAGAGTCACTGGCATTTATTAGCATGAGCTAGTGCTGGGTGGTGAGTTAAATGTTTTGTTTATGTAAGATATACATAAGAAATGTTTGGTACAGCATGTTCTCTGTGAGAAGTCAACAGAGCCTGAGCCTGTGCTGGCAACCACTCAGCACACTTGTCCCATTCCTCAGGCTAGGTTTTGGGCAGGAATATAATCTTGCCACCCTGAAGCCGACTGCCACAACTTGGCTGCCCTTCACAACACACCCCCTTGTCCTGGCTGAAGGGTGAGGGGGTGCCAGGGAGCAAGTGAACTGCTCACATTTACACATGACAATGAGGACTCCTGCATACTGTATTTGAGTGGTCCTGGCAGGAACACAGGAAACGTGAAGGGTGGGGATTGAGGTGGTCTGGCAGCCTTTCCTCCATGCTGGCAGACTTGATGCTCTTGTCTCAAATCACCTTCCCTTGGAGGAAGATGACTGCTGTTGTTAGGAAGGGTTGCTCCATTCAGCAAAGTCCTGGGATGTGCCTTCCTCATGTCTACCTGCTGTGGGATCCAGCTGGGTGTAACAGAGAGGGGCTTGTTGCTCTGGCCCACGGGCTCTGCCGGGAAGGGTTTATGAGTCTCCTATGGCTTTGCCTTACCAGATACCTGCCTACAGAGGGAGCCCAGGGCTGCTGTCTTCAACATCAGGTATGATCTGGTCTGGGTACAGTGGTCAGCAACCGCCTTGCTGCTTGGCAGAGCACCCAGTGAGGCACCTGGTTGAGAGCCAAGGCTCTCTCCTGTTCGCTAGGTTTCATTACAGTCAAAAGAGGAAGAGAAAACCCAACCCCAGAGTAAAAATTGAGATTTGTTTATGGAAACAGCAGGTTTGTGTGTGTGTATGTGTTCAAAGGGAAGTAATGTCTAACTCTGTGGGATACGCAGCTGCCAGCAGCAAGCCTGTGTGCATTCATCTCACCTAACGAGGTGTTTGCAGACCTTCTCCCGCATCTGCAATCTCCACTTTGCAGTATTGCGGTGCCCTCAGCTTCGCCGCTACTGGGAAGCAGGGCTGTGGGATGCTGGGCCTGGGTTTCAGTAGGGGCACACCCACTGCCGTGGACAATAAGGATGGGAACCAGGGGGGGCTTATTCCTCTTCTGCATGGGAAGCCCAGAGGCACCTCCCTACAGCACTCCTGTCCTTGACAACCTATAGGATATCCATTTCTCCATCCATGCCTCCCTCTCTCCCTCTCTGTGCTCAGATTGAAATCCTGCCGCTTCAAATATCAGCCCTTAAATCTGTCAAGGACCATAGATGGCAGTGTAACGCCTTCAGCTTCCAAACCCAGCTTTTTCAGCTTTGCCACTGGGAGAGATATGGGGCGAGAAGCCAGCAGGTGACTGCACAGGCCTGGCTGAAATATTTCTGGACCTTGGTCTTGGAGTGGAGAGCCCTGGGAGAGGGAGCAAGCCAGCCTCTCTCATTGCCTCTTTCAAGTGTTTACTTTCCACTTCCTCTTCAGCTGAGACAGGATCTGAATTTGACACTATAAGCTCCAGATAGAGCTCTGTTAGTCCCCAAAACATTTCACAGGGAGAAAGCAGAGTAATATGGAAGTGGATAAGGGTCACAACATTAATTTCCCTCCATGAGACACATCTGAACTTATCCCCTCTCCCCCACTAGCAACTAGTAGCTCTTCAGTTTAAGCACACATAAGTTTGCAAAGCCCTGCTCCACGACTGTAAGACAAGTGGTTATGGGAATCCAGGATCCAGTGTGAGTTTTGGCTTTAAGAACTGTAAATTTAAGTATTTTATTGTTTTTACAGCAAATAAGAACAACAACAATACCCAACCCAATGAACCACAACAGTGCAAATGCAACTTATCCAGCACAACTGCCAAGTCAACATGACAGACAGCTAAAATGAAACAGAGGACAAGGCTGTCTCTGGAAATCGGACCCACCTTGTGACAAATGTAAGAAGCCTTTCCAACAGGAATGAAAATGGTATAATCATTAAAGGCATTTAGACAGAGATTTATTGGGTATATAACATAAAATTACTATTGAACGATGTGTGGGAGAGCTTGCAGAGACTTAATGCAATGAAATGGAAAGCCGTCACATTAATATAATATATCCATAAGGAAGCAGAACCAGCACGTTAATGTTGCTGTTTAAACTTTGGTTTAACAGTGTCTTCTGTATTCCCTAGGGATGCCTCAGAAATTGTGCTCTGAAGCTATCTGCCCATGCATAATGCAGCTTATTCATGGTGGTAGAAGTACACGTGTGTAAATGTGTTTGCTGTGCTGGAAGCATGGCACTGAACTCTGAAATAATTTGCCTGTGCCCTAAACTTGCCCCTTTGTGCTTTGCTGCAAGATGGCATGTGGGCATCTGGCATGTGAGCCCTAAGGCTGGGGAGCTGCCAGGCACAACCATCCCTGCCCCAGGTGCTCGGGGGTACCCTGCTAGCCAGGGTGCAGTGCCATATGCAATGCACAGCCTCCTGCAAAAAGCATAGCAAAGCATCTGCATTAAGTGTTAGGACAGCATCCAAACATGCAGCTCTTTCGCAATGACAGGAAAGTGAAAATCATGAATACAGCATGTGCTAGGCATGCAGTCGTGCCATGACAGAGTAGAAAAAATGTAGCCACTACCACTGTCTCTGGAGAAAATGAAGCGCTTCATCTGTAGTCTTGAAATCTGTTGGTTCCCAAAATCTTTGATGAGATGGTGTTTATGTGGCATGCAACTTTCTAAGGTCTTCACTTGGAGGGTTTAGCCCCAGTCGGCAACTAAGCACCACAGAGCCACTCACTCACTTCTCCTCAGTGAGATGGGGAGAATCAGGAGAGTAAAAGTGAGAAAACTCGGGGGTTGAGATAAAGGCAGTTTAATAAGTAAAGCATAAGCCGTGCACACAAGCAAAGCAAAACAAGGAATTCATTTACTCCTTCGTGGCAGGCAGGTGCTCAGCCATCCCCAGGGAAGCAGGGCTCCACCACGCGTAACGGTGACTTGGGAAGGGAAACGCCATCACTCCCAATGTCCCCCCTTCCTCCTTCTTCCCCCAGCTCTATATGCTGAGATCGATGCCATATGGTGTGGGACATCCCTTGGGCCGGTTGGAGTCAGCTGTCCCAGCCCTGCACCCTCCCAGCTTTTTGTGCACCCGGCAGAGCATGGGAAGCTGAAAAAGTCCTTGACTAGTGTAAGCGCTTCCTAGCAACAACTAAAATATCTCATTATCAACACCGTTTTCAGCACAAATCTAAAATGTAGCCCCAAGCTACAAGCTACTATGAAGAAAATTAACTCTATCCCAGCAGAAACCAGGACACAGGGGAACTTGGTAGGTTTTCTTTGCAGATGCTGAGCAGTATTACTCTGTATTGTTTGATTTGCTCTGGTAAGTACTTTAAGGAGTCTTACACATAATGAAATATATCTCATGATCCTCATGATACTAGCATCTTACCCTGCAAAACACCTTCACTGACCACAGTGAAGCTTCTTCCAAAGTAAGGACTGTGCAATTTGGCTCTCTATACTAATCTCTACTATCTTGAACTCCAGGGTTTTAAAGCATCATGAATCCCTTTTTATCATAAAGTGCTGGATGGCCTTGTTTTACTGTGTTAACAGTCTCCTTTTAGATAAGTACAGTGTGCAGGGTTTGTTCTTCAAAGTGCTTGTGCTTCTTTGGGGGAGGATTTCTCCCTGTGCAATTCAGTATGCAGTAAACATGTTTGACAAAAGTCTACATAAGAATGTACTTTCAGACCTAGATAGACTTTGTAATGTAATCAACATGTTTAATAATAAAAAGATCTGGGTTTCTTTCAAATTTGTGGTAATAGACTGCTGCAGTTCAGAACATGTGGGCTTTTATTAGGAAAATTATGTAACCCAAGGGAGATATTTTCAAGGACAAGTCTAGGAAAAAAGACTTCAGAGTATGATGCTAAATGTGCTACATTAACTGGGGAGATCCCCATGCACATCACTGGCTCTCAGCCTGCTATCTGGCAGTCTTTCATCTGATTTTACTTTAATCTGCATCCCCTGCAGGAATGCAGAGAGTTCTTTCTTTCATCCACTGCAACACCCAAAAAAGAAATTACACAAAAGAGTCATGAATGTTTATTCCTTCAGCGCTAAGTCCAGCACGGATATGAACCACAAGGCAACTAGCTGCTTTCCTAGTTACTAGCTTGTTTTCTGCTGAGATGTGATACTTTGCAAGTAACTCTCTCTAGGATGAGGTGGAAACACAAGCAGGTAATGAAAACAGATAGGAAAGTTCTTAATGTTGGGCTACCCTGTAGCTAATTCAGCTGCAAGAGCACCCGGAGCAGACCTCATGCTGAAGGCAGGAGCAGATTTTATCTGTACCCAAGCTGGGTGGGAAATCATGTTTTTGCTGATTGCTAAGACAGCTCTTGGATTAAGCAAGACTCTTTTAAGGCATACCATTGAAAAAAAAATCTACCATTTGAAAAAATGTCAGAGGTTCATGTGGAACGAACAGGGTGGGTTCAGCGTGAGGGTCTGTTGAAAGCCTCTGAATAATCACTGAGGAATGTTCCCAGGTTTTCCTTGGGTCGAAGAGCAGGTGCAGTGCTGAGGACTTGTTCTTGTGCGTTGGGACACTGGTAACACATAGCTCAGTGAATCAAGCTAGATGTGGTTGGAGACACATGAAGAATTGAGAGGTTGTTCCCAGAGCTCCCTCCTACTGTGGATCCTGCCATAAATCTTTGCTGTGTACACACCATCACTGGGGCCTGTCCTATAATTTTTGTCACAGTATTACTGCAGGTATGCACGTTAGACCAGCTGAAAATAGAACAATAAATTCAGTAACATTTAACATCCTCTCTGAACAGATCATAATATAGTAGTGTAATGCTGGCAGTTAACATCTACAGCTGTCACACAGCGCATTTCCTTTGCCCTTGCTCCCTCCAAGCTCTTTATAGACCTAATATTTAATGAGAACACATAGAGGAAATCTGTCTTCTGCTTCATTCCCCCTGTCTTTATTCTTCTCCCTGTCACTGGTTCAAAAAAAAATACTCCAAAGAAGCAGTGGAGCTAAGTCAGAGGTAGAGCAGCACAGCAGGGCAAAGGGATAGCTATGTGTTCTCCTTCATGTGGTGACTAAAAGAAGTCACTAACCACTTTCCTCTTCACGGGGGTGTCCATATGACTCCCCAGAGAAGCAGGCTGTTGTAGATCACCCTTGTGCTGGCTCTTCCTTTAGTGGCGCTGCAGGCTCCAGTCTTTGTTCTCTGCCTGGCATGAAGCATTTACCTGCTCTGTAAACAAGTTCACCCCATTTCTACTGATGGAGGAGGTTGCTGTTCAGCCACACCATGGCAAAATATGCTTTATTTCCTCATATAATTTCACATAACAGCACATACTGCTCTAAAGGCTGAACATGCAGGCATTTGTTTGTCACAAAGCTTATCGTGCAGAAGCACAGTGATTTTGCAATAAAGTGATTGTGCTTTCTGTGGTTGGGAAATACTGAAAGGCAAATTAAGATCCCCTGTCCTGAAGCCATTTGCCAGAGTACTCTCTTGCTGTAGGCAATCCCTCATTTCCTCATTAGCCTCTTCAAGAAAGCTGAATGCTCCAATTAAACTATTACATGCTGCTCTCTGTGTCAGAAACCTCAGTACCTTTAGATTTTTTTTTACCACCCATGAAAGTCTCTTAAATGCTCCATGATTCATCCCAGTTTTCTGCTTTTGCAGCCCCCTTGGCAGTAAAAGGACATACTACTGGAGTGCATGAGCTTCATTCGAAGGGGGAGGTGAGGCTCTGAATGCTTTTTTTGGATCTCACCTGGGAAAAACCAAGCAGAGTAGAGAAGAGTAACTATTCTGTCTTCACATCCTCTTCCCTTCTGTATGCTCTTGTATCTATGAGTCGGATGAGGGGACATTGTGGGTGGGGGTTTTTTTTCAGGAAAAAAATACTATGTGTTCCTCCTTGGAGGTTGCTGTGTGGATAAGACATTGCTCAAGGCTCAGGATGCAAGCCAAGTTACAGATATTCATTTCTGTATTCTGCGTTACAGTGAATGCATTCCAGTTAGGAAACAATGAGCTGTTTTGCAATATTAATCTTAAAACCCTGCCGAACAAAGTCCTGTAGATTGTTTAACTTTTTATTTTTACTTTTGATTAAATCCTTAGGTGGTGTAATGACATAGCAGATCTCTGAAAGAAGAAACAGGCCACCTAGTGTCAAGTTATAGGCTACTGCAGAAAACAGTGTGCTTGGAAGGTATGAAGATGTATCTTTAGTGTAATAATACTACTATTTGTGGGTTAAAAAAAAACCCAGAAAGTGAGAGATTGAAAATCAGATTGCAATTGGCCGTACTTAAAAAAGTTCAGTATGTCATTTTATGGGTGGGTCTGCTGCATATCATAAAAAAGAGTGAGATTTGGCAGTCTTTAAGTTACTGAAAGTTCTGTGTAGCACTTAGAAGACAACCAGTTCCGCTCTGTTTGGTAACTATCCTGACCTATTTGTGAAAACCCCACCGAGTACTATCAAAGCTGACTGAGAGATGAAGGGTAATTTAACAACTGTTCATGAAAGGTAAGTGATGGTGCCAGACCGGCTGCTAGGGCACTACAGAAATTCCCTGTGGGCTGCTCTCATCTGTGAGCAGAGGTACCACCGGCACGGCAGGACCTCTGGCTTCCTTTATATTCAGTGGTGAAAAAGGTGCCCCAGCAGTTTGTTCACATCTTATAAGTCTGAATTGCCTGCTGGCATTGCTCCTCTTCCTGCATTGACTTCTAAGGGAGTTTAGAGCTACTGCTGTGTTTGCACAAGGAAATTGGACTTCCGGCTGGCTGTGCTTAATCTCACTTGGATGACTAAGGAAGATGATGCAAATAGCTCCCCAAGGCATGTATCAAGCATCTCTGTTAAATATTGGTCTTGCATGTTTTAGATGTTGAGCCAGGCTTCCAGTGATACCCTTGCTTTCAAAGGGAATCTGTTGTATAGCGAGTGCAGAGTAATCTGGATAAATACAACCACTGCAGGAAAATGCCTGTATCCACCTGGAATGAGTCTGTCTATATAACATGAAACAATTTCCCTGGGAGAATTAAAAACACTTTTCCATGTTCCCTTCTGAGCCATGGTGTTGTACAAAAAGTTGGCTGAAACAATTACAATTCTTAAATTTAGATTTGTCATATTTTGGTGCTTAGTTTCTCTTGTTAGTCACTGGGAGCTGGAACCTTCTCAAAATTTAGTACTTTGCACATTAGATCCTAAGTATCTTCTCTGAAGCACCCAGAAATGGAGGTGCCCAAATCAATGTCTCTGTGTACTTGTGCCCATTTTATTGTACTCAAGCAGTATCATGAAAATACTTCCTACATACGTTCACTATGCACATCAGGACTTTATTTTAGTAGTGTCTGCAAGCACAGGGAATGCTAGCATGGGACTCCACAAGTCATTGTATATTGCCCATGTTATGGTCCCCCATGGCATGGAATTCCAGTAAGGTCAGTTTTATTTTTCACGTAGCTATAATAAGAGTAGAGTTCTGGTGTGCGCGACTTCTCAAAAAAATTCTACATGTAAGTAAAGGGTAAAATGGAAGACAAGATAAGATTCCACCTATGATTACACATTGATGAAATCAGCATTGTTCTGTGTTGGACATTTTGCTACAGGCATAAATTGTTTTTTTCTAGATTCAATGGGAACAGCAAAGACGACAATAATTTTTTAGAAGTTGCATAACTTCAGAGAAAAAAAAGCCCACATTTAGAGGACTCAGTGTGACAAATTCCACAGATATGAATGTTACTTTATATCTAAATGCAATATTTAATATGTTTGGAAAATGCTTGTGGCAGTTTCATGTGGCAATTCCAGCCCTTTTACAAAGTTGAGTAGAAGCTCTAAATCAGTCTGTGACCTGTGTGGGTATTAAATCAATTTCACAGCACAATAGTTTGCTTTCTGTTTTCTGGAATCTAAGTTAGTAATAAATTAATAGGAACAGCAGTCCCCAGTGCCTGGCTTTAATGAGTCCCAGTTATTTGGTTCTTATCAAGCCTACCCCTGGTGTGCTGTTAGGTATGTCCTCTGTTCATGAATAGGATGGTTCACACAAGCTAGTATGAGCTTAGGTTTTTCACTATGCCTCTCTAATATCCGAAATTCCAAGATTTTAAGACCGGAGGGATGTTTATAATTGTCTACTCTTATCTTCTGCAAAGAAGCCTGGTGAATTAAATCTTGCTTCATCCAGGGCTTGTCATTGAACTTAATAAGTTGATTTCTACCTCTCTGGATATATGACTCCTAGGAAAAAAAAGCCCTATGAATGTGCAAGCCCAAAAGAGTACTAGCAGGCTGTTGTTTTATGATTGTTCTTTGCAGATCCTTAAAAGTAGTCAGCTGGTCCGCAGGGATCAAGGATAAGACACTGCAAACCATGGAGCTGTTTATTCCAACAGATTGGAAAACCATGACGTATGTGATGGAATATATTTTATCATGCTGAAAACAAATGTGCATGTGCCAATGTATACACATGAAAACTCACATGCTTTTAAGGTTGAAGGTATCATAGACACTAACACTGGTCCTCTTACATCTATATCTGCCTCCTCCCATGAGCCATTGATATCAGTATTATTTACAAACCAGTTAGATTGATCATGGAGAAGGAAAACACGCACTGCATGGAGGTCATCAAAAGCTCTCAGAAAATATTTCAGGTAAATATAAGATTCTTTGCTGGTGATGATCTACTAGTAGGAAATTTTGGTGGTGGTTCATTAACTTTGTTTGAAGGCAACAGTCGACTATCTTCATGTCCTCTTCCAAAAAACAGTCCACTATGCTTAGAGTCTACAAACAGCGTGTGTGACAGTGTGTTTGTTGCAATGAGCAGTTCCTTCTCTGGGGAATTTCTAGGCTGCAACTAAATAGTGGAGTCTCCTTTTCAATATCTACAGTCACAAGCAGCAAAGTTACTGCATCTTTCTGTTGTACCTTTAACAAAAGCTGTTCCCTCTTCTCTCTAAAGCAAAATGATTTCTTGAGTAAATAAGTACCACCTGATAGATTTATCAGCAGCTCTCTTTCCTTTCAGATTTCGAACTTCTGCCTGCAGAGTCCTCCAGTATTTTCTGTCTTGTCCAACTGAGGAAATGTTCATAAATCCTTTAGATAAAAGAACTGAAGAAATACTCCAGAGCTTTTCTGATAAGCTTCAAAATTCCCTGTAGTATTGTCTTAACTTTCCAAACCTGAAGAAATAACACAGATAAAAATTGCGCACAGGATGAACACACACAGACAATAACGCCACATTTCAGCCAAGAGGGAACAGTCTTCTGTAAGGTTCTTTTTAACAAGGTACTACCAGAATTTTTGCCATTTCCAGCAAAAACTAAAGCTAATATTGAGAAATCTGATTCTGCCCATTAGTCTTGTTCACTGCAATAACTCCTGATGGAAGAGAGAAGCACCCAAAGCTTCACTTTGCTTTCCCTTTCCCCCCTTTTGCTTTTGTGCAAGCCTACTGAAGCCGTCAGGTCAGCGTTTCAGAGCCCCCAGGTAGGGCTGGAGTCAGTCATCCTTGTTAGTAATGATCTCTTTGGTTCTACTCTTCTTTTTTAAGCTTACCTTTTCTATTTTGCAAATCTCCAATAATCTCTACTCACGCATCTTCCTGTCTGACTCACAGCTCTTACAGAACTTTAGCACCACATTGCTCAGAGCTGAAGTTAGACTTTGTGCCTGATTTTACTTGCCTTTTGCCTCTTGTGCTGTGGTTACTTTCTTTCTCCTGACCTTCCTTGGTTTCAGGAGAACTGGTTAAGCTTTATTTTTGTTTTCCTTCTGACAGAAAACATGTTTTGATGAGTGATTTATTTTTAACACAGCAAGTTGCATAGGGTTGGACCCAAGGGTTGGTTGTTTACATTGAGTTTCTCCCAAATTTGTTAACCACGTCCTTTTCCTTCCCTCAAACGCCTTTGCACAAATGACCAAAGTAGTGCTAGGATGCTTCTGGCATATGTAACTGTTACAGAACTTAATACAAGAATCCTGCCTTGTACTCCATTAAACAAACAAGCACATCACCTCCCTTGGCTGTTGGAGTTTGCTGCTTGATTTACAAAGTGGGAAGCTATGGCTTCTTTCTTTCCTTCAGTTCCTTTCTTCATTTCACCTTCAGAAACTGAAGTTCCTTGCTGTTGGGAATACTTGGTGACACCAGTAAAGCCAGTAAGGCTTCTTTTAGAAGAAAATGTGTGGGAGGGCTGTCAAGGCACCTTCAACATCCAGCATCAAACCCTCTTTCAACGTGTACAAAAAGGTCTTATAACACCTTCCTCAGGGACTCCAAAAGACTTGCAATGGGAATTTTCTCGCTTTTTAGCAACTACAGTTCCTTAAACTACTGCACTAAGATAAATCCAAGGAAAACCCTAAATCAGCCATCCAGTAATTATGCCTAAATTTGTTCCAGGCTCTGTGCTGGAGAGGAATACACCTCCCCAGAGGATCTTTCTTTAGTTCCTTCTAATTGTCTTTCTGTGTTATTTTTTTATCACTGCCTGATGCAGGAAACCTAGTGGTGTTTTTCCCAGATTTTTGATCTCATAGCTTTCTAAGGGCCAGCTCTTTTTTTTTTCACAGCCTTCTAAACTTCTTGTGTGAGTCATAAAAAGCAATTATTTGTATGGCTGTAATGCTGCAAATGTTCTTCTGGGTCCCTGCACAGAGTGCACAGGAAAAGTACCCCCAAAAATTATGTAATGAAAAATCTGCGATGTACTTCCTGAAGAACTGGTCAAGTAGTGCCTCAGTGTAATCCTCTAAACTTTTTGCTGCAGGCCTTAATCCTCTAAACAGGTATTTCTCTAATTCTCAGTAATGTACTTTGGGACACCATCTAACACAGCCAGTGACAGTGTTTCCTTTTCTTTCTCCCACCAGACGGCAGGTCAGAGGTTTTACTGTCCCTTGTTTTCTTCACGGGAGGGAAAACGTTGTTGGGAGCACATGCGGGGATAAAAAAAGGCTGCTGTTGTATTTACCTTTGGATGGAGGAAGGGAGAGGGACTAGTCAGTGTTTGGTTTTGATCCGGCAGCCATCAGGTTCCTGGTTTTGTTGGAGTTCCTTGGAAGCTTTGTCTCATACAATTGCAAAACTCTCCCTATTGAGCAGTAGTTTTGTTCCTCCCCTGGAGCATAACTGCCTTGTAAACGTCCAGCTGGAACACTGAGCAACCACAGGGCCAGGGACTGCGAATCCGACATCTGCCTCGGGCTGTTCAGTGGTGAGATCTGCTCAGAGCCGTTAGGAGGATTTGAGGCTGCCGTCCACGCCTGGCTGCTGCGCTCTGCTCAGCTGGGAGGTCTCCACCACCAGTTAAGGAGAACTGTGTTCAACAGCTGGGTGCTGGGAAAGCGGCGCCCATTCTGATCGGACTGCATGTGATCCCTAGACCAGCCCCAGATCAGTGGGAACGCTTCTGCCCGACTACTGCTATGTGCGAATTGAAGAAGGTCCCAAGGGAGTTTATTAGTTGAGCAGTTTGAGGGGAGAAGCCTTTAAGGGAAGGACTTTCCTGTGTAGGAGGGAAGTTGACTGCATTCTTCTCACCGCTGCGTTACAGCGGGGAGGTTACTGTGCCTTGGCACTCTCAGTGCACGCCACGCCAAACTGTACCGCAGTCATAAGACGTGACATCAGACGCAGCCTGTGTGGGTGGGCTTCAGTGTGGTGGAGGCAGGCTGTGGGGTTTTAAATTTCCTGAAGTGCAGGGCCAGAGGGGATTCCTGAGGGGAGGTGAACATGGTGCGATAGGGGCCTGGGAAAAAGGAGGAAGTCTGTTTCACCTTTACTTTTTGCTTCAGCAGAAACACCTCTATCTTGAGGTGAAGTCCTCCTCGCCTTCCTCCAAGCTTTCAGTGAGGTCACTGTAGCTGAGGAATGTGTACATGAGTTTTGGGAGAGAGAAAAACACCCCTCTCCCACACCCAGATGTAGCTCTTAGAGCCTACACTGTCCTAAGACTTAATAGCATGTCATTTGCCAGTATCATGACAATATAATGAAAGATAAACAGTATCTTCTTTTGCTAGTACTCCTCCCCAGTCTAGTCTGGGTCTGCTCTCAGCTCCTGAGAGGCTGCCAGTTCAGGTTTGTTGTCTTGAAGGGTTGCAGAGCCCATGGACGTTCTCCTTGTACATGGTCTTGATATTGTTACCCCCATTGTGATCCACAAGCAGGCATCAGGGAGCAAGCTGGTGCCTGGTCAAGCTTTGCCTTCAGACAATGTTACACAAACGTGTGCCAGCATCCCACAGCTGATCAGGTACCTGCTCCCACTCCGGGCCTGAAATTACAAATTCCAGGGCAGATTGGCTGGCGCGTGAGGGGAGGTGGGAGGTTAAGGAGGCGTAGCTTTTGGTCATACGATGGAGAACATCTGCCTCTTTCCTCACTGCACTCAGATTCTGGAAGAGACGTAGCAAGGGCTCTGGGCTCTGCCTGTGTTGAGGCACACCAGCTCTCAGGACTGAAGAACACACATGCCTACACATACAGCCTTTTGGAATAACCACACATAATCTTTAATACCGTACTAGCCCTACTGATAAATCAAACAGGTGCAAGGTCTTGAGTTGCTCTGCACTATGAAACGCTACACAAGGGTAATCTTAGGTTAGATACATAGCTTAATAGTTATCCCAGTTTTATACAGTGGGAAACAGAAAGTTGAAATTGCCTTCTCAAGCCGTGTGTCTGCATTCCAGGCATAGCCCAGCCTCCCACAGGCTCCCTGACAGCTGTGGGTGAGAGAGAAGATGGAAACTGGTCACCTGCTTTTGAGATGTACTAAAAAAGGAAAATTTGTCTGTGTAGAAATTCTGAGAAGTCTTTTCTTTGGAATCATTATGAAAAGCTGAAATTTTTTTAGCTTACCATAATAATTTTTTTCTGATAGAGTTTACTTCTGAAAGATCAAAACAACCTTTTAAAAATAATTTTTTTCAAGATCAAGGCATTTCATGCCTTTATCATTGCAATAATATTAAAACCAAGACTTTTAATTCTATTGGACTGAAAAGAACATTAAAATTTTATTCCTTTACATTGAAACAAAATATTTCTGTAGAGAACAGATACTAAATTAATGCTCCCAAAGACCCACTGCACAGCTCTAGCAATTTACTGCCCTTTTGGAGAATTGTTCTGTGGGAACCAGTTCCAACCAGTTCTAACAACAATTGCAGGAATGAGACTGGTGAGCTTTTCCCATCATTCCTAAGTCTCTAAGGCAAATAATTTTTATAGGAACATAGAACTAGGAGCATTTTTTGATGAGAAGTGCCACAGCTTTTCATAGCAATGTAGTAAATACAAACATAAAATTATGAAACAAGTAGAACATCTAGTTTGGAGGATTCAGTTTGGCAACTGCCAATTATTTTTAGACTGGTTTCTGAATTCACCCTTGAAACTACCATGGGCATGGCATTACTGAGAGTTGTCCATGCCCCTTATGGGCAGGGCAGATGATTGGTTTCTTTACAGCACTTGTCCTCTGCAGTTGCCTTGGATCCAGTCATGCGCCTGTTTTCATGGGAACACTCGACTGTCTTTTCCTGGAGGTGATGAAATCCTGATCCTGCAGTGCCAGTTCTGTGTGTGGTTTTCTGCTGTGTGCTTTTGTTTGCTGTTCCCTGGACTTTAACTGAACCAGGTCAGGTTATTACTACACTGGGGAATTCCAGTTCTCAAGAGAATGAATGGTTCTGACCCAACAGTTATTTCCAGTCTTTTCCCCATTTCTTTCCTGGAAAGCCTCACCTTGCTCTCTCTCCAACTTTGGCATTCATTCTGTGATTATCTGTGACCTTTAGAAGTGCTTTAAACAGTCAGTAGAGGTTATCTGTTTTGTTTTAAACTGATTTCTGCCCATGACTGTGTGCGTGGCTTCATACAACGTTTTTGATCAAATAGGATTCCCTACCACATTTCTAATCTAATCAACGTATTCTATGGAAGGACGTGGTATTTTACCTAAAACAGATTGAAACTCAGCCCAAAACTCTGGGTGCAGTTCAGAGCTCTGGTTCTGAACGTGGCTGGTGGCTCCACTTCTGAACTTGGCCTTGTTTCCTAGTTGTTGTTCAGATAAACTGGCCTTCCTATAACATTTCAGGCCTTCAGAGAATAAGGGAGCATATAGTCTTTCCTCTATGTGCAGTCCCAAGTACAGCTTTTGAATCCAAATCCAAGCTTTCTTTATAGTCCTGACTGCCATTCTAAAGAATCGACATTTATTGGAGTGCTTTCGAGATAAAAGGGAGCATTGTACATAAGCAATCATAAATTCTGTGCTCGGTAAACTTTGTAACACTGACGGATTTATTTTTCTACACATCATTTAACTCAGAAAACTATACCGATAGCCTTTCAGAAGATGTTTGAAGTACGGAAATACTGCTGTATTAATAATGAGTACAAAATGTCTTCATAGCATACTCACAAATCATCACACTGTGTTTACATGAAGAGCAAGTACTCAGTGGCAAAGAACACATCGGTCTGAGAGCTGAAATACAGGCAGACTTCCCTGTAATCAGCAACCAGAAGATCTATATGCCTGTAAGACATAGGCAGAAGCATGGACATTGCATCACAGGAAAAGAAGGGTTTTTCATTAGTGTTTTGCACAACATGTGAGTTTTTACAGATTATAAATCACTGCTTGAACAAATTTCATTGTGTAATGTGAATGCCCGGTCCCATTTCCTAGTTTAGCTCCCTGTGCCTTCAGCAAAAGTGAAATATCATTTTAAAGTTTTACTAAATCTTAAGAATCTGTGCCACAGAGCAGAGTTAAGAATCTGTTTTACAAATAATATTTACAAATAATATGAAGCAGTACCTTTGCATTAGAACATGATATTAAAATTGAAGTCACTAGGAGCAGTTGGAGCCTTTACCCATTAAGTCGATCGTGCTGCTGGATTCCCGGTCCACAGTGAGTTGTTCCTGGCTAATGGGGCTGACCTCCATGTACCTCATGATATGGTCAGGGTCTGCTACCTCAGAGGTTTATTTCTGATAGTGTTGCTGTCAGAGATTGTCCCAGTAAGAAAGCCTGTATCTTGAGAATCCTATGGAATAAAATTCAGGAAGGTTATATTAACAGTGAACTTTTGATTGATGACAATGAAAACTTCCTGATTAAGAATCCTGTAGCAGCTTATACAAGATTTTTGTTTGTTTGTTTACACATTCTACTCTCAACAGTGTCTGTGTGCCTGTGATCGCATGTGGTTTTTATGGTACTTCAAAGAGACTATATTTTATTATATATTGTGTTGACATCGCTGTTTAAGTTCATGTAACTCTTTCCCTCCTATATGTACATACAGTACAAACAAAAATCAATGTCAGAAACAGAAATGGAACTACAAGAGCAAACAATTAAACTCATGTAACTGATGTTGGTACTTTTAGTAAGACAAGATTGAGGCGCATACCAACCTTGACCTGAATGCTGCAGTGGTGGTGATGAAAGACAGTCCAAGAATGGGTGCTGCTCCCACGAGAGCTGACACCGAACATGGCCAGAAGGTCCTACAGCCTCTTTGTATTTCTGTGGTGAATCTGCTCCTGCTGGCCATATTTCTTTAGCAGCACAAACACAAAAGTATTTCTCTCCCTTACAAGAATGCCTTTTGTTTCATCAACTGCATTGTCAGCACAGAGGTGTCAGAGAATGCAGGAACTGATGTGCATTATATATGCATCACCATTTTCTAAAAAATAGGCAATAAGCACCCCAAAACATTTATGTCTTTTCAAAGACAAAGTCTTTAGATGATAATTAGGCTGCAGTTCTTATGAGAGCAACCTTTCTTCTGAGAAGTTCAGGATAACTTTTTTTTTTTGAGTGGAAAGTATCATTTACTGGTTAGTTTAAGAACCCAGCAGGAGCTGGGAGAAAGGCACTGTAGCAGTTGTAGAGCACCTTCCTTTTTCAGAAGCGCTTTACAATACTAAGTACCTCCTTCCCCTGACTTTATTCCCCCTTTTCCAATTGAATCACCGCTGAGCGGATGCTCGCTCTGCCTCAGACCAGTTTTCCTGTGTGGGTCTATTTCTCAACACCTGCCTGCCTGTAACCAGCATGACCAGCAAGCTCTTGAGGACCAGGACCATCCCTCAGTACATCTGGCACGTGGGCTGAGTCTCTCTGGCCACCATTGCTACGCTAAACAAACAGCAATAAAATAAAATGGTGAAATCCTACCCATACCTCTTTATAGCCAGAGTTATCTAAATACAAGTCCTCTAATAACCTGCATGAATTAGTGGCAAATACATGGGCAGGGAATAGCCTATATGAAGAACAGGATGGGGAGGCTTTCTGAGGGAGGGATGTCCCAGGGAGGGAGCTGCTGCAGGACAGGGTCCTGTGTGTAATTTTCTCCATGTATCATGTTTGCTGCATATGAAAGGGTAATAAATGAGCCTTGCAAGTGAAGTGTGGCTTGGCTATCTCATCTCAGTGTGTGTATCTGGCACCTAACATTGTTCTGATTTGGATACTTTGGAAGATGATGATTCATACTTCAAAGGTTCTTGCTCCTTAGTTAGTCATGACCTGGCAGTCTCTCTTCCTTCCAGGTATCCTAGCTGTGGCCATGTGCTCTGTCTGACATGAACAGCATTTCACTACGTGCTCATTCGCTCTGGTTGTCACCATGGTATGGTTGGGTTTTTTAGGTCAGTGTTGCAGGCACTGCAGAAACACATGTGGGAAGTTTTTATCTATGCAGATCAAGGGGTCTGCAGGGAAAGGAACAACTGCTCCATGGCCAAGGTAATGCAGTGTTTTGTGCCAGGTACTAGATTTCCTCTATCAGGTGCCAACTTGTCAGCACTCTCAGGCAGCAGCTGCTGTCCAGTCCAGCTCTTGTGCAATCACTGCCAGGGTGTCCAAGTCCAGGCGGACTGTAAATGAGAAATGGTGGCTTCAGTGGTGCTGTATTCCAAAGCGTGTGAACTTCCAAGATCTTTTGTGTTAAGTATGATTTTGGACATGTATTTTTCAACACTCAGTCTTTCTCTAGCAGCAGTTAAACCAATACTGTAGGGCACTCACTTACAAAATGAAGCAGATTTTAATTGTGGTAAAACCTAGGGCTGGATCAGGCCATAGCAAGGGCGGTAAGAGAAGGAGATATGAAAATGAAATTTAAAAATGGTTGAACCTTGCTGCTGATGCTTATGGAAGAACATTGTAGGTCTTTAAGGCAGTGCTGTGTGGTAAGAGAAGGGTGCTGGGGGGAGCACACGGAGAGATTTCATTGCAGCTGTAGGACATAATTCCTTGTGTTAATCGATACAGGAGCTTCCTCTTATCTGAAGAGAAGGAAGTTGCAAGAAAGACAAACCTGAGCAGTAGGTGAAATCCCATCTTACTTAAGGCAACGGAGTATCCTCCTCTGTGTGGGGGTGGTTTCCATAAATGCACAGGATTTTCTAGGCTGGTGGACAGTTAGTGAGTTCGATACTTCTATCTTGAATATTCATAAAATACCAGTCAGAATCTGTTCAAAAAAAAGAAATCACTATTTCTCAAAGATCTTTCAGCATGTTCCTATTGGCTCTGGAGGCATTTTACTTCAGGCAGTTGGGAGTTATTACAAGAATATATTGCAGTTTGGAGTTTGAAAGAGAGCTGTAAAAAGATAACCAAGTTGTTAAAGATGCCCATAATGTTGTCAAAATTTTATTTATATTGTGGGATTATCTGCCCAGGTTCTTCTGAGCAGAATCCAAACTGAAAAATGGCTGATTTTGAGTCTTGCTTTCAGACTTGGAGTGCTGGTATGAGCTTCCAATTATACAAACAAAGCTGAATTTAATGCTCAGCACTGTAATCTCTATTTGACTCAAACTTGAGCATGATGGTTTTGCCCATTTTTGAAGAAAAATGCAGCAAACATCGAACACAACTAAGCTGTCTAGAAGCAAGTTTGTACTGAAGTGCTGAATACCCACAGAATGAGCTGTGAGAGGCTTACACTCTTTCACCTTTGTTACTACAAGTATAGCCTAGCCCTGTTGAAGTTATGTCTCTGAGCTGGACGAAATAATGGCCTTCTGTTATGACACTGTTCTTCACCTGCGGAGTGCCTTTATGGCAGAAAGGTGCCCCATTAAAACAGGAGACTACCTTTGAACAAGGGGCTATAATTTTTGATTTTGAAAATAGCATTAATAAGAAATAACTGAATCTGTGCACCAAAAAAATTCTGTTGGACGCTAGAAAATATGATTATATGGAAAGCATCTAAGGAAAAAAATAATCAGATCAAGCAAGACACAGACTAACTACATCAGCTAAATACTTCTGGAGTGGTGGAAGTATTAATGGATATGACAGATTAAGTTATAACTTAAGACATGCTACAAATCAGAAGCAGGTGCTCATACCAGCTTGCCACAAGATGTTACCAGATAAAAATAGAGTTCCAATTTAATAAAGGCAAGCTTGGTGTTGTAGTTTTTTAACTTCATCGCCATTAGAAGGGAACATGAAATTATTTAACATTAGAAGTGGCCAACAAACAAGAACAGTTGATATGGGCTTCCTCCGACAGCATCCAAGATAGCCAAAGATGTTTTCTTGTGGAAAATGTAATCTCAAAATTCAGTGGAGAACTTAATTTTTCTGTTTTCTACACAGGAGACCTGAAAACAATTTTCACTGCCAGTTGAATTATCATTGCCGGTGCTTTTTATTTCTTTTGTCTATTTGCTTGAATGAGGATTTTTAGCTTTAAAAAATTTATGAATTTTAATTCAAAGCTAAATATTGTCATTAAGTTTTTTTTTAAACAAAAGTCCAATATTTTTGCCTTAGAAGAAGAGACTTGGAAATTCTTTACCTGTATCAACAGTATGAAATGGTACAAACAGGTAAAGTGCAGCCCTCCTTACAGCCTCTGCCACCCAGAGCTACAGCAGAGGCTTAAACAGACAGAGAACTGAAGGGCCAAGAGATCTTCACAAGAGCCTCTTGTACCAAGGGTGGGGACAGACCAGCCCACCTGAGCCCAGCTTGTGCTTTTACTGGAAGGGAGATGTACACTAAAAACTTGCAGTTAGCAATACAGTACATTCCTCCTCGCTGAGCTCGAGTATTTCCTCTTGTTGCAGCGTCAGACTCAATCTTGTTTTCAGCGTTTTGCTTCGAAGGCTGGGCCAGCCCTGCGTTGTGTGTGTGTGTTTCACAAGGCTCTGCTGACCTGATCCCCAGACCTTTGTGGTATGACGATGTTACCTACTTTCTTGAACTTTTCAGTGGTTGGCCTTTACTCTGTGACTGCTGCGGGTGGAACCACATGCTAATCGGCCTATTTATCCACGGCTACGCCACCTTCCTGCTCTCAAGTCTGTGGGAGGAGAAGGTTCTATAAAAGCTTCAAATAAATTCCTTTTGGGTAAAACAGAGATGGAAGGTTATCTTGGCTTATCTTTGTGTCTAAACTCCAGCCATTCCTATGTAAATAAATTACCTTCCTCAATGCCAGGCTAAGAAACTTTAAGGAAAGTTTAAAAAATAAACCTCACACCTTTGAAACAAACCAGCCAGAAAAAAAAAAAAAAACAGCCTTGCAGGGAAGGAGGCTTTTAAGTTTTCCTGTGTTCATGTCTTGCTGGCAGAGACATGAGTAGAATTATTTGGAAAAACAGAGAAAAAGACGTTAGTCTCGCAATTTGCAACCTAAAGGATTTGGCTTAGCTTGGCAAGAGGTTACTGCAATCTTTAAAGCAATTAGCAAAGCTTCACAGGGTCCATTTAGTAGGTTCTGTGAAAATATATATAACTAAATGTAACCTAAACTAGTCTCTGGTAGGTTCCATCGGGAACTACCATGGCCCATTTAGAAAATAAAAGGAATTCTATGCAGCCTTTTGGAATTAAATTCCCCACCTGGCCTACTGCTTTCTTTGCTTATACAGAGATCTTTTGATCTGAATGTAGCTGCAAATATAAAAAAGAATGGCTGTTACATCTCTTAGGCATCACACCTGACAGATGATGGTGTAGTTTAACAAAGAATTAGAACAAGTCTGACATTTTCTTCCTGGTCAACCCACAGAAAGCATACTAGGCACAGAAATAAAATTACTTGAGTTTTTTTTTTAAACAGAGACTAAGGAATAGGACTTCATAGAAGAAAATAAAATACTAAGAGAAGGAAATTTATTATATTTTCTCACTTTTAATTAATTCAATAATTAAATCATCACATTCTTTTACAAAAGCTATATACACCCTTTGACTGCTAGCTTAGGCCAACTATCAGTCCATTGCTATCTGACTTCTATCTTTCATGTAAAATGAGAGAGGGAAAAGTTTATTTAAAAAGAAGGTTTTCTTCACTGTGTGAGACTCTACCACTGATTGTATCCAAGTGTTTTGTCATAAAAAGAGATGAAGAGGTACAGGAAGAATAAAATATATAGGAAAAGGTGTTTTACTGTGGATTGCTCCATGTGATTTTTAGGCTGTACTGTTTTTTTATCCAGATGCTGACTTTTGTTCATAGATACAGCCAAACCACATACATGGGACTTTGTTCCAATACTGGAATGTTGCTACTGAATAAATGGTCTTATTCTCAACTAACTCTGAAAACCCCCCACTGGAGCAAAGAGCCATCATTCCCACAGGCAGGGTTGCCCATGTGCAAGCGCCTCCTTCGCAGAGAGCACGCTCCCTTGCAAAGTGTTTCAAGTCAGATGCCCAAGAAAGAAAGTCACAGATCATTGCTGAGGTTTAAAAACTTGGCTGAGGAGGACTGGTCCCGTCATCAGGAAAACCAGCCCGATAGGTGTCAGTACTCTTAACACAGCTTGGTTTCTTCAGCAGTTGTAAACATGCGTAACCTATAGAAAACAGTTGTCATGGAATTTCTGGAAGAGGAAGAAATAGGTATTTATTGGCTTGGAGGTCATCTAAGTGTCTTTGACCAATGTGACTGACACAGGCTCCAAAGCTCATTCTCCTCTCAGCTTTGCATGTACACAAGCTAAACTTGGCATCGCGTTAGAGGAGTGGGGAATGGAGATAGTGTTAGTCAAACAAACAAGTTCCACTTGTTATAATTCTTCCACAATTAAGCTTGAACTTTGACTCTTTCTCACCATCCTGCTGTGAAACTGGAATTTCTGTTGTGATTGCGTGTGGCTTAGGTTTTGTGTACGTTGGTTAAATGGTGTCTGGGTTACATATCAGTTGGTCCAGACTGGAAGAAACAGGAGCAGATGCACAAGGAATTGTTTGAAGAGAGAAAAGGAAATAGCCATCACATACACAAACACACCTTATCTACTGCATCTGCAAATTCTTCTTCATTCATGATGCAAAATAAGTGTGATCAAAAACCTTCAAGGCTGGCAGATTTCAATAAAGGTGAGAAATTAGATATTGTGATCTCACAAAAAAGCATTTGAAATATATTTAAATCAGATGAAGACAGATACAGCAGATTGACTGAGATAGTTGCAGAGGACCACTGCAGGGTTCGGATGACATCACAGACCTTTATTATTTCATTATTGTAAGGTTTCATAGTGTCATCACAACATTTGTGTATGTGATGGATCCACCATATTGTCTAGGCATGGGACGGACAGAAGTGACTCTGGAGCTAATAGTTGCTGTGATTTCTTTTTTAATGGTCCTTGATACTGGAAACTGAAGACTTGATATCTCAAACACCATCTAAGCAGAAGAGTTGAGGTAGGGAAAATGCTTGGGTTCTTTATTGGATTTTGGTTTTTGTCAGAAGAAAAGTATCTTCTATTTTCCTGGCATTAATTTGGCAAGAATTTGTGTTTCACAGGGATGAGAAGATGACGTATGTACTGCTTTCTACCTGCTGAGCCTGTGACGTGCCATACTATATCCAAACTGCATCTCCAGGCTTCATAAACATTAGTATCTTTTATCTACCTTTTCCTGTTTAATTGTTTCTCTATGGCTGTCGAAGGCTGTTTTAATTTTCTCCCATAGTGTGTTCAGCCTTGAGAAAAGGAGGCTCAGAGGGGATCTCATCACCACGTACCAGTACTTATGGGGTAGCTACAAAGAAGATGGAGACTCCCTTTTTACAAGGAGTCCCATGGAGAGGACAAGGGGGAATGGACCCAAGTTGCTCTTGGGGAGATTCTGATTGGACACGAGAGGGAAATTTTTCACAGTGAGGACAGTCACCATTGGAATAATCTCCCCAGGGCAGGGGTTGACTTGGCCACGTTGGACACCTCCAAGAGTCGTCTGGACAGGGTCCTGGGCCATCTTGTCTAGACTGTGCCCTTCCTAGAAAGGTTGGACTAGATGATCCCTGAGGTCCCCTCCAGCCTGGGATTCTGTGATTCTGTTAAATGATTTTAGGGTGTTAGAAGCTTTTAGTTGTTCTATTTCACTATTGTTTCTTTTTCTCGTCTCCAACAGGCTTTTGCTTTGGTGTCGTTTTTTTAAGCACTGAAAATTTTTCTGAATTTCTCTTTTTCAGGAGGCTCACTTGTATTACTATTGATGTTCATTAAAGTAGATCTAAGGACTTTCAGGTGAAATGTTTGTGGTAACAATATTAAAACATGACACCTCGAACTGCTCCTGTTCAGTCTGAGATGAGGATAAGCTATTCCTCTTGGCTAGTTTTTAAAGGAAAAACAGCAGAAGGGACAGCTAAAGCAAGACCTGAGTCCTTGCTCAGCCCAGGTCTCCATCCTCTTCAGTGGCATAACAATATTCCAACTGCAGAGAATTACTTCATTTCCTATTAAAAAAAACCAAAAAGCCCATTCACCTCACAGGCAGGAAGCTGGAAGAGAGGTGCCTTCCAGCCTGAGTTGTTCTGTGATTCTAAATAGTGTATTTCTCAGTTCTGTGGCAGAAATAACACACATTCTCAGGTTAAGCTGAAAGAAAAAAAAAGGTAATTACAACAAAAGTTTTGAAAGGAGAAGTTAAAAAATTATGTTACAACATTTTCCCACTCAGCTTTTTGCTGAATTTGAGACTATTTAGTCCTTTGGAAAATCAGTTCTGATGGATTTACTATTTAACAATGACATGTGTCCTATCTCCAGCAACTTCTTCCCAGACACTTTTCTCATTATGAAACAGACTAATATAATCTAATGTTCTACAACATTAGCTTGTTTTGACTCCAGTGGGAAACTACCTTTAAACATTAACCAAAGAAACACCTTAATAAATAAATGTATTAAAGTGATAAAAACTTCAGACTTACTGGTTCTGCTTTATCACCCTGCTGGGATCAACAGCTTTTCAAATGGCTGGAGAATGTGCCTCTTCTGTTTGGGCTCTCATGTAAACACGATGCTTAGATTGTCTTCAAAGGTTACATCCTTGTCCTCTCCGCTCTTTGTCCCTGCCTGTGGTTACCCACGTTCAAAGAAGCTTAATCCAGACTGGAAGAGGTGCAGAGAAGGGATGTTAGAAAGACCAGAGGAACTGAGATGTGACTAGAGGAATTTGGTTTATTTACCTTAGAAATACCGAAGACTGAGAGGAGATATGAAAGGTCTCCGTAGACAAAGGGCAAAAGGAAAGATGTGAGGAAAGAGGGGAAGGAGGGGGATAGCAGCAAAGGGGGAAAAGAAAGCTAATTAAGCGCAGGTACAGTTGTTAAAAAAGATACGTTTGATCTTCAGAGGCGTCAGATTGTGGAACAATGCTCTATCTGGAGTAGCAGGGGGAAAACCGTAACTGGTTAAATTGAGTTTTGATCATTTTGAGAGGGCAATGGAATGACAGTACTGTCCATACTATGTTGGATTGCACGATCTAGATCTGCCCTTCACAAAACTCCTACTTTGTGTCTTCTGACACCACAGTGACCCTTCCTACTAAAGAAGCTGACTAGGATAAACCCTTCCACAGCACCCATTCTAACAAATCTTTATAGAAATGTTTACTTTTTTTGCGAGTCTGTAATAAGAATGCTTGGTACCTTCTTTTGGTAAAGAAGAAGATCCAAGTGCCAAGTTAGTCAATATTTTGGAGCACAGCTAGCAAGTTAGCCATTTGCAGTCTATTTCATCATTTGTGACCTTAGTGCTCCTGTGAAATCCCTGACCTTGTCCAGAGAGCCATATCGTGATTGTATTCTTGTGTTTGCAATGTTTCTCTTTCTAAGTGAAAGGCCTAATCCAGGTGTCCATGTCATTAAATATTGTGCTTGAAATATTCAAACTAGTGGAGATGTTATCTGGCTTTGATTTGGGCAGATAAGGAAGGACCAGACCTCGATCTTTATATAAACAGGCAGCAGCATAACAGTAAATCCGTATGCCAGTGTGGCAGATTGAACTCTTCCTGAGGGTTCAGTTTCTTCTCCACCACCCACACTCACTTTATCAGCCAACACATGCCCACGGAGAAAGCATATTCATTGTTAAGTGAGACAGTGAACCCTGGACAGCCTTACGATAAAATTACCAGAATTTCTGATTGAATTGGTATCACCAATAGTCTTTTAGTCTTTGATGGGAAAATGTTTCTTTCACAACATCATCAACCTCCTTGTAACCTTGTTAAGATTAATAAATAAGAACATCCATTTGGCCAGTTACCTCACACACACCCAGAATAAGCCCCAAGTGCATGCCATTTGAATGCAAATGAAAAAACATGCTTGTCTTCTCATCAGTTAAGCAAGTGGGTAAACACAGCCCTCTCTGTTTGGCTTTATTTTCTACAAAGACGTTTCCTTTTCCCCACTTCAACATTCACTTAACTAGACAGGATACTAGCTAAAGAAGTTTGGACACAAAACTGTAATGTAGCCTGTAAAGCAACACTATATATGGGCAAAAGCCAAGAAATGGGAAGCACTGAAACACCTGAAAGAGAAAGCCAGCCAATATTAACCCCATGTTGAAAGGACTTATGTCCATATGTTGACCCTTCTACTACCAATGCCTAGTTTAGTATCAGTGTTGTCTTAATGCTGCACACATATCCAGACCCCTTCCTCAGTGTCCCAGTAAAGAAGGCAATCTTGATTTACATCCCAGGAAGATTCAGGTAATGTCTTGCTCTATTTCGGAGCACGCATATCAGAACAGAAGTGACCAAGCTACACGCTGAACAATTCCTTCTTTATGGAACTACATTCCAACATCAAAGCTCATTTTCCAGGGAACAAATGAAAAACAACAGCAAAAAAAATCCCCTCACTCCAAGGCAGAAAGCAAATTTTCACATAACTAACAAAGCTATGCCTTCCAGGAGTGTCTCCTACCCACAGAATCTTCTATAACCAGGACTGGCATGTCATCACAAAACCAGATGTTTGCTGGCACCAGAACAAACACCACTGGAAACAATGCTTGTAAGGTCACTGGTTGATACCTACCACTAGAACAGCTTAAATGAAATGCTACCTTGAAACATCTGTAGGACGAAGTGACATGGGATTAGTTAATTAAATTCTGCAAAGAGGTGATCAATAGACATAGAATCTTACAGTTTGGACATGAATCGTAATTTTTAAAATGAAAATTAACACTAAAAAATTATTGTTTCAAATGAATCTAATTTCTCCATACTGCAACAGCTCTGGAGTGTTTGTGCTAAGCCTTGGAGTATCAGCTCAAATGTGCTTGGAATTGGATGGAGTAACGGAGAGAGGTTTCCCCGGCCTCCTGGCACTGCACTATGCAATTGGGAAAATGATCATGTTATGTGATTGTGGGTAGGAGAGAACCTGCTTTGATTAAAGCACCTAATTGCATCACATGATTAGATTCTTTAATCGAGGCAGGTTCTCTCCTTTTGATAGCCTGAAAATATAATGTGTTTTAACTGCATCCTTCAGGCTGCTATAATATGACACATACGCCTACTTATGCTGGTGTGGGAGGTATGGCTGCAAAGCGTATCTCTGAATATGCAAACAAATACAATCTCTGTGCCCATTTCTTGGTTTTGAAGTAGCCGGTCTTTAAACTCTGGGGTTTGTTACTATTTTTAACTTCTTACTGGCTATCAGGACTCAGCAATAAATCAGTACAGCCTCTTTACATGGTCCTAAAAGCAGTTTCATATGCTCAGTGCTGCATGGAACAGTCTTGGAGACTTTCCCACCACAGACAGAAATTATGATTCTCTCCTTCAGGTTTTACAACTGTTTACGAAAAAACCCAGAGAGAAGATAAGCCTTTGGTGGCAAAACCCCGAACATCGTACAGCCATCACAACTGGATTTTCACTATAAACTGGAGCATTTCTCACAGCTAGTCTTCTATGGATCAGTATTTGCTCTCTATCACAGATTATTTGTTAATTTTCCAGGGGCTGCTCAGTCCCCCTTTTCAGTAGTCTCTGCTGCTGTGATGTGTCCTGGTGTTCCCTGCCAGGTACCTACGCGCAGATTCCTGTGTCTTGGTTCATCACATGGAAAGGATGTCAGTACAGTTTCTTACGTTGCATTCCTGCGCTCCTGTGCAATATTTACTCTCTTGGTTGCCAGTCAAGGAGAGGTTTGTAATAAGAAGTGCAGAAGATTACAGGACTGCCAGACCAAGATTATGCAAAGAAACTCATGACTGAAGAAAAATTTCCAAAGCTTCACAATCTGTAAGTATCTGGATGAGTGCCATCACATGCTCGTAATTGCCCCAGCTTGAATGAAAAAAAAGTTCCTTAATAATACTTTTTTCATTTGAACATTAAAGCCAGCTACAGAAAATGTAGGTTCTTTGAGAGTAAAATATATCAGTGCAAAACTCAACACATTATGAGGAAAATTAAACCCCTTCAGCTTTGAGGAAAGTGGAGTGTATTTTTTTAATCCTATGAAATAAAACTGTTGTAGAAGTGGGCATCCTTTACACTGCGCAGCAGCTGTAACCTGGTGGAAGCAGGCTGTTAACACTGGCCATACTAGCACTTTTAGCAATTCAGCAGAGCAGAAAGCGGCAATATTCTTGTAAACTTTTCTCAAGGTTTAGGAATGGTAGACATCCATTTTTTCTGCTAATTGTAGCAGAACTATATCTTTCAATCTCTTTTTATATCTGAAGAAAAAAAGACAAAAAAGCTCTCTCTGCTCATTGTGCAGTGATGCTTGTCATGGAGGGAGAAGAGATAAAAACTCTGTTTGTTCCATCTGGAGCCTTGACCCCACATAAATCCTGGACACAAAAATGCTGAAATGAGATGTCAAAGAGTTGAGCTGCCAGGAGAGATTAATTTTTACTCTGCATAACTAATAGCAAAGTGTCTTCTAAGAAATCCCTTTCAGAAGCACATCTGCACTGAGTTCTCACACCAGGACTGTACGCAGTCCCTTGCCTTTCTGTACTGAGACTCCTTGAAGCCTGACAGAGACTTTGGCCCTTCCCCAAAATAAATTACCAGACCAGAGCAGCAATTAAACGGAACTGTAATCCAAAACTGTAATCCCAGAAGCCTCACGCTGGGATGCTGCCTAACCCTACCACGTTTAAACACTGCGAACCCTGAGTTTAGGCATGGGAAGCGAGGCAGCCCGGAAGACCCTGAGGTTCCTCAGTGTTGGCAGCTCTGAGTGGCTTGATTACAATCAGTGTTTCATCAGAAAATAGCATCCCTTTGGCTGGTGGGACAGGTGTTCTGGGAGCGTGCTAAGAGGATGTTCCTCCAAGCAGGTGTTGCCACTACCACCTTGCTAACGGCATGGCCATGTGAAGGGGGGCAAGTTGCCTTCATACCTCTTTCACCCAGCCAAGGCTCTGGCCCTTTCACAGGGCTTTTAGGGCTAGATATGGTTGTTCCTGAAACTGCTGGAGAAGAGGAGGTGCTGGGCTATGAGGATGGGCTGCTCAGAAGAGCCTGAGCCAGACAGAGAAAGCCTTGGGGCCTGGAAAGGAAAGCCAGGGGAGTGGTCATGTTTGCAGCAACCAGGGTGTGTGTTGTGGGTATTAAAATAACTTACGGTGTTTCTAGTTAAAGCTTTTCCAATCAATTATGGATTATCCGGGGGGTTGGCCAGCTTTCTTCTCTGCTTGAGGGGAACACAAATGCACTCCCTGGCTTTAGATGGGAAGAGGCCCTGTGGTGAGGACAAAGGGAATTATGGGCTCTGGTATTCTTGGGGTCCAGTCCTTGTGTCCACTGCAATTCACATGTTTTCTGACAAACAGGTGCTGCATAAAATACTTGGGCAACTCTACTGCTGCTCTAGTGTAAAAAGACCAATTTCTGTTATAAAGGATTTCTAAGTCTAGTGATGGAAAGAGCTGTAGAAGACCTAGATAGTAGTAGGAATAATAATACTACCTCTACCGTTCACATCCTTTTGAATGTTTTGGTTGTTTGGTTTTTTTTAATTCTGAAGGTGTTCAGCTGAGTAATTGTTCTATTGTCCCTGTAACACTGTTTGCTTGGGAGCATGTAGAAGTGGTAACTGCAGTGGATATTGATGTATGAATCCTGGGTTTTTCTTTTAGGCTTAGAATTGTGTTATTGTAACAGGTGATTTTATGGTGTTATTACTTGATATGGGGTTGCTTTTGCTTACGTGAGAAGTCCCACTGACTTAGATGAGCTATTTTTGAGAGTAATTGCTAACCTGCAGGAACAGATATCACACAAAGGAAAGTGCTGATGGAGGTATTTCCCTTCCTAAGATGTCGGGCAGGGCTAACAGCCTGGCTTTTATCCTGTTTTGAAGGAGGGCAATCACAAGGATAATTCTCTTAGAGATCACATGGCAGGACTGCACATTAATATGTAAAATTACCTCAAAGAAAGGTGGACTGAGCTGAAAGGTTGTCTTTTTGTTGTGTGGTAGTCAATGCCTGTATTTCAAAGCCTTACTGTTAGTCAAAAGCTTCTTGAGAATATGCATTTATGTTATCCTCTGTGAAAAGCTGTGAAATTAAAAAAAAAAAAAGCCACCTTCCAGCATCTCCTGGCTTTGGGGAGAATAATTTGAAAATCAAACTGTTAATGAGATTGATCAACTCAATTCAGCATATTTGAAAATTAGTATTGTACTCATTGCTAGGCTTTATTTTACTCAATTAAAAATGACTCCTTAGTTTCTACTGTCCACACCTCTGAAATATTTCCCAACAGGCGAGCCATTATATTCTGACACCTATGTGCTTCCTGATCATTAAGTTTTGATAATTGCACGCTCCCAGGTTTTAGTTTTCCCATACTTATCCCTTCCCTCTTATTAGTTGTATCTGTTATGTCCACCATGATACAATACCCAAGGTTTTGCATTTACACAGTGTTTCAGTCACTCAAAGACAAGTTGAACATGTTTGGAGCATGCCTCTAGGGTGGTCGGGGAGGGGGAAGCTGGAGAGAGACCTGCCTGATGCACGTTGCAACAGTCTTGGATGTTTGATTGGCACCTGGCTGCTTAGTCCAGGGAAAGCTGAAATGCTCTGGCCTGTGTGTGGAAGCAGAACTGGGGGAATTAGAAGACCTGGGCCACAAATGTTACGAGTTCACTGTGCTCTGGTAACTCTCATGCAAGGCAGTATTTCAACAGAGATTTTGAAAGGTTTGCACTGTTCATATAAATACCTAGCCTCTTATTAATCCTACTTTGAACACCTTAGTCCTTTTCTGATTGCTTTTCTCCTTTTTCTAGATGGACCTCTGTGTTTTGAAAAGTATCATATATTCCCATATGGCAACTTCAGTAACATCTGACAATCGACAAGTTCTCAGGACTGAGGACAGCCAGCACTACAAGGAAGGCAGTGTTATCCTAGAAAGAGCTTTTGTCCAAAAGAACGAAGGCTTTGAGGAATACGTTCTCTCCGACAATTCCTGAAGAGACTTAAGTCTTTTCTCAGGTTCTCTTCAATTAAAAGTAAAAAATAATAAAAATCAACTAATGTGGAGAACAATGTATCATAGATACAAAGCTGGCAATCTGGCATATTGTCTTGAAAACACCTTGATTAATTTTGTGAATGGAAACTTGTGGCTCCCTTTTGAGTGGCTGGGACAGTAAATTCTTCCAGACGCACAGCAGTAGAAGAGCAGTACTGTAAAGCCTTTCAGTTTTACTGGTATGTTTCAGTGAGTTTATTTCTGCTTTATAATTTTTTCCCACATGCATATGTAAAACTTCCCCATCACTAACTTGATTAGTGTGTGTGCTGGTTTTGGCTGGGGTAAAGCTAAATTTCTTCACAGTAGCTAGTATGGGGCTCTGTTTTGGATTTGCGCTGAAAACAGTGTTGATAATGCAGGGATGTTTCGGTTACTGCAGAGCAGGGCTTACACAGAGCCAAGGCCTTCTCTGCCCCTCACCCCACCCCACCAGCGAGGGGCTGGGGGGGCACAAGGAGCTGGGAGGGGGCACATCCAGAACAGCTGACCCCAACCGACCCAAGGGATGTCCCACACCGTATGGCAACATGGTCAGCGTATAAAGCTGGGGGAAGAAGGAGGAAGGGGGGACGTTCAGAGTGATGCCGTTTCCCTTCCCAAGTCACCGTTACGTGTGGTGGAGCCCTGCTTCCCTGGGGATGGCTGAGCACCTGCCTGTCCATGGGAAGTGGTGAATGAATTCCTTGGTTTGCTTTGCTTCCGTGTGTGGCTTTTGCTTTACTTATTAAACTGTCTTTATCTCAACCCATGAGTTTTCCCACTCTTACTCTTCTGATTCTCCTCCATCCCACCGAGGGGAGTCGGTGAGTGGCTCTGTGGTGCTTAGTTGCCAGCTGGGGCTAAATCATGACAGTGTGTATTATGTTAACTGCAGGTTGCAGCCTGCTAAAAATGCCTGAAGGCAAAATTGCTTTCCATATAGTTTCAAGTTTCCACCCTCAAATAAGAAAAAGGGATTTTCCTAGCAGCATGACTTAGAAGGCTTACGCATTTTAAATTTGCTGTAGTTTTGCAACTGTTCTGTTATGAGGAAATGAACGAGTGAGTGAGCGAGCTTTCAGCTGCCTCTTTTGCATTATTATAGCAGACTGTCCATAGAGGCAAGTGGCTCAGCAGGAGTGACGTTGCTGCACTTCTCACCTCTGAGATGGCCACATAGACAATCCAAAAGTGCTGAAAAATCTGATCAAGCACCCATCATTGAGATTAGGATGATACAGGTCTTTAATATGATTACATAATGTATGAGAGTGTAAGTGCCTTTACAAATATTGCGGATGTTTCCCTTCAGACAATGCCACTCCTGCAAAATAAAAATATTTTATGGGAATCTGTCAATTTTGGTGAAACCCTTCGTGGAAAATATTTAGTGAACTAAACTCTTCAGGCATTACCGAATATTTTCAATGCCCCCTTTCTAAGTTTCTGAATCAAAGTTTCTTACAGTTTCAATTCATTAAACCTTTAATGAAAAATGAACTTGTTGTTTAATGTTCAAATGGAGTAGGTGCGTGCTTCCTGATGGCCTTTTGAACAGCAGCAATGAACATCCCAGCTATGCAGCAAAGGCACAAAACTGATAAAGAAGGAAAATAGTTCTAGGAAAAAGGATATTTAAAAGAACATCTCCTTTTTCCATGAGCAAAATCTCACTCCTCACTCTGAAGGGATCAGCAGGGATCTCCCAAGTTACTAGTGATAGAATGAGAGGAAACAGCCTCAAGCTGCATCAGGGGAGGTTTAGATTGGACATTAGGAAAAATTTCTTCACCAAAAAAGTGGTCAGGCATTGGAACAGGCTGCCCAGAGAGGTGGTTGGGTTACCATCCCTGGGGGCATTTAAAAGCCATGTAGACATGGCACTTCAGGGCATGGTTTAGGAGACATGGTGGTGTTGGGTTAATGGCTGGACTTGATGATCCTAAAGCTCTTTTCCAACCTTAATAATTCTATGATTCTATGGGTTGGAAGCAGAATCTGCTTCATATCTCAGTGGTCTGAGGCATGCAGACTTTTGGAACAGGGGCCATCAGAACTAGGCAATGAGGAATGAGGCCTCTTAAGTAATTATTTTGTACTGTCTCTGTGTTTTGCTATAAACCCCAACAGAGAGTTTGCTTCCATAAGTACCTCTGAAGCTGCAGATAATTGTTTCAGACACAATTGCCTTTGTCTTTATAATTTGCATTGCATTGACAATACCATCATTGCCTCTCCATCCTGCCTTCCGAGCAGGAGGGCTGTATCTTGCTATACCTTCCTTCTAGATACACTGCCACCTTGCTTACAGCTGGCATACAGTGAAATATTACGTTTCTCACCAGATGGAGCATGCTGCCTTGCTTTTCATGGGTTATTTGACCAATGGTTGGCTGGGGTTTTTTTTGTCGATGTTGGGGTTGTTTGTTTTTGTGGGGTTTGTTAAGTCAGTGGTAAAAGTTTGTTCTCTATCACCTGCAGTTCAGTTCATCACTAAGGAAACTGACTCTCTCATTATCACTTGGTCTTTAAATCAAGGCTGATGCTTTCTTAAGCAGAAAGCATTCATTTAAATGTGAACTGTAGGGCTGAATTCTGTTCACCTGTAGAGGGAGATGATAATTCCTGCTGCTGCAGGGGCCAACAGCCTAAATTTCCTGCCTTACTTAATCTGTCTCTAGCAGTCCCTTCTGGCTTTATGAGCCTCTCTTCTAAAGAGTGCAGTGTGGCTGTGGAGTTCTGGATGAGAGTAATTGCATGCTGTTGAGGGATTGTTAGATGGTTTAGGTTGTCCTGCTCTGATCCTGAAGGCCAATATGGTGTAGAACTTTTGTTTGGCTTGGTGTTTTTTTTTGTTTGGGTTTGTTTGTTTTGATTTGATTTGGTTGTTTTTCCCTGGTTGCATGTGTTACTGCCATTTGGTTACCTGAAGGTTGTCTGAGCTGTAGGGAAGCTGCTGTGCTGATGCTGGAACAAAACGTGTTTTTGTCAGCTAGCAAAAACAGCTACATAGTCCCTCACTGCCATGTCTGGCTTTGTGGGAAAGTACCAGCACCCTTGTCATGGACATCTAATGCTCACTGGCGCATGCCTTGTCATTCCAAGGTGCAAAGCAGGTTCATAATACCGTGCCAGGTGCCATGGGGCAAGTGTCACGTAGCTGCACTCACAGGTGTACCAGAATGGCAGCTGTTTGCAGTTTGATTCCTATGGCAGGGATCTACATATATCAAATATGTTGGTCTGTAGGCAGCCAGGCCCAGCTCCATCAGCTTTTCATGTAGCATCCTTGTGTGCTGCTGGTGGGTTTGGCTGTTAACCTTGCAGACCACCAATAATTATTCCTGCACCTGGGCTCTTGCTTATTTTGGCCTCTCAGCTAGGGCAGATGTTATCATGCCTGGTAGGTGGACACTTCCCATGTGCAGCTGCTGGTTCTGCTGGATCTTCTCTGGGTGGGAGAAAACTTAATTTGTTTTGAGTTTCATGACTGCTTTTACAGGACTCGTGCACGTTAGAGATGACAAGGCTGCAGGCACCTCTTGCATTCACTCATGTTTCTCTTCTGGATCACTTTATCCTAGAGAGGACTGCCTGCCCTGTAGGCACACCCGTGATTTCCTTTACCGCTTTAGTGCCAGGATTAGTGCTATTCTAAAGCCATTGCTCCTATTTGCAAAGTGGGTTTTCTGATCTTTAGCTCCTGCCAGCTGGGTGTGGGTGAGGTGAAGGAGCCCTGGCTTTGTCCGCTGAATGAGTTTTGAATGCGTTTGCAAGGTGCCAATGTTGGTAAGCACTGTTATTGCAGAAGGTATAGATTAAGAAAAAGAATTTACTCATTGTATTCTTAAGTAAGCACACCAAACACATTTACTTCATCACCATAGCTGTGTTTGTGTTGGCTAAGGGGACCAACACCTGATATCAGCACTGGCACAACCGAATGGGAAACATGGGTATCCCACTGCTCCTTGGAAATGTCAGAGTTGTTTGCTGTGTTGTCAGCATGTTAAGGTATCATTGATGTTGTTTGTTTTGTTTTGTTTTCTCTCCCTCCCCCCCCCCCCCCCCCGCGATTAACAGAGTGTTCAGTAGACGGAGTTCATAGTAATCCAGGGGGGATTTCAAAAGAAAAAGGGTCACTTGGATACCTCAGTTACTGCTGGTCAGGAGGTGGGATATCTCATCTATGGCAGAGCGAAGCTGGCTCTGGTTTGCTGGTTGTTATCTCCGTGTTTCTAGCTGAGACATTCCAGCGGTAACTGCCTCGCAGGGTGCTTGGCTGATGGGTGGCTATGCTAGCCCTGAGGAACCAGCCTTCGGGGCTCAACCTGATGGGCTCAGCTCTAGTGAATGCAAATCAAATCGCTGTGCCATTCAGCTGCATAGCTACACAAAGGCAAAATAAAGCCCTGCTTCAGGCCCAGTTCTTCTTTTATGATATTCATCTCCCCACTGCTCACCCCTGGAATTTTAACCATGCTGTGATTTTAATTTTTCTTCTTTAAATACAGAAAATGCATTAGAAATGAAACTTTCATGTTGTCAGAAACGGAACGCATGCCAGGAGTGGTACCTCCAGTATAGCTTTACTTTTAGTCATCTTGAGTTACACAGAGAGAATGTCACAGTCAGTGACACCGCCACATTACAACATGCACTTAATCCTAACAAGGAGGGAGAGGCTGCGGTTAACAGGTTGTTTTTCATCTCATTTTGTTTCTAAACAAGCTGATAGCCAGTTCTGAATCATGAGATTGGAAGAGAACTTGGTGCTTTTGTCAGGCCCAGCATTGTTTACAGGATCATTTTTGCTTCCCTCTGGGGAGATAGTGACCCACAGATACTGAAGCTATCCAGAATCCAAATCAAAACCATGTTATCTCATTTTATTTTAAATTCATTACTCAGATCAGGATTGTCAAAAAGGCTCATTTAGTTTATGTACAACTCAGATAGGCTTTGGAAGAATATTGACTGATTTCTCAGTGTGGGTAGATTTTGTTTCATGCAGAACTAGCCTGAAGGTTTGTGTTCGGCGTTGTGGCTTGGCCACTCGAATCCAGGATTCCCAGGCAGCCTGTGAAGGAGTGTTTTTCCCAAATTTCTAAACCAGAAATTTCCTAGAGAACCTGCTGCACAGGGTGATAAAATACAATCTGATTTTACCTTTCTACCTCTCAAACACTGCCCCGCACACTTCTCAATCCTGGTATACCTCTCAGCCATGGCTAGATCAAGACATACTGGGTAACGCTTTGCCCAACAAAGAAGTCCCACTAATTGAGAACAGCAAGTGTTTGTCATGGTGTGGATCTGAAAGAGCCATGGGAAAGAGCAGTTAGAAATGGAGGAGAGCAATTAAGCAGCCAGTCAACCAGTGTCCCCTTGTGCCTGTACCTGGTGTGTGCTTAGGCCAGTGCCCTCCTGCATGTCCTTAGGGGATGCCTTGGGAAGGTCACTTTGGTGGGTGAAGCAGGGGAGAGCTTCGGAAAACATCCTTAAGTGGCTGCTCATAAAATTCCTCCTCTGGAGATGGCTTTGCTTTTACGACCTGTCCTTTCTGTGTCTGTCATGTGTATGTGGAAGGTGTATTTAGAAGCTGAAATTTCCGTACTGTTTAACCCTCTTGTGTCCTTTGCTTTTGTGCATCTCCTGAGCCTAGACTCTGGCATGGAGCAGGTTAAGAAGAAATGAAAGGCAGGTGTGGGTGGGAAGGAGCCATGAGCAGGGGCTCTGGACGAGTGAGCGTGGGTGAGGCAGGTGGGCAGTGGCTCTGTGGAGAGGAGCAGGGAGGTGGCGGGTCGGCTGCCTGCACAGGCGTGTGGTGCTCGGGAGAGGGTCAGCGTATGATGGGGAGCTGGCGGCCCCCGGGTAGAAGGCAAGCGGGTGGGTATGTGGGTAGGTACTGGCAGAGGAGGAAGAAGGGCACGGAGCGGGGGGCAAGGAGGGCTGAAGAGCCCGGGCTGAGGGAGGGCGTCCAGGCGGGTGCGTGGCAGGGGAAGTGGGTCGGGGTAAGGCGAGGAGGGGAGGGCGTGCGGAGCGCAGGGGGTGTTTAGGAGGGGAAGTGGGCAGGAGGGCGGGCAGGGTTAGGCAGGTGGGTGTTCCCAAGGAAGTGGGCGCGGGGCTGGAGGAGGGGGAGCGGGGCTGGGGCGGGCGGCCGGGGGGTGCCCCGGGGGCGGGAGATGCCGCACCGCCGGCGGCCCCGCCCGGGCCGCGGGGCAGCCCAGGGGCCGCGGTTCCCGGCGGGGGGCGGGAGCGGCCGGGAGGCGGCTCCGATAAAGGACCGGGCGCCGGCCGGCGCGGGCACAGCGGAGCGGCTCCGGCGGCGGCGATGGGGATGCTCAGCCTGCCGGGCTTCCTCTCTTGCGGGAAGAAGAAGGTGGGGCGGCCGGGGGGGGTTGGCTGGCCGGGGGCACCCGGACAGGTGGGGTGTGGGGACACCTGGGCAGGTGGGATAGTGGGGGTACCTGGGCGCGTGGGGTAAGGCGGCACTTGGGCAGGTGCGGGTGAACACAGGCAGGTGTGGGTGCATCTGAGCAGGTAGGGTATGGAGGTGCCCAGGCAGACATAGGGGCACTTGGACAAATAGGGTGCAGGTACCTGGGCAGCTATGGGAGCACCCGCAGGTGAGGTCTGGAACACCTGGCCAGGATATGAAATTGTCTGGGCAGGTAAGATCCAGGCAGGTATGGGAATATGGGGACACTGGGGTAGGTGAAGAGGGATGAGCTGGGGTGAGCACCTGAGCAGGTATGGGGGCACCTGGGGATGTGGGAAAGGCACCTGGACAGGTGTTTTTAAAGTGGGCATACAGGTATGTGGTGCGAGCATCTGAACAGGTGTGGGACATCTGGGCATGTGCAGGGCAGAGTAGGGGAGTCCCCTGGAGGTGCTGCCCCGAGGAGTTGACAGCACGGGGAGCTAAGGTAGAAGCAGGGCAAAGCTGGCCATGAAGATCGTTTGGGCTCTCTGGTGGGACCCTCTGTAACAGGTCCATGCTGCCCTACCAGGGATCAGGTGGACTGGCAGCCCACCTGGCTCTGCCCACCCTGTCTAGTTGCCCTGCCCAGTGATGCCAAGGTGCTGCTCTGGACAGAGAAATGAGGATATGACTGCCCTGCTTGCCCATGGGGCCATCCTGAGCGCCTTCCCTCTTCCTTTCCAAGGACTTCAATCTGTCAAATGAAAAAGATGCCCATGCCAGTGACAGCGATGAGAACCTGGAGCGTGGCAACTGGTCAAACAAAGGCGACTACCTGCTGTCCATGGTGGGCTACGCTGTGGGCCTGGGCAACGTCTGGCGGTTTCCCTACCTCACCTACCAGAATGGCGGAGGTACCTGTATTGAATGGCAGTGTCGGGTGGGCACACCCTGCTTTCCCCAAGAGAGGAGGGCCAGCTCCAAGGGCCAGCCTGAGGTTGGGCACGTTTTGTCAAAGCTGGATGTGAGCATCACCCTGGGAAGTGGGATACTGTCCACTGATGGAAATGGGAAGAGGAGTAGGATGCCTCTCTGCTTTTTGGGTACCAGCTGAGGATGGAAATAGTATTTTTTAAATGCAAACTTCCACCTGAGAATTCTAGAACCCTTCTGATTTACTCATGACCAATATGCCAATGTCCTCTACTTACCTAAACAGCTGTTCTCCCTCCCCAGTGCTTACTACCCTGATATGTTTGTAGACAGCAGTTGTTTCCCCTCTCAACCTTTATTTTGTCAAGCAAACAAGCTAAGCTGGAATAATTATCCAAGCTCAATAATTATCCCCATCAGATATGTGGGAAGTGTGAGGCAGAGAGAGCCTCTACCTGCTTACACAATGAACTAGTGGCAAAACCGAATGGAGGCACTGGCTTCCCTGGTTGCTATTCCAGAGCTTTGTCTACTTGCCAGGCAAGCACTAGTAATTAAAGACAGCATAAACACCAAGTAACTGCAGAGGACTTACTTGTACGTACTCATTTGCTCTGCCTGACAGTCATTGGAAGTCGAATTCTGGACTGTAAATGCAGCACAGCCCATACAGCTGCACGTGGAACACAAGGTGGCATTCTTGGTACAGAAGTTTTATTGGAGTGAGTTTGGCCATGTTGCGTTACTGACAGTTTACTTGAAGAAAATTGTGAAAACAAAATAAGTCATGACATTGGCCCTTCTGCTAGATGTTTTTTTCTTATCTGCTGTAGCACAAAGACTTTCATTAAAAGTGTATTTGTGCTGCTGCTTGCATCCTGCTCTCTGCCTCTTGCCCACATTTGACAAAATATTATAGCCACATTTCAAAACACAGGAGTAATACAGTTAATTCTGTGGGAGTATTTACTTCCTTAAATTACAGCAGGTATTTGCAGTTTCTTGCAGAACTGGATCCTTTATTGTTTTAAGTTCACTGAGAGTCAGGACACATTTCTGCAGGGATATTGATCGGGTTGCGTTTAGGAAACCTGTGCCCTCGCTTGCCCTATCTTCTGTGCACACACAAAGAAGTGCCAGTCCCTTCCACAGAACAGGGCTCTCATTGATATCAGGTTAATGTACACTTTAAAATGGACTCGAACAAGAGCCATGCCGAGATGCTGTTTGACACAGGAGTCAGCCAACCATAGAAAATAATTTTTGTGCTTTGATGTCCAGTAGCAACAGAACAGTTGCAAAATGTAGTTAAGTACATGAAGGAATCGTTCTGTTCCTTTTTAAATTAAGATGAAAGATTAAACGAAGATTAAATAGAAAACAGACAAAGCCAGCGGCGCCTACAGCAGTGTTCCTGCTTCTGAGAGCAGTATGTCTTCAGTAAGTTTTGTAAAATCCTTTTAATTCTATAAGAGAAGCCATCCCGTGTAAATCACCAGTTCTCCTGGTAATATGTCTCTTAATTGCAGGGACTAGTCTTAAAGAAAACAGGATTTACAAACAAATCTCTCTGTTCTGCAAGAAGCAAAAAACCCACAGTAGGATATGTGAGGCAGGGGCAAAAGGGGGGTATAAAACGTGATAGAACTGTGGTGAATGCCAAAAGATTCATTGCTTTCTCTATGTGTGTGTGTGTGTGTGTTGTGGTTTTCTCCCTTTCTCCCCTCAGGTGCTTTTCTAATCCCGTACACCTTGATGTTGGCATTAGCTGGCTTGCCCTTATTTTTCATGGAATGTTCTCTTGGGCAGTTTGCCAGTCTAGGGCCAATTTCCGTCTGGAGAATATTACCATTGTTTCAAGGTTGGTTTTGTTTTGTTTCCTTATACTTTTTTTATTTGAGTAATAAATAGATATGAGTGAATGACTTTTTCAGAAAGTTACTAATTCTAAGAAGCTGGTTTCCATGTAGACAATATTCCTAATATTACAAGGTCAGTCTTCCGTTCCCAAATAGATCTTCCTTATTATTCAGTTAATAAACAGATGGGCAGTAATGATTACCTCAAAGAAGTTGTCAATTATGAGAGGTTTTATCAATGATTCTCCTGGTGATACACAGCACGCCACCCTAACTGCAGCTCTGCAGGCAGAAGGAAATCACCCTGTTTGCTCTGTGAGGGAAAACCCCAGTTAAACACCTGGCACATGTGCAACAGATTTAAATCAATTTTTAGAAGTTAGCTTTATCACCGTTTCTTTACACCTTACATCCTCTGTAGCTGGCAAGGCAGTTCCATATTGGATGGGTTAATTCTGTATTTGGCTGCCAGCATTGGCAAAGGCAGGTGGGTCTGACTGCTTTATGCAATGCTGTGCATGTATTCACCCAACTCACTGCCTTGGGAGTCATTTGATGGTGTGAAAAAATAGGTTAGACTCTGGCTTCGTAAGGGGAGGTGCCTCTTGCGATAAGAGGAATAATTGCACTCTGCAGAGGTAGTTTGCCTCTCTTTGTGAGGGTCTGAATTTCATGGGGACATTTACATGTTTGGAAACAACTAACCATGCGCTTTACTCGCTCCTGTGCACACAGGTCCTGTACTGATGGGTGTAAAGGACTATGTAACTGCTCTTGTTTGTCCTCTTTATCTAGCAGAGGAATTAATGTAGGAACAAGGAAGCTTCTTATGCACTGAGAATTGTACTTGCCACCTTCTCCAGCAACAAAAGGATTTACAAGTCTGGCTGGTTGCCTGAACACTTACCCTTTTTGCCAGTCTCCATTCTGCAGCACAATCTTCCACGAGAGCAGTGTACTTAAATTTAGAGCAGAAGTCTGCAGACACAGCAAATCTTTTATGTATCTGTGAAGATATAAACTTGAATACAGTCTCTAACATGATGGGAACAGTTTGGCAGACTTTCCCAAACTAGCAGAACAAAGCTCATTGTAACAAAGGAGAACAATGTTATTGGCACAGATTTACTGTTCTGTGTTGCTTCTCATTGATTGGCAAAACTATTCATTACAGTGGGATCTTTAAAATGGTTTGGTCAGTCGTAGTATTTGTACAGCTTCTTTTATTCTACTAAGCAATCAAAACTTCCCACTGAACTGGAAGAGAGCAAAATATTGAATTTCTCCGTTAGGCCTGGACTTAGCGACTAGTCCAATTTTTCTGTGGGCCTGATTCAAACTCTGTCAAAACCACATTTGAGATGGTCGGTTTGGATCATATCCCTCACTTCATGGCTTTATCCTTTCCCTCTTTGGTTGCTGTTAAAAATTATTTTAGAAACAAATATAAAACAACCTCAACTTCTTCCCAAGTAGACAGTTAAAAGTTAAGTGAAGACCAGTCATGCTTTTTTTTTCAACCCAAGTTTGGAGTAATTAAGACATTGTCTTTTTTTCCTAGGAGTGGGCATCACAATGGTCATCATCTCAACATTTGTGGCGATCTACTACAATGTTATCATTGCCTACGCACTCTACTACTTATTTGCCTCATTTCAAAAAGTGCTACCATGGTCAGATTGCTTTTCCTGGGCAGATGAGTTCTGCAGCAAAACGCGATTAGGTACTGCACTTAACAGATAGAGCTTAATATTACTGTTTTGGATACTTGTACTTTGTACTGTTTTCCGGGGGAAATCACAGGGCAAAACAGCTACCCATGGCTCAAAAAGTCCTTCCTGGAGTTTTGCCTCTGAACACATAGGAGTGATGCTTGTTTGCTTCTCTGCTGCCAGTTCTGGGTGTTTGGGAAATCTCCAGAGAGCTGGGCTGAAACCTCCTTGTTGCACCCATCTTTTTTTTCTCCTTTAAAATCTAAGGTTTGCTTCTAGTATGTACAGTCCCCAGAAATACTGCATTCCCAGTTCATCAGGCTTCATGGCAAAGCAAACACCCTCCTTAGAAGAGTATTGCTATAGCTTTTATTGGGGGTTCTTTCATTACCCCTTGCCTCCCCTGTGGCTATGGTAATCCTGAGCACCAGCGAGGCACTGGTTTCACACTTTACTAACTCTTTAGAACATATCTCCATGCTATTGTTCTTGATATTTGGTGCACATCTATGGCCAAACACTTGTTATCTCACTGGTTCCATATCAGACCAGTTCAAGGCAAAAGGTGAAGTTAGTGAGATAATTAGTAGTTAGTAGCTGGAACTGTGTTGCCAAGTGTCAATGTAATTGTAACTCTCTTAACCATATACCTGAGAATCTCTTCTAAGGTTCATAGGTGTCATAAAATGAAGTTGAGATACTTAACAAAAAGCTGATGCTTGCTTATGGGCTAAACAAGAACATTTTAGCTCAAAATTTGTAAGTGCTGGAGGCATACCAAACTGAACTGAAGAAGCTGTCCTGAAATAGGCTTCAGCAAGACTTTTCCAGTAAATGCTGGTATCATGTACTTTACTGTATGTTCTGGCAAAAAAATCCCAAGCCAAAAAACACCCCAAACAGCATCCACCTCCCCTACCCCCTCCTGAGGAAAATGTTTAAAGAGCTCTAGTAAGCCCTCTGCCATAATAAGATGAAGTTGCTGGAGGATGATCTGTGTGTAACCTTGGTTTGGGACAAAGGTTTTCATAGAGTAACCAGGACTACAATCTTAACTACCCTCAGTTCTAATTTTTGCAAGTATTCTTTACAATAAGGGAAGGTGGGGCTGAGTACACCAGATTCTTGGTGTTTTGATATACAGTCAAAGTAACAAAGTCGCAGCTGCAAGTGATAGTTCAGGTTTGTTTCTAAATACTGCTAGTAGGAAAACTGAAGCTGTTACTGTTTAGAAAACATATTTGCTGTAGTAGTCTGATTTTTATAATAGTTATCACTGTGTTAACAATCCCTTTTGCTTACTTGCTTGCTTCCAGTAAGTGACTGCAACGCAACATTAGGTGGAGAAATCATTCATGCAAACTACTCGTTCATCACAAGCAACAATCTCACATGTATGAATGGCACCATGAACTACAAACCAGTGCAATTTCCCAGTGAACAATACTGGAAGTAAGTAAATATTTTAAAGAAATTTCTAAAAATGTATTTATGACGCATTATGGTTTTGAATGTATCTTCTACTTTTGTCTTACCTTGCTATCGAGAAACAATCTAGTCAAGGGTGGTGGGCATGCAAATCTCTGCAGAGGGGACTTAAATTTTAATTGATGAGTCTGGGCCCTTGAAAAAAAATAGATAGAAGCAAACAAGTCAACCTGTAGCAAACTCAAAGATACTTCAGCTTAAAGAAGTCCTCTTCTCTGGAGTCCTGGTAGGGACTACTTAGCACCTTCATGTATAGCATATGCTTTTTTTTCAGTGGCTACTGTGCAAGATGTATTCACCTTATTCTGAATCTGGGCCTGTTGTGAAATTGCTGTTTCTTTAGCCACATGGTTTCAATTTGCCTCATGTTCCTTGGATTCCTGGGAACTGATTCTTCTTATGGCCTCTTCTCTTGCCATCAGAGTTTCATGGTTAACATGAAAGAGCTGAGTTAGTCCTGATGGGAGATGTATGGAGAGCTGAGGGCTGGTAGACTTTAAAAAGAGGGGAAAAATGCAGTTGTATAGTCAGTTTTTCAATGCCAATCATGCAATTCTAACTGCATGTTCATGGAAGCTGCTGCAGGGTCTTGTAATATCTGTAGAAACCAGCTCACTTTCCTTCGAGAAGTGGCTGAAGAGGAGTATGTGCTGCTGTTGCCTTCTTCTCATTGCAGCGTTTTGTGCTTTCAGTAAAGTGGCTCTTCAGCGCTCGAGTGGATTGGATGAGACCGGTAACATCGTGTGGTACCTGGCTCTCTGCCTCCTCCTGTCCTGGATGATTGTTGGAGCTGCCTTGTTTAAAGGAATAAAATCTTCTGGAAAGGTAAGTTAGGAAGAGCAACTAGCAGATTTTTGGCCTGAACCTGCCCTTCCAATGTCAGTTGGAACCAGGGTAGGTTAGCGCAAGGCAGGATGCAATCCTAACGCACTACCCTCTGCTCGACTCAGCATTAGACTTTCTTCCTGCTCCTTGGCTTCATGACTGTTACATAAAATATGAGTAAGGCGTTGATTACACAGCAATTACTTAACACATGGTCTCTTAGCTCCTGCAGGGCTGCCATGTATTTGGGGATCTTGCTGTCATGCAGGTGATTCCAGCTGAGTTTTGGCAGTCACCCGCCCTGTTATGATGGAGGCATGTATGTGACCGCACACATGCGCACACACCCTGGGAGGACGTGGTAATAATTTGCACCTCCAGACTAGCTGAGATGTTTGCACAATACAGGTCAAGTCCTGCGAACAGATGTGCGTGTGCAGGTTCCTGCCAGATTGTGAAATATTGTTGGTACTCAAGATTCCAAGTTGCTTTTAGGGACCAGGTCCGTAGGTGCTTGTTTTCAGACTCTGGCTCTGCTGAGCTCCCATTTCCGTGTGCTGGAGCACGGCTGCCTGGAGTTTTCCTACGGCTAGGTCGGCTCCTCTCCAGACTTCAGGCAGGCTGAATTTCAGTGAGGCACTGTGTGAGGCCCTTTTTGTGGTTTAGTTCCTTCCTCTCCGTACTCCTTTCTTGCCTCCATGTTGCATCTCCGTCATTTATTTCTTCAGTCTCTGTTGCCTTCATTCTTTCTCTTACCCTTTCTGCACTGATTTCCCCCACCCCGTTCAATTCCTTCTGTCATTGTGCCTTTCCATTGTTCCTCACTGTCTGTTTTCCTTTCCTCAGTCTGATGTCTCCTCCTATTCTGCTTTCTCTGTGGAGCTTCCTGCCCTCTGTCTCAGCACTTCAGGGTGGAGTATCTGCTTTCCCAGCCACAGTTGTTCTGCCACATGGCTCCTCTTAAACTCACATTCTTTGGGTTCCTGGCAATTGGCTCTTCCTGTTGTCACTTCTCTTCTGGCATGAAGGTAAGCCTCTTTGAGGAGTAAGGTAAGACTCAGAGGAATCTAGCTGGGCAGGAACAAGGCAAAGATGAAGAGAGGAGAGAATTGACTATTCCGGGCTTATATGAAAGCGGTCTTCAGACGTACCATATGATGGTGCAATGCTGTGGCTTGGTATAACCAGCAGCACCAGGTCACTTATCCGTCTGTGTAACACTGAAACTAAGACTCAAGAAACAAGAGTATTGTTGAACGTAGCCTGCGTGATAATAGCACTGCTTAGCCCTGCTTCTGGCCTGGATCCCGTCATGCTAGAAATTGTGTAGACAAAAATAATCTGTGTCCAAGAGAGCATAAAAGTCCTTGTTCCCAGTAAAGAAAGCTTCCAGCATGGGGTTTTTTTGTGGGGTTTTTGTTTGTGTGGATGGTTCTTTGGTGTTTCTTGTTTTGTGTATCGTGTCATCCCCTGCCCCCCCTTCCTTTCCCGGTCTCAGCGGGAGATAATTCCATCCTGGTCACCTAATTTTGACTGGCTTTCAGTTTGCATTTGCTAGAAGTATTGCCTAGCAAGAGACCTCTGGGGTGGTTAAGTCCAGGCCTTGCTACAGCAGTAAATCATGTCAGAAAACACATTTCTGAAATTGGTCAAGTACTATCTGAAAAGTGGATATGCGGCTTGGCCCTTCTGTTTCTGCTGGAATGCAGTTCCAGAACCGGCTAAGCCAGATGGTTTAGTGCTTGGCTTGTGTTCACCTCCAGTCTCGCTTCCCTGGTCACCTGCTTTTTCTGTAGCAGCACATCTTAGCCTAAAACCTACATAGAGGTCTGTGCATGCCCTTCTGATATGTGCCCCTGCCCTTCTTTCTGCAGGTTGTCTACTTTACTGCACTCTTCCCGTACGTCATCCTGCTCATCTTGCTGGTGCGAGGTGCCACCCTGGAAGGTGCTCTGAATGGCATTGAATACTACATTGGGAGACAGTCCAACATCACCAAGCTGATGGAGGCAGAGGTGAGAGGTAGTGCCAGCCCTGAAAGAGTGATATGCTTCTGCAGTTGTAGGGGCTTGTCACTCACGGAGCACCTTCTGTTTTTTGGGGTTTTTTTTTGTTTTTTTTACACAGTCAGGTGCTTCTTCATGTCCTACCCTGCATTTTGTATCTGCAGCTGGGTTCCGGTTTTTTCAGCATTCCCCAGCTTTATCAGAAGTCCAAACCCCTGTTCTAGCTACTGTCAATATAAAAAATAGCCACCCTCTGCCCGCTTCCTGCCACACCAGACAGTGATGACAACTGTGGTGTTGCCTCTGAGCAGCTCTTGGGGGTCATGCTGGAGTTTCATCCTAGCAAGGCCTCTGGAGAAAGTTCTTGCTGTGGATCAAGCGTTGCTCTTGCACGTGTCCCGCCTGCTTTGGTTGCTGATAATTTCAAAGGACTTTATCAGAAGGTTGGAGGGACCCCTGAGTTTGAAATTCAGGCTGTGCCTTGCCCAGGAAATTAGCCTGGGACATCAGGTGGACCAGGAAGGGCACTTTGTGCAAAGGATGCCAAGATTTTTTTGTTCTGGCTTACGCCAACATTGGTTCAGTTTTACCAAAAGCAGACACTGAGTGTGATGTTTATTTGTGGTATTTCATGTAAGCAATTGGCTCTGAGGGGCTGCAGCAAAGGCAGAAGTGGTTTGTCTGGGTCATGGTGTGAGGAACGCAAGTGGGAGAGCATGTGGAAGTTTTCACTCCTGCAACCCAGTCCTAGTTTTCCTTTTTTTCCTTATTCATTGGCACTGTGACAAGATTAATATCTTAAGAACCCACATATGTGAATGAATTGAATCTCTCCTTCAGGGCTAGCCCAATAAGACTTAAATATTTGGCAACATACTTAGGATGTCACCTTCCTGAGATCATAAAATATATTGTTTGTGCTTGAGACTGCAAGGTTACCAGCATGCTATATCCCACCTACTCTAAAACTCATATGAAATAGAATTAGATATTCTGGCTAAATGCAAAAAGCCCCTGGAGCTTCCATAGCCAGCAGACTTAAATGTTTATGATATGTACTTAAATGTTTATGATGTAAATAATACAGTCATTCCCATGTTCTTATTTCTGGTAGGTTTGGAAGGATGCAGCCACCCAGATATTCTACTCCCTGTCTGTGGCATGGGGTGGGCTTGTTGCTTTGTCTTCGTACAATAAGTTCCACAACAACTGCTACTCAGATGCTATTTTAGTTTGTGTAACTAACTGTGCCACCAGTGTATTTGCTGGGTTTGCAATATTCTCCGTCTTGGGACATATGGCATTCGTGTCCGAGAGACCTGTGTCTGAGGTCGTGGACTCAGGTAGGCTGATACACTGTTGGTATCGGGGATTGCTTTGACCAAGGCATGACAATAACCTCCTTCCTTCCACTACTTTCCAGGATTTGATCTGGCATTTGTAGCCTACCCAGAGGCTCTCTCCAAGTTACCAGTTTCTCCTCTGTGGTCCTTCTTGTTTTTCTTCATGCTCCTGCTCTTGGGCCTTGACTCTCAGTTTGCCACCATTGGTGAGTGTGGTTTTAAGTAACCCATGGCTTTTCAAATGAACATTACCTTTCTGAGGTGTGCAGCAAAACCCACACTTCTTCATTTGCAGAAACACTTACAACCACCATACAAGATATATATCCTGAAGTGATGAAAACATTAAGAATCCCTGTAACCCTGGGTGTATGCATATTGCTCTTCCTTCTGGGTCTCACCTGTGTTACTCAGGTAAGGCATTAAATTATTTTTTGGAAGTGGGTTTAGTTATGCTGCAAGTGATAAACTCAAGTCAAAATATCCTTTCCAACTGTTCCTGTTTGCATGGATTGATCTGAGAGACTCTTGAACTTTGCCAGTGTGCCAGGACATGCAAGTAAGAAATTCCCAGGGGGAAGCTTGATGAACCTAAGGTTTTCTGTGATTATGGAACTGAGATGTGCTTTTAAATAGAAGGCCTGTACAGAGCCCATGAACCACCAGCCTGATTTGCTGCTCCTCAGTTCAGGAGGCTATTTGTGTAATCTCAAGCATAAGCACACAGTGCGTGTGCGTGCAGTGCTGTGGGTACTGCTAATAGATGCCAGTGGGAACTTTTTGTTCAGAACTAATTACCAAACAGGACAGGATTTGAGAAATAGCCTATTCATGTCATAAAAACCTCACAATGCATCTGTAGATTGTAAGGTTACTTCTGTATATTGTGCATGTGTGTAAGTATATACACATACATAAAAGGAATTTTAAGTACACTCTGTAAAATTTCTTGAGGCAATTGCTTTCGAGGATATAACAGTTCATTGCAATTACTCCATCTAGCAATGCAGATTTATATATGCGGTTAGACTGAGAATGTGAAGAAGATAATTGTGGTGAATAGACAGTTGTATGGTCAAGCAAAGCACATAAGTTATGAAACATGATGGCAGGGAAACTTGCAAAGGACTTAGTACACAAGTATGTGAAATGGCCTAAAGCTTGTTTCCAGCTCTGTGATTCTGCTATTGCATGCTGGTGTTTAAAGCTGTGTTTAACCCACGTGGAAAATTTGTGCGTGTAGGAGTATGTAAGCCTACCAGAACTGATAACTGGTATAGCTGTTGCTGTAGCTCAGTATTAAAACTTCAGCACCAGCTTTAATACAGTAAGTTCCAAATTTAAATCTTGCTCTCAGTTGTTCATATATACACTGCATATACATATATCTTGTTATTAGTGTACAGATCTACAGTATTCTGTCAGAAGTACTTTTCAACCTGACAGAGATATTTAAATGAAATAATGCTCACAAATGTCTAATTAACCTAGAGAACTGGGAATTAAAAAAAATCAGACTGGTGATTAGTTAAACTGGCTTGAACAATGGCACTTATTTTATTTGCAATAAAGAGGTTACTGGGACTGGGCACGTTTTTACCTCTTTATTGTTTGTTCTACAGGCAGGAATTTACTGGGTTAACCTAATAGATCACTTCTGTGCAGGATGGGGAATCCTTATCGCAGCTGTCTTGGAGATAATAGGCATCATCTACATTTATGGTAAATTGTTTGTACAGAAAATCCATTAGTTGACTATGAAATCCCAGGCACAGCGTATATCAGACATTAATGTGGCATTTCATAGAATCATAGAATCATTAAGGTTGGAAAAGACCTCTAGGATCACCAAGTCCAACTGTTTACCCAACACTACCATGCTTCCTAAACCATGCCCTGAAGTGCCACCTCTACACGTCTTTTAAATACCCCCAGGGATGGGGACTCCACCACCTCTCTGTGCAGCCTGTTCCAATGCCTGACCACTCTTTCCCTAAAGAATTTTTTCCTAATATCCAATCTAAACCTCCCCGATGCAGCTTGAGGCCATTTCCTCTCATCCTATTGCTTGTTACTTGGGAGAAGACACCAACACCCACCTCACTACAGCCTCCTTTCAGGTAGTTGTAGAGAGCAATAAGCAATAAGGTCTCCCCTCAGCCTCCTCTACTCCAGGCTAAACACTCCCAGTTCCTTCAGCCACTCCTCATCACACCTGCTCTCCAGACCCTTCCCCAGCTTCGTTGCCCTTCTCTGGACACGCTCCAGCACCTCAATGTCCTTCTTGTCCTGAGGGGCCCAAAACTGAACACAATATTCAAGGTGCAGCCTCACAGTGCCGAGCACAGGGGCAGGATCGCTGCCCTGCTCCTGCTGGCCACACCAGTGCTGACACAAGCCCAGGGGCTCGTGGCCTCCTTGGCCACCTGGGCGCTGCTGGCTCATGCCCAGCCGGCTGTCAGCCAGCACCCCCAGGGCCTTCTCTGCCAGGCAGCTCTCCAGCCACTCTGCCCGAGGCCTGGAGCGTTGTGTTGGGTTGTTGTGACCCAAGTGCAGGACTTGGCACTTGGCCTTGTTAAACCCTATATGATTGGCCTCGGCCCATCGATCCAGCCTGTCCAGGTCCCTCTGCAGAGCCTTCCTGCCCTCAAGCAGATCAACACTCCTGCCCAACTTGGTGTCGTCTGCAAGCTTACTGAGGGTGCACTCGATCCCCTCATCCAGATCGTTGATAAAGTTATTAAACAAGACTGGCCCCAACAATGAGCCTTGGGCAACCCCGCTCGTGACCGGCCGCCAACTGGATCCAGCTCCCTTCACCACAACTCTCTGGGCTCGGCCATCCAGCCAGTTTTTTACCCAGCAAAGAGTGCACCTGTCTGAGCCATGAGGATGCTGTGGGAGACAGTGTCAAAGGCTTTACTGAAGTCCAGGCAGACAACGTCCATAGCCTTTCCTTCACCCACTAGGCGGGTCACCCTGTCATAGAAGGAGATCAGGTTGCTCAGGCAGAACCTGCCTTTTGTGAAGCCGTGCTGGCTGGGCCTGATCCCCTGGTTGTCCTGCACGTGCCTGGTGAGCTCAGTCTAGATGAACCACCCCATAATCTTCCCCGGGACCGAGGTCAGGCTGACTGGCCTGTAGTTCCCCAGATCTTCCTTCCGGCCCTTCTTGTAGATGGGCAACCCATCGGCAAGCCTGCAGTTATCTGGGACCTCCCCTGTTAACCAGGACTGCTGGTAAATGATGGAGAGTGGTTTGGCGAGCTCCTCCACCAGCTCCCTCATTACTCTCGGGTGGATCCCATCTAGCCCCATAGACTTATTTTAGTCTAGGCTTATAACTTAACTGTCTGAAAAACTTTAATGGTTACCACAGGACTAGAGAAACCGACCTTTACCATTGCCTTTCTTTCATCCCTTTTGAGTAACCACATGTGCATGGGAGGCACTTGCGTTACAATGCACCCTATGATTGTATTTCAACAGGAGGAAACAGGTTCATTGAAGACATTGAAATGATGATTGGAAAGAAGAGCTGCTTTTTCTGGTTGTGGTGGAGAACCTGCTGGTTTTTCGTTACTCCTGTGCTGTTAATGGTGAGTGTAGGTGACTGAATTACGTTAGTGTGACAGAACTTACTAGTTGGGTATTGAAGAGGTTTTCACGTGAAGAATCAGGGCTGAATACCCAGGCCCTATGTATAATGACAAGGTATGGCTGTGCCAGTGAAGCAAACTACATGCTATCTGTGCTTTCCAATACATACCGCTCCTCCCAGGGTCCACTCCGGGAGAGGTTGGGCCATCAGATCAGTTGCTAGTGAGCTGGGTCTACACTCCAAGTAGTAACGCCGAGCAATCAGACTGTCCATCTTAGCAGCTGGATTATCTTCATTTCAGACTGAGAAAATGTTTTGAAAATGTAGATTACTTTTTTTTTCCCCCTTTGAGGGAAATCCCATTTTCAGGACAGATCCCTGGCTTGGGTTTGCTCTTTGGATGTCCAGCTGTTCCCCTGTCTGAGACTTTTTTAATGTCCTGTTATGTCAGTCTCAGTTGTTTGTTACTCCAGTGTTTCTATTTGTGAGTGTAGATGGTTGGATTATGCTACTGTGAGAGAATTCATGAAGATCCCAAATCCAGGAGCAGTGGCAAGTTACTCTGGCCAGCACATTACCTTTAATATTTCTGGACTACGTCTAGAAAACATTGTTTAAAAATATCTTATTTCTGTGGTAATATTTGCCAACAGTTGATATTAAATTCTTTCCCATATTCCTGTAAAAAAAGGAACACGGGAACATATAAAACATTCAGGGAAGGGTACTGGGCTCGTCCAGTAACATATATGTTCTCCAACATAAGATTTCAACAGAACTCAGACATCAAATTCTGTTTAAACATAGATGTGCTTCAAGTGTTAGGTTGCATATAAGTGTTGTCTTTCAGTCCTGTCCTTCAGTCTTACTGCTTGGCTGTGACTGAACACCAAATCCTTCATAACTGTTCTCACACTCAGAAGGCAAGAGGGAACTGTGCAGAATTTGTAGATAGCCCTTGTTTGGGTTTTTTTTGTTTGGTTTGGGTTTTTTTTAACCAACTTGGAAATATGGTGCAAGTTTAAGTTAGAGGGAGATCTGTTTTTCTCTTTTAATATTTTTTCATTTTTTAATAGGCAATTTTGATTTGGTCTTTGGTCACATTTTCACCTCCCACATATGGCTCAGTGTTATATCCAGCCTGGGGAACTGCTGTTGGCTGGTGCATGATTATCTCCTGCGTCATCTGGATTCCCATCGTTGCTATTCTAAAAATAGTTAAAGCTGAAGGAAACCTTTGTCAGGTAAGGGCACAAAAAGGCTGTCATAGCCTCAAATCTTGCTTTCCTTGTCATTATCAGGAATGCCTTGGCTTTCTTCTCAAAAACAGGTTCAGTACTTTGAGATGTTCATTAATTGGATTTTTAGACCAACACATACCTCTGGTAGTTGTATCAGAGGCAAATTTATTCTACTATGTTCTGATAAGAAGATAGAGCCTAATTCTCTGGGATTGCATCCGCACATTCAAGAGTGATTTGCAAGGTTTTGTTGTTATTCCAGCTGCTTTAAATTATCTGAAAAATTTATATCACTTTCTATCCTCATATCATTTTTGGAGTTTTGCCTCCCATTCCTCACAGAAACAAGCAAGTGCAAGGTCTGAAGTATGCTCTTCTTGCCAAGCTTTGCCAGAGAGTCCCGTTGGTCACAGCACTGGCTGCTGGTTTGACTTCAGTGTCCAGAATCCACCGAAACCAAAGACATTTGGAATGATTTTTAAAAACTTCATAATTTCTTTGCCGTTTGTTGAGTTGCAAGGCATATCTAGAGTTACAGCATTACCAAACTTTAAAAATACCCCAGACTAAGGTAAGACATCAAATCCCTCCTGTTTTTTTGCTTTCCAGCGCATTGCAAGCTGCTGCAGGCCTGCTGCAAACTGGGGTCCCTACCTGGAATGCCACCGAGGAGAAAGATACAGCCATGTTGTAGATTCCAGAAAGGAAAAGGAACACGAGATTCCTACTGTGTCTGGCTTTGTGTACACTCAACAATGAGATGGCTGTCTGGAAGACAAATTTTTAACATATGTGTGGTTTTTTTTTCTTTAACTATTAGAAAGTGACAATGCAGAACAACAACAACAAAAAGCAAATCAACCCTCTGCCGTTCAAAGCCCAGCCCCCAAATGAAAGTGAACCATATTATTTATTTTTAGCGCTGTATGTTTGGGGAGGGAACAGGTAAATTAGACACTGAGATCTCCCCAGATATTTAGGTTGAGAGGGAAGGAAAATGTATTGCAGGCACCCGAGGCTGACGGACTGGGCATGCTTAATCCCATCCAACCAATATCCAGCTGGACTGCAGATACGGGTGTGGAAGAGAACAAAGACACATTCTGGTGCTCCCCAGCTACAGGAAATTTCAGCCAAAAGGTGCTGTTCTTGCATGCCCTGATGTGCTGCGGGCAGTTCCTACCTTCTGCTGTGCTTTGCCATCCACAGTGGTGTGCAGCCGGCAGAGAGGTGAAGGGGTGTGCTGTGCCTGGCACTGTAGCTCAGGGAACAGGAATAATTTTTTTTGTCTAAGCTTTGCTTAGCACTGTGAGGCTGCTCAGGATTTGATGTTGACTACAGTGTGTATGTATTTTGTCTGTGCACCTAAATGTGGAGTGGCAAAGAATTGCTGTCGCAGGAAATAAGGCCTAACATGGTGAAAAGCAGGCTTCTTTCTATTTCTCATTATTCCCCTTGGGATCTCCAGAGCCATCTTTTGTGCCATGACCCATGTTCAGCATTCATCTGTCTGTAATTCAAAAATCCTGTCTTTCCTTATTCTGTCATTAAGCTCTGCAGAATGAGATAATAACCATTGAATTCTGGTGTGTCTGCTCTCCTACACTCACTAAGGCTTTACCTGTAAACTTGTTCTGTGCATATTTCACCCAGGCTTGGGTTTTCCCTTCCAAAGGAGACCCAAAGTCCTTTTTAAAGATTCAAACAGTGTTATCGGTGTTGTGCTAGAGCCAAAAGAAACAGAACTTTACCCCAAGAGAAGGCTACAACTGCCTTGTAGTGCTGTTACTCCAAAATTTACTGAAATCATGGGATTATTGAAAAATTAGGAAGTCTATAATGCATTTGGGAACACAGACTTATGCTTCTACCTAGGAACTAGTGGGTTAGGTTAAGAGAACTTGACTTCACTCATAATACAAGTGGATTCCTGATAAAGGAAAAAAGACCTATGGATTGAACGAATACATTTTGTGTGCTAAGGAGTGTCTCTCTTACTGTGATAATGGTTCCTTGGGAACAACTCAGCAGGGTTTCTAGCTGTCACTTCCTCTCAGGGCTTTGTCACTGTTTCTGGACATGAAGGAATGTGGATAGTGGCTTGTTGCCCAAGCTGCATACCTTGGTGTATGTTATATACTGTTGTTTTTGTGACAAATCAACACTTCATGGCAAATAAAATGTGATTTTTTTTCTGTTTTTAATGGGTTTGGAGCTGGAAAGTTGAGATTTCAGCCTGTTGTATGGAGTTGGGGGGAGGCAGCTGGTGGGAAGTACCAACTCTTCTGTGATCCCAAGCCTTTGGAAGATTGAACTAGAAAGATTCAACTTCCAGGAAGCCTTTTCTTATAGAGGTTGATCTAGTGCAATACCTTGTTTTGGGTTGGGCTCAGAAAATACAGAAAGTAATTGAGTAAGGATTTGTAAAAATTACTGTGGGATTAGAGCCTGTAACAGAAGTCAGTGAAAAGGACCCCTTTCCTGCGCTCTGGCTGCTCTAGGGTCACGGTCTAGCCATGAACCAGCAGAAAACAGTGCTATTGGTTACCCTGACGTGTGGAGAGGCTGGGAGCAGGAGGGAGGCCGAGCTGCTCGTCCCTCAGTGCACCACCCATTGCAGCTGCCACAGTGGGCAGCAGTTCATACCTGGGAAGGGACAGGTTCTGGGAAGGAGAGGTAAGTTAGTCAAGTAACGAGTAAGCGTGCTGTAAGAGGTGCTGGGGAAGCAGGCTGACCAAACGGTCTTCAGAAAGAAGACAGAAAAGTTTTGGCAAAAGAGGTGCTGAAAGCTAACACCAGCTACCTACTGCCCTGCAGGAAGGTCCTGCTGCTGTGTATAGGGGTCCTTTGAGGCTGCTTCTGCTCTGGACTTGTCTTATGGGCTTTTAGGAGCTGTTTTCATGCTGTTGCACTATAAAAGCCTCCCAGAAGAGTGTCAGAAGACAATTCCTTAAGGGCTGGGGATCCAGTTTTGGTGCTTTTTCCTTTCTCCAAGGTAAGAAAATCTCCCAGTTCTGAAGGCAAGGTTTGCTCTCTTGGCCCTGGCAGAGCGGGGATCCCTCTCTGCCTGGGCATGCCTGATGGCTTCCCAGCACACGCAGTTCCTGTTGCTCCCTTTAGATGAGCTGACTGCTGGCATATGCTGAGGAGTCTCAAAGAGTCTTTAGGAGTTGGCATTCGTATTCCTTGCCTGTCACAGCTCTGGCCCAGCAGCTAGGGTTGTTCAATAGCCCGAGGGTTACACAAAGAAGTGGTGTCCCTTGGCGTTGCTCTGGAGGCAGGCTGGACCCAGCAGACCTGGGTGTATTCCTCACCCACGCAGGCTGGCACCCAACATCCTGGTGTTTGTTGGGTTTAAAAATCAGCAGAACCAACAGTGCAGCATTCTTGGTGAGGGAAGATGCTCTGTGCTGAGCAGGTGGTCAAAATGCCATGTGTTTGGGTCTTTTTCTTTCAGGGGGAAAAAAGAAAACGGTTCTGCTTTGGATCAAGCTAAACAGGAGTGAAAGGAAAACTCTCAAAAAGAGAAAAGTAGAAGTGGAAAAGAAGTACATTTGCTTTGGATTGGCTTAAAACTCAAGTATGTTTTCAGTCAGGAAAGAAAACACAGACACGTGCAGTTCCAAAAAGCCACATCTATGACATGAAAACGTTTACAAAGAGGTATTTCACCTGGCATTTGTATATGTATGGAAAGCGATCAGTAAGGGGCCAGGCTTATGAAAGCAAATCTAAAACAGAAAAGTTATTTCTATTGTGGAGACTGTTCACGGGCGTGACATAAAAATAAAATTTAAAAAATAGACAAAACAAACAAAAACAAGACAAAAAAAAAAAAGCCAAAACCAAACCCCAACCTAGTAATTTCTACCGCATCATCTCTGTGCCATAGGGCGTTTTCCACGTTTGCAGCCGGGCAGCGCGGCCGAGCGCCAGCCAGCAGAGCGCGGCGTGTGCCCGCGCTTCCCGCCCGGCCCGGCCCGGCCCCGCGAGGGGCGCCTGCGAGCCCGGCCCGGCCCGGCCCCGCGAGGGGCGCCTGCGAGCCCGGCCCCGCGAGGGGCGCCTGCGGGCCCGGCCCGGCCCGGCCCCGCGAGGGGCGCATGCGGGCCCGGCCCGGCCCGGCCCCGCGAGGGGCGCCTGCAGGCGCGGCCCTGCCCGGCGCGGCCCTGCCCACGGCGCCGCCCGGCGCCGCCCGGCCCCGCTCAGCCGCGCTTCCGCACTCCGCCGCGCAAAGCCGAGGCGCTGGGCGCTCGCTCCTGCCTGGCTGGGGCTGCTGAACGGCGCCCGAGCTTTGCATCAGGCTGAAAGGTCTATTTTTTTATGCAGTTCCAGCTGTATGGAGAAGGCAGCCGGTGCGCCCGGTGCGCTCCTACATGGCTTCGAGCCGAGCGGTGGCGACACGGCTGCCCCGCTAAAGCCGCTCTGCGGGCTGGAGTTGACCACGGCTTACCTCGGCAGGCCGTTTGTCCCAGTAAGTGGACCTTTACAGCTCCACGGAGCAATTTTCTGACACTTCGTGCACCCCCCCACTCCCAGGTCCCTGGAGTTCAGCTGAGCCTCACCCTGTTCTCGTTCTTTGTGCCTGCGGATGGTGTGGCCTTGCTGAGGTGTCCCCTTCCTGGCTTTTGGTTTTGTTTTGGGTTTGGTTTTTTTTTGTAAGAACTATCAGCACAGACCCAGAAGCAGCATGCATGTTTTTAAATGAAGGCTTTATTTTCTTGTTACAGCTTTAAATCTAATTTTCCATCATTTCGTGGGTCTATAGCTGAGCTTTCTGTCGTTGTCTGGCTTCAGGTCCATGGCCGTAGCTGTGTTCGATTTAGGCACCGTGGTATCGCAGTCAGGCTCTGAGGCTATTTGGAGAGGGATGAATGAGAAGCGAAAGGTACCACTGTGTGAGCAGAGCTGACTTGCTGGGGAGCTGCACAGGAGTGGGGAGCTGATTGCACAACCCATCTGTTGAGGGCAAAATCATTTATTCTCTGTGAGTCACCTTTTGAGGGGGTTGGCATTGCTCCACAAAGTCTGACCCAGCAGAAAATCCCAAAATGTTCCAGTTGAAACTGGTCTTGAAACAAATTAATGACTGCTGGCCCCAAAGAAATTATTGGGGTGTCGTGGTTTCAGCTGGAATAGGGTTAATTTTCTCCCTAGTAGCTGGTTATGCTGTGTTTTGGATTAGTAGGAGAAAAATGTTGATAACACACTGATGTTTTAGTTGTTGCTAACTAGTGCTTACACTAGTCAAGGACTCTTTCAGCTTCCCGTGCTGTGCCAGGTGCACAACAAGGTGGGAGGGAGCACAGCCAAGAGAGCTGATCCGAACTGGCCAGAGGGATATTCCAAACCATATGACATCATGCTCAATATATAAACTGTGGGGAGTTGGCCGGGGGGCAGCAATCGTTGTCAGGGACTGGCTGGGCATCAGCTGGCAGGTGGTGAGTGGTTGCATCACTTGTTCTTCCTGGGTTTTGTTTCTCTCTGTCTGTTGTTTTCCTTTCCATTATAATTTATTATTGTTATTGTTATTTAATTTTAATTATTAAACTTTTCTTGTCTCAACCTACAAGTTTTCTTACTTTTATCCTTCAGATTCTCTCCCCCATCCTACTGGGGGAGTGAAGGGAGGATGAGCAAACAGCTTGTGTGGTGCTTGGTTGCTGACTGGGGCTAAACCACGACACGGGACAAAATGTTGGAAGAGGTTTCAGTGATTTCAGTGATGTTTGCTTTTTCGTCCAAATGGTTTTCGTTTTGAAAGGTTAGTAAATACACACTACAAAGTACCAAAGGAGAAAAATACTGAAGTTTAACAAACGCCTCTTGAAAATTGAAAAAATTATTTTCTTAATCTGAGCTGCTTTGGAAGGGAGGTGAGAGGGAAGCTGACCTTCTGAATTCTTGATTTGGAATGAGGAAATTGTTGTTACAACTGCCTGAAGGATGACAAAAATGTTTTCCGATTTAGCTCTGTGATGCAAATAAAGCAAATGTTGGCAGGGCCCTTTAAAAAAAAACAAACCCAAACAGAAGCATGTTACCCTAATGTTGTTAGTTAGTTATTTTTTGAAAGTTAGTATTTGGTCCTCCATTAACAGGCTTCTGAGAGCCAATATCTAATCTCAGGTTCCTGTGAGTCCCAGGGAAGCTCCAGATCCTCTGTGTAGATTAGCTTTTTGGGTAGACAGTAGAGGGGAGGGGGAAAAATGAACTGGACTCTATGGGCTGTATATAAATGGCACTTGATGAAGGAAATGAGAAAGAAGACTGATTATTCCCATGTAAATATTTTTCATTGGTTTTTTTGTAGAGGAGTTGTCTGTAAAAGTATGGGTTAACTGGGTATATGAATGAAACTTTGCAGCTAAACCTCTGGTCTGATCTAGAGCATGTACAGGGCAGAAGACCCACTCTTGGCTCTGGTCCTCCTCATCCTCTCTCCTGTCCCAGTGGGGATGCAGGGGGAAATGGACTATGTGTGTGATCTGAACTGTATGTGGGGACAGGTTTTCCTCCACCGCTAACTTGACCTAGTTCATCAGCTCATGCTGATAGCAGCTGCAATTTCATGTCGAGTCTTTTGGCCAGATCCAATTTCAGAGATCCTTGTTTCCAACACCTCTCCGGTTATGGTCCTGGTGCCTGGTTAGCAATACTGTTGAGCTTATTGCTATGCAAGAATAATTATAAGTAACATTTTATTATTATTATTATTATTATTATATAAAATTTATTATTATGATTATCATTATTATTAAGTAAGATAACGGCCTTACTCTAAAGTGGTTTGGTGTAATGATTTGTTTAAAAAACAAGAAATAAACCGTGCTCATAGTTTTTGTCCCAGGATCATTTAGCAGATCCCCTAAAGACTAGAGCCATAGAAATCAGATGAGTATGATATGCAGGTCCCCCAGCCCAAAAGGCAGAGCAGAACTGAAGAGGTACAGAGAAAGGGCCAAAGGACAGCTTGAGTGTTAGAATAGGCTCTGCTCAGCAAGCAAGTAAAAGGAACAAGGATTGTGCTTTGCAAAAATCAGGGCTGGAGAGCAGAGCCAATAGCCACATATGGAAATTGTGAGACGAGTGATGAAAGGGACTAAGAAATGGCCATTCACTATTTCTGATGTTTTCAGAACCAGAGAAAAGACTGGGACTTATCAGGTGGCAGCTTTAAAGTGAAAGGAGGAATGTTTTGTCCAATGCTCAGTCCAGCTGTGGAGCTCCTTGCCAAGAAGGGTTAGTACTAAATGGTTGCATGGCTTCAAAAATCATTCAGAAAAACTAATGAAAAAACCACTCATCAACAAGACACTACCTCTGCTTCAGGAAACGGCGAAAATACTAGGAAAGCGGGGCTGTAATGCTTCTACTGCGCTTACGCTCTTCCCTGGCTGTCGATGCCAGCCTGGTGTCAGAGACAAAATGCTGGTCTGGACTGGACATTTGGTTTGATCTCATACAGCCATCCTGGAGAGCAAGACTTGAACTATGTGATTCATATTTGCAAACTTTAACTTATTTACAACAAAATGAAGATTGCTGCCAAGAGAAACCTATTGGATTTTCTCTCTTGTGCATGCTCCACCAGATGCAAACATACATGTTCAACAGAGCCTGAACGCAGCTTCATCTGGACCTGTCCCTGTAGTGCACAATCTCCTGGGTTCCAGGCTTTCACCACTTCTCTTCAAGCACTCAGGAAAGCAGAACTTCTTCTGGTGCAGACTTTCTTACTATAACCAAAAAGCAGGGAAAGCATGACTGGCTTTGCTATGGTCAGCCTGAGCTCCACAATGTGAAACACTCAGCAAGCACCAGTGACACCAGCTTCCCTCCCCAGGGACGATAACTGTTCTCCACGAGTGTTAATAAAAATAAGGTAAAGAAAGATAACTCACTTTAGAAGGTGCATCATGGATTTTGCAAGAAAGCAGAGAGCTACTGTTCACCACCACCACCAAAACTGGATGCAGAGAAGAAAAAGGAAAAAAAAAGGCATGCAGGGCTCTTCCCTTTCTGTCACTATTTATGGAACATATATAAATTTATACATGTTCCTTTGCATCGTGGAGCACACTCAGTCGCTGAGCCAAGCCTTGGCCAAGAGCCACTGCCACCACGGCTGTCAGGCATGGGTTGCTCTCCAGCAAGGGGCAGGACACGTATGCAAATATGCAACCCCATTTTGTAACTCCCTGAAATGCTGTGACCTCCCATGTGGTTCTTCAATCCTCTGAGAATTCCCACAGCCATGAGAAAAACACCATGTCCTGGTGATGAGAAATGCAGTGATCCTCTTTGAAAGTGAGGGCTCAGCACAGAGGAGGCTCTGACCCTGCTAGGAGCACCCAGCCGGTGGGGACAACCGCTGGGAGGCGGTGAGTTCTCCTGCCCCAGCACTGAGGAGTCTCCGGCTGGCCGGAGCACTGCAGTTATGGTAGGAGCTGGGTGCAATTGCACTGATGGTGCATGGTGCAGCAGATCTACTTGCTTCAGTGCTCTGAAAAGGTAGATCCCCTCTCACAGCCTCAAAAAAAAAGTCTGCAAGGCAGCTTGTAACCACAAATATGTTAATAAAACACTACCAGCATGAAGACAGGTAGAATTTCCCCAGGTGTTAGATGGCCAGGATGATTAAATTCAAGTAAATGACCACCAGGAATTTTAGTCCTCAGTTTTACTTTCCTGAATATTGTTCAAGTACTTTGAAAGCAAAGGGGGAAACAAGTAAGCAGACACTAAGTAAGAGCCAAAAGGACCAAACTCCGGTCATATACACAGGGCAGACTGGGAAGGCAGACAGAAATGCGGGAAGGAGTAATATAGTGATGTATCTGGTGCAGCTGTTGATCAGAGAAAGAGGAATGCTTAGGGGAAAAGTCTAGAAATATATAGAGTATTGTGAATTAATATTGATTGTTTGACAAAGTCTAAAATAATGAAGAATCTGCCATATTCCACCTGTTCAGATATAGCAGCTGGAGCGTGTCCAGAGAAGGGCAATGAAGCTGGTGAAGAGAGCAAGCTGGTCTGGAGAGCAAGTGTTATGAGGAGCAGCTGAGGGAGCTAGGGGTGTTCAGACTGGAGAAGAGGAGGCTGAGGGGAGACCTTATCGCTCTCTGCAACTACCTGAAAGGAGGCTGTAGTGAGGTGGGTGTTGGTCTCTTCTCCCAAGTAACAAGCGATAGGATGAGCGGAAATGGCCTCAAGCTGCACCAGGGGAGGATCAGATTGGATATTAGGAAAAGTTTCTTAAGGGAAAGAGTGGTCAGGCATTGGAACACGCTGCGCAGAGAGGTGGTGGAGTTACCGTCCCTGGGGGTATTTAAAAGACGTGTAGAGGTGGCACTTCAGGGCAAGCATTTGTTTGGTGGTTGGACCTGATGATCCTAGAGGTCTTTTCCAACCTTAATGATTCTATGAAATTACAGATCAAATTAAGGTGCCAGGTAGAAAGGCTGTAGTGAGGGACACAGATTGCTGAGGCATCGGCCAGACTCTGGAATTGGTGACCTGGGAGAAGCTAGCAGGAGAGTGAGTTGCTGGAGGTATCCTGGAGGGTCCGAGGCTGGGCAGCCCTGAGTGCAGTGCTTCTTCTGGAATCTTGGTAATGATCATTTGGGATAGATGTTTCCATGAAAATCAGTTAGGGATTATTGTTTTGAAGTTTTTCTTCTAGGAAACTAGATAGCAATTAGATATAGAATTAATTTGAGTTTTTTTCAACAAGCCTGCCAAAAACATCCTAATGAGCATTACTGCATAGGTCAAAATGTATCTTGCAAGCTTTGGCCAGCTTGCTCCCCTTGGACAGGGACACAAGAGCCTGGATGTTACAGTGTGGAGCTCATGGGGCAGGCAGCATCCAGCATTGTTCCTGTCGCCTAGCTGCAAGGCTGCACAAAGCTTATGGCTGCGTGGTGCCTGTGGCTGGCTCCAGGTTTTGGCTGGGTGAGAGCTGACCGAGCTGCTTTGGGACACCTGAAATCATGCTGCTGGAACCCAAACCCTGGGGCTGATTGTAACCCTTTGCCTGAGCCTCCAGAGAGTCAGTTTGGTGCCATCAAACGAGATCTGTCTGCTTGTGCTGGGATGATGTTCTAGTCATTAAGATCTTGGGCAGTTGTACATTCAATTTTGGAGACTCGGACTTTGATTAAATCCAGGATTTATGAAATAAAATCGAAAGAAATGGGAGTCTAGGGGGAAATGGTTAACAAAAAATGTTTTTACAAATATATTAACAACAAAAAGAGAATCAAAGAGAATTTCCATCTTCTATTGGACATGGAGGGAACATTGCAACTGAGGATGAAGAAAAGGCTGAGATATTAAATACCTTCTTTGCCTCAGTCTTTAATAGTCAGACCAGTTATCCCCAGGGCACTCAGCCCCCTTGAGCTGGAAGACAGGGATGGATCACAGAATAAACCACCCATAATCCAAGAGGAAGCAGTTTATGACCTGCAGCTCCACCTGGACACTCACAAGTCTATGGGGCTGGATGGGATCCACCCGAGAGTAATGAGGGGGATGGTGGAGGAGCTCGCCAAACCACTCTCCATCATTTACCAGCAGTCCTGGTTAACAGGGGAGGTCCCAGATAACTGCAGGCTTGCCGATGGGTTGCCCATCTACAAGAAGGGCCGGAAGGAAGATCTGGGGAACTACAGGCCAGTCAGCCTGACCTCGGTCCCGGGGAAGATTATGGGGTGGTTCATCTAGAGTGAGCTCACCAGGCACGTGCAGGACAACCAGGAGATCAGGCCCAGCCAGCACGGCTTCACAAAAGGCAGGTTCTGCCTGAGCAACCTGATCTCCTTCTATGACAGGGTGACCCGCCTAGTGGGTGAAGGAAAGGCTATGGACGTTGTCTGCCTGGACTTCAGTAAAGCCTTTGACACTGTCTCCCACAGCATCCTCATGGCTCAGACAGGTGTACTCTTTGCTGTGTAAAAAACTGGCTGGATGGCCGAGCCCAGAGAGTTGTGGTGAAGGGAGCTGGATCCAGTTGGCGGCCGGTCACGAGCGGGGTTGCCCAAGGCTCATTGTTGGGGCCAGTCTTGTTTAATAACTTTATCAACGATCTGGATGAGGGGATCGAGTGCACCCTCAGTAAGTTTGCAGACGACACCAAGTTGGGCAGGAGTGTTGATCTGCTTGAGGGCAGGAAGGCTCTGCAGAGGGACCTGGACAGGCTGGATCGATGGGCCGAGGCCAATCATACAGGGTTTAACAAGGCCAAGTGCCAAGTTCTGCACTTGGGTCACAACAACCCAACACAATGCTCCAGGCCTCGGGCAGAGTGGCTGGAGAGCTGCCTGGCAGAGAAGGCCCTGGTGGTGCTGGCTGACAGCCGGCTGGGCATGAGCCAGCAGTGCCCAGGTGGCCAAGGAGGCCACCAGCCCCCGGGCTTGTGTCAGCACTGGTGTGGCCAGCAGGAGCAGGGCAGCGATCCTGCCCCTGTGCTCGGCACTGTGAGGCTGCGCCTTGAATATTATGTTCAGTTTTGGGCCCCTCAGGACAAGAAGGACATTGAGGTGCTGGAGCGTGTCCAGAGAAGGCCAACGAAGCTGGGGAAGGGTCTGGAGAGCAGGTGTGATGAGGAGCGGCTGAAGGAACTGGGAGCGTTTAGCCTGGAGTAGAGGAGGCTGAGGGGAGACCTTATTGCTTATTGCTCTCTACAACTACCTGAAAGGAGGCTGTAGTGAGGTGGGTGTTGGTGTCTTCTCCCAAGTAACAAGCAATAGGATGAGAGGAAATGGCCTCAAGCTGCATCAGAGGAGGTTTAGATTGGATATTAGGAAAAAATTCTTTAGGGAAAGAGTGGTCAGGCATTGGAACAGGCTGCACAGAGAGGTGGTGGAGTCCCCATCCCTGGGGGTATTTAAAAGACGTGTAGAGGTGGCACTTCAGGGCATGGTTTAGGAAGCATGGTAGTGTTGGGTAAACAGTTGGACTTGGTGATCCTAGAGGTCTTTTCCAACCTTAATGATTCTATCATTCTGTGTTTCTAAGGAGAAATGTCAGTAAACTGTCAACCAGCAGAATTGGACTTCCCAGCTCATCTCTTGGAGTTTCAGCAGGGATAACTTCATTAAAAGAACTAAACTACACAGGCCTTGGTAGAGAAGCATATCCATCTGCTCTGAGAGCCATGCTTGTCTGGAACTCTGCAAACACTATCAGGTACATACTGTGATCTGCACTTTCATCAGCCAGAGTGCTTTCTGAGGACCTTGGCTGGTTAGTGGCACTGTCTTACAGAGCTTTAATAGATGATCCTTCTGCACCCCAAACCCATATAGAACAGGCTAGTGCTATAGTTCATTTACTAGATGAAATTTTCCAGCTTCAAAGTTTATACTTTTATGAAATAAGAATTCCTGTTGAATTTCTCCTTCATTTCACCTTCCTGAGGGCTACTGATGGTGCCTGAAATGTGCTCCACTCTGTGTTATGTGTGTCTCCTAGATTTTTACCAATGTAGGTGAAAGAGGCCTTGTTCCCTGTGGTTTTCTGTGACAGGCTGGGCTGCCAGTTTCCCAATCCCAAATCACTGCCCAGGGCACTAGGGTGCAAATCACTGTGGGAGCAGGGGTTTCTCTGCTCTCGCTGAACCCCAGTGCTGCCTCTCATTACTCCCACTCACCTGCCATTGGGGATTATCTTTCTCTTGGGTCGGTTTTAGTTTTATAAAGAATGTATAAGCCATTTTCCTCTTTTGGGCCAAGACACTATCCCCAGTACAGAGAATCGAGATATTTCTACATTTAAACTTCATTGCAGCAACATGGTCATATTGACTCCAGTTACCAACAGCAGCATTGCGTAATGGCTCCAGTGCAGTGGAGGTCTGGGCACAGACTTTGGAGTTGGTTGCAGCAATAGAGTCACCTTTTCCTTCTGGAACTGATGAGTGGTTTAGAGATGGTAGGCAGGAAAATAAAACCTGTCACTGGAAGACAGATGAGGGCAGCATTTCCCCGTAATGTCAGGACATGCATGTTCCGCTCTGAATAGGTTTTCATCTTACGTTGGCTGTTAGTGTCTAAGCTTCTTCCAGAGGAGCCTTGCCAAATGTTCTGTTTCTTCGTATGAAATTTGGGGGCCACATTGATTGTGAAGTATGCAGAAAGTATAGAAAAAACAGAGGTTGTCTTTGCAACTCAGAACTCATTTATGTTGAAGAGTTTTTATCCCCTTTTCTAATGGTTCCTTTAGCATTGCTTGGGGTTTTTTTGATTGTGGGTTGTTTTTTTTTTTAATTGTGTACAGTCAATGGTGTATTTGCTGTTTCTCTGGTTTTTTTAAAGGGAGGAATGGCCACAGTAGCCAATGGAGAACTGTGTTGATGAAACAGAATTGCCACAGAAGTGGGCAAAGATCCTGCTAATGTGTTTTTTCCATGTTGATGCCGTTGTCTGTTTCTCTGTTGATGTCTTCCTTGTGTCATGACCAGGCTGAGGATAATATTTCACTGTCAGGACAGTCTGGGAAGTCTCCATCTGATACTGTTGGTCCTGGAAGGCTTTCCCTAAAGAGCCAACTCTGGCCCTTACACCTATCACCAGTGTATGCAGACCACATGGCAGATCCCCTGTTTTTGGGATGTTTGGAGTTCAGTTCACTCCTCTGGGCCAGATTGAAGCCACAGTGTTCCCACAGCCAGGGTTACTTTGTAAGATCAAACCAGCAGTGGGTAAAACTCCTCTCTCATCTCACTGCAGTGCTGCAATGGATGAGTTTATATTTTACCTTTTGGACTTTTAGCTGAAAGTTGGATTCTCTGGTCCTGCTTTGCATGTGGCAGCACTGAGCCAGCGCTCCTTCTGCTCATCCGGAGTGCTAAGATTCATTAGCCTGCATTTATCAGCTCTTGTCAGGGAAATGGTGAATAATGAGGCCTGGTTCAGGTAACGAAATGATCTCCCTCTCACATCTGATTACATTGCTGCTTATTATTTCCTCGGTGTGTAACTTCGCTTCCCTGGAAACTTGCTTTGTAAACACTAATGACTGTGCAGTTATGGCCCAAAGTTAAACCTCCCAGCAGTGCTGCAGGAGCCTGGTGAGCCATGTGGCCTGGTTGTTTGTGTTACCACTTCTGCTTCATTAGCTAATGTGAGGATGGAGACAGCCTCTGCCTCTTGGCTGGAAGGTACAAGGAGCAACACCAGGAAAGGTGCAGCCCTTGGCATTCATCATGAGCAACTTATACCTTTTGTTCAGGTATCAGTGCTGTGATTTAGCTTATCTGAGTACCCTTCTTCTATGGCATTGAGTTTCTCAGAGAGATATCTACCATGATCCCTCACCATTTGTAATTTGTTGGCCAAGGAAAAGACATATTCCTCTCATTTCTTCTTTTATTCCTTTTCTTCTTGAGTAACTTTCCTGAGTAACCAGAGCAGCGCAGGCTATTCCAGACATCTTATATGAGAATACTAAAGCTGCCCTCTCTCTACTGGAATGACTTTGCCTGTACATCTTAGAATTTCATCTGCATTTTCCATGGCAGCATCTGCTTGGCAGCCTGGACTCACCCTATGTTAAACAAATGCAGGTAGAAATACTCATCCTTAGCCTCAAAGAGATGACCTTACACGTGTGCTTTTTGTCCCATTTCTACAACACAAGCCCTTGAGGTCATCCAGATCTTCTCACCAACCTTTGTGTGAACTTGATGACACCGTCCCCACTTTAGCTGCTTCCTTCTCCGGCTTACCCTTTTTTGAAGAATCTCCAGTTTTCTTAGCCTAGTGTTTGTACCTGTGGGACATATTTTACAGAAGTCTAAGAAAATGAGAGCTGCCCACCTAATGCAGGTAGCAGACTGGAGACATAACAATCTATTATAATCTATCATAAACTCTATTCTTGACTGAATTCCTCTTTCAGTAAGACAGCTCATCGCAGTGGCTTTGTGCATGCATTTCCATTACATGCATAGTCCAGAAAATGCAGGACAGCTTTGTGTTACTGTCGAAGAATTAAAGTCCTGTTTATGTAGGACGTAATTTCTTTTTCTGCAGCTCCTGCTCTCCTATAATAATTTAATATCTTCTCATGATGACTCTCTCAATTCCCTGCTCATTATTTCTTTACCATACTACATAGGAGTGCCAGTAACTGCCTGGGAGTCCCTTGTTTGAGGCACTGTACAACCAAGGATCGGAGGCATCACCAGCTCAAGTCTAACCCCTACAGCAACATGCATGAGCCAGTCTAAGAGTGCAGGCACGTGTAGCCAGTGGTTTGAACAAAGCACCAAGACAACACTGTTTCACCAAAGCCCCTGGACCACCATGCAAAGCCCTGTGTGACAGGAGATTTTCACTCTCCTGCCCTCTCCATGCTGCACTTGGGGGACTGTGCATCTTTTAGATGTGTTTCCCTGATGGTCCCTTTTGTCACATATAAGCTGCTGGGAGTAAATCTCATCCTATAGGTAGGCTGTGTCTCACCTGGGAGCGTTTGGAAGAATTTTATGGTCTCTTTAGAGGGATTGTTAAGACACAGTTCATAAATTTGAGGAGGCACCTGGCCCCCTTATGGCCTACTGTGGTGTGCATTGCCGGGACAAACTGTCCCCAGAGTAGTACCTCCCCCTGTGTTACCCGGGACGCATTCGCTCTTGTATTGATTGCATATGTGCTCAGCCAGTCACTGAAAGGGGAAGTTTGACCCCACAGTGCAGGGGCTCGTAACAACCTCAGCAGGTTTATTGGCCTGATCGATGGTACATGACTTCGCTGCAGGAGCTGAAAAAAATGTAAGTAATCCTTATATTAAAACAAGTGTGGGGAAAAGACATTTCCACAAAGAATGGTTCGATCTTTTTAAATTAGGTTTCTTTTTTCCCTAAACTATTGACTAACAGACTGAAAAATTTCTAAAGGCATCTGTTTTTGAAGACAATGCCATTTTTCTCAGGAAAGAAAATCATTATATGACAAGTGAACAAGTCTGTCCTTGTCAGTCTGTTTCTCAGGCTCAGCTGGGGAAACAGGTGTAGAAAAGGTTTAAATTAAATGGTTCTCCAAACTCTTGAGTCAAATGTAAATTGTTAGGGTTCTGATGGTTTTGTTTTCCTTTCAGGATTTTGCACATTTTTGTTCTACGGTCCAGTTGTGCGTTATTCCAGAAGTCAGAGGCTTGGTGCAAAGCTCATTGACACATTAATTTCCTTGGCTGTAAAAGCCAATTTCATCACAACATCCTGAACACCTTGGAGGTTTTCCTGTGGGTCCTGGGACCTTTGCTGCTGGCATCTGGCTGCTCTTCCATGATGCAGCTGGACTTAAGCAGCCACCCCATGTTTCAGCCCATCAGTAGGCGGCTGCTATGTGTGCTGAGTCACCCTGTGCTGGAGGTGACGTGCCATTTCATTGCCTCTGTATGATCATCCCAAACCCTGGGAAAGGTTATACCGGGGCTTTGCCAGAGCAATGAGTAACTCTTGATTTGCTGCCATGAGCTTTGTCTTTCTGACACCAGCTGTTATAAACCCTGCACTTTGTACCCAGGGCACGTCAGAACCATCCCAAGTCCCTTTTTAGTATTTGTTTGCAGAGGTTAGCAACAATAAGTCCAGCTCACAAGCTGCACTGAATTTAGCTCCTATTAATAAAATTCATAACTGCATTCCTGTTTCCAACAAATATTTTATTGCATCTTAGCTAAAGACCTGGAGCCGGTGGAAGGGAAAGAATAAAGTGTGGTTTATGGGCCAGCTTGGGTATAGCAGTGCCCCTTGTCTGTAGGCATTTCCATCACCCTCAGGAGAGGTAGGAGTGGATTCTCACGCTGTTCCAGAGTTGAAAACACCTTAAGCAGCAAAACACCTAGGCTGTTAATTGGGGTTGAAGTCCCTTAAGAATAAATGTGTTTAATGGCAGAGAAGATGGGTCTTCCTAGATAAGAATTGTTTAGAGATCCTTATCCTTGCAATGTTGAGCACTTCTGCTGAAACCTGACGCACTCAGGGCCAAATCCTGCTTGCTTTTGTGTTAGTGGCAGACACAGACTAGAGCTCAGATCTTTTTCACATCCCCCTTCTGGGAGAAATGACTGCTGCTGCTGTAGAAAATACCAAGTGTGTTAGGTTAATTACCTTTCCTTATTAAAAGACTAATGCCAGATGGCTCATATGGTATAAATTAGGCAAGATTTACCAGTCAGTGGAGTTTGTGGGTTTGGTTTTTTTTGTTTTGTGGGTTTGGGTGTTTTGTTTTTTTTTTTTAAGTAGTGTAACTTTGTGTCTTGTTTATGGTTGCTATGCAAGATTTTTCAAATGGCAGTGATACTATCAAATTTGGAGGAATAGGCACAATATTGCTAGAAAATACAAGTAACTGGATACTTGCATTTCAGTATCCAGTATACTGAAAAGTATGACTTTTCAGTAACTGGATAGGGGAATCCTGATTCTACTTTTTTTTAATGCAAAGCTGAAGTTTAATAGAAGGAGGGGAGAGACTCCTTCATTGTCACTGTTCTCTTTTAGCAGATGCCTTGTTTTACTGATAACACTCAAGATTATAAAAAATGAATCCAAGTGTCCTGAAGTAATTGAAGCCTCATGCTGGTGCTTGTTTTCAGAGCTCTTTACAAACCCTCTGAATCAGGTTTTGCTATAAGGTGCTGTGACTGTTCCCTTGATTTGACTTGGCCATGGTGAGAAATAGTTAAGGAGCTTTTAGTTTCTTGGGATTTGCATTTGAGTTTCCTTAGGGTGGATGTGACTCACCTGGGGACAACTAAAGCCCTGGCAGTGCTGCTCCCTGGGGACCCTGAAGAGGCAGGACGGGCTCTCAGGCTGGGAGTCTGTGGGTGAGTGAGACATTTCAAAGCAATTCATTGCTCTTGCTGTGTTAAATTGCAGCTGCTGGAGAATACACAGTTTTGTGGAGGAATATTTCCTGACTCACTTAGAATTTCATAAGCAAAGAGTCCATCCAGGATTGCTTGTTTATCTCATCTAGGAAACAAGACAGAGCTCTACTGCATATTTAATTAGATGGGAGGAAGGCAAAGAATTTTAAGATAAGCTTATCTTCTGCTCCTCATTGCAGCCCTCATGTAAAAATTTTGCATGGCATGCAAAACAGAGCCTGATGGTAAGTCATTTGGTTTTAAGGACATTGCACATGAAAACAGCTTTACAGAGGAATACTTTTCTTGGTTGAATACTTCTATGAATTCTTTTGTGTATATGACTAAAAAAATTGTTGTGCAATCTTATGAAAATTAACCAGGAGATGTAAAGAGATGTGCATGAACCAGGGGCTTCTGGAGGAGTAAACTCCTTCATTCCTGTGGCTGCTGAAAGCAGAAAAAGAACAGGTGAAGAGAACCTGAGTCCAAGTTTCTCGTTGCTGTATTAGGCTGACAGTAATCAGAACGAAGGCACTGAGAACGACAGTCTGAAGTCAGTCAGAAAGCAAAGAGCAATGGATTTTATATTGTGGCCTTCCAGTTCCAGTTCCACAACGATTTTTGTGTACATTTATGGAGGGGAGGATGACTAGTCCTTGCTGTGGAGGTGGCTTCAAGAGCAGATTCTGAGGTGGCAGAAAGGGTGTTGAAGATCGTGCCCCTGTACTCAGCACTGGTGAGGCCGCACCTCGAATGGCAGGAGACATGGTAGTGTTGGGTTGACGGTTGCACTTGATCTTTAGAGGTCTTTTCCAGTCTTAATGATTCTATGATGCAGAACTGGGATGGTGTCCTGTGAGGTTCTGCGTTTAGTTTTCCATCTTCAGCGTTAGTATCAGTGTGCAGTGTTACAACTACATATCGCTCTCACACAGAAAACCACAATGTCAAGAGTCTGCACCACCACCACAGCTGCAAACCATCCTCTGCTCTCTCTGAGCCTGCCTGCTGGTTTGTAACTCAAAAACCTTCAGATCTGTGCTCTCCCCTTGCAGCGAGGGCCAGGGGAAGCCTGGGGTCATCTGTACAGCTAGCCAGTGTTTGAGTTTTTATCTGTACTGTCCAGGGCTTGCTGAGGAGCTAGGGTCCTGCTCTCCACCTAGCAAAAGGATGTGGGAGGAGGATAAGATGGTGCTTTCAGCCTAGTTTTGCTAATTCTGCATCTCTGAACAAGTTATTATTGCTATACAACAAAATCCCTGTCTGTGAGATTAATGGTCATGAAATAATGGTTGTACTCTGCTAATGAGTCACTGATGGGTGTCAAACGATGGGTTGGTGAGGGGAGTGAATGGATGAGCCTCATGGGGATGTTCTGTAACCTGGGCGGGCGCGGGATGTGCATGTACTGGGCTAGGCACAAAACATCCCTAAGGAGGACTGAGGCCATCAGGCTGCACACAACGCTACCTTGGTCCCAGAGCATTCTGCATCTCTCTGCTGTTCAGGAGGGGATTCAAGATGCTCTGGGCCTAAGAGAGATCCACAGTGCACGAGGGAAAGCTTCATTTCCTGAGGCAGCAGTGTATATAGCTTTTTATTTGCTTTCATGCACTACAGTAAAACTCACCCCGGCATTAAGTATTCATGGTGCCAGAGAAACAAGTAAAATTCAGGAACGAGTAACTGCCTTTGTGGTTTCATGAGGACCTCTGTGTCTTTGCACTTCTAAATGCTGGCATAATAAATCCTGAAGTGCTTTTTTGCTCACAGCAGATGTGAATAATACAGCTGTTAGCTGGGGTGTCTCCTAGAGGAAACAATTGGCAACTCCTAGGTTGCACTGGAGGCCTGAAAAACCCATGATTTTTCCTCCACATTTGAGAAACTAAGAGATAAAATAATTTTTTTTTTCTTTTTAAATCGTTAGGCACATACAACGTAAAGACAGTCACTTTTGCAGTAAGTGTTTCGTAGAGTGCCTTTAAAGTGAAAATGCTCTGCGCAGCCAGAGCACCTGTGGGGCTGGGCTGCTCCAAGTGTGATGTGAGCATCGTGGCAGCATGCCCCATCCCCTGCGCCCAGCGTAGGGAGTGAGGGATGCCCAGGTGTACAGTACCTCTTTTCCACTCAGCAGCATTTCTGCAAGGTGAGAAAGGGGACCTGTGGGAATGCTCAGGGGTGCTGAGCCCTGTAAACTTCATGCTATAAATGCACCTTTCTTTTTCCTCATGCCCGTCTCCCCCCACGGAGATCCTGAGCAGGATGCAAATATCCTCAGTGACTTTACCAGGTTTCCCTTCTGCTTCTTCCAGCATAATCACATTCACTGCTTTCTGCTTGTTTGCAGGTCTCATTTGCAGCTGGAAGCTCAAACCACCATTTATTTTCTGTATGGGTTCCTAATCTGGAAATTGATCTGATTTTCTATACTAAATTATAAGCAAATTAAGCTAAACACATTGCATTATGTCCAGATGCATTGTGGAGCTTTCATGAAAGAGGAAAAAACACATTTGTCATTGATGAGAGTTTCTTCTTTCCTCAGTATCAATAACTTCATGTTTTCAAAAAATATAAAGTGTGTCTATAAATGGTAGAATTTTTTCCTTGGGACCAGGAGCCGAGTAGCTGGAGCTGCATCTGTCTCACATCTTTCATCCTCTCAGCCCTTATCCTTGCTATCATCCCAAGCTCTATTCTTTTGCAGTTCCTCCCCTTGCTTTTAGACACTCTTTGATTATCTGCAATATTGCATTTGGTAGTATTACTAAATAGTTCTGAAATTTTTCCTTTCGGCAACCACTTCTTTCCTTTCAAATGGAATTTTTTTCCCTAGTTGTAAATCAGCTTTAGAGCCTCATATGTCTAAGGAGAGTAAATACCCCACTACTCCAAATGAGACAAGTATTTTGCATTTCCATTTCCTGACCCATCAGGAAGGATTTTGTGCAAAACGCAGGAGAAATGTCGAAGTGATAAAATAACATTGGTTTTGTTTCATTCTCTGGTTAGACCAGCTGATGCTATGAAAAACATCCAGCACTATCCAGACTTTATAGAGATTGAACGCAAAGAGGGCAAATACTTTATAGGTTCTGCTACATTTCAATAACATTTTTACTGACTGACAAATACTACATCACCTGAGGTTTTTGACATAATTTCTTAGTTTACTGATTTAAATCTGAAATATGCCTGAAATACATTACTTTGCCAGGAAAATTTGCAGTCTGGGTGTGAGATGGACTCCCCATCTGCATTTATAGCCACAAACATCAGCTTTAGTTTCCTACCACCAAACAACATTTATTATGAGATAGGGGAAACGCTGTTCCTCTTCAAAAAAGTCTGTTTAACACAACTGATTTGCAAGATTCTTTTTTAGCTGAGACCAATTAAGAACTCTAACAGCTTAACTGGGTGCGATAATTAGCAGCCACTAAGTCCATCTTTGGGGAAATACAGCATGCTGTCCTATTTTAGTCCTACCATAGTAAGGACTGAGAAAATAGTGTAAATACCCATTGCTCTCCTGAGCAGCTCCTTGGGACGGAGAGCCTGGGGCAGAGCCCGGGCTGGGTGTGAGCTGCAGCAGCGATCTCTGCCCGCCTAGCTCAGAAGGTGTGTCATTTTGGTAAACACAGGCGATAAATTTAACTAGTCATCGTGACGCAAGCAAAAACTGTTAGCAGCCAGGGTGGAAATGCATGCTACTTCCTTCTTACAGGAAGGAGTAGGTTTATATTGATAACTCCTAGAAGCAGCCTCCTGGGCTCCTGCCGGTCGTGCTGTGTGGTCCCAGGCCGGTGGGAAGGCAGTGGCCCGGTGCCAGCTGGTGCAGGATGCTGGGGAGGCTGCTGGGGCGCGGACCCTGGCTGTGGCGGCGGGTGGCTCGGCCGGTCCTGCACCCCACCAGAGCTGCCAGCGACAAAGTAAAGGGCACTCAGGACGCAGCTTTGCAGACGGCTAATCCAGGTGGGTAGAAAGGCTTTGGTCGCTGTTTCATGCTGCTGCATGGAGGGAAAGGGTATTTGCAGGAAAGGGCGAGAAAATGACTCTTGTTCTCGTCTGTGGCTGTGTTACTGCACTGCTGCACCTCCTGGGGTTACAAATGCTCCCGAGACATGGAGCAAATTGAGAGCACTGACTAGCACAGTGCACAGGGATAAAGTTTTTTGTGTTAAATAGTCCTTCCTATGGCAGCAAATACAAACTGATACCTTATATCAGGGAATATGTTAATTAAAAGAAAAAAAATGTTCCTCCTTGTACCCAGCTGCCAGGTTTCCTGAGGAGGATCTGTGCACTTCCCCAGATATTCAGGGCTGGTGCAAGCGGCAGACTTGCACCCCTCTGCTCCCCGCAATGCTCCCTGCCAGATTACATCCACAGCTGCGTGTCCTTGTGGCAGGCAGTGCCCTGGCTTACCTGGTAGGCAGCAGGCATGGGCTGCTCCCACATGGGCAAGCTCCCTGGCATGGAGATAGCTTCTCTTTTTAATCTGTACCACCATCTCCTTGGCTGTGCCTTTGCAAACCCCTCAGCCTAGCGGGGCTGGGCTGCACGGGGCTGCCTGTGCTTCCATGGGATGGCTGTGGGTCTCCCGCATGGGGCTTTGCCCTTGTCTTTCCTGGGATGGAGCTTGTCCTTTTAGTGATTCATCCTACTGCTTGCTGCAGATCTGATTCAGACACTTGCTGATATTTCAGATGTAGCTCTCCAGGTCTCACTGGCATTCTGTAAGAGAAATAGGAGAAACAGAAGATTAAATTTACCTGGCGGTCTGGGTGCCAAGACTTACACCTGGGATTTTTCAGCCATTCACAAGTCCTGGCATGCATGAGCAGGCCTGGGGCCGAGGTCCTTCATGTAATTTCATGATCTCCATACAGGCAGGAATTGATGCTCCCCGTGGCCTGTTCTGTAGCAGCAGTGATTTCCTTTTGGCCAAGCACCAGCAGTCCAGCAACAGTCAGGGAGTTCAGGACATAGAGACTGGGGGTGTCTTCATGTCTACCCCTTCCTGCATGTCCTGGTCTCCCACAGGGCATTTCTAAACACAAGTCCCACATTTGCAAGCACAGGACACCGTAACCTAGCATCTTGGGTGCGCTTACCTGGGTGTGTGAGTAGTCCCAGCTACCTCGTGATGACCACCTGTACAGGTGTGCAATGTAAAAGCCAGGATTTGAGCTAGCCATTGCTTACCCTATTTTTGCAGGGTTTCCCTGCCACTGCCCTCATCATGGCCTGTCATTGGACTTGCTTCCATCAAGAAGAGCCAGAGTCCCTTTCTCATTGTGGTCACAGTGACAGCATGCTAATGTCATCGCCGTGGTAGTCTGGTGGGTGTGATGCATCATCATTAGAGTACAGTAACGCGGTACCCAGCTTGCATGAGAATGACTGCCAGCCTCTCACTGGGCTATATCTTAACAGACCTTGTGTCTACATCAGCGCTTTTAGAAGGAGATGCTGTTGAGGAGTTATTAGTGCTGCTGGCAGTTTGCTTAACTCCCTAGTTGGGCCATTTAAAAGCAAGATGCTAGCAGGGTGAGAGCATATTGTGGGCTTGGGTGACCTCAGGCCCATACACTCTCCCCCCTTAATCACAAAAGTTAGAAGAGATTTTTAGTTTAAAACCTACCTAAAATTAAGGAGAAAAAAAAATTAAGCAAAACTAAATAAGCTGCAAATGTAACATAGCATCTCACAGCAGCTGCTGAGTCCTTTTGACATTAGAAAGCACATTTGGCTTTCAGAATAGAAAGTGCCATTCTCAACTTCCAATCCATTTCCCCCTGTAACAACAGCTTCTTTCCTCTTTCCTTCTGTAAGCTTAGCTCATCGTTTCCTTTTGAAAAATTTCTTACAGATTACAAAGCTTTCAAAATCGACAGAAGGCCTACAAATTTTGATAAAAAGGTGTTAATATGGTCAGGACGCTTTAAAAAGGAGGAGGACATTCCCAAGCACATATCGTAAGTAGACCTGTCTGAATGATGCTTTGGCTGTGAATCTACAGATCGACACCCCAGTCTGCATTACCCAGAACTGTGCTCACACGGTGAGGGTCAGTGCTCCTCCATGCTGACGGGGCCCGCTGCTGGTGTCCAACGTAACCTGAATGTTTGTGAACATGAACTTCTTGCTGCCCTGTGAAGTGAACTGGATTCACTATAAATTATATCCTAAGTTATAAGTTTCAGGCTAAGCTGAAGTGTCTTTTGACAAACTCGGAAGTCATCATGCTAAAATATCATCCACTCTGGATTTTTGCATGCTTTACTAGTTTTTACTGAGTAGCAATTAATAATACTGCATACATTTTAAAAAGAAGTTTTTAAACCACACACAGCTTTGGTGACAGACATCTGCACCAAGTTGCTCACATCTGGGCTGTGGTTTCACTTCCTTGTCGGGGTATTTTGTTAAAGGATTGTCACTCAGAGTTGGAGACCTAATGCTTCCTGACTTGTGACATCCTGGGGGCTCCTCCAGCTGGCCTTCCCCTTGCAGGTGTAAGTAAATCCGTGGCTGGATATGATTGCTTGAATGACTCACTGCCACAATGCAGTCTCTTGCAAGTGTGAATTGTCAGATAAATGCCATGGGTCGCTCATGGAAGGTGGTGGAGATTTCCCAGCAATGGCTGTGGCAGTTCAGCTGCTTGGGAAGAGAACTCCGATGGACAGCATAGCTGTCCGCACCGGCTCAGGCTCAGCCTCCCGCTGCAGGCAGATGCTTGTGGGGCTGGTGCCAGCTGCCTGGCAGGGGGCTACAATCCAGAGGGACAGGGCTGCAAAACTCCATGCACGGCTGGGATGGGGATGTGGACACAGACTGAGTCACCACTTGCTGTGACTCTTGGCTGTGTGAAAACTCTCCATTGCTTTTAACCAAAATGTCATGCATGTGCTTTTATTCCACTGAGGGTGGCGTTGCCTGGCCCTGGTGGCGTGGTCCCAGTGTCTCCTGGTCTGTGCAGCACCCCATGCCCTGCCCTGCCACACCCAAAGCTGGGGCCCTCGTAATTCCATTATCATGATTAAAATACTTTCCTGCCCTTGTCATTTTTCATGTGTTCACTCTCATGCAATAAAAGAAGGCAGGAGAGCAGGATTTGTTATTCCTGTTGTTAATGATGACTCTTGGGAGTAGCAATACCCCACCTGTGTGGTTTGAGTCCTCCTCTAAGCACTTGCAGAAAGAGATGGCTGGAACGCATTGTACATTAACAGGCAGTTGCTGGAAGACTTGAGGATTCATTACCCAGCTCCCCATGATCTCATTTCACACATGCTGCTGCAGGATGGAAACTCTGCTCTGTCCTCCACAGGTCTGAGGTCCTCGACGTAGCAAGGAACAACGTCAGGATAAAGATTTGCTACATCATGATTGCACTGACCTTGCTGGGCTGTTTGGCCATGGTAATCACAGGCAAAGAAGTGAGTATTGTTTCTGGGTGAAGTGAACTGATCCACTTAATGTATGGTCTGTGTACACTTTCTTTGTAAATAAGCACCTGGGTGACATATGGGTTTGAGAATAAGTCCATATAAACAATATTTGCACAGGATCCATATCACTCCATTCTCCGGAGGACAGTCTGTCATGCGGAAGCACAACTTGCTGGTTAATGTGTTCCTTCTGACCCACTTTGCCATAAACCCATGCAGTGCAATGCCCTGTATCATGGTATCTCAGCAAGAGGCCGGTCCAAAGGTTGTGGAGTAGCTCAGACAACGTCATTGGCTCCTGGTCCTGCCCTGCACCTGGGGGCCATGAGGCTCCCGCGGTCATGCTCTCTAGCCTGCGTGCCACCATTGCCACCAAGAGCTGTGACACTTGCTTCTTCACATCCCACTGATGGGGAAGGAGGGTCTTCAGCCTGACTTGCACATCCCAGTGCAACCGTAAACAATTTACAGTGTAATTTTTCTGCTAATCAGAGCTCAAATGTTGAAAATTTGTTAAAACAAGGAGATACATTAACTCCTGTCACTGCGAAGTATCAAAAAGGACAGTGGGGTGTCAAAGCAAGTAGTGCAAATGTGGGGAAATTTAGTGGTGGGAGTGTGTGCATGCAATGATTTTCACCATTTCTTTTCAAGGCTGCTAAAAAGGATCACACGCTGCTGAGGATGAACATAGAAAAGAAGGCCAAATGGAGGGCTGAAGTGGAGAAAGATGAGGAAGCAGCTATTGAGAAGCCACAATGATTTGGAACAGATTTACTTTAACAGCTGGAGATAAATGATTTGCACACGTGGCATATGTACCTGTCTTAATTTAATTCTTCGGAGCTTTTTTACTGAAACTCTGTGGGTAAAGAATTCACTGCTTGAAAACTACTCCATGCAACTCCTATGGAAACTCTAACAGCTGCTTTCTGTTGCCTCTGGCTTCTGCTGAAATACAGAAAGTGTTGGCAAGGATGGATGCAGGACTCCCCAGCTCAGGACCAGCTTTTCGTGGTGCTGCTGATGCTCAGCATGGCCATGGGGCTGTCTCCTCACAGCCAGGAAGGATGTGGCCCTACACCAGAGAGTATCCCATTCTGTGCAATGCCTCTAGTGCAAACAGCCTTGGCCAAAGTGACCCAGAGCAGGGGGAATAGGAGTCTGAAATATGTTTTGCAGGCAAAAAGAGGTCAATTATGTCTGCCTCTGAGCCTGCCGCCATCACTGTCCCCTCTCCCTTCCCCAGCACCTCATGGGGTCCCATGGCCAGGGGAGAGGGGGAACATGGGCATGAAGAGGGACTGGGAAGATGGAGAAGTGTGAGCAGACCATGACGACTGATTTGGGCCAAAACGGGCTTTGTGCCAGAGGAGACAGCAGTGATGTGGAGTGGTAGTGTGGGCATGTGGAGTGCTTTATTCCTGTGGGGCAGCCCACGGAACCCACGCCCAGCACAGGGAGCCTGGCCTGGAGGCACTTCTCATCCTGTTGCACCTCACTGTCTTTTCATCTGCTTCCAGTCATTGTCATGAAAGTTCTCTAGCACTGCTTAGCTGTGATTTCAGTCAGGAGTGATTTTTAATACATGGTTTGCTAGAACTGGATTCTTTTTAATCATCATAGTTCATTAATTCATAATAAAACAGCTGTCCAATTACATCTAAACCAAACGTATCTCTTCACAGCTTCATTTAAAGTGTCACCGAACTCTTTGGGATGATGTTTAACAGATGGGAGACATCCTAATGAAGCACTGAAAGTTCCATTTTCATGACGTGATTACACTTCAGGACAGGCCCCAGTCCATGCCTGTGGGAGCTGATGGTCTAAGCCCCTGTGTAGAGCTGGGTGTGCTGAATAGGGTGCCAAGGGACATGGAGTGACAAAACCCAGCTGTCATGGAGATGGCAAGTGCTGTAACCACACTCGGCCTTTGTGCAGTGTCCTGAGCATCACACCAAGGCTTGGGCTTTGCAAGGTTTATTACTCAGACCAGCTGCACTTGTGCTCCAGGGGAGTCTGGAAGCTCCTGCTCAGGAGCTCTGGGGTTTATTGTGTCAAAAATCATGTCCATGTATTGCTGGTATGTCACTACACGAACAAGCTGCTGGCAAGGACGAGCTGGGCCATTGGCAGGCAGTCAGTAGTTGTTGGGCTCTGGGACTCCGTCTCCTGTGCCTGCGGTCACTGGGGAACTTTCGCCCTCCAATGCTTCCTAGGAGCCCTTTTCTCCATGTTGCACACCTGTTTAGGGTGAGCGTGTGTGAGGGGGATGTTACATCTGCCACAGCTCGGTGTTTGAAGTCCTTGTTTCCAACTCACAGCAGCGTGCAGTACAATTCACCAAAAGTGATGCCTGCTCCCTGTAGTATTCCTCACAAAGCACATCTCAGGGAAGTGAAAATAACGGTCTAGGACAAGCACAGAGCGAACAAGTCTCTGCTGAGAAGGCATTTTTGCCGGCACAGGTAATACAGGCTTTTTCATTTTACATGACCTGGTTTTCTTGGTTAGTGCAATAAACCTCAAGAATTGCCTCAAAGTTAGTGTTTATTTGGAGATAAACTAAAACACCTCTGGTCAGGCTCTCAGATTATTTTTTTTAGTTCTTAAATGTCTTGCACGTGCCCTTTTTGAGAAGGCACATGTAAAACATAAAGGAACCTGTTTTGATACTTGTAAACAAATCCACATCCATGTTCTGAGCTTCCCTGACTTAAGCAGGAAAGGAGATGACCATAACCACAAGAGCAAGCAAATTAATTGTGTCTTATTCCACTCCCTACTCTGCACTTCCCTTTGCCTAGGGAAAAAAAATTCTTCAGGTGTGAGCTATTATCAAATCCTCTTAAACAGCCTGGGTCTCTGTTGACTACTGCATAAAGCTGCTGCATCGCACATCATCATTAAGAAAAAGGAAGAATCAGTTCCTCATTCCTGAGCCACTGATGATGAGCCACTTCTGGCGATCAGATGACCCAGATGCTTTTGGGTTCTCACAGAGAGCTACAGCTATTATGTAGAGAGTAGTTCTTTGCTAGTCCTGGCTACATGATTATTCGTTTTAATATCATAATATTCCTCCCAAAATCAATCACACTGATTGCTGGCTTGCACTTGGTCAGCAGCGGGGGCCTGCTGGCACTGGTGTGGCACAGCCTCAGCTGGAGCCGTCCCCTGTAGTAGCTGGAGATGCCAGCAGAGGACGTTGCACTCCTGATGCCTCTCCAGCACTGGGACTTACCACTGGTTGTTAAAATCCGTTTCCATCTGTGTTTGCAAAGTCCTTTGACTCTTCTCTTGAAAAGCTTCTAATTAACACAGCTTCCTGAATTTCTAATTGACTAATCCTCACCTTAGGGTTGGGGCTTTTTTTAATTTCCCCTCCCATCTCTATTGCTTCAGTGTCACACCTGATTGCCCAGTCATTTATAAAAAGGGTGGGAGTAGTTACTAGGTAGGAGCTATTCTTCCCTTTTTAATAATGTGCCCTGTATTTCCCCAGCCTGGCCCCAAGGGCAATGCGAGGGGCTGGCTTTTCTCTGAAGCAAGGGATGGAGCTAAGAGTGTGCTGGTTTGCTCGGCTGCTCGGGGAGACTGAGGGTGAGTCCTTTCAACTCTCACCTCCTTGTTTACTGTTCTGAACTAGGAGGAAAGAATACTTGCTCCCTTTTAGGATTTTTGCCGTTTTAATGAACTCTATGCAAATAGTTAACAACGTGCTGGTGGCTGGTGCTGTAGAGATTTGCATTATAATAACAATTATTGGGGAAGATTTCCCCGAGTAGCTGGAGCTGATCTAATTCTGCTTCCATTAGTCAGTGCTGCCGTTCCTCCTGGCTGTGAGTTAAGGTTATTGTCTACCATTTTTTGAAGTCTCAGTCACTTCCAGAGATCAGCTTCCCCGGGAAGCCAGGCTGCTGCGGGGCAGAGCTGGGTGCGCCGAGCTTTCTTCTGCCACTGCGGTGAGAACAAGCTTATACGGGAGGGTCTGCTTTGTGAGCGTCCCAGTGCCCCAGAGAAAAGGTGTGAGATGGGGAAGTCTGAGCTCAGGAGATTTCAGTCCCTTCCGTACTCATTTTACCTTCCTTTTCGACCTGTTCAGGGGGTTTCTAGTGACACTTGTTTTCTTTCCAGCCATCTGCTGTGGGCAGCTATTCTGCTGGGATGCAGTAAGGCTGACATCATCCTGCAATTGCAAAGGACTTTTTCCCTGGATGCAGATGAAATCTTTCCATTCAGAAATATCTCATTTTAAAGACTTCCTTGTTCTTTCAGTGTTTAATCTCCCACTAAGCTGGGAAACTGCTGCATGTTTTAAGGCTGAATGCTCCCAGCTTCAGCTTCCAGGTATTGGACATTGTCTTCAATACGGAATATAAAACATCCCATCTCAAGTCTTTCCTGTGTGTAACCAGTCACCCCTCAGCTATCGTTTGGAGATGGATTCCAAATGATGTGTTCAAAACACCTGTAGTTTCTAACCATTGCTTGGTGGGTATCACTGGCTTAGTGGCCAATTAAGTGATTGATACTACAGTGAATTTATTCCTGTATTAAGTGATTTACTACATTAGAGCCTCTTCATAAACAATCCAAATACAATTTTTGTTTGGTTTAGCATAGAATCAATAACCTAGTACTTTTGCAGGAAGAAAAGATGTAAAACCTTTCCAGACTTTACTGACTACCATGGAAAATTAAAAAGCACAGTGGTGATGGATCAGAAGCTTGTTCTCCTCTGCCTATGCCCAAGGTGCCAGCACTGTGGGACTGGCATGGCCAGCCAGTGGCTGCAAATCTGCTTTTGTTCCTGGGACTGACAAGGGTCAGTTCAAAGGAGCTTCAAGGTTGAAGGTCTCCTCTGGGTGAGGAGCAATGATGGTTTGGATCTGTAAAGGGACCCGCTCCCTCTTACCACAAAGATCTTTCCAGCTTGCAGCAGCCTCATGCTTTCTCCTTTGCTCAGCATCCTTGCAGCACGTAAGCGCTGGCTGCTGCTGGCCTGCAGGTATCTGGGGGTCCTCATGCCCATCATGATTTCGGAGATGGCTTAAACACCACTCTCCTATTTGGGTTTGGCACAAAGCTGTTCTAGCCTAGCAGGAAAGCAAGAACAATGTTCAATGATTTGAATTAATTAATGGATCATTCATTAATGCATTGGGGTAGCATTAAAGCAATTTTCCATGGTTAAGTAATTTGATGATCTTTAGTGCTGTATGATTGACTGCAAAACCTCTGTGGCAGTCATATGATAAGTAGGTAGCTCCTGAAGGGCTGTTGAAGGACCCGATCATTTAATTTCCTTGTTTTGCACAGGATCTGGACACAAACCTCATTGGTCTAGCTGGCTCCACACCTCGTCTGTGCACGAGACAGCTTCCCACAAGGAAATCTAAAGCTGGGATCTGACCCTTTTGCAGCACTGCCTTTCCTCATGAAGGGACCTTGAGCTGTTTGTGGGAAGGGACTGCTGTTTGCTGGGTGTGTGAGGGCTTGCCAGAGAGGTCAGTCTGGAACAGGATTTCATAGGAAATAGTTGGGATCACTCAGGATTTACGTATGCTCTGCAGCATGAGCGGAGTTATCAGAAACTGCTGGTAAAACTAGATGAGAAATCTGAAGGATTTGCATGCCAGTTTGTAATGCGCTTCTCCCAGATGACTTATGGTCCTGAGACTTTTTCTAAATGAAATGGAAACTAAAATAGCCCAATAAATTAGTCATATGCTAATTACAATCATTCCTAATGGTTCATGTTTCTGTTTCTGCAGAATGCATGAATGGAAACACAAGTCATGTGGTGCACTGTGAATTGCACCACCATTACACTGAACTCGTAGCTCCCCAGTAGATATTTTATCATTGTCTAAGCATTGTCCTGAAAAAATTTCTAACAGCAGGGCTATATTCTTTACCAAGGACATCCATTAGGGCTGTAAAGTTGTCATTAAAGCAATGCTGCTTTAATCTCCAGAATGCAGTTTCAGACTGTACTAAGGGGACAGAGTAAACCTTCGAAGGCAGGTAGTTAAATATCCCAGCATTTCAGTGCTCTAAGCCCCATGAAAGAGAAATTTTACCTAACAAACAAACACCAATCCAAAGCAAAAATACAACTATTGCGTGTTGTTCTCTCCCACTCATTTCCTTTTTTCTTCTCCCAAGAGCTGCTGTGCAGGTGGCACAGGGGATGCTGTGAGCTGGGGACCGCTGGGCACCTGCTGCTGCGGCGTGAGCCCACGTACAGGCAGTTGGGTGCTGTGGGGCTGCCAAGCGCTGCACAGAGAAACTGCAGAAATGGGCAAGAAGCTGCCTGTGCGGCTGTGGTATCTAATGTGCCAATTCCCACAGCCTTTCTGTAGCTGCTGATGTTTAGTGTTTGAGGACTTTTTAATCTACTTGCCTCTTGTCTTTGCTGAACGCACCAGGGAGGGATTCTGAGCTCGTTTCAGGTGAAGTCCAGGTGTCTGTGGACTTCCGTGGGTGACAGCTGGATGTGCAAGTGTCCCCTGCTGCTATGAGGACACAGGTGTCCTGCCAAGGTGGGCTCTGGGAGTCGCGAAGGAAACTGCACAGAGCGAGGAGCAGAGACAACCACTGCTCAGATGGCGCCTTGCATACGGCTCCCCAGAGGCGGCTGATTCTCTCACGGTGTCCTTTGCTCTGGGCCAGACTCTGACCTGGCACCTGGGTATTCTGTGGCAGATGGTGCCATCCTCCCAAAAGCTAGGCTGTGAGAGTCCAGCTGCTCTGGGTGTCCCCGGGCAGCATCAGCTCAGATGGCACAGGTGAAAGCTACAGTCCCATGACCTGGGACTTTCACCAGCCCATGGAGTGATGGGGCTGGCAATGGAGTGGGTGCCCAGCTGTGGGGGAGCGGAGCGGTGCATCCACCCTGCTGTCACATCCTGCCTCAGCTCAACCCACAAGGACAGGCAGTTGCTGTGGTTCATCACCCTCCAGACTTCCTGCAACTCATGAACTCTGCAATATTAATCAGGTGGGGCACTAGCCTTCTTTTAAAGAAATTCTTAATGTACAGTGACTACCTTAGGGCTGGTCTTACTGGGGAAGAACTAGGACAGAGTGTTCAGCAGAGCAGCTTGAGCCCAGATATTTTATTTTGCTTCAATTAGCCAGAGAGAAATAATAGCAATAATTAAAAAAAAAATCCTGGCAAAAGTGTGCCTGCATGTGAGCCTGAGTCACCCATCTCCAGATCTGCTTTCCGTGCACAAAGTTATGCACCAGCCTGAGAAATTATTTGCAATATCCCTTAGGCTTTTTCCTTTACACATATATTTACATAAAGGAAAGTAAAATCTCTGCAGCCTACCTTTTTCTCAAAAGTAGGTTTCCCTTGAGACAGAGTGAAATAGTGTGGCTGTCTCATCTGAAGGGCCAATGGTGTGAATTTTGCGTTCAGCCCCATGGAAAGAAGCTGACAATTTTGCACAGGGAAGAGGCAGCCAAAAATCTACTTCCCTGCTACTGGGGGATCTAATCCCTGCCTTCCTGAGCAGCTCCCAAAGCACATCAAAAAGGCAGTCAGTACCATGCCATCCCTTTTAGAGGTGGGGCAGTCTGCACCCTTGGGGGCTGCCCTGAGAGGGTGCAAGTGCAAGTGTGGGCTAGTACAGGCATCACCATTTTATGGGCTTGTTTTGCTTTTGGAGCTGAGGACTTATGATGAGTGAAGTTTAAGGGCTGGGATTTGGGGTGCTGGGAAGGGATCCCTATCACGCAGGGGCCTGGAGATGCTGCTGAGCTCTGTGTAAGACCCTGCTGCGGTGGCCAGCCCCTGTGGGGCTCCCCTGGGAGTGTACCAGAAAGGGTAATAATAATGAGTGGTGATATTTAATATGTAAAATGGCAGAGTGCAGAAATAGTCACAAACATGGAAGGGATACAGGGAAACAGCCCAAGGGTCACACGAGAGGAAGGAGACCTTCATCCTGCTCTTCTGACTCCCTCCTCCCTATTAACAACATTTTCATCAACAAGGAAAAGTGATTTGAGTTGCTTTTACACATCTGCCAGGGATCATGACCTGGAAATTAAGGCAGCCTCCCATGTGCGCTTGTCAGCCCTCCCCTGGAGGCTTGGCCGGGGTCTGGATGCTCTCATGCAGCAGTTGGTGCAAGCTCAGTGCTTCCAGGCTAATGTGCTCCCTTGCTGCTCTGTATGCAGGCATACTTCTATAAACAGCAATAAAACCATGTACTTAACCAATAAAACAGGCATAGGAGCTCTGACATCCGAGCATCAGAGCTGAGATAACAGCTCTCTTGGAAACTAACCCTCTGTGTAGGCTGAACTGTTATGATTTCTAACTGTACAGCTATTATCCTCCATTATCCCACCCGCTGTCTCGTTACCCTTGCCGCAGCGTGTGCTTTGTCATACACCAGCTTTCAGCCCACAATTAGTGTCCCTGAGTCCCCAGCACTGACTCCCCTGGCTGCTGTGTGGCTGGGGCAACTTGGGCGCTCGCCAGCTTGCGGTGTTTGGCTGGGTGTCGCTGTTATACGCTCAGGTATTGCTGAGCATGAGATGAGCTGTGTTTGCACCCTGAGTTTTCCTGGCAAACCTGGTTCCCATAGGGAAGGTCTCGGGACTGTGTGCACTGCTCATGACACACATCGTACATCCTGACTAACAACGTACTTACGCATTTTACCAATCAGCTCACGTATTGGCCGAGAAAGCATGTTGCTGAAGGGGAAACCTGTCTGCTTGCTGTAAAATGATGTGTTTAGATCAACTGCATGCTGTTTATCTGGCTCTACAAACCCAGGCGCAGTCTTGCAGCACTGGTCTTCCAGAAACGCAGTCTTTGCTCTGGAGAGGTGGAGGTGCAGGTAATGACTCATGGTATGAGAAGAGGGAGTCAGAAACATGAGTTCATGTAAACTGCCCTGCTAAGAAGTGCAAACTTGTATGGCTTTGAACTACGAGCCTTTTGGTGCTTAATTTTGGAAGTGTAGACCAAGTGCCTTAGAAAAAGGAGGATTTCGTGGTATGCATTTTGGTGCAGTGGATTCTTTTTGTAATACAAGCAGGGAGCAAAGCACTGGGGGACTGTAGGTCTGGGCAGCTTGGTGCCCAGATGGAGAACTCGGTGCCCGTGGCTCTGCCTGCTGCCAGAGGGCAGGACACAGCAGCGCTGGGTGCGCTCATGTGCGTGTTAGTGCTACCACACGCCCTCCAGATTTGCTGCTGTAAAAGACAGTGACTCCTTCCCCCCGCTCCCGCTGGGGGTGGCACGGCTGGTGCTCGTGGGGACGAGAAGCAGCATCGCTGTGCAAGGGCTGAGCCGGGCACAATGCGGCCTGACACACGGCTGGCAGCACCTCCTGAACCCCTCCTGAGGCTGAGATCATGAAAAAGCCTTGTGAGCCTCTGGACAGGGGGTTAGTGAATTTTTTGTGGCTGAGGCCCTCCTGCTTCACCCTAGCTGCCAGCTGTGCCTGGGACATGGTTTTGGGCACTGCTCTGAGCTAGTGACCTGCCACAAAACCAGGAGTTGTGTCCCAGGGCTGCATCTAATCTGTAGCTCTGCCCCACCTCAGTCCACCCGTATCAACCTTCCAAATGCTCTGCTCTTATCCAGGTGGCATCCCTGCAGACCATCAGCCTTCGGTCTGGGGTAGGACTTTTCTGGTGGACCTTGCTGGGCTGGCTGTGGTGGCCAGCTCAGGGCAAGGCCACTGCTCTGGTGCACATGCACCAACACCCTTCTAGTTACCCCCTGCCCCTTCCCCCCTTCCCCTTTCGCCCCCACCCCCCATCTCTTGTGAGAGTAATGGGCCTCCTAGCTACATTTTAAAATGCAAAACCACAGCCTGACATTTATGCTGAGTTGAGCTTGGTGCAAGAACCACTTTAGAGACTCTGATTTTAATTGACTGGAGAATAGCTTTTAACCTAGGTTGAAACTAGAGGTAGATTTGCATAACAATTGATCTAAAAGTTCCACTACCTCCCACAGCCAGAACAAGGAAACCTGTTTCTGCTCGGTTTTATACTTTAAGTGCTTCTAACAATGGAGCAATTCAGTGTTTAAGTACAATTTTCAGGCTGTACAACAATAGCCTGCTGCAGAGAAAACTCCCTCCTGGCATTTCCTCATTTCTCAAGTTCTGCTTGGGGGCCTGAGCACAATTTTAGTAAAAACTTCCTCCTCCTTTTGGCTTACCATTCTGTTACTTGTTTAAGACTTAAGTAGTTCCAGATTATACTGTTTTAATTCTTTTTTCTTCTTGTGGCAGAAAAAGCCATTAAACTCAGATTCAACTTCAGGCACATGAGCAAAATAGCTTTTATTAATGCCTTTAGCTGTGATGAGTGAGAACTCCAAGCTGTCAGCTCTATCTGCAGGAACAGTCCCGATGCCATGCTCAGGTTTTATATTAAAAAAGGATGAGAAACTGCACGTCAACATGTCAGTGAAAAGCCGTGAAAGTGAGAATGCACAGAGCATTGTTTATTAATGTTACATGGTTCAGTCAAAATGTGAAAGCTGTCAAGTGGGGAGGATAAAGTGGGGCCTGAGTTTCTATCCAAGTCAGGCTTTCCAGTCCCCATTTGACCAGGTTTTTTTCCTTTTTCACCTCTCCAAGTAGGAAGCTCAGGGTCCAGCTGAACAGCTGTTTATGTACCTCCTTACATCAGCAGATATCAGTGCCTCTCCTCACTCAGATTACCTCTACCGCTGAGCAACTCTCTCCAGGCTCTTCCGTGATTTACTGGCAACCTCCTCCATCAGGTAACAAAATCCAGTTTCTGGGTGTGGAAGGGACTTGCTGAGCAGGGCTGCCTGTCCAAAGAAATACAGGGCTCCTTTTTTTCTACCCAGAGGCTTCATCTCAGCAGAGCGCGCTGTGTGGCTGTCTGTGTGGGGATTTTGTTGTTGGGTAGTAGTGCTGAGCAGCTGGGCTGGGGCCGTGCAGCCTGGGCCATCCCCTCCCTGGTATTGCAGCCCCTGCCTGGGGTGCCAGCCACCAGCCACGGCACCCAGGTTCTGCTGCAGTGGCAGGAGCTAAACCTGCCCTGCAGAGTAGGGCTGAAAGAGGGAAACTGCTGTCGCTGGGTTATCCATCATTAGTGGGGGCAAACGTGAGATGGGGGAGGGTTGGGAAGTGCTTCCTTCTTCCAGCAATTCACCTTAACAGTAGCTGCTGTTGAACAGCTGGGACCCATGCTCGAATATGCAAAGTTGTTTCCCCTCCTGCTTAATCCTGCAGCCTTGTTAATAATGAGTTCCCATTATGCAGTTGGACAGCGGCTGTATCTGGCCCAGATTTGATCAGGGATACAGGCAGACAGCACGCTCACACCTTGCAGAAGCTGCTATCTCCTCTGCCAGAAATGCAGCATTTCTTTATTTTTGAAGTACATCTCTGGTTGCCATGGTTTCAGAGGAGCACAGGTCTCGTGTTGCTGAGAGCCTCGAGCAACTGCACAAGAGGTGTGAAGGTCCCTGGCCCTGCCATGGGACTGATCTGGCTGCTGATTTCTGTGCCAGCATTGCTGCCTGGGCCACCTCCAGCTGCAGCGGTGCAGGGAGCAGGGTCCTCTGGCCCAGACCTCAAGGGACTTCCTTGCCTGTAAAGATTTTTCCAAGATCACGCCTACCCCATGTGGTTGCAATGCATGGGTACAGGCCGGGTAGCTTACACCTTCAGAGAAATATATCAGCTTGGTTTAAGAAAGCCGTCCTGTGCCAAGACTGCCTACAGGTTTCAGCAGGACATCCTGAGAGCCAGAAGATTTTCCCACCACTGAGGTTTAGTGTTAAAATCTTTTTTTTTTTTCCAACTTGTTTAGCATCCAGGTTGTCGATCAATACATCTTGTCTCAAATAAAGGATTTTGACTTTGGTTTATTTTACACCTGTGGGTGAAATCTTGTAGCCATTAGAGGCAGTTCATTTGTTACACACTCAGGGGACAGGCAGGTATTCTTAGAAATACTAACTTTGGGGCATCTGTGAGGATTGCAAATAGAAGCAGCGCATCCAGGTGGCTTTCAGAGGGAGGCTGGCAGCTCAGGAGATGCCCTTGGAACCCCTCCTGCCCTTGCTGTCGGCTACCACTGTGCTGATTTATCACTTTTAAAGTTCAGTGAATCCATAATCTTGCTGGGAAATGTTGAGAAAGCAAATTTACTCTGAACAGAAGGCAGTGAGTGGGCTCTGAGGGTAGCACTTGCTCCCATTTTAAATAGGCCTCTGTTGGTGCAAAACTGAGATCATGTAGGATCCATAAGTGTGTCTATTTTTCCTTCCCTTGGCCTTTTTCCCTTTGAGGGAGGCAATTTCTTCAGTTTTTCACTGCTCTTACCTTTCAGTGAGAGTTTTGGAAATGAGGGGTGGTTTGCTTCTCCTCTTTCCAGCAGGGACATGCAGGGGGTAAAGGCAGAAGATCTTAGGAGGACAGGAGGGCTCTGCTCCCCCTCATCTGCCTGTCTACCTAATCCATACTGGCCACTGGGATCAACTTTACAAGGGAATACCCGTCCTTTGAATGGCACAGTTTTTTGAGTGCAGGAGTGACACAAACCACAGCTGTAGTTATGATGAACAACAGATATAAAAGGGAAGAATTTGCCCCTTGCATTTTCTTCTATGAATAATGGCAACACTTCAAACCCAGCCTTGTTAAACTGTTCATAAAAAAAAAAAAAGGAGCTCATAGAAAGAGAGGTCAATTCCTGCCTCTGCGTGGACCAGAGCCACCAAAATGACTCTTTCTACAGCATCAGTTCTTCCATCACCAGCAGAGTGAGTCCAAGAGGAAAAAATAATCAGGGAGGCAGGAAAAAAACATCCACCTCTATTTTTTTTCTCTACCAAATTAAATGACCCACACTGGGGAGTTTCTAACACTTCTAAATGGTTGACTGAAGGTCCAATTTATTTCCTGTCAGACTCTCCCACATTTCAGTGTGATGAAGACTGCCCTGTGAGCACTGAGCCGCCTCTCCTCGCTCAGAGCCGGCATCCCTGGTGCACCACGTGTGTTCTGCCCATGTGAGCTGCTCTGGACCATGAGTTCCTCACCCGCATCCAAAAGCCCTGCTCACCAAATGTGCTACTTGCCCTCACCCCCTTGGATGTTTATCAGGCTTTTGAGCTTGCAACTGCTCCAGCAGTGGGTACAGTTTTTGTTTTGTTTCATTGTGGTTAAATAACTGCTGTGTTTGAAGCTTATTTGGGGCTCCCCATATGGTTTCCAGCAAAGGCAAAGCAATATTAGCTGTTGGTATGGGCAACTCGTGCTTCTCTCAGATGTTCAGCGTAGCTCTGTTGCTGGTGTAAGGACAGTCTTGCTTCTGTTGCAGGTATATGGACACATGAGGCCACGATGAAAGTTTGGAAGTGGATACAGGTGGCTCTTTGCAGTCTGCACTGTAGCTCTGTCTAGAGGGAAGGCAGCCAGAATGCAGCTGTATTTCTGACAAAAGCCATTTCTGAAGCATGTGATGATTTTAATAGCTTTCAGATAATGTGAGAAGATGAGGCTAAGCCAGGAAGGGCAGCCCAAAATGTGAGGCTTGCTGCTTTCCTAGGGAAAGCAGCCCAGTGCCAGGCTCCAGTGAGCAACTGAGGTGCTGCAAACCAGCCAAGCTCTACAAAATGTGATACCACAGGGCCATGCTGGCTAGTGGAGGCAAGTGTTGGGGACAACAACAGCTTATCTAGGTGAAGAGAAAACCAACTCACCATGTGTCCCAGTCACTCAGACCTGCTGCTGTTCCTTGGCTGGCTCAGATGGGCCTGGAGGTGGTCATCCCAGTGGCCACCAGGTTGCCTTTGCCCACCTACCCTCCCATGCCCCACAGAGGTTTGTGGGTGTTTAAAACACTCCATGGTGTGACTGAATAACCCCAGTGGTCCCGAACCTGCCATCCCCAATCTGGATAGAGCTTGTAGATAGGATAGGTCTGGATATGCCCTGCTCCTGCAGCTTCCAGCCTTCACCCGAGACTCCTGTACTGCATGGTAGGGGCAAGACAATGCACCTGAACACCTCCATCAGCTTTTCAAAAGTGTCTGAGCCCTGAAATCTGAAACTTGTCCAACACAATACTCTCCAAAGAGCTGTGTAGAAGCTGAAGAGTGGGTTTTGGTACTGCAACGCACAGGGCCGCAACGCTGAGAGCTGAACAGCACATTATGGCTTGCATAAAATTAGTGACATTGTGTTTTCGTTTCCTCCTTTGATTAGGAAAGCTTGTTGCAAGTGGTGTGTTTAAACAGATATTATGCAGGATGGCGATAACCAGTTTTAAGTCATTATACAAGCAGTTTAATTTGATGTTGCTCCATAAATAATGTAACTCTATTTGCATGCATATTTTGTTGACAGGAAGATAAAAACCATAATTCCTACAAACAACATAATGATGTTATATCAGTGGCAAAAAAGAGGAAAAATCTGCCTTTCAAAATTTAGTGGTTCAATCATTAAAAAATAGAACTTCATCGCATCCAGTAATATCGAAAAAACCCAACAACCCAACAGTACACCTCCATCCATAACCTTGTGGAAGCAGAGAAAAGGCTCAGCCAAGAAAGTTGGAGAGATTATGTTTTGTTTCATAGCTGAAAATACTGGCTGATGTCAGTGTTCTCTGGATCAGATCATTACATTGTTGTAGAGGGTGGTACGCCCTGGTTCATCACTTAGATAGGCAAAGTAAACTTAATGGTGTTTGAGTATTCTTTGTCAGGATACCATATGCTTACAAAAGAAGAAAAGAAACAGTTTCATAGTGTGGTCGAGAGCATGTTTTAAAACAGATTTCTTTTCGTTGTGAATCCAAATACAAATCTCACAGCCCGCTGCTGTGACTTGCATAGCTCAGGGGTCATGTTGCCCCAGCACAGCTGCAAGTGTTGGTGAAGATCTGCTGCCAGAGCATGTCCTGCTACTGCAGGAGGCAGGAAAAGCGCACAGGGAGTGGAAATAAGAGGCTGGCTTTTACAGACGGCAAAGAAAAATCTTTTATTTGGAAGTTTCTTAACACCTGGCTTGAAATGTCTACATCATACAGCCTCTAAAAATTTCATCCCTCTTGCTGCTGTTCTGCAAGCAAAGCTCAGCAGACATAAACTTGTACCAAATAGGGTAAAATTAAGCTCTGCCGGGAGCCCTTTAAGTGTTAAGAGCTGACAAAGTAAAGATCTTTGCTATTGCTGTCTTGTGCAAGAGACATCTCATGCAGGAGGCACCCAAAGAGCCAAGCTTCCTGGACAGCAGAGCGCAGGTGAGTGCATCCATTTCTTTCTAGGCGAAAAAAGCAAAAAAAAAAAAGACTTTTCTTGAAATTTTTCACTACATTTTACAAAACTGGCTGCTCTGGATATTCATCCTTCTAGCACATGCAGGGGGACCTGGGCACCTCCTCAGAGCTCTCCCTGTGCATAAAGATGAATTTTTTGAGCTAACACAGTCTTTGCTGCCTTGCAGTGCCGTTTTCTGATTAAGTTTCCCTGTTGAAGTCTCCTGCTCAGGAGTGAGTGCAGGCTCTCCAGGACAGGCCATCCTGGCCTTGAGGGCTGGCTTGGTGCGCTCATTAACTGTGTTTTGTGTGGAAGGAAACCTGGGGTGAGGCTTAGCTGTGCCCAGCCACGCTCAGCTCAGGGCCTCCTGACCTGGCCTACACCGACTGCAGTGGTGAATTCTGTAGAAAACAGCAAATTTGTCCTGCAGATCTGTCTGCCAGGTCCCAAAAGCTTCACTCAAAGAAATGACAGCAAACAAGGCCTTTCTCATCAGCTGTGAGACAGAAACACTGTCAGCAATCCTTAACTAGCTTCTAACTTTTTCTTATTAAGAGGTAAGTTTTTGGAAAAAAGAGAAGAGTGTAACCTTTTTTCATGTTTTTGCTCACTCAGTTTCTTCTGAATGAAACATTAAAGCTTGCAGCTGATGATGACAGTCTGGAAGAGGACTCAGTCTTTAGTGTTGGTCCATTAGGTCTGTTGTTTGTTCACTGTTTATTACTCCTTAAGACTTTGCTTTAATTTAACAAGCAATTTCATCTGTCTGCAATAAATAAATAAATAAAAGACAAGATGTCTTTTCCAAAGCCACATTTGCCAAGTCAGGGGTGTATTACCATTTTGTTGAGGCACAGCACTGGTAAAGAACGTCATTGTATCTCTGGAGAACACACTTTGTTCATTTCACAGTGGGTGGGCCTTGATTATCTAAGTTGAATTTCTTAATAAAAGATGCCTGTTGTTGGAAATAAGCCGTAATTTAGCAAATGTTTTTAGTGCAGAAGTTAATAAGCCAACCATTTTAGGGGCAGCTTTTTTCAGATTTTACATCTCAGTTTTGAGGCTATGAGAAAGTACAGGGTCTCTCATCAGTTCCTAAAAGACAAACCTAAAAGACACTTTCTTGACTCAGACAGAACCTCCATTTGTTGTCATCTTGAACAGCTGAAAGTTTTTTCCACTCTTATATAACTTCTCTCTGCTTTTTGTCATTGTTTTTAAAACAAGGAATTTCAATGCAGAATAGGTTCCTAATAAGGAACAAAAGGAATTGAGAATGAATAACATGTAAGTTCAGGCCAGCTCCAGACAGAGTTGCCCAAACAAGGCAGTCAGCAGGAACATCAGGAGGTTAATTTGTAGCCTGCTTGTAGCTTTTGCAAGCTTTTGATCTTAGAAATGTGAAATTACTAAGAATTAATCTAACTGAGGGTTTGTGTCCCAGTCAGTTTATCGCTAGTCTTCCACAGAAGAAAATCCCGATTCCCATCTTATTGGTACCTGGCGCCCGTTTGTGTAACATTCAGTGCGAGGCAGCAGGTGAGACTGGAAAGCGTCACCACGGCTCATGTGGGAGACTCTGCCTTACATTCATTAAACTAGATTTTTCCAAAGAGCAGCACACACAGAGTTGGCAGCAGGTCTGGACTGTCTTTATGTCTTCTTGAATCAAGGACATTCTCCCAGATTGGTAAACGACAACACTTTCTCTGTGCTCCACTGAACACATCTGGGTATAGAGTTATTAAGAAAATGCCCTTTGATTCACGATGAGGAATGGAAAGTAGCTCTCTAGGGGTTTATCAAACAGCATGCTGTGTAAGAGGACTAATAATTTATCAACATACAGTATGTATTTATTGCACATCAGGACTTAAACTGAAGTGGTCCCAGATCTGAAATAAAATATGAAAAGCAAACAGATGAGAATAGTAACAGTTCTAGTACAAGGCTTCTGATCCCATGGGCACGAAATGGGAGATGTGAAGAACTATCCACTGCTGCTCCCATCCGCCCGGAAATGTTTCACTGACCCAGGGAGCCCAGCAGGTATCCAGCTGACTCTGGTTTTTTAGCAAATGGATAACTGATGGGCTGTTTGTAAATGACATTCTCATGCTTGGTTGGACACCCAGTGAAATCTGTCTGAAGTCATGGTTGGAGGCACTGGCGAGCTCTGGTCCATTTGCAGAGCAGCCGTGGTAGATAGAGCAGAAGTGCATGTGGCCTCCTTGGGGGTGCCCAGGCAGACACATGGGGAGGGGTGGCTTCTTGGGCCTGTTTCACTGTTCTGGCAAGAACAGGATTTTCACAGCGAGAACACAGACCTGCTGAGCACAGGCCAGCCAGTTCACGTGTGCTGACCTCCCTGCCCTGCAGCATCCCCTGGCTGTCAAGTGTTTGCTCTGTTGCACTCTCTCACTTCCATCACCAGTATTTTCCACTCCTTTTCCTGCTCTTCCAGCTGCTTATCATTTGTCCTTTTCCAGGGCGTTGCTCTGTTAGGCCCTTTGTGTTTGTCTTTCTACCTGCAGCATTATGGTGCTTGAAAGGACTCTTGTGAAATCCTGTGGTTTTCATGAATGAAATGAAGCAGCAGGAAAGCAAACAGATCCAGGCATCTCAGAGGAATTGCCTGGCTTACAGCATTGCTTGGGCTTTGCAGTTCGCTATCTGCCAACATGGAGAGAGTCAGGCTCCCGAGGCAGATGGTGTTGGGTTTGGGAGTTTGCTGTCCTTGCAGGAGAGTCCTTCAGTGTCTCCCAACAGGCATGTTGAGCCTCTTTACCTTCTAATTTCTTGCTTGGCTGCTGAACTGACAGTCCCTTCCTGGTCCTTTCTGCTCAGCCAAGGTGCTCAGGGACATGTCAAATGGAAATCAATTTGTCTGGGGAATAGGTGTCAAGGAGACATTTGAAAGGAAGCACATATGCATGTGCAGACCCATGTTTTCCAGTCTGGGCACCCAGCAAGCAGGGCTGTGTGTCATGCAGAGAGCATGGAGGGTTGTCTTCACCAGCAGCTCTGGAAGACCTCCTTTATCCAGAATGTACAGATGTTTGTGCCATGTTGCACTTAGTGACATTGCTATCTGATTTCTATAACTTGTCTAACTCATTTATATGAATCACTTGATTTTACTATGAAAACAAGTTTGTTTTCCTTCTTCCAGGTATTTTTCTATACAGCAGGAGGAAGGGCTCTTCAGTATTCCAAGAACCACAAAACTAAATTATGAAATGTCCTTAAAGAGGTATGGCATTTAATTGACACGAGAAAAAAATAGTTCCTTCAATTCAAATAGCCCCTGGCCCTTTCCTCTGGGCAACGTTCATACTCTCCATGCCTAGCACATGCAGTCAGAATTGCAGGTCCATGCAGGAACAGCTCGCATTGCAGAGGTACATCTGCAGATGTGGAAAGCAATTTGCATGGAGCCTTGTGCAAGGACAGGTGCAAAGAGGACTCCCGGTCCACCAGGTGCTGCTGCTTGGTCCTGCCTTCCTCCATTTCCATAGCTTAGGACCTTTCTGGCTACTCCCCAGACCCTTTGCATGTCTCCAGTGGGCTCAGCTCCAGCCCTGGCACAGTAGAGAATTAAAGACAGTAAAACCCATCCTTCTTTTGGGGGGGACTTGTGTAGGATAAAGGACGTGCGTAAGGCTTCTGGGGATGGATGTCAAAACTCAGGAAACAGCCAAAACATATAAAGGCAAAGCAAGAAACAATGTTTAGGGAAGTGAAGCAATGTACAGTATCTCTGCATAAGCATAGCGTGGGAAGGATTTATCCCAGCCTTGACAATGGCAGAGTGAAATGCAAGGACATTGCCTCCGTACAGCACCTTTCACCTGAGTACCTGAAACCACAGTCCAAAGTGTGACCACATGGCTTTTATATGCTTTACCTGAGCCCAGGATTTTCTGATGTCTCTAATAGCTGGCCCACATGGTTACTGTCTCGAAACTGCAGATTGTCAGGGCAAATCAAGTTGACTTGAGTTCTTCACGTCAGATGTAATTTTTTTTTATCAGAAAGTAGAATTTCACATCACAGAAAACTGTAGCTTCAAATCTGGCATGTAGACAGCCAAGTGACTTCTTTGCAAAAGGATAAATCCTGTGAAATAATATTCATCTGCTTTAATTGTAATGCAGCTGGAGTAAGCCCTGCCTCTTTGCGGTACCATTAGGCGCATTAATATTTTTTGACAAAACTACATTAAAACTGTAGCTTGATATTTGGGCACTGTGGAGACCATGCTGGCTTTCTAGAGTGCCTGGAAATGTTTTGTGTTTGGATGTGAAAGAAGATTAAATGAATAAGAGTCTATTAGACAGAAGTCCTGCGTGGTACTGTGCCATTTGGTATATCACGTTTTCAGAGAGGCATTTGACATGGAGCATGGTAGGATGGAAGGAGTCCCTAGCCAGAATAAGTCAGGATACGGTAATAATAAGACAAAAGATAGATAAAATTAAAAGCTGCAAGTTCAAGTGACTTCAAATTTTTAATGGAAGGTCTTTGATTTGTAAAAAATCCAAAGTCTAGAAGGGAAGGATGGTGAGTATGCTTAATTTCAGCAGTTGTCTGTTCTCCTGCATCCATATCTAAAATTAAGACTGAAAATCTGTCTCTCTGCTATAACTATGCATACCAGAAATGTCCCCATGTTGTAATTTTTTTTGTATTGGGATGTCCTTACTGGCTGGATTTTAGCAAATAGGTCAGTCAGCTTTTCCTGGGACAGGGTAGCCTGGGAGCAGGGTAGGCCTGGAAATCAGGGGAAGCTTAGCCTTGCTGAAAGCTTAGCTCTGCCTCGTAGTTATGGAGATAAGTCAAAAGCTCTAGTCACGTGGAGGAAAAAAATATTACTTTAAAAAATGTTGATTTGAAGAGGGAGGGCAGATTATTTGTACATTTTAAAAATATAACTTTCAGTTAGAGAAGGATGAGCTTGAGCTCAGCCTGATTGCCACCACGGGGCATTTGGGATAGCTTCTTGTTTTCTTGACTCCAAGATGTTTTGTTCCTGGCTCTGCTGTACACTGCTGTACCAACGGCAGTGACTGAACTTTAAGAGTACTTGCGAGTGGGTTTTAGCTCTCTTGACTTAGCCAAGGGAAGCCAGTGAGGACTCAGCCTGCATTTTAATTACCACAGCATGAAAAGCGTGCAGCAGTGATTGGGAGGTTTCAGAGGGGATGAGACTGGTATTTGACAGGAGTCCATGACTTGTTCCTTGCTGTCGTGCACAGAGCAGCTCTCCCTTCTCATGCTGAGGACACCCATTGTACCCTCACATCATCTCTGGCTTCACTAATCATCTAGAAGCACTTTGCTAGCTGTTGTTTAGGGATGTAACTGAATATAGATCCACCCTCTCATCTTCATGCAGCAACTCTGACAATGTCCTTTAAAGTGCGATTTGTCATTGCAAAAGCTCCTTGACTGGGTGGAGTTTTCCCTTGTGCTCTGTACCAGCTCAGAGCATCACTTGAGTCTCCTCCTCTTACGGCTGTGATTCCTAGTTCAGGTGTCTTCAGCGTATTATTTACAACATCACTGAGCACTCTGTTCAGGCCTTGGGGGAAAAAATAATCTCTTCCCTTCATAACATAATCTTTGCTCCATTTAATCTTTTAAAAATTTACCTGACCAGCTGGGATCAAGCCTAGAATATTTCTAACATCCCTTTCTCCTATCAAGCAAAATCAAAGCTGCTGAGCTCCGCAGGGCTGGCTGCTGATTGAAGCACAATCACTCCTAATCATTCCAGCCTGTGGGTGACTGACTTTTGGCACTTCTGGAAGCCGATGGCTAAAGCCAATCACAGGGCAGGGTGGGAGAGCCTCGTGGAGATGAGCACCAAGTGGCTTTGGCCCTCTGGCTCAGGAAGATTAGTGGGAAAATACAAGCAGTAGCTAATGGACTAAGGGAAGAGCTGCAAGGAAGCAATTAATATAAGCCTCAGGCACAGAGAGAAATGATGGTTGGTGCTGGCGGGTAAGAGCTGGAACAGTAGGAGGAGACTGGGGGTGGAAAGGCGAGTGAGCAACAAGGCTGAAAAGAGAGGGATGTAACAGGGATCCCTTTCCTGAGGAGGTGAAGGGACCGAGCTCTTTCCAAGGTTATTTGCTGTGTATTAATCAGCAGCTACCTGAGGTACTGCTGGGTTTGCTTCATACCTTTAGTTTCAGGGTGTGCTTGAAGCACCCTTGTTTTAGGGAGTATGACCTTTCCTTGAGGCAATAGTTGAAGCAAAACTCCCCAGCCCCAAAAGCATAGCCTTTCCCTTTGCTACCTTCTGGTGTCAACTCATGAGGAGGGACAAGCCTCTACTTCTGGGTCCCCTTTTCTTCCGCTGTGCGCTATGCCCGGGATTGCTGTACTTGAACCCCAGAGCCCTGGGGTTTCAGAGGTGAGCAAGGACCTGAAACCCCTCTAGGAAAGACAGTGTCTAGTCTCGTGGCAATAAAGATCTTGCATGGTGAAATGGGTGAATACAGTGCAGCGGTGGAGGCTGGCAGGGTGCAAGGGGACGCTGCCCAGCTGGCGCTGGAGGGCAGCCTCCTTCGGAGGAGAATTAGCTCCTATTAGAATTAAGCTTCAACTTAATTATTTTAGCTACATTGGGATAATTTCAATTAGCTCTTCACATCTGATGCTATCTCTTCTGTTTTGCTTAGGCAGCATTCACCCTGATTTTTTTGCTCTTATGCTAGAATTTGCCATGATTAAAAGTCTCATCTGTTTTCTAGGTGCTTTGTATTTATGCTCTGTGTCTCATTGCTTATCAGACTGTTCAGTATATTGAAACAACGTACTGGAAGAATTTTCTTTTTGATTAAACTTCATGTGTGGTGTGGAGGTTGGGCTCATTTCTCTGCCACTCGTATTGCACCAGAATCAACTCTCAGCCGGGCGCATCCTCTCAGATGATTACACACATTCTTATAAAGTCCTGTCTCCCCCCACCATGGTAGTCGCTTAGCAACTGCATCCCTGTCATGCCACATGTGTGATGGAGCTAATGTGCAGGCAATATCTCTTTATTTTGGAGGAAAAGTGTGCTTTGAAAATGAAGAATGTTAACTAGAGTGTTCTGTGAGCTTTTGTGGAAGTGACTTTTTCCCCTGAGGTAAGACATATTAAAAAACTTCACCTAAAAATCTATGCTGGGACTCAGGGTTGTCTTATGCAGTTGATGGGTGAAGTAACCTCTTATTGAGCTGGTCACAGCCCCAGAAGGGCCCTGTGTATCTGTTCTCTGTTCAGGAATGGGGATGCTGACTCCCCATCCCCTGGCTTGTACTGAGGTTAAAATGAAAAAAAAAAAAAAAAAAAAAAAAAAAAAAGTATTTTGTTTCCCTTCCCCACACCATCTACTGCTCTGGTATGGCTCTACCCCTCTCTCTTTGTCTTTTTGCTTTCCTTCTTTCATTTATTTATTGATTTGAATTTCCAGGCAGATGTGTGATGCTCTCATTTAAAAATTATTTTAAAAATATATATTAGCTGTATAATTACATGATTTAAGCCACTCTGCCATTCCTGTCCTGCTCTGAGGGCCAGTTGTTACACAGATGGCTATGACTTCTTTACCCCACAGAAGGGTGCTGTGCAGCAGCATCTGCTTTGATCTATCATCAAGGACAGGAGCTCTGCCTGTGTCAGGCTGGAGACCTCTGCTCACGTGTAGTTATTCTCCATTGGTTTTAGCCTAACCAATCTCCAAAGTGGTTGGAAACGTCAAAGAGATGTGATAGTGTGGTCTGAAGTGTGTCTCTGTTCAAAATCAAAGTAAGCGTGTGGTTGCTTTGTAATAATTAAAACCAGCTCAGCTAATCGATATGTCTCAGTTTAGCTAACTCTTGCTGAAGTTCAGATTTTCTCTTTAATTAAACTTGCTTCTGTGACCTTTTATTTCTTTGCTTGCATCAATAATGCCATCTGTTTGCATATATTAATGCAATAGGAAGGATGCACTCAAGCCAGCTGCATGGGAAATCTTGATTAAACAATTTTATGGGAAAAAGGCTGATTTGCCAGGAAGGTTCATGATGCATTCTCAGGAGAAAGACAGACTCACCTGGGAGAAACCAGTTCAACTCCTTCACAGGAACTGGAAGGGTGTTGGCAGTGAGTGTCCTGACTTCTGGTGCTGTAGAATATCATGTTTCCTCTGGTCATCTTCCATGGGGTCGTGCTTTGTTTGCTCCACAGCTAGATGCCCATTTGTTCTGGATTCAGCAGGGACCCCCATTTACTATAAATCTTGTTCTAGCTGTGCAGAATCTAAGACCCCATATGGTTAAAGCTAAGCAGGTCCATATCCAAAACCACAGAGTAGTTTCAATACCATGTGGAAGGTGATCTACTGGCTCACCAATCTGCTCTGATGTGTCCCTCCTCTTCTGCTGCTTCTAGGAACTGCCCAGATTTGGAGACGGGGAATTTACCATTTGTTAGTTCTTTGCCCTGTGTGAAACTGGATCAATCAGGAAACCCTCTGCTATGACTGTAGCAAATTTACATGTTAAATTCTTCCATGGTAAGAAGCTGAATAATACAGATGACGTTTTGTCTAGCTCTGGATTTGAAGCCTCTGTTGGTGCATGCCATCCTGAGATCTCTTGGCATTACACAGAGGTGTCTATTCAGCTGTTTTACTTCCACCCCCAGTAAACACGAGCTAATCTTTCTTGAATGCACAGCTACAGGATTTCTAATGGAAATAAATCTGCTTCATGCAAGCCAGGCTATGTTGTGACCCGCTAAGGTGGACATGAGAGTTCAGAGGGTCTTAATAAACCCAGCGGGTCTTTGGGCAGAGTTCAGCACCAGCCAGCCCAGTGCTGGACTGGTGTTCTTAGCTGGTAGGCAAGTTTATCACAATGTGATCCATCCTGAAATGTAGAAAACAGCTGAACTTTTAAATGACAAGAGGGTGGGCAGCTTTGAATTGTTTAAAATCACCGTTGCATGGACAGTGTGTGAAGCAAAATGAACGTGCTCACTTTATACATCCCCTGCCAATCTGTTCCCCTACCCTTTAGTACCAAAGGTCACTTGGTACTCTGCAAAACTTATCAAAATCTTACTACATGATGTCTTTCTTTCAATCTACTCCTCTGTCATTGCAAAGCCCAACTGAGGGAGGCTGTCTAGGAGTTGGTTATAATTTCTCTGCACCATCTGTCTCCTCACAGCGCAGGGAAGTAGGAGCAGAACCGTGCATGGAGCTCTGTGCCGGCATAGTGAGGGATGGCAGGTGGCAAGGCTCTGCTTTGTGGGCACAGCCAGGGTTTCAAAAGCCACTTCTGTCCCATGCTGGAACAAAACAAGAAATACACTGATATTTTTTTTTGGGGGGGGGGGTGGGGGGTGGGGGAGAGGCTGACCAACCCCAGAATGGCCAAAAGGCTTGTGGGTGGGGTTTGTACCCAAAGGGATGTGGTGCTTCTCTCTTCTTCCCTTTCCTCTGCTGCTGCCGCCCATCCTGATTAACAGTGACCAGCCAAAGTTGATTGAAAAGACCCTGTTCTAGAGGCTTAATATCAACGACGATTTTGCAAAATGTTGACTTTAATGCATTTTTGTTTTATGAGGTGGGGGAGGGACTCAGGATGTGTTGCCTACAGAAGGCTGCCTTGTTCTGCCTGCCCTTGACCTGCCATCCAAGATTTCCTAGTCCCTCTATCTTTAGATGCTCCTGAATGCTCTGTTACACAGTCTCCTGACTGACTGTCAGAACTGGAGTGGTTGCACGTACCCACTGTCAGAGGACAGCGTTCATGCTGTGTCATGAAATGACTGGCTTTGACACCTACAAAGTAATGAGAACTGTTTATTAGGTTGCTGGTATGGCACATTTCATTTTGTATTTTTTCTGAGTGTGCTTGCTGTGCCTAGCCCAACATCTAGGTCAGAAGCAAGGGGCTGCTGTGCTGCCCTGCCCAGCTCTTCCCTCAGCTGCAGCCAGAGGCATGCTGAAATCTGGGAATGGAGATGAGAGCCCCTGTCCCCTCACAGCAACCTGCAGGTCTCTCCTGATGCTGGCATACAGCTTTCTAAGCCTCTCTAATGCACCTTCTGATATTATCACTCCCTGTTCAATGGGATCCAGCCAGATCGTGTGTTTTCCCCAAAGAAGGGCAGTGAGTGTGGCTGTGTTAGGTCTGTGAGAAACCTCTCTGTTCTTACAAAGCACTCGGTCTGCCCCTCTATGCTTTTTTTTTGTTGCCTGTCAGGGCTTTCTTCTGCTTTCACCTTCAGTTTCTTGGTCTCGAGAGCTTCGGTTCTGGGTTTTTTTGTGGTGTGTATTTTTCTTTTTGTGTGTGTGTGTGGTGGGATTTTGTTTGTTTTGGGGTTTTTGGTTGGTTGGTTTTGGGTTTTTGTGTGTGTGTGTGTGTGTGTGTGTTTGTTTTTAAACTGGATGTTTCTCCTGTTCTTACAGTTTGGCCTCGGTTTGTAAGGCCTCGGACAAGGTGAGTGCTGTGAAGTCAGGGGAGGTACCACTTCTTGCAGATTTGGGTGTAAAGTTGAATATTTGAGAAGAAAGTTCCTGATTTTTTTTTTAACCTTCTACCTGTATTTCTAAGCACTACAAGTCTTAGACAAAACAGCCGGTTTTGGAGTGGTCACACTGTGTTACATTATCTGAGCTACAAAGTGACTTGGGTTTGGCCAGGAGCAAGGTGAGAAAGGAAGAAACATGTAAACTCCATAGTCCAAATGCATCTTCCTATTCCCCTGATTTTTGCTTTAAAATATGTGCATCGTGTTGTGCTTTGTCCACTTGGCTTAAGGCCCTCCAGACACCAACACCATTTAGGAAACCCATGCGATATTAAAAAATCAGTACACTAATGCTGTATAACACTTACCTTCTCCATCTAAAGGTGCAACCACCCGTGTGCTGTGTTCCCCTTTCTAGAGGCTTTTGCTATGAGCTACGCTAAAGATTTCCAGGGGCTTAAAGCTGAGGATAAAACTCAAGGTTTCAGGGAAGCTTCTGAATAAATTATTTATGTATTTATTATTAGAAATCCATAAGGCATTTAGTTAATTAGTAAGCAATTAGTTAACTATCCCTTATAAGCAGCAGAGTTTTCAGGATCGAGTGGTGACCCACTATCTGCCCTGTATTTCCCAGAAAGCATCTCCACCTCCCAAAAGGGAGCGCATTTTTCTTTTTGTAGAGTTTGGCAAAATGCTCATCTGCAAGAGTTTAACAATGTTGCTGATATATTTGGCAGAACACAAAGCCTTGATGCTCTCACCTATGGAAAACCATTTCTAGGCAGTGCTGGCAGCTGTAATAGAATTCAGCTGGGGGCAGAGCTCCCAGGGGAACTCATGCCTCAACTAAATGCTTTTGAGCCCTGAGAGCATCTGCAATCAGCTAAAACCAGCACAATGTGCTCTCATGGTAGCATCTGTGTCCCCTGAGACAGCACGAACTGCGATAATCCCCATTACTCGTCGGAGCAGGCTTCCTTCACCCTACTGTGCCAAGGGCTCGCCTCGCACCCAGGCTCTGTGGCAGCAAATACACACGTGGCTGTGAGGCCGCTCGCTCCCTGCCAGGCTGCAGACACCGCCTGAGCAGGCACGGGGGTGACCACACACGCCGAGGCAGTGCAGCAGAGCTGAGACCCAGCGAAGGCTCTGGCCACCTGGGGCTGCATTTTGACAGCAACAAGGTCATCCTCTGTTTTTGCAGCTCTGCATCAAGCAATCTCTTGTGCTGTTGAGGTGACAAAAGATGAAATTCAGGGCTGCTCAGTTCTGCTTTCAGCTTGTTGAAAAGAAGCCTGAAGGGTAGGAGTCAAATGAAGCAAAGGCAAACAAAAACCACATTGCACGAATATTTTCATAAGCTCTTAGGGGGTTGAGGGCAGCATCTCCCGTACCCCTAGATAAAGGGGTCCTGAGTTGCACTGCCAATTACAGTGTGGGCACAAGCTGAAAACTGCACTGAGTTAGCTCGGTTGAAATATAAAGCAAGGAGAGATGAGTGTGTCTACTCTGTAAGCAAAAAGGAGGCTCAGTTTCGCATCAGTCTGAGCCGAGCTCCCCACTGCTGTTGTGTTTCCCTCATAAGTATCAACATACAGAAGCTGGTGTTTTGAGGAAAAACTGTGAGCCTTTTCTTGAGACACCTCTGTGGTGACATTAGGGTAAGGAAAAATGTAATCTCTCAGAGTGATTCTGCTTGACCTCCCATGTCTGCTGAATTTCTGTCTTTTTAGATCTGTAACTGTAGATACAGTGTGCAAAGGACGCCTGCACAGCTTGGAGCAAAAGCCCTTCCGCTGCCCAAGGGAGCGACTGGGGATCGCAGCCGGTCGGCTGTGTGTAGGAGGAGATGAAATGCGACGTTCACGTGGTGGCGTGTGGAAGGGCACGTAACGGCCCCGTGGAATGAACCGGCTATTGACTATTGAAAGGAAATAATTACTGGGCTTCCCATTTTGCATGAAGCACCCTCTTTTCTATGTGTGTCAGCCAGCAGTTGATAAAGCCACTGATTATATTTAGCAAAATTGTACATTTCTAACCTGGTTCTCTTTTCATTCTCTCCCTCCCCTTTTTGACACTAAAATTAAAGCAGAGTAGGATCATTTTTGTTATTGCGTAGGAAAGCTGTAATTAACTAGTCCATCATGCTTGCTTTTTATACCTGAGATCATTATAGGTAAGGCAAAGTCACATCTGTTCCTATGATATGCTGCCGTGTTATTGAACGTATAAATACATTTTGAACTTTTTCCTATGAGAGTGCTAATTTAACTGAAAGTTCCTACAGCCTTAGGCCATTTTCTAAGCGGGGAGCTTCTATGCATGCATATATTTTTATATGTATGTATGTACTTACTACCTTAATTATGCAACTCTTTGTTGGCAGTTTGGTACTTAATTATAGAGGTAGGGTTTTTTTGTTTTGTTTTGGGTCATAACCTCTTTTCACTCTGGGTCACCACCAGAAGTTTATTTGGTGCAATACCATTTCTCAGTCTTAAAAATCTTCATTTTTGTTACTACAGAGGTAAATGCCCTCTAATTGGAAAAGACAAGAGATTATTGGCATTTCTGTCCAGTGAATGCTGTTTGGATTGATCAAGCCATGCAGAACAAACAAACAAACAAAAAATTAAATAGACTAAATGAAAAAATCCAGTCCATAAAGCCCCTCTACTTCCACAAGAAGTGGGAGGGCTCGGTGAGTTTATGGTTAACTGTAGATGATGGCAGTATACAATCTTTATAATGAACTCTGGAGCTCTTGAGTATGCATCTTTCAGCTGCTCCCAAAAAAAAATACCCACCTCCCAAGAGCATCAGAGCTTCTCTCTTGGGCTCAGGCCTGTGTTTCACCAGCTGCAGTGTAGCCAGGCACTGTACCCCAGATGTAACCCATCCCACCCCACTTTCCTCCTCCCCTCCTTGTCTGTAGGGATCAAGCAAAAAGTTTTAAAGAAATATCCACAGATGATGAGAGCTGTTCAGAAAATTTTCAGTAGAATTCTGTTAGAAAATGCCTGTATGTCAAAACCATTTATTTTTTAATAAGGAAGAGCGTGTTTTGATGAAGTAACTTCTGCAAAGTTTTCCTCCCACTAGTGCTGAAGGCCCTTGGGGCACTGAGGGTGTGGAACAACTTCAGAGCCTTGAGCTCTGCTCCCTCTACAACAAGGAGCCCCCAAAACCTTCCAGTTGAGGGAAGGCAGTTTAATCCCAGGTGTCCTGATGTATGACGTAAAACATGGGAGCTGGAAAATCCAGGTCATTGCAACCTTAGAACTTCAGCCAGGTCTGTGCCGCCTCCTGAGCATAGCTGTCAATTGTTAGTACCTAGATCTGTCACCTAATTTGTGAAGCCTTTGAAAGATGATTCTTGATAGCAGCCGTTACGGATCTTCTTTTCCCAGAAAGCTTATCTCCTGGGGGGTGAATAGCGGCTGATTCACCGCTGCAGTCGGGGATGCCCTGACAGACTTGGCCAAGGTCAAGATGCAAAGCATTCATCTCTTCTCTTTGGGTGGGTTATGTCTCCCCTGGAGAGCTGACTTGTGTTTGGGTTCGCCAAAACACCAAGCCATGTAAAAACAGCCCCAATCTGGCCTCTGCTCTCTCTGGGCTGGGTGGTCACTGGTGCAATGACCTCAGTCAGTCAGCAGCGATGCTTGAGAGGCTTTGGCTAACTGTGTTTGCTGTACTCACTGACACCAGGGTTTGGGGTGCCTGCCCCGGCTTTGATAGTACTCTGACAAGCTGTGGTGTGATGTTTTTTGAGGGTTGCGTTACCCCTTCCTAATGCCTTGTGTGGGACCCATTCCCATTCCTGCTCAGAAAAGCCCTGGACACACAAGGTGTGCCCACAGTACTGTAGTGCAGGAGAACTGTGCCTCTGGGACCTCGCAGCTGTGTGTCCGGCTGCCTGGTTGTCTCCCAGAGGTGCTTTTCATTACAACTCCCAAGCACCATGTGCGCCTTTTGCAAAATTTGTAAGACTTACAGGGCTTGGAAGTCTGTGAGCTGCCTCCTCTAAATAAGAAGGAGCTCTGGAGGCGTCAAGCTGCTCCAGGGGAATGCCTGTCGCCTGTCAGGAGCAGTGCAGTATCTCCACTGGGAGTAGGATATTTTTGGGGGATGTTCTGTGCCATGAATGGTGATGTTTGTCAGACCCGCAGTGCTTGGGCCACCTCTGAGCCTGGGGGACTGATATTCAACAGCAAACCGATGGAGGCTGCTTTCCTTTGAAGCTCTGTATGTGTGAGAGGAGGAGAGGCAGGACAGGACCATGCAAATATTGGAAACGAGATCAGAAAGTTTGTTTGCATGAATCAAGAATGATGAGTCCCTCTTACAGCTCTCTAGGGCTGATGGCCCAGCGTGGCTGCTCCAGGTCCCATGCTCCTGCCCATCAGCTCCTCCCGTGAGCAACAGTAGGAGCTGTTTTTTTATTATATGCAGCAGATACCAGGCAGAAGCACTACTTTGTCTCACACCAAAGAACTGTTTGTAGCCTGGATGCAATTTTTGCTCTTCTCTCTACTAAATGTTTCTATTACACTGATGCAGGGAAATGTGAAGAGTTTTCTGCAGGGAAGAAAAGAGGAGCCATTGCAGGTGAATGCCCTCCTGTGCATTTGGTGAACTTGAGGATGGAGTAGGCTGTATGTCTGAGTGGGTTTGCAGGTCAGGAGGGACAGGACAGGCAGCTTTCTGCCTCCCTGACTGGCACAGCACATGGGAGCCTGCGATGTTCCTGCTGTCTCTGCCGCTTCTGTGGAGGCGCTTATTTGTGCGCTGGGGACCTGAGCTCAGAAGTGGCTGCAGACCAGAGCTCCTGAGCTCTGGCACTGAGCAACCCATGTGAAGCTGGGTTGGGATCCTGAAGTCCCAAACCCAACAGCCTCTTACTCCCAAGCTTACTGGGGTAAGGACACTGCTTGCTGAGCCTCCTGCTTGGCAGGAGTTGCTGCTCACACCCCAGCAGCCTCACGCTTGCTGTGGTGCAGAACAGGAGGGCTAAATGACCTTGACACTGATTGACAGATACTTCACAGATGCTGGCTGACAAAGAGCTGTGGTGCCACCAGCTGAGTGTGCCAGATGAGGGGCAGAGCTGGGCTGTGTGTCTGGGTGCTGCTCGGCTCTGGAGCACCCTTTCCAAAGACCTTCTGGTACCACTAGCTTACCAAACTGAGAGTTTTCTGGTGAATCAGGAGATAGAAAGGAGCAAGTCCTGCCCTTGCCTTTCCTTTTGCCACAGCCACAGGGCTTCTGTCTATGTTTTTAAAACCAGGCAGCCAAACAGCCTGGTTGCAAGGCAAGAGCCCTGCTGACGGGTCCAGCAAGCGCTTGGCAGTGTGCAAGGACAGGCATCACTGAGGTGCTCTGACACGGTCACTGCGTTTGCTAATGTTGGCCATCAAATGTTAACTAGGTCATAAAAATATCTGTGGGTTGGCTGTAATGAGTCTCCTAACGAGCTGCTATTTCAGTCCCTTCTCCAGTGACCATGCTTGTGAGAAGGATGGCTTCACAAAGGCTGCATTTATGAAAATGCTTTAGGGTTAGCAATCATTTTGTTCTGAGTGATGGTAACGGCTGCGGGCTGTGAAATGGTTCTTCAGTTTTTTAGGGACTGTTTTGGTATAACATTTTCCTGTCATTTGGCATGAAGAGACAGCATGCAGGATGGCTTAGGTTACATGCAGACAATTGCACTGCTCTTCTTAGGGCTAGACAGCAGTAGGATAATAGCCACATATATTTTCACAGCTCTTTTTTAACCCCATCCCTCTGGCCTTATAGATCATAAAATTTTCTTATGAGCACTTGCAGTTTAAAAGAAAAAAAAATCAACACAACAGCTCTCCCATGCTGTACTGAGATTTTTGCAACCTGGCTTAAAACTCTAAGCAACCAAAAAGTTTGAGTGAAAAAGGTAGAGTCAGCATTTCTGAGGCAGCAAACGGTGTGGGAATGTCTAAGGGAGCTCCTTGTTCAAGGAGTCATTGCACATAAATAAATGTTTTCTAAACTGGCCCTTCCCTCGCGATTATCCCTCCTGCCTTCCCACAGGAAGTATTGCGTGGTAGTGGTGGAGGGGACCATGGGGGACGTTGTGTGTCTGTTTGCACTGCTCACTGGTTCATCTGAGTTTTCCCCACCCTCCCTGGGGAGCTGGGGTCCTGTAGCTCATCTGAAATGTGGGTTTTGCTGTAGCGGTGCAGAACAACTGCCTGCAGCATGGGCCCACCTTTCTGCTCTCACCTGAGCAAACAGATTTCACATTGCCAGAAGGCAAGGAGAATTCAGATGCATGTATGCTGAAACCTCTTGTGAGATTAGCTGGAGAGCTGACTTTCCCTAGACAGAGTGGCTAAACCCTGAAGTGGGGCAGCCTGAATTTAAGCACCTGAGCCCAAGTCTGCAATCTGGGAAGGAGCCCAAGAGGTGGAACTGAAACTCCCAAATTACCTGTTATGAGAGAAACTGTGCAACTTTCATAAAGGGCAACTGAGGACAAAGACGTTTCCCTGTTGTCATTGTTTTGCAAAATATTTTTCTGTTGTTTTTGCAACAGTTTGTATGCATATCAAGTTTGTTTCCATATCAAGGTCCAGAAGTGAGGTATGGTTTGACAGTTCGTCCCTCCACTGCTGTTCCTGCTCCCTGACTTGGGGCAGCATCACTCTTGAGTAATATAAGCCATTGTAAAGGCTGCCCCAAAAATGAGCCTTCTGCAGACACCATGCTCCTGAGTTCCTGTGTGCAGCTCGGCCACATTTCTCTCCTGTTGGCAACCGAATTGTCCTACAAGTGGTGACTGTCCAAGGAAAGGCAAGCCTCCTCCTTCCTTCCCTTCCACCTTGCGCTACAGAGGGTGCCTCCTGCTATCCAAAATAATTGAAGCCCTAAATCAAGCCCACTGAAACCAGTTGGCATCTTTCTGCTGACTGCCTGACATCTGCCTGCTTTAGATTGTTCTAGGCACTGCAGGGAACTCTTGGTTTCAACCTCATTACACCTTTCCTGGCCTTGGGTAACGCCTGGCTGTGCAGGGCTGCAATTACTAGACTTTCATGAAGCATGAGCTTGACCTAGGCAGGGCTCATGGTCCTTTGCACTGGAGCAAGGAGGAGGAAGCCTTGCTGTGACTGCCTGTGCAGAGCAGCTGAAATGAGCTCCAGGTGGAGCATGAAGTACCACCTATCCTGCAGGGGAGGTAGAAGAAAAAAAAAACCAAACACATTTTTGGCTCATTGAATTCAGTAGCTTTTGTTCTCATGATTGTCCAGAATCAGAGCTTGTGTAGATTCCTGAGGGATGGCAAATTAAACTCTGAAAAAATCCGTTCTTCAGAATGGCTCATAAAAAATACCTTTTGTCAGGAGTGCAATTTCTGCTATTATTTAATTCTGCCTTTCTGTCCTTTGGAGCTAAATGATCAGCCAGATTATGTGCTGTGCTTTGTTACTTAAGAACATTGCAGCAATGAGCTGGAATAATGAGTGCGAAGCTGCATTCAGATGATAGCTGAGATTCTCAGAGCTTCAAAAGCTCGAATTTATCAATGAGAGATACTGAAACATCCTTATTTAAGAAGTGTATATTTTCTAGGATGGTTCTGAAAATTACAGCAAAATTGGCTGAGATGATGGGCATAAAAAGAGGTACAAAGCCTGAAGATGGACCTTGTAATTCCAACTAATACAACCTGAACTGTGTCTGTCTTGGCGGCCCTTTCTGGCATTCAGCATTTAGCAGTTCTCCTTTCCAACTCTTTATATAAACAGACAGATTTGGCTTTATGTCTGAGAGAGAGATATGTCCACTAGCAGTGGACATACTGACGTACTAGCAGCAGAACGTAAAGAATGTGATCAACTTTGCAAGCTTTAAAATCCTTTCTGGACAGGAGAAATGCTAGTACACATCAAAATATTCTCATCTCTCTTAGCTTCTTAACATTCAGTTTCAGACTCATGGCTCAGACAGGTGTACTCTTTGCTGGGTAAAAAACTGGCTGGATGGCCGAGCCCAGAGAGTTGTGGTGAAGGGAGCTGGATCCAGTTGGCGGCCAGTCACGAGCGGGGTTGCCCAAGGCTCAGTGTTGGGGCCAGTCTTGTTTAATATCTTGATTAATATTAATTTCTTGATTAATTAATATCTTGATTAATATCAATGACCTGGATGAGGGAATCGAGTGCACCCTCAGTAAGTTTGCAGATGACACCAAGTTGGGCAGGAGTGTTGATCTGCTTGAGGGCAGGAAGGCTCTGCAGAGGGACCTGGACAGGCTGGATCGATGGGCCAAGGCCAATCATACAGGGTTTAACAAGGCCAAGTGCCAAGTCCTGCACTTGGGTCACAACAACCCAACACAACGCTCCAGGCCTCGGGCAGAGTGGCTGGAGAGCTGCCTGGCAGAGAAGGCCCTGGGGGTGCTGGCTGACAGCCGGCTGGGCATGAGCCAGCAGTGCCCAGGTGGCCAAGGAGGCCACCAGCCCCTGGGCTTGTGTCAGCACTGGTGTGGCCAGCAGGAGCAGGGCAGCGATCCTGCCCCTGTGCTCGGCACTGTGAGGCTGCGCCTCAAATATTGTGTTCAGTTTTGGGCCCCTTAGGACAAGAAGGACGTTGAGGTGCTGGAGCGTGTCCAAAGAAGGCCAACGAAGCTGGGGAAGGGTCTGGAGAGCAGGTGTGATGAGGAGCGGCTGAAGGAACTGGGAGTGTTTAGCCTGGAGAAGATGAGGCTGAGGGGAGACCTTATTGCTTATCGCTCTGTACAACTACCTGAGAGGAGGCTGTAGTGTGGTGGGTGTTGGTCTCTTCTCCCAAGTTACTAGACGAACAAGACAAAACAGGTTCAAGCTGCATCAGAGGAGGTTTAGATTGGATATTAGGAAAAATTTCTTAAGGGAAAGAGTGGTCAGGCGTTGGAACAGGCTGCACAGAGAGGTGGTGGAGTCCCCATCCCTGGGGGTATTTAAAAGACGTGTAGAGGTGGCACTTCAGGGCATGGTTTAGGAGACATGGTAGCATTGGGTAAACAGTTGGACTTGGTGATCCTAGAGGTCTTTTCCAACCTTAATGATTCTATGATTCTGTGTAATCCACAAGAATAAGACCAGTATCCATTTCAAGTGTGCAAAGCTGCCAGGCTGCTTTTGTTCACGAGCCCTTGTGTAAGGGAAGATTCAGTTTACCCTTATCTCCTGCATCTTCTCTGAGCTAAAATGTTGGCATCGCTTTTCCAAAAAAAAAACCCAAAAACATACACACAAAATTTTATCTGTTCAGAAATTAAGTGTATCTTTAGGTGAATTTTTGGAAGTTGTCTTGCATGATAGATTTTGAAGAGTATCATGAGCTAACAGGCTTTGTTCTCCTCCTTCAGACAAAGTGACACTAAGAAATTTTCAGCTTCATCCTGAGGTATCTTGTGACAGTTGTGTTCTCTCACTGGGCATTCTGGACATTATTTTGTCCCTTCTTGGATTAGTTCTACTTTACCAAATCACTCAAAGATTATCACTTGTACCTTGTGTCCGGTATGACTTCTAATTCCTTGGTCTATAACTCTACAAAGTACTTGCTTAACTTCTGAGGTATTCTGGATAATGTTGTCCTAAGTCTGGTTAAGTATCCTCAAAGCAATTTAGCAAGCCTTGCTGCCTTCACAGTATTAATGTTCTCTTAATGTAGCACTCTGATGATAAACCTTATTTTAAATCAATAAGCCCACAACACTGAGTATGCATTTTGATCAGACTAATGCTGATCTCCCATGCATTAATATGAATGAGCCGGATTAGCATGGGAAAATTTGCAATTTCTGTAAGTGCTGGGAGTCTGAGCCAAACTAACAGTGTTAAAATTTTGCCTTGGCTTGTTCATCCTCAAAGGCTTTTTTTTTCTAAGCTATAACCAAGCATATAAACTCAGTCAAAGGCCAAGACTATAGAATATATTTAAAATGCTGAAACTTTAATGATATAAGTTGGAGATGTGATAATTAGCAGGCATTTTTATTCTGAATTTCCTACATGGTTGGTTTGTGGGTTGTTTTTTTCTTGTTGGGGTTTTGGATGGTTGTGGGGTTTTGGTTTTTTTTTTGTTTTTTTTTTTTTTTCTGTTTTTTTTGGGGGGGGTGTTTTGTGTTTTTTTTTGTTTTGGTTTGTTTGGTTTTTTTTTTAAATTAAAATGCATATCTTGAGCTGGGTGAGGCTGGAGCATGGGATGCATGGGGAGGGTTGAGGGAGCTGTTCATCCTGGAGACGAGCAGATGAAGCAGGAACTAATTGACATCTAACTATCCAAAGTGGGAGGAATAAAGAGAGAGGAGCTAGGCTCTTCTGGAAGGTACACAGTGAAGGGCCACGAGGCACCTTCCCACCTAATTGATTCTGCAGCTATATGAATTAAGTGGATACTTGCATGCAGAGCAGTGTGTCCAGATGTGGGTTTTTAACATGATTTACAAAACATCAGGAATGACAAATGGTCCCTGCCCCAAAAGGCAGTGGGAAAGAGGATGTGCCAGCTGTGATGTACTAGGTGTGCTGTTCACAGCCAAACTGTGATGCTTGTGGTTTGTGAGCTTGTCCACCCCAGCCTGCCGAGGGGCTCCTGCAAGGGCATGAGCTTTCATGGGTATTTTGCTTTCCTGGCCCCTGTGCATTCATTTGAACCCTCCTCCCAGGTGGAGATATTGGGCAAGCTTCTGGAAACTGCAATGACGAATGGCTTTTTTTTTTGCCTCTCTTCTTTGGGATTTCCTCCTCCAAAGCTCCAAGCAGCTGCAGTCTCCTTGCCCAAGCAACTTTATTGTAAGCTCTCTGGTGATCCAAGCTCTCCTCTTTAACTCACTGCAATGAAGAAACAGCTTTGTCAGAGCATTATCCATCCAGGATGACTGCAATGTCAGTGGCAGCTCAGAAATGGAACGGCCTTCACTAGTGCAGCCGTACGAGCATCACTGCTCTCTCCACTGCCCTGACACTGATTTATCAGGGGTTTCTCTGGCACTTGGGCTGTAACACACATGGAACGGGAAATTAGAAGAAGACACTGCGGATCATATTTGCTACCCAGAACTCTCCTGATTACTGCCTTCTCCCTCTCAGCATATGTTAACTTTTATTATCAAATGTATGTCAAAACATTGTATGGTGTTACCACCCACAAATATTCCCTATCATAATTAAACAAATGACTTGCAACTGCCTGATGAAGTTAGTGCCTAGCTGGAGAGAAGGAAGGGAGAAAAAAAAAAAAGAATAGGAAAAATATATCCTTTTTTTGGGTCTTGTTTACTGTGCTAGGGACACTGGATAATTAGGACATGGATTTTCTTGACATACTGTCTTAGACTGCTGTCAGAAAGCACATGTCTCCCTCAGGGTCTGGAGCAGGACTGGATACACGGAGACAGATGCCAGGTCTGCCAGGAGGAGGGCTGCCTCTGCGGCAGGCTGGCTCTCTGCAGCTCCCTGCCCAGGTGACTTTGACCTTTTATTTGTTGTTCTTAAGTTGTGATACTTCTTTTCTGCAGGGTTGGGGCTGATCCAGGAGCTGAGGATATGCTGGGGAGCAGGGCTGTGCCACCTTTCCCAATAGGGAGAAGAGTGCAGGGGATTTAAAATAATTTCCAGGGATACTGAGTATGTATCCCCTATGGAAGCTAGCCTCAGCAAGGGGCTGGAGTTGCCTTAAATCAGTATGTTATGATTGCACCACAAATGTGTCATTCTGACTTTCCACATGTTTCTGCAGAACTATTTAGATGCATATATATATATATATGAATAGATTCAACTCCCTAGGCTGTTGCTGGGAGTTTAAGCCACCAGAAAATCCTATTTTCAGACAGAAACAACATGTGAACAAGAAAATTCAGACACTGTGGGATCTGTTTCAGGGTGCCTTAGGACCGAGAGAGTCAGTTCCTCCAGAAAGAGTCCCAACTCCATTTTGGGAGGCTCCATGGTGGCCCTGCTTGTGCAAAGCCAGCAAAGTGTCTCCCTCACTGACTTTTCTCCAGTATAGAAGGTGCTGCAGACTTGTTTTCCTCCTCTTGGGAAGTGTTAGCTGCTGGGGATGACTGCTTCTTCCGAACCCTGTTGCTTGCTCAGCTGGGAGAAGGGTAGAAGAGGGCTCAGTGGAGGAGGAGGGTACCTGAGGGGATACCTTGGCTCTTTTTTCCTTTTTGCCTGTGTTGGTGCATTTGGGTTTGCAGCAGCTCTTGCAGGTTCCAGGAATGTAGGGGAGTGGGCAAATGCTGCAATCTCTTGGCAAAGCCACTCTGAATGCCGTGTAACTCCACGGAGAAGTGAAATGTTACGGGCACCATTAAAGTGCTGGAGGCACCAGGTGTTTGTGACGCTGACCTCCTATGAATTTTTTTATTTTATGATATTGCAGCATAGAGTGAAATATCAGGCTCCCCATGGCACAGCAGCCCTGCACCCAGGGTGGCAGCTAGGCTGCTGCCTGCTGAAATGAGCCTTTGTGTTTGAAGGTTCCCTGGCAACCAAGGTGACGTATATGGTCCCCTTTTCTTTTAAATGTTAATATAGTTTTGTAATTAAAGGGAAAATGCTGGGAAGCACAAATTGTGAGGCATTAATGGGTTATTTTGTGGGATTTATTTGCTTGCTAGAGTGATGCAGGCCTCAGCCTGGAGGCCCAGTGAGGTTTCTGCAATTGCTTTCATGCTGGGCCAGGGTTAAGCCCTGGGTTTCTCTGGCATTTGGGGACTGGAAACCTCCAGCGCTGGGTGAGTTAGCAGGTAGTTTTGCACTAAAGCCCCTGGTGATGAGAACTCAGACACCTGTAAAGATCATGTGGGATTGAAAGGGTAGAAGTACAGCAAAGATCCCGCGTTGCCTCTGTGCTGAACTTTGCAAATCAGTGATACTGGCAGAAATCCTGTGGGACAAAATGTCTTCCTTTTTGGTGGAGAATGGCTCTGCTGCAGAGGAGCCTGCTGACGCTGTGCCTCATCCCCCCTTCACTTTCTGCAGACTTAGTCACTCCAGGGATGCCCACAGATTTCCAAGCCAAGAGCATGAAAGGCAAACTTGCAGCCACTGTGGAGATGAGCCAAGCATGCAGTGATGCAGATTTACCAGTCAGGGTGGCAGGACAGTTCCCAGCCCTGGGGTCTGCTACAAGAGTCTCTTCCCATCCCCAGGAGGATCCAAAAGCAAAGAAAACTGCAATGGACTGACATTTCTGTGGGCAATGGGTCTGCATCTTGCTCCTCCTCTTCCCCTCTCAGGACAGCTACAGTCTTGGTGGCTTGTTATGAGGAGTGTGTGTGTACACAGCCAGAAGAAAAGCAACCCGGACACATTATTCAGACAGTGCAGTGTGAATTCAGGGAACTGGACCATGGGGTGAGAAAGCAAAGCCCTTGATGAATGCATAGCAATGGGGAATACAGCCGGAGGAAGGATGGAAAGCAGGTAATGAGTCTGTTTATTTCCTGGTGCTGAATTCCTGCTGAAGAAGCAGAGACGAAAGCATGCGAAGTGAGTATAACCAGGTGGAGGAAACCCTCCAGTTCTTCTTGGCTTTTCTGGAAACAGCCTCATTCACTGATGACACAAGGGTAGGGAAAGTGCTCCGTCTGCCTTTCCAAAGCTGAGATAAGTGATACTTGATCGTAATTTTCAATTGCTCTAAGCGTTAGTAGTATTTGGAGGTAAAATGATAAAATTTTTAAATACAGGTCTTGTACACAGCAAACTATAACAAATACCAAATGATAAACATGTTACATACAAATTGACAGATAACTGTGCTAAAACTCGTCAACTCTGAAATTTGTGAGCACTTCTAAAAGATCTGCAAGGCAGAGTCACCTTTGAGAAAAGGCAATTATGCTGCCACCCTCCCTTCCTTGGAAGAGCAGTGCAGCAAGGCAAGGAGCTCTGAGTACCTGTGTGTAGAAACCAGCTGAGTAGAGGCAGAAATTGCCAGTCTGAAGCTGCACTGACATCAAAGGAGGAAGTGAAACAGAGGGTGCAGAGGGTCCCCAGGGCAGGCAGAGCAGGAGGAATGCAGCGTGTGCTGGGCTGCAGGCTCTGGCGTCCGTAGGTGTTTTGCTGTGTTTGGTCTCCCTAGTCAAGGCTGCTGTTTGTTTGCTTCAGGCTGGGATTGAGGGTTTGTCTTGTAAGAAGAGAAGAGTGAATTCCCCTGGATTATAGCATATAATGTGAGCAAAGACTGTGCAAGGTCACATAGGGGCATTGGGGCAGAAAGAGGAATGAAACTGGGATCTCCTCAATCCCAGTACTACACCCCTAGTGTAACAGTGTGAAGCCCAGTGGAGCAGCAGCCTGGGCCATCTCCCATTCCTACTGTGCTCAAAGAGCAGAAAAAACCTCACAGCAAGAAGAGGGCTTTGCATGATGTAACCTTAAACACATCCAGTCCTTTACGACAAAGTGCCGCACGGGGTTGTAGCGTGCTCCAGGTTAAAATGTCCAATTTATACTCAGGTTTAATTTGAATAAGCATGCTTTTTAGGTTTCCACAGAGAATTCTCTGATACCTGAAGTGGATCACAAAAGATTGGAAAGGGGACTCATTTTGAGCATCTTTATATTTGGCAGTCACGCTGACAAATTCTCTCAAGTTTTTGATGAATGGGCTTTTATACTACTTTTATAAGTAGCTGCCTACACAAATGTGGGATCTAAATCTCATCTGCTTGAGAGTCTGGCAAATATATTAATGATCTGAATGGGAGCAGCATTGGGCAGGTAGCTGGACAGTCGCTCTGGAGAGCACTCTGCTCAATGCCTGTAATCTATAACTTGCATGTAACGATTTTACTGCCAGGGTTTTGCGGATTAGGCATATGAAACCAATCAAAGTATGTGATGTTGGCAAGAATTCTAGTCTAAATACGGTCACCCAAAAGTGTTTCTGTTTGTAAGTGGCTTGTTTCATTCTGGAGGTTTTTAGAGGTACATTTTAGTTTGTCTGTACAAACTGCATCTCTGTTGGGGAGGGTTTGCTGGTAAAGCAGTGCTAGAAAACCACCTCTGAGAGCGGCAGCTAAAGGTGGTAAGTGGATGAGGTAAGGCAAAAGCACAGGAAGCAGTAAAGACATACTCATTTTCCTCCACTACTAATAAATTAATACAGCTGATGTCCTGCGAGGACTTCACATGATTTCAGCATATGAGCTCATACGGCATTAATCACTGAGCCTTTCTCCATGTCACCAATGTGGGTTGCAGGAAGAATAACAGCACCGTTAATCAGCCGTCGTTCTGCAGGAACTCAGAGCCTGGCTATTCAAGAGGGTGATTTTTCTTTTATCTTTTTCCTGTCTTCAAAACTGCAGTTAAACTATTGGAAGATCTGCAGGAGACAGTTGTTCTACTGCGGAGCAGATATTTATGCTCTGGGAAGCTGCCCCAAAATACTCTTAAGTAACTAGCAAAAACAACCTACCCAGTTACTCTCTCATGACAGCATTGCGGGAGGATTTCAATAATCTCTCATGACAGGCCCTAAACATAACATGATTATCAAGACAGGAATAATGTCCTTTTTCAAATAATGTCCATTTCACTCCTGAATATAAAACTGTAAATACTGCTGAGAGATAAGGAACACGTGGTGATTATGTAGTGAATCGCTTTGGTACTGGAAAGACTTTCTTGTTAGGTTTGCAGACAGGAAATATTTGTTTAGCTCCTTTGATCTGCAGATGCTAGGTTGTCTTGGAGTGGGAATAGCCATTTCTAGTTGCTTTATAATTTCAAAAAGCATTTGATCTGGAAAGGTATTAGAGATAAATTCTCTGAGTTTCAAAGAGTATAGATAATACATCACATACAGAAGGAGACATCAGTGTTGTTCCCTGAAAATTTAGACAGGGCTATCTTATCATCAGGGAATTTTAAAACAGGCATTGAAATGTATTTGTTCTGTCACTCATGAGGAATATTTGATGAAGCTTGTTTGATTTGATTGTTTCACTACTGTGTGAGCTCGTTTACTTAATTATGGTATTGACCACTTTCTTATTGTATTGAATTTTAATAGTCCCAAGATTAATTAGATGTGCATAAAGAGCAGCTGCAAGAGATGTGAACCTTTTGTTCTAGATCTTTTTTTTTGTACTGTTTTGAGAAGAAAGAGATGAAAGATAACTGAATACAATCAAAATGCAGTCATGGTCTTGATTAACAACATAATTAGTTAAAATCTGAAAGTTTTGCAGGAAAAACTTGCACTTGATATACGGGGCTCTGATCTGACTAGAGAGAAAGAAAATGTTTGGGGTTTGCTTTATTTTTTATAAATATCCTTGAACATTTTGATAACAAAACCTGACTTTTTAGAATAGTAAAATAAGTAAATAATAAAATAACAGCCAAACCAGGAAGGTGTGTTGGTTTCATTGATATGCTAACCCTGAAAGGGAGGGTTTGGTCTCTACCTGCAGCTATTTTACAGCTACCTTTGCTCTAGCTCTTTTAATGCATGCCCAGTCCAATATTTCACAGAGAAATGCAGAGGAAAAAGGGTTTTTTTTTCCTGGGATCAGGACATTCTCTTTAAAATGCTTCAGCTTAGGTGGACGCTTTTGATAGGCACAGATGGAGGAGGGATGGTACAGGGGGAGAGTGCTGACCTGGGCTGGCAGCAGCTGGCAGCAAGTGGGGTTGCGCAGGAGGAGGTGGAGGAGGCCGTTCTCTTCCTAGCTAAGGGCGAAAATGTGTACCTGGCCTTTTTTTAACAACAACAACAAAATGTTTGGTTGGATTTGGTTTTTTGCTTTTCTTGGGGTTGGTTGTTTTTTTTTTGTGGGGTGTGTGTGTGTGGGGGTGTGTGTGTGTTGGTGTGTGTGTGTGTGTGTGTGTGTGGTTTTTGTTCGGTCTTATTTAAGAGTTAGAATTAGGAAAAAATCTCCCAGGCTATAGCTGGTAGGAAAAATTGTGAGGCTTTTAATGAAGATTTTTCCAAAATGTCATCCTATTTTAATGAAAACTTCATTGACAATCAACATTTGAAAATATCTACTTTCACACTAATCGAAAATCATGTCTAACATTAAAAAAATAATTGTAATGCCATTATTTGTAAATATTCTGTTTATTTGCCAGCAATAAGGCACAGGATAGAGAACTGCAAGTGATATCCTATTTACAGTTTACGTAATTATATGCTTTTACTTTCAGCTTTAAACAGAATGAGCTTTAAAAAATCCTTTGAAATTGTGGGATGGCACAAACTTGATAACAATGAATCTGTTTCATCTCACAAAATAAAATATATGATTTGAGATATAAATATGTCCACTCCAAAATCCATCCTGTATAAAGCCCTGAATCCTGCTGGTGCGTTTGCATGTTTGCAGAGCATTCCTTACAAGCTTTTCACCTGTCAGTTTTCTCTTACCAAATTCCACTTAGCAGCACTGCTGAGAATCATAAAAAATGGTTGACTAGAAAGCTAACCAATTTATTTTGTTGTGCAAGTGGAACTATTAATTTCAAAGTCTGGGGGAAATCTGACTTAGCTATAATTATTTCCCCAAAAGTTTTGATCTTTTTTTTTAATGAAATGTAGATTGATTTTTCTTCAGTGCATTTTCAGTGCCTGTAAATCCCTATTGTACGTGAAGTACGACTAATAGTATAGATTCCTCCCTTCACCATTCTTACAGCTTATAAATATGCAATAGTAAATTCCAGTAAGGAAGTAATGACGCCTGTATTAATAAATGTCTTTTCTGTGAGTAATTGTGGATCAAACACCATCTTAATTGATTCATCTTGTAGACTTGCAAATCAGAAGTATCACCGTACCTCACGCAAGGGATTCCCTGGAGAACAGATCCACCCTTTTCCAGCAGGGACCTGGGGAGGTCAGTAGTGAGGATTTGGGCTCAGGAAAAACCACGCCAGTTTGGTTCTGTTCTGGTGTTGCTGATACTTTGGTTCGAAGCCTCTTCTCTATCCCAGTGCGCTGAACTACAACACAGAGGGCTTGTTCTATTTATGCTGAATGTCTGATGGTTAGAAATTAACTGTGCTTGCAGCTACTTCTTGGTGGGCTCATAAAAATTCCTTTTAACTCTGCACAGCCCTTCAGTATGCAGAAATTCTCCAGTGCACCATCTGCTCAGGGCTTGTGGACATCTGCGAGTTACCTCCCTGTGACAGGGATACCTGAGAGCTGTGCGTCTCTAGCATCCGCAACTAGCTGAAACATTTCAAAGCTGACCACTGGTAAGAACGCAAAAGGGATTCTAGCAATGAATGTGTGCTATAAAATAAAATACAGGCACATACTTGCAACTGTTTACCTTCTGCTAAGCTTGTTGCTACTGAATTAATTCTGGAAATATGATAATTTCATTCTGCTAAAACTGTAATTCATGCATGGGGTGTGTTTTTAGAGCTTCAGATCATCCAAAAACACTTACTTTTCTTAATTTATCACCTGCTTTCCAAAAATCTTAATTTGTAATTTTTCTACTGTGCAATCAAAAACCTATTACTGAAGAGGCTGTCACTCAAAATTTCCTCCTTTCCTCTTGGGATCTGCATATTGGAAAATGAGTTCTCTGTCAAACATGCTTGTGGAATTCACTGGGGCCAATTCTGTTCCAGACCTGATTCTACTTTCACAGCTGTAAAGCATGAGGAACTTCTCTGAATATTCACTGCAAATTATCTGATCAGCTGTTATCCAGTCTCCTGTTAGCAAGACCAGAATGTAACAACCATTGGGTGGATTTACAGGCTGCTAAGTAGCCTCTTCCTTAAATCGTTGTGCTCCTAAAAAGGACAGTCATGTAATGCAGGGCTGAGATGAGGATGCCTTGACTACAAGGCACTGAAAGGCCACTGTTATACTTTCCTTTCATCAAGCAGAGAGGACAGATCATTTGAGTTCTGTAATCTGTTGCTGTTGATAGCTGACCTAATTTCTGAGCACAGAAATGACTTGGTAGCAATCCTAGCTCTTTGATAAAGGCAGTGAGTAGAAGTGGTGTATTGTTGAATGGCCTCTGCCAAGAAGGTCAGCAAGTTCTTAGGGGAAAATGTTTGATAGATGCTATTAAATGTACAAGGCTTCTGCCTATTGCTTAGCGACGGATTCTAAAATGAAATGATTTTCTCTCAAGCTTGAAGGTCATTTCTGATACGTGTCTTGGCACTAAACTCAGGATCACTTCAAATGAGGTGCCAAGAGCAGAAATGAAAAATTAAAAATGTTTATATGCTGCAATTACAAAAAACTCAAACAAATCGATAAAGGAAGCACATTTAATGAGACAAATGTCAGAATGCAACTTCAGGACACATCTACATCCATGAATGAGTAAAACTTTACTCCATGTATGCCCATATTGCACAACTGATAGAGAGGAAAATTGAACCTCACTGACACCCTTTATCTATTTAAAATAACTGCTTCCAATACATAGCAGGGGAAAGCAAAGTGGATGTCTAATTAGACATCTCTTTTGGTGGAAAGTCAGTCTATAGCCTTGGAAGCCTTTTTATTTTTAACATCCCCAATGCCATCTGGAGGTTACTGTAACCCCCAAAAGTAAGACTCCTATTGGTAAGACAGCTCTTGAGCAGCTTCAGTGGGGCTGGGCCCTGAGGTTCAATTATCATGCCTGGTGTAATGTCATAACTCATTAATTCAGAAATACAAATTTATAATGTAATACAGCAGGCATAAATATTTTTGGCATTTTATGTGATGGGGATTAGAACTCAATTGGAACGGAGCTGTGTTTGGAGTGGCCTTTTTGGAAACATCGATGCAATGCCTGTTCATTAAGCCAACTGCCGGGATGTGGTTGATTACATTGCTTTGTGTCTCTGGGAGGTATTTTTCTCTGATTCTACAAGCTGTAAAAATAGCCCCCATGAGTCTGGGTTCAGACTTCATGCCACATTTGCACATTCCATTAGTGAAATAGGAAATTTGCTATTATTATATGGAATGTAAAATAGGGTACCACTTTTTGCTTTAATGTATTTGTATACACTTATATGGCATGCCCTGCAAAGCTTTAATTGGTCTTCTCTCTGTATGTATCCTACTCACACCTAAACATCCAGCTGTGCTGCTACCCATTACAAGGAAACTATGTAATATGCTAAATTTAATGTTACTCTCACCATGCTAGATTTGGGAAATCCTAAGAGACTGTTGGAGACCCCTTGGATCTTGACTCCTTCCCTGGTACTCCCACAAAGACATAGCCTCCATCTCCCCTGCATCTGCAGCTCCGTGTAGATGCTCATTGCATGCAGCAGCGATGGGCATGGGACAGACAGCTTGAGGGACAGGGTCAGGCATAATCCAGTGCAAATCACCCAGCTACAGAGCCTTTAGGGACTGTACACAGCTTTCCTGCCCCTTGTGACCCTCCAGTGGCTTTTCTAGAAAGGAGCTGCAGTGTGTGGTATTCATGGGTCAGCTCACCTTCCTTTCAAATGAGACTGGTGACTTGGAAAGCCCTTATCAAGAGTAATAATGCATTCTGGAAGATGGATGGAGAAATTCTAGCTATGCATAATGCATGTTTCCCCCCCAACAAGGACAAAGCTGAAAGTAGTTCTTGTAGGTCATTAATGATGGAGAAGACATGGAAGTTCCTACCTGAATTCAGATCCACGGTGCTGTTTAGCAGCTGGTAAGCCCTGGAAGATGGAAGGCTGGAGTTTCCTGGTGGATGCTATTCTGAGTGCTGCCAGGATAGGGTTTTGGGGTAGAACAGCTATAATGCAGTGTTTCAGCTAGCTGTCTGTCTGGATTCAACCCTCTCAGGACCTGGGACCTTCCCAGAGCTGCTGCAGCATTCTGGCAGTGCTGTCAGCATCCAAGGCCAGCAATCACTTGTGCAGGGAAGAGACAGTAATTGTTCCTCGTCTGTGCCACTGGATCAAAACCACTGAGTACATGATCTACAGTTCTTGGGGCCAGATCCTAGCTTCACATGACAGGGGTTGGCTGCTGGACTGAGAATATTGCGTTAGAAAGGATACGTATCAGTGCAGGAGCAAAGGAGATCGTGGGAAAGGGTCATTAAAAAAATGAATAAAGAGTAAGACCTCTTTTCTTTGGTGGCACTAGGAGAGCTGGTAGATGCATGGGCTCACTGTGGAGCTGGCACCAGCATCTGAGGCTTGCGACGTACCCCATGGTCTCTCATTTGAGGCAGGGATGGTAAGCAGCCTTCAAATGAATGCAGCTCTAACTGCACGAAAAATACTCAGGGAAGGAGCACTTATTCTGAGGCTTTTTGACAAATGTGCTCCTTCTGGTCAGTCGTGTGACTCAGCAACACACGCTGGTGTTCAGCAGCTGTACGTGGCGGTGTCCCAGCTCTTCTCTGATTTACCGAAACCTACCTGCCTCTTATGGGCAGAACCTGCAAAAGGGTCCTTTCAGGTAAAGAATCTTAGTATAGATGTTTGTGTGTCCAAATACATTCAGGGCTACTTTAGTCCATATATAACAGGTTTGAATTTGTTCCCAATATGTGATATATAGAAAACAAAGAACCCCAGGTGCATTTGCTTTTTCAGTAAGACAATTGTCCAGTGTAGCTCTAAGCCACCCTGAAAAGCTGAGGCCATCTTCTGAATAACATTTACTGAGCTGCCACTAGAGACAGAAGATATTTTTTGCTGTTAGGTGTAAAATGTCCTTAATCTCCCTGTGCGCATGGATGTTTGAACAGGAGCAGATGCGTCTATACTGCCGAAGTGCTGAAAAAACCTTTGGCGGCAACACTTCAGTATATGTGAGATTCACACAAAACAGATTAACTGTGGGACCGTGGAACAGGTTAGCAGATGGCCAGCTGAGTCTCTGGTATTATTCTGGGCTGGCAGTCCTGCCTGGTATGGATGCTCATGTGGGTGATGAAATGGAGGAATGATGCACTAGCATTTGATGCATGAGTGTACAGCCATGGTATTGCACGGCTCCTGTCAGCAGTGCTGGTAAAACAGTGTTTTTTAGATTGTATTAGCATAAATGACTACATTAACAGACCTTAGCTGGGTCCATGTTAAATAAGTACAAAAGCGCAAAGCAATTACTTCTCAGTTTCCCTGCCCTGAGATCAGAAATAACCCTAGCTGCGGCCCTTTGTGTGCCTTGCTCTTGGGCATTGCTTCTCCAGGGGCAGAGTCCTTCTCCTGTCCCTGGCTGGGCTGCCACACTGCAATCATGGGCTTGGCAGTGGGGTGCTGGTGACGTGGGCTCTGTTTCTGTTCCCTGGGTATATACAACCCCTGACACCCTTCCCCGGAGCATATATGTGGGACAGAAGGCTTTTGGCACCAGCAGGTCAGCTATGAAATGCTGGATTTGCACCACAGCAGGAAAGATCATCAGATATCTGGAAAAGTTTCCTAGTGGGCAGTTTGGTGAAGTACTTGAATAGTCTGAGGAGGTGGCTAAGGACAGATGAGACATATCTTGCAGGCAGAGGTTCAGCTGATCCTGCCTAAGGCAAGAAAATGTATGAGCAGGGCCTGCGAGGTGCCTTCCAGCTCTGTTTTCTGTGATGCTGCAAATCTGTCATTTAGGCTCACATAGCATTGCCCAGTGCGCTCTGATGGCCCAATGGCTCTCAGCCCTTACGGCCTCTGCACCATGTTCAACAACAGAGCATCTGAGAGCTGAGCACTACGTGTCACGCTCAGCCCGAGGGCGCTGCTAGGGTCAGAGATGCCTTTGAAGCGTAAAACCAGGAGGAATTTTCCATACAAATAACATGTCCAAGACTGAGCAGCGTTGTGGCACCATGTCCATCAGCACAAAGGTAAATACCTGGCCTTGCAGTGATTGTGCAGCGGTGCGAGGTGAGGGGATTATAACTGTACTGAGATGCACAGGGGTTGTCAGTCTCCAGCTCACCTAAAGGGCAACATTTGAGCACAGCAGGTGGGACAGCATCTTTCTGATCCTACACCCGGAGAGCACCTGTAAGGGGCAAGAAGAGCACAATGTGCCCAGTGAGATGCAGCAGCTTGGTTTTGGAAAAACTGCAGGAGCCATAGAGTGCTGCCACTCTTTATGCTTGGTCACCAGGATGATCAACTCTGGAGTTAGCTCTTGTCCTCAGAGTGGCTTACCACACTGTGAGTGAAACAGTTGATTTACTCCTACATAAGCATGAATTCGTATGCCACAAAGCATCAATAAGCAATAATTAGCCCCGTTCATGTGCAGCAGCTTCAGTGCGACTCCAAGGCCCATTTCCTTTGTCCCTTAGAAATCCTGCTCACGTCACTGGGACTCCTAGTCAAGGCGCTTGGCATGCTGCGGCAGCCCCATCAAAACAGAGATTTACTCTGAACTCTACTGTTGTTGCCTGCAATGTGGAGTTAGCAATTCTCCTTGTATCACCCCAGGTTAGATGGCCTTTTTCCTTGTCTTCATAACTTCTATTGCAATAGAAATACGAATGTTCGCTTTCTTTGCTATGGTGGAAAGAGTTGTACTGGGTTATTGAGAAATACTGTGTATGTGGTTGGGCTGTAACAAAATAAAACTGCTCTTTCCAGGCTGCTTGGGTCCAGGACTTTGATCCATGTGCTGGTTTTGACTGGGGTAAAGCTAAATTTCTTCACAGTAGCTAGTATGGGGCTCTGTTTTGGATTTGCGCTGAAAACAGTGTTGATAATGCAGGGGTGTTTCGGTTACTGCAGAGCAGGGCTTACACAGAGCCAAGGCCTTCTCTGCTCCTCACCCCACCCCACCAGCGAGGGGCTGGGGGGGCACAAGGAGCTGGGAGGGGGCACATCCAGAACAGCTGACCCCAACCGACCCAAGGGATGTCCCACACCGTATGGCAACATGGTCAGTGTATAAAGCTGGGGGAAGAAGGAGGAAGGGGGGACGTTCAGAGTGATGGCGTTTCCCTTCCCAAGTCACCGTTACGTGTGATGGAGCCCTGCTTCCCTGGGGATGGCTGAGCACCTCCCTGTCCATGGGAAGTGGTGAATGAATTCCTTGGTTTGCTTTGCTTCCGTGTGTGGCTTTTGCTTTACTTATTAAGCTATCTGTATCTCAACTTACGAATTTTCTCACTCTTACTCTTCAGATTCCCTCCCCCATCCCACTGGGGGGGAGTGAGCGAGCAGCTCTGTGTTGCTTAGTTGCCAGCTGAGGCTAAACCACGATGATCCATCATTGTCACCCCGGAGAAAGTACCTGTGTGGAAACTGAAATCTGGCTCCATATGGTTTCCAAAAGTCAGATTTGTGGCTTAGGTCAGGGCTGAATGCTGGTCAGTTCTTCACTCTTTTCCTGGTGTCTGTTTTTGTGGTCCTTAAGGTGCACATGTAATTTTTTTTCTTGGTCATCAGCATTGTCAGAAGTACTTTACTTCTGTGAGCTTTTGATGAAATCACTGATTTGAGGCAACCGTGCTAAGATCAATGATAGGTTGTTGCTGGCACCTAGATTCAGTTTTACCTCCTATGAAATACAGATTTCATAAAATGCTCCGTGACTTCTCTGAGCTGTTTCAATTTTCTTAAATCAGTTTTGAAAAAATATTTTACCTTCTTCAGCCAGTCAATTTTCGTGACTTTTTAACCTTTAAATTTAATCTGTTATATCCAAATTAGTTGGCACAGAACAAAAATACAATACTGGAAATTTAGCTGCCTTACAGAAACAATGGGCAAAATCCTGCTTGCAAATCTGGAGCAAATTTAGTGGCTTTATGCCAGATCTGAACTGAAAGCAAAAGGAGGCTATTTATTTTGATGCCAAATTATACATAAATGCTGTACAAATTGTGACCTTGCAGAACATCACTCTTTCTACATACAAATATTTACATGATGAATAGACTATGTAGCAGAGATAGTGTGGCACTAAACTTTCAGGCATTTGTACTGGAACTACTATGTAGCATGCTGGTATTTTAAAAGATGCTGCACTTTTAAGTCTTTGCATCTCAATTTTTTTGTATGGCAAATTTGCCATTTTTGTATATAGTTATAAATGTGCCCATAATGCATCTATAAGGCCATAGTAATTAAATATATAATTAATAAAGCATTATGTAATTTAAAGATGTGCTCAAACTCTAAGTGATGAGATATTGTATTTCAATGCTACTTTCATTAAAGATATTACAAGGAAAAAAGCAGGTATCTACCAGTGAAAAGCCCTTGGGTACCTATTGGGAGAGGGGGTTTTGAATTTTATTGTCCATCTAATTACTTGGCTGAAGATTCTGAGATTTAAAATCCCATTTCCCACCCCAGTAGGGATGTTAGATGCTGTTTCCTGGCCCAAAACCAAGCCAAAGAGCAAGTTTCTGCATACCAGCATGCCCCTGCTGTTACAGCTGAGTATTCTTGGTGGTTTGCCCTGAAAATATTATGTAGTATTGCTTTCGTTCTCTGCTCCACAGGCAGGTGATGTGAGAGAGCACCTAAGCAACGTAGCAAGTGACATTTTGCTAGTCCTTCAGAGCCTTTGCCAGGAGACCCTCTTTGGTGCAGACTGGTGGACCAAGGGTCTTCTAACTTCACCAGACCATTACCCCACTGTTATGGTCAGCAGGAGCCTAGTGTGTAAAGGTGGGATGCAGCTATGGGCTGGCTGTGAGCCTCCATATCGTTCTACAAAACATCAAGATCCTTTGGAAAAGCTCTGTAAGACTTGACAGATAACGCACGTTGCAGGGGAAGCCCCTTAAGTGTTATTGAGAGAAAACCCTTGTCCTATTTTAATCACATTTATTAATTGTCTGTGCAAGTTTGAGCTTGAAGACAAAATGGTAATGCGGGAAATGGCAGCATCGTGCATGTCAGTCAGCAGGTCAGAACTCCTCCAGCTCCATCCATGGGCCAGGTACTGCACCCATGTGGGGAAACCTGCCGAGAATGATGCTTTACCTGCCTTGGTGCTCCTGGAGTTCAGGGAAGGGCTCACGTCTCATCTCTCATTGCCAAGGCAAATCTACGGGATTTGCTATGTAGAGCAGTGCAAACTTCCAAGAAACGCAAAGCTAATTTATTTTGCCTTTTTGCCTGCACACAATGTGGGCACTGCGGCGAGGATCTGGACATTTAAACTGTGGGGAGCTGGAAGCCCCCACCATGAGGCCTGCAGCCACCCTGCTGATTTATAAAGAAGGAAAAAAAAATAGTGAACTAGGCAAAACAAGGGATGAGACAATAAATATTTCAGATATTCCCTCCAAAGAGTAGTGATTTATTGAACATTTAAAGCTCCTAATTAAGTATATAAAGCAATCACTCCTTTTCCCTCTCTCTTTTAATAAGGTTTCTAGAGCAAAGCAAAGGTGTGAAGTCGGCCAGGCCCTCCTCAGAGGATTAAGGGAAATTGTGTAAGTTATATTTAATTCAATTAATCTTTCCTGATCGGTCCTAAATCATGTCATCAATCTATTTGATTCCACAGGCATACTCCTTAACAGGCAGCTGCCTCACACAATAAGCTAGGGAGATGCTCGGTTGCATTCAAGGGAAATAAATTTAATTATAAACACATCATAGAGTTGAACATTTCCTGAATTTGGAATTCAATGTCTTGTCAGCCTTCCAGCCGAAAACACCATAAAACTTTCATAGGGAAGCAGACTCTGTCCTGAATTTATATGTACTGGCAAGCACCTTAACCAGAGAAAAGCAAGAAAACTATGTATTCTTTTTTTAATGTTTTAAACTTAAAGCTACTTTTGTCTTCAGCAGAACTATCCACAGTGTTAAATAAAGTCAGGAGTGCAGTTATTAGAACTTGTCAGAAAAAGGAGAAATACAAAAATCTACCCAGTCCAGATGGCCACAGCAGCACACTCAAAATGCTGAGGGCTGCAGAGGGACTGGAGGTGTGGCAGGGTGCAACAAGCCATTCCCAGCCCACATGCATGGCCAGAAATTCAATCTCCTGCTTTATTTAAAACCTGGGGGGTCCTTTGGTGCTGGTTGTTACTCAGCAATTCTACCAAGGACCTTAAATGTAGGGTTGATCTCACTGTGATTGCTGTGACTTGGTAAGTTGAGGTATACAGGGAGTCACCCCGTGAGCCATAGGATCACAGAATGTCCTGAGTGGGAAGGGACCCAGAAGGATCATCGAGTCCAACTCCTGTTCCTGCACAGGACAGCCCCAAATTCACACCATGTCTCTGAGGGCCTTGTCCAAGTGCTGCTTGAATATTTTCAGGCTTAGTGCTGTGATACCTCCCTGGGGAGCCTGTTCCAGGGCTCCACCACCCTCTGGGTGAAGAACCTTTTCCTAATATCCAACCTAACCCTCCCCTGGCACATCTCCCTGCCATTCCCTCGGGTCCTGTCATTGGTCACCAGAGAGAAGAGATCAGCGCCTGCCCCTCCGCCTCCCTTTGTGAGGAAGCTGCAGACCATGATGAGGGCTGCCCTCAGCCCCCTCCGCTCCAGGCTGAACAAACCAAGTGACTTTAGCCACTTCTCAATCAGTTTCCCCTCTAAACCCTTCCCCAACTTTGGACCCCTCCCCTGGACACTCTCCAGTAGCTTTATATCCTTAATGTCCTGTGGTGCCCAAACCTGCCCCCAGCACTCGAGGTGAGGCTGTCCCAGCACGGAGCAGAGCGGGACAATCCCCTCCCTCGCCCAGCTGCGATGCAGGGTGTGATGCCCCCCAGGGCACGGTTGGCCATGACCTGGTGTGCAAAGACAACCACCCTGCTAAGAGGGGCATCAGGCTCTCCCAGGGGTGAAGAAGCCAAGCCCTGGGTTGCACAGGAGGATTGGAGCTCCCCAGCTCCGACACAGCCCTTGTTGGCCAGCAGAGTCTTGTTAACACTAATTGAGCGCATCACAGGGCACCTGGATTTATTAGAACATGAACAATTCTGTTTTCCTCTTTTATTTACTTTTTACTATAACTCAGTATTGTCTCCTCAGCCATACAGATGCCCAGTCCTTTATGGATTCATTTAAAAGGAGTAACTGACAGGTTTTTACTGCTTTTTTTTTTTTTTTTTGCCATAACCCCCCGGTTGTGCTAAATATTCCATAATTTATGATGGAATATTATATAACAGATGCTTTCAAGGAATTTTGTGCTTTGGAAGTTCTATTTAAAAAGGGCCAAAAAAAATTAAATCCCTGAAACCTCCCCTTCTAACATTTTCTCACAATGTTGCAGTTAGGGAGTCAAAGTTGTTTTCATTTTTAAATGTGAGGTTGGTATACTTTAAAGACTTAAAATGAAGTGTTTTCACGGCTCCTCCAGCGTTAAAGTGAGAGTCCAGGCAGCAAGCAGCAAAGGTGTGAGACAGCACAGCTCTGAGGTGCTCATGGAGGCTGAGCAATGAGTTTTAGTGTTCACAAAAGGTATCTGTTTTAGTGTATTATATATCATAAATGTATAATGGGGGAAAACTGTTCTGCTAATAGCTTCATTTAGTTCAAAATAAATTTTTAATCTTCACTTTTTGCAGGCTTAATTATTAAAGCCAGTTTCACACTAGTTGGGGTGGTTTATGCTGGCTTTGGCCCCTCTTGGGGAGATAGCACGTGTTTATTTACATGGCAGTTTTCCAGCTTCCACCTACCAATTTAGCTTCTCCCATCTTTCATGGTTTGCATTTAGTTTGTTGTTTCTAATGTTGCAACGATAAATAGGTTTCATTTATAACCAAATCAAAGCGGTGCTGGTCTCAAGGGCTTGCGGTTGCTTCCACATTGCCCTTTTCTCCGTGCCTGTGTGGGATGTTTCATGCAGTTTTGTATTTTCTTTTCTTCAGCTGTTCTGTAGGCTGTCTTGTGGTATTTTAACATCCACTAAGATTGAGAAATTCTGAGCTGAGGTAGAAAAGATCAGACATTTTCCTCCTGCCAGGGAGATGCTCTGAAGCAGATGCTGGAGGAAAGGCACAGGCTGCTCGGTGGGGCTGGGGGGCTCAGCCCCGAGCCCGGGGCACGGGGGAGGCACTGGATCACCAGTGGTGGGCTGTGTCCTCCTGCACATGGCTGGGAAGATGGCAGCTCTCCTGCCTCATGTGCAATAACCCCACTGTGCCTACCGCACCACTCCTGACTCAGCAACAGAGATAAGCTATGAAACTATAAGAACAAGCAAGCGCAGAAGACCAGGGGCAAACCTCAGCAGAGGAAAAGGCCATGTTTTGTTTGGTGTGTAATACCTGCCACAACACCTTCCCATACAGACTACCAAACATTTTCTTTTCATATTACATTTTAATTTAGGCTGTGACTGCTTTTTCTAAGTGCCCTTTAAATATGCTTATAATGCAGAGGAAGAGAAGGAAATAGAGAAAGGTAATTATCTGTTCAACCTTCCACTGCAACCTCATGCATGAACTAGAAAATCTCAGGTTTAGTCAGAGGAAAGAAGACCCCAAGCACTGCTTATTGCCTTTCCTTAATACGCAGCATTAGTCAGGTACGGTTATTTCACCTAATATTTTATTAATGCTTTCTCCACGCTCGCCTGGTGTGGTGGCAGGGCAGGTGTAGGGGAGCAGAAACCCACCTACGTGCGCTGCCCACGCTGTGGAGGAGCGGCACCCGTGGTTGCTGAGCTGCGTCAGGAGCCGTTATTTTTAAATGACATCTTTACCTGTGCAGGATTTGCATCAGGTAACCCTGAGACACCTCGCCAGCAAATTCAGCTGCTTCCAATTTCTACCTTTTTTTTTACACACTCAGTAGCTTCCCAGGAAGAGTTAAGCTTTCACTGACAAAACATTCAGCAATATTCATGATATTTTTTACTAAAGGTTCCAGAAAATTTTTATTACTTAATTTCTAGGATATTTTTTATTTACAGGAAACTAGATACTATTGATAAAAAATAGGTGCCAAGTATTTCGGTGATGGTTTGAAAGTGTTTTCATAAGCATCTCAGTACAACGATAATTAAATCTGTAGAAATATTTTCCATGGATAGTTTTTCTATTGCAATTAATACAGACTGTTTTTCTGAACTCTACTTGATGCCTTCACTGTTATAAATGTATAAAGCTAAAGATAGCATATATCAAGGTAAAGAAGTCACTGTTGCCTGTGATTAACCTCTTGGACTATAATCTGTTTCTCTTGAAAACAGCAAGTATGAGCAGGCAGGTCTTGCCAGGGATGGCAAGATATCATCTGACAGTGCAGAAGCAAATGACCGTGGCTGCTTGGGGTCATTGGTGCCGGGAGATGGCCCAGAAACCGGACACTGACCACTGCTGCAGGCCACCGCGTCCCACAGGAGAGCAGGTTGATGGGCTCCTCATCCACCATCCTGTAATCTGTGGGGAGGAAAGCTGAGCTGTCATGAGGAACTTCAATCTGACTGACACATGGAGGTCTCAGGCTGTCAGTGCTAAAACATCCTTGAAATATTTCATAATTATAGATGACAATCTCCTAACTCAAAAAGTGTTACATTTGGCACAGGAGAAATTTGTATTTGACCTTCTCCTGACAGGGAAAGAGTAAAGGTATGTTTCTAGGAACTGAAAATGAGTAATTTGCCTTGGTACAATTAATCCTGGCTGGACTACACTGCCAAGGCCACCTTTACTTGCCTTTGTGATGGAGGGCAATTTGGTAACAGCAGGTGCTGCAGAGTAGTAGACCAAGTATAATAAGATTGAGTGGAAACTGAAGCTAGTTCAAACTGGAAAAAAAAAAACCAAAAAGAGAAAGCAGTGCTTTTTCTGGAGTGAGGAAAATTAACTCTGGGAACAATTTGCAGAAGAGTTGTGGTCAGGTTGTTATTACAGGAAATTTTCCCAAATACGACCAGATTTTTCTCTCTGAAATCTATGCTCTGGTTCCCACAGCAATTGGACTCGCAGCAGGAATTAATGCGGGGCAGCGCTGCGGCCAGCCGAGGCACTGTGTCAGGAGGGATAATCACAGCGGTCCCCTTCAGCTTGGCAATTTCTGAATCTCTGAAAATATCCATCCAAGTGAGTATTTCACTCTCTTCTGCTTTTCCCTGTTTGCATTTAAAACAGTGTATTTAGGCACAGTGATATGGCACGGCAAAAGCTTCTTTAGACAGAAATTACGTTAAGGAATAAAAAGAGCTGTAACAGAAGGGAGAATGGTTTCCTGATGCTCCTTTGCCCCCATGTGGTCCCTGAGAGGGTCAGTTCCCCTCTTGGTGCTGGGCTTATTTGGGGTGACAGATTTTGATTATGGTATTGTCTTTGTGGGTGGTGGGTGCCTCACACCCCCACGTTGTGCTGCGTAGGTATAATCTGGCAGGGCCTTTGCATCCCCCCCTATTTTTGGCCCACCCAGAGCCAAGGAAAACCCATTCAGACCCCGAGTTCGGCAGCCAGGGCTGTGGCATGTGCCTGGAGCTTGTCCAGTGCCCAGCATGGACAAGCCTGGGTCTAAGGCTTCATTTTCAAGGTAACTTCTCCAAGTTTTCTTAGAAAGCTCAGGCGACAAGACCCTGAGCAGCTTTCCAGACCCTGGCTCTTGCCTGGGGACAATCTTTGGGGTGAGATTTCATCTTCATGTCTTTGGGGAGGTTGGGGGTCAGAGCAGCTGGTCATGGTTAAGTTAGATCCAGGTGACAAATGTTCCATCTTCAGTGGCTTTGCGTTTAGTTGCAGGAGCAGAATTTTGACCCCTGATTTGGAGGAAAATGGGAGAGTTTTGTCTTCAAGATTAACTTTGCTTTACTTGGCTAATAGACCAAAGCCAGACCATTAGATATAACGTTACATATTTCCTTGTGCTTTAATTGTTGTTAACAACCCTGCCCTTTACGTCATGTAAAATTACAGCTCTCCTTGAGTTTATTTGTGCTCTCTTGGAGAGAGCAGCATGCCAGTTAGTGTCTTTACTGGTAATTGCTTCTTCAAAAAGGGTGAGAAGTCTGTCTTTTGGAGGACTTCAAAGTACCCAGGCAGACCTGATCTCTTCAGTGTGTGTTTAACAGGAAACTGCTCCACAGTGAAAACCCAAGGAGAGAAAGCCACTAAGCTGGGGAAAGGGCTTTGGTGGAGTCAGAAAAAACGATGGAAAAAAAAGGCGTTTCAAATGGTATCAGACACGGACATGCATCTGGTGGAAGAAGTTGTGACTCAGCTCATTCAAGAGGGGTAATACTTCTAAAATATTGATATAGCTCTGTGCAAAGGGTGGTTTCTAATGGCTTTAGTGCTGGCCATCACCTGCTTTGTATCCTTAGAGGAGTTAGTTAGCAGGGGTGATGGTGCATACATTATGCTGCTTCTAGGGGGATATGAAGACAACATTATTTTACTCTACAACCCGGTAAGCAGGTTAGCCTGTGCAGCTGGGCTCCTGATATGGCAGGAAGGAGAGGTAACTCCTCCGCCAGGGAGTAAGAGCAGGACTCTGACTTGCTCCATTTGGGGTTAGATAAGCCACCCCGTGAAAGGTGCCAGGCTGTGCCTCACCAGGCCCAAGAAAAGCACAAATAGCTCTTCTGCAGACAGAGACAGTGAAACCCTTGGTGTCATCATACACTTGGTTACAGGCACACTCCTGGAGACAGTCACACAACTGCACACTGAGTCAGCAGCAAGAAAATTGCCCGGATGGTCTGGATGGGGAGGAGGAGGGGTATAAATGTGCCTAAAAGGCTTTCCTCCATGCAGACAGGCACCAGTAACACTTGTTTATTTAGCAAGGGTGAAATGCAATCTATTTACATCGCACACAATGAATCATTGCGGGGGAAGATGTCCGGAACAGCTCTCTGGGAGCAAAGTTCTCTGAAAGTCCTGCAAAAGGCTGTCCTTTGACCAGTAAAAGGCCATCCTTTGACCAGTTTTGAATGGGGTCCTCTTTGTCCATGACATTTTATCCTAAAGACATCACACGTAGTTAAATCCTCCTCCACCATACTCCATCCTGGTAGTTTTATGGCAACAGAAGAGATGTAAATCAACTCCTACTCCCTCCCAATGTATAATACGATTATCCCTCTGCTTGATAAGCCCCTGAGTAGTCTGGAAAGAGATATGTGTAAAGGAAATGGTGCTTCTGAGATGTAACGAAGCAGTACTGGTTTCGGGGCGGGACTTTGCGATGAGATGATTACCAGTGGCACAGCAAGGTTGGAGAGTTAGCTGCGAGGCAGTACCGTTGCCAGCTGATGGAAGCTATAATTAGGCATAGCATCTGCATGTAGAGGCTGCCAGAAGAAGCTTCTGAAAATATCTTCCAAAAAAGGCTTCCCTACCCATGAGATAGGAACTCTCTCCTGTGCTCCCCTTCAGAATGAGCCAAGCTCTGAGCAGGGAGGGACTGGGGGAGCCCAGGCTCCATTGCTGGTAACTCAGCACCACCCTGGCACGGGGTGGTGTTGGTGTCCATCCTCCTGGTCTCCTTTCCTGCTCCACCTTAGCAGTCATAGCAAGGGAGCAGCTCTGCTTTCATCTCATCAGAAAACAAGAGTGGAGAGTACTGCTGTGATTATGGTCCTTCCCACTCCTCCACACCTCTGGAAATGGATCTTTATTAGCATTATTGTCAGTCATAATTAATTCATTTCCATTCCCATCACTGAAACAATGTTGGTGCCTGATAAATCACATTATTTTCACTTATATTCAGAGCTAATTGATTCCCTGTGTTTATTTTCTCAGGAGCAGAAAAAACATTGCTCACTGCCGAGCAGAAGCTTTCTCTACCCTCAGCCCTGCTCTTCACCCACTGCGGTGTGGTCTTTCCTCTCTTTTTCCAATTAATTAGAGGCAGATGAAGATATTGTGCCTCTATCTCTAGTGCAAGCTCCTTTTCTGCACCGCCCTGAGGGGCTGGTTGTAGGAGACATGGGGAGGTAACATTTTTTTTGTACTGACACCCAGGTCCTCCTAGCACTGCCAGTCCCAGCTCAAAGGATACAGAAGGAGCAAAATCCGCATGAATGTCTAGGTGAGCATTAGTTAGCCCATAGCAGATGAACAGATACTTGCTATTCTTTGTCTAGAAAGTAATCACGTGCAAGTCTGGGAGGAGGAAACTGGAGACAGGTCAGAGACGTTGCCCCCAGGCAGCCAACCTTGCAAATAGTGATTCCTCTTGGCAGGAGAAAGGAGAAAGAACAGATTTTGCTCCTGGATGTCGGTGTTGAGGAAAATGGTCTGATTTCCTTATAACTCTTCCTTATGCTTCTAAGTCCTTAAAGCCCATATAAATTTATAGATATAGATACATATGGGAAAAAAGTGTCTTTTTATTTGTATTCTATATAAGCACGATAAGGCCTGGGTTTCATCTTTCAGCTGAAAGGGTCAGAAAAGCCAGTGTCTTGCTACAACCTCTGCAGGGAAAAAACTGGAATTATATCCAAGTTTTTAATATTTGTCAGACAATGGTTTCTTATTCTTGTGTTAAAGAATAGGACAGAAATAAAAGGAGGGGCACATTTCTTTTAAAATCTAAGGGACAATATGTTGAATTTTACATTTCTATAGCAACATGCAAATTGGTAATATGCGCACAAGGAGCTGAAAAACAATTATAGCAATCTAATAATAAAGATCAAAAGTAAGGCAAAGCAGGGGAATCAAGCATGTAATTTGTTCATTGTTCATTTATCAGACTCAACATGAATATTTTTGTATCTGAGACTTGGACTCAGGGGAGTTACATCACGCAATCATGGAGCCTTTCTTTGAGAAGAGCTTTTTATATTAAAAAAACAAACAATAACAACAACAGCATTCTTCTAAGAGGCCACAGCTGAAGCAAAGCAGTTTTGTTTCCAGTAATGGAAATTGGTTAAGAGAATTAGTGGCTGTCTGAGGCATCAAGCTGTGTGTGATAATGAGATGGGTTATAAATAATGTCATTAATTCACATGTCCTTCTAACACATGCCACTCCAGTCAACGTACAAATCCCAAATCCCTCAATGCAAAATACACTGACCTCCTCATTAAAGTATCTAATGGTATGAAGCCTGGTTTGCACTTATCTGCTGTCTAGTGCTCCAGATCAGGAATAACTAGAGGACAGCAATTCTGCTCTTGAGCTAAGAGACAGAAGTATTTCTGCCACCAGAATATAAGTCTTTCCTCATGTCTCATGTTGCCTTGTCCGAGTGTTGGGGTGTCATGCAGGGCAGCGTGCCTCCCTGTGCCCTGCAAGGAGAGGCTGCCCCAGCACCAGCGCCCTGAAATTTCTGTGTCGCAACATCCCTTGACATCTTGCTGCCAGGCCCCTAAAGCTACATATACCTTCTTCATCCCTCTGCTTACTCCAGTAGCAGCAACTTCTGCCAGGGAAGGGCCACTGCTGATGGCAGCTGGCATTTGCCTCTGTCAAAGGCTCAGCCAACTTCCCGGGGCGGCTGAACAGAGGGATTTCCTGCAGGCTGGCCCCATCCCTCACAAGCAGCCCTAGGTTTGTCACTTGTTGGAAAAGAAGCACTCTTTATGGGAAACAAAGATTGGGTGCTCGCTCTTCCTGGCATTATACAGAAAGGGCTCAGCACCTCAGTACGCATCATTGCTAGTGAACAGCCTTATACCAGAAGGAAAGGCAGAAGCAACCATTTTGTCCTTTTTTTCCCCCCCTGTTTTCTAATACACCTCTGGAGAAGTAAATGTACTTCTGGAAAGTGCCTGGAGAGAGCAGTTATTTTCAACATGGTCTGGAGTCCCCAGCGAGTGCATCCTGCCTCGCCTCTCTCAGGGCGCTCCAGGATGTCGGTGCCGCGGACACGTGTACAGCTGGTGCAGCAGCCGAAGGAAATCGCTGTTGCAACCCACAAACTGGTCTTTTGTTCTCTGGCAGCATCACATGCAGCCTGAGTAATTCTTGTCCTGTTTCCATATTAAGAAAGAGAATGTGCTGGGTGTTTTCAACAGGCGGGCAAACTACCTCTCTGCGGTATTATGGTTTTTGTCAGTGACAGTTTCCATGGTGTTCATGTTCTCGGTCTCAGAGTTAGCACAATTTCAGTTTTGCCAAAGATAGCATTTAAATTGCCCATCTTGTTAATAAATTAAACCCTGATAATTATGGGCTTTTCTAAATAATCTAATGAGGATGCTTCTGCTTTGATGGGTAGAGTTTAACTGTAAAAGCAGTATTTATAATGTACTTACAGAAACTGTGATCAACAGGAATTACTTCTTTGGAGAGTAATGGTCCTCTCTGCCCTCCATGGCCAGAGTCCAACCTCTTCTTGATGGGGAACAAGCTATTGGTTTAAACACAGGAACCATTGAGCCAGTGGTGATGTCATCAAGGGATTCAGGGAATCTTTAGTTAAAGCTCTGCTTTCCCACAACTACAGTCTGGTTTTGGTTGGTTGCTTTTTTACCAGTGACATTGCTGACTTCGATGTTGCTGGAGTGGATCTGCACTTCCGTAGAGCATGGGGCTGTGTCAGAGAGGTCGTGCTGCTCAGTCCTCTCTAACGTAAAATATTCACAAGAGCTAGAGCTAAGATGGAGCAGGAGACTTGTGCTGTGTGTCCTTCTCTTGTGCTGGGTGTATTGCCTTGATTCAGCTGTGGCTTGGAAACCCCCATTCAGAATGAACTCTAATTAGCCTGACTATTGTTTGAAAGAGCTGTTTAAAATGCATGCATGCATATGGTTTGGAGCAATCAGATGATAAACAGTAAGTGGGATGAGCACTGCCTCCAGTTCATCTACATTTTGGGGGATTTCTTTCCTCAAAGCATCTTCCTAGAGGTCAAGCCATGGAACCAGAACAACCTGAAGGATACACAGGGATTGAGGTTGCTGCTTGCTTTCCAGTTAGTTTCCTGGCACTGAATTCCACACCCCCCACGACAGAGACCACAGGCTATTCCTGCAGTGATGGCACAGCCAGTCTTAAACCCTCCTGCACTAAAGAAACCTTGCTTTAGAGGGCAGCTGCTGCAAAGCCTAATCCTGCAGTCGCCCGGTCACTGAAACACATCAGCATTTGCTTGTGCAGAGACAGAAGGGTCAAGCCCATGTTGGAAAATCTCCCTGTCCGGGGTCTGGGGAGAGAGGATTCTGCTCTGAGACTGCTTGCCAAGCCCAAATGCCCTGAAATCATGATATTGACTTAAAAATCATGAGATTTAGAAAGTAACATAGCTTTTTTTTTTTTTTCTTTCTAGGATTTAAGTCTTCAGAATGCACATATTCAATCTTTATTCTGAGCCTTTCAGGGAATTAAAAAGACTCTGAGATCTCCCTGTACTCTCCTGCCTCTGGTAGCTGCAGCTCCAAAGACGGTACCAGGAATCAGAAGAGTTGGAAAAATCACAAGGGGTCAGGGCTGGCTTATCTGTCTGTGGTGGGTAAGTGTTCGTTGTAGTGACAGAGATGTGCTACTTGTGTGTGCAAGAATATTCTGTATAATTCCTAGTGCACACATTCAAAAAAGTAGCCAGGAATCCATAGAAGGAATGTGAAGAACAGGGGTCCAGGTCGCCTGTTTGGGCACTTCCAGGACTAGGGGGTACTCAGAGCAAATGGAGTGGAGAGGGAGCTGGGCTGTGATTTGGGGCTGAGGAGCCAAAAGTCAGTGCAAGTGGCTCCTCCGAAACCAGCCCAAAGTTGCAAAGGGCCAATGTCCATGAAACATCTACTTATGCCTCATTATGTAAAATTATTACCTTTTGAATCTATGCTAAGGTAATCTGGTTTTCTAATCTGATGCTGCTGGCTAGCCAACGCTGGCTTGCAAGGTCTGCAGGGCGTCTTGTTCAGTTTCTGCAATGTTGGGATCAAGATGATTTAATTCCTGGTCTGGCCTCAGCAGTTCCTCCATGGATTAGGTAGGATGTTTTGCTTTTTGGTGTTTATAACCTGGTCCTGAGGATAGTGGACTTTACCTTCGTGACAGCCGTGGGCCCGCCTTCATCCTCCACTATTGCTGCAAGAGCTGACAGTCCTGGAAGGGAAATAAAACATACATAGCTTTTTTTCTGAAAGAAATTAAAAGTGGCTCTTTTATATTGGTAGATGTCACACACCAACTGGCTTATAAATATAACTTTAATGCCTAAAAAAGGTGATAATCACCTTTATACTTGCTTAATAGCATCATTTTAAAGTGAATTACTGACATCATATATTACCATCTTCCCCTACAGTAAATGGTCTCTCCCTGCTGTATTTTATTACTTATTGTAAATTCATTCAAGCAGTATATTTTGCTTTCAGCAAGGTACCCTCAGTTACTTTTTCCATCCAGGATAAATTGAGATAAATTTTGCCTGTGCCTGGGTTTTGCTCATGGCATCCATCTTTGCCCAAGAAAAGTTACAGCTGGAGTTGAACAGGACTTGAGAAATGATAATATCATACTGCAGAAAGTTACAGATCACCAGTCCGCAGTCAAGCTGTGTACAGAGGGTTCACTGAAGCAGCGAGGAATTTAATAGAAAGTGAAAAACATAAAGAAATGTGATGTATTCTCTAATGTTTATCCTGATAAAGTATTAAGTACATTACACAAAAATGACACTAGTTATTTACCATGCCATCATAAGATTATACAGTAGCATATCACCCCAGGCATCACTCTTTGTCACTAGTTACCATTTTTGCCCTTTGAGGTCTATGGATTTATTGCTAGAGCTGTAGAAATGTGAGTTATTTTGGTGGGGGGAGAAGGGGAGACTTCAAATAGAAGTGGTCTCCATCCCTTTGCTGAAAATTCCATGCTCCCAAGGCTTAGCAAATCTCGTAGCTACGGCCACTGTGTTGTCAAATCAAATAAAAGCCATGCGGCTGGCACCGATCACCTTCCTGCAGAAGCTGTGGAGCCCCCATAAAAACCGCTTGACTGAAGGCTCTGGTTTCACAGCCGTGGGAGTAAGATGTGACCCCCAAGATCATCAAGCTTTGCAGTGGCATGCCTGTGGCCATGAAATCTCCATCTTTGCATGCCTTTTAGGAAGCCCTACTAGGTGTCCCTAGATGCAACACTTTTATGGGTTCATCTAGCCCTTGTTCATGGTGGGGTCCGGTGGCTGTGTTAGGATGGATGTTGGCAGATACCACAGCACACCCCCCCTGCTCTGCAAAGCAATGCGTGCTGTGGCTAGTTGGAGCAGTATGTCAAACACAGAGTTCATATGGTTGGAAAACTAATAATTATTCAGGTCTCCCAGGTTATGGGTCTGCCTGCGGCTCTGGGGTGGGCCATCGGCACTCAACATCCCGACAACTTTCCCTGCAGCAGTGGAGAGTGCAAACAGCAAAACTGTTCTTCCCTGCTCCCCTGCTGAACTGTTATCATATGCCCCTCACCAATATCAAGTGTTTTACTTAAATATGCAAAGCTCATTTTGGATTTGTATTATCAGAATTTTTAAGTGGACAAGGGCACGATTTTCTCATTACAAGGGAGAAATGTCACATTTTAGCTCAAAGTGAGTTTTCAGTGCCAGGTTACACAATGCAAGAAATGAAATATGCAGACTTTTAACAACAGCAGTGAAAGCCTGGCAGGGCTGCATGTTCTCAGGGAGGCAAACATCTTTTGTCAGCTCAAATCCACACGGCAAGGGAAGGGGAACCTTCTGAGAGCTTCTGCTCATCTTGTGGCAAAGTCGTTCAAACCTTATTTTTGGGGATACTTCTGGGTATTGCTGGAAATCCCAGTCAAACCTGCCTCTTTCTGAAGCCAAGCAGTGTGTTAAAGCCTGCTGTGCTTCCAGCTCCATCTGTGAGGGCTCACAATACATTTTACTCTGCAAATGTCCCTTCTTTTTTTTTTTCTTATGGTACTGATGAGAGGGCAGGGCAGCATGCTAGAGGGGACCAGAGCACATGTAGAAGGAGATGTTGGGCTCTACTGGGCTGTCTTTGTTCACTAACCACTGTTAAACCTCTGCAGTTCATTCTGTCTATGCACGCTGCTGAGAAGAGAGGAGCATTTCCTCCAGAGGTTTTAGCATTCTGTAAGTAAAATCAATTGATTTTTAGATCATGGTGCTGAGAGTTGAAAACCAGTTGGGATGCATTTTGTTTGACTTACTTATTTAAATAGCTCATGCTGTTTGAATACTTATACTTGCCTTTTTATTAGCTCACCCATGTAGCAATTTGTATGTCTATATCTTGTGTCTTTGAAAAAAAAAAAGCAGCTGGCATGTAGGGCTACAAGTAGGTATTAGCCAACATCTGATGTAGAGAGAGTCGATGTTATGGCCTCCTAACCCAAGCAGGGCACAAAACCCTAAGCTCCTCAGGTACCACTGGGACATTTTGCCATTCTTGCCAGCCATTCTCATGGCTGAGTTCTCCTGTGGTTGGTGTCTTTTGGGCTGTCAAGGGCACCAGTACCACCACTGCACTGTGGTTATGTTGCAATAACCCCGCACACTGCTATAATAGCTAAACTGTGAAGGGCAAGGTCACCTCTGGTACTTGCAAAGCCAATTAGGACTTACAGAGCACTAAACTCCGATTTCTTCAAGCCATTTCATTTTATTGATCAGACACATTTTTATTTCCAGATTACTCACTCTTGGGAATCATCCAGGTTTCATAGTGCGAAGGACTGTGTAAAATGTAATGATTCAGCACTCCCAGTGTGGCTGTCTGTGGGTTTTGTTAACCTTGCAAGCTACATTTAAGATGCAAGACAGGGCTTGAAGAGCACCATTATATATCTGATGCTCTTCTGAAAGAGCTCTCCAATTTGCATTTCCTTCCTGTCCTCTTTAAAATCAAAACGCATCCTTCACCTCTTTCTTGGTTAAATCCTAGGATTTTCCTGGAGGGGAGATCCCCAGCACGTAAGAGAGTTCAGCAATTCAGACAGTGCATGGACTGATGCTTAACTCTTCTTCCAAAAATACCTCTACAGGTTGGGAAGTTTTTCCCTATGGCTAATGGGTCTCAGATCAGACAGGTGGCACTTCCGCCGAGGGGCTGGAGCTGAGCCTTGCCCACAGAAAGTGCAGCATGTACGCTGTCACTGCTTCTTTACCAGCCTCGTGAGTTCTGGCTCTAGGCACACACAGGCATTTTTTGGAGACTCTGACATGAGCAAAACATCTTTACTGGCAATTTAATGCCTTTTTGCACAGGGAAGTTATGTTCTTTTTGCCTCAACTGAGTAAGAGTCTTAAAATCTAAAGAAAGGAAATACAGTAATTCTATATCTATAGAGAGAAATATACAGTAAATGCGTTAGTATGTTGTGCAATAAAAAGAGCCCTCATGTCTTATAAATACAGGCACTTGGTTTACCATGTGCATGCAGTCAGTCCTCCAGTATCCACAAGCTGCTCAAAGGGCACACAGCTGCGCAGGTCTGAAGCCACTGAAGCCGCCTTTGTATGTGATTCCCCCACTTGCTGAGACATCTTGGACTGAGAATGACTCTGAGAAGAGCCACTGTCATTGCCCTGGCCCTGGGTGTATTGGGGGATGCAGGGCAGTGAGACCTGTGCTGCCTCTGCATGGAGCTGGTTTATGTTCAAAACAGTAGCAGCCATTCTCATTACTCTAGGTAACACAGAAATCCCTCTTACACCGCTGATGATACACAGATTGCCTGGATATTGGGAGCAGCAACAGAGACAGGTGGTTGTAGAGTGACAGCTGAATCATCTTTGTGTGAGGCATCTGCATAAATATCTGCAGAGCTGAGAGGGTTGGACTATCTGCAGAGTTATTCTCCTAACCAAGCTGGCTGTGCTTTCGAGGCTTACAGGTTTCCCTTGCTGTGTAGCCAAGTAGTCCTACAGTCCCCTGAAATTTGGCTGATGGAAATCCATGCTATCACACTTCATTACAGGATGACCAGGGACAGGCATGGGGAGAAAAAGCTAGGCTGGTTGCAAATGCCTCATTTCCTTCAGAAATCAGACACATGCACACACATAGGCTGGCTGCGAGCAGCTCTGAGTATATGCGAGATGAGAATGGTGGCCTGTAAAGTCAAACAAGAGCAGGGTGCTGAGAGCTGCTTAGATATAGAGCCTTTCCTCAGCAGCGGCCAGCCTGAATTTTGTGGATTTCCATGGTTTTTCTTTTCAGTCTTCAGTCATGATCTCCTCTGATGTTATTATGGCTGTGGCTGCTCGTCTCCCCTTCCCCAGCCCATGCAAGTTCATCCCAGGGAAGCACCAAGCCAAGAGCTTGCACAAAGCCAGCCGGGCTCTTGCGGGACTGCTGGCACTGGGCTCTCTGCAAGACCACAGGCCACCTCTCCTCTGGAAAAAAGTACCACCAGTGCCTTGAATTTGATGTGAGATGTTGTATTTCTGTACATCACAGAAACCTAGGAATTGGACATTTAGTTGAGTGGCAAGTTCAAATTGCAAATTACCACACTTTACAAGTATTATTCCCCTGGCTTTGCTTACAAGGCAAGGAAGAACCGATGCAAACAGATTTCTCCCTTTGCTTGCCTGAGGAACTCATTCCTCCTTCAAAACTCTGTTTCAAATTTTTTTTGAGAAACAACACCTCCAAATAGTAGAGGATATATCAGGAAATATGAGAAGATTTCTGTGGAATCATCATGTTGTCACATTCCCAGTTCACCTCCTTGCCTCAGATTCCCTTTGTTCCCCCTCCATCCTCCCACCAGCCTCCCTGTTTGTTCTTTTTCCTTTTGACTGCCCACTTTCACATTTGTTTCGGCTTTCCTTCAGTCTTTTAATACTGTATCTATTCCTTGAATTTACTGTGGTTTGACATTCTGTTTCATGAGTCACTGTTGGGGATAGAGTTTGAAGCAGATCAAATCACACAAACTAGTTCTTACAGCTCCCTACAACTAGTTCGAAGTCATACTCTTTTTTTTCTCCCCAATAAACCATTGTGGATTCTTTTCTCCACACACACACCCCCAAATGATGATGAAGTAAATACACATATTTATTGCATGTGGTGATGACTATATGCCAGTGGAGGGGACCCACAACTTTCTTCCTTTTCCCTTTGCATGGGAGCTGAGCTAACACACCACAGAAAGTCTGAATCATGTCTTCTTCCTCAGGTTTCTCTAAAGCTTTTTTCCCCCAATTAATTTAACTTTATGACCTGCAGCGAGGAAATTCAGTGGTACCAAACTGAGTATGCATCCCCATTTACATCTTTCCTAGTGAAATGCTGCATGGCAGCAACACTGAGTCCCCAGCACTTCTCTGGCTGAAAGTTACTTTTCCCCACCTTTTCTTCCTTCATGATTTAATTCTACTCGTTTTCTTCAACACAGTAGGAATAATGCTGGTGCTTAGAGGAATGAATGCTCACCAGACAGCAACTAAATTCTCCATACAACTCCACTTTGCTTTGGTGTTTAATCACCTTCAGAAATTGTTCCTAAGCTTGTATATGCTACTAAGAACATTAGTCTTTAAATAACTTTGTGCTATGGTGGTGTGAGATGATTAGGTTGGCAAAGATTTCTGTTGTGGTGTCATCATAATTTTCATTAGTACAGTGAATTATGACAGCTTGTTCTCTGCTCAAATTGATGTGATTACTACTCTGAAACCCTGGCACATTTCACTAACACCTGACATCTGGAAGAGAAAGGTGGGAGGCAAAGCAAGCTCTCAAAGTTGCTGCATGATACCCATTGATGGTCTCCTCGTTTGTTCCAGCAGCTGCTGCAGCCAAGGGTAATAGCCTTTGTTGGTCAGTAGAGCTAATGCAATTTTTGCAATGATAAAACAAATAGCTCTTGTGATTAGCAATGGAAAATACCATCAAACGATGTGTAGCACTGAATAGGCAGTGACTGGAATTAGCAGTACAGCCCTATTTAAACTAAGGTAATGTGTCAGAAGTGGTGGGTGGATGAGTTGGAGAGCTATTTTAAAAAGAACAGAAAGCATGCATCAAGTGTACATCAGATTGAAGACCCATATCAGAACAGAAATTATTGTTATAGCTTGTTAAATGGAAAATTGTTCTACCAGCAAATCTGTGAAGGGGTGACATTCTACCTTATCTAACAAAGGATAAATGCCAGCCCTTGCATGATCGCGGTCCCTGGCAGCCTGGCACTGCACAAGTGACATTGCTTCTGCAGGAGCCTGGTGCAGCACAGCTCTGCTTTGCGCCCAGCTGCAAAGGGGGAGACAGATGTACCTGCTCTTCTCTGGTATGGACACAGCTCAGCAGGACGCCGTGACCTGAATGGGAACAGCCAGCATCTCATCCTTGTTCTCCCTTTAAGGGAGGCCAGTGACACTGTCAGATCGGTTTTCACACTGTAGCTGCTTGCAGGAGCCCCTTGGAATGGGATGGCAGCAAGGGCTGCCCAGTGAGGCCAGGGGTGCCACAGCCCTGTCCATGACCCTCAACAGCCTGCAGTTCCCCAGTGTGCATCCAGTGCTGCTGATGAAAAATGATGCTGTGTTGTTGTTTAACCCCAGCCAGCAACTAAGCACCACAGAGGTGCTTGCTCACACTCCAGGTCCCCGGGTGGGATGGGGGAGACCATTAGAAGAGTAAAAGTGAGAAAACTCATGGGCTGAGACAGTGTAGACAAGACTGTCAGATCACTGCCTTGGCAGAATAATCTGCTCTGACACTGAGGAAACCACTGTATGGGTAAAACTGGGCCCTGACCCAGCCAAAGACATGCATGAGCGTGAAACACCAGCACTGCTGCCGCAAGACCTGGGGACCCTGGATGTACCACACAAGACACCGCTGCCTGGGGACTTGGCTGGCACTGTGCATCTCCGAAGTCCAAGTGCCTTCATGCAACTTTTGTGCATGAGCTGTCACTGTATGAAGAAAACCCCAAAAAACCCAGGTGGTGTGGTCTTCTTTGAAGACAGTGTCTTAGGCTGCTGGTAACAACCATGCCTGTGTTGGGCTGTGCTGCAGACACCGGGGAGGCTTGCAAAGGGCCTTGGCAGTGCATCCAGCTCTTGGCAAAACACTTTCACTTTCACAATGCAACTTTCAATGCAACTTTCACAACTGTACATCCAATTTTTATTACAACAGAGTGAGGTCTTGTGGCTGCCATTATCAGAGGTATTTTCTGTACAGCTACATATTAAACTTTTGTGAAAGTAACCAAAACCCATTAGTCACTAGCATATTTCTTACTACTGTACTGGCCAAGGATTACTTCAATACTTATTTTAATGGATTGCTCAGCTATGAACGATTTTAAGGTTAGAGGTCTTGCAAGAGCCCTTTTATAAGCTTTCTGAAATCTAATCTATCACTAATTTCCATATGTCTCACACAGTACTAGGCTAATGTAATGCATCACCACATAAATCCATCCCTGAGAAAATTATCCTGTGTATTACAAAAATTCAAAGCATTGTTCTTAACTACGTGTGCTTTTTTCAGATGTCTCACTAGTTGAGACATAAGCTTAGTGTGTTAAAGATTTTTTTTCCTTAATGATAGCTGGAATAGGAAGACGACACCTGGCAGTTTAGATTTTGCATGTCAGCAAATGTCACAGACAGAAGTGGCTTTTTTAATGACACCTCTTAATAGAGAACAACTACCTTCCTCCTCTTGTATCCCCAGACTGAATTTTTGGCCCCAGTTCTAGTGTTTTTCATCCCACAAGCCAACCTGCTTCCTCTAGCACCATGTAAAACACTGATGTGACTCCTTTGCTCTTTCATCATTGATTTCCCCAAATAATTTTGCCATTCTCTACTACCCAGGATGTACAACCACCAGTCTAAGCATCAACAGTGCTCTCCTGATGTGCTGCAGATAGGTTGGTACAGAGCTGATGGAGCACAGCAGCAGTATCGTCACCTTGTTGGCTCTCCAGCCATGATCTCCAGCAAAGGAGACGGGTAACAGAGTCATCCAACTAATTTTGTTACGTACCACAGCTGCGTGCTGAGCTAAGGCCAGAAAGCTTTTTGCCTTCTCTATCCTTGGGTCACTAAGAAATTTCCTATAAATGGTGGGAGAAGGGCAACACGAGAAGCCAGGCCAGGTCTACCATGGTATATGTTATGTTAGGGGAAAGTTTGTGTCTGAATGCAGAGTCTAAGAGAAGCAGGCAAAAAGTTGATTTTATCAAGTGTAAGGAAAGCTTGAAAATACAAGCCTGTTAGCACCTCACAAAGTCAGTACAACACCTGCAAGAGTATAGAAGAGGAGATAAACAAACTGGAAAGGAAGCCTTGTTAGCACATTGGTAAAAAATATGGTAATGGAAAAAAAAATCTCATGTGGAGTTGTATGCAATGATTGTGGCAAGAGAAATCATTATATCAAAGCCTGCAGACAAGAAAAGACAAGAAAAAAATATACACTCTGTTAAGTGAACAGTGATTCAGACACAGAGACTGTGCAAGTATCTGACATTACCCCAGCAAAACTGCAAAAAATTGTTTACCTTAAGCTATCTTCAGATGCAAGAACTGGCCCCACGCAGCCCCCTGGGAAGCAGCACACTGCGGAGGAGCCTCGGCACGTTACCTGCAGGGAATTTGAGTAACTTCCCCAGGAGTAAGTAAGTTTAATAGTCTGTAATGCAGCTGTATCACATCTGTACTACGCCAAAGCAGATTGTAAAGCAAAGCTGAGCCAGCAGTTCAGAATTAAAGGTGGCTGTGGAAAGCAAAGGCAGACATGAATTTACAGAGAAACCAAAGGCCTCAGAAAACACCTTTTAACTGATTCTTTGTTTTAACCTAATATGCCTGTCACCTTGAAGTCCTTGAATACCATCACCAGTACAGCTGCACTGTACGTGAGAGGAGTACAAAATTTACCTGTGGCTGGCTAAGTATCACCAGTATTCAAGGCTGCTTGGTGCTTCTGGGTGCTGAGGTATTTCAGGTATTTCTGAAATTATGAGTTGCCCAGGCAGCTGGGCTCTTCTCCTCACCAGCAGTGAAGGTGGTTACTGTCTGAAAACAAACTTTGTTGAGGCTTGCAATTGGGAGGACTCTCCCCACAAGGTTATTTAATGCAAGTGCCATGACAATTCTTAAAATTGCAAGCTGTTGGCCAGGTTTCCCAAGCCAATATGTTTCCAATAAGAAGTGCTTGTTTTATTTACAGGTTACCATTAATGACAAGATTTGCATCACATTATTAAACTAATATTGCTGAGAATGATGTGACCAGAATAACTATTCATGCCTCATGGCCATAAGTTATTTATGCTGACCCCACCTCTATCCCTCCCCCTGTACTGCCTCATCTGTGCTGACATTTCTTCATGAATATTTAAGGTAATGTCTGCTCTCATCTCTTGTTCAAAATCAAACACAAGCACCCTGTATAGCATGATGGGCATTTGCTATCCAACACACACCAACATGCAATGAATGTTGGCAATTAATGGATACAGCGCTAGTTTATTTGCTGAAAGGTAATCCTTGCAAGTCTGCTGTGGGGTGTGGGCTGTATAACTCACCAACAAGCCTTTAGAACTTTACCTGGAGAGTGAATGCAAAATTGGGACCCTGTTACAGCTTTTCCTTATTTAAGTACAGAAATATTTGATGGGGCAGGGGGTTAAGCAGTTGTGGTGTCATCAAATGTGAAGGGTACCTGGTTGGCTCAGCATCTGGTGGTAGATTCACCATTCAGAACATGAGTGTGAGCAAGGGCTGAGCCTTTCGGAGAGCTTCCCTCCATCCCAGGGTTGTCTCAGGAGTTTGTCTTTTCTATAAGGGCAGCTTTGCTGCTGGTGTGCAGGCGCAGCTCTCTGCCTGTTAGCCAAAGAAATTACAGCAGAGCTCATTCCTCCACGAATGCGCTGACCTTGCGTGACAGAGTTGGTAGCGAAAGACATTTCAAGACGCTCCTGAATGGGGACAGCAGGTCATTTGTTTCTTTTTTTTTTTTTTTTGAATCGACACCTCACTGCCTGCAGGGCCATGTATTATGCCACTGTTAAACCTTCTCACGCAATAGATATACGCAAAGCAAATTCTGTGCAGCTATGTTTGTGTGTTCTTCTCATTGCGATCTCTTGGACATATTCCTGGCCTATGATCAGGCTGTCAAAAACACAGTAATCTGGCCCCAGTACCTGTGAGGTTTGTGCTGCAGAGCTACCAGGAGATGCACATGATGTAGGAGGGACGGGGGCACCAGGGTTGCTGAGAGCACCTGCCTTTGCCACACAGCTGTTTAGCAGAGCACCACACATGAAAGCAATCTTTATTCTGCTTCTGTACAGGCTGGGTGAGGTATTTGAAATAATTCAGCCTGCAAAATAAGGACAGGCTTGAGGCAATGGGGCTGTCACACTCACAGGACACTCTGTCCTGCCACATCCTCCCTGGCTTTGCCTGCTCTGCCTGAAACCTCCATGGACTTTGATGTACCCCAGGCTGAGTCATGGCTCTGCTCCCTCCTTGTCCATGGGGATTCTGTCAGAGCTGCGTGGAAATGGGATTGCCCCAGGGTGTTCCTGAGAGCAGTAATAAAGATGCTGAACACCCTGCAACTCCCCCCTGCATGCCACGTCTGCTTTGTCCTCATCATCCAGCATCACCCTGGCACTGGGCTGAGTTTACTGCTCATCTTTGTCAGGATGCATGCCAGCGAAAGGGAGCGGGTTCTGCCAGCTTTCCAAAGCCTTTGCATGTTTTAGGCACTACAATGAAATGTCAACATTTAGGCAAAACACTCTAAGTGTGTGTGTGTCCCACATCTCCATTTTCCTACCATAGCTCAGTCAGGTAGGAGCCCTGTTCCTTCGTTCTGGCTTGCTTTTCACTCTCTGTAAGTGGAAAGTGGGGTGTCACAGGACCATTTGTGGTGGAGGGAACAGCTCTCCTCCATCTCCTCATGCTTTCTTGGTTCATTTGTTGCAGTGACTCTTGCCTGGAGAGCGCTCCCTGCATTTGAAAAGCTCTCCTTGCATATAACCCCCCGGAAACACCACTGTGAGTAGCTTTACCTGTTACACAAATTACACCAGCTTGTTGCAAGACTTGGAGAGTTTTCATCACCACTGGCAGTATCAGAGAAACGCCACCGTAATTTTAGCTGCAGGCAAAGTCACCCGGCTACTGCCCTTGGGCTATGTTGGGACACAGGCAGGAGCCATGCAGGTGACAGCCACACTGAGAGTGGGGACATCCTTGTGTGCCATTGTGACCATGGGCTCTGGCTGTAATGTTACTGTCTGTTCAGAACATCCTCTAAATAAAATCCTGTGTATTGTTCACAATTTTTACATCTGGGGACTCTCCCAGGGAACCTCCCATTATGCCTTTGGTAGAAAATAAATACTGTAAGTGCTCCTAAGAGTATTAATGATATAACACCTCTGTTGTGCAAACCCATTAATATTCTCTCACATTAAGTTTGGCTTTTGCTATATTCAGATGCTGGACAAAGCAGACATTCTCCAGGGTGCTTCATATGTGTATTCAGGAGCTAAACAATAACCTGCATCATTTCTGTCGTTGCAAATATTAATTTCAATGTATTTGAGAAATCATGATCTTCAAAACATACAAACAAAAGTTAGGGGGGTTTTGTGGTTATATAGTTGAAATATGCATGTAGAAATAACTGGAAAGTGTTCTGGTGGATGGTCTCAGCTTGTCTCCCTTTTAAAGGGAAATAGCGAAGGAACTAAAGGCCAGTTTGAACCTGCAGAGGATCTAACGAGATGTTGGCACTCAACACTAGAGTTTGCAAAACAGTATGTTCTGTTTAACTTAAAAAAATATTCATTGCAGACAGTGATACAGTGAACTTGCCAGATGAGAAGGAGATTCCTTTACCCAAACAGTGATCAGACATCAGAACAGGCAACCTCCTCGCCTTCAGCGTGTTTTATTCACAGCACAGTCTGCAAATCCTCTGTGCTGCTTTGCTGGCATAAAGAGCCATCAAGTGATGAAGAGCTTCAGGAGAGGCCAAGTGAGGCATGCTGTGGCATTTCAGAGCCTCTCCCCGTTGCTCACCAGTCCCCGGGCAGCAGCAAAGCTGGGCACTGCAGACGCCTGGCTCTGCTCCAGCTCAGCCTTTGCTGGCACCCTGCACCATACAGCAAGTGAGAGCTGGTGCCAAATGCACTATAGCACAACCTGCTGTTCTCTTGTTCTCTCCATTACAACTGAGATGTTTGAAACGTATCCCTGCTTTTGTTCACCGGCATGTTGGCAACAAGGTACGGAATCTAGGAGAGCATCACATGGGGCGTAACGACAGGGTAAATGTTATTTTCGTGACCAGCTGGGTAGATGAAGGGAGAGCAGTGGGTATTTTTTACCTTGACTTCAGCAAGACTTTTGACACTGTCTCCCATAACACCCTCATAGGAACCTTAGGAAGTGTGGCTTAGGTGAGAGGACAGTGAGGTGGATTGTGAACTGACTGAACAGCAGAGCTCAGAGGGTCATGATCAACGGCACAGAGTTTAGTTAGAGGCCCATAACTAGTGGTGCTCCCAGGGGTCTGTGCTGGGTCCAGTCCTGTTCAACATAGTCATCAACGGCCTGGATGATGGCACAGAGTGTAACCTCAGCAAGGTCACTGACGATACCAAGCGGGGAGGAGCGGCTGATACACCAGAAGGCTGTGCTGCCGTCCAACGAGACCTGGACAGGCTGGAGAGCTGGGCCGAGGGGAACCTCATGAAATTCAACAAAAGCAAGTGCAAGGTCCCGCACCTGGGGAGGAACAACCCCCCACACCAGGACAGGCTGGGGGCTGACCTGCTGGAAAGCAGCTCTGCTGAGAAGGACCTGGGAGTGCTGGTGGGCAGAAAGGTGACCCTGAGCCAGCACCGTGCCCTTGTGCCCAAGAAGGCCAACGGTGTCCTGGGGTGCATAAAAAGGAGTGTGGCCGGCAGATCGAGAGAGGTTATCCTCCCCCTCCACTCTGCCCTAGTGACACCACAGCTGGAGTGCTGTGTCTAGTTCTGGGCTTAAGCAAGTCCAGCGGAGAGCTACCAAGATGATCAGGGGACTGTAGCATCTCCCTTATGAGGAAAGGCTGAGAGACCTGGGTTTGTTCAGCCTGGGGAAGAGAAGGCTGAGGGGGGATCTTATCAATGCTTATAAATATCTACAGGGTGGGTGTCAAGGGGATGGGGCCAGACTCTTTCCAGTGGTGCCCAACGACAGGCCAAGGGGCAACGGGCACAAGTTGGAACACAGGAAGTTCCACCTGAATATGAGAAGAAACCCCTTCCCTGTGCGGGTGCCAGAGCAGGGGCACAGGCTGCCCAGGGAGGCTGTGGGGTCCCTTCCCTGGAGACATTCACACCCCGCCTGGACGCGTTCCTGTGCCCCTGCTCTGGGTGTGCCTGCTCAAGCAGGGGGTTGGACGAGGTGATCTCCAGAGGCCCCTTCCAACCCCTGCCATTCTGGGATTCGTTAAAACGTATTAGCATATTAGAGAAGACGGTCAGAGTATAAGAGGATTTTTCTGTCCTCCGTCAGTTCTTCATTACTGGAGACATTAATCAAAAAACAAACCGACCCCTCCTTCCCAAAATGTTACTCACATCTTTCATTCTCCTTCCTGCTGCAGTCTGTGAGCCTTCAGCTTGCTGGTATGCTTCAGGTGATTTTTAAAACATCAGATGGTAGCCATGGATAGTTAACACTACAGGTTTCCTAGCACAGGGACCACCTTCCTCACTACACACCACCTAAATGCAGAAATCTTCACCTGTGAGATGGTCCCGTGGAATTGTCACGAGAGAGCAGCTTGTGAGCACTGTTCTGTGCAGTCATGCATAATACTTCACATCCCTAAAGCATCTGGAAAAAAGGCAGAGAGTCTCCCCTTTCAGAAATGGGAGAAAGAAATCTTCTAAGCCTGAAGGACAGAAAGACAAGCAGTGGGCAAGGGCAAATGATGCACAGGGAAATAATCACCCAAACTTAGGAATCAAGAACCTTGAAGGAAACCGAAAATTGAGCTTGGATAATTTTCCAATTCATTAACTGTTGAAATGGAGCAAATTCCACATCTGGACCTGGCTTCATTAAATTGTAGATTTGAGTCACATTGACCATCCTACTGCCTAAGCCCATCCCTCTCTAACCAGACTAGGAAGCCCATCAGAGAGGCAGTCGTTCAGCACTGCTGTCCCATTGCAGACATTCCCGTCAGGCAGCTCCAAGTTGCAAATCCAAGATTTACTACCAGCCTTTTGAACGCAGCTCTGCTTTTCAAAACCACAGCAGACCACATTACCTCATGTGCTGAAATCCTGGAGGTAAAAAAAGCATCCTCTGCCTCCACAGCGCAAACATAACTTGGAAATGCTGCAGCTTCTGCTCTTTGATCCCACTGAGATAGTCTGGAAATGCTGCACTGTGGCAGTGCTGGGCAATGAGGAACAGACCCAGAGAACCAGGTTGCAACAGGGCAATTGGCTGTTAGGCTGTGCAGCATGTAACTGTCTCCATGATTTCTGACAGCTCAAAAAGTTTGTGGCCAGGAGGGCAAAAAAAAAAAAAATAAAAAAAAAAATATATATACATACATTTAGTCACCCTCGGTCCGTATTTAGGTGCCTACATACATACATTGCCCACTTTCCAGCTGGGACAGACAGGATTTCAGTTGCAAGGAATCAAGCTTAGCAGGATGCCCACACGTTTCAGCATCCCACACACTTAATACCCATGATTGTTACAACATAGCAACTAGTCTGTAATTAGAACAGACGTTGCCAGAGCTGCCTTTGTATTACTTATGAGCCATGCTACTGAAATATTCTTTATTCATTATCCAAGTCCTTTTCATTTCAGTGCCAGCCATCACCATGTTGCAGGCTATGTAGGACTCTGTCAGTCTTGTCAAAGCCAAGTGTTTTCTGATAGGGATCTTCATATTTAATCTGGCGAAGAGTTACTTTACAAAAGAGTGAGATCAAACAGGTTCGTCTCTGCACAAAAGAAGAAAGAAGAACTTAAATGTGTTTCAAAGTAAGGGATTTTCTCCTTGTTGCTTTTCCAGGCACACATCTACAGTTAGAAGAACCACTTTCAAACTTGGCTTAAATTGTTCTGTCAGTTAATTAAATATTTGTATTTTAACGCCTTCCTAGTTAACTAGTGAGGGAAAAAGCTCATGAAAAACTCAAACTGAATACAAAACTTTTTTTTCATCTTTAATATAATGTATGGAACAGAAAGGGGGAAATGTAGCTGAAATATTTTATGACAAGAAAATAAAAAGTAATACCAGAAAATTCCTTTGGGCAGATTCTGTTCTAGGCCACTAGTATTTACTAAGATGGGGTTTTTTTATTCACCATGTTATTAAATCACTGGATTGGAAAGTCCTTGGGTCATTTCAAACCACTGTCTCATTGATTTCTTATTCCTAAAGCATCCTTAATATAGGTCTGTCATTAGATTGTCATCCCTCGATTTCCTGCAGCAGTGGGCTAATTATCTAAATGTTCTTGCTGTTGAAGAGGAACACTGACAGATTAATACAGGCCCCAAGATCAGGTTTGTAAATAAATGAGTAGGTTAAAAAAAAAAATGACATCATCAGAAAAGTTCCCGTAAAAAACACAGAAGAAAATGAGAGCCTCGGCTCGCCGTTTCCCAGCTTGTGCCCAGCCAGCTGGATGCAGGGAGCACACAGGGACTGCAGCGTGGCAGGAGAGCATCCCGCTGCTCAGCAGCGCCCTAGGGTGCTGAACTACTGCTGGTTTAAAGACTGTAAATTTTGGTGCTTTAGATTGCATCTATTATTTCTTGCTGCTAGAATGCCAGCTGCAGACAGAAGTGTCTCCCCTGAGTCTAATATTTTATGAGAATTATGTTTTTCTATCCAGTTAATTTAATAATCTCATCATGTGTTGCATTTCTAAAAGCTTTTAAAGTTTTTCTTGAATGTCACTATTTTTTCCAGATTTAGTTGTATACGCTAAAGACTCAGTTTTACTCAAAATGGAATTCATTGGGTTGTGTTTTGGAAAACACAGTCTCAAATGCATCTGCTTCTGGAGTTGAAAGAGTAGTTTCAATTTATTTCTGAAGTTTCTTGAATCCCTTTTCACTGAGCGTACAACCTTTGCCCTGCAAACAGAAATCTCTACGCTTTCCTGTTTCGTACATATAACTGGTTAATGTCTTCTAACTTTATTCTTCTGCTTCTGTTTTCTACTCCTTTTTACTCCGTGTTAATTTACTTAGCATTTCTCTTTAGCCTTTGGAAACCTGCTGTATCTATGCTTCAAAGAGCAACCACTCTCCCTCCCAGATCTGCACCACAGCTGGAGCACGTTTTCTGAGCCATGCAAGCACTGGAGAAAGGAAAAGGCCAACCCTGGTACCTCTTGGTGCAACACTGGACCAATGTAACAAGATTACTGACGTTAGGGATGCCTGAGACAGGCCTGTAACGTATTATCTGTGTCAGAGGAAATCAAACTGCAGCCAGGAATAATCTTTGAACTATTCAGTTTAGCAATCTAATTATTTCCCAATTAAAAAAGGCATGGCGGAAAGGCAGTACAGAATGCTATCAAGAAGACAGAAAGAAAACTTCTAAAACATTAACCTAGAAATAAAACTAAATTTCTATTTTTAAGCTGAATCAATTTTTTTTTTCCCCATGTCATCTGTCTTCTTCCTTTCAATAAAAATCTCTGGGTGCATCCATTTCTGAAAGCACAAAAACCTGGTGCTAGAATGTACTTACTGCCTTTCAGGAGAAACTGAACGCAGTGGCATCATTTCCTTCAAGCATTACAGACCTGGAAAAACACATCCACGTCTGTATGGGGAATGCACCGGCTCCTTATCCCAGGTCAAAACCCAGTGGCCGTGCCTTGCCAAGGAGCTGAAAAGTCTGGGCTCTACGCTGCCCAGAAGATGAAGGTGGATGACTTGCCCCACATTGGAAGACCCAAATTCATGTCACACAGGCTACCAAACCCTGACACGTTGCAGCATGGACTGAGCACGTTGAGGGTCACGCTTCTCACCTCGCTCCCGTGCTGCAACCAGCCTGCACACAGAGAGGGCCTCCTCGCCACTGGGAATGTACTGCGGCATCGGTACAACAGGGAGGGATGGGGCCAAAGCAACTCGGATGGACCACCAGGGGGGCAGCCGAAAAAGTGCTGCTCTTACTCAGGTTTTTTTCTTCTTTTTCTTTTCTTTCTTCTGCAGATGCTTTTGACCAGCACTAAAGCACATGTGCCTGGCTAAAGACCTGGTGGTCAGCTTAGGGCATCATTAGGCTTAGGCAAGGAAAGGTAGGCAACTAAACGGTTCAGCTGCAGGAACGATTGCAGCTGCTCTTCCCAGATCATGGCTGAAGGAGTTTAAAATAATGGAAAATTACTACTTTTGAGAGCTAGAATAAGCTTCTCTATAGCAGTAACAGACACTAAATTGTAAATTTGTTCATTAACTCATCTTGCTACAGAAGAAATGGGGTTTCAGAGGGAATTCAGAAACGATTTCTTCCACATGAAAAATTTGTGCACTTAATTTGTTGCAGTAAACCACCATTCTGAATGCTGAGGAGCTCTGTGTTAGCCAGATGATGAAAAAGCATCTGCCTTAAGTGCTTTTTTCTCCATTTAACTAGTAAAATATTTCCATTTCAGCGATGACATGAAAAGCACAGTGGAGAAAATCACAGAAGAAGACAAATGCCCAGTTTTCTAACCAGGGCTTTAGAGAGAAATAGCTGATACTGCCAGATTCAGCACAAGAGAAAATGGAGAATCCTTTTACAAAACTTGTTACAATGAACAAATACAGTAAAAGCATTTTGGAGGAGCATATAGCACACAAGTGGGATTTCAAAACAACATAAGGGACTTACAGTTACAGAGATACATCTCTTTCATTACCCAAACTGTTAGACTTGTCTTGGATGTAAAAACAAACATTGACAATGGAAGGATTTAGAGTCTGAAATCTGAGTCTGGTTTCCATAGATTTCCAGATATTCAGAATAAGAAGGTAATTGGAAACTACAGCCTCATAATTGTGCCTAACATTGTCTGTGAACTTTGATAGTGTCTTCGTCACTGAAACTCCCTCCAATAACACACATGCAAGATGCAGCTACCGTCAAAGAGGAGACAGCAAGGCGAGTTTGGGCTCACTTGGTACAATTCTGGTGCAGCACAAGAGGTATTAAGGACCCTGGCTTTTTTTCTTTAAACCGTGTCTGAGATGCTGGGCTTTGACCCTGTTTATTTCATGTAGAATATGCCTTTTTAAAATGAATTCTGACTAAAATATTATTAAAGACTTTTCCCAACTGGTCTTTCCTTTTCCCCTCCCTCCAAATACTCAGTTCTCATATAACACCCGACACCTTCCTGCATATAAAAATACCTTATTGAATTTGAAGTGAAATCTTAAAAGTTTTAATTGCTCAGAGCCTTGGGAGGCCCCAGCCCCATCTGCAGCAGGAATGCATTCAAGGATCCAGCTGCTGGATTAATCCCACGGCTAAATGGAAGGATCCAAGGTTCAAATTGAAGAGGCTTGGAATAACCACGTCACTGAGCCCAGAAGTCCTTATGATCAGTGGTGTCTGGCAGTGGGCTCTCCCCATGGATTGGTTACTGCAGTCCTCTTCCCTCCATTAAGGTCCGTGTTCAGTGCGTAATTGCCCCTGCTGTTGCACTGTGTGGAACAGACCTGTAGACCAAAATTATCGGGACTAACCTAATTATTGTGCCAAGGCTTTAAGAGCTGAGAAAATGGATGACTGCAGAGCATATTTCTTTTTCCTGAAATATTTTGGCAGAGTTCTGAGCACAGAAAAGGCACCATTCCCAACAATGATCAGAAGGGGCAACTGCTATCCTCTATTTATCCTTCATAGTTAACACAATATTTTGGGCTTAATCACAGAGTGGCAAGCTCTCTTGGCTTTGCAGATGTTGTTTAGCTCTTCTCCCTAGTGCACATAACACATGGAATTGGAGAACCAGCACTTACAAATGTTCACATATTAAAGATGTAATATAGAGAAGAAATGAACATTAATATGAGGGAACCCTGACTGAATCCTCTGCTCCTTTAGGGGAGTTTCCAAAGCCTTTATCTGCATTTCAATATATTATCTTGCTGTGAGACAGTGTCTTAGCGAGGGGCTTTGTACTGTTCTCTGGAGGAATGAACTTTGTCCCCATAGGAAACTATCCATAGATATCAAAGCCAGCATGCAGATCTGTAGCTTCATTATCTGCTTTAGCAGCTACAAGTATCACAAGGAGAAACCACGGAGGGATATGTGTGTATGTATATAAATGGCCAAAAAAGCAGAAAGCCACATTTGTCAGAACTTTTTGCTGTAATGGGCAAAATGTTGTTCAAAATTGGTTACCGAGCATACCCATCTGATCACTACTTATAATTTCAAAACACTGTCCTGGTTATACCCTGCACACTCTGCTTAGCAGCCATCTCGAAGCAGTCAGGATTTTCTTAGTAAGGAGAAATCAGAACATGCCAATTCATTTACCTGTGTGCTACAAGCTTTGCCATGATCTAATTGCATCTAGCCATCAGAGTTGCTTGAGTTACAGAAAGCACGAGATAGTGTCAGGGAAGAAAATGTGTCTTGGAAAAAGTTACAGAAGTGATCTTGTTGGAAATAGCTGAGCAGCATGGATAATGGGAGTCCTCCTGAAATGTCAGCGGTTTGAGCAGGGACTCTCAGACCAATGCTGGGACAGTTCAGCCACCCTTTGCCATTTAAATATTACCACAACAATTCTGCAAGTCTCTAAATTAAAAAAATAATGAGCAGCACATAGAAGTTAATCATTGGCTTGTACTGGGAAAGCAGCTAGCCAAAATATAAAGGACCTTTAGAGTGTCACAGAGATATTTTTGACATAGTAATGACTAGTGGGAAGGGTTTATGTTTGCCTCTGTTCTGCTGCCAGCCTAATCAGATCAGCGCTGCTAATAAAGCATATTTCCCTCTAGCTGGGTTCAAGGTTGCAAAAGTGTGTGCAGCTCAAGTTGGGGCAGAGAGAAGCAAACAGTTGCCCCCATACCGCTCTTCACAGGTTTCAGGAGAGGGATGACACTGATTTTTAGGAAATTTAGGTTCAAATCCTGACCAAGATCCACAGAGGCACAGATGAATGGGATGAGCCACTGCTGAGCCCTCTTTCACCCTCCTTTGTTAAGCTTTGCCTATGCAGAGGGCAGCTGCTGTAGGGCCCTGCCCAGCCGTGTTCGTGCAGAGGAGCTCTAACCTCAGCACGGCCCCGGACGAGAGGGGTGTCTGTGTGACTGATCCCACCGTCCTTTCTGTCTGTGGCCTGGACCAGTCCTGCCTGGGCACCCTCCAGGCATGCATACTGGCTTAAACTGCCTGTGCACGACATTCCCAGCAAAGCTGATGTTTTTGTTTTATTTCATTTCCCTAAATCACTACTAAGACTGGTTTTATCAAGTACCTTTTGCTAGTCTAATAAAATACTGTTATCATTTATGAAGGAAAGCCAGATGCACAGCCGATGAAGCTGTCCAGGAGAGTGCTGGTGACAACACTGCAGATACACTTAGATGCAATCAATTTATGATAACGACGCTGAGCAAAGGAGCAGATGTGCCAATCTCCCAGCACGCGTTTGGATACTGCGTCTCCTGACACCTTTAATCTCCTCCTTTCCACCACCTTTAGCTGTGAATTTAGCCTGTCACCAGGCTGCGGGTTATCCAGCACAGACAGTAGTCACACCTTCCTCACCATGCACTGACGGTGAATAGCAGGCGATGCTTCGCTGCATGCGAAGGCAGGCTCCTGCCGTGCTTCGCTCAGTGAACAGATTAATTTTTTCTTGTTGACGGCCCTGAGACAGTTTACTCTTGCTTCTGTGTTGGGATGGATGTCAGTTTGTATGACTACAAGGACTGGCTTACTGCAGAAAAGCAGGTATCATGCTGATTTTCTTTAAGTGTTCCTAAGTGGCCTCTCATACAAAATATAAATTACCTAGTCCGCTGCTTTCCTGACAAATACCTTTTCTAGCTTTTATATTGCACAGTTGTAAATACATCATTTGGTGTGGTACATGTAGAGTCTGATTATAGATCTTTCCACCAGCAGTATTTCATCTTACAAAAAGTGGAGTATTGACAAAATATGTAGTCTTTGAGGTCAGGTGTGGTGACCAGCTGGTCTGAACTGATCACTTAAAGGAGGAAGAGTCCCATAGAAATTCAGGTGCTTTAGAACCATCACACTACCTTGGCTCAGTTTTCAAGAATACCTGGCCACCCATAGTTTTTATTATGCCTGAATTTAGTAGTATGATGGACACCAAGGCTATGTGATATATTGTCTTATGGTCGTGGTAAAATTAAAAATGACACCATAAATATTGTGCCTGTGAGTTATGGCATTTAGACTCGCTGTGAGCCAGCTTTGAAAAAGCAACTCAACAAGTTACATCATGCCTTTGGGTTTTTACCTAGTGAGGGTTTCTAACCCCAAGAGCTGCCCCGTGCACCCTCCCTGGCAGGGCCACGCTCAGCACGGCTCCTCAGCAGCTGGGCAGTAGCTGTCCGGGCTTCACATCTTGTTCCCCCAAACACCTGGAAATGGATTTGCTCTCAGGAAAACTTAAACACAGCACCTCCAAATTGCACTGGGGCTCCTTTGATGGGACCAAAGTGCCAGCAGAACATTCTGGCTCCATCTCCCTGAAGATTTTGCTACAGCTCTGTCACCCAGGATTTCCCAGGTACAAGGCTGTGATGTGGTCCCTTTGCACACTTCCCCTTTCCACACTTGCTAGCCTGAAAGAGCCCTCTAATATATATTGATTGACCAAAAAACCACCAGGCTCCAACATATTGGTAAAAACAGCAGATGATGCCTGGGAACAGGGAATCACCGATGCCATTAAGGGGATTTCATGTGCTTCATCGTCATTTCTGAAGATGAAGCTGAGTTGTCTATTTAGATGGGTAACATGATGGGGTCACACATAGTGTATAATCCTACTGTAGCTGCCCCAACTATGTCACATTCATTAAGTCAAAGGTTATTTTGCCTTTTGTGATATCTTACACTAGTCCTAAGGATAGGACGAGGGAAAAAAAAATGCCCGTTTTGCACATCACTCGCTATTAAGCTATGTCTGGTTACATCACATCAGTTGACACAATGTAAACCAATGTAAGCAGATAAAATGTGACACAAATGTCACGTTGCATCAGATTTTAAAGAAGTTGGCAGCTTTTACACCATGGATGGAAAATACCGAGTTCAACCATCACACCTGTAGGCCTTCAGGATAAAGCAATGCTAGCCACAAACCGCAATCTATGTTTGCATATTCTAATAGCATATTTCTAGCTTATGAAGCAACCATTTTTACTCTCTGTTATGCACCTATTCCTTCTCAAAACACATACAAACACAATGAGGGCTAACCTTGACAAAGCATGCATCAGCAGGGAATTCATCTACTGAAAAATGGACAAAACATAAAGCCTGTCTCAAAAAACCACCAAAATCAATAGCAAACTTTCTATTGATTCAAACAGGAAATAGATCAAGGTCTCTGTGCCTCAGTAAATATTTTTACTGTACAACTAATCCCCCATTAGAAGGAAATGCATAGTTTTTTGTAGGCTGGGGTGGGGAAAGCAGAGCAAATTTTATGTAACAGAGCACAGTTTACAAAGGCGAGGCAGCACTTAGGTGATGTATCAAGTGCTGATACCGTGTTTGGTCTTTTGCTGTTTCCTTCATTTTCCACTCACACAGAAATCTTGCACTGAGGAAAGAGCAAGCCTGTTGTTTCCACCAGCAGCAGGACCATGACTCATGTACATGTCCCTCCTAGCTACAGCTGGCAGAGAAAACGTGGTACCTGGGCATCACAGAGCCCACTGGGCACTGGCCACCTCCTCACCCAGCTTCTGGAGCAGAAAACAGCCCTGGGACCTTTGGAACTCCCCTACCCATGGTTTCTAAACTAGTCACTTCAGAGCCGCATCATGTAGGAGCTACAGAGGGGCCTGACAGTCCTCTGCAGAAATTCCCCTTAGCCAAGGCTGCAGCTTATATCAATCACTTTCAGCAGCCTGAGGGTATTTATCATGCAGTGGGTAGGATTTGGTAGGATCCAGCCTTTACAGTAGATTATTGTCATGTGGCTGGGAACTCTTGTGCCACACTGATCACGCCCTGGTAACACAGTTGGTCGATAACTTGTCATAAACAGAAGCCAAGTCAAAATGACAGGATTGCAGGCTGACAAAGGAAAGAAAACAGAAAAGAGCCAGCATCAGTACTGCCTGCATTCCTCACGTATCATCTGCTCATCAGCACACTGCCTGCACACTGCAGCAGGGAGCTGCAGCAGCGCAGGGACGGCATGAGCTGGCTGAGGCATTCTGCCCCCCAGAATACATCACCTGCATGATTTTCTTACATGCTGACCTTCTTCTGTTCACAATATTATGTATACACCAGAAAAATTTCCCTTCCTTGGTTTGCATGTCTTAGCGTGAAAGAAAAAGGACCGGCATCCCTGCAGGGGTAGGAATGCTGAGCAGTGAGCTGAAAGTGCTTGTCAGAGGTGGCAGGGATTAGAAGGACATTGCCAAGTGGTTCTCTATACCATGTGGTTCTCTATAAACTTTCAGTAACCTCCTCCTTGGCTTTGTGTCCATCACATAATAATGCTTCAGGAGAGGAGTTCTGTTTAACACTCCTTTGCATATCAGATCTTGCTCTGCCATGCCACTCATTTTGCTATGAACCTTCCCTTGGCGAGAGCAAAGGCTCATCTCTTGATGGCTTTTTTATCCTAAAGGTTCTAACAGCTCCACTCCCCAGCCCAGTTCTGGGGGAAAGGAGCACTCACAGGGACACGCAGAGGCACAGTTTTACAATTGTTGAAGTAATGTTCAACTAAGATTTTTGGTATATTAGAAAAGGTATCTGTGCTCTTTTCCAGGCTCCCCACAGTAGCTGCTGTCAAGGGCCGGCTGCACAGAAGAGAGACCACATCGCTGAGGCCATTACTGCCCAGTGAGAATTTGTCTTTGGCATGGAAACGCCAATAAAGGGCAGTCAAACAAATCAGACATTTTCTCTGAAGTGAAAACATTTCCAGCTTATCCTCTTGATCCCTCAGATTGTTATTCATCATGTGTGCAAGAGCAGTGCCTGTGGATGGGCCCAAGCAAAGGTATTAATTCGACAATGAATCCAGCACTTTACCAGTAGACTAAGGCTCAAACTGCAAAATTATTAATCTCAGAACCTGTTTATAAGTAAAGAACAGGTATCTTGAAGTTGGTAAACTTTTAGAAACACCATGGTGACAGGTTCTGTCTGAAAGGTTTGATATGAATTTTAGCCACTGTATAAATATTGACGGGTTTAATGCTTAGCACTGCAGACTTAATCTCCTTAGCAGGTGTATTTCCAGATCTAGAGCTGCGCTGAGTGTAAGGTCCCCGCACCCCGACATGGTGACAATGCGGAGCGGCGCTTAAGGTGTTATTTAGAGGCATTAGTCCTTGACAGGAAAAAGTTAATTGACAGGTGTTCACAAATGTTGTGTACTTGAGCATGTCGGGGGAATTACCCAATTAATATAGTCTCAACCAAGCAGATTCGGGATCATTAAGAACCTCTGACACATTAAAGAAGGCATTGGGAAGGCACACAGTGAATGAGGATTCGTGTGATCACTTTGCCCTTGTCGTGATGGGGGAAATGAGCTACCCTGCCACTGCCACTACACATCCATATCCCCTACAGACCCCCTGGAGACCTCTGCGATCAGGGTGAAAAGGAAGCAAAGAAGAGCAGAATATCAACGTGAGTGCTTATCTTTAGGCCCTGATCTTCTGACCAGCTCTTCTGAGAAGGGCTGTGCCCAGAGAGGCTCAGAGCCCATCTCCACCAGCCAGACACGGAATTTCTAACTCCTTTTCTTCAATGTCAAAGCTAACTGCACAAAGGACATACAATGTAGAGAAAGACCCGATTTTACTGACACTATGAAGGATTAAGGAATCAAGACAGCAAAAGAATATAAAAAAACCCAGTACATCAGTTTGCTTTGTTTTCTGGCTTCTGGATGGCTCCTGTTTATTCCACCCATACATCTCAGTTCACCTTTAGATAACTTCACTGATGAAAGTTTATTCTCACTTTTAAAATAAAGAATTTTTTAACCTAATTGCTGAAGTTAATGAGCTACCCTGCAAATTTTCTATTTTGAATCAGACTTCCAGTCTGTCCTGCCAAACCAAATTCTTTGACCTAATTTCTAACAATAAATTCCCTCCTGAAAGCTGAAGACAGCCACACCAATCCATACTGTCCAGCCTGCTGAAACTGGGTTTTTATAATGAAAATATGCAGAGCCTTCAGTGACGGTGACACAAATTACGCTACTGTATCTTTTTTTTTTTTTTGCCGAGGCTATTCTGAAATTCTGAGGTCAGTGCTTCTATGGCTTGGTGACAAGGGAATTAACTGCACAAAGATCAGGTGATATTAAAATGAAAAAAAAAAAGCTCACTGGGGAAAAATAGAAGCATTCAATAATGTATGAAGCATCGAGATGCCATTGTTTAAAGTAAAAGAGCTGCAATGCTATTTTTTCATTTTTACACTGACAAATGGAAGCAAGAAAAAAAAAAGGACTTTGTGATGCCTATTAGCAAACATTCTTTGAAAAAAAATACAATCAGATCTCTATGATTAGCTTTTAAAGATGTATTACATAGGATGAGATAACTGGCTATCATATTTTTAACTGCCAGTTACCTGCAACCACGCAGATCATTTCCCCTTGCCTCTGCTTTCTGTCTAGGCTGCAAACCCACGTGTCATGGACTGTATCTCACGGTGACCTCTTGCCCGCACCATAAATCAATGGTAGTTTTGCTGCTGAGCCGCTGTGCTTAGATCAAGCCCTATGTGTATTAATAAATACAAAATCACATAGCAGCTTGGTGCTGTAATCCTGATGGGGCTCTGAGGAGGCTGTCGTCACAAGTGTTGCAGCCTGGTAGCAATTACATCCCGGCACCCACCATTTGCACTTCTGCTCAGCACTGGCTAGTGTAAGACTCTGGTTTGCTTCAACTAATGTAGACTGGGCCTCTTTAATCTCTCCTGGTGATATTTTTACAAGCTGTTTTTTCAGGGGAAGTCATGATACAGGGAGAATACATGATCGGTCTTTCCACAAGGGCTTGATCTTGCAAACTCCTCGCTCAGCAAGACCCTGGGGTACCCAGTGCAGAGTGAGGTCTGGCTGCACTAAACCAGGGATAAAAGGAGCATCTCAGGGAAGACCTGTTTGCTGCCACGTCCCTAAATCTCTCTGAGCAGAGGGGGAGGCTGCAGCAGCACAAGCCCAGGCTGTCAAAGGGCAGAAATCACCACTCTCCCAGCACAACGCTTGCTTCAGACGCAATAACAAATATGATGCCCAAGTCTTAATACATGCTGCAGAAACCAGGTTTCCTGGCTGAGCCATTTACCCATTTCTGAAGATGCAAAGACACAAAACAAATATTATCAGTATGAACATCTCATGAAAGATGGATGAAACCCTCTGTAGGTGTGTTCCCATCCATGCAGGGTGACACGTGGCAGGATGAGGCTCAGGCTGTGCTGCAGCTACGCCAAGTTCACCCACTGCCAAGAAGCCCAGCACAATCACCCAAAAATACCACCCAGAACAGTTTACGATTTGCTTGTGCTCTGCTTTGGCTCTCAGAAGTACTTTGTTTCTGCTGAAAGTATACAAATATATTTAGTAAAACTGACATATCTTATGACTAAAAACTTTGTAACTCTATTTTTGCTATTTGCTTCAGAGAGAGGGCGTGTCTCTGAATCAGTGCAAAGAAGGGACTTTTTATCTATTTGATTCAGAAAATTGTATTTATACATTTCAAAGAGAAATATTTAGCAATATTTAAATGGGCTAAAAATATCACTGGAAGTTCTTGTCTAGGTTTATAATTTTAAACAAAAATAGCTAAAAAGACTCCCTTAATAAAACCAACAAAATAAGAAAATAAGACAGCTTTGAAGGAAAACTAGACAGAACTGTGGTTCTATACAGCAGCAAAGATACCATCACAAGTTGAAAGAAAGAAAATACCCAGCTTATTTGCAGTCTTTTTTTTGTTTTGTTTTGTTTTTTAATGGAGAAAGAACCTGTCTCCAGCTGTAGACTAGAGACCTATTTCCAGTCCATCAAAGAGAGAAACTCGGCACAGACCTGGTCAGCCATGCAGTGCATTTCCATTATAATTTTTTTTCTGAAAGCAACAAGATTCTGTGAAGCTGCATTTGTTCTGTTTTTTCTTGGGTGAGTGATTTTGCATCAATAACAACATTCTCAGTAAAATTTATGCACATACTGATTTCTCAGAGTGTTCTATGTGCTCCCTTCAAAGACAAGAGGTCAACAGTGAAATAGTGGTGCCCATGTGATGGCCACCTGTTCTGGTCAGTAGCAGGTAGAGCTCAGATGAGAGAGAAAAGACATATTAGAGGAACCTGCACAGCTGTATGAGCCAGTAGACAATCTTAAGGATCTTGCCTAACTTGGATCGAGACAGCTGCCATTATTGCTTTAAATGGCAAGATTTGGTTAGGATGCTTCCATATGCTGTCCATGATCTTGTCTGAATTTAGCTGCTAGCAGCATCAGTGCTTGATGGAAGATAGCAGCGGTCCTGAGGACTTACATTTCCTCCAGCCAGAGTTACTCATCCAGTACAGCTGGAGAAGTGCTCTCCTGGCATATGGGACTGGCATGATGCTACAGCTGAAGTACTGCAGGTGCAGCAGAAGGTCCTGTCAAATCAATATTTTACTTTCATCCAGAGTCTAAGGACATATTCTGACCACTGCTATCTCCATGGCTTCTCCTTATTCTTTTGGGAACAGCAGCACTAGTTTACCACCCTGCGTCATCTCCACTTGGGAAACAGCAAGGTGTTGCTGCAGAAAGCGGCCCATTAGCTACACCTCCACAGCCGGGCACAGCTCTGTCGATCCACTGAATTTTCTGTGCACTGGGAAGCCTCAGGAAACTTAAATAACATGAGGGCACCAAACACCGAACCTACTCCCTTTATTTTTTGAGTTAAACTACTTTGCTTTTAGTCTCATCACCCAGTGGGTTACAGGAGAGGGAAGCAGTGTTGGCAAGGTTTGCCTTGCAGCAGGGTGACAGCATGCGAAAGGCTCAGGGAAGCGCTCCAATGCGTGGGCACGCTCCTCAGCAACATCCATTTTCTTCTTCTCACATCTTAGGGGCCTGGAGCCCTCCTGGGTCTGGACAAGTAGTGAGACTGCATAAGAATAATTTGTTTGTACACGGACTTGCAAGGAGCGAGAGCACCGGCAGGGTAAACTGCAAGAGAGATCCAGGAGAGAAGAGTATTTCGTGCATTGAGATGTTTTGGGCTGTGGTTTTGCTTCTCTGCCCTTGCAGGATTGAAGATACTGTAACTGTTTGTATCAGCAGAGAAGAAACCATGGCAACAGAAACTTAGTTCGTACTTTAATTTATTGCCATCGAGATATTTGCCAAGTGCCAACTCCCTGGGAAAAATGCATTTTTCATCAGTACACAGAGAAATTAGCATCAGAAGAATTAATGCACTTAATAACTGTCAAGGAACACCGAGAAATGTGCCTGAGACATGAAGACAACTGTGTTTATGAGTCCCTTCCACCTATAGCAAATATCAGCTAACAGGATAAATGCCACTGCAAGTTTGCATCATGATTTGGTGTCATTTTAAATTTAAGTGAAGCAAGGATTTTCTTTATTTAGCTAATGCTGGAAGTGACATAATGAATAAAGGGCACAAGCTCCTGTGTTGCAGATCTTTCAGCCTTAAACCTAGGAGGTGAGGACATTTCCCAAATGGGTCAAGTCACAAGCAAAGGTAGCTATTTTGTACCCAGAGAAGAAGGGTTGTGTAACACAGATGGAACTGGTCGGACCCTTTATGCAAACATCCTTGGGACTCACCCCATCTCCTCCTCCTCCTCAATTTTCCTCCTTCTTCTAAGCAAGGAGCCACTGAAGCCCACTAGCATTGCTGTGCCAGCACCTCCCAGCCAGGAGAGCTCTCATGAAGCACAGGAGGCTGCTATTTCACAGGTGGCAAAGCAGCAACACAGAAAATTTATGCATGGCTATAAGAGATCCAGGGGTTATTCTGCTGGGCTGAGTGCTCCCGAGCCCACTCTGATGCTCCATTCCCTGGCTTAACTCCAGGGTTATCCTCCTGCTCCCCCACAATCCCAAGAGCACAACTTCTCTGTATTGCTTTGGTATTTCCCCTCCTGCCATATCACAGCCTGCTAATTTGAAGTGACAGAAAACAAGCAGCCAGCTGCCCAGAGCATCACCAGGTTTTACATCCTTATCTCGAGAGAGGGACAAAAAGAAGTAACTTTTCTCCCCACCACTAATGTTGAATCACAGCTAATGCACTAAATATACAACACATGGACTTCAAATACAATTAAGAGAAATACAGGCAGCATCCTATGTCTATGAATATTTTTGAAGGAATGCCTAATTCTGCTTTTTTTTTTTTTAATATACAGCATCACCGACAGATAAAAACACCTACTATCAGACTCATATTGCAGAACTGAGTCCTGGGTTTGCTTTCAGGACCTACAGAGACTTTAGGAAATTTGGTTTGTGATGGGCCTGTTCTTCCATCTGAAGCAACAGCTTGTTCATACATGTCTAAAGGACGGTGTTTTCAGACGTATTCTGACCTGGAGCCAGGCTTCCTCCTCCAAATTATTAGACACCATTTGCTCACAGTGAAGGCTGTATTGCCGAAATTCATACTGTGTGTTAGTCTGCAAGCTGGTAACAAACTGACCACTTTATTCAGCCTCATGGTTTTAGCAGGGAACATTATTTAGTACCACATACAAAATGGCATCTTTACCATGAGAAAAATAGCAACTGATTCATTGTTCAGCTGACAGGGGAAATTACCTCCATCACTGGGTGATTCATCTTGATTCATCCCACGGCTGGAATCATGAAGGAATAATTTAAAGTCAGTTCAACATATCAGTAAGCTTTAAACAAACTACAGCCACTGGGCATCGCTATGGGCAGCTTGGGAAGGCCTGTGCTTTGTACAGATTGCTGATGGACAGAAGCAAAATGTGAGGCTAGCTCAGCTGCAGAGCAGCAGTACTGCAGAAGCAGAAGTATAGTTATAGAAATGGATGATGTTCCCTCACCCAAGGTTCACTAAGGAAAGCCAGCTCTCAAGGGAGAAGGTAGAAAAAGAAGCAAGCTGGAGAAAAGGAATCAAAATTTTATTGTAGGCAAAGCAAGATCTGTGCAGGGAAAGAGTGACAAAAATTGAGCTGCTACATGTGCTGATGAGACAAATAGGACAGGACATGGTAGATATCCTAAAATAGTGCAAGGCCTGGTGCATGCCTTCTTGCACATTAGCCAAGCAGAGGACAGGTAACAAAAGGAAAATCATGCAAGCCAGAAGCAAATACAAGGGAAAGGAAGTTAGAAAAGCAGCCATAAAAAGCAGATAATCCAGGACCCAGTAACACTGAAAAATATAAGATAGGGATAACCAAAATGACAGCCAGGAAAATAACTCAATGATCAGAAAGATTCAGGTCCTCTGATGGGATGGGGTAGCAGGGGTGACCTTACAGACAAAGAGCAGAGTATTTATCTGCCACAGAGCACCATTTGTTTCAGGATCCTGCTATGGTCTGGACAAAGGGCTGCACGAGACAATAAGGCAGTGTATATTGTTCCCATGGCACAGCTTTAGCGTGACCAGAAACATGGGGCTTTATAACACTATTCTAGGACAAGCTAGAAACCGTGCTGTGGTGCCAAGGGGAACACACAGAGGGCAGCCCTATGGAATGGACCAGATTATTGATTCTCTAAGTGAATGCTCTGAAACACTGTAATTGCTGTCTGGGATGCATTATTGCAATATGAGGGTTTTAATGGAGAGTTAAGAGCAATGCTGACCTTTAAATACCCTACGCATTCTAAGGCCGCACTAGATGATTTTACACCAATTATTTATTAGCATTATAAGCAAAAGAGTTATTATCATTCATGAATTCTGTAACAGTCAATTTGTTTCTCTGCCCAGAGCCTTGAAGTGCCTAGTTCACAATTTCTTAGAGATGTAACCATAGGAACTAAGTGGTTGCCAGCACAAACCTTCATAATTAATGATGATAAGCTTTCACCCTATTGAGTGATACTGAAATGTATACAGAGTCGATGAAATACACCTCAAGGGCCATGGGACCCTGAAGGCAGCAGTACATCGACTTACTGTATGTAACACTTACATACTGCCTGAGTGAGTATATTGGCTCAGCCATGCATTCTTGAAACTCTCCCACAAAGAAGCGTGCTATGAAATGGAAGACCAAGAAGGCAGATTTTCTGCCCTAGAAAACAGAGATCCCTCTGAGCTGTAACAGAGAGCAAAAACAGTGCCCCTGCTCCCTGAGCATCACGGAGGAAAGGGAATTAGCAGTGGAGAGGGGCCACAACCCTGCCAGGGGCAGTGGGAGCAGCAGGGCAGCACCAGGTCCCTTGCCCTGGATTGCTAGGGTAGCTGCAGCACTGAAGGGTCATGCTCTGCCATGCAGTTTGGAGCAGCCCCCAGAGCTGGACCCAACTCCCTTCCCATAGTAGAGTACTCACCTCACAGGAGGTATTTAGCTGTAGATACCTCCTGCAGGACCAAGCACAAGGCAGTCAAATAGCTTCTGTGGGTATCCTTCCCATCCCCCTCACTCTGTTCCCCTCCAAAGAGTTTTTTTTCCTAAGCATCTGGTGCTGAGGATAGACAGCTCCACTGCAGATGATCTTCCTCAAGTGGGTGTGTGGTTTCCAAGCAATAACTTGACTTTTTCTAGGAACATATACAGGGACAAAAACACTCCATCCCTGGAGGTGATAATTTTATATACTTATATACCATGCCATGAAAGAATGCTTTTGCTCTTGCTTGCCTGTAACCAGCAAGGCACAAGACCTTCTTATGGGGAAAATTTTTCAGTAACTCCGCAAATTAGGCTCTCAAACTGCTTTCTTGCAAAGGCCAGTGTAGTCACCAGGAGCAAGGCAGGGGGAAGTCAAAGGGCTCTTGCAGATTGAGCCTGGCACTGTGGGTCCAGAAAGCTCAGCTGTGGATCACCAGATGGCCTGATCAGCCCTGACGACTGCCTGTTTTAACGTGCATTTAAAAATGCAGCCCAACCAAGGTGCACTGTCCACTTGCAAACTGCTTTACAGTTACAGGTAGCAGATCACAATACTCTTTGGGAAAAAGGGGGAGAAACCAACAGGGTTGAGACGCCTGCAGAATTCCCAGTACACTTTGCTTGTGAAGAACTGCAGCAGCTCCTACCAAGCACAGCCCAGCACAGTTCAGTGCGAACTGCACAGAGCAGCCAAGATGACAAGTGACAGCAGGAGCTGAGAAGCAGTGTGTGCGCACAGACCCGGGGTCCAGCTCTGCTCCCCGGCCGGCTGGGCTGGGAGTGCTGGAGTCTCGAGCTGCAGGCAAGAGGCACAGGAACTTATGGCAGCTGGGATGAAAGGCTCAGCACATCTCAAAGACATCTTCATTTACTGCTTCAAGAGAAACCTCTACAAGGATTAAATGTTCCTTAAAAATCAGAAACAAGATCGAGATGACTCTTCCCACCGCATGTTAGTGTGGAAATCGGAGGCATCCTTGCAAATGGTTTGGGGTTTCACAAGGTGGTTCTGTCACAGGAAGATGTAAGAGACTTTCCCATTTTTGAGATTCTTCCTAGAGGGATTCTGTAGAAGATCATCAGTGTGCTCCAGTTTCAGAGATGGAAACTGTTACTTGCCTACAAGGAAGCGGAGAACACGAGGATGGTCACATGGGGCCTGACCAAAAGTGACCAGAGCCTTTATGCTGCTGGGGAAACTGCTTAGGGAGAGAGTGCAGGGCAGTGCAGGCAGCAGGTGAGGGGCTGAGGTGTATCTCCTACTGTGCAGCATAGAGGGAGCAAAGGGGCTTCCCGAGCCGATGGGATCAGCCTTGCAAAGGAACATAAATGAGGACTTGCCATTTAAATGTTTTCTGAAGGAAAATATCTGAAGATGGACACAGAAATAGCTTCCTTTCATCTTTGGGGAGTGCTACTACAGAGAAATTAAGTGCTTCAGGAGATAGATAGTATAGTCTGGGTACACTTCTGCTCATAGATATATACATACTCATCAATTTCTATCTAAGCTGTCTATATAGAGCACCTTGCATTAAAAAGCCCCCATTTTGCTTCTGTAGTGCAGTAATGCTAACAATACAGAAGCACATCTGAGTATTTGACTTCATTAAGTAAGCCACACTGATCCTTTAAGCAGGTTGTTGGTTATCTTGATCATCAGAAACACTCAGAATCCTCTATGTTTAAATGTATCTGTCTTCAATTTGGTATAGATACACAGTCACTGGCAGATAACATTGTCACACAAGTTAATAAGCTCCTGCTGCTAGATAAACACTTAGAGGAAGATTCACATTTGAATTTTTATCCTGTTGGCTTTAATGAGATACCATCAGCTTAAGTTTGGCCCCATATTTAGATGTCATTAAGAGAAGCTCTATACAACCATAACAACAATAAATGTTCCCAATAATTTTTAGAATAATTTCTACTGGAAATAGGCTTTTCTTGCAGACACACATTTCTTTGCAGACTTCATGGAGCATTGCATTGGCAGGTAAGGAACCACATGCACTGAGGATGGGACTGAGGGATTTTGTGGAGTGACCCAGGACTTGGCCACCTCGTGGGGGCCAGGTGCACCCCGAAGCAGAGATGCAGCCTGTGCACACATGGTAGCGATGTCCTCTGTCCAAAGCACTGGTGTTAGTGCATGACATGATCCTGGTGCACAGTGTACAAATCTGGTCACCTAGCCACACGGGCAGGAGAGGTTTGGGCCTGCTGAGAGCCTCCATTTATAGCGGTTCGAGCTCCTTCATGCTCTGGCACACAGGACACTGTCCATTTTTCCCCAACAGTGGCTGCTCCCTGCAGCAACAAAAGGCTCAAACCAGCCAGCGTTACTGTTCTTCCTCTCTTTTTCTGCTTTATATGCTGCTGAATTCCAGTGTGTCCATCCCTTTCTTGGTGACCTCTGAGGGTTTTAACATCTCCAAAACTCATTTTCTCCTTCATATTCCAGCAGCGATAACTTGGAGGAGTAATAATTTGGCCATATACATATATTTATATCCTATCATATTATACTCTAAACAACTGCCTCTGGGTACAAGAAACCACATTAAAATATATGCAAAGTAAGTTAATAAATGTCAGATAGTGGTCCCAAATACAAACTGTGCTTCTCAGCCCCCAGGCTAGAAATCTGAATAAACTGATATTCATTGCACTGTGCCCTGAAGGTTAAACTTAACCTTTGTTAGACAAACAAAGAACACTGATATTTTTTCTAAATAAGAAGGGTTGATGGCATAAATAACCAAAGCTTAGACCATCTGATATATCTTATGTTAAGGGTTTAAGCAGAGGAAGAGAAGTTATAATATTTCTAGGAGAGGAGAAGCAGACAGGCTGTACAGAATAAATCAATATATCTAGAGGTCAGAGGCATCCACTGAGAGACACCATCACCCTGTTTCCATACTTACTTTCTTTGCAGTTCCGGGTCCATACCTGTTGAAGGGTTGATCTCAAAGTCCCCTTGGAGGAACGGCTCCCCTCCAACACCCTGCTTTTGGCGTGTTTCCAGGTCCACTCAGAGCAAGACCCAAGTTTTACTCTTCCACGTATCAGAGAATTAGGGCTTGAGATCTGGATGTGAGTAATTTCACCAGAGATAAACCTTGTCAGAAGTACTTTAATCCGTAAGAAGCATTTCAAATGCCAGACCCATGTCCATGTTGCAAAGACCCCAGCTCAACTTCTGGACTTAGCCCGGAATTAACATTCACCTCTAAAGTCTGGTAGTTTTAGACAATCTCTGCCTAAGTACCCAATCTATTTTATGCACACCTCTCCAAAGTCAAGGCATGTTAGCAGGATCCCGTCTAAATAACAATTTAGACACAAGGTAAGAATGATATAAAGCTTCCAAAGACTATTTTTCTTATTAGCTCAATATGATGTTTACCTAGAAATTTATGTCCAGCCAGGGCCTCCTTAGATGCAGCATCTGTATCTCTCCTGAGAAGCAAAGATTGGCGTGCACCAAGGTCACATCACTTCTGTGAGCTGCACGCTCAGTGAGATGAGGGCTCCAAAACCTCAATACCTTTGACAAAAGCAAAAACATCACAACCATAAACTCAGTTCCACCTAGCAAGCATAAATTTACATAAAAATATGGTCACGTGCAGCTGGTACTCACATTCATATAGCTTGCATAGAAGGCATGATATCTGAGCTCCTCTCTGTGCTTCTCCACACACAAGAGAACTGTTAAAGTAACATACAGAAAAAAGAAGAGAAGCTCTAAGGGCCTGATGGAGCTCTAGCTGATGGAGGAAAGGTTTACAGTCTAATACTCACAAAGAGACTTATAGAAAAATTCTGGAGTGACCTATAGAGAAAGCAGTGCCACACTTCCCCATGAATGTAAAAATTGAAGAGACAGTTGGGGAGAATCCTAGCCCCTGTGTGGTTTTCTCCCCTGGAAACAGAAGAACTAAGTATACTGAAAGACCGTTTGCTTCCTCACAGGTTGGTCAGCAGGGTTTCCACTTTTCCTTGGGCTCTTTTTAGTCTTTGCAATACGAAATCAAGGCACATGCTCCTCTTGCTTTTTTTGGCTGAGTATCTGCATTGCTTCATATTTCTCTGGGCTGTGCTGCCTTTTCCTGCCTGTGCTTTTGTTCTGCTCTCTAACCTGTCCTGCATGCCTTTATCTGTGGATTCTTTTTTATCATCTGAAAACTTCTAACCCGTGTACATATCCATCTTTCCAGCTCAACAATAAATAATGTGAATATGAGCAGTACATGCTCCAGCTGTAAAGTGCTGTGTGTGGTAGGGGCTGCCTCCCACACTTGATTGCTTTAATTTACCCATTTTATTTCTCTTCACATAACTAAGTGAATTCTTTCTCTACCTAGGTCATGCTTGCTAACCTTGGAGATCTTTTTATTTGTGTTTCTTTACAGGATGCTTCAAGTTCTTCTGAATTAGTTCCAAATTTTCTCAAGGTCTACCAAAAGACATTCTTTTACTCTGTATTTGGCAAAGTGAGATAGGCTGCTTTATTCTGCGTGCCTGAATGCTCTGAAAGTGAGATAAAAGAACCTCCTGGAAAACAGAAATGAGTGGTCCAGCCTGGCACAGCCCTGATGGAAGAGGGCTGTGCCCTCCTAATCTGTACCCCATCCTAATCTGAAGGAAGGTGTTAGGGACATTATCCTAGGAGCAAGAGAACAGTGTAGATTTGGAGACTATATGGGCTTAGTTTTAATAGAGAAACAGAATAAAATATATACTGCGGTGCTGCTCACCATAGGGGACCCAGTGGCCAGAGGCTGCCCAACCCTACGAGAGCAAGGATTGCAGAGCCAGGAGAGTCATTAGGACATCTACTTTCCTTGCTGCTTTACTAAGATGAGTTACACATCACTAACTAATCCAGAATGACTCTCATGGACCACTGTTGTTCGGCAGAGGCCAATCAACAGGATTTTTTAATGTTTTTCCATGTTGTTTCAAGAAAAATGAATTCAGGTGCAGAGACAATGCCTTGTAAACTGCCTGCAATAAGACACCTTGTATTAGGAAAGTACAGAAGTATGATTGTTGATCATCTAATTAAATTTCAGGCTAAGTTTGCTGTAATTTCAGTTACTGATGTGTTCTGAGTGAATCACAAACATTTTGAAATAAGAGGCTAGTATGACAACTGTGCACAATGATACAGAAAATAAAGGCCTTTTCCATGCCAATTGGAAATAAATCCACAGTTATTTAAATAAATACATGAATTATTTATAGAACTTCTGTAGCACCAAGATGCTGATGCAGACACTATCATAACAGAGAATATAAAAGCAGAAACTAAATATGTGACTTAACTGCCAATAATCCTGTAACATGTCTAAAGAAATAGTGCCTTGTTTACTACGGCAAACTATTGCCCCAGCAGACAGTGGCCATGAGTTTTTCTATATTATGTTCACGCAATCAGCTAGACTACATTAATATCCTCATACTATATATTTTAGTCCTAAAGTTGAAACTTTGTTAATGTTATTATACAGAGAAAATAGCTGTTGAATACATCCAGCCAGATGTGCTCATTTCCGTCATAAGCTTTACAAGAGTTTTAATGCCTCCCACTGAAAAGTCAGCATTTTGCAAGATTAAAAAAAAAAAAAAAGTTGAAAACAATTAAAAAATACAACTTCAATAAACTTCTTCCATGGGAACAGTCTTCTACAGTGAGGGCAATTATGCCTTTTAAAGCAAAGCTTCCACTGTTCTGTTGCGAGTTGCACTTAAATGGGGACCGAACTCATCATCTCGTCATTTAAACATCTGTAAATAGTCTAAAAGCAGGACACTAGATCTGGATAATAAATCTCTGCAAAAGTGTTCACTGATATTTTGTGCAAATTAGAGCTAACTCCATGACAGCATCATAACTCTCTGCTCCTCACAAATGGTCTGGAACGGTAGATATTTCTGCTAAACGGTGGCATTTTGGCTGCCTTGAGTGAAAGCTGAGGGAAAATGGCTGATGCAAGGTGTAACTAAAAACTGGTTCAAATCAGTAACTGGGCCTTGGTAGATTCAAAACAGAATCTGTGGAAAAGTGTGTGAACCACACTACCTTGCTTCAGCGACCCACTGCTAGGGTTGTATTATTTCAATTATATCCTGCCATGCAGCTATTAATAAAAGAAATGAAATGATAACCTAGAGATGTTACACTTGCTGCATGTGTGGCATTAATGATGGTTTCATCCCATCTCATCCCATCTGTAACAGGGCATAACTTAAATAATATCCTTTTAAAACACAACTGGACTCTCTACTTTTAAGAGAGGGAATCAGTCCACTGGTGCTTACATAAAGGCAGAGCTGCCGCACAGAAGCACAGCAGATAAACACAATTTCCAGAGGATCTCTTAATTGACTGCACTTGTGGAAGATGCATCAAAATGTCCCAAAATGAGCACATAGTTGCTTTTTTAATTTGCTGACGGTTTGCCCCCAGGTAAACCTCTAGCACACTAATAGTTTTTTCTTGGCCAACATAACCATTATAGATTTAGTATCTTTCTTTGCTAAATAAAAGGAACATTTACAATAGCTGCTGGCTAGAAAATTAACCAAGTGAACTCTTCAATTTGTCTGTCCCTGTCTGTCTCCCTCATTAATTTTTTATGGAAATCAAAGACTAATTCTGTCTCTCTGCTTGTAATCACATTCAAAACATGCTCATGACTCAGTAATCTGCTTATGAACATTGACGTTCTTTGCAGTAACTCTGCAGACACCCACATTTGGGGCGGTCTGAATGCTCACACAGCTTGCAGTTGCCAACACAATTTTTTTCCTTGCTGTTTTTGTCGTCTTAGACTTTCCCCTCCATTATAAAAGCTAACGGGATGAACAGGAAACCCATCAAGCCAAAGTTAGAAGTCATAAGAAGCTATTCACCACCCTGCAAAACCCTGGTAAGCAATTTCTGATGGCTTTATTCAAAAAGTGAAATTGCTGCTGGTGCCTTATCAAAACAAGCCCAGCCTGAAAGGCCAGATGTGAAATCCCACACTTATTATCTCAATGCAAGGGAAGTCGGATCCAAATTTGATATTTTGGCTTGAGCAAATGCAAATAGCACAGTTCCTCTGCATACAGAACATTCTGTGGATGAAGTTTTATTTTGAAATTAAACTAGTTGCCAAAATGTTAACTTTCTGAGCTGTGTTCAGCATCATAATTATCTGTTTCAGCCAGTAATCGCTTGCCTTCATACAGCGGGGAGATCTAGTTATTATTCCTCATTCTGCCCCAGTCAAAAGGCCTCTGGGGAGGAACTGTGAGCAGGTATCCATGTCACCTTCCCACCAGCTACTGGAAAAAAAAGTGGCCAAGGTGAATTCACATTTAATGGCAATACCATAATTTGTGTGCTCCTTGATGAGAAGAGACAAAAGGCAGTGAGGAACAAAGGACAAGGAACCGCTCCGTAGGAGCACAAGGTACACAGCTGGGCTCATCATTGTTATCCTTTTAGCTGCATTTTGATGGCTTAGCAACACAGCTAATTTTACCTAAGAGAGAAATGGTGAAGCAAATAGATAATACTTCTCTATTAAGCAAATGTACTTTTATTTATAGCCAGACTTTGGATCACAAAAATAAAAGAGAGGAGCACAGAGCTTTTTTTCTATTTTTGTGTATAATCAGTATAAATGCTTTTCCACATTCAAAACATGCACAAAAATCAACTATCTTGCAGCATGCGAATTTTTTTCTGACTTTGTGGACAGCACAAAGACACTGGTAGGAGAGTTTGTAGCAAAATAATTTGAACGTTTCTACTTAAAACCTTGCTCTGTACACAACAAACATACATGTATGTATTGCACAGAGTTCTGGTAATGTATTCTAATGTTCCCTCATGCTTCCTGCAATCATAGTCCCCAGAGCATAATATTTTGGAAGAAGCTAATTTGTCATATCATCTAAAGAAAACAAGCACAGTCTTCCCAGCTCCGCTCACAGAACAACACATAAAAACAGAAAGGATTTCTTTATTCCTAAAGAATGAGCCATGAGTTGCCTAAAAATAAGCTTTGAGAAGCACATAAAAATAAACACCGCAAATATGAATGAGAGAGAATTCTAAATGAGACATTTATTAGATCCAGGAAGGCAAAGGAATAACTCAGCAACATGTGCCTTCTTTTCAAAACTAATTCTGTTTGATTTGACATGTTCGTTTTTGTGTGTTGATGGCTCGCAGGGATTTGCTGAAGAGATGTGGTCATGGGGATGTGCAAGTGGGTCAGAATGACATGTTTCTGCAAGCTGAATCACATCATTTTTTTAACAATTACCTCCTGGAGAAAGTGTAAGGACAAAAACATGCCACTGCCAGCTAAGCAAAACCTCTCCTGAAAGTACTTGTGCAGAACGTACTGTACTTCTGCTTATTTGCCCCGGTTTTTTGTTTTATTTTGCCAACTACAGTATTTCCATATTAATGCAGTGCATGCTCATTTTAGGCTTTAAAACTGGGTCAACATACACAGAAAATTCACACCAAACTGCAGATCCTGAGCACAGATAAGCAGAGTTGTCAAAATATTCTCATCACCAAGTAAATTTGTGCTTCGAGCAAAACCAACAGCCTGGAAAACACAAGTGCCCTGCAAGCTATCAATTAGCCCTTACATCAGGATAAACTTGTGTCAAGAGGAAATTACTTCCATTTTACGTGAAGAAATTCAGCGCTGCTCTGACTTACAGAAAAGGACAGCTTAGGAAAAACTCCCCTTGCCCAAAGAAGGTGTATTCTTGCTGTGGTCTTTGATAAGATCCTATACGGGAGCTCCTATAACCTCAGTGGGGTACAATTTAATCTGAGCATCTTTAGAGATTTCAAAGATTTCCCATTCGTCATCAAGATGAAACAAAAATGCTTTCAGGAGATACTCTCACAAAACCCACAAAGTCTCCCCAAAGCAACCCAGAGCTTCATGACTGAGGCAGCAGTTTGGTTGCTGGACTTCCCACACAAACCCCAGGTCCAAGTCAGAGGTAGTGGGGCGATGAAACAGTTCTCCCAGCCCTTGTGCAATTACCTGTCCAAGGCTATCTGCAATTTAGGGGAAAATACTGTTTTTCAGGGAATGGGTATTTTACGAACAAAATCGATCTCCAAACATCATACTGCATAAGGTGCTTGTAGCATCTTTAGATGAACCAGCAATTGCACCTCATTCCAGTGTGCCTGACAGGCTGTGTGGCAGCTGGGTACAACGTCAGGGCTGCAGGCTCACGGGGATTTCTGAAAGTACAGAGGGGTTGCTGCTCATACTGCCCGCGCTGTTCTGGACCTTTCAGTTACAGCAGGAAAATTTCATTTGCTATCTATTGTTAATCTCGGTAACCCTGCCTGCGAATCCAGTACCGTAACCAGGGTCCCACTGTTCTTGGAAATGTGAATGACATGTAGGAAACCAAAGAGCAGCTGTATGGAAACCTCAGCATTGGGTGCAGTATGAACTCTGGTCTTTCTGGGGTCATCCAGATGAGAGCACCCAACACAAACTGTTCCAGTCCACCCTGAAGTCCATCGCTTTCAGCAAGGGTCACTGCTCCAGAGCGCGCTTTTCACCAGGAACATATGCCAAGTTAACAAAAGGTCTGCAATGCCAGTGAAACCTATAGATTAACTGTTTTTCAGTGAAACCAATTCTCCACAACAACCTGGATGTCACCACCTTCCTACAAACACTCTAGAGAGCTCCCTCCTTCCCCTGCTGGTCTCTATCTCGCTTTCAGCCTTCTAGGCCCATGAGCCCTTTGCTTCAGAATAACAAGATGAATCAAAAATACGGAGACATTACTAAAGCTGCAGGAAGAATGCAACATTTTTAAAGTTTCTTTCATTTGCAATGGCTCGAATTGGGCTTCCTATCTTTTTTAAGCTTCTCTTACTGCCTCTGATTAAAGAATTCATTTTATTTGAGTAACACATGCAGAGATGTATTCAGATATATTCAGACACAAAACTGTGTCTGAACTACATTTTTTTTCATTAATTTTAACAAAATTGGCATCTGTTGGTTTTCCTGATCTTTGGAATGGATCTAAGATAAGAAAATATTCAGAGCACTGTTATCCCAGGCTATGCTTATCAGCCATGATTCTCAGCTCCGTATCAGAGTCAGGTGGTAATAAGCAGGTGACCTTTTCCCTTCCTGTAGATATTCACACAGGCCTGTATGGGTGGTAATAAAGTCTACTTAAACCACGTGAATCTAATAGTGGATGGTTTGGATGCAAAGATGAAACCTTTGAACTGAAGGGTAGGTGGAAATGTATTAAAGGCTATTTCTTTACCTCCAGTTATGGGAGGTGTATTCCTAACTACTGCAAGTTATGCTTAGATGGAGAAAAGCATCTTGCTCGTGAGTCAAAACATGGCACCACAAGATAAAAGGCAGAAGTGTTGGCTCCATAGAATGCAATAGAAAAATTCCCATAGACATGGGTGAAGCCAGGGCTTCCTCCCAAAATATTGGCCATATCTCTGCCTTCCTGTGCTGACATTTTCCTGCTCTAGTGCCACTTTTTCCTCTTCTTTTACATGACACCCTCCTAACTTAATCCTTCCTCCATTTTTGATGTCCTTTATGACATCTCGTTTAAAGGTACCGCCTTGCCCCAGCACATCTTTGTCTGTTTCTCTTTCTTTTCCCTTTTCTGTTTGCATCATTTTTGAGGCCACTGAAAAAGAAAATGAACATTTGCCATCCCTGGAGGTATTTAAAAGACATGTAGATGCGGCCCTTCAGAGCAGGGTTTAAGAAGCATGGTAATGTTGGGTAAACCATTGGACTTGATGATCCTAGAGGTCTTTTCCAACCTTAATGATTCTATGATTCTATGATTTACAGTGCTGTGTCTTCCCAGCTGAATGAGGCAAAAGAAATCAAAACCCACCTCCCTTTTCCCAACCAAGAACCTTTCAAGGCTTTTGGTCCTATGAGGAGGCTGATCTCACAGACCTGAAATTTGCTCAGATGTATTTTCCCACACTAGTCGTAATTTAGTGTCATTGGCTGTACGTGGATCCCAGCCCCAGTCCCGCCTGTCTAGTCTCCGAATAATACTGCAATACACTGCTGGTTGAATGCCACAGGGGCACCTCTGTCTTAGACTCCAACAGGATTTAATGAACAGGGAAATATCCTTTTTGAAACACAGGAAATTCAGGCTACTGAATGGGGTAAATGTAAATTGAATGCTCAAGATCAGTTGATTTTTTTAAAAAAAAAGTGTTATGGATAAACTAATTTCTAACAAGATACTTTTTCTAACAAGACATATTCCCCCTCCAGTTTCAGTACTGCCAATATAGTGCTATAGTGCTACATCTATTAGTATGACACACAGGATGGATGGGTCAGAAGAGTTCAGTCTTAAATTTGTAGGAAAAATGATGTTGTATGTATTTTCCAGTTCTTGTCTGTGTTAAACTCTCCATCTTGAGACATGCAACATTTACCAGCTTACATATTTGACATTTCCTGCAGTCCTTGTTTTGACTGAATGCCCATTCTCCTTCTGCTTTGGACTATTTCAGAGCCTGTTAACAAGGGAAAATAGAAATGGCCAGGAAAATAAATTACCTTTTGAAAAAGATCACAGTAGTGCAGACATGTTTCTGAGTAACAGGACTTAGAAAGGAGATAGCAATTGCAAACATATGTTTAAAAGTACCTGGACAAAGTGACTTGGCATTACAAATTGGCTTTGTGTTTATTCAAAGGCATCGGTTTGTCTTGTGTTAATAGTTAACAATTGATTCAAGTAGTAGTTAATAATAATCAATAACAGTTAATAGTTAATTCCATTTTAAAATAGTATTATTTATATTATTTAAAATTATTATTTAATACAAATATTAAATAATGAAAATCAATAATAGTTACTAGTTAATTCAAGTCACCTATATAATGTTTAAGGGACCTGTGTAAAAGAGAACTTGTTTTCAAGACTACAACGTCAATGAGCTATTGCAACATCATGGTATTCCCAGAGAAGATTTTGCACCAGAACTAGAAAATTGCTTTACCAGAAATTCATTACAAAGATTCAAAAATCCTCCTAACTCACAGGCTGTACCAGGCTATCAATTGATACGCAACCCCTTCCATTAATATCAGTGAGGATTACAGCTTCAAATTGCTCCTGAATTGGTCACTGCTAGAAATAATGACCCTTCTGCTGGTGGCACTGCGAAGCTCTCCCAGACCAGTGGCATGACATAAAATCGAGTCCTGCGGTCTTTGTGCAGAAGTGTGTGCACTGGGGACGAGGGCTGACAAACACCTCCCATGAGCTGGCCCCTAACCATTGTTGATACCTAGGGCTTGCGATACACCAAGGTCTATATTTTAGAGGAATGTTGGCCAGGTGATGCAATCCTGACACCTGTATTATAGCATTGTGTTGTGTCTTTGTCAGAGCTTTGTCATGCATAGAGACAAGGCTTGCTTGCAAAACACCCCCTCCTGACAAGGGGCATGCTCTGTTCAAAGCAGCTGGGGCTGCACAGCTCTACTGCAGAAAGTTTCCACACTATCTGAGAGCAGGTGCTTTTGTAGCTGCCTGAAAGGGTGATTTTAAAACATTAAAAGTTAATTCCTGACTTTACAGTGTTACCGAACAAAACGAGGGTGCAGCCCTCTCTGGTGCAATGACCAACACAGCACTAACCTGATTTTTAAGGAAACATTCAGCATTTGTCTTCTCTTGTCATATGAGAAGGAAATCAGATGGGCCATTCATGGCCTTTACAGCTGTTAGCGATGAGCTTGGCAGGATAATCCTGACCGAGTCCTCTCTCCCTTAATCCCAGGGCAGACTGGTGTGTCTGTGCTCCAGCCAACCCTCCCCACCTGCCCTGGCACATGGGGCAGAGGCGTCTCAGGTGATGAGCTTCCTTCCTCACCTCCTCTGCAAATTCCTGCTGGGTGAAAACCGCCTCCGTAGACTGCCTCCTTGCCCCAAGTGCTCAGGGCGGACTCCTGCTCTTGCACACAGCTCTGCAACAAAAAAAAAACAACGGAGAGAGAGAAACTGCCTCTTGCCGAAGAAAAAATTTACAAGAAGGAAGAGATTAATGTGGAACAGCTGTGCTACAGATTTTATGAATAATTTGCTGAAAATAAACTTTAATGGCAAATTAAGAACAGAGATTAGCTCTGCAGTTCTGTGTTCTCAGTGGGTAACATGCTTGCACAAAAGTACACAACAAAACTTGGCACCACGAGCAGCTTGACTGTCAGCATCTCCCCGGCAGCCAGGCAGCGCTGGCCTGCCGGGGCTGCTGCCTGCTGGGCCGTGGGCAGGCGGCTGGCACGGAGCTGCTTTCCCACAGCCTGCTCGGCTCTGGGCAGGCTTTTGCTTTTGGGAGCTCTAAATGCAGTGAGGTCATTCAGGAATAAAAAGGAGACGATGGCCAAGTGGATCAGCTCGGCTGCTCCTCTCCCCGCTGCATCACTCCCTGGAGGTGATATGGTTTTGGGCAGCGGCTGGATGCTATCATTGCCCATGGCAGATTAGCCACTGACTCTGCCCGTTTCAGCCTTCGCTCTCCTGGATGGAACTATTTTCCCCTGTTACATTCAGGAGGGCATCACCAGTTCAGAGCCTCAGATGAACCTACACCAGGCCTTTCAGGTCTCCCCACCAATTTTGGTTCCCTCCCCAGGTGCCACAGGTTGCCGATGACTAGCGGGTGGTGAGCACTCCGCTGGCCTATTTGAATGCATTTTCTGAGCTCACCAAGAACTCAAATTCTTCAGTTTGTGCCCCTTAAATGCTCAGCAGCACAAACTGCCCCCATTCTCCCTCCTGCTTTCCACTCCTACCTCAGGTCTTTAGCCCCTTCCCCAGGAGCAGGGCACTGGGGAGGTGGGTTCAGTGGTGTGACAGCCTCTTCCCATAAGCAGCGGGATGCAATGTAAGGCACACCCTGCCTGGCCTATGGCATCTCTGCTACCTCCAGCAATGCCCGTTTCTAGGATCGCGCCTGGATCAATTTGTCCAGCAAACACCTTCCTGTTGGAGCCCACAATTTTGCATACAGCACTCTCGATGCAGAGCATGTCAGCTCCCCGTCCTGCTACCCCGTGCCCAGGGCCAGAGAACAGGGAGGTGCCTCCCCCGAGCAGCACTGGGGCTCTGGTCCCTGGCTGGAAGGCAGGTGGAGGCTCTCCTTGTGGAAGGGAGGTTTCTCTGCTGCATACTGTGATCTGTGAATTAAACTCCATCAGTTTCTTCCATAACAGCTGGCCTCTGACAGGGAGAGGGATGAAAACACCGAGCCATTCCTCCTCCTCTGAAAGGATAAAGGCCAATAAAAAATGGATATTGGCAGGCTGGCATGAATTATCAATGGGCTGATGTTCTGAAATGTCCCAGCTTTGCCAACATGCCTGACTGCTTCGTGGCCATTGAATAACATGACCCCAAACGCAACAGAAACCACTCGTGTCTGCAGAAATGAAGGCAATTCATTTTGTGGTTCATTCAGCCAGCTCTGATCACCACTTCTGCTTCAGTTCAGAAAAGGCATTAATCTGCCTAATTTTTCTCCCTGTAATTCAGATCTGACAATCTCCATTTACTAAACATGATTAATAAATTAATTAATTGCACAATATCCTTTCCTGACACTAGTTCAGAGCATGTAACCTGGAAATAAGTCACTAGGAATCTCTATATATGGAAGATGAATTATGGATCATTCAGGATATTTTCAAGCTCAGTACCGGGGAGGATTGAAAGGCTGTTTAACCTTGTCCAGTCCAATTCTTCCTCATCTTACACCCTCAGCAGCCATCAGCGATCACTGGAGTTGCACAGCCAGACATGAAGGCCTGTTTAGATGGATGTATTGCATCTGGCAGAGAAGTTTTCCCCTGTATTGCTTCATGCTTTTCTGAATTGTGTTCTTACTCCAACAAGCACAAGAAGCCTTCTCCTTTTTGAAACAATAATATCCAGCCAGGAAGTAAAACAAAAATGTTTCCTCTTCAGTACTAAATTTTTGTCACTTTTTATATTCGCTTGCTGTTTGAAAAAGAAAACTTGAAGAATTACATAGCATATAACAGAAGAGATCATCACTGGCAAGAGGCAGTGGTGGAAGGTTCCCAGCTCACAAGGAAATGATACTGGCTCCTTTACTAACCCACACAGGCACATGGGGCAGGTTGCGGTTGTGATAGACCCTGATTAATGGGATATTGTTCCTTAAGCCAACGAATCACTCATCAGGAAACATGAAGCACATCCAGTTCCTTCTGAACTGGAGGACGTTTACTAGCTGCTCAGTAAGCTTTATTACAGTATCTCCTACAAGTTTTATGCATGCAATCAAAGTGTCTACATCAAGTTCTGCACATTTTAAACACCTCCATAAAACAATGTAATAGCCTTCACAAAAAAAAAGAAGTTAATAAAGGCCAATACTAATCAAGTTTTACATCAGACACAAATATTAACCATATGCGAATTGCACTGATAAATCTGAAAGGCGCAGGCGGCATCCAGCCCTTTGCACAGTCACGGGAGATACCAAGACCAGAGACAGCATCAGGATACTCTGGCTGCCAGTCCTGCAAGACAAGACACGTGTCTCGCGTGGGGAAACTAATGCAAAAGTGTTCATAGACCCCTCTTTAGAAATGAAAGGAGCAAAGCAGTAATTCAAATGTCAATTTTTATGACTTCAACAGCCAAACAAATGCCCTTTCCCAGGATTGGTTAAAACTCTTCTAATAGTATACAATTAGGAAAGGCATTTAATAAATCAATGCCATCCCCCGCGTGCCTCAGGCTGGCTGGCACCTCTGTGCAGGTCCTTGCAAGCTGCCTTGCTGAGGGACGGAGCTGTGAGTGGTCAGGGAACACAGAAAGGACTGTCACGGCGAGGAGAGCGTAGCAGGCACAGCAGCTCTCTGCAGCACTGCCTCTGGCATATTGCATGCTGCTGCCGAACAGCCCCTCTCACCCCGAGCCCACGCGACCGATCGCTCGCTGGTGGGAAAGCCCAGCAGCTGGTCCCTTTTTTTAAAGCCAGAGTGACTGTATAAAGATGTACAGGTAATGCCACAGCTCCTCCACAGAAAAAGGTTTGATATATCACTGTATTTGCTGGCTGGCTGCCACTGCCCAGCGCAGGACCTGCACTCTCGTGTCTTCATGCCTTTGATACACTGTGCATCTAACAGCAACATTTGGCCGTTTCTCGTTGCGCTGCGCTACAAGCTCATCAACAGAGTAACAGGACCGTCTTCTTTTGTAAGTATTGTTAAAGTGAATGGAAGAAAAATCTTGTAATTGCATTATTATCCCCTTCGTCATCCCTGCTCCTCCTCCCATGCTCCGAGGATGCAGGCATCCCACAGAGGAGGTGTTTGAGACAGAGTTTACCTTCAGCACGTTGCCGTGACCAGGGCTGTGAGGCCCTTGCCTCTCAGACCAGTGCTGAAACCACAAGAGGGTTAAGTTTCAACAGCAGGAGCATCATCACATCAGACCACAGATCAGATTTAACCCGCTTTATCTATGTATTCACAGCCATGCCACTGGGGGCATGCTACCCATTTCACAGAGCCACCAAGGAACATCCCAGGGCCAAGCTGCTTTGTCCACATTAGAAGAGGACATTTCACATGCATTTCTGCTCCTTCTGCATGTTGCCATGTGCAAATGGGCAGGAGCCCATAGGACTTACATAGTTAGAGCAAAGCACACAAGGCATTGTCTCTCCTTCTCTGCACCCAGAGGGAACCACCCACCCCCCTCCCCTCCCATCCTACCCCGTGGTGAGGACACCAAAAGCAGTTTCTGTCTCTATGCCTTTGGCGGTATCAGCAGATCTATGCAGCTCAATGCTGGCAGCTTGAACTCAGGTCGGGACTGCAGAAGCAACCCAGTAGCATCAAGCCTCTGTTTTAGATAAACAATTTCCCAGCCTGCCTATAGTTCCAGCCTTTGCCCCACTTAAAGCTGAGCGAGAGGTGACGCTTTGGAGTCACAGACTGGAGAGCAGTGTTTCCAGAGGCTGCAGCGCCTGCGATCGCAGCACAGCCACAACTGATTTTCCTTAGGGGGCCTTCTGTGCTGCTAGTCTGGTCCTATAATTACATTTCAGAACAAAGTTGCCTGTCAAGATTAAGTCTTCTTTCCTGATGATTCTGATTTTTTCTTACTTTCATATTGCAAAATAATACAATAGGATGAGAGCACCCTTTTTTCCCTCCAGATCTTTCTTTTTTTCACCTAGGCTGCATAATTTTAACCTCCAAACTAGGTCAGCTCAGAGAGGGAGCATTTAATTTAATCTGTTACAGTGATTAACAAAGCTGTTTTGTTGTTAAAGATTAAATGTGAAGGGTTTACCAAAATATCAACCACTTGGTGTAAACTGTTCCTAGATGGTGCTAAGGAAAAGCAGCCAGGATGCAGAGGCTGAGATTAAGAAGACCCTAGAAAAGACCCTGACAGAAGCCCATCAGTCTGAAGCTCTGACATTTCAGGCATCTTATCACTCCCTGGGATTTGAAACGATGTTATCCCATCCGTTAACAAATGCAGTACATTCCACAGCACACGTAATCCTAATGCACAACATCGGTGATGGGTCAAGGGTGAGGGAAGCCTTGTAGACTCCAAGATTAAATGCAGTGGGCCTCATATCTTCTGTTGTTAACTTACTTCTTTTTAAAAATACTCAGGAAATGTAGCACCCAGCCCTTTAACATAAGTAAAATTGGAAACAAAACCCTCTTCTCCCTCCCCCTCTTCCTGGTACTTGTGTTATCTGAAGATACAACCTGCAGGGTGAGCAGTTTTGGGGATGCTAGTGAACAAGCCCTGGCATCTTTATTTTGGCTATAGAGCAATAAACCTCAAGCGTAAGACCACTGGCTGGAGACATTTAAGCCAGCTCGCTGTCCTGGCCAGGGCAGGAGGCTGTCCATCAGAGGGGCCCCGCTCACCGCTGTAATTTTATTTTGGCATTGCTTCTTTTTGGTTTGGCAGTCCTTGCCTTGTGGGCTTTTGTAGTTTTTTTCTTAAAAAGAATCATTGCCTGTCCCGTCTGTGGCCCTGAAGGGTCAGGTGCAGTCTCAGCTGGACGGCGCCTCTGCTTGCAGCCCTGCTCCCCACCGGGACCCTGCGGGCCTGGGGAGGCTGCCTGGACAAGGGCACGCACCTGCTGTCTGCATCCTTGATTGAGTTATGGTAGCGGAGAAGCATTTTATTACCCTTTAGTTATCTTCATTAAGGCTCTCAGCAAGGGAAATGAGCATTCTTATGAAAAGCTTCACTATTGTGCCCAAGTCAGGAAAACACTTGTTGCAGCAGACTCTTGTAGGTGTCTGTCCATGCTGCAGCCTCGGGTCAGGTGTGGTATTTGCTGCCTTGTCTCACTTGCTCTTCTGGCTCTCCTCATTGCCTCAGCATGTCTGAAATGCTGGAACAAGTATGCTGAGAAAAGCCTGCAGCTCAGTCTACCTTCCTGCGAAACACACGCCTCCATCAACTTCAATGGGAAAAGGAGCTGACCTTTAAGTCTTGTGTTGCATTAGGCTTGGAATAACTCAGAGCTCTTTCTGTACAATGATTTCCAAGTATATTAAACATATACAACAATTCACAGAGTTTTTCTGTTAGTTCACTGCCTTTTTATTTCCCCAAACTCCTGGCAAATAATCTCTTCCACATCTAGTGGTGTCTGGAGTATGGATGCTCTTCAGGTGCCATCCTCATTTCTCGCCAGTGAGCGGGGGAGGCTTTACACCTTGCAGTCAGGGATTTTGCTACCTTAGCAGATATGTTCTGCAAAATCCTCAGCTCCTTTTAGGACTAAAATTAAGCCTCCTTCATCTTGCATTTAATAAACTTTTATTTGCTTGACATTTCATTTTTATTATTTTTAAGCAGTCTGAGGTTCTTGGCATTAAAAGCACATGTAAACTAATCCAGCTGATAGACTATCTTCACAAAGGACTTTCCTCTATCATGCCACTAGGAATATTTTTCTGAGGAAAGAAAGCGGCTGCAAAAATTCACCTTGATTACCTTGGTACAACTGATACCATGCAAGGCAATAACAGGAGGGGAGAAAGTACCTGCTGAGAACACGTGGACACTAAATCAGACACATTATGCTTCTGGTTGAGCTCCTCCAGGTACCAGTAATGGAGTGGAGTGACTGCAGATTATTTATTTTATTGGGAAGAAAACGTTTACTTCCTGAGTGTTTTAAAACCTGATTTTAGCCTGGTTCCCTAAGGGATCAAAGAAGAAGAAAAAAAAAATCTCTAAGCTCCTCTGCCTGGTTACTTCCGTGCTCCTCCTCCCTCCCTTCCCATTTGGGGCACGGCTGGGAAAGGACCTGGCGTCTCTGAGATGTGAAGCCTCTTCTGCCTGGGTGGGCATCAGTGGCCATACGGGAGCAGGAGCAGTGTGCGCACTGCGGGAAGGGAGCGGGGGCAGCCGGGCTCCGCAGCATTCACCCATCTCACCAGGGCTCACTCAAGAGGAAACCTTTCGCTGCAACAACACGCTCTCCAGTGGCCCCATCAGCTTCTAGCCTGAGCACAAATGACCCAAATAAAACAAACACACAAAAATTAATCAACGCGAAGAGTAAGCCTGAGGGGAGCACAAAATCCACTGCTTTTGATAAAAATTTTATACATATGTGTATCTATAAACACAAATGCACACACATATCTGAGATGCAGAGTATGAGTCTAGGAGAAATGTTGCATATCACAAGAAAAATCTAATCAATTAATATATTGGGCATTATCAAGACACCAGCTTGCTGAAGTGCCTTCATGACAGTCAAGAAAAAAATGCTACTATTGCATTTACAGCTCATCTCAAACCACAGTGTTCCCCCTTTCCATTTCAAAGAACTCGTAATTCAGCAAAGAGAGGAAACCTGGCACTTTCTGCATATGAAATATTTTTGCAAAGGCACAGTTGGTATATTGATTACATTACTTCTTTTTAAATATTTTACCACAGTCTTTGGCTAATGGAGTATTTAATTACAGAGAAATAAACATTATTTTTCAATTTATGGGTAAGCAATGCCCTTACCACTATGGCCTACAGGATATGATCCTCACTGTCTTTGCAGATTTATCATTTGTACCAGACATGGAGGATATAAATAACATCAGCCTTAGACTGGTGGCACCCACTCAGTCTTCAACACTTCCTAATATTCTGCTGAAAAATCAGTGTTCTGTGAAATCCTAGTCCTGAATAGCATGCAACTTCTTCTCAGCAGAAATTAAAAATTGTTGGGAGATGAGCAATGGCAGTACAGTTGTCATTATTTAGCCATATAGACAACATAGTCTATTTCAATGATGATAAAGCCAACATGCTGTTTCCTCAGAATAGAAAATAATGTTTAATAAGCATTGGGGTTGCAAACACCCTTTTTTTCCTGTTTGTTTTTTTCATTATTTTTTACCTCCAATTCTATAATCTGATGGCTCCAAAGTGAAAAATGCAATTTACAAGTTCCACCCCCTTACCAAAAAATTATATTCCAATCTGCGTGGATGCAAAAAAGGAATATTCAAATGCATCGCTGCAGACAAATAGGTCCTTTGGAGCCTTTGTTGCCAACACCTCCACTAAAACAGAAGTAATAGGGGCCAACCAAACTTTTCTGCAGCCTGGCAATAACTTCAGACCTCCTCAAACCCAGAGGAGAGACCTCAGAGATAAGGGATGCCTCCTCCCCAGCACAGCGCTTAGGCTGGAAGATAGCACTGAGCTCTTAAGAGAAAAGAGGAGAGACTTCAAAAAGCAACTTTGGGCAAGAGAGCAACTTGGGGATGATCAGCCACAAAGGCGTTATCTTGGCCACTAGTGGTATTTGAATGCAAGCACATACTTATACATGGTTTTCACAATGTGACAAGGCTGACACGTGGAAGGCACATCCATGGTCTGAGGTGGCTCAGATATCCCCACGTGGACCGTAGGAAGGAGTCTGAGCCCTTCAGAGCTTTGGCCCTTCTCTGGTGGCTCACATCCAGGCACCCACAGCTCCCTGGCCCTCACCATCAGGGTGTCCCCACGAGTCAGTGTCCCTGCACCAGTGCTGAGGTGATCAGGTGGGGAAAGCTCGGAGCTGGAGAAAACTCGGGGAAGTGAGGAGTTATATAAGTCAAGCCAGAAATCTCCACCTAAAAGACATAGCTGTTTGCTCTGAGGTCATTCACCAAAAGTTGGGAGCAGAAACCTCTCCTGAGGCAGCCTTAAGCTTTGGGTATGCTATTTAACAGTGTCACCGTAACATTTTGAGGGCTGTCACCTGTCTCATGATTCACACTATGACATTTCTACTTCTGCACTTTGAGACGTGGATTTTCACCCAACTGCCGGCAGCACGACCCAGGTGTCTGCAAATAATCTGGAGCAATGTGCCTGCAATTCAAATTACTCTTCTTCTTGTGCAGCACCTTGCAGTTGTCAACATTAATTTTCTAAGCTTACAGCACAGCATTAACCAGGAGCTGCTCTGTCTAAGGGATTTCTGCTGGCTGTTTGTCTTCCCCTTCTCTTTATTTTTCTCCCCTCAAACAGACCTTTGGGAGAGAGCGCCTCAGCACAGAAATACTTTGTTTGGGTGCCAAATCCTCATTGCAGTGGGGCGTAGCCAGGAGGCTCCTATCCCTCTGCCAGAAAAACTGTGCTTTTCAGTAGCTCTCTACCACCAGCATCCCTCTGGCAGTCAAAGGCAGGAAAGAGCAACCTTATTCCCACCCAAAGCACTTATTTTTCCCCTTCCTCTGCAGGCTTCAACCCCACAAGGTGCACGCCAGCTCACAGGCATTGCTCTGGTCCAGGTCTCTCCCCACAGTGTCTTCACACAACTGCCCTCCAATTTGCCACTCTGACTCCAAACAGAGTTTTTAAAATCAGAAAGAAAGCCAAGGCACAGAGGGAGAATGAGCAACCGGCTCTTGATCTGAGCGAGCCATGTGGCACAGCCAGCCTGCCCAGTCCTCGGCACTGCACCTGGCGACACAGCTCCCCCATGCCTGCTGGCCCGCCGCCCTCCTTTGGAGCAGATTAGGTATCCAGAAACAGAAGAGACTTTTTATTTGCTACTTCTCTGGAGAGCTCTTGAGTCGCGCTCTGAGCAGCACTCATTTAAGAGTTGGCATGGCAGCCATTCGATTTCTTTTTAAGCAATCAGTGGTGGAGGCAATTTTAGAAAAGGAATATAATTCTTGTAAGAACAATTTCTGCCTGGGTAAATGCTGCTGTCAGCAGTGGTACAAAGAAAACCAGGAAAGGAAAATTCTGCCTCCTGGGAGGGGTGGGAACAGCAAAGGCTGCACCAGCGCGCTGTGCCCCATGGCTTGTGATTTCCCCAGGACTGCAGCCATGCTCGCAGGACAAGTGAGCTACCCTGAGACACGGAGGTGGCATCTCATCCAACAAACCCCACTGAATGTCCCACAATTCCTTCCTCCCTCAGACAGAAAGCAGATTATTTGCCTTTCTTTTCTGCCTTTCTTTCATGGCCATTTCTTTCCCGGTTTTCTTTCCCCAGCAAGGCAGCAAAACCTTTCACAGCAGTGCATCAGGTCAGAGGGTTTTACCCCTTGCACCATGGACTATTTTTAATCATGCTAATTGCTCAGATACCCTGGGGAGTGACTGGCTTGCAGAGCCCCCTGGGCTCCCTCTGAAGCACTGCTCTCAAGAATGAGAATCTCACAGGGTAATATGGCACCATTTCTGCTCTAGTAGCACTTTTGTTCATGCTTTGAGACAAACGTGCTGTTCCCTGTTTCACACCCCTCTCATTCATTTGCCATGTGCTGCTGGCTGAGGGTCCAGCAGAGCAGCTTGCTGGTGGAAAGGGTCTGGATGCAGCAAATAAACAGGATTTTAGATTATTAAATTATTGGGAGAATGAAGGGGAATATATATGCATAATTATCTGTTTTACTCATTCTTCCGCATTATTTTTAATGAATACCTATACATATGTTGAAAGAGAATGAAAAGTAGAGGAAAAAAGTGAAAACTGCAGGAAGAGCTGGGTGTGGTATTCCTGCCACAGGAATGGACCGTGCCATGCAGCACTGAGAAGAGAAGCAATACTAACCCAGCAAGCTCCTCCACGGTGGTCCTGCGACCCCGTGAACAAACAGCCACTACCTGCAGAGATGGAGCTGGCACTGCAGCTTTCTGAGGGACTTTAATCTAGCTGCTGCAGCTATTTTCTTATAGCAACATTGCAAAAAGATTTTTAATCAATACTTCCACCTGGGAAGGAACAGGGCAAGAAAGAATAATGTCTGTTCTGTGGGGGCAATTTATGTCCCAAGGGCATGGCCCCAGGGACTGGTCAGACCTTCTTGCACGTGCCAGAGACTCACGGACTAAGTAAACTAGTGCCGATTTTCTTTGCTTTCCTTATTTTCTGCTTTCATGACAGAAATACCTAAAGGACGGAAGGTGAGGCGAGAATGGGGCATTTGGCTCTGGTAGAACACTGATGTGCAGCAGCCCCAGCCTATTCCTTCCTCAGGTTCATTCCTATCCCCTCATCACTTGACAGCTTCTGGCTATTATTAATTTCAGCAGGTAAAAGAGGACAGATCCTCCCTCCCTCTGTCCAAAAGCCTGACTTCAAAAAATCTGTGTAATGGGCTGAGAAAATAAACCTCAATACGTCACATACAGCTCTGACCTGGGCTATGCTGGAAGAAAGCTCTGCCAATGGCAGTGTTTCTCCTAATAAAGTTTTCTAACGATGTATTTGAGGCAAAAATATATCAGGCCCCAGGAAAGCACTAAAACTGCTTAAATCACTGAGTCTCAAATATCCACATTTTCAAGGCTAATAGATCTGAGAAATGGAGCACGTTGCATCATAGAGCAGACAAAAACGCCCGATTCATGAAGCCCAACAATGAAAACCAGTTTGCAATATTTTCCATTCCAAAGCAATCTGGAGATCGCACTCAGCAGAAAAGCCAGGAAAAAAACCTCATTTTAAGACCCTTTCTTTCCCCTTGAAATGCATGGCTCTGGGGATCTGGTGGCACCTGGATCTGTCCAGCAACAACAGAGGTCACTTGATGGTTTGTGAAGCCAGTGGAGGCACAAGGCTTGCCCAGTCTGCAGAGACCACCAGGCCCTGACTCTGTTTCGGCTGTGGAGATCTGCCCCTCACGTTTAGCAGATACACTCCCAAAGCAACATTGGAGATTTGGAGTTTACATAGTGTTTCTTCTTCTCCCAGATGCCTCTGGGAACAAGGAGGACTTTGGCACAGGGTTTGAGAGGGGCTTTGCCTCTGCTTAGTGCCCTCATTAAGTCTATCAGTGCATCCGGGAAAGATCTAGCATTTGCTTCAGTCCTTCCCTTAGCACTCCACTCTGGGGGCCAAGAGAATAGCATCTCCTGCCAGGTTTGCACCAGGCTCTGCCAAGCTCTACTAGTGGTGGAATTTTAAAAAATACACTTGCTTCTAACAGCCACATTTTTTCTGCTGGCAAAATACGTAGCAGAGGTGCGTAGCGCCAGCACGAGTTACATTTGCCAATTGAGCTTATTTTGCTCACTAAACCAGCTTTGAAACTGTGTTTGTGTTTTGCTACAGTGGCCAAATTTCTCAGCACAGACAAAGCTGGATTCCCAGCTCCTAGCTCTGCCGGGGCGCAGGAGGGGTCTGTCTCTGCAGACCCTGGGGCAGCCTAGGAGGCTCTCCTGCTCCTGCCTCTTGCACGGCTCCTCCGGTCCCTGGCTTCCCTACTTGTGCCGATGGGAGAACTGACCTCAGACGGGCTGGTTTGAGAGATGATTTTTCACACTGCGTATTTCATCTCGTAGTTTGTATCAGCCAAAAGCTGCCCTTCTCGCAGTTTTGAGAACTAAAATACTACCCAGCAAAAGCCAAACATGACTCTCTCTTAATACCATCTAAAACACATTATCTTTTTAAAGGAAGGCTTCAAAATAAAGATGTATTCTTGTTATAGTACCAAGGACAGTTTTAATCAATGTTGAACAGTCCAGTTTCTCCCCTTGATTAACGAGCATGAAATACCATCTACCTTATAACTACTCCCAAACACCTAAGTATGTTAAACAGCCTTTTGATTCTCTCCAGCTTTCCGAGTGTGCGTGAAGCTTCAGCTGAACCCAGTTTGTACCATCAGCAACTGGAATTATTCTGCATTTGTCACTGTTGGCATTATGTTTCTCTCAACCATAACGAAGTGACACTGAACTACAGAACTCTTTATACTGTTTTAATACTGTGATCATTTGGGTGTTATGAATCTGCAGGAATGTTAAGGCAGTTACGATGTACATCTGCCCAGATGAAAAGGCAATGACGTTTCCAAGGAATTTTTTACCAGGTAGATTTAACCACACTTTAAGCCAGAAATGGATCTTCTGCACCTCCCCTGCAGGCAGTCAGGAGGGTGTCTTCTGAGGGACTTGCTAAAACTTCTCAGATAAATCTTAGCTGCCAGTGGGAGCAAGACAGGCATATGGAAAACAGCTTTTGTCCCAAGACACTCAGGTCTAGCAAAGACACGCACTCTGAGGGTGGCTAAAGACACCTCCCTGACAAATTTAGGATCCAGCGGCTTGCTGAAGGTGTAGGGTGAAGCCTTGCTAAACCCCACAGATGGATGCCCCTGACCCCAGTCCTCCCACCCACCTCCTCCCAGCTTCTTTCACCCTTTGGGCTTGTAGCAGCCTCAGGGTGATCATCCCTGCTCTGGTCTTCAACCTGTGACCCTCCTTTCCCTGACACACATGAAGCATCAGTGAAAACATCCTATCTACCAAAACTAATGCAAAATTTCTCCAGTGCAATTACAGTCTGGGCTAACCATGGTGTGCCCACAAAAGGGCTCTTGGCAAATCCCTGCCCTCTCCTGCAGAGGTGGTAACATGTAGTACACCAGGTCCACATGAGCCAAGAAAATCAAGAGTGCTGTATTTTGACAGTCGAGAGATGTAGAAGTGTTCTAGGGTAGAGACAGAATGAAAGAGTGGACAGGCACAAACATCTGCACGAACCTCTGGCCATGAGCACAGCACATGTTACCCATCAAACACGCACACAAGCGAACGGGGCCATTTTCAAACTTTGTGCCAAGAAGGAAATCCATGCTGTCTTCTTACCTAGAGGAGAATGAAAACATTCATGATAAAGCATGAATGAAAAAACTACTAAATATTTTAATCAACTCAGTCATCATATGAAACAGAAGTAATTTTCCCCTCTCAGGGCTGCATGGATGGGTGCACACTTGCTGCCTGATAGAGCAGCCATCATCTATTTAGGCTGCTTTAGCTTAATAGCTAAAATTCAGCTCTTTGACTTCCTGTGCTTAGGAAAGAAATTTATATACATTTTTTAAACCCTGAAATAAAAAGAAACTACTAACAGCCACAAAGACAGGGAAAAAGAAGAGCATTCAGTGCAAAACACAGCCTGGGGTAATCCAGGATAGGTTTAAGAGTGTTTCCCCTCATTGCCACTTCTTTCACACATTTAAAATCTCACTTGGAAGACCCCCACAGTCCTTCCTAAATCTCTGTGTTGTGTTATTCCCTATCCACATCATTAAAACAGGTGTTGAGCAGCAAGGTCCTAGCTGCCAACCTTTGCCATGAAAAAAAGAATCTGTTTCATCTCGACCTTTGCTTGCCATTTCTTTCTGAATTTTTGATGTGTGTCTTTCACCCCGTGAGCTCTTCGTTTCTCCAGCACTCCCTTGCCAGCAGGACTAAACACCAACCCCTGCCACAGTCCTTGTCCAACAGCAGCTCAGGGAACACTGGCTCCTACCACCCCACGTATTTTCCTCTATAAATAAAGACATTGGAGCTGCTTTCCTAGCTTTTTTGCTACTCTCATCTAGCTTTCTTTAATCTGTGCATGTATTTTCTAATATTTACCACGTGCACATGAGCAAACAGTGTCCGTTTTTCTTTAAAATCTTTAATCTTTCTGTTAATCTAACTTGAGGTGGGGTTTTTTGTGTTCTCGTCTGCCTTCTTACTCTCGTTCCACTGCCAAATAAAAAGCAAGAAGGAACCTGCCACCCATCAAATGATCTTGACAGCAGAGAGCCTGAAAACAGACAGTCAATCCAAAGGCAAACTACAGAATACTTCGTTTTCATCATCTTTCAGGCAAATCTCATTTAATTATTAATGGTTAATCTTAACTATTTAATCCATGAAGCTAGATAAGCAATTTATGAGAGAGGGAAAGCATAGCAGGGAAAAATGTATTTTCAGATGGGACACAAGATAGACATAAAATATCCCCTAACTTTGGGCTGTTTTCAGAGGTGCTGTGTACAGTGAAGCCACCTCAGCCTGATTACTGCCCTGCTGCCCCCCAGCACTGGTAACACCCCGGATCAGCCCAGAACACTGCAGAAATAGTTGGTATCCCTTTTCCCCAGTGCAAGGCACTGAGTTGCACGTTTAACTGGCTGTTCGCTAGTGGAAAGGCCAACATGGAAAACAAGCTGCTTATCTAAAGAGACAGTTTCCCTTTCATCTTAAAGGCACACATCAGACTTTATGTTTTACTTGCTAGAATGGTGAATTTTCCACTGCAGAATCACAGCTGCCAACAGCTTGAAATGAGCTTGGACAGCCATGGGCAATTAGCAATCTTACATTCATTACCAGGTTCATGATTTGTCATATGACCTCTTTTTTGTAATTCTCTCTTTATTAGAGAATTCAAGTACAGATAAAAAAAATGCAGTGAAAACTAAAAAAAAAAAACAAACAAAAAACCAAACAACTGCAGGCTGCATTTAGAATAAACAGAAACTGGACTTTTAGACCTCCATTTAGACAAGGGCTGTGCACAAATATTTGTCTACACAAAGGGCACAAAAACTTTCATAATTTTGCTTTGCTGATGATAGGAAGACTGAGGATGGCACGGGATATATTTCAATTACATCCACCCATGTAGGAATGTAATTACATTTAGCTCATGTATGTCTTACCATTATTACTAATTCCAATTTGTAGTATTATAATATAGATTGTAATAATAACTTAGACTGGAAAGTACCTCTGGAGTTCTCTATTCCATCCCCTGCTCAAAGCAAGGCCAAATTCAGAGTCGGACAAGGTTTCTTGGGGTTGCACGCTTCGACAGCCCATTGGAAACCCTGTTTTGGGCTGTATTCAGACAATCATTACAAGTTTCAGATCTGGGAGATTTTCCACCCTACTGCTATGTTCTTAGCAAATTCCATATAGTTTGAATAATAGAGCAGGAAAAAATACATGATTGTCATCAACCAAGACACCAAGACACTTTTTACAGAGATGAGAAAAAAACCCCACCTGAAATGGGTCTTGCCACAGAGCCTTTGGAAAGCAGCCCAAAAGACTTAGACACCAGCGGGGGGCCAGACTTAATGCGCATCTCCATAAAGATAAGTGAACCTGAAGGGATAGGTAATTAACTTCCATGCAAATGAGACATAACAGCAGCAAATTTTAGCTCAGTCTGCCTACTGAAATCAGTCAGCACTTTGCCATTGGCTTCACTGGCAGCAGGACCCAGCTCTCAGTCCATTGTGAAGCTCATTTTAACTCCCCAAAGCAGGCGGTGCTGCAGGCTGGGTGCCCCGTAACAGCCCCATGTACCCAGGCTCTAAAGCTGTGCCCAAGGCAAGCTGAGCCCTGGCAAGGGGACAGAGGACAGTGCCACACTTAAACATCACAGACCACTGGCCTTTTGCCCTGCTGCCCAGCGTTGCCTGAACCAGTTCAACCTCCTCTCGTGGGGTCTTTTAGTGGACTTACTGAGCCTCAGACAGAGGCCATGGAGTCTCTGCAATCCCCTGCTTGGCAATGCATCACTTTGGGCACCTGCATGGCAAACCTCAAAATACGTAAACACCCAAACCAAAGCACAGCCCTCCTTCAGATGGAAAAAAAACCAAACAAACTGCATCCCTTTTTCCTCATTCTTTTTTCCCATTTCCTCTGTACGTTTCTTCTTTGCCAATGACTCCAAAGTCAGTTTTCCCTCTCAGCTTTTGCAGCAATCCCAGTTCCAACCAACAGCAGCCAGACTGGCAGTCCACAAGGGAGGGGGGACTGAGCAAACCAAGCAAAAAGCACATTTAGGTCTGTGCCTAAAACTGGATGTTTCCCTGGCAACATGGAGAACTTGGTACATCTCACGACTTGCAGCATGCACAGATTTCCTCACTGTAGCACCAGCCCAGGGAGCTGCAGGGAACTGGCTGCAAACAGCAATTCCTCCAGCTGCTGCAAGCATCCAAGAACCTCCAGCCCAGCAAGGGTCGAGGCTCACTGCTATGCACTGGACAGCGTTTGGGGGGAAACAGTTCCCTGCAATGGCTTGTGTCCTACAGAAGGACAACACAAAAGCCATTATACTTGTCATGTTCTCTGTCCCAGCACACAGCAATGCCATAAAATGGAAAAAACATAGCAGCAAAACACAGCTTAAATTCATTTCCACTTGAAAAAAAAATGATACGTAGTTTTACTTCAAGGGCTTTGAAACCAACAAGCAACTTGGCTTTCAGTAGAGCAAAGCCTGTGAGAAACATAGACCCCAAATCCTAAAACTATACAAACGGAAAACTCAGGCATGTCCTCGCTAGGAAATCTGCCCCAATTCCCACAGCACAGCTGGGGGTGGAATAACATCTCCTGACCCAAGACAAATTACACAGAGGCCTCAACCTCTAAGGAGTCCCAGCTTCCCAAGCTATAGTGTCACAGGCAGTGGCAATAAATGTGTATTTGGAGTCAGTGTTTGTAGGGAAAAATGCATACAGTGCAACCAAAATAATTAGACAATATAAGAACTGACATGATGATGTACAAGAAATAAACAAAAAGGAATCCAAAATCATCACTTTTGCTGCTTCTTGCTAAAGATGTTTTAGCGTATTGTTCTTCAATACAATTCAGATTATCGGCTGGTAGAACAATTATCTAACTAAAAGATTTAACCATGATTAAGGTCTAAACAATGTGCTGAACAAACACCTCGCTTGAACTGCATTTCAACTCCCGGCACGTTCAGTGCTTTACCTACAGATTTTTCTGGTGATCAGGCTAGCAGCACACTAGGCAACATCTCTTACCCTCTCACACACAATTTACAATTCCTCAGATCATTACCAGGAGGACCAGTGCATTGGCTGCGTTTCTTTGGCCTGGCCCAGTCCATGCAATTAGCTCATACCCGGTTCCATGTTCCCATCTGTATGCGGTTTATTTCTCCCCCAGCATAAAATCCAGGGAAGCCTAAAACCACGCTGGTACGTACACATGGCAAACTGCAACAAAATAATGGGGGTCTCCAGCTATTTCTCTTAGAGATACTGCAAAATCCCCCACCAATGCGTATACTCAGCAGACTGAAATGGAGGTAAAGAGCACTAAAACTCCTTTTCCAGATAGACAACAAGAGCAGACAATAGAGGGAAAACAGACACAAATGTAAGTTTACTCTGCTGGGGAGAGGCAGCGCTCTCAGCTACACTTGAAGACCAGGGCAGCATCCCATAGCGAAGGGGATGCGTGCTCTCCCATGCCTGGGGCTGATGCCTGCCCTCACCTCATTATGCTGATGCAGAAGTATTGACTATTATTTCCATCCGCCCATAGCTCACAGCTGGGTTTTGGGGTTGGTTGTTTTTCTTTTTGATTTTTCTTTGTTTTCTGATAGCTTGGAAATTAATGAAACATTAACCAAAAAGTCTCAGGAGGGCACGGAGAGAGGAGGTAGGCTCACCTTTGCAACAGGTGGACCCCCTTCGTGATGCCAACGGCACCCCAAGCACAACAGGTCCCCTCCGCCAAGCCCCAGAGGGTGGAGGGGTCTCAGCAATGTCAGCAGGAAATTGTCCATAAGGCTTTCATTGACGTTCTGGAGTTTAAATTGCTGTTCTCACTAAAATAGAAATGGGCAGAGAAGTGCCCTGATTTCAGCCACACTCTGTTCAGGCTGGGATTTTAAAATGAGTTTCAAGGAGGATAGAAGGTCTCAGTATTTTCATGTGGAATGCGGTAACCTTTCGTTTTAAGACAAAAGTACCTTTTTCAATGAAAAACGCTCTATAAATATTTTTAAACCTTGCAGTCACATGAAAAAATATTGGGTTTTTTTAAAGGTTCATGTCACAGAAAAATTAGAAGCTTTGTTTTCATTCTGTTACAAGAAATTACATATTTATTAATCAAAACTGAACAACAGTTAGTTAAAGTAAGAATTTTGGTTTCGTTTTATTAAGATCCTTAATCAAACTGTGAATTCGAGATTCTTTGAAATGAGGTGGCATAAGTGGATCCACTGCTCAGAATCAAAATCACTGTCCACTTTACACATTGCACATCACAGGATTCTTTTGTCACTTTGTTTGAAATTTGAACAGCTCCATGTCTTGTAAATCCTATTTTGCTTTGAGGTCATTCCAGCTGTTCATTTACCTGATATTTTCACAACTTCTGTGCAAGTTCTCTGCCATGATGAAAGGAAGGAAGAAGAAGGATCAAAGACAAATTTTCCAGTCCTTTGTACTCAGTAGAAGCCAAAAAAAGTAGACGTAGTTTTTACTGAATAAAAAAAACTATTAAAAGATATTCATTCCTTACTACTATAAACATGATAGAATATTACCCTTAAGTTAGTGCCCTGATTCAGTCAAGACACATCTGCAATAGCCGTAGGCAGGTATCATGTGATCAATACCCACATTTATTTTTTTCTTTTTATTTCATTATCAATAAACAAATTATAGGATAAAACTCGTATAAGTAGGCCACCATTATACACCAGTGAAAAACAGACCTGAAATGCATATGCAGTGTATTAATTGTGTAGACTTAATGACAGGTGTTACTCCAGAAGTAGCAATTTTTTCCAACTCCACTTAATCTGGTGCCTCAAGCAGCACTCATGATGGATCCATTAGCTCAGTGTGAAGGACATGTGCCCACATGTGTTTTGTTCTTTACAGTGCAGAAAATTTAATCAAATTAGAGGATCAATGAGTTTTTAACAGGAATGACTAGCTTAGATTTTTAGCCAGGTCAACTCAAAGACATCTTTGTATCCTTATGGAGGTGCAAGGAAACAATTGGCCTAACTCCACTTTGATGAAGCCATACAGTAATTTTTTGCTATTCTATCCAAAACTTGTTTTATAATGCTTTTAAACTATTTGACAAAAAGATCTTAATGAATGTTATTAAGTAAGAAATAAACTCCTGAAAATACATGAATGCATTCATATAAAATTATATAGTACTGCAGAAGTGAGAGAACTTCAAGCCCTCAAAATTTTCCTTTCATTAATGATGGTAAAATCACAGTGAAAGAGCAAGAGCCACAATGCACCCCACAAGGATGGAGAATGGTGATGAAAAATCTTCCAGTCCCATTATTACTGAGGCAGTTAGAGATGCCCTACTCTTAAACCTTCAACTACCTAGAAAATACAGAGCTGCCTCCCAAAGCTAAAGCCCTGTGCTAAGGGGCTGTCAGGATGGGGACATACTTTACAGCAGTCCAAGAAGAATCTAGAAAACTTCTTAGAGCTCCCATTATAAACTACAGCCCTCTAAGGTAGATCCAGATAATCACTGGTAGGTACTTAAACACCAGTGGCTCCCACAGAGCCACACACAGGTGTGTGTGCCATTATCTGCCCATCATGAGACAAAACCTTAAAAATCATATTCCTATTTTCAGCTTTAAATCTTTCAAATGATAAAGCTGAACAGGACAGGTAAGTGCAGACACACTCAGGCATCTACTCAGGCAAGTTGCAGCTGGGCAGAAAACTTGTACTCAGGTAAGCGCCACAGGGAAGTTTAAGCCAAAAGAAGACTGGCCATGCAGCAAGTCTTTCTTCAAATGTCTTTTCACAGAGTCATCATGAGAAATTTAAATGGAAACTCATTCAAAGAGCAACAGAACTGGAATTTGGCAATGCCGAAGCAGCCACACACCCCAGCAAAGCCACCATGCCTGGAACCACTCTGCACCATCAGTGCCACACAGGGCACCCAGCTTGGTCATCACAGGTAAAACAATGCAAGGATGTCACCCGCAGCCAAAGTGACGTTGTTCTTCCCATGGAGAGGCTGCAACATCCCCCTGTCCCAGCTAAGAGACGCCCACAGCAGCCACCACGAACAATCACCCATTTCCAGAGGTCCCGCAGAGCTCTCTGGATCCTTTTGGAAAGGACTGATGCATTTTAGCAGGCAATTTCTGCAGGAAGGGCCAGCCTGCCCAGCTGAGGCCTAAAGTAGAAGACAATTTTATAACCCCGTGTAACAAACAGCTTCCTAATGAGCAATGGCAGGAGACAAGAGCCAGTGCTCCTCCCCGCCCCATGCCAGCCTTCCCCAGTGAAGCAGACGCAGCTGATCTTTCTGTGGACAACAGGCAAATGAACCCATCGATTTGTCTGCAAAAATTGATAGAATGCATTAAATTAAGACTTTTACAGCTGTGCAGTGTCAATATGCCAATAGGCGTCGGTGCCTTTCCATAGGACTAAACAACAGGTCCACACGCAGAAAACGTCCCAGTCCATGGCTGTGCTGACAGGCGTTCCAAAGGCGTTTGTTTAGGGACCCACGCAGCCGCACGTCGCCATGCTCGTCATTACCTGCCGCCCGCCATGGCTCAGCCCAGGAAGGCAGCAGCAAAAAGCAGGGATAATCCACTGCTGCGGGCAATAAGAGATACAAAAGCAGCTGGGGCTTACTGCAGCTACCGGGCTAACTTGGAAGCGTTTAGAAAATGCTCAGGTGCTCATACCAACACAGTGGTATGCCATGGGTGTATCAGCTGAACGCAGAGAAGATTAAACTGACAGTCTATATTCTGATTTATGACATAAAAAATGGCAGGATCTTTACTCATTGGGCTTGATTAATGGTTGTGCTGCTTGACTTTTTAATTAAATTGTGAAGACTATTTATTATATGACCATAAATTGTTTGTATAACAAGGGATGGTATTGAGGGATCTGAAAGCAAAGGCCAAATAAAATAAAAACTAATAAAAATGTATTTTTTAACTGTAAAATCAATAGTAATTTAAGCGTGCTGGGGGTCACAATTCTATTTGAAAAAGATTGATCATCTCAGAGGAAGAATTTTTAAACATTTGGCTGGTTTCTTCCATTTTCCTAGAATCACCTTCTTTTGGAGAACTGACAGCAAAATGATAAAACATGTTGATTTTAAAATGCTGGGCTTTGAAAATCACCCATATTTGTCCATATCAGGCAAGGGATGGGGAACATATATCTAAACAAAACTCCCTATAACTTGCTAAGAAAGGTGAAACACACCATGATGACATACTACATATTCACAGGCAGCAATAAAAGTAATCTGCAATACCTATTTCCCCACATACGAATTCAATGCCAGGTAATAAAAATCATAGAAAAGGATCTACAGGCACAATCAGGGATCTGATTTTGTACCACTGATGTAAAAAAAATCTGGTAACTTACAGCGACGTTAGGAGGCTTTCATGCCAGTTGGATGACAGGAAACTGCAAGGAAAAACTACAGCTGAAGGAAGCTAATTAAGCTAATGGAATATCCTGTATAACCTAATGCTGAATGCAGAAGTGAATATAGCTTCCACACTTTTCTGCATTACAGATGTACAGATTTATTTAGGGAGATATCCCAGAAGAGTAAAGAGAAATGTAAGCGTAAAATGTGACATTTCTGTAAAGAAAATAAGGAACAGCAAGCTAGTGCTGGTTGGGAATGCCTCCCTTTCCTTCAGCACATCCTCACGCATATGCAGAGATCTTCCCCACAAGGACCATGCCTTGACGGATACAACAGGTTCAATATGATTTCTTATTTATGTGCACAAGTAAATCAAAAGAGCCAGGGAAAACTTTACATCTTACAAAATATTAGATATGCAAGTCTAGGGAGTAAAGCTTACAGGGTCTCAGCTCATTTAGTCTTTGACAGGAACACTGAAATCATTACTGCACCTAAAGCCTGGAAGCTGTTATTTACTGGAACTGTATTTGAAAGCAAACCAGCTTAGAGCACTCACCTTTTCCTGGAACCCACTTCTTGAGTTTGTCTAATGCTTTCTTTTAGAAATGATGCCTGCCACCTACTTCTGATAAGTCTTACACCTCTGCCATTTGCTGCCAGACACTGAAATTCAGCAGAGAGAAAAGCCCCCAGCTAGACAAGTGTTTTCTCTTGGGTTCATCCTGTTCAGGGCTGCTTATGTTCCTTCTGCTCCTGGTGCCAACAGCAATTTTTTTTGCAGCCTGTCAAAACAGTGATTAAATCCAAGACTGCAGACTAAAGTCAACCCTCAGCAGCCCCAGAGAGCCCCAGCGGAGGCAGCCAGATCCTGCCTGCACCAAGGGCTTCAGCAGGCACCTTGCACGGGGAAGGATGGGAAGGATGCAGGCCTGGCAGCACATCCCACCCCCTCGCTGGGATCAACGTGCACCCATAACAAACCCATCTGAGGGCTTCGCTTCTCTGTGGGCACTGAACCAGCAACGTTTTGCACCACAGCCTCGCCTTCCCGGTACGGTCGCCATGTGCTGCACTGCTTTTGACAGATTCCTGCCTGATCTACATTGCAGCAGAAGACCCCCAGGCATGCCCAAGCAGCTTTCCCAGCTCACCGTTTGTGGGCAGGTATGTGAGATGTGAAAGGGGGTGGCAGCAAGGCAGCTTCCCCTTAGGGGATGAAGGAAGGAATACATTTGCCAGCAGAACCCTCTTCAGAGACGGGCAGAGGATGCTGGTGGTAGCTCTGAGGAGGGCTGCACAACAAGGCAGATGCAGAGGTAGAAGTATTCAGAGGAATGTTAATTTACCAGCAGGAAGAGGCAAAACCTGCTCCTGAGGAGACAGTTATTACCTCTGCATGAAAAGAAGGGTCTGGCGCTTGTAGATGTCTAGAACACACCTTAGCAGTGTCTCAGGGCATGCCACCCATGGCAAATTATTTGCTAAGAGCACCAGTGCATGTTGTAGCCTTTGGGTGCTGAGCACACCCCAACGCCTTGGCCCCACGCATCAGCTCTGCCCTGCTGCTCTAGCGCTGCGTTGTACATGAAAGCAAATACACCTGGAGCACATACCTTTCCCAGGATACAATGCTCAAAAATCCAGACCCGCTCACTATCTCTCCAAGGTGTTATTGCAATAACAAAATAAAGCAGTAATTCGCTTTTGTGGCAAGTAACTGTATTTTATTGCATCAGAAAGCACTGACTTTCTGCAAAGATGAAAAAGCACCAGCCTAACAAAAAGTGATGCTCTAACTTCCTGAGCTTCTCTAATGTTTGTGATTTCTCTGGCAGAACCTGGTGAGAAAACAAAGATTTTGTATTATGCAGACCGTAATCTTTCACTAATACGTCTCATTCAAAGGCAAATTTATGTACTTCTAAATATTTTGAAGATATTTCTATATCCACAGTTGCATTATTGTGCATTCCTTCTCTTCCTTACAAACTTAATAATGCCAATTAAGTTTAAAAAGCTGTGCAAGCTCGATCAGTGAGGCTTAAAAATGTTTTGGAAAGATGCCTTGCTTTAAAAATATTTTCCCTGTCCCTGTGCATAGAGCCAAAGGTGACTCCACTTTGCAGCATATTCCAGCTGAGCTCCAGACAAGTAACTGGCCTGCTGGTACAGTAGAAGCTCCTAGAGAAGATGAGCGTTCCGATACTGCATAGCTTCCTTTGCTCCCAGCAACCCTGTGTCACGTTCCTTACACAAGCCAAGTCACGTTTGTGCGAGCACACAGTCCCACGGAGGGACTTTTCAGCACCAAGTTTGCAGAATTTGCCCTTTACCACATGCTACAGATGTCTAAAAGGGTACATGCAAGCCAGGATTCCAAGGAGAGTGGGTGCAGAGACCCAGGGCTCTCGGCATGCCAACTGGCACAGCAACAGGGAAGGCCATACTTTTTGGCAAAAGTTCTGTGAAACATTTCATTTTCAATGAATTGGCATTTTCAAAGGCGAAAGTGCTTCATCAGAATATTCCCCTAATGTGAATACACACCACAGTGGTTTGATTTGCAAAAAATTCCCTCAAAAAGTGCTGAGCTAGCAGGGCTGTTCGCCTGAAAGGGTATATGAAAGATTTGTACAAACACCATCAAAGATGAAATGATGTGTTAACTTCTGGATTATGACTAATCCCTCTGGAAATAATAATTTATTCAATCAACAAAATAAGATCAGTTACATTAACCTTGAAAGATCTACTAACAGCTACCCTCCAAGCTTCACATACACAGATGATGAGGTTTAGCACCAACAGTTCCAAGAATCTGTTTCCTCACTCTATTTTCACCAGAAAACAGTGAAAAATATCCTCAGGCCTTTTTACTGTTTTGCTTACATGGAACGAAATAATATGGAAGATGATTTTCTTCTCACATGCCCATGTTTATCTCAGGCTTGACTTCAGCAAAGTTGCTGTACTTCACATAAACATAAGTGGGAAAGCACACAGGGATGCAATTTCTCCGTGCAGCACTATGGGTTGGTTTCTAGAAAACCTAATTCAAAGGGCATACTGGGGTTGGGTCCTGGTTTGAGACACATGTAGAATATTTTCAGGTATTCAGGAGACCTTCCCAAACTCAGGCACCACCAGGCATCTCCAGTCAGACAACAGGCACAGGTTTTAAACTCCTTATGCCCCAAAAACCACCATGGATAAGGGACTCGCAGTGTTTTCAGCAGGTGCTGCTGAAGAGATGGAAAGAAGGCTGGGACAGGGACTTTTTAATTTTCTTTTATTCTCCCTATCATCCATAATTTAGTTGCACATTCCAAGGCAGTGTATTGTTGTCTCAAGAATGATTCTGACCAGAGACAGCTTCCTATGGAAAGTGTCACGCCATGGTGTCCTTTGATTCATATTGTGCTGCTGCTCCCGTGCAGGCCATGCTGTGCCTTCCCACGCTGCGGCAGATGCAAAGTGAGAGGCTTTGCAGCAATCCCAAGCTCAGCACGGCCATGTCTGGAGTGTAGCCATTCCTGCCACTAGAGTGGTCCATGAGGGCCAAATGGATGAGCACTGAGATCTTGGATATAACCCATCCTGTCACGAGCAGCATGCACAACTCAGTGAGCTGGCTGGTGGGAAAGGCAAGGACATTCCCTCAGCCATCTCCTATTTCTGAGTCCTTGATTTTTTTCTCAGAAGGAAAATTCAAAACAAATGAAACAGAAGAGGTGATTGAGATCCCCTGGCAGGTGAAAACTACAGGAACATCAGAGCTTTTTGCAAAGCCAGGTCCGTACCCTGCCAGAGCTCCATGAGTGCTCTAGAGGAATACATCGACAACAGAAATTTCCAAGACAGGATGACTCGGGAAGAGCCAACGACCAGCTGGAAGGCAGCACAAAGCTGTGGTGTACTGCAGCCAACTTCAGCCATGCTCACAAGATTGCAAGAAGTCAGCCTTGCGCGATATTCCTGTAAAGCAATGGCATTTAGCTACTGGCTATGAAGAGTCGCCAGGATGGCAAGGTTTCCTGGAGAGCTGGAACTACCTGAGAAATGGTCACCAAGGTCCAGACCCATAGAAGAGTTTGAGTGCTGGACTCCATTTTAAGCAGGGTACCTGGGGAGAGCAGGCTGCCGCAGGATCATGATCATTACATACAGGAGCTGCCTGCAAAGATGCAGAAAAGCAGGTGTCTCTTGCTGGCTAAGACTTGGCCGCAGCATTCACATGTCCTGGTGCAAACTGTAAATATTGAAAAATATTGTATCTACAAACTGGCAGTGCCCCTGGAGACAGGCAGCAGCTGAGCAGAGAGCTGAATTTCAGCACAAAAGTCCAAGCCCAAAGGCTCAGCTCTTGGGTGCTCAATTGAGCTCTGACTGAAGCCAAAAGGAAAATTCATTCCAACGCACTAAGGAGCAAATTTTACTGGTGTTTATATTTCTAAATATATAATTAATATTTCTGAAAGATTTGTTCTGGGAGCTCTGGAGAACAGCAACATCAAAAGAAAGTAGACTTGAAAAGAGAAAGGAGAGGTTGAGTCAATAACAGTGTCTTTATCATCCATATATTTAACAACTGCACATTTCTGTGCTGTTTTTAAAAGAAATCACCCTCATTTGCTATCTGTGCATTTGTGAAACACCTTTACCCTCCAATCCTCTAGGAAAATAATTAAATTTAATAGAACCCACCCACGTTCTAAAGCTGAGATGGAAAGTACTTATATTTAATAGAAACTACATCTTCTAAATGATTATGGTATTTAATTTGCATTCTCTTTGCTATTTGAACTGCAGCTTTATTAGAACAGCATTGTTGGCTGCAGTGTTTATCTTTTACCACCATTGTCACGATAAGAAAAACATGGAAAGCAGATGAAAAACAGAGAAAATATGAAAAGACAGAGCATAAGCAGAATAGGCTGAATATTTGTGTTTGGGGAAAAATATCTCAGATCTCTGCAAGTCTCAAATCCCCATTCACCCTCCCTGTGAGCTTCCAGGAAGAGAAAAGAAGATGTAGGATGTTGCCGGCTCATTTCCATACCAACTAAACATCCTTTTGCTTCAGCAGAGAGGGGCAGACGGTCAGCAGCTGAAAACCTCCCTCCAGCATCTGTGCCCATTGGCACTGGTGGAAGTGGCTGCTCACAGCCTGCCCCTTTCCTCCATCCTTAGATGGTAGGACTAGAAATCCCATTTTCCTTCTCTGCTCTCTCCCTCTCAGGACCTGCTTAGCTTTGTGGGTTGGAGCCAGTGCCAGATGTCTGTGTTTATCCAGTTCAAATCCCCAGCCAGAAGATTACGCACATCTACACTGAGAGGATCGTCTTGAATTTCTGTTAATGAAATCATCACAAACATCAAGAGATTGTGACGCTGGGCCCAGCGCACCCAGAGCGTTTGGCAGAGGCGAATCACGAATGGGTGAGAAGGGAGGCAGCTGATGGGGCGGGTGAGCCAGGACCTGGCAGGTGCTCAGAGACACACACACGCCGCCCGCGAACCCACAGCCCTGCTCCAGCCCTACCCGGCTCAGCCACGGAGGCTATTATGAGCCAGAGGATAAACTACAGAGGAGGAAAAGTGAGCGGAAAAGGCAACTTGATCACAGACCCCAGTAATCACTTCCTGAGCTGGAACCAAAAGGGTATTCACCACTGAAGTGGTGAATAATCATACAGGGTGATAATGATGCTATGCAAACTGAGCTGCAGTCTCAGCATCCATGATTCCCCCTTTGCTACCAGTTCAGCACCATTGCCCAGATATTTTTAGAGCAGCTCTGCCAGCTCCCCAGCATGTTCTTCCACCCTGCCCAAGTGCAGATGCACCTATGCCTGCTTCTGGCAGTGTAGCACCATCCCTGTGCGATGCCTGTAGAGCTGCTACATGAGGAATATGGATCAGGCCACCCGCCTAGAAATCAGCACAATTCAGTGCTACAGAAAGGGCCATCATCAATCAGCACCCTCCAAGCCCTCCCCAGGCAGAGCAAGGAAGGGATTTAACGAGGGAAGCTGGGAAGACTCCAGCACTCACCACAGCATGAGGCACTGGTGGAGCACAGTGTTTTTAAGCAACCGGAACACCCCAATAGCATTCACAGCTCAGTTATACAGGATGACCCACAAGCAGCCAAAAGATGGTCCCTGTCCTGAATCCTGGGGCAGGAATCTGGTTAAAAAAGGAGGGAGACAAGAGGAAGCACTCTGGAGTTACTCAGCTCTTCAGATTTGAAGGAAACATGATATTGGACAAGCAAAATATCATATAGGAACCTTATCTCTGCTGATTCTGAAAAATTAGTAATTAAATTCTCCTCAACCTTGTCTATAGCTGGGGATTTGCTCAGATTCTTTTAGTCATCTTTGTCACCTGCTGGATGGAGCAAGGAGCACCAGCTCACATTTTAATAGGTGTCACTGGGTTTATGGCGCCATGAAACCACGCTAAGCAGGCAAGGCAAATGAGGCAAGCGTCTCCATTTGCTGAGAAATCAGATTCACACTAAAAAGTAATAAAACTATCATGATTTTTTACTGGTTCTCTTTTTAATAGAAACAAGTTACTAGAGTGAACTCTTTCTGATGAATGACAGACTTACTGGGAGAATAACATGTCTGCTGGTAAGATTTTAAGAAAAGGGACAAGGTTTGGGGTTTTTTTAAACTGATGATCTTGAAAATGTCAACCTTTTGCTCACTGCAGTCATGAGCTTAGACAGATCCCCACCACAAAGCAAACTTTGATCCAGCATAACACTACCAAACCTGGAGCAGAGCCAAGGACGCAATATGCCTCTCTCCTGGGGCTCCTGCGCTGCAATACCTATGAAACATTTCAGACAGCAGAATTCAGATAATATTTCAGATAGCACAATTAATAATAGTTGTTTTAATTAAGTCTTGTCAAACAACACAGAACAAAGAACTGTAATACCAACACACCAGCACTGGCGCAGGTTTTTAAGATTTGCTCAAGCAGGTTGTCATCAGCATCTCTGTCCTGGCCGGAAATTCAAACAGAAGAGGGTAACTGGAACATGAGCTTGCAACTATTAAATGCAAACCTAGCAAAGAGCTTACTAGAAGGGGCAACAGAGGTTCAAGCCAGAATTAGCCCTTCTTGCCAACCGAGAACAGTTCTTCAATGGCTTCCCTGTGCCTACTGAATGTCTGTCTTCAGCTCTTCTCTAAATATATTCCATGTCGTCTTGGGAGAAATACTAGAAAAGAAAAAAGACCTTCAGTACTTGCACTCTTTCTTGTGAAAGGGCTGCTGCCGCATCCACCCCCTTTCTTAGATCTGCTACACAAAGTGGGTCTGCCGAGAGGTTTTGTACAGCAAAACTTCTTAAGGTGATGATGCCAGAGCACGGAGCGCAGCAGGCGCACCTCTGGCCTTCATTTGGTAGCAAGAGAAATCAAGGTGCCTTCAGCTTTTGAAGTCATCTTTTAAGCAGGTAGGTTCATCTGATCAGAGGCAGCCTGGCTACGTGGAAGTAGATTTTGTAGGAGAATATAATGGCAGAAAAATAAAATTTAAATACCCTATCTCAATGTAATTAATTGACTTGTAATTATCCAGCATAACTCACCTGCAGTTCTGCCAGGATGGGACAGAGACATCGGCACACCAGAGACAGGCATGTGTGGCCTCAGGAGTGCCCACACTGGCCCCAGGCAGCCCCAGCGGCTGAACAGGGACCCAGTCCTGTCAGAACCCAAACCTTGGGGCAACGCAAAAGGGTTCAAATCCTCATCGTGGCTCCTTCCAGCGTGCAGATTGAACACTGCAGGCCATGCACAGGGGGTGTGCCTGGTCAGGTCCCACAGCCCATCTCTGACCTCTGGCAATGCACCAAATCACTCCACTGGCATGGATGAATGAGTCAGGCCAGGGGTTGCCATATGTGCAGATGATGCCTGGAAGGTACCTGTGATCCGGAAGTGTTACAACGCAAAGAGACCACGTCCTGTTGCACACTATTGCCCCAGTCCCCTGCCAAGTCCTTGGATCATGGCTGCATCTATCAGGCTCCAGCTGTACTTTGCTCCTTTCTAGTAGGGGCTCAATAGTTCATGTTCCCTTCGAGGTGAGCTCTCCCTTCAATTTAAAATTGACCATGTCAGCATGTTTTTGTGCTCACATTCAAGTGACGCTAATTTTACATGGCAATATGCCAGTTCAGAAAACCAATACGTAAATTCATAATTATTCATGCATAATTCAGGAATTATTTGCATACAGTAAACAGGCCATCATCCTGATGAAGTGTCAAAAGATATAAAGTGCTAATGAAAAAAATGAGAACAGACAAGAAGAGATCATGAGACCGAGAGAGGGAGAAAGTGGAAGTATATCCTCTAATGAACTTTCAAAAGTTTCTCCAGGCTCTTGTGAATCATAAAAGACACCCAAAACACAGCCCCAGGAGCCGTCCCCTCTCCCGCATTTGTGTCCAGGACAGTACAAGTATTCCCAGCAAGCAAAGATACATTTTCAGTCTGGCCCAGGATTTATCTGGGTACAAATCAGATCTTCCAATCAAACCAGAAATTATTTCTTCTGAGACCTAGTAATTCAAAAGACCCATCGCTGTCAGAGGGGAAGTGTTTCATTATTAAAGGGTTCCTCGGCTGTCTCAGGAGGGTACCTACATTCTTCTTATGCATTATGTATGGCGAGATTATTTTAATAATTTCACTTGAAGAGAAAACATTTCCAAGCCTCATTCAAGTCTCTCTCACTCTTATCCTGGGTCTATGAGTGAGACAGGGTCCCCACCTCCAGCAAATATTCTATATTATTAAGAGTCTTTGTTAGCAACATGTCATTCACCGGGGAAGAAAGGGAGAAATGGATTCACACACTGATACTCTGGCATTGACTTCATTTGCGTTGTTTTACAATGAGTGTTACGTCCAGCGGAGAGACCCAGCTCTTACTGAATGAATGTTATTCGCAAGGAAAAAACAAAGGTTTTTGCTGACAGTAAATTCTTCCTTTTTAAATATGTAAATATTTTTAGTTACAGAAAACCATAAATATTTCAGAAAAGGGCTTTTAGCTTTCAAGATTCTGAATAAATGTGCCTCGGTTTTAATGTGTTTTTACATAGATTAATATTTCTATCAAACATAGGTCTAGGTAGCTTCAACTGTCATCTTAATAAAAACCTCAGAGACAAATGTTGAAAGCTGTGGTGAGAAGTATGCTTTTTAAAGTAATTTTTCAGTGGTTAATTCTAAAAACTTAATTTTTAAATAATAATTGCCAGTGAACAATTTGACAGAGCAAGGAACAGTGCAAAAACAAATTAGAAAGCACAATTTCTGTCCTGATTTACAGCGTATGACCCTGTTGCTTTGTGCCCATTATAACTGGCATAAAATTAAATAGAGTGATAATGTATTACACTGGTAATACTCCTGCTAGAGTGAACTAAGTCCAGCCAGACTGTTTTAGGCTCACGGGGGCTATTGGAGTTTCTAGCACTTTTTGTGCATATGCGTTATTGGGTGGTTTATCATTGATTAGGTGTCATAAAAGACCTGACTTTGCTATCTGCTTCCATTGAAGTGGAAATCAGTGGTATCTAGCCAGACTTGCTACGGATTTATTATACTTCCACTGAACTGAAAACATACCTATTATTAACGGAGGGGCAGTCGATATTGCCACTAAATACAGGTACCAAAACATTCATTATCTCTAAGCGTTTTGATTATATTACAGTTTGCTCATTTCTGCTCTCACATCAAGAGCAGCAAGGCTGCATTCAGAGGACAAAAGGAGAGACAGGCTTTCTTTGTGAGCATTTTTGTTTGTTTGCTTGCTTTTTAAGCAGATAATCTTGCCTCTCCACAAAACCTATTTACAATCAAGGCTTCAGTCTTGCTTTCTTCTTGGGCTTTTTTTTATTATTATTTTTATTTTTATTTTATCCTGTGAATGGACAGCCGGGGGAGCTGAGATTGGGAGAAAAATACGTCGGCTGCAGTAACTCTTGAGAAAAGCTGACAATCACCATGGCTCTCTTTCACGCTGCTGTATGCATGATAAAAAGGATCTTTTCTGGTGAAGATGCTCTAGGAGAAAATGTTCTAAGCGCGGTGCACAGTGGAGAGGGAAGGAGGGAGACAAAGTCTGGAAAAGAAGGCAGAAGCACTTTGTGCCGTAAGAAAAGATTTAAGCTTGTCAGAATGAAAGACAGGCATTTTCAAAGTGCATAATTTCCAGAGAATTACATGGGATGTGGGTGGCTTCAAGGCTACAGCTCCTGCTCTGCCACAGATAGGTTTCAAGGTCAGAGTCTAATTTTATCCTGTGATATAACAGCCTGCATTACGAAGCTGCCGAGGCATGCCTGAACGCCTGTTGCCCAAAGTGATTAGCACCTCAGTTGCCTTGTTTCTCTAAAGCTGCGGACAGCGCGAGAATGGGGCAATTTGGGATCGCTCCGTCACGTCTCGCACGTTGGCCTCATGAAGCGCGCGAGCGACACGGTCGCAGCCACAAACACCGCTCCGAGCAGCAGCACAACCACCACGGGTGGCTTTTAAGGTGAGCTGAAGGTAATGAAGGGGAAGGAATTTAAGCAGAAATTCCTGCAGTGGACTCAAGCTATGGAAGATATAATTTTTTTTTTTTCAGTTATCCCAGAGAATTCTCAGCTTGAAACTTAACCACTTCAGTGCAGGAACTAGAAGTGCAATGTAGGGAGATAACATTAGCAGTGATTTTGTGCTCATGAATTTAAAGGTTGGTCTGAAATGAGCTTGGCATCGCCCTGGGAGAAGCAATGGGATGAAATTTGATTTCAAGCAAACTTAAGCAGAAAAAGAAAGCAAAGAAAAAGCAAATTAAACACCACTGAGATAGACCTTGAGGAAGCTGACATGGATGAACAATTTTTGATGTCTGTTCCTCATAGAGAAAAGGGGGGTCTGACAGGACCATAGGTCTGGATGTTGTGACGTCTGGAAATCAGTCCATTGGGTTTCCTGGGATGGGCTCCCTGTGATCAGGGCAGGCAGAGATCTTCACATATGCGGTTCCTGCCTTGGAGCAACCGCAGGACAAAATGGCTTTCTGCATTCCCCGCCAGCCCTGCTATTCAGCCGTTCCATAATATCCATGAATTCCCTCTAATTTATCTATTGGCATCTGCAATGCATCCCAGAGACACAAGGGGCCCTGTGAAAGAAACTCTGGTAATGTTTTTTGGTGCTTAGATGGCTTTGTCTGATTCTCTGGAGTATCTCTTGAGATAAATCATGTTATTGTTAATGTGGTTTCTAACAATGCATTGATATTTCCTTGGGAGATACTGGTCCTGTCAGCCCTCAGAATTTTAAAAACAACAAACAAAAATATCTTGATTCTGGGAGACTCACTGACCACCACCAGAGAGGTCAGCAAGGGACTTGTATTCACACACATTATGGATAGACCTAACTGAAAAGAAACAATCAATAGTCCCCTTTATTCACATAAAAATGACTGCTATCCACACAGAAGCTAGGGAAGCTGTGTGGAGCAATTAGAAAGGAAAAAAAAAAAAAAAAACAAACCAACAAAAACCTTCTCCTTTCGTTACTTTTCCTATAAATTAACAGAGATGTATGCCAAAAATGAACACAAATTTTTATTGTTTTCACAAAACTAAACCTACAGATTGTAGGGCTGTGCAGAAACCGGTGGACGGCTGAATACATCCCTGCAGCCCAGGGCTGCTGCTCTGCAATTGTCAGACAGAAGATGTCAGGTTTTGCTGTCACCTCCATGTTCCAGGGCCAGCTCAAAGCATGACTAAACAGAAAGGCAAATTCTGGAAGGGTGGAAGGGTGGTCCCTTCCCAGTGAAACGCAGCCCACCGGGTGTGTGAGCACCTTCGGAGGGGTCTGCTCTGAGCACCCACAGCTGCCTGCTCAGCCCTGCGCTCGCAGCCTCCAGACACACGTGGGTTTTTTCATACCTTGCAAGCCCTTTCCCTCCTGTGAGCTTACCTGTAGCAATATTAAAGCGGTCTCCTAATGACAAGCTCACAGACAGATTTTCCTTGCCTACGCAAGATCACTGCCAATTCCACCCACCGAAAGTATTGACTGCCACTGGGATGGGGTCACGCCTGGAGCCGTGAGACAACAGAGAGCTGCAAATTGTAAAAGACAAATTAAGTCTCCACTGACAGTTCTGAGCACTAGCACGAAGAGAACTTTTTCTCCCAGCATAATGCTTTGTAAGACTTTGCTAGATGGAAAAGAAAAACAACACATGGCAACAATGACCTCTGGGCAAAGGAAGAGCCAAGGATGAATCTGTTGCAGCTGTAACACCCAGAGGAGGTGCAGGATGATGCTGTGAGGGCACCAATGGTGCCAAGAGCTGTGCGGCCACCTCTCACTTCTGCAGCAGGGACGACAGAGATCAGTGCAGTTTTTTGGCTCTAACCAGGCTGACAACAGCCACCAGCCCCCAGGTTAGAAACCCAGGGCCATTGCAAACTGGATCTGGAAACTGTTAACCATAAACTATCCTCTAAAAGACTCTGTTAAAGCAAAAATCTTTCCAACACAGCCTACATTTATTTTGCCTTGTACCTCACCTTGGTTTTAGCTGTATTAAAATCAGCTTATCCTACACCAGTCCAGTGCTAACTATAAATTATGCTGCCGACTATTATAAATTCTTCATGTTGTTATTTTCAAAGTAGGAAAGATTTGCAAGGCAGGAGAGTCTCTCCTATAATCCTTTTACATTAATCAACCAAGCTTGTAAACTTATTATATAGAAAACAATCAGAAAACCAGTATCAAATTTGTCTGACAAGGTTATCTTGCCCTCCTTTAATATTTTACTGGTTATGAAGTAGGGTTTAAAATAAAGATGCCTTCAAGGTACTTTCACCCCTAGCAGATGGCAGAAGTCGCAAGGCAAGAGCTGTAATTGAAAATTCAATCGCAGTCTCATCATTTACTGCCTCCTACACCAGTGCTGAAAAGAAAAAGAGGGGTGTCTGCTGATGTTGAGGGTACCCATTTTCCTGGTTGATGCTCCTTGCCCATGGCCTCCGTGGAGGCTGGCCACATCTCACTGCAGTTGTTTTGGATGTCTCCCAACTGCTCAGTTGTTTCCAGGACCAAAGCTGAGGAAGACGTGTCACTTTGCCTGCTAATAAGTCCCCAGTCGCTTTTCTTTAATGCCTTTGGAGCTGATTCATGAAGATTGGCAGGGGAAGTGCACTTACACTGGGACTCTGCCTTTTGCATCCCCCTGACAAGTGACCAGGCTCAGGCCAGCGTTTCCCTAACACTGGCCTGTTAGTGTGAGTGAGTGAGCCTGTAAGGTGAGTGCAAGCAGAAAACCTGCACTCCACGAAACGCTCCATGTGCATATGGGTTAGATACATTTTAATTACATGATTTCACACTGTTTTTCTCCCCCAGATTCCCAGACTCATGTAGGACCAGCAGGACGTGCTGCAGGGCTGGCTCATGATCCACACTTTTAGAAGGAGCTGTATTCGTAAACCATAAGTATAAGGTCAGACCTGCATCCTCCAGGCCTGCTTCCTAAAGTATCAAATCCTTAGCTGCAACACGGAAAGCTACAGAATGAGTAGCATCTTGCCAAGCTTCTCAGCAAGGGCTGAGACCAGCTGGCCTGGCTCAAAAAAGATGCAGAAGTAGCCGAAGCACTGGCTGTGCTTTGGTGGCAGCGCTGCCCCCAGCCACAGGCTCCTGCGTCTCTGCTTTTCGCAACCAAGTCCTACCCACTGGCAGACCTCCAGCACAGCAGGCTGGAGGGGTGGGAAACCAGCCCCAGAAAAGGGGTACTGGCAAGCAAAGAGAGTATCATGTGGAAGGTAAAGGGCAAATGGTGCAGGGGTAGAGGCAGCATTCACTCAGGAGCAATTCTGTAAACATCCCACCGTAGATAAATGCCAGGGAAGACCATTTTCCTTTAATGGTCCCTTCATGTCTATTGCATCTGAAATATGCAATAAAAGGAAAAATACCTAAAGCCATAAAGAGCCAAAAAGAAACAGCCTGGCATCTCCTGAAATACTGTGCAGGATTGGACCCATGTGATTTCAGGAGGGAGGAGGGTGTTGATACATAGGAATAGTATCAATGGGCCCATGCTAGGGGAAACTTCATCCACTCCCAAGATGCCCATCTGAATGAAAATCCCACACTTTATACTCCTCATCACTTGTTCTGCTCCAGGATACTTGCCTCCAGGCTCCACAGTCATCACTGGGGACCACAATGCTACCAGGGGAAGCAGAGCTGGTAGATAGACACAGCCTCACAGCAGCACCACGTGCTGCAGGTCCCAGAGATGTGCCAAGAGGAGATAGTCCAGGACAAGGTCTGTGCCACTGCACTGCAGCATAAGGAATCAAAACAGCAAAATTCCACACCCATGAACAGTAATAACATGATAATTTCAGAGCATCCCTAACTGAACTGCACCTCACTGGCAAAATCTTGGCCCTACATCTGAAATACCAAAGAAAATAGTTCTTTTTTTTTTTTTTTTTTGGTAGAAACTAATACCATACTGAAAATCCAGACTGTGTGGGATGTTACGGAGCCCATCTAGGGGGTTAGGATACCTGCTCCGAGCAGTACCTGGAGCAGAGCTGCAGGATGGGAGCACCCTGTGCTGCAGATATTAAGATATTACAGCACAGCACTGCTGAGGCTCAGTGGGACCAGAAAGCTCCAAGAGTGAAAGGTTTCAGATCAGGCTCAGTTTCAGAAAGAGTCTGTGCTGAGCTCACTGGCTACTTGCAAGCACCTCATTTATAGGAAAGACATGATAAGCACTTATATAGCTGTCTATATACATGGGACACTGCTGCATGTAAGGCATACCTGTTCTCTCCAGCTCAAGCAGATACACCTCTGGACAGATCATATATACTGCAGAGCTATAAGAGGCTTTTGATTTTGGGAAATTAAAGCCTGGCTCTGTTGTGCCAATGAGCAGTCATTACTTGAATATGCTGGCATCAAAGTCAAGGGAGAGAGATCCTGGAGCAGGCTGAAAACACAAAGGGGTGTCATGGAGAAGCACAGTTGTCTTCCCTCCAGAAGGGGGGTGCTCTCATCCAAAGGCTGCCATAGTATATCCTGAAAAGCAGTGAAAATGAAAAAAGTTACCAGAGAAGACAACAAGGAAGCAGCTGAGCTGGACACGGAGCAGCTACTACCCAGCATTTCTAATTCCCTGGCTCAGCTCTGCCTCAAGCATGGAAGATGCTCACCGGCTCCAGGAAGGGGGAGCAGCCGCAGCTGGCTTGACTGACTGCAGAGGTTGGATCAGGGTGGCCCTGGTGCTGTGGTGGTTGATCTCATCCCTCCTTTCAGCTGCAGTCTCTCCTCATCTAGTCTGTGTAGGCTCTTGCTGCCACATTTTCCTGTTCTAGCAGAACTTTCAACAGCAAACGAATATTTGTTACACAAAAGTCCTTCTCCCTCCTACCCTTTACACCAGGGGCTAGGGAAATCACAAGAAAATCAACCTGCAGCAAGCCAAAATGGAGCAGAAATCCCCGGTGAGAGGCAGGGGGCTCTGTGCCAGGCGCACAGGTGGGATAGCCTCCAGCTCTTGCCCAGGCAAGGAAGGGAAGGCAGGAGCAGAAGACCCCTGCCCAGGGGGACATGGAGGCAGCAGGAGGGGTGGGAGAGCACAGAGTGGGCTGAGGAGGAGGTGGGCCCCTACACCAGGGGTGGCCATGGAGAGGGCAGGTTACTCACTGGGGCTTTCTGGGAGAGCCCATCTACCCAGTTTGTTCAATCCAGCTTTTTTTTTTTTTGCTGTTAAAAGAGCTTCATAAATCCAAGAAGGGAGCAAACAACATAATTAGCAAGCAAATTACACATTGCAACATGATGAAGAGTGAATAGGGGAGAGGTAACTCACTGAGGTCTCTCTGCAAATAAGTCTCCCGTTGGAGCATAAGCAATTTCTCAGAAACTTATTACATCTGCATGAGTCAGAATTGGTTTGAAAGCAGGGAAAAAAGGTAAAAGTTCACCGAATACTAACTGGCAACAAACATTTGATCAGCATCAAAACTAGTATCATAACTACGTTGATATAAACAACGCTGGCTTTCCTATAATGTGTGTAGAAAGATGTTAAATAATACCTCCTGCTCTTTTGAATTTAGCTGGATGCAGTAAAATAATGCCAAAGTAGGAAAAAAAACCCCAAAACCAAAAAACAAAACTAGCCAAAAGACCAATTTTCAGTGCCCAGGTGTCAGTAACCAAGGACATGAAAGAGTTTAATAATAATATTTAGTGTAGACATGCATTATGCTATTGGTTGTCCAGCCAGCAACACCTAATTGAACTAAAATTATTCGTTCTGCATATCTAATTATAAGGCACAATCTCAAGGCTGTGATGTCATCAGTCACTCAGTGTCAGACTTTTATATGAGGCACAGCTGATGACACTCACTTGTGCATGGCATGGAGGAAGTGCCAGTGCTGGAATCGCAGCTTTTGTTTCCAGCAGATATTACTGTTTATGATAGCCTTGATCTTTTTGTCATAAATTTACAGATCCTACTGCTGCACACAGATATCACACACTAAATCTATCAGAAAACATTACCCAGTATAGCTCTTGGCAACACCAACTCTGCTGTGTCAACCAGCCAAAACAGGGCTTTAAATGAGGAGAACAACTGGATCATATGTTTTGTTAATTATGCACAAGAAGACGATGTAAACAAGCTTCATGAAGATTATTATGCATGAGTTCATGTTTTTGCACAATTCACAAATTACCTATAACTGCTCTTCTCAGATAAATAATGTTGGAACAATAAAGCTGACATTTTGTGCTGAAGACTATGACTTCACTGTGGCTTTCAGAGAAATTACCCTTAGATTTACAATCTTATTAACCCATGACCCTGAAAAATGAGACTTGTTTATCATCCTAGTCTTGTGGCTGAAAACAGTCTTTTTCTTGATCCAGATGACTCAGTGCAGAAGCAATACGGCTCTGAACTGAATCCTTAACAAAGTGGTCTGAAAGAACCAGCCCCAACTGTGTATGAGCATGGATGTCCCTGTTTTGCCTAAGAGAAAAGCTGTCTCAGGAGGATGAACATGTAGGATAGCCTTCCTTTTCTGATTAAAGTCAATCTTATATAAAATGGGAATGCTAAAAAAAGACAAAACTTCTAGAAAGCATTTGTCCCGCAGCATCCCCTGCTCACACCAAGCTTGCTCTGCTCCTACAGGGCAATGCATGGAGAGTCTGTGGGGTCAGGACAAAGACACAGAGCTCCTACAAGCAGCATCTCCACGTCCTGAACAAACACAGCTCCAAATGCATAAAGCCATGGCCCCTCCCCGGTGCTTAGATCACAATAAGCACGTCGCTTTGCAATATCATTCCCTTTCTAAGGCCCTCCAACCCCAGCCTTTCTGGCTTCACTCCTAACTGCATGCTTGTTTGGGGTTTTCTGCTGAAAAATGACAAAAAGTGACTGCACTCAATTTCTCAGTGCCTTTGTATTTTTTAACAATGCATAATCAGGTCAGGGCAGACTCGTGACTTTTTAAATTTATCATATTATTACTTTGATACTATTTTATTCTGGATTGTTAGATAACAGGAACACCTTTCTAACCCCATGTTACTCTGCAAATTGCTTTAATTTGTACCTACTAAGCACTGGCCCACTGTCCAACACTACAAAAAATAAATTTGATATGAAGAGTTTGCCTGTTTTTCTACAGTATCTCCTAGCAGAGCTAGGAGAAGGAAAGTACCTCCCTGAGATGAGAATAACGTGGGACAAGGACATCGTTTCAGCCAGCAATGCAGACAGCTTTGTTGGAGGAGAGCAGCGGTTAGCAGGCTTCTTCCCTTGACTAGGCTTGTACACATGCAGGAAGCCTTAACTAACATTTGTTAGATTGTAAATCCCTAAATGACCTTCATGTGTCTCTTTAAAATCGTATTGAAGTAGTGCCAGGTTCACCAGCTTTGCGTCATATCCAAAATGATACTGAGAGCCTTTACTTAAACTAGTAGCGGTGTAAGAGCACCTTGTCCCAGCTGCTCTCTTCATACCTGAAGGGCTTTAAAAAGGTAATTTGAGGGTTCCTGCAGAAATCTCATCCATCTTCCAAAACTGGCTGTCACGAGGGACACAACTGCTGTAGTAGCGACTGCCCAGTGGACTGGAGGGCAGAGCAAAAGTCCAGATGGACCCCAAAAGACCTGGGTGTTAACCCAAAACTTGCTCACACCTCCACGAGCTGCTACTACCATCAAGTCAGAACAAGCGTGTGCTTTCCTACAGATGTGTTCAGGCATTCGACTTTCAAATTCAACTTGCTCAGGGGCTCCTGCTCTGTGTAAAACTGCGCTCAGACCCTGAACATAATGTTGGCTAGTGGCATCCGTATTCTCCTTGACTGTGACATTCATAGCCTTTAACTACACGTATTTTAGAATTATATTAATGGCTTCTATATTATGTAAGGCAGATTAGAGTTCTGTTCCATTTAATCTTGCTCATCCATCATTTATTTAACTTTGCACATTGTCATTCAAAGCAAGTATTTTAAAATCAAGGCTCCATTAACCTGTTCAATTATCTGTTGTTCCGGGCAACCATTATCACTAGGTGCAATAGCTTTCAATAACTGAAATAGAACACTATGAAAACAAAAATAATATTGTTAACCTTGGAGCATCTCCAGGTCCTAACTTTAAAGGAGCTCAGGCATTAATCCTACAACTTATAAATAAATTATTATTTAAAAAAAAAAAAGACCAGGAAAAGTTGTAGAAACAGACAACTAAGCAATGCCTTCCGTCACTGATATTGCTTTTTTAAGCAGGTAGGTCTTTTTCCATGCAGCACACAGAACGGCTTTGATGTTCTGTGTAATGCTGTTGCTCACTCAAAGGCAACTTAGAGTTCAGCAAAAAATTCAGACTGCACGGAGAGTCTAACCTCGCAGCTCTGCACTCTTATTTATGAAGCGTTCTATATTTAAGAGCATTAATACTGCTTGAAAACTATGTTCAGAAGAGACACAATTGTGGTGACTCAGTCTTAATCACTTTATAATTAGATGTGGGTTTAGTAACTTCAAAGTAAGGGGAAATATTGGTCTATTTCTGTACTATTCTTACCCTATGTCATGCTTGTAAAAACTTCAAAGTGTTTAAAAAACCAGTCTGATTTCATACATAATTAGTTAAGGAACTGATACTTCCAAACAGAAGCCTAAGACAATAGCAACCCACTTTCTAGCATTTGGCAAGGAACAAAACAAGACAGAGACAACAGCAAGAATTAGCTGATACCAGAAATCACCTCCGTGCTTTCCGGAGTGGGAAAGCCCGGGATCAGACAAACCACGTGGGCTGTGCATCTTTATACTTCTTGTTTGTGCCAGGAGGTTAGCAAGGAAATCTTATGGACTGAAACATATTAAATGGTCAGAGGTGGCGAGATCCAGAAAGACATTTGAAATACAGAGGTGCAGAAAAATAACATCTTCTAAGGGAAGATGCTCTCAGCCCAAGTCTCTGGAGGCCGAGGGTACCTGATACAGCATCACATAAAAAAAGCTAATAACAAGGCAAAATTGCAAGACTGACTGTGAAATGTCATGATGCTTAGATACAGTCATTAGCTTTATCCGGGGAGAAATGTAAACCCATGCCTCCTTGTTACCCTTCCTTTTCCTAACACTGGCCAATACCACATCACCCAAATAGCCCAAACGGCTCTTCCATGATCAGCAGTGCTCGCACAGCCCAGCCTAGCACCACCTCAGCAGTTCTCTGGTGCAAGAATTAATGCAAACTGCTATTAAGGCGTATTTACTTCTCCTGTTCCTCCTTCACAGTGCAGAGAACCAAAACAATACCTTTGAAAAAATGTACATATAAGATTAGATGAATTACAGGCAATACAAACAAGAGACATACGTGGGTATTGACTAACCTTCTTGCTCAAAGTAATTATTGCAGGCTACAGCGAGGAAGCTGCAGTCTCCCAAATACCTTCAATCATATCTCATTGGCCTCTGGCCAGATCAGCCTGCAAGAATCTTTTCAATCACACGATCCTATAAAAACCAATTTGGTTTCATGATGGTGATGAATCTGTCCTCTGACTAACCTTATTATTTGCTTGCTTGCTTTGAGAAGACCCAGATCAGACAGCTTCAGATTTATCCATACATTTTCAGTGTTTTGTTAATCACTTTATTGCTTTATCAACATTCCCATATCGGACAATTACCTTCATCCGAAGAACACTTGCTAACTGTCAATACTTGGGATGCTGGGCATTTGTGCTAAACCTAATTAGTGGGACAGCATTCCTGTTGTTCTACCAGAAAGTGATAACCGGCTGTAAGAAAACAGGATAAAAACAAGTGGAAAAGAGAATAAATGCCACGTGTTCTCATCCATGGGAAATCATGCCAGACCAATAGCACATCATTCCTTATAAGAAAACTACCTTGTTGGACTGGGGAAACACACTTGTCATCTATCCAGAGTGCAGCAGTCAGTGAAATCTCCCTGTGTGAGTTACTGCTCGGCGGTGGAGTGGTTGGGGATTAACAGCAGGAACCGGCTCTGGGGGACCGCCAGCAGGCTGTGCCAAAAGGGGGCTTCTCAGAGCAAGGATATTGTCAGTGATGACAATCCTGCTCATGGTGGCCATTAAGGATCCTGGTCCACAAAGCAGCTGTGATGTTCAAGGAACATGCCAGGCTCACGTTCAAGGAAATAACTGTCTTACAGAGGAAGATGTAACATCAAACCTGTGTAAAACTGCACTGTACTACCAGGCTTTTCTTTTCCTTTTTTCTAAACCTTGAAACGGTCAGCCTGAGAGTCAGAGAAAAGGTGGTGATATCAGAGGGATTAATACTGCTAAAGAGCAGGGTGTGCTGCAGAGAGACATGGCTCGCCTCTACTCTGCGTCGGGCTGGTAATTACTGCCCCAGGCCCCTGGGGAGGGATGCAATAAGAAACGTGTTTCATCTCCTGAAGAATCAAGATCTGAAAGAAAAAAAAAAAGTAATCAACAGTGCAATTTGCTTCTAATTCAGAAACTTTCAAGGTCTGCTGCTGTGAAACAGTTTATAATGAAGCAATTTCCACCACCATGCTGAAGAGGAGAGATGTATGGACCAGGAAAAAATCGAAAGCTACTCCGCCAGAATCATTCCTCTTGAAGAGCCATCAGTGTTGCTGCTGAAGTGTCTTCAGTGCACGTGACTTAGCATTTATCACCCGTGCTGATGCCACGCTAACCAGCCCCACGCAGGTCAGTGCACTGCTGGCTCACCTCCGCCGTCTGGGCTGTGCTGAGCCTGGGGGCCCAGATGGCATTTGAGTTCCTCTGCGCAAGGAGATGTGCAGGACACAGAGCATGAGTTGCTCCCATTTGCCTCGCAGAAAAACTTAACATCTAAATAATCAAGCAGTGGAGGAAAAAGAGGTTTTAAAACACCAGCTGCTGAAGCCTATGTCTGCAAGGCCTCTGCTCCACAGGGAGCGCCAGCGAAGGCTCAGCTGGTGCAAAGTGTTTAGTTTACACAAGGGTGACAGCAACTCCTGCACCAAGCCAGGAGACCTTGCGGTGACCTGCCCATAGTCACCAAACCCTTGGAGGTTTGCAGGATTTCCTCAGCTCAGCTGGGACCATCAGGGCACAGGGGCAAGTGGGAGCAGCAGCACAGCCAGCTGCCAGGATGGGCACCCAGGTGTGAGGCTGCCAGTCCCGCCCCAGCACAGGGAAGGCTCAGCCAGGGCAGCTTCTGGGCCACAGCACCACAGTGAGGCAAGCCTAGCACTCGCCCTAATGAGCCACCAGTTACATCAACAAACCGCATTAATTTTAATGCTCTCCCTTTTATGCCAGAGTCATTATGCTTTTGCACTCCATTTACCTGACTGTGTCTGCTGAGACAAACAGCAGCTCAGCATTAGGCAGTAGCATCTCCGTAAACCCCACGAGCCCCAGGCTGAAGGACCTGAGCTCATGCAGGAGCTCAGTGAGACACAGATGCAGCATGGAGGATGCAGGGGAAGGTGGACAGGCACCCTGCTCGCTGCCGCTGGATTTCCCCAGGGCGGAGTGCTTGGCGGAGGGGAGGTGACATTTTTGCATCCAAAGACATCCCAATCCCTCTGCCACTGCAGTGCAGCTGAGGGACCTGAGCAGGATCACAAGCGGCAGCAAGCTGGGGCTGGGCACAGAGGCAGCCCTGGGCTCTTCCATGGGCAGGCAGAGCTGTGCAGCCCCTCTCATCGAAGCACACCTCTGGTAGGGGATGTTTGCTTATTAGAAACTGCAGTTTTCACAGGAAAAGGAAAAAAAAAAACCAAACTACACAGATGGCATTTTTCACTTGTTTCCACTGAATTTTTAAACTGAAAATACCACAATTTTCAAAGAAGGCCAAAAGAAAATAATTACAAGACAGTGCATAAACAGAAATTAATAGAAATACTTCCATAGGATTTTTAAGCATGAAAAAGCTTTTATAAATATCTGTGGAAAAATTACTGCTATTTTGGATCAGCTGTGGAGTCAGCATCCAGCAACACATTTTGCTGAGCATCCGCTCCTCCAGAAGTGCTTCCCAGGATAGAAAGCAAAACTCCCAGGCTTCTCAGCACACTCAAGTTGCTAATTTTGTCCAAGGAAATCTACCCACCAAACGGATCCCTTCATGTTTTAGAGGGAGCAGTCCCAAGGAAGACCGACAGCCCTGCAGACACTTTGGTCACCAATCAGCCCTTCCCGAGGTTGCTCTACAGTGCATATACAACTGTGCACATATAATATGGTGTACGTGGCCTGACTGGGGTCTGCCAGAACCTTTCCCTTGCCAAATACACATTTTCAAACATTTTAATGCTGATCATCCCTGCAGCCCCTAGGTGGTAACAAGGGGCTGAAACATGGGCAAAGCACGGAGGCAGTGACGAAGCTGTTCATAAGGTGTTGGGGAGCACTGACCCCTTCCTAAAAGCCCCAGGGGGAGCTGAGCTCCTCCTTGGAACAAGCAACAGGAGTCAAACAGAGTGGGAGAAGTTTGGGGAACTTTTCCCTGCTGCCCAGGGGTGTTCAGGATCGCAGGCAGCTGCACTGAACTGGAGCCATCCTTAAAGAAAATTCAGCAGAGAGCACAGAGAACAAGACCCTTGAGAGAGAGCAGAACAAACTGTACGGCCACAGCTGTTGACTAATGAACAGCGGCTTATTATCTAACTAATGATCAATTAGTGTTAAAGCACGAGGTCTGCCCCATTCCACAAGCCAATGACAGCATCTCTGTACAGAGCCTGCAGCACCCGGATGCACACAAAAAGGCCATTCTTCAGGGGAATTACTAGCAAAACCAGCAACCTCTCCCATGCACACAGAAGAATAATTTTCAGTAGTGGAACTAATGTGATTTGACCACATGTTTGGGCTTTTCCCCTCCTGTGGATAAAACCCTTATATTATCATTTATTTATTAACATAAGCCCTTATTGTAATTGGGATTAATCTCCTGCTTTGCCCTGCTGGGAGCTGAACAGACACAGGGGAGATGGGTGCAGCACAGGGGGCCCATGTCTGAAGGTACCTAGGGTTTTGTGCAAGCTGTGGGGACTGGAATACAAAATGGTATTGCCGGTCACTGGGAGGGAAACGGCATCAGTAGCGTCCATGGATGGTGCTGGAGAGGTGCTGGCAGCCATGGTTTCACCCCCAGATTGGTGCTGCATCTTCTGGCTGAAGACAAGTGGTGCTCCCGCAAGTGGGGCACGATGCACTGGGATCAGCTGGCGTTTGCCCTGAGCATCTCCTCCAGGCTCACAGTTCATCCACGTTTTCTGCCTGTACCACAACTGAGAACATCTGCACTGCTGAGACCTGTCACTACATTGTCCACATGCAGACGTGAACACAGTGGAGAGAGCAGCTTCCAAAACCACTGCAGATTTTGGGCATAAACACCTCTTTGGATATAGAGTAAATCAATATAGAGACAAATCTCCCCATCTACTGATAAAGTTTCTTTCCTGACAACATGCAGTATAGCAGAGCAGCATTCACGCTTAGTAATTCCAGTTAAATCAATGGAAATACCTAGAAAATAATTTAGTCCCAAGAGTTAGTTCATGTTGAGCCAGATGGGACGAATGACAGTGTGGCTCCTCACTTGTTTGATTGTTTTTTAACAAATCTGTTGTCTGGACTCGAGTAATAATCCACCATTTGGACTCTTAGTAGAGTATCGATGCATTTTCTGTGCAACCCTAAATCTGCTCAAGACAGAAGAACCATTTTTACTGACTTTGGAAGGTGTTGGTCAGGGCTCACCTCCTGGAGGCTGTGCTGCCCCAGGCTAGCACAGGGAAGTGGCTTTGGTGCTCGTCCGCACGCCTGCCTAGACCGGAGCCAGCACCCACCGGTCCCAGCTATCGCTCTGCAGAGCAGGAGCTCCGTTAAAAAATCCCAACGGATTAAGGATTATACAAGCATACTTTTACATTTTATGTTTGCTAAAATTAACTCTGAAAACTGTCAATGCTGCAGCAGAGCTCTGCAAGGAGGGCAGGATATTCATAAGGCTATTTTAAAGATGTTAAAAATTGGGAAAATGAGTATAAGAAAAAAAAAAAAGGAGTTCCAGCTGAAAACTTTAAAGCCAGTCCACCAGCTAAATAATGCAAGGAAAACAAGAAATAATTATTAATAGAGTTAGGAGGCCTTTAATACTACATTTATCAGACAAGCTAAAAATAGCAGCTAAATATAGCAGCATTAGACTAAAACACTGTCTTTAGCAGGCTTAAGTTTTGACATTTCATTTGCTTTCTAGCATCTACATGAAATCACTCAGCACCTTGATTTTTTTTTGAAACAAAGACAAATAGTAAGTTTTTATCTGTTTAAAGAAGCCCAAATCGCGGTGCACTAAACATCGAGAGAATGATGTAAAACCTAATTAAAGACCTTTAGCTGCCACAGAATTGAAAACCAATTAAAAACCTCCTTTTGCCTAGAAATGTCCCAGAAGAAATTCCTAAATCTTAATTTGCTTCTGTCCTTATCTCTGTTGTGGCAGGTCTCTGAAGCCTTCTCTGCCAAGCCAGGAAGATAAGAGAGAAGCGAGCAGTGGTGCACAGGGTCTGCCTCCCCCTCCGCAGGCAGAGCCGACTGGACCACAATCTTTAATTATGGAGCATGATCAGATGCGCTGTAAGAGAAACGGCTTTTAAATCACTATTTGAAAATTGATATGCACGCCTCAGTACCTTGCTGCTAACTATAGCCCTCGCAGCTGATGAAGGATGACATTCAGCCTGGGCCGTGCCCTGAAACCACCTACTCCTGCCAGCAGTTTCCACTGCTCCCAGCTTAAGCCACTCAGGGTACATCAAGGAGGCAAACTAAAATTTTCAAGTTTATCCCCCCACTCCAAAAATAATAGAAAAAGACATTATAGGATCAACACACTTCTGTCCTGCTGCCTGGGGGTAGTGCCTCAGCACTTTGCCCGACACTTGATACCATTTTGGTTTATTACTGCAGAGAATTATCAAGGAGACAGGCTGGGAACACTCAGAAAGCCTTTTTACAGGTTTATATTTAATTTAAGAATCTAATCTAATTCCTTAGTAGCCTTTCCTTTTTGTTAAATTAACACTTAATTCCTTCCTTGCTATTTGAATGAATTCATATCTGTGGTCAGCCAGAGAAGATGAAATTGGAAATTACAATTCTGGGGGCGTCATGCTGCAGACGAGTAATGAGAACTATGGGGTTTTTACATAGATTTTGACATTTATTAATTTTCTTTAATACCACTTTTTGTTCTGTATGACAATCTCATTACGACCTGGGGTTTGAGATTCACAGCCACGGCAAGTGCAGAGACCAGAGGTAACCGGAGGGCGCAGCTCTGCTCCCAGCTCCACCATTGGGAAGACGCAGCCTGCCCACTGAGCACAGCACTTGTCCTCCCAGGCATCACTCACACACAGATCAGAAATCCCAGGCCCTTGAGACCCTCCAAAGTGTGATCTGGGAGGTGGTGCTGTGCCGGAGGAGGAGCACCCGAGGGTATGATGCCAGAGAGGGTATGGTGCCAGATGTGCCAGGGACCCGATGAGCCCTTGGAATAATACAAAAACACCTTTTCTCCTGCACATCTTCCTCTTTTGTTGAATGCTCCCTTACTGCTGTTACTGCATTCCTTTTTCCTTCACTTTTTTTAGACCTCTAACATATTCTGTATCTTCCTTCCCACCAAGCCAGACTCAGTCTTCCCTACCCCTGCAGGGCCACGCAGCGGGTCAGCTCTCCCCACTGCGGGCAGCCAGCGGCCCTGAGCACACCGTCCCTCTCACGAGCTCTAGTCTCCTCACCTGGAGGAGGGAAACAAAAACTTTCTTAGAAAAACTCTAAGAGATGATGGATGACTGACCACTGCACTTTGCCCCCGGAGATCTCCCAGGCATTGCTTGAGCTGGCAGTTTGCTGGGATTGTCTTGGTTTAGTGCGTATCCATGAGCTTCCCAAAAGCAACTTGGACAGTGCAGGTCCTTTCATTATTTTTCCTGTTGAAGCCCCAGGCTCCATCTAAGTCACCAGCTGCAGAGGAGCAGCCTGGGCCTGTTCAGACACAAGGAAATACCACAGTGCTGGTATTTACCAGCAATTACATAAAGCAAACTTTCACCCTGAGAACATACTGACATTATTTAAAACTTGTCATCCTGGTGACTTTGCTCCCTTTGCTTCTGCGTGTCACGATGGCAGCTGCAGCAGATCGCTGCCTTGAGTGTGCCACACTGGTGGGGCTCGGCTTTCTTCTTGCTCCCAGCCCCAGTGCTGTTGCTCCCCATGGGCAGGGCTGGGTGCTCTCCCCTCCACCCTAAAGGGAGGGGAGACCTAAAGGTCTGCAGCTCCCAAAGTGACTTACTCATTTGGTCGCTCAGCTCAAAACCCTCAAAAAGAGCCTCTTTCTCCCATACGGGCAGAACCTGCCAGGCCACGCTGGGCACTGATCCTGCTGGAAACACCCCCTTTTACACAGGTGCCATCCCCACGCCCAGGTTTTGCAGCGCAGGAAGTAGCCGTTGGGGGCTGCTTCGCCAGCGCCTGCCAAAGCAACGCCCGCACAGCCTCGGCGCGGGGTAAATGGCCCCCGGGTTTCCTGCAAGCTGCTGCCCAGAGAAGGGAAACTTCTCCCCCAGCAGAAGTGGCCAGCAGCTGTAACACTGCGGGGTGCAGGGAAGATGGGTAGCAGGGCCCAAGGACCACAGAGACACATATCGCACCTTGAGCCACTAAATATGTGTGCGGACAACCAGGTACCAGCCTGGACTCTTCTACTGCACACAAGGAAGAGGATTTTCTGCTCGTGCAGAGGTTTATGTTGCCTGCCACTGTTGGGAATATGCTCACAGGGCTCACCGTGCACAGGGACCTCACTGCACACGTGAGCTCAGCGACATGGTGCCACTGCTGGGGCCATCCTCATGCAAGCAGGCACAGGCTGGGGGCTCTCCACACAGACCAGGCAGCTGCAAATGTTTACTGGGCAGGTGCTACTGCCTCAGAGACCAGCGACTGAGCCAGAGGCAGCAGTGTGTTGGCCGTCAGCAACTCTTTTGCTCACTCCTAGGCATTATGCACCGAGACGAGCGATGAGAGCTGGAAAACCTACCTGCCCTTGGGGCCAGCTTTAATTGCAGCATCTTCCCCAGCCAGGACAGAGGCCTCGGAGGGCAAAGCTTTTCCTCCCCCAGCACCAGCTTGATCTTGAGCTCTCACCCTCTGGCATGCTGGGCAGCACAGGGATCCAGTGGTCCTTTTGCTTCAGGTGGGTGCACTTGTCATCGCTTAGCATTTGCAACCAGCCCTTGAGGATCATTTCCGTGAATGAGGGCAATGAGTCATCTGATCAGTTTGCTTACCATGCCAGTGAGTTTTGCTGCTGCACTCCTTACATGAAAAAAAGCAGCTTTAATTTGGGGAAGGCAGCTTTAATCCCTGCTGGAGGAGAAAAGCCATCAGAAGCTCATTTACTGCAGTTCAGCAGGAGCTCTGCATGTCAGCTCTCACACCATCAGACACTTAGTAAGAGGCAACTCCAATTGGGAATTAACCCATTTTGCAGCTACTACTAAACCTCTGGGTTTAATTATTTTAAAGAAAGTATTTTAATCCCCAATGCTGGTCTTTCCCAGAGACCTCCCAGCCTCAAAGCAGGTTCCTTTCTACAATGGCAGCTTCAGGACTTTCTCTAAGGTAGGTTGGATCCACAGCTCAAGGGGCCCCAAGACATCAGACCCATCCAGGTATCCCAAGACCGTCGGTGTCAAGGGCTCTTCTACACATAGAAATAGGCCTTTTTTTCCTCCCTCCCTCCGTTGGTACAGCTGAAGGGTTTGGTTTTTTGGTGTTGGTTTGGTTTTTTATACCAAGCTTTTGTTCCTGAACAGACTGCCCTGAGAGAAGGATGGAGAGGGACTTTCTAGAGGTTTGTGTATTGTAAGGTCACAGCAGGCTTTCCCTGACATAAGTCACTAATAGCATGGCTAGACACACTAAATGACATAAAAGTCTAGAGTGGACAATTAAATATCATTTCAAAGTGATACTTATCCTACTTGTAAAAAGCACTGGCTTTACAATGTCTAATCCTTTGCAAAATGTCTGTATATTAAATAGCAATATTTAATGAAACCACGTATCCTCTTGGTGGACTCGTTAGTCTATCCTCTTGCTAAAAATACTCTGGTTTGTCTCTGGGAATACAGTAATTCTCATTAGAAAATCATGGTTAGTCTTATCTAATACAACAGCGCAGACCAATATACATGGAAAATACATTAAAGAAACTAAATGATGGCTTTATGCTTTTCTGAGGGGTAAAAACAGTCAAAGCAATCAGTTATTTTCTTGTGAGAATATAACAGAAAAAATCCCAAACTACTACATGCAATAACCTTGTGCGTGTACAACTTAGACCGGTACACCTCATTGTGCTCAGACCATGCATCGTACCCACAGCTACGTCCTTTCATTCCCTTTATGGTGTCTCTTGGACGTCCTCAACCACACCGACCCAGCAGGGTTATGTGCCAGATGGAAACCACGCCTCACTGAAGTGCTCTGTGCCTACCCCAGGCTCATTTTGGCTTCTTAAATCATAGCTTTCCAGCGTCTCTTCATCACAAGAACTTGGTCTCCAAATTGCAGGCAGTTGCTTGTTGAATTTCTCCAAAGTAGATGCTGCTTTCACATCATCCCTGCAGAAATACTGCAGCCTGTGGGAAGAGGCACAAGCCCTGTGTTGCCCTATCACACAAAGGCCTAATTTGTACAAAAAAAAAAAGTATATGTTTTCCAGAAGTGTTAAAGCAATGGACTGGGAATTCTCAAGACTATACAAAGCACCTCCCATGAAGCGTGCTGGCCACGGGACCCTGCTGTCAAGACACTGGTTAGGGCTCAACCATTGCATAAATGGGTACCTACCTTTCTCCGTCCCTGCCCCTCAAGGTCAGTTCCCTCATTTACCAGCAACTAGACTAGTTGTTTAGATGACTTACAGGCAAGAGAAAGCACTAGTTACCTTGCAAAATAGCATCAGGAAGACAAAAACAATCACACCCACAGATTTATTTTTATTGTCATAAAGGCTACCCACCAGCAAATAAATGTTATAATGCTTTTGGAAATACATGGCAACCCTTTGAGGGGGAGCGCATATTTAAAAAAATCCAAACCCTCAGACTTACAGATTTTGCCTGGCAGCGGGACCCTCTGGGGATCTGGTTAGCCAGCAAATACCGCTTTTGCAAACAGGAGCTCCTTTGCCTTCTCTGGTTCATTTAACTTCTATATTGAGAAAATGAAGTGACCAAAGTAATTGTCATTCTCCAGAAGGCATCCAGTTTGGAGATCGCCCACTCAGATAGCACGGCTGAGCAAGGAACCGCCAGTAACAACGGAGGCAGCCCAAAACTGCTGGGGAGGTGAGTGCTGAACCCAGCCTGTCTTACAAATGGAAGCAGAGGCTGCGAGAGATGAAGCCGAGCACACCTGCAGTGAGCCTGGCTGCAGATGAGATGCTCCCTTGTCCGGAGGAAAGCTGTGCCCCGGGAGGGTGTTGGAGCTCCCTTTGCCCTTGCGAGGCACCTCGCGAAAGGGCATGCACAAGGCCCGGAGCGCTTCCCTGGCCTCCACCGCCTTTAAGCAGCAAAACCCTAAGAAACTATCAAATGGGCTGAAAGGTAAGCAGTATTTTTACTAAAATTGCTTTAAAATCATCGTAGCTTTCATCAAACTCTCATTTTACCAGTAATTTCATCACATCATTTTGGTGAAAAAAGTTCCCTCACTGCTTGGTGACAGCCACGAACAAAACACAACCCTGTGCCTGTAGTAATGCTAGGAACATGCTCCAGATTTTTTTTCCGAGCCTAAAATTACTTGAAATAGCTTTTCATCAGGACACATAAACCTGATCTGACCACACACACAAAACACCTCACGTCGTTCCTCATCATTCACTACAGCTGGAAGGAAAAGAGACCTTAAATGACCATTAAACATTGCATCTGAGTATTTAACATCGCATCTTTTTCAGCCAAGGGAAACCAGTTGCCATGTTACATCCTCTTGTTTATCACTTTATTCAGCTGTGAACACAGAGTTATTAATGATACTCTAATACTTAACTAAGTTACTTTTACTGAATAAGTAAACTGTAAAGGTTTCTTGCATGCCTACAGAATGTATTTTCTCTTATATTGTCTGCAACTATATTACAGAGTCCTCCTATTACACAAACCTGGTAAATGAAGCACAAAAATATCAGACAATTTGAAAGGTCTGAACAGGACAAATGTTGCCGGTGAAATATCTGGTGAGGCTGTACAGTTTTTAAGAACAAGTTACCATTAAACTACTGCACCTCTTTCCAGTGTCTTAACGATGGAAAGCAAAAGGCGGAGCTTGTTGAGAAGTGGCAAAGCACTTCCTACAGGCAACGGGAAGGAGCAGGGCTGAAAATGCCATATATTTTCCACTGTAGTGCACGTTTTTACAACCAAATGTTGATGTATAAACCACCATCCATCATCTATGATGGAACAAGCACTAAAAATGGAAGAAAAAACATTTAGCTGCTATTAAGCCACTCAAGTTTTTATTTAGCCATTCGGGGTGGTTTTATTTTTTTGCCTTTTTTTTTTTTAAACAATTCATCCCACTCCACCTTGACAGCTTGTTTACAATTTCTTTCTAACCACAGACAGCTGACAGATGTGATGTGATTAGCAAGACAGGACAGCCTAAATACAGAGCAGACAGCACAGCAGAAGACACACAACGGGACTGCAAGCTACTCCGCAGGCTTCAACATACCTTGAAGTTGTCACCACAAAGCAGACATGGGCATTAACCCCTGCAATTCCCGGCAAGGTCAGATTTCAAAACTGACTGCATTTAGGAGCAGACCCAGTTTCTGTAGAATTACAGAGAAAAGGTAGGTGGCTTTCTGTGGCTCAACTCTTTCAGACAAGAACATCTTCAGCTCAGCTCCACTATCGTTAGCAGAGTTACAAAAATAATTATTGCAGTTCAGCTTGTGCACTGGTGACCTCCTCCCTGATGCCACCTCCACAGCGCTATGGTAACAGGAGCCCGCACAACAAGCACTGCAGAGTGCAACAACTGCTCTGATCTGCAGGAGCAGAGGTGCCTGTGGGGAAAGACTCCCATCCAATATTCTGAGTTGTCAGACGTGAAGTCGTCTGTCTATTTTCCAAGGAAAGGGGTAGGGACCAGAAGGAAGAGGAAGACCAAAAAAGTTACCTAATAAACACTAGACAGACTCAAGTGTCTCTAGTGGTGGTGAATTCAGACACCTGGGGTCTGCCTTGCCAGGGCCTTTACATCACAAGCTTTGGCTTCTCAAAAAAAACCCAAGTAATACACCCAGAGAAGAAGCCACTTTGCAGTCTTTTGACTGGGCCCTTCCAAAACATTCCTCTCCAGTTTTGAAAGGCACACGAAGCTTCACTGTAATGCATCAGAGAACATGCCGTCCAGGATGTGCAGATGAGGTCACAGGCCTGGTCAGACAGCTTTACTTACTAGCCTGGTTGAGTAATTTTACTGAAGTCTTCAGTTAGTGAGCAGAGACCGACAAACGAGCAAGAGGCACACCACCTTCTGCAAGAGCAGCACAGGTATGCTCGGGGCTGACGGTTCATCTCACACAGAAGTGATGCGCAGCACTTTGGCAGCGGCATTAACCAACAGGGATGAGCATTTGGTGGCACAGAACGCAGCTGGCTGAGATTCCACCGCATTTTACTTAAGCAGTTACTCGTCTGGCAGATGGGGAAAGCCCTCTCACCCTGCGTGCGGCAGCGCTACTTCAGCACAGCCACCCAGCCAGGTTGCAGCCACCTCCCACACCTGAGCAAGGATGGTTCAGAGGCAGGAGGGACAGCCTGTACCACGTTAGACATTCAGTCTGTACCACACCAGGCTTTCAATCGGTTATTTCTGCAACAAGCGCAGTTACCTGCAGCAATTCAAGAACTGTTTTTGTAAAACAACCAGTGCTTCCTCACAAGGTTCTCCTATGCCTGCTGTGTGTGGTCGATACAGCTACTTGACTGTGTAGTCTTTGCTGTTGACATCAAAAAGCCATGAAACTGACCCTTTGTCTACCTTCAGGCAGATCAAAGACCTCAGGGATTTTGAGATTAAAAGAAAATAAATAAATCAATAAACAGTCAGAGAAAACAAGTACTTCAAACCTTAGATGACAACCAGCATCAGAAGACTGTGATAAATTATTTGCTCCCATTTCATGCATAAGGGAACACAGACTTTTCAGGTGGCTTAGAAAAGGAACGGGAAGTAGAGAGGTCTTCCTTTAGCACACAGGAGAACTGGGAAAATAAAGGTGTATCACACCCTCCTACCAAGACCCAGTGCCTGAGCTCAGCTCATGGACAGCCAGGGCCAAGGGTGCCCCGCCAAGCCTCTCGTCCTGCTCTCCCCAACAGCAGCACTTGTCCTTGTGAAGCTGAAGAGCCACACTGTTGGGTGGTCACATACCGCTGGAGATCCGTGATGCTCCCGCTCTCGGGGCACTGCTTTTGCCCACGAGTAGCAACATTCAGGGCTTCTTCCAGCAGGTCCCTCCCTCCGCTCTCCCTGAGCGGTGTGCCAGTAAGATTTGGTAACACGGAGCAAGAACACTCCTGCCTACCAGCTTTCATACTTGCTTCTTACACATGGAGCATTCCTCTGCTTAATTTTAAGTTATTTCAATGGCCAAGTAGTAAGATGAACACAGGGTTTAATGGCTCGATACTGCAACGTCAGCTCTGTGTGGGGCATGGGGAGAAGACTCACAGCAAGGATCTTCTGTAAAGAGAAACTCCTGTAATTTTTAACTTGTTTACTAATTGATTGGCTGATTTTATAGTGCTCAAAATAGTAACTGCTGTTTCCCTTCAGCCAGTGGACTGTTAATGAAGCTGGAATTTGTCCCAGCAACCATATGGCACACATCATCTCTATCAAGTTATCTAAATGCCAGGAAGTCCACATTTATAAGTGTATAAATACAGAAGAGGAGAATGAAACGTGATTCCTTATGAAGTGCATTTTCTGGAGTAACCCTAAGCTGCCAGACGCAGCTGTTTACTGAATGGCATGGTTTCTCATGCCACATGGTTTTAACAGAAGACTAAAAAATTCATCTTAATTTGGAATAGACAGCAAAAACGAGTGAGATGTAGAATGTGCAATATCTTTTAAAACTCCCAGATCTAATACAAATATGTTTACAAATAGGATGGGTTTTCTTCAGAGAGGAAGTAAGGATGGGGAGAGCAAACAGGGCTCCTTTCTCATCACCACCACAGTACAGGACACATGCTTGGTGACACAAGGAGGTCACAGTCACGTTCCTAACTGCTTGGCCTCTGCATGCCTCAACCTGCCTAGAGTGAGAGATAAAATGTGTGAGAAATATTAAGGACTAAGCAGAAAAGGGCGGGGGGGCGGGGGGGGAACAAACCCTGACCCTCTCCAAAACCAGTGGCTGACAAGTGCTAGAACTGAGTGGTCTCGTCTGGACACCCTCTTACAGTGACCTCTGCATGCAGCGACTGCAGCTCGGGTTTGCCCTGTGCTTTGGAGACCCAAGATTCAAATTATTCTTATAAGCAATCAAGCATTAAAAGAAAAAATTCCTTCTTCCACACCGTCGGGTGAAGACATCTTCCGGGCTCCGCTGGCTGAACAGGCGCCGCGCTGTGAGCCTTGCTGGTCCCTGCTCAGACGGGCACACCCTGCCTTCACAAACTCCCTCCCTCCACTGACCTTCAGCTTCCCCCGGAGCCCCAGCTGGGCAGAGGCGGCCGCCCGATGCTCCCCGCTGCCGGGCGGCCGCCCTCTCTGCAGGGAGCGGGCCCGCTCCCCAGGCAGGGGCACCGCGGCGGCACGCGAGGCTGGCTGCCGCCGTGCAGACGGGTCTGCGTTGATATTCCAGAGCACGTGACAGAAGTCACAGCTCGGGGAATAACGCAGAGATGTTTGATTTTCTCCTTTCCCAGCACTGTGTCACTGCAGGCCGAATGGAAACCTCCTGGGTTATTAAACAAAATAAATTTGACAGGATTGTAAATCATAAAATTGTCCCAAATTGCAGAGGTGCTGACAGCATACACTATAATCTGTTTGGCATCTCATGTTTCCTTTTGTTTCTTCTTGCCACAGAAAGAAACATCCATCCCCTCCTTATATCTCTACAGAGAAAAGCGGCAGCAGAAATGCCAAAAAACCCAAATGATGAACCAAAACCTGACGTTTTATGTTGCCTTTGCCAGGTTCAAGTAAATGCAATAATGCTATAATGGTTAGATACAGAAAATGGCTTTAAAAGTGGTTTTTAAAAAACCAGAAGTATAACGTCTAACATTCAATGTGCTTTTAAAACATTATTCAGAATCAACTATACAGAACACCCCGTGACTCATGGGAACTAGAGCATCATTCATGTGATTAGAGCAGAAAAGCGAGGCATTTGTTATATATGAGCACTCGAGACATCCCATATATACACAGCCAAATGTTAATAGTGTTGCATATCAACACAGGCAACCTGCCTGTTTTGGGGACAGACTGGTAGATTTACTTAATTGTCTTTATTTACAGCAACAGCCATTGTTAAAACCTTGAACTCCTGACAAAACATGCCTCAGGGACAGCAACTCTCCCTCCCCTTTCTAGAAACACTGGCTTTCAAACTGAGCCGTAGACTTTTCTTTCTTAACTGCAATAAGAAGCTGCTTTAATTTTCCATCCAAGTTCAGTTCTCCTGTCCCTGGTGCGGGTTCTTTAGTTACACAAGGTTTTTCCTTTGAAGCTGGGACAACATCCACCCCCCTCAACGAGCCTTTGTGGGCAGAAAGGGGGCCTCAGAGGCAGGGTTGAGTAAACCTCACAAGCCAGTGCTCTACCCACCTATTAGCAAGGAATACACTCTATAAAAAAAGGCACATAGACATTATTTGCAAAAAACCTATCTGAGAATAAAATATTCAAAATTGATGTTAACAGCACAGGCCAAACCAATCTGCATTTAAATGTCTGATCCAGGGCAGATCTGCTCTCCAAAGGAAATAATTTCTTCAGATTTATTCCATTGTTAAGGAAAGTATTGAGCCCTCTTTACCATACCTACCGATGCAGCAGAGGAACCTGGGCCCATTAGCAGGAGTTATATGACTTCATAATATTTATTGAGAGCTGCCAAAGGTTTGGATAAAAATATGGAAAGAGACACTGGCAGGCACTGCGTAAGAAACATGGGGAGGGGACTCGGGTGATCAGTGGTTTGTTTATTTCAGTGCATAAAACATGTTAAGGAAAATTATTTCCACACTTCTAAGAAAAGGTTACAAGCAATGAAAAACAAATGGAAAAGAAACCAAGCCTTTTTGTTTTGCTTTACAATGATGTTGAACAAGGCAGGTAAAGGCAGAGCTGTTAATCCAACAGAGGCCAAGTGTTTTGGAACAGTGGATATGGGGGACACATGTTATAATGGGGAAATTTTAATGTTTTCCTTCATTAATTGATACTGTTCTGGGAGTTAATGTTTAAAATCTGAAGTGTTTCTACAGTTCTTTTTCCCCACAGTGTTTTGCAGACAGACGACAGTAAACAAGCTTGCTCTCTCCTGAGGTCTGCAAAGCCTGACCAAACCCTGACCCTCCCCTCCTGCAATTTCCATATAGGCGCAGAAGAAAGAAAGGGCAGAAGCGATGGCCAAGAATGAAGTATTGCAAACCAAAGAGTTGCTGTATTTCTACCCCTTCCAGAGGACTCAGCAGCTCTGGTACACAACCCTCCGGGAAAAGAGGATGAGGAGATTCTGGTGGTCTCTAGATGCCAGGGTAAACTTTAGGTCAGCCTTTCGAGATTTGCCTCCTGCACACACATTTTACCTGGATTTGGGAACATTTGCTTGCAGGGTAGCAAAGGGCTGGCAGGAAATTAGAAGTCAAAGCCACAGTCCTCATTCCACAGCTCCACGTGATCTTTAGCCGGCCAGAGTCACCAGGTACTTCAGATATAAGAATTAAGGCTCAGATTTATTTTGGAACTCTATCAACAGGCAGTATGGATGAGGAGAGGTAACGCACCCCAGCCAGCGCAGATTGCTGAGGTCTAGAGAGAACACCTAATGCCCACACAGCAACAGGCCAGCCAAGAGTCCAAGCAGGTATGAACAACTGAGCTCTGGTTCACCTAAGCCAACTATAAGTTGTTTTAAATACATAAATAAATTTAAAAATTGTGCTCCAGACAGTCTGTGGGACCTCAACATCTAAACGAATCTCTGAACCATGCCAACAAACTCTAAAAATATGCTTTTTTCCTGACTAGAATTCAAATTTCACTCTGCAACTTTTCTAGCTTCATGTTTTTCCAGCCCAAAACACATTTTCATCTGAGGTCTTTCCACACTGCAAGCTGAATTCTTCTAAACGCTTCGGAAACAGCCTCAAATAGAGAACTTCAATTAATATGTGGCTAGCCCAACAGCATGCAGCTCAAGAAGAAACAACTGAACCTTTCACTCCCACTACAAATTAGAGAGGTTTTACTCATTTTATGAATAAAATGTAACCAACCCAAACACTCCCAAAGATGGGGGGGGAAACCATCATTCAAGAGCCAAAACAATACACAGAGGAGCAGACGATCCTCATTCCAAATCATCCCTTCTGCTGTAGCACTGCTCCCAGCTTATCCGGGCTGCATCTTCTACAGATCAGCTGGTCATTAAGCAACTCCGCAGGACTCCTGTGTACCACTGATGCTGGAATTCCTGACAAGAACTAGCCGCGTTGTTTTACCAAGATACCTTGCGGAACAAATCCCACCACATTTTCCCCAGAATGGGTAACCAGCTGGTCAGACAGTGCTGGACATCAAAAGATAGAGCCTAAGGACTGAGAAAAAAAGGTCACTTATTGATGTGTAAAAGACTGGCAACAGGAGCGTGCAAGCCAGTGCCAGTCAGTAAAGTCATCCTAATTTGCTGGCTTGTTCTCAAAACTGTGATCACAGCTGAATAGGTCCTGCAGTACCCATGGGACCACAAACTTCATCATTAAGCAACGTCTACATAACTCTGCATTTTAAGACTTTTTTCCTGAACATATCTGTACACAAAAAACAATGATTCACATTTTAACTAAAATATAAAAGGAAAAAAGTCTAAGCAGCTACATATGCTGTGCAAGTACACAACACTGACAGAGCATGGAAAGCCTAAAGTGAGTCACCCTGCAGATCTCTGGGTAACTACCACTCACTACGCACAGCCTAAAACACCATGTAAGGTACAAGGCAGGAGGAAATGGGACACGTTACTCCTTCACCACACACACAGACCTTTCACTAGGTTAAAATTACTTATATATTTCAAAGTATGCACAAGCTGAATTATGATTACATTTAAAGATTATGTTACACACCAGCAGTGGGCTATTTTCTCCCTTGATGGATCACACCACTAGAAAAGCTTCAGCTTCATCAATTCCAATTAGGTGCAGAAGTAGTAACAAAGATCTCAGCTACAAAAAGGAAGGATTAAAAACCTAGTAACCAGCAGAGTCAGACACCAATGCAAGGGTGAGGTACGTACCAGCCGGAGTATAAATTAAGGAGTAACAACAGTTCCAGTAGGCAGAGTGAACTTTGCAAAAAAAAAAAAAAGTGCTCCGATCTTTCCAGATCAGATAATCCCCAAATCTTTGGCTTTAAACCTCTCCAGATGTATTGCACTTATTGCTGTGGCATCAAATTATTTTTTATGTCCAACCAGTCCATCAGACTAAGACTTTAAACCTTTGGGGAGAATTTTATTTATCTGTATGCAAACTGCCCTAATCCAAGATTTCCATTATTCCACTGAAGAATCAGACTATTGCTTTAAGCTTCTGACTGTTACTAAAACGCTACTCCTTGAATATCCCCCTCCTCAGAAACAAAATGGGCAATTTAAAAGTAGCACTGATATGGCACAACTCATTTTTGTGCCGTAAGACTCCGTGATTCTTCCGCACAGGGAACTCTAGAGCCACAGGTCAGCTGCATTCTGCTGCTCCAGTTCTCACCCCTTCATAACTCCATTATCCCAAGAATGCTAAGACTGCAAATGCCCCAGGAGAGGTTGGGTCCTGCCATTAACTGCTTTCCCTGGACCAGACTCTCAGACCTTACACGACTTTAAGGGAAGGGGAACCATGGAAAACTGGACATCTGCAGACGATCAGCTCCTTGATGTAAACAGGGCAAAGAAACTTCAAATATTCTGGGTTTTCCAGGTTCTCTTCCTCATCGTTCTTGTCCTATTTCAAAACACAGCACAAGGGAATTTCCATCCCAGATGCCTCGAGTCATTCAGAGTGCTGCGTTTCTTTGCAGGGATATCAGCCAGGCCTTTTGATGAGTTGTATATGGAAGTGAGGACTTCTGGCATTTGCTGCTAATTGGGCACCAAAAAAAGCAAAGTCTAAATCAATTCCAAGATTGCAGTGTGGGTCTGCCATCACTGGGGGAGGGCAGGCAGCTCCAGCGGCTCTCCCGGCCGGCACACTCACGTAGTCTGGTTCGCATTCAGGTCAAATATCTAACAACTGCTTTTTACCCAGATGTTTTTCTAATTTAGGTACTATAACTGCAGTAATGAAAGCATTCAAGATGTACGAAAAAGAGGTGGCTGCTTATCATCTGGACACTGCTGGCTCTAGATACGATGACACACTTACTCTTCATAAAAGCAGCCTTACTGAAAAAGGAGACTGAATATCTGCTCTATCTACATGTACACCTACAGCTGTGGATTCAGAGATGGATAGGGTTTGTTATGCTATGGTTAAGACAGATGTAATGAGAATTAAGTCATTTTACACTGCATTACAGAAGAAAACTGTTTGCAGGTCTCGGCAAATCTTTGATGTTTGCTTTTCAATTCTGGTGAGTAGATGTTAACTAATGTCACTAGGAACACTCTAATCCAGAGGGGGATATAAGAAAAAACCTCAAAGATTAATTTGATTGAAGCACTACATTTAATCCACTCTGCTATGTCCAACACTGATGACAAAATGACGTTCAAAAAGAATTCTTCCACTTTAAGTAGAATAGATAATGAGTCACTAAAAAAATATTAAGTCTCTACACCGCAATCATATACCAGCTCCTGGGCTATTCTCAAGGCTCAGACACAAAAATTTGACATCCTGCCTTCTAACAGTCTCATAACGGTTAGAACCCACCCTAAGCTGCTTCTGCATGGAGAGTACCAGTGAAGATAGCCACTTTTAATCAGTGCACCTCCTCACCCCCAGCCTACAGACAGCAGGATGTATTTATGTTATCCAAAGGGAGTTGCAACTACTTCAACTACTTTGTAGTTTAATTAATAAAATAGAAATGGAATATGAATTTCAGGGGATTTAAACTCAAGCAGGCTTTAAAATCTGGTCTCTGAGCTGGAAAAGAAAATTACTAGCATGCGACATTTAGATGACTGACACATACTTAAATGACAGAGCAACATTTTCCTATCTGATGCTTTGCACAGGATTAGAAGAATATTCTTAAGGTGATGAGTCAATTCATCTTGACTGGCTACTTTCCAAGAGTATTCACTGGTGCCACTATTAACACCTGTAACAACCCTGCCCAGTTACTCAGAATTAAGATTATTATTTTTTTAAAGAGGAAGAATTGCTTTTGATTTTAACCAAAACAATTATAAAACCTAAAGCTTACACATATATTTTGGTAGTGATCATTACTAGTAAAATGCATAAAGAATAAATATCAGTACTTCCAAAATTGACACCATAGTAATACTGCTGCTTGATGCATCAAGCAGGGACAAAATACAAACAGCATACTCCCAACAGAAGTCCATTAAACTTTACATGATTAATGGTAATAGCTAGCACAAGAAAATCAGCTAACAGATGTAAACAATTTTCCCCAGATGATGCCCCTCTGTGTTCATTAGCAAAACCACTTGCAACATACGATGGGAAGTTCAGAACAAGCACGATGGTATTCGCCTTCTATACACACTCAGAGCTGCAACTTCTCAGCAGTGCACTGTATTTTGGAGCAGATCAAGGTTTCCGTAAATGCGCCTGGCCGCATGCATAAGCGGTAGTTCTCCAAGGAAAAAAGTTAAGACCGTTTGTTCTTTTGTCAGTTCTTAACAATAAAATGAACACATCAGGCCAAAACAATGTCTTAAAAGTAGGTCAAAAACACCCATTCCCGATCACTTCTGCATTGGTTTCCTAGCAAATTAATCTACCCACACAGATATACGTAACGCGTATCCTGGAGACAGTGAGGCAGAGGAAGAAAACCAAATACATTAATGAGGTAGCTTAGACTGAATAACTGCATTTAAAAGTTTTATTGAATAAAATTACGTAAAATGTGGTAGTCCAAGTTCACTGAGCAAAAGCAGCTCTCTCGCTGAAGCTGCACTTTGTGCTAAATAACCTTGTTTACTGAGACTATACAGAGGACACATGATGCAAGTTATCCCAACAGCGAAGGAGAAAAGTTAGATTAAATTTGATCTGATGGAACAATTTGGTCAAATTTAGTGGCTTAAGTTAATATTTCTAGCCCTTATCTACCTCTATTCAGTACAGGCGTACAACAGAATATACAGCTGCACTGAATTCCCGTTTGTTAATAGTGTGTGCTCCCATGCAAGCGGGAGCCAGTTCCTGAAAACACCAAATTAAAAAACCCAGACATTTTAAATCTTTTGTTTGAAGTGTCACTCAGCCAACTGAGGAAAAACACTCGATACACGGTATAAAAAAACTCCCGGCCTCTCAAGGTCCACTTCCTGTACAGTGCTAGTATTTTAAAATTATTTTATTTCTCCCCTCTGCCTAAGAAACTTCATATGCTCTGAAAGGACCCACAAAGTCTGGTGGGTAAACAGATATGTCAAAAATACTCTGTGAAAAGAGGGAGGTAGCTCAGGCCCCTTGGCAACCTTCTGTCATAGTTCACATTGATGTGGTCTACCTCCCCTTGTAATCTGCAGTCAAAAACGAAAGGGAAAAAAATTTCAATTATGCAGTTTAGTGAAAGAATGTGTTCAATACAAAGCCTTCACATTTGACTCACTGGGCTTCCAAATGTAAGCTATAAGGTACCTCACACCCAATACACAACATTAACAACGTACCTAGTTCATACATTTCATAGACAATATCTTCTCATTTGTTAAACATTTGGCTTGGGTGAGTACATCTGGTTTTTGTTAACCACTTGACAAACATTCTAGGCCAAACAAACAGCACGAATAATGTCAAAGTCTTTTTTTTTTCCAGTAATTGTACGAAATGCTGTAGGCTAAGCCTAACAGAAACTACTGAAGAAAAATAACAGACTCCATGATGCAGTGCAAAGGTGTTACTACAACATCATAAGTCAAGGGATGTTTCTAAGGTGCTGAAAGAGGAGATTCTCTAGACGGTGACCCTGTATTGTCCTCCGGTGGGAAAACAGTAAGAGTGCAGGCTCGAATGCCTCCAAGTGATTCTGGAAGGTCAAATACTTTATGCCACTCATCTTTTTCCGGATCATATTTCTGAACTATTTCCACCATACACCGATTATTCCAAGAATATCCTCCAACAACATAGATTTTATTTTCAAAGACAGCAACCCCAACATCACTTTGCCCACGTAACATGGCAGCAATTGGAGTCCACTGGTCTAGAGTTGGTGAGTAATATTCACAGCTTAGAACATCATCATAATCACTCGTTCCTCTAAAGTGATTTCCACCAATAACATATAGCTTGTCTCCTACAGTACACATGCAATGCAGACCTCTGACTGTTGTCATCGGAGCTTTCTGAGTCCATTTGTCTGTGTCAGGGTCAAAACACATAAGTTCCTTTTGGAAAGTATCATGGGTAATTCCCCCTAGAGAAATAAAGCACACGTTAGAGCAGTGTTCCTCCTAGCAATAAATAAATAGCAGAATCATACATTTCTGTGAAGGAACTCAGCCTTCCCTTAAACTTTTTCAGGTTAACTTAGATTCCTATCACATCAAATGGCTCCATATCAAATGGCATTTTTTATGTACCTTGCTCCTGTAATTCTGAATATGGAAAGAAGTAATGTCTCATACAGTACTTCATTACATATGATGATACTGGCAGATTAAAAGAAAAATTGTTACCTATGCTTCATTTTGGCAAAATTATTTCTTTGCTTCCATTTGTTCAGTTTGCTAGTTTTGCTTCCCACCATCAAGAAAAGAGGACTCCACTTCCCTTTCAAATTTTGATACTATGCTATTGTGTTTTAAGTGGTCCTATCACAGAGCAGAATTTTCTTCAGAAAACTTTTTCCATCAACTTGAACTGAAGAGAGAGAGGACACAGATTTCAAATATTCTTCTCTGTTAATAGATGCCTCTGGGTCTCTGTATTTACCTTCTTCACGGTTCCCTGCAAAAGCACTTGGAGGCTTCAGGGGAAATCACAGGACAATTTCCCATCAGTGGATGAGATGTGCCACCTTTCTGCAAGGTCACTAGGCAGGCCAGAAAGCAGTCACGCCAATTTTGGACACGGTAGGCTTATTGGCTATGGTTTAAGATCATAATGCAACTATATTTAAGTTGCTAAAAAATATGCAGAGAACACACTGGTACTGAACAACCTCCTGCTGATCTAACCATTCAACACTGAATTATCACGCTTGGATTACTAGCGGACAGAGGTGGCATGGTGCCTGCAGTTCTGCAAGGAAGTACTTAATTCTTCAGTCGGACAGTAAAAATTAAACACAGAAAAAAATAGGACTGTCTGGTCCTGACACTTAAGTGACAGCCATAGTAGTGGCAGTGCTTAGGAGAATGTCAGAGAGAAGAGGCTTTAATGGCAAAGGAACCAATCTTCACGTTTTGAACCCCAAAAGTGTCTAGACTCACGGGGATATCTGAGAGGACAGGAGGAAATGGAAAATCTGTGGGAAATACACAGCATCTACATGAAAAGACACAGGAGAGAGCATATATACACGTCACCTGCAGTAAAACAAGCAAAATGGGCAAAAAAGTACAAATAGCAGGACAATGATTAGAAGCTAGCTTAATGGACTTGCTCACAGCAAAATAAGAAGCTGTACCTTATGGTAAATGTTCAAACAAATCCCTACTAGTCTACTGCCAAAGACCCCCTGCTTCAAAACACCCAATCCAGTCCAGGGCATCTCCCTGCCAGTTCTTTACAGCTAAGCAACTTTGTCCCACCTCCTGCTCTGAATTTAAGGGATATCATCCAAGAGCTAAGCTGAAAGTCGCAGTAGGAAAACACAATAGGTCTGATCTCTGTAGGGGTCGGTGACAGACTGAATCTTCTTTAAAAATTGATTTCAGATTTTCAGGAAACCCATTTCCCCCAGTTTGTGGAAAAAATGGAATGAAACTATAACCTCGGTGACATATAGGACTGAGTGTATTACAAATGAAAGTACAGGCATCGTTTGTATATTGTCATTAACACGAAAACTTATCCCTTTCCATTAGCTCAATGAAGGCAGATGTTGTTCTTTAAAGTATTAAAATTTGCAATGGTTTCCAAAACGTATCAAAGGGGATGTGTTTAATGGTTATTGCTATATAAATGCATACAAGTGGTGTTGCCACAGAAAAATGTATTCTGACAGTTGAAGTGACTAACTGCTTTGGAATTCAGAGCTGTCATTTACTATATAAATGGATAATATTATCTAAAATAGTTTTCTCAGACTCTGCAGTATATATGCTATTTGACTGGCTTCATATGAAATTGCATTACACTTATACCATGGCAAACTTACTGCAACCAGAGATTAATTTTTATTGTCTCCAACTGAAATAGAAAAAGTCAGATAAGTAATTGTTTCATACAAATTATATGATCATCGGAATTATTTACCTGAAATATACATTAATCCCCCATACACGGTTCCAGCATGACCATAGTGGGGTTCATTCATTTTTGCGACATAGCTCCATTCATTCATTCTGGGATTGTAACATTCCACAGTGGCTGTTTAAAACAAATGAGAGTACAAAAACGTTGAAGCTAGCATGGCAGTTTGGTTTGGAGTACAGTCACAGTGGCAGTAATATATTCATAAACAGAGGAAGTATCAATGAGAAACATGGTTCAGCTGAGAAAGCGTCAAGGGAATTATTGAGCATTATGTCAAGAGACAATACAGAGAAAACCTCAAGCTTCATCCCAGAGGAACAAAAAGGAAGAAAAAACCCTCTTGTATTCTTGCCTTCCACTTGCCTCATTCCCATTCCTGCTTGACACACAACCTGCCCCAGCTCATGAACCCTGCCAGAGGTACAGCTGTGGGACACCAGAGAAAATGGCAACGAAGCTGGGTGAATTCAGCTTTTCTACCCTTTCCTCTTGCATAACTCCCTTCAGTGTCTGCTGTAGTGAGATAGGGAATAAAACTTCAAACTTATCTCAAAGAGAGGATCAATACATCCAGCAACCAGAACAGACCCACGTCTTCAGCAACATCCCACCCATGCAGAAAATCAGGCTAGATTTCCTTCTTGGCATTTAGCACTGAACTGGCCCTATACCCTCAAAAGGGGGCAGCAACTGTTTACTGATTCCCTGTTGTCTTGCAATGTTTTACTAAATACTTGCACAGCAACATACAGCACAGCATATGTAAGTCATTAGTTCAAAGAGTTTACACAAGCCAAGCTTCAAAAAAAATACAAGAGAAAAAGCATTGAATCTCGCGTGGAGAGAAGTAGTGCCTGTGTCGATATACAGCTCCACCTCTGCAGCTTTCTGTGAACTAGAACGTTAGAATTACTAAAGGATTTGTGAAATCAGAAATCGCAGGTTAATACTAAGTTAAAGAAACCTGGAGACCAGACGTCCTTGCAGAAAGCATTTCTGAGAAGGAATCCTCTCTTCGAAGTGGGATGGAAGAGATGTGGGGTTGCAGGAAAAGGGCGACTCAACAAGCACAGAGAATGGAAATAGAAAACGGATTTAATGATGGAGCTGAGGAAGCTGTAGAGATTAGCAGCTTCGATAGTACAATATGACCACGGGGGCAAGAGATTCTGAAAAACCCTGTTAATATAGTGACCTTACGATCCACAAAGCAATTATCAATAAATGTGTTATCTTAAAGACAAATTAAATCTAATTCTAAATAATTAAAATTAAGAATCAGATTCTAATGCTTGTTATACACTGCTTAATCTCTGAAGAGATGTTTATGAATTACACATACAAAATCGAATCTGTCTCTGAAAGTGGCATTTCACTTGCTCTAGAACAAGGTTTTTATTCAACCAATGGTAAAAAAATCTGAGCCAGCTCTATGGTGACTTACAGTCCAGGATTACACATCAACTGAAAGAGACTAGAAGCTGAAAAAAATCTAGAAGCTGGGAAACTTGCTATTTTAAAGGCAGAAACTAGTTATTGTTAGTATAAGCCTGCAGAATTAGCAGTACTGGCCAGGTCAGTAAAGTACATCCATCGGTAACAGCCATACAGTGACTACAAGGTACCTCACCCTAACTCCAAATCTGTCTTATTAAAAAAAAAAAAAAGAAACCCTTCAGAGCATTTTGGAAGAGTAAGGTATAGCTATGGTCTTAGACTACCATCAAAAAATCCCTAGTCACGTAAAAATTTAGCAAAGACCACATTGCTGTGATCTTCTGAATTATCTTTTAGCTGCTGTAAAATGCACAACCTCCTTGCTGCTGCAAAACAGGATGTTTCGTAATTCCATGCAATTAGTATCTCAAGTAGACACACTCAAAATAGAAGCTTCCAGTTTCAGTCTCGGGAATACTGTTTGACCACCCGTCCAGCACCATCTAAGGTTAGAAATAAAAAATACAAAAAAACTATATGGCACATAAGAATTGCTAAATTGTTACAGCACACTGCATTTTCTTGAGCTTTTCCCCACCCAGGAGCTGAAATTTTAATTTAAGAAATGCAGAAAAGTGCTGGTCCAGAATATTAAGTTAATGATATAAGGCAAAAACATGCTAAATTCCTGTTTCAGAACAAATTATGTACATCAATTCACAGGTATGAAGTGATTAATTTCATATTCTTGAAACTATTTAAAAATAGTAATGGAAGGCTGAAATGCTTCTGGTTTTATAGGAGTGACTTGCACATGGAGCCCCAGTTAAGCCAGCCATCTCAGGGCTTCGTAAGAGAGACAAAAAATAAACTGATGCGAAGTAACTGAAGCCAAGCCTGTCTGTACACTACTGTTGACATGCCAAACTTGTGATTTAAAAAAAATCTGACCAGGATGGAGAAGTTCAATTTTAAGAGATCAGTCCTTCGCTAAACACTCCTGCAACCTAGCCTTCTTGTACCGCGTTTCCTACATCAGACATCCAAGGAGAGCCTCGAGCTGCCTTTCACATTACACACATGTACAGAGAGATAAAAGTCTGCATAAACAAACATACGAAAAGGTATTCAAGGCAATTCTTCTACCATGAAAATTTTTAACGTCAGGCTTAATTTTATAAAGTCAAAAATATCTTCTTTAAAAATGTTGGTATTTTTCCCATTTGATATCCTGTAGACTTTGGATATCCGTCAAGGACTTACATAGCCATAAAGCCAGTGAATGCTGGAGACAGCCTCTTGCCCAGATAAAGGTACAGGCACAAAGAACTGATTCGACAAAGCACACCTAAAATTAAATCTATGAGTTGTATTTCCGTGTACTGCCACCTTGGCACCACACGCAGCGTTTGCCCAATCCTCAAATAAACCCATGCTCTTTCTTGTATAAACGTATTCATCCACTCCAATATTCTTTTCTAAAGAGGAAAGCTCCCTTCTACTCCGCTCTATTTAGCAATCAGAAGACAACAAAGATGTGCAGAAATTTCAAGAACAGAGAAAGCCAGACTTGACATGCAAGTAATTATAGCTGTCCCAGTTCTACCCTGACAGCAGACCCTTCCGACCTGCTGTTTGCTGCTGTGCTGCACCAAAATCATCATTCTTCTTGCTTTCACAAAGGCATCCTCTTTCCCATAGCGCTTCCACTCTCTGCTGAGGTGAGGAACTTAAATTTCTGATACACTATAAGGACAGGAAGAACAGTGTATGTGCAAAGCAACTGCAAAGCCAGCAGTAACCGATTAACACGACATTCAATGCTGGACAACTGTTTATCTCACTCTGCACTTCTGCATTTAAGAGAGAAACCACAGCCAAAAGGTCACTTTAGCAAGAGAAGACAAAACACGTGGAGATTGGTACACATTAGTGCCACCACGATCACCACGTCAGACATTAGTTATCTGAGAAAGGACGCTGTTGAGTCAAAGATCCCTCACTTTCTGATGTCACTTCAAAATTCTCCCAAATATCACCAGTAAAACTAAAGTACTGTTTGACAGTATTTCAGCCAAGTGATTCCAACTCAGATCTCAAATCTACCATGCTCTAAAACAAAGGTAATTATTTCCCCGTTGAAAAAACCCTACTGTTCTGTGAGGTTGTTCTGCATAGTTATTTCCCTGTTTCCTTGCAGGGTCATTCCACTTCTCTCTCTCAATAAGATCTCCCTCTGCACTGAAAAGGAAAGAAAATATTCACAACTTCAGCTCTTAAAGGTACCTGTTAATTCAAAAGAGGCATCAGGGTGTTCTATACGTCATCTCCAGACAGAGCATCGCTCACAAAACACTCAAAAGAACTGCTACTTTATTGAAGCTACATGTATATCCTATATAGTGTGAGACTGATGGATTCATTCTCCCAACAGCATGAATGATTCAAATCAGGCCTTATTTATGTTTAACAGTGGAACTTCTGATCTGTTCATTACCATAATCCAGGGAAGACAGGCCTCATTTTAACAGAATTAAGCAATCTCAAAAAGACACAAAGCTTTGGCAGTCCCAAGGGATGCTCAGCCTGCACTCATTTTATAGTGCCATCTGTGATGCCGTTTGAGGAGCACACAGATATTTACCACTTCTCTGTCAGTAGCTTCGAATGTGTCTTGATGTTTATTGCAGCAGCACTTGGCAACTGTGTGTGATGTCCCAAAATCCAGGATCTTAATTTTGTTACATTATTGCTATAATACATCTTGCTTCTGTAGAACTCAAAGCTGACTTGGTTAAATTAAACAGAACCCCGAGTAATTTAGTCCCTAGCATAGCAAGGAGCCACTTCAAAATAAGCTCCTGTGCAAGGGGTCCTCCAGTTCACACTTGGATTTGATATTCACAGTACTACACAGACAGCAAACACCCCAACTGGGTAGTGATGCATATTCTTCTTCTTAACCAGCAACATCTTAAATATATGTATTATACAGACTCACGAGAGAAGTTTTTACATAAACAAGGAGTTGTTTAAATTGAGAGTTAAGCATCATAAAGGGCAGCTGGAAAATAAATGCCTTCCCACTTCTTGGGCAGGGGGCCAGAAAAATCACATAACTGTCCTGCCCTGGACTAGAAGTCTTCTCTTTCTGTCTTTATTGCAGCATAATGACAAAGGTATCAACAAATCTGTGGTTTAGTCACAACCCAACATCCCCTAAAGTGCTCGGGAAAGCCCGTAAATAAAAAACTCAAACTCCACTCAAGCCTATCAACAGCAGAGCCTGAAGGATCCGGAAAGTACCTAACTGCACAAAAGTTTTCTGATACTTAAAGGCAAACTCCTGCCATCATCGTCACGCACTACAACTGAACCCTTTCAAAAAACAAATACAAAAATCTACTTGTCGAAGAAGAGAAAAAAGCATCCAGTGCTCTGCACAACAGCACGGTGGGAAACGGCCGCTGAGCTCCGCTTCGCATGTATCCCCTGTGAGCCACACCTGGTTTTCCCTTTGTCTCCTTTTCCAAAAAGTCTTGCCTTTTGTACACCTGCCTTCTCCAGGCTGGTGGTCTCCTCACGCCAGAGCGCTGCTCTCCCTGTATCCTTGGCAGGTGCCTGCTCTGACGTTTAAAAAGACCCAACCAGAATTATGCGCAATCCTTCTAGGAGTGGTACATGCTTCTGCACAGCCCTAAGTTGTCACAGGGCTGACAAACCTGCATTATAATTTCATAATTCTGTGTATTTCAAAGATACATTTCCCATATTCCAATTCACGTACCATTCACCACATGCAAATTCGCCTGTCCTTACCAACGAACCACACCTTGCTCAGTGGCGTGTGCTGCTAAAGAGCAGCTGTTGGTTACTGCTACAGCACATACTACTGAGGCAGAAAGTGGTACTTACGAAGTTCCCAGAAGATTAAACATTTGAAAACTGTTTTTGGAAGGCTTGATAGAGACCCTCAAAAAAGTATAATTTTTACTCCAGTGAATGTCAGAAGGAAAGAAAAAAAAATTTCATTTTTGTAACATTAATCCTTTGGCCCCTTTCCATAAGAGCTGATCTTCCAGAAAGCTGAATTCAGGTTTTGGAATTTTTCCTCTCTAACAACAGATTGAAATTAGTTTGAACCCAAGGGCAACTTCTTTAATACCTGTCCAACACACATTTGACCTTCTCTTCTATGAAAAGCTTGAGAGTTTTTCTCATCTGAAGAGAATGGGAAGTTTAAGCTGGATTTCATCTTTCAGCTGCCAAGGTTTATGAAAGAAACATGAAAATGAAAAGTGACTTGCCTCACAATTAACAAGAAAAGAAACTGAAGCCCCAAATCAAAGCACCAGACAGCTACAATATTAAGCATTTATAGAGTGCTCTTCCTGCAGAATGATCCAATGACATTTTTCAGGTCTGTGTGAAAATCATTGCAGCATTTTAATGATATCTTTACAGAAGAATTTTAGACAGCTGACAGATTTTGTATTTTAATTAAAGCTGCAGAAGTCTTGAGGTCAGCAGAACAATACTGCTCGATCTAATTTAGGAAAAACACTGAGCTTAAAGCCTGCTGTACACACAGATTGCACTGGCTTAGTGACAGTATTATTTCATATTGATTTTGTTAGACTTGCAACTTTTTCACTGACATTCTTATAACCCTACTCTGTTTAGATGGTACATTACACAAGGACAGCAATCTGATTATCTGCTATTAATTCATACCATTAGAAAACAGCTCAATGAATGTCAGGTTTTCTGATACTCAAGATAAAGATCAATACACGTTAGTTTGTACATTTGGTCTTTCACAAGGCATTAAGCTTGCTTTTACAATGTATTTTCAGGTGAATAAAGTGACATGTAAGAAGAAACCTGAAAACCTCTGGATCTGCATCAGAAAATGGCTGTCTAGACAAAACGAGTTATGGAAAACAGTTTCCCATGGTTGTTTTTTTGGGGGGGTTGAGCGTTTTTTGCGGGTCTTTTGTTTTATGTTTAGTTGTGTTTTTTTTAAAACAGGGGCATTTTTAAATGTCTCATTTCATCAAACATTAGAATGGATTTTAAACTTCTAGCAAAACCAGCCCAGTTTTGTGTAGTGGAAGCAATGCACTATGCTTCCTAAGTCAGTCTGCATTTCAATCATGAAACAAAGTGTATATATACATGAACGACTGAGATGCATTAATTAAATAAAAATAAAAATCACAGATTAGGTTTTGTATTGTTTCAATTCAACATGCTTCTCACTGCACTTGAAGATATCAGTGCATTTCTAAAAAGCAGTTCTCAGGAGCAAGAGATACTCCCACAAAGACTTGAGAAGTCATGCATAAGTATTGGGCTGAGAGCAGCAAACAAAATAATGAAATGTTGCATCTGGTTTAGATATAATATTATACTAAAATTCCAAACAAATCACCGTAACATTTCAATTTTAAAGCACAGACAAATTTAAAATTGAGTGTAAGCTCCCAGACTTGACTGCAAATGATAACCACTGTGGCTTCAGAAAATGCAGTGGATTAATACAGACTTCAGATATATTAAAAGTTACCATGTATTTATTGTTTGTTTCCAACCATCTTATTTCCCTGAATTTTTTTTTTTTTTTTTTTTTGGTCAAGGAAAACGAATCATCATTTGCAAAGGAGTCAAAAAAGGAAGCAGCAGGACAGGGTCATTGGTATAAGTGCGTTAACTGTGTAACAAGGTAACAGATCACGGGCAAAATGTAACATATTTAGTAACTAAAAAGTCCAGAACTCAGGAGACCTGAATCAAACTGATCTGTGAGTGAAACAAATCACTTCGTCATTAACCCACTTTAAGGAAGAAGAAAATTACTATTTCAAAATTACTATTTGAGAAAGATTGTGTGTTTTCAAATACAACCTTCATTGAACAGTAAGTTTCAGTTAGAAAGTCATGTAGGTATTGCGTAAGAGTGAAAAGAATGGGTTTGGTTTCTAAGCTTAAGTAATGATTTTCTTTGTGTGTGTATAGTTGCATTTATATCTATATATACACACACATGCTTATATAGGTAGACACGCTCTTACTTCATGTTTGATGATAAAGATGGAAGCATCAGATATTATGGATCGATACAAAAGATACATGTATTTGGAAATTTTTTGTGGAAGCCCTTTAAAAATTAACTGCTAACAGTATCCAGACAAATTTCTCTAGGCATTTTCAGTGTTTCCAGAAAGAAGCTGCAGATCAACAACTTCAGCTTGTTCCCTCTCCACCCATTCATAGAGCAGCACAGTATTTCCAGGCCCAAAAAGCAAGGCAAGAAGCCGTGCTTGAGGAGCAGCACTCACCTAGCTCACCCGCTGCATTTCGGCCACCGACTGCATACAAATGTCCTTTGAGGGCACTTAGGTGGAAGAAGGTGCGCTTCTCATTTAAAGATGCAACTTGCATCCACTTGTTGTAGCGAGGATCAAACCTAAAGACCGTGTCAACCGCCGTCTTTCCCTTTGTGTCGTAGTTGCTCTGGCCCCCGACAACGTAAAGAAAGTTTCCAATCACGGCGATGCCGTGCTGGTACCTTGGTGCATCCATGGGAGCTAAGGATTTCCATTCATGGGCCTTTTCATCATACATCCGTAACTCCTTGCTGACAACCAGCTGCTGCCTCAGCACTCCCCCCAACGTCACCAAGTGAGTGCTGTCTGAGCGAATGGCAGTCCTCTCCGACTGCATAACCGGCTGCATGTATGGCATCATTTGGTAATTGCTGGCTTCCAAAAGCAAGTTTACACAGGTATTGTCAGTTCTCATGAAGTCCACCGTTTGAACATAGTTAATAAGATCCTGGGGCGTCATCAGCGGAAACCTGATGTTCTTCATTAGCTTTGCAGCGTACTCCATCCGAGGCTCCTCATACCGTAGCCAGCGACAAGCTGCCTTGAACAGTTCAAGTTCAGTGCAGTGCTTAAGGCTATTACTTGAAAGCACAAAGGCAAGACGTTCAAAGGGGAGTTTCACAAATTCACCAGTACTTAATAACGCAGGGAAGTTCTTCAGGATGAAATTATTAACATATTTATCCACTTCTGTGAGATTGTATGTGTTGGCAATTCGCCCAACCTCAACACAGTTTTCCAATGAAACCTATTAAGTAAACAGAAAGAGGAATCAAAACACTTTCTTAATTTGGTGTCTAAATGATAATGTAGAATTTAATTAATACTATGGAATCAGCAATTTTTCATCATTTCGCAATGCTCAAGGTGATTTACACATGAGCAAATAAATATTCAACGCTATGTATATATTCATGACTGCAAGGGGAGACCCAATGTATTCCTTATTTTGAAGAAAGGAATGAGATAAGTAACAAGCAGATGGCATATATTAATTATGTCAAATACCTTATACAATGATGATACATAGCAATTATACAGCACTTCATCTTTGAAAAGCTCTGCAAACATCTTTGTAAGAAAGAAACGTAGAAAACACAGTTGAGGGAGAGGTGATCAGCCCAAGGTTACAGAAATAGGTGTTGCCATTAGACATTTCCTAACATTATTGAAATTGTATTGTCATAATGCAGCCAAAGAGAATGGCACAGCTACCTCATCAATGCCACATATATCAAACAACTTACAGTGCTCAATCCCATGAATTCTTCCCCTCAAAATAAACAAAATTTCATCTTTAGTAAATCAAGGTGGTGCTCTTAAGCAATATGTTCAAAATTAAATACATGTCATTGTCAAAAAGACAAAAGTAGAGATTTTTTTAATGCATACACTTTTTTTAAAAAAAAATTAATTTAGGAGGATTTCCCCTAGAAATACCCAGCACATGAAATGCTTTCGCAGTATGGATCATACATAATTTCATTCAACGCTTGAGCGACTGTATCTTGGTAACCCCACCTTTTGCACTGCTGCTGGATTTACCTTTCTCACACCGTTGGCTCCTAAATTTGAGGTCACTTGGGACCCAAGGCAGAGGGAGGAAGGAGGATGGGAGGGTCAGGACATAGGGTTAAAGTGGGACTCCAGTGAACCCAGCCAATTCAGTTCAGCAAACTCTGCCGTACATATGCAAAGCAAATCAATTTTCAGGCACTTCTTGCTGAGAAATGCAGCTTTTTTACATTCAATCCTTATTCTAACCCAAGCTTCATTTACACATGCTTTCTAGTCTCTGTCCATGTCAGTCCTCCTCAATGTTGACAACTCCACAACTTTGTGATTCTCATTATATTTGTAACACCAAAAGAATTTAAACTTCTGAAATTCATCATTATTTTTAAAACGTTATAAAGATTGAGGACTATGACCTGATTGCAGCCTAAGAATTCAAAAACCTTCAGATGATCTTCTGGTCATGACAGAGATAAGTTTTTAATACGGTATAACTCAGTCTGATCATTGCCCTTTTATACTAGAGAAGCCAAAAGTCTGAGTATGGTAATAGATTTCTTTTAATTCATTAGAAACTGATCTAACTTGCCCTAGAGTTAAGATCTGCAGTCATCAGAAGTCTTCATTCACACATCCTGAAACGCCTTTATCCAGTCAAAGGTTCCAAATCTCACTCTCCATCTCCAGGAACACTAATCCTGTAATCAGGTCCTATCTAGAATACGAACATGAGGCACTGTCAGGGGTTCTATTATAAAAAAATATCTGTGCAATATATACCTTCAAATTATTTTTCTATTACAAGACAGACTACATTGTTTATATCAAAATATAATCACATCAGCTAGCAATGGCTTATGAAACATTCTCTGATCCTTAAACATTCTTCCTTCTTTTGACTGTTTTTGAGAGTCAGTATCAAAGTAATTTCTGAACATTTCCTTTTAGGATTTTTTATGTACATAAATGAATTGCATAATGGAAGTAACAGTGTATCTTAAATTAAGTAAATAAAACAGGACATTCTTTCTTCTAAAATTTCTTCCAAGCCATATAATAAAAATAAAGCAATGGACAAATCAACCTTTAAGAAACAGCTGACAGTGTATGCCACAAATCCTAACTCTTGCTACAAAGTTACTGCATTTAAAAACTACTTTGGAATACATTTACTGGCATCAAACTACAGAGGTGCAGCAATTTCTCCATATCAAGGTAAGCAGACAGGAAGATATTATTGCATACAGAAAAGGCATACTCGAATTCAGAAGATCAAAGCAAAAAACGTACAGGTTATGTACCATCGGTACATGGTGTTCAGGTTGCAATGAAACGTTTTGACCTACTGCAGAACGCATGGCAGCTATCAAGTGGTTATGATGATACATCAACTGGACGCATGCTGGCCATGTTACACTGTAGATCTATGCAATGGAATATATTCCCGGAACACTCAGAGTTGAGAAATTTGTAGGCACATCACACACTGTTAATGACTGATGTACATGACATCAGTTTCTAGTCACCCCCTAATTCTTGGAAAACTTACCTTATACTGCCTTAATTAATCCACTGGAATTGTACTGTACTCAGGGTTTTACTTCGTGCTATGATTGCAAGTACTCCACATTATGCTCAGGAAATTGTGCAGTGTGTTTGGCTTAGTAACAAATTCCACCACTCACCTCAAGTCAGGGTACCACATTAAATATTTTCTTAAAGGTTACTTTCCTTGGCAAAAGTACTATTACCAGTTTTACCATGCTCTAAGATAACAATCAATGTATGAGGCTAAATTATATTGCAAAGATTTCACAGCCATAAAAAAATATATACTCTAGAGGCTGTTAACTCCTGAGCCAAAAAGTAATCCTTCAACAGAATGAAATGCAATAGTTACTTCTACTTAAATATTCGTAGTTGGACAGCATTAACCACAAGAATACTGCTTAAATACTTAAGTTACTCAAGTGTTGATAAAAAAAAACACCAAAAAAACACAAAAAACCCCAAGAGTTTTACTTATGCTATGGTACTTATGAGAGGTGTGGAAACTGTTCTCTGTGCAAGTTAGTCAGTCAGGAGCTCATCAACAGAAGCAACAGCTACTTCTGAAAATCCCACTGAAGTGAACGGGAAGAATGGAAATATCAGACAAAAGTATAAGACTGATTGTACAGTGAATCCAGGAACTAGTCAAGATACTCATGAAGAACCAGCTAAAAGCCATAACTGGACAAACAGCTAAGCAACTTCATAAAAAGTCAAGAATTTTAGATTAACACTATTTTACTTGGTCTTTGACTATGGTGCAGAGCTGCTCATTCACATTATTTGTTGTAATTGCTCATTACAGAGCAAAGGAAAGGTTCCAGAACATCCTAAAAAGCTTTTAAAAAAAACACATGAAGGTCAAGCACAGCACAATGTTATTACAGCCTGAAAAACCAAATGCAAAAGCTAAAGTACTTTCTCAAGAAAGCAGTTGATTTAATTCTTTGAAATTTTGAAGCAACCACCCAAGGTAAAATACTACAAAACTAGGCACGGAGCAAAATGACTGCAAGTATAACAACCCTGGAAAACAACTGAGGAAAAATAACATGCACAGAAAATCAAGTCCTTAAGCCCAATACCACAAAATATTTCGGCATCTAACTAGTTTCAATGCCTTTCGACACTGAAGTACTTAACATGATGTTTCAAAGGGTCCAGGTTTGAAAGAGTTTAAGCTCCCATGAAATGGCCAGTTTTCCTGTGGGTTCCCATATATAGAAGTCCAGAAATAAAAGCACAGAAAATTTGAACAGCTTGGAAAACAGAATCAATCGTACCCCCATGTTAGAAAAGGTGGGTTTCTGGTAGCTGGCAGGGCTGGCCCTGGCATTAGATCCCACACTCCCACAAAACTGAGACCATCTTGCTCCATCCTCAGTTAACCAAGTTCTTGTGACAAGACAGACTTCCAGATATTGAGAGCTCAATATTTGACACTCTTCTAGTTGTTACAAAAACCTAAAGCACAGAATTATAGGAGGAATAAAATTCTTATGCAGCTTATAGGAAAGGTAGAGCCAAGACATTAATTTTCAGTGTTTTGGAATATTTTCTTTAATTACAGTGTAACACCCCCTTCCCCATTACACTGTCATTTTCGCGAGTGCTGTAATTTACTCGGATTGGTTTCTCCTCTTTCTCCATTTTGTACACTGCTGCTACTTTTGCAAAAGCATTGTGTGTTCTCCAGCACTCACTACTCTGAAAACATTTCCATGGCATTTTTATTAATTTTAATTACATTATTGCTCATTTAGATGTGAACCTGAGAGTAGTCCTAGTCTACCGTACACCTATAAATATTTAAAAACAATACTAAAAGACAGACTGAAAACATCTTAGGAAGTATTCCAATGTTTCTCTGGGAGTCTGTTCGGCTGCAGAGCAAAGATTATCAGAGCAATGAGCTACTTGACAGGAGGGGTGTAAATGATGAAGAACAAGTAAAAGGACGTTTACAAGTCAGCTACAACATGTACCATTGAGTGCCTCAGTATTTTTTACACAAATTGAACTGCTACCTTAAGCTTATATTTTTCTTTGTAAATATTTCCAATACCCTTTTATGAAATAACACATTTACATTATGCTTTACATAAACTGACTTCTATAACCTTTCTAACAATAGACTCCCTAGATAATTTAAAGACAATTAAGTACTTGTCTGGGAATGGTTACATCAGCTCTCAGATGCTGCTCTCAGCTCATTTCAGTAGAAATAAGCTCAAGACTTTCTCAGAGAACTGACTTAAATTACAGAAATGCTACTTCAAGAATGGAGCAAAACCACTGTAAAGCTAAGATGTGGTAATTAAAAAAGGAAAAAAAACCACCACATTTGTTCACCAGTTCTTGTTCCTGTTCAAATTCCAAAGAAAGTTCATTCAAGAATTCTTTATGCAAGGACGCTGAGAACATACCTAGGCTAACAGCCAAACTTTAGTTTTGTACTCTCTCTACAGTTATACAAAGAATGAGATGACGTTCCCTTAGACATCAATATAGAGAAAAACATTTAAGAACAGATAATCAAGAATATTAAGAGAACAACTAAAGTCTTCCTGATTCTGAACCTCAGCCCTTTTGAAAAATGGTATCAAACAAGACATTTTTCACTTGAACCAAAGCAGTGACTGAGTCAACATTGTAAGTGAAAGAACCTCCAGAAAACAAGCATTTCAAACAACGAAAAAAATTATTCCAAATAACATGATTTAAGATAAAAGAAGCTCTTTCCATAGGAAAGCAAAATAAACAAGCAGCTGCCCTGCGCAGAAATGGGAAAGGGCAACACGGTGTCCCTGGGGCTCACCTCCCATCAAAGGGAGGCCGCTCCAAATCCCCAATTCAAAAGAACAGCAAGACTTTATTCCAAATTGGCATTTATAGCAACGCCAACCCTGGAGAGGCAGACTGCATCATTTTGGAAGGTAAAAAACCTGAGCAATACAAAAGAGGTAGTGTAGGATTTAGGAGTATTAAAATTAATGGCACATTATCACAACATTCTCAGAAAACTGGCCAATTACAAAATGTGCCAAAACTAAAAGCAAGTAGCTTTTAAAGTAGCATTATAGAGCCTAAATGCCTCTAACACTTTCCTTACGAAACAGACTGCTGTTATTAGCAGCCTAGAGTCCTCTTGCTTACATAAATCCTAGTACATGCCTTCATTAGGGAGGTCACATTTCTGAGCCTGTGCTCTGAGGAGCAATGGAAATACCTGCTTCTTTATTTCTTATTACAGACTATCAGAAAGATGAATTCCAAATAATATCATAACTCATGTAGAACATACTGGTTTCCCTGCTACAGCTAAAGTGAGATTTCTAGTGAGGTATATAAGCAATTAACATTAACGTCAGGAAACATCCAGGAAACATTAGAAATAATGCCAGTGTCTCTCTGGGCAGAACTGCTTTGACAGCGTAGCTCTTGCATCTTGCTCATTCTGCAGCCCCACAAAGTAGGTGCTCCTTACTGTTCGCAGTTATAGTAATGCAAGACAGCAGGACAAGAACTAGGAAAGGTATTGAAGCATCACATATTGGCATTCCTTATATAACATGTTTAAGTACTAACTTAACAGATAACTGCACCCATATTCTGAGACTGCCTTGTTTTAAGAATAAAGTGAACATAACTGAAGCATGCAAAATGCACGCAGCAAGTTCACTGTAACACCAGAATGAGTGCAGTCACGCAGTGAGACCCCGAAACCTCTGATACCTAAGATTTAAGTAGTAAAGGATGTTTAAAAAATAAAACCTCTGCAAAACAACCCAACATGTGTATATCAGCTACGCTTAATAAATAACAAGATTAAAAAGTACAACGTATAAATTCAATGCTTTCAACAAGAGGTTGGAGCCAGATAAATGCAGTGTTTGCATGTCACATCTCTTTCCTTACATGCCTTTTCCCACCCATGAAGACAGAACCCAGGAAAAAGCTGACAAGAGGAGAAGCCAGTTACCACTTAACAAGCTGAATCCTTAATGCCTCTCTTGCTTTTGCAAGAACACAAGTTGGTTTTTAATACAGAGAAAACTGCAAAACTGTTTGACATTCAACCTGAAGGGCGCACAGCATTCTTCTCCGAAGCAGTGTCTCAAAACAAAACAGGACACCAACTCTGAAAGAGGAAGGGAAGGAGGAGGGGAACAAAGGTTGTTATCAAAGTTCCCCCTCCCCCCAGAGTGGGTTCAGGACCTGAGATTTTCATCTCTATAATAAATAAAAATCAGCAGGGCAACTCTAAATCATAAATAGACTGACTACATTGCATTGGAACTACAGGGTACTGCTTTAGAGGGCAAGCTCTATTTGTTCCAATTGCACAAAAGCAACCGTGCTACAAGCTGTGTACGTATTAGTCTTTTAACTAACTGTTATTATAGAAGAGGAGAGGTTTGCTACTTTGGGGGCTGTCCCCTGCTTACAAAAGCAATTATTTTGGCAATTGTGAAAAAATATTTCCCAGTAGGCATTCAAGGCCTTTTTTAGTTCTAGCAAAATACAGCAATCAACATAAAAATCCTTGTAGGTACTTTTTCATGTAACCAACATTTCTGCAAGGTCCCTGTTAATAATCCCTTTAGAGGATATATTATTCTAAAGGACTGTGACCAAGTTCACTGGTTTACAAAGAAGATGTAGTGGTCTCTGTGATGATCACTGAAACTGTGGGCTTCATTCCTCAAAACAAAAAGGTTTCAAGACACAAAGGGCAAGAGCAGCTCACTACTCTTTTTTTTTTCTAGTTTAAGTAGCTTTCTTATGGAAGGATATAGACTGTGAGGGTATAAACTAGAAATCCAGTAAGGAATCTGGGAACTATGATCATCATTGCTGCCATCATCACTGCAATATGCTTAGGAATTAGAAGAATTTTAATGTGGTATAACATTCATATCAAACTCACACTGTACGCAATATTCAGAAGAAAAGAGACTCAAAAAACTACACAGCAAACTTGTTCTCTGCAAATCCAAATTATGAATAATGGCAGGGTTTAGACTTAACTTTGACTATTACATAGTCGTCGTTTTATTTCGAAAAAAAACAAAACAACAACAACAACAAAAAACCCAACCAAACTGAGGCCTTAATCATTGTAAACATGAAACAAGTAGGTAGACTTACCCCAGAGATAAGAAACACTTTACAGAAGTCCAAAACAGGTAAAATCTGCAAAAAACTGGCAGCTTCCAGAGTGTCCTGAAGGTTGTCCATGTTAAGGGAAAGTTTTGCAGTATAAATGAAATCAATGATCTTCTTTAGGCCTATTTTGTTCACACCATGAAGCTTAATGCACATTAAATCCTGTTCCTTCATTCCTCCTGAAAAAGACACATAGGTATGTTTATATGATCATTTTGATAGGGTTGAAATAATTTCAAAAAGACTTATACAAAATTAAAATATAAAGTTAAATTTAAAAACCCATATGCAACAGCAGAGAGAGTACAACTACATAGAGTTGTTTGCAGTCCTGGGCCGATTCACACGCAACACTGCACATGCGCCCGAGTGTCCAAACGATGGCACTTTGGAGATAGCAGGATGCATTATTTCAACAAAAACACCACCTGTGAACATAGCCTTGAAGTAATCACTCGCAGAAGCCATCATCGCTCTGTGAACAGGAAACACTTCGTCACCATCTCCTGGAACTAGCGTCACATCACAAAGCAAACCTTCCACTCGCAGTTGGTCAAAACCCTGCAAGAAGAGCATAATGCAAAGCATCCACTTGATTTGGGAGGAGAGTAGGAATCTCTTTCGTTTCCCTTACGTAAATACTTACTATTATGTACAGATATACTGTAGTTCCAAAAAGTCACTAAGAAATCATCTTGCAACCATTATCTCTAATATATTCAAGGATAATTATTCATTGGAAAACAAGCAGGATAATTATTATCTTCCAGAAATAGCTGAAGGATGTAAAGTACACTGGGCCTTAGAAAGTAGCTTTATTCCGGTAATTAAGTTATTTAAAAGAAGGAGTTTGTTCTGTAAACCTGCACTCCAGCAACTTTTCAAGTAGGGACTGATATCTTTTTTGGACCGACCTGTTCTGGACACATATGCACTCCAGATATATTTTGGTTCCACACCAGCCTAAGTGCTTTGCAGCCTAACAGGCTGAAAAATACTGGGGCCTGAAAGGAAAGCCGTCACCTGGTTCTATCAAATTTATTACCAAAGTTTACATAGTAAAAACTCCAAAATAAGCTCACATTATATATCTGATCTTTTCTGAATTATTTACAATGGCTAAATGTAGTTGAATTCCTTTTTTATCATATCAGCATCCTAGGGTAAGATTTTCCTCTGAAAATATGCCCAGTTGGGGATACTGGAAGACAGGTGGAATACTCACCACCTCCACACACTGCAGAACAGAAGCTCAAACAAAACAATTTCCTTCAACTGGGTGTGTCTGATGTTTTCTAGTACTAACAGGAATGTAAATATTTTCTTTATAGATTTAACAGTTAGACAAATCTTGGCATCAGCCCACACTGTATAAAATTTAAGATATCTTAAAGCAAGGCTGTATTTTTTTAAACTGCAAAGATAAGTAGAAATATACATTCAAATTTGTGGCACAGAAAAGAACAGCATAAAAATGAAAAATTAGTATTAGCTCCAATAAATCAGAAGCCAAACACAGAATTATAGAAAACTAATGTATTTCAATGATTCAAACGACTTGCCTGTAGTTCCTACAAACAAGGCTTTACAACTACCAGCTCTCCATTTGCTCAAATTTTGAAGAAAAAAATTGAATGAAGAGGACGTAAGCTCTGAACACTTTGCCTAGAGTTCGAACAAGGGAGAGCTATGCGCAGACACCCGAGCTGTAGAAACTAAAACAGAAGACTCACTAGCTTCTCTGAATTTTTTTTTAAAGAAAAAAGGTCCTATTTTTGTCCCAGAACTTAGGCAATCTATTTAGGCAGCTGTATGAGGTTTGCGTGGCAAGGTTTTGGTAGCGGGGGGGTGACAGGGCTGGCTTCTGTGAGAAGCTGCTAGAAGCTTCCCCCATGTCCAACAGAGCCAGTGCCAGCCGCCTCCAGGATGGACCCACTGCTGGCCAAGGCCAAGCCCACCAGCGATGGTGGTAGCACTTCTGAGATAACGTATTTAAGAAGGGGAAAAAACTGCTGCAGAACAACAGCAGTGAAGAGAGGAGTGAGAATATGTGAAAGGAAGAACCCTGCAGACACCAAGGCCAGTGAAGGAGGGGGCACCAGAGCACAGATTCCCCTGCAGCCCATGGTGAAGACCATGGTGAGGCAGGCTGTCCCCCTGCAGCCCAGGGAGGTTAGCGGTGGAGCAGATACCCACCTGCAGCCCATGGAGAACCCCACGCCAGAGCAGGCAGATGCCTGCTGTGACCCCATGGGAAGCCCACGTTGGAGCAGGCTCCTGGCAGGACTTGTGACCCCGCAGGGGACCCACGCTGGAGCAGCCCATTCCTGAAGGGCTGCGCCCTGTGGAAAGGACCCACGCTGGAGCAGATGATGAAGAGCTGCAGCCCGTGGGAAGGACTCACATTGGAGAAGTTCATGGAGGGCTGTCTCCCGTGGGAGGGACCCCATGCTGGAGCAGGGGGAGAGTGTGAGGGGTCCTCCCTGTGAGGAAGAATGACCAGCAGAGACAACATGCGATGATCTGACCGCAACCCCCATTCCCCGTCCCCTGCACCACACGGGGGGAGGAGGCAGAGACATCGGGAGTGAAGTCAAGCCCCGGAAGAAGGGGGGTGGGGGGGTGGGGGGGTGAGTGTTAAGATTTAGGTTTTGTTCCCCATTATCCTGCTCTGATTTGACTGGCAACAAATTAAACTAATTTCCCCAAGTTGAGCCTGCTTTGCCCGTGGCAGTAATTTCCAAGTGATCTTCCTGCTCTTATCTCTACCCATGAGCCTTTTGTTATATTTTCTCTCCCTGTTCTACCATATGGTCGTGCCACGCACCCAGACCCAGCATAGGGCATTACACCAAACCTGGCAGGGCTCTGCCATCTTCGGGACATGAAGGAGGAGCACAGAGCTCTCCTCATTCACATCCCTAAGGCAGCTTTCACACAGGAGATGGTACAAGTGTTTGCCCAACATAATTACATTATTATATTCAAGTGAACTACTTTGATACAGCTGTCACTTCAGAGTTGAAACAATATTACCGCTTAGAAATTCAGAGCGGACAGGGATATAACCTAAGGAGAAGGCCAGGGTTTTTTTTCCAAGCTGTTACTAAAAGGCAGATTTCAAAAGTTCACAGGAAAGGAGTTTACAAGCCATGTTTGCTGCGGGCATTGTCAGCACAGCACACTAACATGCATTTTTTTGAGTTTTTTTAGGAATTACTAGTCTGATAGAGTCTATTACGTGGAGGCATTGTTTAGAGCAGCCAAAATTCTCAGTACACATCAATACTGACACAAGAACATTTAGTTACCTGTAATACCACAGAACTGTGAGTATTGCTGGTGAAAAATCTCGTAGTCCCTGTCTTAGAAGACTGTAGATGGGCAGAGATGCCCATATCGCTGCTACCAAGAGATACTTTCATATGAGGATCCTCCTCTTCCACCAGAGATCTAAGAAGATTAGAACAAAGAAACCTTAAGACCAAACTCATTTTCATTCAGTGCTCTTGAGCATTAAAACCACAGTCTTCGGGATGAAATGTAACAGCATAGAGGCTATAGGTCAAAAACAAGCAGGCAACAGAATTGGTCCTTAGTGGTCCCCTTCAGCTAATCTAAGAAAGTGAAGCATTTACAGTCTCTAAAACAGCGTAACTTTAAAAACTTAGTTTTCTGCTAATAAATTTTTCCTTTTCCTTCCACAACCACCTCCCTGATTAAGACACTTGCACGCTATTTTATTTCTACGTGTGCTCCCAGCATTGTAGGATGCTTGCAGATCACCAAGGAAAGCTAAAAGATTGAAACACTAAGTGCAATATTGAAGTTCAGTAATTTCATTCTTACAGCTTGCATTATCTTGCTCAAGTATGAACATAATAATAGTAAATATACATAGTGGAATTTCAAGCTGGAACTTTAAGCTACCTTTAGAAACACACAACTAGAAGAACTCCTTTAGGACATGATATCCAGTATTTTGCTACTGCAGGCCACCACTTCATAATTTTAATTTAAGGTTTGTTAGTGTGCAGCCAATACTTATGTTCTTGATTCCAAGCAATTACTGTCCAAATCTAGATAGGAAGGGCTAATTTTAGGTAGAACTGTTAAAGAATTACTGCACTATTATTAGCCTTCCATTTTAATCTTAAGATGTAAATTAGGTTTACATAAAGAGATATGCATATGAGATTCTAACTACCCTAACCTGTGATTGCTATAAAATGTAAATAAATTTCATCTCCAGAAATATTAACAATAACTAGTTCCTGTAATTTCCATGATCTAATGTACGACCTATTAGCATGCATAGCAATATAATGCATATAGACACAATATTTATTAGCAAACACAAGCTGTTAATCCACAGATGACAGCATCTTCATTATTAATAAAGACACCGTGTTTCAAAAAATATTCATAGCAGTTTGACATAATTGCTACAAATCTCAGATACAAAAAGTTTTCCAAATTTTAAAGGTGCAGGTTAAAACATTGGCCTCCGAGCTAGTTTCAGAAATTACTTTAAATGACAAGAATATGGGTAAATTTCTCTCTCTCCTCCCCCCCCCCAGTTTTGACTGATCACTGTGTAAGGACATATTTGGAATTTTCAGATTAAAAATAATTGTAACAAAATTTTTTTCCCAGAAGAAGTTGCTTCTTTTTTTAAAAAAAGTATTTACCCCCACCTTCTTTGGGTACGTGAACTATGTAGAGCACTTTCTGAAACTCACACATAACCCTGAGAGCACTGTAGTGCCTTGTTCAAACCCATGAGTACAGAAGGTCAGATATGAAAACATATTCACAACAAATTCCCATTCAACAGTGTACATGGGTTTGAAACAGTGAGGTTTTATGCACACAGACATCATAACAGATTGTAGGAACAAGGGTACATTTAAATAGCTTTGACCTGTAGCAACCCAATACTCGGACATCTGAAAAAAATTAGTAAATGTGGATATAGTGCATCATGCCAGAACTGTCATTACTGAAACAGAATTACTTCTATTTTATAAAGCATATCCAGAGAGTAAATTAAAGTCTTACAGGGTGTACCTTAGAAAAGTGCTCTCCAAACTGTCTTTGGCACCCAACATTGTAACACAGCAGCAGAGCAGTTGCTAGCTCATAACCCAAATATTTTTATTCACTTTGTTCTACAATGTTTTGGGGTTGGGGCAGGGCAGGCACATGATGTGGTTTTTGTTTGTTTCGTTTAGTATTAATACAATCACATCAAGGAAAGAGGCTAGCATAATTTCAAAGGACACCCAGTCTCTAAATTTGTACTGTCTTTAAAAAGAAATATAAAATAATGTGGGGAGACTTGTACGCATGGGTGGGAAGGAACCACAGATCCAATTAGCATGAATCTGACTGTATCTGCTCTTGAAAGATCTTCCTGAACTCTCAGGTCAGATAGCCATTATTTGAAGCAGCTTTTAAAAGACTTTTTCTAAACTCAGAAGAAAACAGAAGATATACGCATCAGTTGAAGTCATTAGGAAAATAAATGTACAAGTAAACGACCTTCCTTGGCTGTTCGCAGGGGACTTTTTACCATGTTTGCCACATACACCATGTTACTTTATTTCCCGGCATCCAGAGTACTTCGTAAGTTTTACAAATGAAGGCAAAGACCTTGACATGATTCATTTATTCCGAGAATGGCAGTGATAACGGAAGCTTTCTTCTGAACAGGCCACATCATATACAGCTTCCCAGCTTTGTCCTGAGAGGTCCTCTATAGCAGGTGACACCTTGTTACGACTGCACAGCCAACAGAGAGGACACAATATATTTCAAAATACTTGCAATACTTAGAAGTATGCGTTCAATATGCCAGGTGTGGCTATGAGCAGTTTTTTCCCCTACCTAATTTTTCAATACATAACGGACAGCTGTCTAATATCTATATCACACATATAAGCTCCGCAGCTTGATGCTTTTCTGCAGAAAAGATTTTCGTTATTTCTCTCCCGCATTTGCTAATATGTATATACAGGGACCTGCATATGCGAATTAGACATTAAAATTGCAAATTTCCACACTATAAAAATCCACCAGAAAATAAATCTTGCCGTTCTAGTCTCAAACATTAACTTGGCTGCGTATGAGTCCATGAGGATAAACTTAAAAGATAACCAAATTATATTTTTCCTATACCGGTTTTTGTTTTATATCTTAAGAACTACGCAATTATTATTTTTTTTAAATTTGGTTTTGTTATGAGGGGATTTCTTTGTGGGGTTTCGGGGAGTGTGGGGCGTTTGTTGGTTTGGGGTTTTTTGGTTCACCCCCCAAATACACCACCTTTTTTACCTACAGCTTTAACAGTGCGGGCAGGCAGCGTACCTCTCCCGTCATGCAGAAAGTGACATTCAGGAGCTGGTTTTGGCAGAAGTTACAATGCAAGTCAGCAATAACACCTGGCAACAGCGCACTGATCCCCTGAATCCCAGCCTTGTGACATTCACCGAGAGGAAAAGAGCACTCCCGGAGCAACCAGAAATTATGAGTTTGTCCCTGGCTTTGTACCAGTTTCAACACTTATCTTCATGCAACAAGAGAAACCAGGCTTTGTAAGACAAAGTGAAAATGCAACAGCACTTACTCACTGTGTTGATACCAACACACAAAGAAACAGCAAAACTCGGGCACTCTATCATCTACAGTGAGAGTAATTTCAAACTGCCCTGCACAGAAATTTTAAACCATTCAGAACAACTTCTGTTTAGGAGGCTGTAAAGTGAATATTCAGAAACAACCTGGCATTCACACCCAGCACAGACTGGTAACGCACTTTATACCCAACCAAATTCCCAACAAAAACTAAGTATATCTGTCTTGTTTGGACACTTGCCAAAGGCATTATTTACATTCATTAACATAGGTCTGCTAAGCACTATAAATAATTAGATACTAATTAATGTGAACATATTGATTTTTTTACTTTATTGTAAGTACAGTATATCGCAATTAAGCATACCACCAAAGCAGCAAGCTAACTCATTTTCTAATTCCATTGTTCTGATCAATAGAAATCATTAAACAAGAAGTGCAGCAGCAGCATTTTTAACCAGCGTTAAAAAAAAGTTGGAGGAGACACCTAAAACTACAACAACATGCAGTGATAATTCACAAGTTGCTCAAAGTTGGATATTAACACTATTTTCAATGCACACACTTGGTCTGGAGGGGTTGAACATTATGGTATTACACTCCACCGTTCCCTCGTTCTTAACTGAAATGAATACGGGCATCGCAATAGCAAGGCAGAGGAGCTGCCTGAATCTTTCTGCAACCTCTGGGAAGCAGTGGCTCACAGTGCAGAGGAAGGCACCACGGGTTAATTAGTTGCTATCACAGAATAAGCTGTCACTCATTTTTCCTTCTAACCTTATGTTGATTCTTTCAAGTACAGCATGGTTTTTTTCCTAGCTACTGTAACCAAATGTGCTTTTCTCGTGACTCCGAATTAATCCAAGTACTTTCAGCTGGTATTTTTGTAGTGATGAAATGTGGAATGTACGTTTATGTATATTAATTATATATCTTAATTTCCTAATTTGCTGACAGTTTTGAAGGAAGACAGCTTTGCTTTTTACCATTAAGAAAAGATGTTAAAATAAGTTTTCTTTCTGTAGATGAATGCCCACCGGATTCACTTCCACTTATTTTCTCTCTAAAGATATTGCTTTTAATCTTGTTCATCTACTAAAAGGTACCTGAACACCCTCTTTGACAATGTGTAAAATTAGCAGTTGCTTTAGAACTAGAAAGAAGACCATAAGCCAAATGTTGATCTATGAAAAAAAATACTAAAACAGTTGAAGAGTCTTGCTAAGCTAATGTGAAGCAGCTACACTGACTTTTTGGGTTTGTGTTTCTGGGATTTTCTTTTTCACAGCACGGGCAAAGGAGAATCATAATGAAGCACCACCCTAGTGGAGAAAATGAAGTTCAAATGGAACAATTCAGTAGCACTATTTAATGTTTCATTGATTTGGAAGATACAAGTTCAGTGGCTTGTAAGTACTGGTCAGGTGTATCACTCCCTAGATCTTGTCACAACACAGGACAAAATATAGTGGAGTAACAACAAGAACAGCTGACTTCTCTTAGTGAAAAGACAACTGAAAGGTGAAAATAGTCTCAATGGGTCTTCATGAGTTTCTAGGTTCAACTGCTAGAACCTGCACACAGAGAAGTGGCACGAGTAAATGCCTAGACTAGCACAAACATTAGGGAGCTTAGTACTTCAGAGTACTACTAAAGATGCAATTTGAAAACGCACAGACTGACCAAAGCACTTACAGGACTTCTGCCCATTACTGCTCCCAACTGTGTGCAACCTCTCTAGATCAAATGCTGTGAATTATGGAAGCGGTGCACTGACTTTAAAGGTTGAAACAGAGATACATATACAGCAGAAGAGCTACTAAGCCTGTGACCGCGGAGAGGATACGCGACCCTGTGGTCAGACCCAGAACTTGAACTTTATTCACCCACTCCTTAACTGAAAGCTTGCTGACATAGATGCCCACACCTCTAGCATAATTGTGATTTGTACCTTCCTTCAAAATATGCCTTATGTACTGGAACTTTCCAGCAAATACTGACAAGTATCTTTGGACTGGCTGGAGTTACGACATGATTCACAGAGGCAAACTGCTTTCTGAAGCATATAGCAAATATTAACCCATTAAAACAGCTCAGAGGCATCCAGGTGACCCATGAAAGCTGGGATCTGTGTAAACGAAGACAAGTTTTACTGTAGATTAAAATATTCAAAATACAGCATTGCCATTTTGTATAGTGCCCGGTGGCAGAAATGAAATAAAACAATGTTCTGTTATGATGTTTTCTTGAGAAATTAAACTCATTCCGATTCTGATGCAACAGAAACATGGCAACTATGATTATTATTGGGGATTTGTTCATTTTACATCAGTAAACCATTGATCTGTTTGAAATTGCAAAGCATAGTGCACAGACTTTGAAAACAAAGTAAGGAGATCAGCCTACAGCTACAGGTATTTTAGAGTGCATGTTCTCTGATTTATTTAAGACCACAGGCTTTACGTAACTCAGCAAAAGCTTGCCAAAGCCATATTGGCCAGACAGCGAATTCTTAATTTGGTGAAGCTCAATAGCTTGTTTTTGAAAGGATTATAACCTTATTTTCTATGTCAAATTACTGCCCAATGAACCATGACTGCAAGTGTTCTGGTCACTGGTGAATAGCATCTTCAGCAATCACTCCTGGCATGTGCCAGTGCTCTGGTATTTATCAGCAAAGAACCAGTTTTCAATTTCATATTAAGATACTTTTATTTTAAGACAAAGCTTTACTATTTTATGATCCATCAAAAAAATCTGGTATGTTACAGGGCTATCCCATACATGCAGCTATGCATGTATTTTGCTAATGAACCTATTAATGGAAAAGCCAGGGAAATACTACATTTACTGTTAGATATAGAGTAATTCTTTACTTCGTATGCATAATCTGCCAAAAAGTATTTTAGTATGCTTAGTCTGCCAAAAAATAATTTAAGTATTGACTATCTTACTGTCTTCCCATTATGAACAGATGTTCCAGCTTCCTGAGTAATGAATTTAGGAATTCCCCAAATTATATGGCCACCTAGGAGCTCAATAAGCATAACTGATATGGCAGCACTGTATGAAAGAAAACCTCATAATGATTCTATTAGGGAATTAAAATATTAATGTAATGTAGATTAACAAATTACACAATCACAGTATTTCACATTTCTTCCATCCTGTATCTGCTACCCATACAATTTCAGGAAATCCTTTATTCTGGTGAAGAAGTTAGTTTTATACTTGTCCTCTCCTAAAAATAACATCTAATCTTTTTTTACTAAGTCTTAACAGGAGTTCCTAACTTAATTCCTTTGTGGAATCAGTCACCCAGTAAAACTAGCCAGTTTTGTAATTGGTTAATAGTTTCTTCTTACAAAAATACAGCAAAAGTTTCTATAGGAAATGCAAGTTTACATTTGAAAATAGATACATGACTCCAGCTAGAAGAGAAAACAAAGACAAAAGGTCATGTTTGTTCTGAGAGGTTGTCAGAGCAAGTTAACTCCTCTCTTAACAGGCCAGCCACCATGTTCAGCAAACTTCAGTTCTTGCTTTGGATGCATACAGGTACTGACACAGGCTGCTGCTAAAGGTCTGAAAGTAGGATGATCACAAGAACAGTGCTGGAAGGCAGGACTGAAATGACCTGTGACACACACAGAGCATGAGGAGTACGAATCAAGAGTACCAGTCATGGCTTTTTTCCCCTATTATGACCACTAGTCCCACGCCATCAGCTTCAGATATCATTGTTTTTACTGAGTAGTTTAAAGAGTGTAATTTTATAGATGGACTAGAGGCTGATAATGTAACTAGAAACACTTTCTGTTTATTAGGTTACTGCATTTCATAAAAATGCCATTTTAAAGCTGTTTACTTGAAAGGGGCCACCAAAACCAGAAGTCTGCAAGACTTTACCTCGAGTGAATTACTACTGCATATTAACTACTGTGGGTACAATTTTCAAAAGTAGCTACAGCAGCTAGTGTAGAATAATGTTCACCCTGGGCAATGCTCTGATGTTTATATTTGCATATCTCACTTTTTACACCTGACCTTGTTTATAGATTAGGAGGACAACAGTAAAACTAAACAAACGTTTAAATGTTCTGCTAACTTGATACTGAACTCTTCTAAATCTCCACTCCAGGAAAAATGCATAAAATAAAGCTTACTGTTTCTTAAATTGAAAACAAATAGATGTTCCTATACCCATTTTCTACCTTTACTCTTAACTAAGGGTATTCTGTAAAAGGAGAACAGAAAACCAAGCTCTATACAGCAGAAGAAACCAGTGAGAAGTTGCATCTTACTTTCACAAGGCTCTGGCCAAGGGCAGCAGCACAAGAGGATACAGGGCTTCCAAACTTCCAAAATCAGCAGAGAAGGACAATGATCATTTCTGGACACATGCTGATGGACAGCAAGCAGAGGCAGGTAGCTCTCCAATTTTAACTGCTGTTTGGACACTGTTACAGCATGAGATGCTCATTGAAATGACAACTTTAAGGGGAAATTAAGTACTGCAGCAATGTAGCCCAAGCAGCTCTGCAAGCACAATCACCAAAGGCAGCGAGGCCACAAGGGGAACACCACCACCACAGACCCGAAGGACAGGCACACCGAACCTTGTTCAACCAGAGTCAGGCTCAGGGTAACCCATTTAACCTGCTCTAGAAGTAAAAGTTTTGGAGACTAGTGGGTAAAAGTCAAGCCTTTAACTTATTTTTTTTTAATACAGTTTATTTTTTTTTAATATAGTTAAGTCTCTGGACATCAACACAATCACCAGCTTGACAAGAAGTTTCTGCCCAAGCACACAAGCCCATTATATGACCACAAAGAAAGCTACTGGAAACACTCCAATGACCAAAGACACAATCACTGTTCCATACACCAGTGACCTGGGTGGAAAGGAGGACAACGCAGAAATGAGGATATTTCCAACATCACTTGAACCTTTTTGTATCACTTCAAAGTATGGCCACACCGTGACCAAACTCAGCACAAAATTAGGTCCCACAAAGCCAGCAGAAGAGGACTGAGCAACATTATCAACTGTTTCGGTATGATTTCCCAAGGATACGTGCTCAGAAAATATTCTCTTCAAAATTCCTTCTTAAACAACTAAACTATCAGAGGTCTCAAGCTGTTTGCAGCATAATTACAGCCCACTGGTTAATTCAAATTTGTTTTCCACAGAAACAAAGCAATATTTGGCTCAGGCATTGCTATAAAGCTTTTGTTCCTAACAGCATTTAGTCTCTCTGGGAGCCTCAGTATCGCATCCACATTTATCTATTTGACAAAGGGTTTACATTCATTGAGCCATTTGTAGCTTAAATTTGCAGACTCAGATTGTTAAACGATGCTAAATTAGAAGCGGTTCTCTAATGACTTTTTGCCAAAGTCAGTGTCAGTCTATTGATTCCTACTATTAAAAACAGAAAAAGCAAAGCAAACACACATGCTTCGTAGCTTTTCTACAGGAGAACTACTACTGTGTTTCCTTGATGTTCAGAAAGGTAATATACAACAGTCACCCAGAGGCTTCACAGTTTAGGCTGGACTGACACTGCGCGTCCTGTTCTCTGCCCTTTTTATTCAGTCTTCAGTGTTCAAAAGGCAAGTCGTAATTTTAGCTAAATGCCTACTTACATTACAAAACACTTAAGAGAAGGGATTGCATGCACCAGCAGATTACAGCTCTACCTGATGTGTCTCTTAAATTTGGTTTTCATACACACAGAAATTGTTAAGTTTACAGATTACAGGTTTTTGTCTCTAAGGAACTATACGTCTACGGTGGTACCTCCACGTTCAAGATTTGGTCACAGAATATACAACCCACTGTATTCCTGTAACAGATTTAGGAACAACTCCTTTCCAGAGCGTTGGCTTTTTTCCCCCTATATACTGTACAGAATAATCTTGATAGCTTAAAAGCCAGCAAACAAACAAACAAGATTCTGACATTACTGTTAGGTTATTAACCCTTGCTCTTTCTGCTGGCGAGGTCTGCTCTACCATTCCTCTTGCTTTGTCACTACCCATAGATGGTTTAGCATTGCTTTATTACAATCTCCTGGGGAGAATGGGGAGGGGGGATGGCGATTACTTAATTTAAATTCTAAAATATTTTTCCCCTACATGATAAAGGGTTTAAATCTAAGCTTGTCAGATAACAGGTGTGGGTGACTTGTCCATCCCATGAAAAAAAACACATTTTTGCAACTATCTCAGTCTCAGCTGGACAAAATATTACAGCAATAATATAGATGTGTACTTCCACTTTAGTGTTATAGCTACACATTATTACACTACAATTCCCACTACTACCATTTAGAACAAGTGCCTATTATTTTAAAACCCCAATATTCACCAAGTGCTTTATGAAAATCCATAGGTATCCCCACCCAAGCTTCAGCAGAAAATACTGCATAACACTAGAAATGCCAGTGAGTAGAAGGTGGCTGCACAACAAGATTCGTCCACAATAACAAGGAAATAATGGCGAAAATGATAAACCAGCACAACTGACATTCTGGCAGACTAGGCTGAGTAACACATTAAAGATAACTCAATAAACATACTTTAGCATGTCACAACATAATGTCAATATTGCAACATCACACTGTATAAGAAGAATGTGACACTGAGGACCAGTGAGCCACAGCATCACCTATAAAGGTCTGCCCAGGAAAAAAAAAAATCACTAGCACTGGGAAACTTTATGACAGCCAGGTTTGTTTTTTCCCTTGTTTTTGCCAGTTTATTACGGCAATGAAATTTCACATTTTGAACTTAAAATAATCTATTGGAATACCTATTATTTAAAGAGCAAAAGTTAGATCAACAGGCACAAATGAGAACCCTATATACTAAATTGCTGGGACTAAAAGCAGACTTCTATTTTTAAGTCCCTTCTATTCTCCACCGACCCAATTAATCTGTTTACGTGCATTGTCAGATTAGTTCAAAAAAATACTTGGGGCAACCTGCATTGACTTCCAACATGTTGAAATTTGAAGTACCTAGGAAGTAATTGCTTAAAATGGAAGCTTTGCCAAAGACAGAGGAGTCTGTTGGTGTGACTAGGTGTAGTCTGTCAAACCCTCTAGAGCCCAACAAAAGGGTTTATTTACTGCAAACGACCAAAGACAACAGTAGAGGCACATAGGGTGGGCTCACTAAAGAGAAGTGCCTAATATAGATGGTCTGATGAATTATGCATACACACCTTTTCCCATTTAAGTATACATCACTGTATAGAATAAATTCAAAGAGTTCATTGCAGAGCAAATCAGAGATTTTAAATAAGACATGAAAGCATTAACCTATATAACCTATATAAGCAGCTAAAACTAACACTGATTACTCCAGAGTATTAAGAATTTATTCCACTTTTCTGCACAGTAACTGATTTCCATTACTGCAAAACATTTCCTATCAGACAAATTCCACAACCACATGACTCAGGACAGACAGACTGCTGCAAACCCTTTGAAAGCAATATATTTGGAATATTGCATGTGTTTGGTTAATTATTAGTCAGTTACTTATGAACACATGCAAAGGATAGTTCCCATCTAAAATACCATAGGATAGAAGGCACTAAGTTTACAAACAGATTATTCTGCATTAAGATTTTTTTTAACACTTAACTGAACATTTAACTTGTCAGAAAAAAGCTAGCAATGATTCTCACATGGCAGAGGATTATAGAATAATCCTATGTCACAGTATTTTTGAAAATAGTATTTTTGCATTATTGAATTCTTTTAGAAGTCCATCATTGTACTTTAATCTCCAGAGTTTTCCATTCGTGTTAATGGAAAATGTGCACAACTGGAAAACAATATAAATGACATAGTGTGAATAAGAAAGAACGCTCTTCATAGCTCATAAGGTATGAGATGACGTGGCCCCTGAATAATAACTGGGAGACATATTCCTTTACACCTCCAAACTGTTATATATAACCAAATTCTGAACTGTTGCTTACCCTCTCTGAAGCAATTCTTAACCTCTGCTTATGTCAGTCACTGGTTTTTGTTTGTTTTTAACATACAGCCATAGCTACAATGCCAAGGAATACCACTCTTCAAACTCGCTATTACTCACCTTGTCCCTTCCTCTGACTCACTTGCTGAAACTGCTCACCTGCCCACATACTATCTTAAGTCACATAGGTCTGTCCCCACATAGCCAACACAACTGCAAACATGAATATCATTTCACTAGCAGAGCATAAACTTGCTGTAACAGCTTTCGCACTCAATTTGACAAAAGGAATCTATATTCTAAACCTCAACGCCGTGAGCATCATGAAAGAAAACGCAAAGCAGCTTGACAAAGGCGCACGCATGCACACGTACCTGCGCATTCCTAACTCATGCACCAAGCCAGGCTGTGTTACGCCTAATATATTGGTCACATGCCAGTGCTCCAACTCTAATACTATATAATTTTCCCTATGCAATGTCACTGGATCTCTCCATCAGCTTGGGAGAAAGCTCAGGCTACTCTGGACCAGTTCCACCAGAAGCCACGGGATGTCTGCATTTCCCTTCAGAGACACCTATCGTCTTCTGTGTAACATGAAAAGTTACCACTTGCCATTAGGATATCCTGAAAATATTCCAAATAATTAACTGGTGGGAAACAAAGCCACCCGCCAAAAGGCAGCAATTCACTGCTGCTCCTTTCCCACTGCCAGGAAAGCAGTACAAGACCCAGCAAAACCAGCAGGCTTCCCAGTAACAGAACCAAATCCTCACCTACAAAGTCGTCGGCTCAACTTCAGCAGGTCGGTCCCTTACTTCATGTTCTACCCGTCCACAAGTTTCCCACAGCAGGGGACTCTCTGGGACAAGCATTTCGTACTCATTCCCCACGTGAGGAACTACAGCAAACTTTTCAAGCAGAGGCTGCAGCTAAGCCGCCCCAGCTGCACAGCAGTTAACTGTTTTACAGTGGTACTTGGTACATAGATCCCTGTTTCATCCAAGAAGCCAAACGTGCTCGTAACTGCCAGTCTCAGCATTTTGATACAGGGAAACTAAGGCAGAGTTCAGGTATCAGGTACACGGACCAAATAAAACACTAATAAAAATCTATGTGTCCTGACAATCAGTTTAACCTCTAGATAAGTTACCTGTAAATCATAAGCAGGATTAAGCTTTTAAAGTTAAGGTCAACTGTACTAGAAAAGCCTGAAAAAATCTGATTTTTATTTCATTCATTCCCCCGCGCCCCCCCAAATCACCTTTAAGACCTCTCTACTTTACATTCTAAATTATACTACATTTTAAGATTAAGATGTCAAGTATTAAAGGGATTAAAAGCTCAGTTATACCTCTGCACACTCTAGATCCAAAATATCAAGTATAGAAATGTTCATCTGTGAATTCAAGAGGTTTATGGTCATTTAATTTACATCAATATATGTTCTGTCTCACACGCCGCTTATTCCTGAATCTTTTACTCAAAGCATAAGCCTCTTGCCAGTGTGCAGAGTAATGCTTGTGAAAAGTTATAAATGTGAATGTAAAAAACAGATCACAAAACAGCAGCAAATTTACTGTAATCTCTGCAATGAAGATAATGAATTCCACCACCTATTTTACTGGTCAACCTAAATTATAATGTTCTTTTAATCAGTTGATATAGACTGCCTCATCAAATAGGTGCCATTTTGTGATGTTTCTCATACTTTATACTAAAGTATATGAATAATTTTAACATTAGATTTAAGAGTCCTGCTAATGGCAGGACTGTGTGCCAGTGAAGAAATGTCTCCATAATCATTGGGATACATTGACTCATTATAAAAAGATTATTAAGGCTGCTGATCACATATTCCTTATGCTCCAGATAAGCTCAGCATCATATAGTTAAGCATGATCACTAAACCTGTTCACATACTTTCAACACTCTGAGATAATCAGCTACATGATCCCCATCATAAAAGCTGGAGCATACACAGAGCTTGATTAGCAATTTAAAGGCGACACACAAAAGAAATGCTTGGTTTCAGCAGCAGACAGATCAGACTGGGATATTTCTGATTTTTCTTGCATTTAATAAGCACTATAGTTTAAAAAAACAAAAACATACAAGACTAAAGACAACATTGTCCTGAAATAGGTTCAAAATCCTGACAACTCTTTTTTATCATTATACTTTCTTTGTATTTAGTCATATTTTTAAAAGAGTCATAATAAGTAGCAATTTATTGGAAACAGCTTATTTCTAGTAGCCTTAAACATATTTGATGCATTCAGTGAGTGAAAAGGCTGAAGCACTTCCATGAAAATTTATCTTAAAATTGGAGTGTGCACAGCACAGGTTCTATACAGCCAGGTTAGCTCCTCAAACCCCAGCCTTTCTGACTGAGAACAATAGTGACCACGCATACAGCGTTGTATTGTTTCAGTTCCATCGCTTATCAAAGCATTTCTTAGCAACAACCAAAAAAAGATGACATTTAGAGGACCTGTAAATTCTTACAGCATGTCCCTACAGCAGCTGGAGCAAAAGCCTATGTGCAAAAGCTGCAAGCTTAAAAGTAATAATGTTATAGATATTAAGCTGGAATACAATTGGAACGTAATAGTCTTTATACTAATTTCCAGATAAGGAAGTCATCTACACTGCTACTTGTGCATTTTAAAGCAACTCTTCCTCATGTTCAAATGAGCTGCTTTCTTAAATAAAGGCAGAAGCAATTCAGTGCCCTATGCTCAGTTTTATTTCACTGAAGGAAAAAAAAAAAGCCACCTGTATATGCTAACACAGAACTCGTAGCAATGAAATGTGAACAAAAGCTCCATCAAGATTTAGCAAGGCAAAGGCATATTGTTTGCGTCTGTATTACAATACTTTTACACGAAACTACTTCACATGGACAAACTGCATAACTACACAAGTGTTCAGACATGAACAATTTATATTTGTTTTAAGCCTTTATTGCAACTTTGTAAAAAGACATTCAATTTGTATTAAGGATAAGACTTTCAAGAATAAAACAAGACCAAAGCAGGATGTCTTCTTTTATACAAGAACTTACTCGAACAAAAGTGCAGTACAATACAGCAGGTGATTCCATGTTTAAATTCCAAGTGTAATAGTCGGGAGGAGGAAATGTTAGCATATATGCTACAAAGAAAGCCTGCCTCAAAGCTTAACTTGTCAATTCAAGATCAGCACTACAAATTAACAGCAACACGAACTTTTCAGATGAACATGTACGATAGTATTATGAATATGGCTTAATCTGCACAATTTCTCTACATTTCAACAAAGAGGGAAAGACTCGACACAACATCCATCGTGAAACATCCAGGATAAAATCTAGGGGTCTACATAGAAAACAAGGTAAAATTCCGAGTGCCAATGTCATTTAATATATAACAGGGTATTTTGCCACAGGGTAGTCTCACAAATGCAATCCCACCTTATTATCCTCATTTCTCTCACTTACATGTATGCTGGAGAAAGTGGCGATGACCTGGATGTTTTAAGCACAGGAACTGGGAATTTCCAGATAGCAGGAGAGCTCGTTTTCCATTTCAATGGCATGTTGTCACCACGGTACTACAATAACAGTAAACAGCGTTTCCATAACAGACTACCAACTAGGACTTCCATTCCACACACTACTGACACAGCAGTGGCTGCTGCTAAGAACAAGGAAATGATTCTGCCAATGCCCTTAAACCGATGCTTCCAATCTGTAAAACAGGGCTGCAAGGCATCTCCTTTTAAATCCTGCTGTCCCCTAAAGCAATATGATGATTCTATCCTTCTAACTCAACAATAGTGCCACCTCGTTAGGGAAGCGCTGACTGCAGTATATTTAAAAAAAAAAAAGACTGCACTGAGCACACCAGCACAATGCAGCTTTATTTAATAAAAGCAGCTAATTTTTAAAGAACTGTTTCTGATGCTATTGTTCTATCTTAACAGGGACACTGCAGCACTGTACTATATTCTCTTCCTATTAACCTCATTTCTGACCAATGGAAGCAGAAAAAAAAAGGTTTCATATGAAAATGAAACAACGTACCTACTCAGAATACACTTGTCATCCTCTGAACATTCTTCTTTTGAGCTGCAACAATACAAATGGGATATAAATCTCAGCATAGCCTTAGGCCACGGCTAATAGAGATCAGTGACTAAATTCAGCAGCCTGTTTTCCTCCTGTGCAAGCTCTGACCAAACAATACAAGAATGCCATTATGGAAAAAGCCCATTGCAAAAATCAGTCCTTCTAATCCATAGCTAGGAAGACAAAATAAAGCACAAATCGCTGCAGGTTTCTGCATGCTCTTCTAATAGCTTCTGGTTCAGGATGCTCTCATTTTCCTATTCTCATTTCCAAGGAGGATGAGCAAAAATCTCATGCATTTTACAACATGCTATGGGAACACAAATATCACTCTGTCTTCTGCAGTAGAGAAGCAGAGTAGCATGCTGTTAATAGCAGTCCTTGTAGGGACGCTATCAACAATCTAATTCTGAACGCCCCCCCCAGCAGCTCACAAATTGCCTGAAGAACTGACGGAGCAGACGGTCGCGCAGGTGTCCATCAGGGACCACTCTGCAACTCTGTGCTCTGCCTGGTGACCTCCCGGGGCTGATGACAGCAGGGAGTTTAGAAGGCAAGCGATTAAAAAAGGGAACAGAGAATCTAATCGCATATTGACCGTAAGCAAAGCAGGTTTCTAGGGAAAATAAGGTAGGAGCTTCAACTACATTGACTCCCTTACAAGAAAAAAAAAATTTAAAGAATCACTTTTAATGTATTACCACAGTAGACCAGAACAAGACTGTTTAAGATGCTTATTCTACATATTTCAGAATAACCTTTGCACAGAATGACAATTTTTCTGTTTATCAGAACAGCTTAATCCTACCACAAAAATGCCAACACCCTGTCACACTATTCAGCAATAAAGAACAGAACCAGGAGCAGAATTTCTGTGAATTTAAATGTTTTAATAACACTTAACACTCTGATAGGTTTTTCATAATGGTGAAATGTACATTGTTAAGTTTATTTTTGGGAAGAAACCACCAGGGAATAATTGCTGCTTCTGATAATTATTTAAAACGTTTGCCCAAAACTATTTTGGGCATTCGAAGCTGTTACCATAACCACAGGCAAGGAACTAAAATAACCCAGGATGATCAGAGCAGAGGACTAATTCAAAACCAGATGCACCTATTCGACAAACAACTGAAGAGCTCTCCCACTTCTTTAAAGAAGTTCTAAATTACACATGAGCAGCATTAACACAGGCAACAAATTTCACAGGAACTGCAACTTGAACACCGAACAGACATTTGCTGTGTAGGACAACAGTATTTATGTGCTATAAATATTAAGAAACACTAGCTCTGCAGAGAGCAAGAACACCGTTTTAGCACAAAGAGGTCTTACTTTTAGTAAAAGAATTCATGCATTTACATGCCAACAGCCATGCTTGTGTGCACTCACTGTAAATATTGCATGCAGTCTCATACATATACACAACACCAGACTAGTACATCGTGCCTTCTCTGCACTGGCGACCTAAAAGTTAACTTGAAAGATGTTAGATAGCAGCTATTATAACCACAAAGAAAAAGATCATGATTTTGAATTCATACACTCAGCCTTGCTTTTGCTTTTGCCATCATACAGAAACCGTCTTAAAATACCATAAGCAAATGATGTTACTCCCTTCCTCATGTGTGTGCACAGCCAGTGCAACCAACTGGTAACTGCCCTTAAAGTCTGTATCTCCCTGCTCTGCCAACGCCAATGAGCTGATTACACCTGTTGTTTATTAAGAGCAGCATTACAAATATGAAAGAATGAGGCTAAGCACAATCAGTGGGCCACTTGTTCAAAAGCAACTCTTGAAATACCCTTTTGATCAGTAAAGGAAAAGCCAACTCAAGCCACAGTCATTCCCAGGCATTGACTAGTATCTAAGTTGATCAATGCACATCCAGAAAGCAGAGTTACCTCCCACTTTGACCCCAACAAGATCATTCAGCACAGAGCGCAGGCAGCAGTAGTGCTCAAATACCTACTTCTCCTTCACATGCTTCAGATCCCATTTATTTTTCATTTAATGTACAAGTAACCTAATTAAAACCTTTACAGAAAACCCAGTAGTAAACCCAAGTGTATGAATCCCAAGCACTGCCCATCTTGAGCTCCACCACATGCCCAGCACACACCATGTGATCAAAACAGTCAATATACAAAATACAGAACTGATGGAAGTCGCAGTGCCAGGAACCCTAAAAAATAGACAAATGCTCTTCTCTTGCAAAAGGAGAACCACGTGACAAACAGATCACCTACCTGCACATATGGAGAGGGAAAAAAAAAATCAAATACCATTTTCTTCCTGACAGTCACAAATTGGTTTTGTATTCCCAGGAAAATATTACCTAAAGGTATTCTATGCTTTACAAACTATTTCAAAGACAACAGAAAACCACAGTATATTATTCTGTTATTTTAATTAAGACTTCAAAATAATAAGAGTTTAGTTACACATTTTAAAAATACGGGAAAAATAACCTGGTCTCCCGGAGTGCGTTGCACCCACTGAATATACTACCTTTCTGTTCTCACATTACACTGCTTTGCCACTCGACCCCAAATTAACTGGTACTGAAGGCCAAAAGCAGCATTACAGCTCCGTGCAGAATTGTACTTGCTGAGGAAACAGTTATTCCTAGACTAATGCTACAAAAAGACACCAAACTGGAGTTCTGCTTTTAAGTTGTAAATGCTGAAGACCCACAATAACTGCACAGATTAAACAGCTTCTTGGGACCATTCAAGGGGCGTTTTCTGTATTTTTCTCAGAAGCAAGCTCATGTTCAAGATTAAAAGCATCTACCACTTTAATGTTCTTAAAGTTATATTCTACTTATTATCTGAGTCTCTTACGCATCTTTTCTTCTGTATACAGAAGATGAGAAAGAGGAAGTCTTTGGGTTTTAAGCCATCATTTCCACGCTACTATTTCCAAAGCTGCGCTGAGCAGACTGACAGCAAAGTAACTGACAGGGTACCAAGCATGTCTGCAGAAAACTCCTCCATAAAGTAACAGAACAGGTGGCGTAGGAAAAAAAGAAAATAAAAAGACCAAAGGCAAGATCCCACGCTGCCGTTTTACAGACCCGAACTGTTAGCAAGGCCAGAAGCAATTGACAGAGGCTGTAGAGCAGCGCAACTCTGAACCTGCAAGGGACACAGGAGAGCGCTTAAAGGAGCAAGGCACTTCTTATTCCTCCTCCTCCTCCACCCCCCAACCCAAATCCTTCTTCACCATTGACCAACAAACAAGATTTGGCCCCAAATGAGGGGAGCAGGCATGCAGCACCATACTCTGCAAGCACATGAACAAACCACAGAGCCAGCCCTTGCAAGAGCATTGATCACAGCATCTTTTCCTCTGCAAGCTTTCCCTGATCTTCAGGGTAGGAATGCAGCTAAAAGCACTTCCCTTGCAATTCTCTTTCCTTTGTACAACTTGAACACCAGGCTGCTACCACATCGTTTCATACTGTTGATACCTATACCTTTGCTGCATTTACCTGCATTATAAAATACAAGTTCTCCTCTTTACAGCCTGGTATGCTTACATTTCTGGGGCATGTATACCTCCAACAAAACCTTTAAACCATCTCTGCATTCCCCATAAGGCTTCCCCCCTCATAGTTGTTTGAAGAATAAAAAGTCACAGGCAGAAAGATGTATCGGAGTCCAGTGGCAACATAAAACTCTAGTAGTCTGAAAATACTTATTCTTAGCCTTGAAATGCCACATGAATTTTTGTAGGAAAACTAATCAGAGTAAAAGTTACCTTATAGACATGCCACTGGATTTTCATCAGTTTGCACAGATTGAGTTCAACTTTTTTCAGCCCTTAAACTATTAAAAACAAAACCGAAAAAATATTTGCTCAGTCAAGTGATTTGCTGAGGTTAAAAGATTTGCTGTTCCGCTCTAACAAGCTGCTTACCTCCCTCCTTTTATTCATCTACTAAGTACTGGAGGAAGTGAAAGCACTAGGGAGAAATAGGGTTATGCTATATGGAAACTTTCTCAACTCTTGCAAGCCCTGTATAGTGTGACCTGAAAAGTCGTCTGCACTTCCAGAACCCCAGGCTTATTTTAGCCTTACAGAAAGAAAAAACATTCTAAGTCATGGCGACTGTGTGATTTACATCTCCCATTTTCACCCAGAAATGGAAACAGACCGGTCTAAATATTTGTGCCACAAATATTATGTTTTCTAACGTTAGACTCTCTTCCTACTGATAGAGTGCTTGCTCATATAAGAAAAGATGCCAACACACAAAGAGGTTAAAATAGTGATGTTGAGACCAGTAAACATCTTCAGACTTTTGAGACCTATGTTCTAAAAATTCAGTGTTTCGTAGCTATGTTTCCATTTGTAAATGGATACACGTTATTACATGATGAAACCTCTATTATGGTGTATTAGCACTAAACAAAGCTCGTTCCGAACAGACAGCAGAAACTCAGTTTCACATTGGAAGAAATTGCTCCGGATTTTTGCTTATCTTACAAGTACCAGCCCACTGAGCTGATGCATGCTACTACGCAAGTCTGTTTTGATATAGAAGAAAACCAAACACAACCCCAAAATCCAGCAAAATATTAGCATCAAAGCCATGGAGCTCAAATGCAATAATCATTTCAACATCAAATCATTTCAGTATTTTAAATATGGCTCTAAAGGCACAAGCCTTGAAACTGAATAGGAGCAAATAAGGACATAACATCTCTTCAGGATCCCTAAAAAATTGACAGTGTGATAGTCTGTCTTCCTTATTCAGCTCTTTGCCCTTCACATGGATGCTTCTCATGCCTCTACCTCTGGCTTTTCAATCTACTAAACTGCAGCTGTTCCAATTACTGGAAGAGAATAATTAAAAGATGGTATTGACAGTATTGCCCTATATATGAGCCAGTTAATTAATACAATTTCTTTGACTAAAAATCATTAAAATATTCACACCAAAATTCGTATGAAGGGAAAGAAGATCTCTGCCTTAAGAGGAATCCAAAGGAAACCAGAGCCTGCAATCCCCTCACAGCAACACTATAACATTCCCTAAATATTGAAGCACAGAAAAAAAAGGCAATGTGCACCTGGCAATACTTTTATTGAAACTGCAACTTTTCTAGAAACCTTGGAGATCTATCCTATGAAGTCCTTCAATTAATTGAAGTAAATTAAGAAATAGGCTTTAAAATAGCTGAAGACATTTCTGAGAATTACACATATACTTTGAGTTACTATCCACTACATTGTCTCTAACATTTTGGTTTTTTAATAACTGGAGGGGGGAAAGCCCTCAGGCACCAGATATAAGTTACAGAATCTTTTGGAAGGAAATACACTGTAGACATCAAGATGCACACGGCCTCATAAATGGAACAGAGATGCTTACAAATAGTTATTATCAAATATATTTAATTCTTTTAAATTGGGCTGAGTGGTCAAGGAACAAGGAATAACCACAAGTTATAAAGCACAAAGGAGTGAGATAAACTAGTTGGTAGCCAACGCCTCATGCTGTCAAAATGCTGTAAGCAGTACAGGTTCCCGTCTCCATAGCAATATTTGTAGGGCTATTTCTAAAACAGGAAAAAAAAAAATCCCCAAATCTTTAAATATTAAGTTAAGCAGTCAGGGCATGTACCATGTTTAACAAGAAGTACTGCAGTTTGCCATCCACCCACTCAGCATTTTTTCCTGTATAAATCAGAAAATTGCTGCAGTAACATTTTAGGATGCATCATTTCAGTGAAAATTACTTTTATACCTAAATATACATACGCATACTATATATAAGTATGTATTCATATATATAGCATGTGTATATATACACACACGCATTCTCTCTAGATACGCACTACATGTATATATACACACACCTTTTTTATATATATACACACATATATATGTATGAAATATATATTACCCTGCATCTGACAGAGGCCCTTCCCCTTCCCTCCCAGACACCTCAGTCAGGAAACATTCAAGTTCTCACATGATTTTCAGACTACCAAAACGCATGTTCCTAAACCAAAAAGGTAGCAGCAGCTGGCTGAGAAGTAACCATGCCGAGTAATGAGCTTCTCCATTACACACATTCTTCAAAAACCCACAACCCTGGTCCTTGCAAGTATCATTCATTAAGGACAAAAATATCTTGATAGGTTCAGTATGAAATTTATGAAAGTATTCAGCAACCATAAACAGTTAAAAAGACCCACACCACTTCCTATCAGTTCACAATCAGGTATCTTTAAAACAATTTTTAAAAAACCCTATAATTTAGGTTAAATCTTAAGTCCATCTCCCAGAAACTTGCAGGAAAAGGGGGACACACAAGAAATTAACAAACCTAATCCCTACAGTATTCACACTTCTAATATTTAGAAGAGTTACTTTATTAAAATATTAAATTCAGTTTCAAGTATATTTTATAACTACACAGAGCCTCAGAAATCTCAAATCTATTCCTAAGGGTGTGTTTCTGGCCATGAAAGTCATTTTAATTTTATGCCACTTATGGATGCCCTGCATATTTTTTGCATGTGTATTCTTGAAGAGGGCTTTGCTCTAAAGTTGAGGTAAAATTTCTAGCAAACAAAAAAAAAAGAAATCACTCCCAAGAGTCAAGATGCACTGCTAACTTAATGACAAGCTTCAGGTTATAATATGGAAAAAAAAATTAAAATTCAGCTCTGCTTGGGCAAACTACTCTTACATAAAAAGCATTAGGTGAAACAAGGTCTTAAGACACTTAGTAGGAGGTAAAACCAAAGTGAGCTAATGAATGTTTCCAACTTTTGATCTAAACCCATGTACTCTGCTGACAACATACTAAGAAGAAACGCTTTTGAACTAACACCGATTTATTCAGAGAACTGTGCTCATCTTCCCCAGGTGATTATATTTAATAAATCACCACAGAAATCTGAATGCACAGTCACAGCAGCCAGACTGACCCTGCTGCAAATAATTGGTCTGAAGCAAGTTGTTTTTATTAGGTCAAACTATGAACTACAAAGAATTTATTTCTAAACAACTTCTCCACAGCTGTTATGGTCTGTTGGCTGCACAGTTTATTTCAGTGAAGTATGCCTAACGCATTTACATATCTGACTTTACGATGCAAATATATTGAACAATTTAGTAATTAAAAGGAGGCCAGGATTGAGCACCAGTCACTAACAACTTCAGTATTTCCTGCACCACAGACAGCAAACTGCAAATTATACTAGTCATGTGTTGATTAAAGTACTTTGAAAATATTCTTAAAATAAAAGTTTGTAGGTTTTTTCTTTCATTCTTCCATTATTTATATGGAATCTGTTAGTCATTTTGCATACCCTCAACCTTACTGTCTTTAGCCAGCGAGTTTTTGTGGTCCTGCACACCTAGGCAAAGCAGTCCCTACTGAAAAGGAGGGGAGGCAAAAATAAAGCACATTGATTGCTACTCTTAACGTGTGTTTCTGTAATGACTATTTCTTTACAAGACAAAAAGATTAACTTTTTCTGAGCACAGGAATTCCCACTCCATTGTCACCTCTCATGGATCCAGGCTGCTAACACACAATCCACAAGATGTCCAATGTGGGCAGTCTGACATCTTTATCTGAATGCCAGAGTCCCTCGGGGAACACTGACAGACATGAGATTGAAAAGGTTTTGAGAAAGATGCTGATGCTTCAAGTCTAGGATGTCAGGAATAGCTGTGTGCAACATGGGAGCCACCATACAGTGGGAAAGCATCTTCTAGGAAAAGAACTTGAAGCTGCAGCAGCACACAGCCCACAGTCACTGCACTGCCTCTGGCTGGAGTCCTTTAAGAAGTGACAAAAAAAAAAAAGACACTTACATAGATTCAATCAATTTAATTATTTACCATCAGCCAGTCTTAAGCATGCTAGATACAATTTTTTATGAAATAGCAACTTAAAGTTCAGCTTGCCTTCACACACAAAGGCATGTGAAAGGCTTATGCAGCAAAAGTTCAGTTTCAAAGTTATCACTATTAGTATTTCCCCATTCAGTGTAAAAAAAAAATACAATTTCTCTACACTAGAAAAGGAGTTTAAAGTCTGCAGATCGTTCCAACTAAATGCCACAAAAGCAGGTGGAATTACTAGTTCCAAAGCTGGAACAGCTGAATGGGCCACACGGGAAAAAGGCAGTCTTGTACTAAACCACCACACTTCAAACCTTGGTTGGTTTTTGTTTGTTTTTTCTTTTTTTCCCCCCTTATTTTTTTTTTTTTGCCTATAAGCCAGAGGCAATCAGGAATCAACTCCTCACGTTTGACAAAGGTAGGTGTAAGTCCAAACACTCCTTCCCAAAAGAGAACACTATGGAACTCCCTGGTTGGTTTGCTCCAGATCCTCCCTTCCTCAGCAAATCAAGCCGGTGATAACCTCCACACCACCTGCTCCCAAAAGGAAAGCAAAATCAAGTGACCATCTCTTATTTTGATGCTCTCCCATTCCCAACAGCAACAGTGAAAACTGGCAAAAATGGATAGTTTTCACAGGTTCTTTCACTTGGAAGGGGGCCAGGAGCAAAGACACTGAAGACGTGTGTTCACAGCTCAAGGAAGATTTACACCTCAACGATAGCTGTAACTGTTCTTGCAGTCCTACGTGCATGGAACAGCTTTAATTGCAACATTTCTGCGGAGTTGGATACTACCTCTTCAGAAGATAGCTACTCATCTTCTACAGCAAAAAGAGATTTTCTGTGAATTCCCCCTGTTGGGTGTTGTTATATGAAGGACCCAAAAGGAACAGCCTTTAACATTCAACTGAACGGGGCGTGGGGAGGGTATACAATCAATGAGCATGTTCACGCCACAAAATTAACACGGTCTTAGTGTTATTAACTTTCTTCAAAAAATACATGAGGCAAAATTTTATCTTGCTTACATTTAGATTTTTCCAGAAGATAAAAAGAATGCTCACAAAAATGACACTTCGTATTAAACAGTTCTATTTGTCTGAAATACACAGCTATATTCTACTTCTAATTTGCCAAATCTCAAAATTCCTGCATAATAATTGTAGAAAGACAATTACAAACTGCTTCTTTAGCATCTCTGAGAATATAAATTTAAAGAAAACTGTACATTTCCTCAGCAAAGTTTCAAAAGCTACAAGTTATTTGGTTCATTCAAGTTTGTTATGGTGGGCAAATGTACAAGCTATGAAGTAATTTCCAAAAGCATATTTAAAGTGACAGTTTTAAGATATTCACTTAGCAGACTGGAACAACTCTGCAGTTAGAACATCCCTACTTAGTGACAATGTAGGATCAAGTCAGGACGTACTGCTTTGGATTAAACAATTGTATACAGCAAAAAAAAGTCTAAGCACAAGCTGTTTCTAGAAAAGCCCACAGAAGAATGCTCATCTTATTTGGATTTTTTAAAACTATGAAATATTTAAACCAAATAGTTTCAAGTCTCCTGATTATTAACCTTTATTTCCTAAAATTTTCAGGACTATTTTATAGCACAGGGAGCTGCCACACTGAACTGCAAACATCTGACTCCTAATGAAAATTAAGGCTCAGTGCTTTCAGAAAAGTCCTCGTAGTGGATTATACAGGTCCCACCACTGAACCGTTTTACCAGCACTGCCATACGTTCTAGGTGGTTTTCTGCATCTTTACAGCACTGTACACGTGACTATCACTTCATCCTGGCAAACCGTCCTTTCGAAAGGCAGAACTGACAAAATCGGCGAGCTCTGAGGAGGAGAGGCCCCACCTCTGGGCAGTCCGGGGGCTCAGCCGGGTGGCAGCTATCATCAGCAGAGCTTCACCACGACCCTGCCACCCACCCTCGCGGCTGTTCAGTCTGCAAAAAGGGGTCTAGATTCTGCAAATAATGCTAGATTTCTATGCAAAACAGTCACACCTCTCATCTGTGCTGCTCCAGTGAATCACAGCAGGCTCAGGAGAGACCGCTGTTTAGAAAATAAAAAAAACCAATAGATGAGCATGGTGTAGAGGTCCTTAGGGTGAAACGGCATCGCACAGCTGCGATGTGCGAAGAGACAAAAAAAGTCAGCGAAAACAAGAAATATTTGTGTTTCAGCACCTTCTGCAGCTGCAGTCAGCTACTCCTCTAAAGCTGAAAAATCTCTTTTTGATGCACACACTAAACAACTGCAATAACTTTGAGTTGGGACAAGCCCTTCTCTGAAATAAGAGTTTAAAACAAAACACTTGTAATTCAGGTGTTTGCCTGCCAGAGGGAGCTGAAGTAAAGAAAAAAATCCCGTATATCTACATACTTCAGAAGTTTTGGTTCTGTCCCACACCAATTAATTTAACTATTCAGACAAGAAAAGGTTTTAATGCAAAGTCACCCCAGCTGTGCCTGGCACAGGGCACTCTCGGCCTCAGCCACGCAGGCCACCCCTGCACCAACACCCCCACTACCAGAACCTTGCCAATTACGCCCAAGACACTCCTTCTACGAATAAGTTCCCCTCAATCTTTGAATGTAAACAGTATCTACTTTTAAGGTATCTTTAAGTACTTTTTGATCCACACCATAGTGGCGATGACTGCCTGAGAGAGGCTGCTCTAATGAGGAAAGCATCGCATGAGATGTAATCTAATGCCTTCTTATATCAACTTGTCATTAAAATGCATGGCAACACTGCACAAAGTCTAAGGTTCCAGTTTGCCAGAACAAAATACAATCTACGCTGAAAACAGATTTTCATTTAAATGCTTATTGGTCTTCCTTGCACACTCTTTCCACTTACCGCTTCTAACATTTAACATTAGTACACCTATAAATCTGCATGTGGTTAGAGATGCTACAGCATAAAACTCTTAATTTACAAGTTACCGCATTACTAATTTATTGTTGCATAGCACCAGTTAACCTGAAGAGCTTAAAACAGGCAGGAATTGGTCTCATTTTGCAAACTGGTAAAGCAAAATATCTAAACAATGTGTTCACGGGAAACTGGGATTCTGTAAAATGCTCAGGAAAGAATTCCACTGCACACATGATGGACAACCCCTTCCTTCCAACCTGCCCTTCAGTTAAACTATTTCCAACTTCAAAAACTTTCAATATAAAAGCCAGCATGAATCCCACCAGCTTTCACATTTGCAAAAGAGCAGATCAAGTATACCTTTATATAGCTCCCTTCAATATTTAAGGGCTAAACTGATCCAACTGTCCTTCGGTCAAAATTTGACCAACAGCTTTAAAATAAGTTTAGCGGCCTCCTGTGTATTTCTTGCAATCAAAACACTTTAGGGAAAATCAGTTATGCCACCTTCTGGTGTTCATAAGAACTGTTCTACAAGACAAATACTAATTTTCATAACTTCCCATTTTAAATGGGAAAAAACAGCATAACCAGAAAACTCACTTCACAGAGGACACTGATGCAAAATGACTTTTTAAAGCTTCAGTTAATTTGTAAAATGTCATTAGCTTGGACTAGCTTGTGCCCAGCCTTTAAGTTCCTACACCTGTACTACCTGCTGACAAACACAGCATCATTCCCCCACGTTACCTGGTTGGAGATGTGAGCTGTTCTGCTCTTTGCCCCACCTCAGCAGCTATAGCAATGGAACTGGAAAAGGCAGAGAGTGAAACGGATGAGTCATTTGTGAAATGGCTTCTATACAAGGAATACCTTGCAGATTGGACTTAGCAGCATGGAAGGCAGATAGGCAAAAAGAAATATTTAGAGTCTATAGTGTCGCAAGAAGCGTGGTAAAGGTGCACAGGGAATCATTGTTCACCAGCTCTCTAACACAATAAGGAGAAAGCTTCAAATGAGACTAGCAGACATCTGGTGGAAAAAAAAATATGATAAAACCACAGAGGAAACTTCTTCAGGTAATATGCTTCAGCTACCACACCATCAGCTTTTCAGTAACCATTTCTCCTTACAGCAGATTCACACAAGCAACTGTAAAAAGTAATAAAAAGTGGTTTGTACTGAGATGCATGGCAGGTGACTCAAGCAGAGTCACATACAAGGCCAGCAAAGTTCTTCACCCTACCTCCCACTACCAGATCATCATTAATACTATAGTAAGACAAATGTATGGATATGTAAGAACAACCATAAACACCCTGCCTTCTGTATTATACCTGGATCTATGCAATATAATCTGCACTGCTAAGCACACAAGGAAGGACGAATTTAAGCTATGACTCCATTTCAATAAATTTTTTTATTGCTTCCAAGCTAAGCCTTCAATACAGAACTGTTTCTAGACATCAAAGTTCCACACACAATTTTTGCAGGCAGAAAAGTAATGCATCTTCAGTAAAGGAAGAAAGAAGGTATGGAATTAGGTATGAAATAACATTTTAAAAGAGTACGTGGATAACCGACTCCAAGTGTGTCAAGTCTTATGCTCTTACAAGATAACCATATCTGCCAATTCTCCAACCTTAGTCAAACTTTGCCCTACAAATTTGGTGTTTCTGGCCATAATTTTTAACTGTAACTTTGAACTACACATGTTTAATTACATGAATTTTAAATGTAACTGGGAAGTTTGGTGTAGGAATCCGAAAAACCCAAGGCCATGGCTCAGGTACTTATGCACAAGTAGCAGAACCAACACAAGACACAGCTGAAGTACAAGGACATCTATAAGCATCCCCACTTGCTCATGACACCTTCCCACAAGCCTTTGCATATTCTTTCAGCTATATATATATTCAGCTCATTGAGTATGTGCCTCATTGTATAATCATTTTCTGATCTCTAAACAAAGCAAATCTTATGTTCAAGCAAAGCTTTGCTCTAACATGTTCTTACAATTAAGGGCTTTTTTATTCATTCTTAAATTCAGCATTTTGGTTTCTGGAAATGCTGTAGTTATCCTTTTGCCCGCAGAAGGATAATATGCAGAAGGGTATACATGCATAATGAGAAGTACAAAACATTGCTTTCATCAAACACCACCAAAAGTCATGCTGCAACACCGATTTGCCTGAAAGATTTTCCAAGAACCTCAGCAATAACGAATACAACACCGAGGTTGCACAATAATACCTCAGAAGAATGACGATAGTAACTCAGGCCGGGCATAATGTGACTCCGGCCACCCGAAAAAAGGCTTGATGCATATTGCACAAAGCTGTGCCTGCAAAATACAATGCTATCATCCCACATAATGAAGTGTTAAAACAATCAAATTTTAAAAGAAGTCGAGCACTGACATCAGTCCCGCCTGCCCATGTATTTACAGACATTTATAACCGCCACTGAACAGATTTTTGCAGATTACCAACCTTAAACTGAAAGCAGCGTTGGTTTCTAGCGATTCAAAGGCAATCTCAGATTAATACAGTACTTTTCATGACACTAGAAGTCCTTGAAACCTGAAGCTTTTGAGGCCTTTGAATAGCATATACTGGAAACAAGAAAAGAAGGCAAGATTCATTGTGAGGGCACCTGGGAAATCTCTGCTGGGCCGGCCATGTGCTACTCCATATCCAAAGCACAGGACACAGAAGTCAGGTTAGGAAGGGGGGAAGGCAGGGCAATAAACCAGTATTGACCTTACTAAACCAGTATTGACCTTACTGAATAAATACCTGAACTGGAAGTGAAATGCAGTTGGTAGCTTGGAGGTAAGGTGAACACTTGCCACAAGAGTCTCTATAAAGAGCAAAATAAGAACTGTCCAGTGAAAAATAAACCTATGCAGGGAAACCAACGCTTACAGCAACTATTGGACCACAGGAGTTCTACATACACACTATTGCAGAAGAGTGTTCTTTCTTTAGTGCTCCTCATCAAATTTCTGCAAACTTATGTTCTGGTTAATATCCTGAATCAAGCAACAACATGCACAAACATACCTTTTTCTGTTTGATTCTTTAACTGAAGTAGAAACATAAGCAAACTACCAACACCCTGCTGCACAAAAAGCAGCTGCTGAGAATTTTTAAAAAAAAAAAAAAACATGACAAAGTTTTGCTGGGTCCTGAAATACACTTTCAGGGATTTGGGAGGGAACAATGGCAATACCCAATTTAAGCACAAAATACTGATTTATTAAAAAGAAAAGACCTCTTTGAAGACTACACTCAATAAAGGTTTAAGAAGTTGTTCAGGATTCTTAGCCATTGTATCGAGCACCTCAAAGTAACTGAATTCTAGTATTTGCAGATAAGCAGCCTATTTAAGATTATCTTTTATCAACGCTCCAGAACAATGCACAAGGCACAGTGTAACTATGCTTTTCCATCATTGCTGTAATCTCATTAAAGCAGACAGAATCCAAAAGGCACATATTCAACTTGGAAAAAGTAAAGTTAGGTACAATTCTTGAGCCTTAGCTTTCAGTTGCTGAATACACATAATACATTCTTTTTAACAGCAAATTCCAGTAATGTGATTCAGTTCATCTACCCTCCTTCTCCCTTTTCTCCCAAGTTCTACATTGTAAATGGTCTTATAACCCAGTACGTTAACTGTCCAGAGAACAAGGCCATTCCTGTTCTTGAACAACACTCCTCATTACTCCTAAGCCACGCATAGCAGACAGATGGCCAGTCTAACTTCAGAACAAGCCAGCATGCATCATGTAATCACTCTTCATCCGCCAATGTCTTTGTCAGACCCCACTAAACAGCCACAATTGAAAGGATGTCCGGTTTACAATGACAGACCAGTCATGACCTGGCAAAGCCTCAGAACAAAACCCAAGACAGACCAGTATGTATTTTACTATATGGGCCCGGCTCTAATTATCTGAAAACAGAACTGAACACAGTCACACTGGTGCTCTAATTACTGGGGAGACAGATCAAGAGAGCAAACAATCTCGCTGTGAGAGCAAAGAGGAATCCAGACAATAGCCAAAGATGCTGTTCTAGCCAGGAGAGAACAGCTTTACAAAGCCTGCAAACTCCTCTGCAGTTCTTGTGTTCGGCTTTACTCCCACATTGCTCTGACTCACTGAAGTCACATCGATCCACATTTAAGCAACTGCAAACACAGCTTTGCTATCATTGTCCAGCTGGGGTATGGAGGAACTTGCTGACTTGTTGATACGTGACCTCTACGTTCTTGGGACAACAGAAGTAAACTGAGAGCATCTGAAGATTTAACACATTCATTTCAAATCAAGTTTCCTTCCAGATCCTTGGCTCCACCTACCTGGTTGTCAGCTGTGATTCACCTAGCCTGTAACAGGTGAGCTGGGGCAGAAGATTAAAACTAGAAGTCTGGAATTTGGAACAGGGCAGTTGCATGCTGCAAACATTTGGAATCTGACATGATGGAGCTTGATGTGATAACACAGCTTGGGAAGATGGAAGGAGATTAGCAAGATGCTCAGATTTCAGAAATGTCATAGGAAGGTCAGGCATAAATATATACACAATATTGTAACGAGGCAGAACAGTAGTAGTTATAGCTGAAGGCTTTCTGTAACAGACACTTCTACATTTTAACAGTGCACTGTTATCTCTAGGTGTTATATTTACTATTTCCTGCAGGAATCAAACCAATATTTGGATTTCAGATTTCAGTGTGCATCTATTTATGGGATTGATAGTCACCAGGCTGCAGGAGAATGCACCGGCTGAAAAATCAGGTTGTTTCCCTCAGCCGCCTTCACTGGTCCTGCAGAATACTTCTAGTATACCTCTGAAGACCATGTGAAGCCACTATTAGTTGCTTCAGCTTTCACTGTCCAGGGCAGGACACTAATGCAAATATAACCTAGCAGTTCTCATTTTCACAAGATATCCTTAACAACACTAGCAAGCCTAAGTGCAGCTCATTAAAACAAAATCAGTTTCAGATGCAAAACCTACTGATCCCCCATACAGTGAACACCCAAGCAAGAATGGGTATCTCATTTTTCCCAGCATAGTCTCTACCACTGTGCAATTATTTTCTAAGATACACCTGATTTTGCACCCAGGTGAACTAAAACCTGAATCACAGAGACATCCCAGATGTCCAAAGACAACAGAATCATGAGAAATGTACTGCCAAGCAGCACATAAACATACACACACAGAACACCTCTAGCATTTAAAAATAATGGAATGTGGAATTGGGTGTTGGGTTTTTTTGATTGGTTTGGTTTTATAAGGCAAGATTTTCTGGTGTTCAGGTGTGGGGGCTTTTTCCCTTCAAGTAAGGCACAAATACACACATCCTTCAGTTGGTTTGGGGTTGGGGTTTTTTTGTTCATTTGTTTTTAGATGTAGGAAGTACCAAACTATTCAGCACCCACACAAAAGTTATACTTCCCTTTTCAGAATTAGGTGATTTCTTTCCTTATTAGCAAAATTACATAAAACCAGTCAGATACTCCCATGAAAAAGTTCTATGTTTTCTTCCCCTTCCCTTTACAAATAAAGAACCATGTAATTCTTCTGTACTTGAATACTTGAATGAGAGGACATTTACTATACCTGAATGTTAGCACCAGAAGTACTCCCTGGGAGTAAGGAATTTAAAGATAGCATTGTTGCCTCTCGGGATGACAACTTTTATTTCAAAAGTGTTTATTTAGATGATCAGCTGCCAGCTACGGCAGATTAAGCCACATATTAAAATGATGCATTTTTTAAACAACAGGAGTTACTTACGTTTTTTAATGTTCCGTGCATTATCAGTTTAAGAAAAAAGTGATATGGCTAGCTTAAATATAGGGTCATGATGGATAAAATACATGCAGAAAAACAAATCCCATAATCCCTCAAAGGAAGAATGCTATACACACTATTTGAGTAGATTATTTTAGATTTAGGACTGTAAAGCACCTTACCACAGGCATAAAGTCACTCTGAGTAAAGCTTCTCTTTTTAACCTTATGCACTCAAATAAACACCAGACTTAGGAGGGCAACAATTACTCATAACTCCCCACCCACCACTTGCCATCAAGAGAACCATTACGATCAATAAACATCCACCCAACTGACAGAAGCCAGACACAGAAGCACAAGGGAAAGGACAATCCCATTGCGCTGCTAACATGCCACCAGCTGGAGAGCTTTCCAGAGTTGCGTCTCTTCAGCAAAAACTGCTCACGCAGTACTGAACGCAGTACAAACCAGCCACATTCTCCAAGCAGCTAGCCTAGTTTGCAAGCTTCCCCATGCCATTAAAAGCAGTAACCTCGCTTTCTTCAGAGAGAAAACAAACTGTTTTAGATCCATACCTATTTGTTGACCACATCAGCATCAAGTTGCAAACATTTCACATGTCAAAGGCACTGTATTTCAAACAATACACTAAAACTACATTTGGACAGATGTTAGCACCCAGAAGCCACGCATAGAGGGAGTTGAACTGCAACTAACCCAGAAATGTACCTGAACCAAAAACAAAACCCAGCTTTTAAATATGCAAGAAGGTGTTACTACTTTGAACCACCATAAATTTTTTTTGCATGAACAGTTAAATGCTACCAATTTGTCACGCCTGCACATAAATTTCTAGTCATATGAGCAACTTTTCCTTTATTAAATATTCCATCATCACAAATAAAACATTACTTTTACCTAGTCAGTACTGAAAAACCTCCAGAGATTTTATTTAAATGCACATCAACACTAAAGCTGTGAGTTTTCACTTCATTAATCCTTAAGTCATTTGGAGTAGTTGGTTCAAAAAAAAAGTGATTTGGAACGCTAAAAGCATTTATTGGAGAAAAAACTTTTGACTGAAGAGGTTAATTCTTCTGCTGAGGTTAAGAAATCATTTCCTCCTAAACAAGAACAAATACTGTCATACACACCGTACTGAGACCAGATGTGTCCAACACAAGTGTCCAATAAATAAGAAACTTGTCATCTCCTCAAAAAAAACACTGCTGCATTTTTGTCCTGTTCTTTATTTTCCAGCTTTAGCTCTTACATTAATATATTCAAAAGGCTTTATATGAAAATGCCAATGTTCCCATTTCAAATGAAAAAATACTTGTTCTAAAACATTCAAGTGCACATGCCTAAGAACAAAGGGTGTAAATGCATGCACCTAATAAGGAGGAGAGAAAATACCGATAACGTCGCTGCTACGGACAGAGAGAGGCATAACTGCTAAATAAAATCAAGTACAACAGAATAATTAGAGGGAAATAGGATGGAGTAAAGAGGTACTGTTGGGGATTACTAAAGCCTGGAAGCTTCTGAAGATGGAGAGAACACATACATCATAACTCTGCTCTAAGGAAAACCTTTAATTTTTTCAGGTTTCACAGCATTATCCATTATCAGCCATTCTTCATGATAAGCAGAAACGTGACTGACCAAACACTGCTATAACGTTGTCTGCATTCACTGAGTGCCAGCAACGTACAAGAATTTCACTCATACAGAAGTCTGCAAAGTGAAACTTGAGACTGAATATGCTCAAGTCACCATAAATGCATCCAGCAGACAAGACAAGAGGCCCTTGTGTGTCTGTGTTTGAGGGGGGGGGAGGGAAGGAGGAAGAAAGCAGAAAATCTGTTTCTTCTAACCCAAGATCAAACACGTTGAGAAAAATCCCCCCAGAAGCGGAGAGCAGCATGCTGATGAGTTTTATCATTCTTCAAGAATGATTTAGCTACTGCCAAAACATAACTTCAATAATTTAAACTGTTGTTCCATGAATTATCTGTTTAGACTGAGATCAAAGTACACAAGATCAGGCAATGAAACAACAGAAACAGCTCTATTAGATTTCTTTCGTCTAAACTTGCTAATAAATAAGGTTGCTTAATGTCAATACAACCTTTGGAACAGAAATAATTGAGCATTTATTCTTAAGAAGAATGCTCAAAATAGTTCTTTAAATATATTAATCTGGTTAAATGAAAGGTTTCAATGTCATTAACAATCAAAATGAAGAACGTGGAAGTCTTAAATGGCAGTAACAGAAAATTGCTAGGCGTGAACAATGCAGCAATATTCTTCAACTGCCTACAAGGGAAAACAAATCCTACCAACACTGTTTCCCTACTGAAACGCTCTTATTCATGCTGTTAGATTACATACAGCAGTGCAGAAAAGCACCCAATAGATCCCTGTTGTGTCTCAGAAAAAAATCAAGTCAAAACTAACATTGTTGGCACAATGAAGCTCCTTTACAAAGGAGTGCCAGAAACTTTTGTACCAGCAGCTAATTTCATTATAAACTTAAGGCATCCAAGCTTATGTTTCCTTTTTCATTTAAATATGAAGTTTCCAATTCAACTACAAAAAGCATGAAAATTAACTAAGATACAGCGTACATCTTAAAAGATATTCTAAAGATACTGCACTAGAAACATACTGTTTTTTCTAGTTTCTTTGGATGGATGAAACCAGCCACTCCAACAAATTAATCGGATCAGACAAAACTACAATTAGAGGTGTGCAAAGTACAGCACAAGATCAAAATGTAAACAATTTTACAGCTTCCTGAAATCAGGTCCAGTTAATTAAAACATATTGTTCCTTAATTAAGAACATTTTCAAGAAAGGAAGACAATGAAATAAGGTTGCTGGAACTTTTGGGACAAGGTGATCATGTCTACTCTTGCCCTAAATCTGTGGGTTTTCTTTCTAAGAAAAGAATAAGCACAAAAAGATTAAATAGCAGGTAGAGTGTAATCAAGACAGACCGAATAGCTGATTTCAGTATGTTTTAAGACAGAAGCCCCTTTCCAGCCATATCGGGAATGTTTTTAACACACTGACAGATTTTGTAAGTAACTGTTATTGCCTCCTTGCTCTAAGATTGTTCTTTGGATACCTAAAAGCAGATGCAAGGGCCGCTGGATCAGCTAAATCCGAAAAATCCACAGAAGTCCTGGACTAGAGAACCATTAACACTGGAGCTGGGTTTATTTTTCTGCTTTGTCTGCAAGTCACATAGTCCATTACTTGAGGAACAAATTAGCTTACAACTCACTAACAAGGTCCTTTCATTTCTAATCAGCTTTTCCAGGATTCCTCAGTTTCCTAGAAAAAAAGGCTTCCAGGCTGCCATCCTGAGAAAACTGGCACCTCTGCAGGAATTCAGGCACTTCCAACATACCTGTCATGAAGCACTGCTGACACCTCCCCTCTGAGCACAGAATGATCCATGCCGCCCAGGTTAGTTACTCCCCTGTTGACCAAAGGAGATAACATGTAATATGTCATTTTAGATGAGAGTAGCCATACTGAAGTGTGCTTAACATAGTAAAACACAAGAAGTTGCAGCAAATAGCTGCCAAAGATCTGTGGGGTCCATCTTTTGGTGTTGTTTTTTTAAAGAAAATTAAGTTTTTTGTTTGGAGAAATAAAAATGAGCCACATTCTAAAAAGCTATTCAGGCACGACAGTATCTGCATGCTGTCCATGTCCGTACTACCTTTTGAGGTTTTTACAGAAATATGTCAAGGCTACCAACAGCAGAAGAAAGAAAACTGACTCAAGAATAAGCTCCATCAACTGAAAAGTCTGATAGTAAAACAGGAAAAAAATTGCGACGGTAAGTGTCAATCTCAGTGGAAAGCCTTTATCCTCAATCTTCCCCAAACCTAGCGTAACCAAACTGTTTCTGCATGAATTTACTACCCACTGCTCAGCTGCGTTGCCTGTATTTCTGCTACTCCCTTGACTACCATAAACTTCAATTAGTCGTCTTTTGGCTTGCAAAGACAGGATCTAATCTAGGATGCTCATTTCTAATTAACCTGTCCTGTATTCATGTGCGCTTTATGAACACAGGAGGAAATACAATCATAGTATTCCATTTCAATGCAAGGACCAAAGCTTCACTGCTCCTCAACTGTTAAAAGTCTGAACAGAAAAGATAGCACGGTAGGGTCTAATTTGAAGCACAAACAGTGAATGCAATCAGAAAACTGAGTTGTTCTCTTATTTACTTATCTTTGTTCACTTAAGAGAAGGTTGAGAGGGATCTAATCACAGGTTTCCAATATGTAAAATGTAGTTGTAGAGAAGATGGAGGCACTGCCTTCACAAGGATGCACTTTTTAACTTTTTTCTTCTTCATTAAAAATCTTTCTTGAAAATGTGCTACAAACTGAATCACTTTGGAGTGAAAATCGACTTTGTCACTTTTGTCACCACAAAGCATTCCAGACAAGGAAAATATTCTGTATTTTAAAAAAAATTTTTAAATCACTGAATTTTACTAGTTGTTCTCTTTGCCATCAAAGCATCAAGACTGAAAATGAAATTCAAAAGCTGAACTAGGTCTTCACATATTTTAATATTATGAAGCTTTGGGTGAATGTGACAATGTATCAAAATAATCTTTTCATTGCTTCTCTTCTACCCACATACTACTTTGAATCTTTGGACAGATCTGCATTTATGCTTTTCATCTTGCCTGCAGTACTACATCATTAGGGATGTGCAGCTTTCACTGACTGGTAATTTTCTTGCCGGGGGAGCAAAGAAAGAGTGTTTTGTTTGCAGGATCTCTTCCCTTGGCAAGAGATTGAAGACCTAGGAAACACAGAGGGTGCTGTTTCTTTAAAGAAGTTACACATTCAGACTAATAAGAGCCTTAAACAAGTGCAGTTACATTGATAAATTACTTTTATCAGTATATCTCATCAAAACAATTAGGATAAACTGCAAAAAAACATCTTTCATAAGTGTATGCTGCCTGTATAAAGACTTACTGTCAAATATACAACAGTTTTTTCCAGAACTATTTCTCCAGCATGTTCAAGATGCAACCTTTTCTCCCTCGTTATCTACTCAGGTAAAATCCATCTTTCATGAACTCAAATTATTCTGGTTTCAGAAAAGCTCCACATTGCATAAACCTTTGAAACTTCTGAAATGTCCTCCTGCCTTATCCCTTCAGCCACATTGACTTCCTACAGCACATCCATCCAGTACCCCTGCTTCTCTCATCACACCAAGCATGAAAAGCTGCTCTCTAATGCCCTTCAGGGCTCAGCTTTGCTGTTTTCGCACCATTTGTTCCCCTTAATTAGCTCAACCTTCGGCAAGCCATCCAGTAAGCACCTCTGTGTTTTCCTTCATGTGACCCCCTTACACACAAAGGTGCCTTAAAAAAAAAAAAGCAGTGCTAAGTTCTCCTTCAAAACCACCACCAAGTCAGCAGTGACACATGGCACTTGGCGTGGGTCACAGTGCTGCTACATTACAACTATTTCTTCTTAGGGACTCGGTCTGATTTCCGATAGATCCTGATCTGCACCTGCTCTCTTTCTGCACTCTGAGTTCCAAGCACTTTGGATGAAAGATGTCTTGTTTTACCTTTGTATACCAGCATTGCTCGTCAGGTGAGTATTCCAACAAGTTACCTAAGGAGAGGTTCTGCAAACTAAATATTGAGCTGTACTTCTCACAGCATTTTCACATACATGCAAAATTAAGTAAAACTATAGGATCATCAAATTGGAAAGAATAAAAGATCTTAACTTGTTGCAGAATCAGTCATTCATCTAGATGAAGTAAAATATGAGGAATCTGCTTCACTGGAAAGTTCACAAGTTTCTTCAATATTTTTTTTTTTTTTAATTTAGTACATAAACTGCATCCAGTAAGGTAGACTATCCGTAAGTCTTTGCAGCCAGAACCAGGAGCTCAAGGTTGACGGAGCACAGATAAGCATTACAAGTCAGCAGCAATCGTTAAGGTAGCACTTTGCCTCTTGCAAACCCAGTACAAAAAGCTGGTTATCTCTGCTCAAAAGCCACCAAAAGCAAGCATGACGAGAGAAGCGCTGAGAACTCTGCTAGCATGGTAACAGCAGCGACTCAGGCCTTTCCATCAGAGGCTATTCTTGTCCAGCTGCAAACACTCAGATGCAACATCTGTTGAGTCAGGGTTGCTTAGGAGCAAGTATTAAAAAGGGCATCAAACATCTTAAAACACATTCCCCATGGATTTTTCTCTTTAATTGAAAAGACATACAGTGTTACTTACTACATTTCTTAAAAAAATAAACCAACACACTGTTTCCAAAGCTATTCAGTTTTGGCTCCTTTAAGCAAAATCAAGAAGTAATTGTTAAAAGGAAGAGTTGGGTGAAACTGTCTGAAGTCTAAAATATAAGGAAGCTTCTGTTACTAAAAAACTAACACAGTTCATATTGCACAGGAGTTCATTAAAATTCTGCAGTAGGCATATGCTGGATCAGTTCAGGAAGCCTGAACTGATCATTTACAAGCACTGTAATTTCAGGTAAGCCACATATACTAAAAAGGAAGTGAGACTGTTTAATAGAACAGGATTCACTACACTGAACTCCATAACACAAAATCATATTTAAAATCAGGGCAAGTAATTCTTGTTTTATGTAAACCATCTACTGCAAGACTGGCTAGTACAGCACACAACAGAACACTATTAAAGCAACGTAAACATCTGGCTTGTGAAAAATACACTCTAACATGCAGGATGCAAGGTGGCAATGGGAACATTACCAATCTGCAGAGTATAAAGCTCCAGAAGGTCTACTGCCTTGCCCTCATCGACCTAAAACAGGTACCAAAACTGTCCAGAAGGACGCCTGCACCCCATCAGGATACAAACTGTTTCACTGCATAGCTACAGCAACCTGTAATACGGCATTGTACAGACAGCAAAACAAGCCTCTAGAGCTGTTCCATGAGGAAAGAAAAACCTCTATGCAGTCTTAATGCAATCAAACCTATAATCTTAAAACCATTCAGCAATTTCAACCTCTGCACAGCATTTGCAGGAGCACAATTATGCTTCTGTGCTCCCGAGCTAAAACAGGATTATTTCATTGCCTAAGTACACCGGCATCTGTGCCCTAACGGATCTTGGCTCTCAAGTCAATCATATTTTGGCAGTTACAGGCTTCCTAATTTGAACTCCAAGAGTGACAAGCCTGACAATACCAGAGTCATTGGTAAATTTTGAGGCAAATGCAGATCACCATTTTATATAAAGATTTATGTAACTAAAGTTTAAAAACAAACCTGTCTGCTTATACACTTCTTAACCGACCTGTAGGATAAAAGCTGGACTTAATTACTCGGAGCACACTTGTTCTCAAACTCCAATCCACTAGTTTGTGTGAGCCACAAGTCATCATCAGAGGTCCCTCCTCTCTTTGTACGTTATTTCTATAGTTTATCTGAAGCAAATCAGCTACTCTTTCCATGCCAATGACCTTAAAAATGACGCTGCCTCTAACTTATACCCTGTGTCTAGACTAACCCCTCAGCCTACCTGCTATGGCTTTGTAGCTGACAGACTCATCAAGAGCAGAGGCAGACAGCTCTTCCCCACCAATACTTCACATGCAGTGGACCCCACAGACACATCTCTCCGGGCTGTAGTGGAAGGGGCACCTCTTCCCGCATCCACCATTTCAGCCTGTATCTCAGGTTTTGGGCAGTAAGCTGGGAAGAACCAGGCTGCTGAGTCCCATGTACCTAACGTGCATTACAGGTGGCAGAAGGGTTGTCCCTTGCCTTTTCCCTTCCATTCTTCAATGCCCTTATTCTCCTGCCAGCAAAGTTAGCTTTTACCTGAAGATTTCCAAGGATGAAAAAAACTACCCTGTTACATGGTACCACATCTTTCCCAAGAAATGGACAGGGGCCTGAAATCCACCCATTTCCACAAGCGGCTGCACGTGACACCAGGTCAGGGCATGGCGCAAGGACAGTCTCAACCCACTGCGCTGAAAGTGAAGTGGCAGAAAGAAGTTTTGCAATGCTGAGATGCATGTGTCAAAGCATTGTTTTAAATAAAATTCAAAAGAATATTTCAAGTTAGCTGATGAACTGTTTCATGCCTGCGTTTTCACAAAGAACCAAATGTAAACCCTTACATAATTATATCAAGATGAATCAAAATTTTATCAAGCTTACTAGTTGGCCCAAAAATATCCAATCTATTTGATGTAAAAGCATTCTTAAAATGTTTAAGTCCTTACAGATTTACCACATCTTCAGTGTTCTGTAAAGGACTTGCATTTCACCTGCACTTTTCATCCCTCATAAACCCTTTCTCCAATATAAGTCACCTACGGCTGTAACTTCAGCTTATAAAGCTCATTCATCACCACCCATGCTTAGTAAATCCACACCAGTGAAACTGATTCCACTGACAAAAGTTTGATTAGATGAGCATTGCATTTAAAAAAACAAAAAGGCACACAGAGCAATCCAACAGATACAAGTAAAAAAACACCTGTGTTAGCTCCAATAAGACAACAGGACTCATGACATTTAGATCCCACTTTTTCCTCACTCGCAGTGAAAAAAATCCTGGTACGAAACCAGCTGCTGACTGTCAGTTATTTTAAGAGCATAAAGCTTTATGTGGTTACTAAGATTGGGGAAGGCCAGCGGAACATATTAGTCCATTCACGAGGAAACTGAATACCTTAGATACAGCATGTCCCTTCGGTGTCCAACTTGTCACATACACCCCTGATCTACTGATTGCCAAGGGCACAGCTCAAGTACCTATTACTCTTGTACAAATGAGACTTGCTCAGACATCAGCAGATGTCAAGTAGAACAAGGCACCCCCATTCAGCCTGTCAGGAAAAAAATCAGCCTACGGAATGGAAGTCCATCTCTCTTTTGGTTGAAGTACATTATTTCTACAATTTTAAGTTAAATATTATCCAATATACTTATAGTTAGTATTGTTTAAGTTTATGGTTGTAAGAGTCAATACTACTAGGTTAAAGAGCTTTTATTGTACATTCTCACTTTATTAACAAAGCCACATTTTAACTTAATGGGCTAGGTTGCAGTACATATTTTAAACGCTTTAAAGCTTGCTGCTTGAGCGAAGTTGAAACATTTTCCCACTTTTAATCAGAAATCCTGTACATTCCAAACTGCACAGTAATAAACCATGATAAAAACTAACAGGTAAACAGCAGTTTCCATCATACTTCCCACAGACTTTATATAACTGTATAAACACCACTCACAGAAAGAGATATTACAGCACAGAGGTTAAAGCTATTATGATCATGCAGAATTGGGCAAAGAAGCCAGTTCCTGCACCTCCACCCTGTAGCAAGGGCTAAACTCTACTCAATTCACAAGCTACTCCATTATATCTTACCCATATTCACCCTTGCAATATCCCATAAGAATTAATGGAGCTAGCCAGATAGATATTACCTGTTATTGCAGCTACTAACGCTGACACAGAGGAGTCTTAATGTAGGCAAATCCAGAAACACTGTTCACGGTGGGCGTCATTGGCTGTAAGCCTTATCCGCTCTCGTAAGTATCAGAGCACAACCTGATCCAGCCATATGCTGAAGACTCTGAAAAGCTGACTGCTTTGCAACTAAAAGGTCCTTAACAGCAACCATCTGTACAAATTAAATGCTAGCCCCACAAAGTAACTGTTATGAATTTTTCGCAGAGCCTTTTCTGAATGTTGTCACACTAAAATATAGTAAACATCTGTAAATACACTCAAAGAAAAATGTATGTATCACCAGTAACTGGCATCACTACGAAAATATTTTAAGGTATTTAGACTGATACTTGGAACATTTTACCTAAACTATATTTCCGGTTAAAAAAAAAAGAATAATCAAGTTCCAATGTCATTAAGCTGCTAATAGCAAAGATATCTTATTAAAAAAATAATTAAGCTATTTCTCAACTGCAAATTTTTCCAAGCTCTGTAGAGTGATACCCAGCTGGCAAGTAAATACAACTGTACTTGTCTAATACACTGTACCTGACTAAAGCACATCAAACTTACACAAGCCTGTACAGACCAGATGGCCACACAACTTCTACTTCCTTCATTCACACTTCTACCATCTAGAAAGCTACAGCCAGAGTTTAAAGAACTTTTTTTATAAAAAAGGGTAAAGATTTTTTAGTTATGAAACTGCTCCTTTGCCCTAAGGAAGCAGCCTAGAAAGTTGAGGCAGAAGAATCTGAACCAAACCACGGCATCGGTGACATCCCCTCACCTCATTGCTAACGGCAGAAATCTGTTGTCGAGTTCGGAGAATTCAAACAAGGTGACTTTTAAGAACAGTGTTATCCACGAAGGAAGCAGCCTAGGAAGTAGTAGACCCCTGAGCAAGTCCTACCTGACTTACTGGGTCAGAGGTGGGACTGCCAAAAGATGACTGTCTCAGGGCAGACCAGAGCAGTTCAAGGAGCTGCAGAAGGAAGCTCGGCCCACGAGATCTAATCCAGGGACTCGGCCTGAGCCCTGACCAGAATCTGAAAACAAGAGGAACGTGTGCCATGACAGAGGAATCAAATACTCCACTACTCCGGATATCCGCAAGAGGCATCACAGCAGTATTTTTATTAAAAATATCAATTCTTATTTTAAAAGTTATATTATTAAATCGTATTCCATACTATCCCTGCTACTTAGCCAACTGTGACAAAGCCCTCATGGACTTTGGCCACAAGACAGTGATCGCAAGGTTTGATTATATCAAATCAGCGCTGTATTTCTTGGGAAGGTCAGCTGGATCAGCATGAGGATTTCTCCTGCTGCTTCATGAAGAATCCAGCACCTGGCCAGGACACCGTTACAAAGAAATCCTCCCGCAGCCTTCCTGAACTGGCAAGCAGAGCCTGGAAGAGGCCAAGGGAAAGATGACTACAAGCCAATATTATCCTGAAGCAGATTTTCTCCTGACTGAAAGAAAGTCAGACTACCAGCCACCGTCTGCAGATGCCAAACCTCATCCCAGAATGAGGAAATCAAGCACTAATGACAATTTTTTCAAAACAGTTACTAAACTACAAATCAGAAAAGTGTATCTATGAAAATATGCAAAGGGTTCCAGGATAAGAGAAGCCAAAAAACCATTTTTAAAACTTGCTCGTAGATCTAGATAACAAAAAAGGCAAATCCCATGTAAGAATCCAAACTAGTTCCTACCTAGGAGTTGAAGCAATTACTAGTCTGTTATAATGAGAAGATATTTTTCAATTTTAAAAAAAGAAAAATTTTCTTGGTGTACCATTAACACAACAAACAAAAAAAATTTAGAAATCAAGGTGCCGGCATTAACAGCAGTTTTTCTAACTTGAGCTCCTCAGTGCCAAGAAAAGCACTGAAGCTGTCCACAAAGGCACCGTCTCCTAGATAATCATCACTAGAACAAAGCAGTAGCTCCAGAGCATCAAAACTTACAGTTTAAAAGATCACATTACTTGTATTATACTTTTAAAAAAAAAAAAAGGCACAAAAACTATCATGGAAAATCCTAAAATAACATGCTGCTTTAATTCCCTGCTGTACTGGAAATTTGGCAGAAAAAAGGAAACACAGGGACTAACGGCCCCAAAGGAGAGAGCTGGCTGAGGGATCTGCAGCATTACAAACACTGCATATTTATGGAGTCCATCTGACAAGTAAGACATTGCATCACCTAACTGTGGTCATTAAAAATGACCTTGTTTCCACAAAAGTAAAACATTTAAGTACTTATTTAGGTACAATTATATTCTGACACAGAGGTTCTTCCTCTCCTGCAATATTTTGGGAGCGCGGTTTAACTGCATGCTCCTAGAATATTATTGTGTTCCATCAGACAGGAACTGAAAACTTTCAGGAAAGTGTCTACCAACTGTTACTATTCCCATCTTCTTAATGGCAAATATATCAGACCTCCAATCAAAATCAGACAAGGACAATACAGTGTTAACAGCCTGTCATAGGATAGGTAGCACCTGTAAGCTTGACAGAAGAGCTTCTGGAAGTGCCAAGTTAACCCTGCTAAAGGTTACCCGTACACCCAACCTGACGGGGTTTCACTGGTGTCTAGCACACATTCAACAGCCAACAGGAAAAGCCTTTGGTAGCTTGTGGAAAAGTTAGGCACCATGGTTAGTCATTTATGAAACCATACATATTCTATTGCCCTGTCTTCCAGCTCTCTATTTCAGTGATCAGCTTTGTCTGTGGTTTCCATGAAGGGCTCTATATTCACAGCTTTCCAGAACCAAATGAAACTGTTAGGCAAACAGCAGTTATTCGGGGGGGGGGGGGGGGGGGGGCGCAGGGGGGAGAAGAAGGGGAGGAGGAGAGAAATTCCCACATTAGCATTTTGGGCTTTTTAGAAAACACACATCAATTACTCACAAAGTATCTCTCCACATCATCTCTGATAAGCGGAAATATCTCCTCTGTTCTTCATGCACCTGTAGTCAAACAGAAAAGAATTGAACAGTCACAGACAGACATCCCAAAACAGCATCTGCCCCTCAGATCCCATGGGTTTTCACAAAACAAACCAAGATTCATTCTAAACATTCACACACAATATGACCTTTCCCCATTTCACTAGCTTTCTCCAGTAAAATTAGAGATAAAGGAGCACAAAAGAAATAAAACTGCTTCTTGTTTGCATGTATCGCCCTGCTCTCTGCTGTGGAAACAAGGATGAATTATGAAAACTGATCAAGTGAACAGAGAGAGCACATGCCCTAGATTTTTCAAATAATCTCTTCGTTTAACCCAGTTGTTCCTGAGCCTGCCTATCCCACGAACAATTTACTGAAAATGGAAGCTGTGACTGATTAAAGCCACCTTTTATTTTAAGAAGGAGAGAAACAGCTCGAATTATTTATGTGCAAGACGTAATCACATTAATTTGTACAGGAGAGGCCAAAATTTTAATGAGTTCCATTTTTAAGATCTAATATAGTTCAAAAACTCCTTGTTCAGTTTTTTTTAATGTCTCAAGAGTATGATATCTGACAGCCATTAACCAAAATGAAAGACTACAGACTATATTCAAGTTTGTGAACTCATACTTCCACTTGAAGGGACAGTGAAAAAGTAACATTTCAATTTGCTGACATCATTTAGCAGCAAGCGTTGCAAAATATAACTATGCAATACCCCTGAAAAAAGCCACACTTCTGATTTTTGGTCTTCTATATATTTCACATTGATAAACATAAGGGAAGAGTAAAAAATTAGTAGCTTTATGAATTAAATATTTCTTTAAAGCAATTTACTACTAGTTCACAGCCTGAAGCAGAAAATCCTATTTCTTAATTACTAGTTTTAACATGCAAAAGTAAGATTTACTGTTTTGTGACCATATCTAGCTATGTAACAGATTTGAAATAACAGGTCCTTTATATGTAACAGAAAATCTTCTGCAAACCATCCTCTCCCCTCCAACTGCTCTGTACCATCACAAATAAAATTCTGACTTCAGAGAGTAGGTCACAAGCAATGCTAATTTAGGAGCCTGTCAAATTTTATTTTGTTAAAGCAGATTTACGGATTTCATGGAAAGAAATCACACACAGTATTTGTAAGCATGAATTATAAATTCACTGTGTGCTTTGCAGTACTTTAAACATGCCGTCACGGAGACGGCATCAAACAGAATTGTTTAACAGCACCTAACTTGCCCGCTCCCTCCCACTGATGTGGGAGCAGCTGGTAGAATAACATGTTTCTTAACTCCTGGTGTTGCTGCACCTCGGGACAGCCTCTTGTTTCAAATAAACTCCAGGTCCTCCTCTATTAAAGAAGTCTGCTGAGTAAATCGGATACGTTTTATCTGTCCTCCATCATAAAACTAACACTTTGAAAAAGTGCCACGTACACCTGAACTGCTTTCCTATCATCATACTCGGAAATGGTTACTTGCAAAGTCCTACGTGATGTGCAGTGTGGTTAATGTAATTCGGATGGATGCTGCAGCCTCACTCCTTGCTTTACCATCCTGTGGACATCGCACCAGCTTCTCTCCTGAGGCGAACGCACTACACAACAGTAAGAAGGGATCAAAAGACAGGCAGCCCTCAACTTCATAAAACTCTACGGTTGGGATTAAATTAATTCTAAAACATAAATTAAGTCAGCCTCCTCTTGGGCAAGCATGCACTACAGATGGGTTTGCGTATGTAGTTAAGCATCTTTTTTCCATACACGTGCTCAGTGAGGTCAAAACCACGTTCCTTTGATGTGGTCTTTAATAGGGTTGCTTATCTGCACATATCAACTACGCTGCTTACTCCAGCTTGCTTGAAGAGTGTGAAGAAAACCTGACCTTTCAATTATTAACTGCAGATAAAAGTATTTTTTTTAATCCTCCCATTTTACATATTTCCCTAAACAGGTCACTCCAAGGCAACTAGGCTGGAAGACTGTTCAAGTTTTTGGAGACATAAATATTAGTAGTACATAGTAAATTTGTTCTGTACCCAACAGAACTAGACTTGAATTCCTGAAAAGGTCAGTTTCACCTTCTTCCAGAGACTGTTTAACACATTAGACTGACCAAACTGTCTACATACAGTCAGCACTACTTCTAATAACTTTAACCCTGTTGCCTGGTTTCAAATAAAAAGCTATTAGAGTAACTTCAAAAATGAAATCCCTTCTATCTTTATCTCTCTCCTCCCCTCACCAGAAGGTTTCTCTGGGATGAGGTTTTTGCAGAACAGCGCCTGTTACCCGGTCACACTGCTCTGCCTGTGAAAGCAAACCGAGCCAATTATACTGCAAGGTGAAAGCTGAAGTCTTTTTTTTTATTTTTAAATTTGGGGATTTTTTTTTTTTAATATACCACTGCTGATGGGACAAAAACTACCTCTCTGGAGCTACGTGGCTGGCTTGCAGTCGAAAATAGTGAGAAATGCCACAGGTATCTTTTTTCGCTGTACATAGGGAAGAACTAAGGTTTATAAAAATGAATAGTGCAGGATAGGCAAGCTGATGCACACAAGTTCTGAAACTGGCAACTGATGGATTTTCTTCCAATAAAATATAAAATTCAGCAAGTACATGACAAATATTTACCAAGTTTCATTACCACAGAAATTCAGATAGTTCAAATTCCATGTTAAAGATAAAACTTTTCATACTCAGAAGTTTTAGCTAACTTTCAACTTTAACAAGAGCTGCGATCAACTTTTCTGTCCTTACCGTTGATTCTACATGTCCAACACACAAATATGAGAAATTCACACCTCTGCTTACAACTTCACAGCTACTCACTGTGTCCACAGAAAGGACAAATCTGACCACCAGTACTAGCTTGCCTCCCCCTGCCAGGAACTGGGGACTAAATTTCTCACTGTTGTGCAAGTACCTCAGATCTCTCTGGTTTTGGGTGTTTGCTCTTGTTGCTGCTGTTATATTTTACCATCATTCTTTCAGACATGCAAAAGCAAGTACATATATTTATGAATTATTAATTTCCTATATAACCCATTATATTTATTTTAATGACCTTCAGCATGAATTTAGGAAGATAATTTAAAAGGCATATGGTTAAGACCCATGTAAAACTGATTGGCATTTCACAGGGAAGTTAAACTACTTCTGACTCCAACTCCATAAAATAGATAAAAAACTACATGTGTTGGTCATATGCCAGCGTGCACAACTCGCGTAGCGGACACCCTGTAACACTTTTATTTTTATGCCTGTATTTAATCTTCCATCAGAATGCTCTAGATTTTTCAGAGTTGAGAGACGACGCACATGGCTTATATAGGTCACTTGTATCAATTACAGTCAGCTCTTCAGGGACATCAGCAAATTAGCGACACAAGGCATGTCAAAGCGTACAATAAAGTGTGCAGGGCACGGTGCAGGCAGCCATTGAATGAACAAGCCCAAGCACCCTCAGTAGCACACAAATGAGCATGCAGTGGATGAGAAAAATACGCTCGTCAGGTCAGAGGACAGACCTCAGCAAACATGCCATTGCTACAGAAGGCAAGCTGTTTTCAAGTGATGCTCAGAAATCACAAAGCTGGAAGATGCTGTGATTCAGCCTGACCTACAGTGTTAACGCAGTCCTTTCTCCAGCACAGTAGCCAAGAAAAAATCAGAACCATAACAAAACAGAACTGCTGAAAAAAAGACTGTTGACTAAATCCACAGGGAGCAAGAGGCTAAATTCCAGCCTGGGAACATTAATGAAGGACAGAGTTCCACATTACACTTAGCCTGACCACTTGCCTACTTTGGGCTGAACCTAACAAACCAACCAGTGGCACCCCTCAACAAAAAATGGCTGCCGGAGGGCAAGCAGTGCCCAGCACAGCTAACACTGCCTCCCATCAGACAGCCAAGGCGACCCCACTCACCTGGTGGCGGCTGCACATCCCCAGCACCCACCACTGAGCAACTCTGCAAAGAGCAGAGCACCACTGTTGTCCCGTTTAGCAGCAGTTGATTGAATCTGACACTACGCTCTGAAAAGAACTGCTTTAATCTCTAAATAAGAAGTAATAATAAGAGAATCTTTCTTTAAATACAGGGAAGTATATGCCTAAAAAGGCATTTTTAACTTACAAGTAGGATTTAGAATAGCCTGACCTTTGCACATGTTTCTGGACCTTAGCATAGCCTCCCATTTTTTTATAATAGGCATTAGAGCTGCATTACCTGAGAGCAGCATTAACATATATCAAGTATCACCTGATAATCAATAATTAACAAGTAAAATCATTACTATTTTCCACCTACACATTAGAAGTATTTAACCATTCTCAATAAAAAAAAAATCAAGTCCATGCACACAAGAAACCCCATATCTTAGACCTCAGAAGATACAACTGAAGTTACCAATTTGCTTCAGTCGACCAAGGTACTGCATTTGGAAAAACTCATTGTCATAAAGGAGTCCAATAAACTGTTGAAATACAAGTCTAGGTAGCAGAACAGATGTCATCCTAATGGAAATTTAGTAATTGTATTAAGTGAAGGAGTTTTACCCACCAAAAGCAATGCTACCCTGCTTGTTAACTGCAGTTACATATCATCTTTTGTTAACGTACTTTAAAAATATGTTCAATAAAAATTATATTTGACCTATTTTAAGAACACAAAATAAACCAAGCTTCAGCATGTTCACACAAGCTTAGAAGTCTTCAGTAATATTTTATGTATAAAAAAAACAAGCTTCTCATTAGTATAGTATTTCACTCGTACAGAAAAAGAAAACAGTCCTCTGAAGATCAAGCCATTAATACACTGCTTATAAATCACATCCAAGTAAAACACCTGCAGTTTAAAATGGGACCACAAGCATCAGGAAAATATTATGCCGTATTGGAAGCCCCTATATTATGCTCTCAAAATCAGGAGCTTCAACAATTACAGCATACAATAATCCAACCCCAGAGAACAGGCTTTTCTCCAATTAGGTTTAGCCCTAAGGAGGCCAGCTCTGCACACAGGGATCTTAGCCTGGGACCAAAGGAGAGGGGGACAGGGAGAAGGCTGCAGACGACACCCACGGTGACAAGGAGTTTAAGGTGCCAGCATGGGCAGGCAACAAGGGGCCAGTGTCCCAAATCACCAGACAGCACGAGTGAGACAAGCCAGCTCCCTGCCAGAGCCATGCAAGACCTGACAGGTTAGGAACTCTCCTGGGTTCGCACTGGCTTTGTTGTTGCGCAGACAGCAGCACTGCTCTGCCTCTTCTGCCCTTGGCCCGAATATCCGCACCGTCTCTTCATCCACAGGTGCAGCTCCACGCATCCTTCAGAGCTGGGGACAGCACCCAGTCAGTCTGGCAGTGGCAGCTGCCTAAAATGCTGTTGTCCTCCTACTGCTATTACTACACCCACAATCCGGAGCAGATTGTCCCTACCAATAACAATGCCCACACTCCGGTTTGCAGGTGTCCAGACTATAAAGCAAGCATTTTCCACGCCACTCCTCTATTAAAGGCAACGCAGGCTTCTGCCTCTGCAGTTACGACTGGAGGCCTGGTTTAATCATTATCTCTCAAGACCCCTGAAAGTAGAGTTAGGACCCTCAGCCTACACGGACCGCTTCCGTTTGTCACCCGCTCCGTTCTGTGGAGTGTACGCCTCAGATTGAGGGGCTTCAACTAAATACTGCTCCGCAAGGGTTAATGAAAAGGCCAGCTCACACCAGACTGAAACCATGGGATAACAACGGGAGGTGAAATCCTGTGAAGCTTCCTAGGAAAATAACGTATACTTCAGTAGACTAAAATCTTCCAGTCTTCAGAAGTGACTTTTGGAAAGCCAGCATTCATTACCTGACAACGAGTGCAAAAAGCTCAGAACATTAAAGGTCACTTTCAGATTTTCTGCTGTAAAACTCTTTGGTACCCCTCTCCTATATCACCCACCAGAGTATCAGAGCCACCTGCTTCCCCGAGAAACTAAATCCATGGTATTTCCTTAAGCTACCATTCAAGTATCCATGTGACAAGCCACCTTGGAAACACTTTCCACTGAACTATGAGCCATCCCACCTGCTGTTACTTTCATCAGCCACATCCTTTACCTTCAGGCTTCATCTAAACCACATCCTGGGGGAAAAAAAAATATCTACATATGCAAATAAAGACCTGGGAAAAATGCTTCTGGACCAAGTTAGTCAGCATGATTTCAAACACCAGTCACCATCAGCAAGCTTACTAATTCTGGAGTGCTGTTAACAGGTGAAGGTGGAAGCTAAGGGAACACCTGGCTGCAGATCAACTTAAAATGCACAGGTTTTCCTTTGTTTGCTAACAGCTGTTTTAAGCATGCCTTAAAAAGACATAACTACTGAACTGATAGTTCAGGAAACTCGAGGTCATAAGGCTATCCAGAGCACAACATAGCACACACCACTCACTGGCTTATCATGAGCCAAACAAATGATATGAGAGTTGAATAAGATGTATTTCACATGTTAGTAATTCAGCTTATTACTTAGTAGTACATGGACATTTTCTAACACTACTGGATTAACAGCAAAGGTGAGATTTGGATTTCTAATGCTACTTGTCCTAGAAATGGGCATCTAGAACCTCCCAAACACGAGGACCTTGAACACCAGTACAATAACAGTCCAGCTCTTTTGGCCCCAGTTACCACCTCAGAAGAGCCAGAGGAGATGCCACACAACTCTTAGGTAACTGACTGGCAGGGAACAAAAAAACAAAGATCATTCTAGCTGTCTGAACCTGTACCAAGTATCATTTCCATCCTTAAAATTTCTCTTAACTACACCGTACATGCATGATTATTCTCTGAGATTACATACATCTGTTCTCGACTCCACAAGAAATCACAAGGTTTTGGTCATAGCAAACCTGTGAACAGTGAGGTTCCCTGGCTTACCCTTCGAACAGTGAAGCTTGCTAAACACGACAGTTTAAAATTAATGAATGTTTTACCTCTGAGCAGCACAGCTTAAAATTGTTAGCTCAGTCTATCCATGATCAGAAAAAGTAAACTGAAGCTTTAGCTGCATTTTGGTAAGATTTCAAAGCCATTTAATAATCTACAAATATATACATTTGTCCTTTTCAGCTAAGCTTAAACTTCTGAAGAAGCTGAAAGCAGTCTTAACATTGACTCCTTGTGTTCCATACACTATTTTGTACAAAGAACTAAACAGCTTCCTGTGTCTTCATTGATTGTTCTAATAAATGACCTAATGACATAATTTGATCCACAACAATTTAACAAATAGAGTATTTTCGAAGGAGAGTTCTGAGATTTTCAAGATATTAACATTGCCTAACATTTAAACTGTATCACCCAGCTTTTGAAAGCCCTGGGTAAAACACAGCTCCCATGGAAGAATTAAACATGACGTGGTCAGAGTTCTACAAAAGAAAATGAAACATTTTTCATTTGAACATTTGCATGTTAAGCATTTAAACTGCTGTGAAGAGTTTAGATACAAAAGCTTCCAAGAGCTGTTCATTTCCAATTGACTATATCCAAATTGTGACATTTAACAATACAAAAGCCTTCTAATTTCTGTCCCAGTAAAGGCTGACAAATAGCATCAACAGCGTCTGCTGAAAATTTACACTTTACAAGCATGCTACTCACCCACACAGTCTCTCATAAGTCATCTATTTTGTACTGGGAAAATTCATCAGAATAATTTTCAACGCATCAATTTAAGGATGCCTACTGCGACATCTGGAAAAGGCTATATAAAGAATACAGAGCATGTACGTGCATAAATATGTACCCTTCACAGTAGAAGGTTGCAGGCTACCAACAACAAAAAAATATCTGAATATTTTGATCAACACACAAGAGTACCTTTAAAGGTGCTTGCTTTCCTGCATACACAAACCATTTAATCAACATCTCTATTAAATGCCAAGTTTCATGTCAGGAAAGCACCGTGCAGGAGGTCAGACCAAAGACCTATTTCGCCAAGCTACCTAACAGCAGTCAATACAGGAGCAGCGAGCAAAAGGGAAGCTGCACTCTGCCAGCTTCGCTCAGCCAGCGTCTTAGGGACTTCCTACCACAAACTGCGTGGGAATGCAGTCTTTACTGCTCAGCAATTGCCTTTTTTCCTTTTGCTAATTTGTCTAATCACATCTCAAACTAATTTGTGTTCAAGATATGCTGTGACAATGGAGTCTCAATATAATTATACACTAGATTACAATGGAGTCTCACACTATAATTACACATTGCAGGACAGCAACCTTCAGCTACCACCTCAATAATTTCATAACACACCACCCATAGCAGCCTTTCCACCTCCAGTGTCACATCGGCTGCAGAGAATTCCCCAGTATTGTTTCCCAAAGAGTGCTCTCCTACAGAGCCACCCCTTGGACTTGCTGTACTGTCTCTTTGCTGCATGAAAAACTGGGAGCACATCCACATTGAACTACACAATGTGTGCCTAGTCACGTTAATTGACCAGGATCAGTTTCACTAGGGTTTAGCCATAAAAAAAAAAAAATTTTGCATACATGAAGCATCTCAACTTTCTTACTGTTCATGGCAGGATCCCAGGGCTATGTTTCGCCATTCCCAAGTAGTCCAGGTTAGTTTTGACATCTAGAACAAGGTTTAGGAAAAGAAAAAAAAAATTGTCACACACGTTTGCACACTATTATTCACTGTAGATGTTATTTTAAAGAACTGCAGGGTACAGCACATCCAACAGAGTTAACTATTGGCTTCTGCAGCTCTTTGAGCTCTATCTCCACTGTGAGTGGAAAATTGGATAGCACCACTTCTTGCCTGGAGGGAAAGTTCGCATAACTCACTACAGATCTGTGGCATCCTGATCTTTTCCATGTATACAGAGCATTTCATACAAAATTCTGCAAGACCATGGCTTCAAATAAAAATAAATTTCAACCACAGTGCAGAAGAAAAAAAGTCAGAGCTAATTTTTGCGTTGAAGCTAGTGAGACAGCCTCTCTGTACATCTCGGAAGTAGACCCACCATGTTACATAAATCACTAAGAGCATACAAGTCACAGGAGGTACAGAAGTAATACCTTGCATCACGATACTAAGCCAAGCATGCTTTTCATAAATTCTCCCCACAGTTGCTATCACAGCAGGAAGCTGTCTGGCTGGGCTTGCAAAAAGCACTAGTCACAAGGACTTGAAATAGCACAAAGTTATGGTGAAAGGCTTCACAGCCATTTGGAAGTCATCTCACTGAGCAGAATGGACAACTGAAACGCAGGATTTAGGAGGAGATGCTGCTTTTCTTTTTAATGTTGAAAAGATAGCACATCCAATTGAAAAGGAAAAAAGCAGCCACTTACCCAAAAAACTGAAAGAGCAATTAGCAGTATTGTCATCTGCAATGGCAGTCTTTTTTTAATTCATTCTAATGTAAAGCAGAGTGAGGAAACACAGGCAAAAACGCTGCCAGCTTTCACTTCCTCTGCACTTTGCCTCAGAAAAGAAAAAAATTGAAACATTACACTTGGCAACTCATATTCTCACATTCAGTTAGCACCAATAAGCGAGGGTCACTTCTATAATTCAATGAATGCACAATATTTTTTCAATTACAAGCCCTTGCTAACCTGACGTTATTCATTCAGTTAAAACAATAAAACAATACTAAGAACAAAATCACATAGGAAACTGCAAGTTAATCAGTAGTCGCAGATAAGAATCACTACCATGGGACATTCAAACTTCTTAACCAAAACAAAGGAGTTATCTGAAGATTAGAGGCTACTGCAGTCTTATTCCATGAAGCTTTCTTCCTTTTGACACTCCTCTTTGAAATGCATCACATTATTTTGCTTTTTATATATGCACATCTATGCATGGCAGCCATCAGAAAGACCCATGTTCCAGAATTAAAATATTAATGTGTCAGGAAAGACACATACAACTCATCAGGAAGCCTCTTACACAGGTCATTTTGGTGAAAAAACCCAGAAAGACAAGAGGTTAGAAAGTACTTTCTGGTGGCAAGAAACCGTCTAAAACTGGGAGTAAGATCCAGGCTTCCCACCATCCTGTCAGACCATTCTGCATAACCTGCGCCTCTGCAAAGCCGTGTCAGGCTACTCCAGTGACACACACAAGCATTACAGTGGAGGGCCTTATGAAAGGCTCTCAGTAATGAAAATCTCAAACAATGTCAGACTTGTTAGACACATCTGGGGTGGCACTGAAGCAAAGTCAATACAAAGACAGTGGTTTTTTCCTCCAGCCCGCTCAGTTTTTCCTCCTCCCATTTCTTTTTCCACCATTATTTATTCCCAACTCCATGTTCGGGGCTGCAAAGTGTTGCCATGCAACCTCTTCCCTTGCGCCTCTGCTTCTTCTGGCCCAACTCCCTGCTATCATTAATTTCACTAATGAATAAACAATCTGAACTAGCAATGGGAGCTGGTTATAACCATAGCGTGGACTTCTCTGTATGCACATGGGGAAGACACGATGATGCTGCACAGCAACCCCACACCACGTCCCATGGCACCGCAAGCCTGGCAGCACCGTCAGAAGAGTGTTAGCACTGCTGCCATCCCCTGTATCCTCATAAACCATCTAAATTTAACTACTTATTTCACTCCACACCAGCAGATCACTACAACCTAACCAGAAAATACACTCATTCCCTAAGAGGATGATGAATTGGGATTCTCTTACTTCACCCATAATCACAGGGTTATTTGCAGGGGAGAAACCACATTTCTGCCTGTCAAACAGCCTTTTAGCCTGTGAACCTCTGCCCTGGGTCTGGATCTCCTCCTCTAGATACAGCTGTGCCATGGAAGAGAACAATACCCTGAGCTGCTTGTCCCTGCTCTTTGCCAGAAGGCTACCAGCTGAGCTGCTCGTAAGTACTGTCTAACCTATTTACTCGGGATCAACCAATACAAAGAGTTATTATTTAGGCTGTTTAAACCACTCCAGCTTATTTTGGTTGGCATTCCACAGAAGAGCTCACATAATTGTCTAAGCTGCCAGAGGTAAGGTTTACAGCCCCCTTACTGTAATATTTTCTCCTTCTACAAACCAGGAATTATGGCCAACAGCAAAACCAGACAAGAAACCCCTGCCGGCATCCCAAAAGAAACCAGGGCTGTTGGCACACTCATCACCCAAGGAATGAATTTTAAGAGGTGAGCAAGTCTTGCTTACATCTGCCTGGTCCTTTCCAGGGAAGTAATTTCACCTAGGTTTCAGAGGAGACATAACTCAAAGCTCCATAAGCGGGGACAGCCACATGAGCACCAACAGTAACAGAGCATGCAAGCCTCTGTCCGTGATGGAAGGCAAGAGATTCTGGTAAAATCCATCAAGTTGCCTCAAGGCTACAAGTTCTGAAAGAAATATGCTACCACCACAGGCTAAAGTTAGACTACATGCTTACTGAGATGTTGCCAACAATGTTAACCATTTTTTAATTCCGTTTACCCACCCCACCCACAAACCCCAGAAAAATAACAGGTGGGAGAAAGACTACACTAGCATAACAAGATTTGGGAACAGAAACTGCTTTTTTTACACATGTGAAGCACTATCATACCAAGGCCTTGGTCCATCACTGTGGCTCTTGTATGCCATCAGGTACACAGATCAGCAAGAGCATTAAGAAATAAAATTAAAATTAAGGAATTGTGGTATGAAAATAAAACCTCAGGGTCTCTTATCTTCTTGCTAAAAGGAGATGCTACGGGAGTTGTACCATGGTCCATTTAAAGCCTCACAGGAAACTCCTCCGCATATTCAGCCTTACATTAAGGTAAGCTACTAAACCATTCCTGAAAAAGATTAGCCTACTTGCAAAGATTTGGGCCAGGCTCTCTCATAGCAAGTGATACTGCCAACATTGCTAAGAGAGCTGGCTGAGTTAATGACATTTCCACCAATTCCAAGGTAGCTGAGAACACGATCATCTCATTACTGCTCTCCTTTCAATAACAAAACTCCCTGTTTAGACATTAAGGACAAACTTTTCAGGCTCAGGGAAAATAAGATACCAAGTCTCACCTGGATTACAAAACTCCCCACACTAGCCCTTCTACCATTAAAGATGTCAGTGCGTTATATTGCCCAAGTCTAATGAAGAATAGAAACAGTGAACGCTTACGCATTTACCGTTACTCCTCCGTGACAAATGCAAGCAGCCACAAGAGACTGGTTTGATTTGCATAGCCACCGAGGGAGCAATGTAAGGCAACTCAAGCAATCTAGTAAATTCAGATTCAATATTGCTGAACTAGCTAGATTTATCCTTTGATTCTTTTGTAGCTCAAGTGTTTAATTCATAATGACCAGTTTGAATGCATAAGCTTGCAAAGTCTTTAGTTTATATAAAATATACCTCACAGGGCATATACCCTGATAAATACTTTAATTCCACTCTATAAAAACAAGCTTAGAACAGCAAACACAAGAGCCCAGCTTAAATTTCTAGATATAACAACACTGCTAAATTACAAATTCAACATTAAAGAGAACGAAACTGGTTACATTCTGTTTCTGTTAAAAGCTTCCATCATAAGCAGGCAATAAAATATAGCTGTTAATAAGTGACAGCAATACAACCACATATGTATTTTGTAACTTCTAGTTGCTACTACTTAAAAAGTTACTCACTAGCAGTGAGTAGATGATCAGGGAAAGGAGGCCGGGAGATAAACTATTAATACAAGTCTTCTACAACTCTGGCACCGTGGTGGATAATCCGCTTCTCAAAAAAATATTCATACAGGATACATGCCAACATCTTTAGGATTCTAGTGCCACTCACAGCTTTCTTTAAATAATGGATGTGCTACTCACTTCCTCTGTTCTATTCAAAAATCTGTGGGCAGCCATAAACTTGCCCAGATCCATGCCTGTTTTATAACAGAGAAGCTACTTGAGAGTCAGACACTGAGAAGCCAAAAGTTGACAAGGCAGAAGAGCAACCCGTTTCTCCCTCTCTGCTTCCTTCAAGAGCCAGATAATACATAAGCAGGATGCAGGCCAGCATTTTGATTCCTCCAGAGCTGAGACAAAAGCCTTCCCCCTGCCTTACTGTAGCACAGAATTCATACTTTCATTTAAAGATTTTACTGAAAGCATGAATTTACATGGATCATTCAGCTCCTACACAGGTGGAAAGATAACTGGAGAACAGCAGCCCCAGGAGTATGTCTTTAAAAGCATCTGCAAACATGACTAGGTTGAAGCAGGAGCACTGCCCCGGTCCTGCTGCACTGAATTTGATGCTGCATCCCCAGCATGTGCTGGGAGAAACACTCCTGCTTTCCCCCCACTCACCTCCAGCCACATCATTCCTGCTTCTACATGTGAGAGCAACAGCAACGTGTAGCCACAGGGTGAGTTAGCAAACCGATAAAAACATTACTGAGTGAGTTTCCCATGAGATAAGCAGCATGAAAGAAATCACGCTGCAATCACACAAGCATTAGCTTTCTGCCAAGGGAGCCGCAGCTGGAGATCGGGGCACAAGGTGGGACCACCCAGAGATGCATCAGATGAGGTACCTGCAGTGCCAAACGGCCTCCAAAGCCTTGAGCTTCAGATTTTGTCCTCCAAGTATTAATTTTCTGTTAATTTTCAATCCATAACAAGTTTATGAATATGTTTTAAATTTAAGAGATGTTTTGCATATATTCCTTACAGAATTATTTAAATATGTAGAAAATATACTACAACAATGTGTAACAGAAACAGAGCTTCAGCTTTAGAGAGCTGGGGTTTGTGCCAGTACAGTAAAAATATGCTGGATATTTCAGATCACCATCTTAACATACTGCTGGATATTTCACATTAGCAATATCAGATAAGGTCAGTTATTCAAAAGAATCAAGGTTTCCACGATGCTAAACAAAATGTACGTGGGACACATTCAATTTGACTCTAGAACAGACCACTCACATGGAGATCCCAAAGAACAATCAGGAAAAAGGAACTGGGCTGAAATTCACCTGTTAACCCTTGCTTTATTTGACCTACCAGATTCCCTCTAGTATTTAATAATTATTGCTCATAGACCTTAAAAATTCTGCTTCATTTTTTTCATGACATGGAACCTCACCTTCCTCATAACAACAGTCTGCACTTGACCAGATGGATGTGCAATCAAGCTCATTTACAATGTGCCACGGATCTCATTTGTCATGTTGCTAAATCCTAGCCCACAATTTCTGAAAAATTTCTGATTGATGCAGACTGATAAAACTGGCCCTGAGTTTATTTTTCTAAGAATCAAGGAACAAAGTTCTTCCCTCGCTTCCCTGCAAATATGGAAACTTACATTTGTAACAGGACTAACACGCTGACATGCTAAGCACTGTATGTCTGTTAAAACATTTACTTTTAAGTCCTCGGAGCTAGGACAGGCACTCCAATTATCCCATCCCTGGTTTTAACCATGAGACCTGTGCAACACATTCCCACGTGCTTTGTGCCGACTGTTTTTTCTCCTAGCAAGGTGGAACAGCTTAGACAGGACCTCTGTCCTAAAGCAGCTTACACCTCCCACATTCAGGCAAATAAAGAAACTTCTGAGCGGCAAGACAAACAGGTATGTACGCCAGTAGGCAGAAGGAGCCAAAGGAAGGTGTCTGACATCATGGGTAAATAGTCCTGCTGCTTTGACTAATGATCACCAGTTCCGCTTCTGGCCCCATCCACACCCGCGCAAGAAACACATCAGCAGTTTTGCCCCCTCGATAGCCTTCCATGTGCACCACTGCCGGGGCCCCCCTCCAGAGCAGCGTCCCTTGGAAAGGAACAGCAGAACACATAACCTGACAGTTCAAGTAGGCACAGGGCACCTTGCAAGTCTGATGCTCTTTAATATGGAAATAGAAAAAGGGTTGTAGTTGCTTAGATTTTGAGGAGAACTTAAAATCAAGGCAAAAGTTCTAAAAACTTATTTGAAAGCAAAACTTCTGTTCACAATCTATTTTCATTTCTACTTTCACCTGTATGTAAGCTTTCTCATGCTTCATATTTAATATTTCATATTAAAGAAACAAAGCTTTAAAAACAGAGTGCGTTGGCATTGCCAAGCAAATCTCACAGGCTTCACAACTATAGAACACACCACCAAGCAGCTGCATCTATCACAAAGAAGTTAAAACAAAAGCCCCATGAAATCATATGACCAGTGTCATTAGTATTTACAACAAAGCACTGTTTCCACAAAAGGAAACAAAATGACATATTTCCTACAGCAAGTTTAAAGCAAAAACATTGACAGCACAAATCAGTAGCTGGTGCATTCTTCAAAAAATTAGTACACCTGATTTGTTTAAAAATCGCATCTCAAAATAGGCATGGAAGACAACAAATTCATTATAAGACACTGAACATAGGAAATGTTTTGAATTTTCTTACAGTTAGTCTTCTGAAATACAAAGGCCAATTAAAGGAGTCAGACTTAAATTTCGTCCCAGCTTACAAGCTGCTCTTGGGTTCAAACAGGTCCCTTCCTACCTCATAATCCAAAAAGACATCGTTAAGAAACGCACTTCTGAAACACTGCTGCCACCAGTACCAAGTCACACATTGCAATTCCCTGTATCTCCCACCTCAGTGCACTTATGGCTTAGTTCCCCTGTTGGATCCTCTGACGCAGGACGCAGGCTACCCGCACTATACAGCACGGGCGCACTTTCACCCCTAAACGCTTACTACCATGTGAAACCCTTAGAGAAACTGGCAAATCTATCGAGTACCCTGAATGCCCCCTGAGAGCCTGCCCTTTCTTCCACAGACTAATACCCAACATCGCTTCATTACTTCCTAGTTTTTCAAAGACACTTTGCTTAGGGATAGCAAACATACTAAGGTAAGTTTCTTCCACACTAGTGTTTTTATTTTATCCATAAAGCTCTAATCTCCCAATTTTAAGAAAACTGTTGCATTACAAACAGTTAAAAAGAAAACCATAAAAATATTTCCACCCAGTACTCTGACAATGTAGTACAGCTGTGAGAATTTTAAAAAGCTGAAAGTAGAGAACCTGGAAAGGAAAGCAGAACATACATTGCCCCATCTATTTAAGCTTTTGCCTCCCACTCACACCCATACACGCTATGCCAGATCTGCGATAAAGGCATCTATCCCTGTGAACCTAGCCCAAGGCCATCGAAGTCAACTTTCATAAGCTATTAAGTCATTAGAAAAGTTTTGTACTATTGATACAGTGAAACAGCCAAACACCAAGTACTCTCTCTCTGAGGCTGTTCTGAAAACAAATGCTTCATAATCGTTCCATTTTTGCCATAGTGCAGTTTCTCAGAAAGTTTTGCCAGTACAGGTATATCAACTGAAAAGGAAAAAGAAGCCCTGTACTAAGGATCTCTGCTACTTCAGCATATAACAACCATGAAAAAGCAGAGCATTTTTGCCAGCTTTGCTTGTGGTGTTTGTGAAGGTGATACTAGTGCTGGCAGAAACACTCCTAGCAGCACACACTGCAAATTCCTCCGGAGTCTCTACCAACATGTTTCTTTGCAATGTGAACTAATCACCCTTTTCTAATCGTTGGACCACACTAAGAACATATAGCCCTCGAGGTATCATGGGAACTTTTAATTCAGACAGCAGAGGTTATGCCTTTAGATCCAGACATCCTGGGCTGGATCTCCACTGTCAAAGTAGTACATACAAGTATCATATTACACTGAGATACACTCAACATGACATCGTTTGTTGATTTTTATTTTTTAAGGAACTCCAACATTCTTCTCAGCTTGTTGCAAAACAAAGAAAAAAAAACACATATAAGGTTACCATAATGCAGGGGGGAAAAGCAAGGCTTTACTTTGTACGCTCAATCCAACAGTGCTTCTAGCCAGCTCACGTGCCAGCAGAGAGCCCTTTCTGCAGCAGCTACATTTCACTTCCCCTCTGAGCCCCCTTACAACTTAATGAAGGATTCTTCATCAGTCTCTCACACCGCCTCTGTAGCAGTATCAGCTGAACGTACTCCCTCTCTGCCTCACCCCGAGCCAAATCCTCAAGGCTGTTTGAGATGATCCCAGAGCTTATATCCCCACAGACACGCTGCCCTACCGTTTGTGGGACCGCACTGCAAACTGGACCAGTAAGCCTGTGCACGACCCTTTTCTTTCCTAGCTGGGTAAGTTTGCTGATCTGCTTCACGCCTGGCATCCCCAAAAGCTGTGCCAGTGACACCACAAGTTGCGGAATCCACCAAGCCAACACTACTGCTACAGATTAGGTACAGTTCAACTATGGCCTCAGATGACTTTCAGTTTAGTGAATCCCTTATAAAAGAGCAGAAGAAACCCTTTAAAAATTAAAAAAAAAAATGCTGGCTGAGGCAAAGTCACTTTAATTCATTTTTGACACCTGGTGTCAAGCCAAGGCTCACTAGAAGCAGTCTTGCTTCTTTGAAGCAGAGCAGCATGTAAATTTGTGCTGGCAGCTCACTACAATTTTTTGAACTTCAGAAGTGAAGGAAAATGTTTAGAAGCACAATTTTGAAAAATCACAGAATCAAAGAGATCACAAGCAGTGCATTCAGGATCACATTTAATCCTAGTTACTACTCAAACTTTCTTTTACTATCAACACTCTGCAGTGTATTCTAGTATTAAATGAGATTGCAGAACAGGCTTTACCGTGAAATCAGAGAAGTGGGGAGAGTGCCCTGAAGGTTCTCCATTAGCATTATCTCTACACGTAGCTCACTGGGGAAAGAATAAGGAAGACTCCTCTGTGGCATTCTATTCAAATGTATGAGCCATAGTTAAATGGGTAAGGGAGATATTTCTGATGCAGCATCGGTTTCATTAACACTCAGAACATCCAAGCTAAAGAGTCCTTTGCCATACAAAGCTGAAAAAGATGTGCGCCTTGCATCTCCTGAATTATAAAAAGGGCCCGAGCCAAGACTCCAAGGGCTCTCAAGTTAATATCGCACTTTTTACACGGAGGCAAAAAGTCCCGAACAGTACCTAGCAAAAACAGAGCTTGGCCTAAATTTTATGCGAACAGGGAGAAGAGGGAACCGGCAAGTTAATAACAACCTACAGCTACATCCCCATTTGTAATGGCTCCATCTCCGAACTAATCCCCCAAACCCCTCGCTGCACCCAGACCTCAGCCAGCCGGCCAGGGAACAATAAACACTGGTGAGCAGAAAGGGTCGGGGGAAGGAGGAGCACGACTTCAGCCACCGTAACACAATGCCTGCCAAGGAGAGCCGAAGACACTTTTTCAGAGAGGCACAAAGCACGCAGCCGGTCCCGAAGCGAACCGCCCGCTGCGACCCCAGCCCGGTCACTCCCGCTTCCAGCCCGGCCACCCCCACCCGGGACCCCCGGCCTGCGAGACCCCCGCGCTGCCCTCCTCGCCCTCCGCGACCACCGCGCACCCCCCCGAGGCACGGCGCGCGTTTGCTCCCCCCTCGCACGCAGCGCACCCCTGCTCCTGCCCCCTCGCAGGGCACTCCCGGCTCCAAGGAGAGCACCCCCTTTCCCCCCCTCACAAGCCGGGTCTCCCCCCGCTACAAACAGCGCTCCCTCCCCCCGCCCTCAGGGCAGGCCCCGGCAGCGAGGGAACCCCCGCCCCGCCGCCCCCGCCCCGCAACGCGCGCAGCGGGCGGCCCCACGACCCCCACCCGGCCCGCGACCCCTGGCCCCGCAGGCCCCGCAGGACACAGGGCCCCCGGCCCCACCGGGACTCCGAGCGGGGCGGACCCGCGGGGCGTCCCCGCGCACCGCTCTCACCTGCGGGCTGCGGCTGCCCGCCCGGCGGCGGGCCCCGCTCCGGAGCGTCCCCGAAGTCCCGAGCGCGGCCCGGGAGCGCGGCCCCGCTCCCCGCGCCCGCCCGCCGCCGCCTGGCCCCGCCCCCCGGCGCCGCACGTCACCACCCGCGCCAACATGGCGGGACGCCGCGCCTGTGCGCAGGCGCACGGGAGCGCCGCGGGGGCGGGGGGCAACGCGCGGCGGGTGGGGCTAGGTGAGGGGGTGGGCCTGGGGGCGGGGCCGAGCAGTGGGAGAGGCGGGGTTGGGAAGGGGGCGTGGTCTCTGCGCCTGCGGGGCGGTGAGGGCGGCCAGGTGGATGGACGGACGGACGGATGGACGGATGGACGGATGGATGGATGGATGGATGGATGGATGGATGGATGGATGGATGGATGGATGGATGGATGGATGGATGGATGGATGGATGGATGGATGGATGGATGGATGGATGGATGGATGGATGGATGGATGGATGGATGGATGGATGGACAGATGGGTTGATGGGTGGATGGATGATGGATATATGGGTCGATGGATGGATCGATGGATGGACCCTGGGGTGCACGGGGCAGTAGCTCTGCCAGCAGGGGCTGTCTCCAGGAGCGCAGACAGCAAGGGGCAGCAACAGTCCTCGGTGACTTAGTGAATGCGAGTGACAGATGTACAAAAACATCTCCTAGTGTTCTCCGGCAGATTGATTTGGGACTGGCATCTTCACCAAGTGAAAGGCGAAGCCCAAGGTGCTCTCCCAACCGTAGCATTTGCTACTGGAAAGCTCAGAATTGTTTCACCTGCTCCCGTAACACTGCAGGACGGTAACCCTGAAGCTTCTTCACAGTCTTCTTCACTCTTTCATGTGGCTGCAGCTCTGGTTTGGGAACTGTTGTCCTTCTACCGTTCTGCCTGTATTGTTTCCTGTAAACACACCTTTAATTACTGAACCCCCAACATTCAGCAAATTTTTGACTGTAGGTAATCTTAGGGCAAATAATGCCTTAGTAAACCCAGTCAACCCTAATGAAGTTGTAGGAATTTCAGCAATGCAATTCAGGGCAGAACTTGATGCAAAACTAATTATGAAACCATATGTAGCCTTCCAGCCAAGACTGCAACCATCTCCTTATAGCAGCTCTGTAACCCCAGCTTGCTAAATGCCCTTGGCTTGAAGGATGCCAGCTTTAACCTTAAAGGAAACGTTAAACCACCTTTGAGACCATACCACACCATTTGGGAGTTGCATATCTTCAACACTTCTTGCTTTTAAAGCTGTCTTTTTATCTAGAAATTTTAAAAATTGGCTTATCAAAGCCAGTGCATCATCTATCTCAGAGCAAAACAGATTCTGGTTAAGTAACTCTAACAGATTTTGCTATGGGCAGTTTCAGGTTCACTTCTGTTCTCTTCACATCATTAACAGCAACTGAAGTAAATTCAGGCACAGAGAACCAACCCATCACTGCACTCAAGGTGACAAGAAATTCAGTATTTCATTTGCAGAAGAAAGCATTTTTTTTATATATATTTTTCCTACTTCTATCCTTGAAAATGACCTCTTGCATGAGCCAGCACTAATCTCGACTTATCTTTACAAAACTTTGAGAGGAACGCACCTCTGCTGAGAAGAGATGTGGACATAGCGACATGCTGGGTATTTCCCAAATGTTCCCTAAGAGAATAACTCAAGTCTCAGAATGTGCTCACTCACAATGTTTTACAAAAAGCAGCTTCTAATAGTGAGTTCTTCACATTTTTACTTGTCTATTTCCATTAGAAATAAAGTAAAAATTGCCATTTAAATAGGCTGCAGCTATGAAACACATGGCCTTGTAGATATAATGTTCTTGCAGCTCTTTTTACTCCCAAGGCAAGATAAAGTCTCTAACACACATTTAACATCTTGTCCAAGTTTCAAACCAATCCCACACTTCTAACCACACAGAAACTTTACCTCTTTGCTTACTTACATGGCAGAAGGTGGTTTTTTTATACTCCAGGTTCCATCTCATTCCACAGTTGAATATACTCTTTTTTTTTTTTCTTTTTTTCTTTTTTTTTTTTTTTGGTAAGGACTCGCAAACGAATCAAGTGCTAATCATGCTTCAGTGTTCCTCTAATGGTTCCACCTTGAAAACCAGGCAAGTTTTCCCAGGCTTTACCTGGGGGGCGTCTCAGCACCAAAACCTATGGATGTGCCTCTGGCAGTGCCAGCAGATGACAGCCCAGCTGGGCAGGGGAAAGTTGGGAAGCTCTGTTCAGCAGACCTACGCTTTGTCACTAATGATTTCCTCTGCAAAATACATGTACTAGGTTTGCTCAAATGTTATTTTGTCATTAATAAAGTTGTTCTAAGCATACTTTTCTACAAAGCTTTGTTGTCTGTTATGTATTTCTCTGCAACAAACCCACCTTAAATTTGCTTTAGACTCTCTGACAGGCATCTCACAGTATAAACACAATATAAGACAAACATATAAAATTACTAATATAAAGTAATTTACATAACTACTACAAGGGTCTAATAATTTCCTATTAAATTATACTGATAGAATAGTTCCCTTCAAAACATCATTCTAAGTATTTATGCCCACAAATCTGACACTTGATAACTATACTGTCCACAATTCGCTGTGGCAATATATGTTCTCAGCATCTAACAACAGTATAAAGAATGAACAAAATTACCAGTTCAGACAGAGCATGTTTATATTCACCTCGCAATCATTTTGCATTCATATTACAGATTAAATATAGAGAACCATATCTGTTAAGCAACATTTCCTGTTCAGAATTTTTACAACTTGATTTTATCTAAAAAGTTAATGCATACCCTCCGCCACCTGAGCTAGAAACAATTCACTCTGAACATTTGCCATAAATTATAACAGAATCTATTATGAAGCCAAACACACAACTTGGGTAGAAGAGGAACTAAGCTCTATTAAGCTTCAATTGCTTGTGACGAGGTAGATTCACTATTTGCAGTTCTGCAGATATTCACCGGTGAACTTAATTTGAGCATGTGAGAAGCTGCAGTGGGAGTACCCATAAACGTGTATTTATGGCAGCATTTCTCCAGCCGTTTCAGCTTGCATCCCCTGCCAAAGTGAAGTGTACCATCCATGACCCCTTCTCCAAGTTCACTTCTGCAGGGATGCATCTGCTTCCAGCTCCCAAAGCGAGCTTATGAGCTGCATGAGCACTTTTTATTTCCCCTAACCTTTTGTATGCTGCAGTTTAGGAAACAGTTACTTTCAGGATTTATACTTTCTCTGTACTGAAAATGTTCTGTGTTGGATAGATCTGCATATTCATGCCACAATAACAGCCTCGCAAAATTAAAATCATTCTAAAATGAGAGGCAAGGTGCATATCTGTCAAGCAGTAAACACTGAAAATATTTTGTGATTTAAAAAATCATTCATTTTAGGTATTTTCAAAGCCCTCGACGTTCTCCCTCACCCACAGCTACAGACAGCTTGATTCCAGCCATACACGCTGCATTTCCAAAGTTCCCTGGCTACTCTGGTCCCCGCTAATGCAAAATAAATCCTATGGAGCTGGATTTTCCAAGTCATTTTATTAACCTGGAATAAAAAGGAACATCTGCTGCGTGCAGGCAGCCGGTTCGCGGCTCCTCCCGCAGGCTGGCATCCCATCCCGAAGGCCGGCATGTGCAGATGGAAGCTGCTCAGCAACAACCATCTGGAGCAGCTCCGTGAGTATTACTCCAACCTCCGAGAGGGAGAAAGGGGTCTGCGCAGCAATAAATGGTGTTTGCTGAGGCTGGCAAAGCCTCATAAAAAATCTTTTCAGAGTGGTGCATACCTACATCCTAGCCTTGCTGTTTTCCTCCGGTGTGAACTGGAAAGTTCCCCAAGGAGACTCTCAAAATAAAAATCCCAAGAAGGAGGTTCACTGTCCCGGCAGTGCTCTGCCACAGTGTCCTACTCCATCTTCCACTTCAGCAGCACCCAGGAAGCACCAAGCACTTCCCAGGAGCGCCAGCAAGGAAAGCCTCTCCCATTTCCCAGGTATTTTCTCCAAGGAAAGATTGCCTCACGGCCTCTCTCCCTGTCCAGAGCTGCAAGCACCAGACACCCTTGGTGCCCACAGGGGAAAATGGAAATGCCAGCTTCCAGCCTCATGCTTTAGGGCAGAGAAATAGGTATTACCCCCCTCGCCATCCCAGCACTGGTAGGATGAGAGCCACCTGAACCTCACCGAGCCATGTGAGGCAGCTGCAGGCAGCCCTCAAAACAAAATGACACCAAAAGTATTTCAAAGCTTGGTGAGAAAGGTACTCCTTGCAGATTCAACACCTTTACATTACAAAGGCACCAGATATCAGAGTTTTCCCCTGTGTTTGGAATTGGAAATAACCACCTGGTATGTGCTGGCACACATTAGTGTTTTAAATTACAATTATAATACAGATAGACCCTGTGTGTGCAAGTCCTGATTTTCTACCTTTTTTCACCATCCAGTCATTTCCACAAATGTAAAACTGAGGGTAGAACACCAGCCCAATGACTAATTTTTGTTGATACCACTTTTAATGTCTTGTCCCTCTTTGCCCTCCACAGAGTCTCCCACTGTGGAAATGACAATTATCGGGACAGCAGAGAATCGCAGGCTGTTTTGAGAGCCTGCCCTTCTCTTCCAGGCAAAACCACAGCAGAACAGGGAAGAAATAAGCATAAATATCACTGCTGTTCTCAAGAAACGTTTCCAATGTAAATGGAGCATCTCACTCAAGAGACGCGGTCAAACTACTAAAATATGTAGGAAGGGGGAATTATTTTGGCCACTGAGCATTAAAATTCATCATGTGAGGGGAAAAAAGCAAAAAGCATTCAGTGCATAATTGATCCAAACCTTAGGAGTTTGGGAAGATAAATGAAATGTGAAAGGAGTGGAAGGAAAGATGTGGAAATCAGACACTACTGCAGGGAGTACGGTCTGCAACTAACATTCAGGCAGAAAGGAGGCCATCCTGTGCAAGCGGAGGTTTAAGTGCCTCAGGAATGTGGAGTGTTTGCAAAATTTAACATAGCAGCTACAAAGACAGTATCTGACCTAAATATGCCACTTACATCCTTACACTGTCCGGTGCGACAATAACTCTATAGTTTGAGAACATAAAGGATTAAAAAAAAAAAGCAGCACTGACCTTTTAATCCTGTTTTTTTTAAACCCATACATGATAAGATTGCTGATCAAGTTATTCCTTTTAAGAAATACCAGTAGATCTTCCCTGCTATATCATGTCAGCTTTGTATAAATGGGTAAAGTGAGGATCAGAGTCCATCACTCCGTTTCTTCGCCAGAGGTCCATTGCCCAGAGTACAAGTTATTATGGAGGACACAAAAAATGTTTTACCCATTTTGTCTTGCAAATTCTTGTGTGATTGCAACATTTACATTTGTAACAAGGACTTCCTCATCTTCAGTTGACTCAATCGTTTTGGAAGCACTGACAACTAATAATCTTCACCAACTGCAGTCTGTCAGTCCCAGCCTGAAGTCTTCCCTTACCTCAAAGGATTTCTCTCAAAGAAAATAAATAGCAGTGGAACTTGTCATTTCCTCCAAATTCACTCTGGAGTTCATCACATCTTTGCTCTGGCTAATTTCAATGAAACAGAATTTTATATGTGGAGGAACAGCTATTTTAAAAATAGATCTCTTTATGCTATAAAATATTATAATAAAAAATCACTGTCAAATGACCTGTGAGTACTTTCCCTTAGTGGTGGCAGAGAGCCATTTGGGGAGATGTGGAAGGCTGCAGGTTGTGCTGAGAACTCAGTGCAGGACTCAGTCAAGTCACTTCGCTGGTAATTCAGGTGTTTTCCCGCAACAGCCTTAATTTGTAAGTCTTACAGGAATTTTCTTGTAAAGTCTTCCCTTGCTTGTTCCCTTTGAGATATATATTTATAAAGAGTGGGGCAACTTCATATTTTAATTATACCATTTCTCTACATTGCTTTTAATTTCTTATACATGTTTTGAGATGGTCAGGAGAGGGGTGGGAATTTGAAGTTTGAGTCATAGATTTTCAGAAAGTCCAATGTTTCATTTATCTGGGGTTTTTTAAGCCAGATTTGTATCTTCATTGTCTCTTTTCCAAGGTTGGGGGTTTTTTTTCCTAGCTTTTAGTATCTTGGAAAAAGATAACCAAATGTAATTCTTTTCCACTGTTAGGCAGTAAGCGAAGTGGTGCAAGTAGGGAACCACTTCCAGCAAATGTCAGAGGAAAAAAGCAAAATAAAATCCTCAGCTTCAACTCTACACATTTCCAAAATGCACTACAACAGGGCTTTTGATATCATCCCCATCAACCTCTCTCTCTTTTTTTTTTTAATGCCTATACAGCAGAATGTACCAGCATTGAGCTTTGATGTGCTAGCATGGGGATGCTTTATGATTCATGAAATAATTACATTCCCATTTACTGTATACAAGTTCCAACAGCCAACAGAAATGCTGGGTTAATCAATGTCTTCTGCAAGTCCTCACTATTCTAGTTTGGGCAATAACTGCAACAACACCTTTTGCACGGGGTTACTAGTCACTGCAGATAACTACTTCCACCCCTGTAGACTGTATATTCTCCAGGGTAAACAGTTTATATACTTTTGTTCCCCACTGGCAAATGGCACTAACTCCTCTCGTAGGACTGCAGGTCAGCTTTAAGAACATGACGGGAATTAAAAAAAAAAATTAATTTATTTTTCTCGAACTGCAGTAAAATCACCTTGCTTTTGACTCCCAAAACTGGTGATACAGGTCTTTCTTATCACAGAAAGGAAACGGGAGCTCAACACTCCTCATCTTGCCAGGAATGTGGCAGGATAAAGAAGATCACTTTCATCTTCCTTCCTGTTCCCACAGGTGGGGATGGACAAGGAACAAGTGGCAGCCAAGGAAACTGCTCCAGCCAACACAGTTCAACCAGGATGCAGGAAAAGTGGTCTGTGCCAGATGGAGGGCTTATGTATGTAAGTTCCCCTGGAGCAATAGGGAGAGCAGTGGCTTTAGATGAGGTGATATAGCAGTGCAGTATAGCTCATTTGCTCAAGGCACTTGGCATAATCCATGTGCTAGCTTGGTACCTGGGAATTTCTTTCCATATAGAAGAAAGCACTGCACCTCTGTTTCCTTATAAGTAGCAGCAAGGATAGAAAATTTGGAACTCTAACAATCCCTGTATGTCTTAAATTATCATTTATCACTATGATATCAAGACATATATTATTTTACTATCATGAGAAAGGTATGAAAAGCCAGACTTCCCTTGCCTTTTGCAAACACTCACATTGATCTCTAGAGCACTGCTCATATGAAAGTCATAAGATCTGACCGAAGCTGGTTATGACACAACCTAGCTATGTCCTGGCAGAAGAGCTACCTCTTACCTCCCCTAACATACCAAAAGCAGTGCAAGCAACTGTGTACTTCTGTTCTCCAGAAGGTAGGCTGCTAAATGGGCTTTCTGCAGCAATCAATAGTTCTTATATCCAAGCAATCCATCTTTAGCCTCACTCCCAATTAAAGATCACAATGAATATAAAATAAATTATTGATTGCTGTCAGGAAATACATTAACAAATCTGTCTCCAAGCAAGAACAGCTCAATGGTTCCAAGTGGAGCAAATTTAGTAACTGTCAGTGCTGTGGAAGTACTCCATCCATCAGCTGAGCTCACCTAGCAGTAAAGGAGCTTAGTACCCTCTGAGCTACTCCTAAACCTGGCATGGGGAACAACGGGGGACTATCCAGCAGACATTTCCAAAAGCAATGCTTCAAAAAGAAGTTTTGAGGTGCCACAGGATAAAACGTAGTGCCTTATCATGATATTCCCAAAATCAAGGGAGCATATGTTAAACTCATGCTCTCCTGCCCTGAGGCAGATTTAGGCACATCTACTAAGGCTAAACTGCACTGCAGGAACAACAGTGAAGGGTTTATTTGCTCAGTTATTTCTTCAGAGATAAACTAATCGTCATGAAATGTGCTTGCTCCACTGAGATACTGCAGTGTGGACAGAATCAGCAGAATCTAATGAAACCAGCTATCTCGTTACAGGTAATTTTACTGCAGCAGCTGTAAGGGTATAAATCCTCAATTTTGAGTTGTGAATGCACTAAAAGTCCATGCCCTTATCCTTCCATCCAGCAAAAGGATATTGACTGTGGAGGGAAAACAAAGCAGCCAGTCAGTCCAATACTTTAGCAAGAGGGGAACATTTCAGCTACTTAAATACTGAATTGTTAAGACCGAGATTTGTAAGACCAGAGAGGACAGAGGCAAATCTTAGAGACCCCCACTGAGCCTCAGTAAATGGCACAAGAAAAGTAAAATTCACAAACAAAAGTACAACACAACACACATCAGAAGAGAAATAACCTGAGCTCCTTGCAAGGTTCACAGCCCAGCTCCTGAACAGGCTGATTGCTATGAAAGGTCTGCTCAGGGATGCCTGTTCTGACCACCAAGATTTACTCTCTTCATGAGCTTTCTAGCAGGGGCTTCATTTAGTGAGGCATGTTTGGCCATAAACAACAGCAATCAGGCTGTAGGATCACGGTTTCACTAGTTCTAGGCAGCCTGCCATAAAGTGTATTGCCATGTAGAGGATGCATGAGCAAAAGTTCCTGCCTACACGAGCTCTGTATCTGTTGAAAGGCAATGAGCGTCAATGCAGATGGAAATTTTGATCACCAGCGGCCCTCCTCACTGTGCCCCAGTGCCTGTAAAACCCTGCTTGTTTTGTTGCCGGAGGTGGGGGAAGATATTATTTTAATTTTAAAATGTGATTCTCTGTGTTTTGGCAGAAGTTCTCAGCAGCATGCAATCCTCTTTTCAATGAGACAATATGAATTAGCATAAAGTAGGGGTTGTAAATTACAGGTCAGGGGGATTGGCAGGGAAATTACAGGTGTTCAGCAGCACAATAAATACTGGAGGTGAACCCAGCCAATTGCTTTTGAAACTCCTTATTTACTGCTGGCCCCAGCTGCAGGGTTGTGATGGCTGTAAACATCGTTCCTGAATAATGGGACAGGGATCACGCAGCACGTCTGTCCATAGGGTTCAGAGGCAAACCCATACACAAAACAGTGAAATGCAGTACATTGGGTGTCTGTGGCAATGAAGTTGTGCTTCATTTGGTTCAACACATCACTGAAAATAATTTCCATTAAACTGTACAGCAAGCATTTTCAAAACATCCTTGAAAGGCTCCTGGAATTAGGCAATGGTTGTGAGTGCCTGATGAGCGAGCACAGCTAGTGCTCCTCTTTGTGCCGTTAAAACCAGAGGCGCAGAAGCGAGCCCCGATTGTCTTTTCTCCCGCATTTTGTTGTCTGGGCTCCGTGACAGTGTTTTTTATGCGATGACTGGAGAGTGCACAACTGGGAATTCAGGGGGTTTTATGAGGCAGATACTCCATTTTCTTTCAGACACCCTGGATATCTGCTCTAGCAATTCCTTCAGTGCCAGGGAGGGATCCTCAGGGAGGCTCTGGTCCAGGTGGTCAGGCAGAGACAGGAAAAGAAAACTGGTTCTACATTTCCCTTCATGAGCAGAGGCTGCAACGTGCTCAGCCCACAGGCTGTGCCTTGCAGGCAGCCCTGTCGAGTCCGTGTTTAAGGATGCAGCTAATAGTCCTTTGCCATGTCATGGCAGAGCACAATCCCTTGACATCGCAGGTGCCTTCCCAAGGGTGCTGACAATCGTGTCGTGCCTAGGTGTATTTATCACATCCATTTAACACCAAACCTCTGCCTCCCCTCCCCACCTGTACGCTTGCCACCATCCAGCGGAGGGGATTTTGCTGTTCCTTTCCACCTGCGCACCCTGGGTATGCCAGTGGCAATCGATGTTCCTTGCATGGGCAGATGTGCACCCAGGGGGGTCTCGGACCCCACTGCATGTGTTTTCCAGCCTGCTGGGATGCTCAGAGCCACGCTGGGCCATACAGGGCTGCCTGAAAATATTGATTAATTTATTGCTTTTTTTATTCAGGGAGGAATTTAGAGCGTCTTTTAAAAATATTTTTAATATCCCTTTTATATTTTTTGTACCCAACTCCATTTCCTGGCCAGCCCGTGCGTCCTGGTAGGGTGACGTCTCCTGTGACTCCTCCTGACAGAGTCAGTTTATTCAAAAATGAAATGAGGATTCTCAATTAATTTGAAATTTGAAATGAGAAAAATCATGTCAATCCTCAGAGCTGCTCTGTCTCAAGGTATCGTTGCTGAGCTGATTAACCCTCTGTTCTGTCTCCTTGCTTGAACCCTTTGTGTGCCGTGCCCCAGAGGCAGCTCCCAAAGGCCCTTGGCTTTTCAGGAGAAAAAAGACATTGAGGTACTTCCCATGATTTTTTTTTTTTATCAACAGACTTACCATTAAAAACATACATTTCTGACAGCAGAAACTTTCACTGGTCCCTCTACATTATCGGCAAGGAAGCCTGAAAAGAGAAATTACTGCTCCTGCCTCACTGCATCCTTCCTACTTGCCCATGGTGCTGTTGATGCTCAGAAATGCAGCAGGTGTCCTGGATGCAGCCTGGTTTTTATTATGCAGCTCCTGAGGGGCGGTGAGGAATCGCACTCTAATACAGTGCATCTGAATTTTAATTGAATTGTAGCCTGCAGCTAAGATGAAAGATATTAAAATCAAACTTCAGCGTTTCACTGTACGGTCGAAATTCCGTCGTACCTGTGAAATAATTGATCATATATATATATATATATAGGCTCTTTCTTCACCCATGGCTTTGTGAGCCCCTTCCAGCAGCCTGGTATGTCTTCCCAGGCAGGTCACAGAAACGTAGACTGTGTCCCAGTGAGACCCACTCAAACCACTGCCTGATGCTGACAGTGCTGGACCACATATATTTTCTATGTAAACTATATTTTAATGAGGACTGCTGTAAGGACAAGGTTTTACAGATAATCCCTGAGTATAAAGTGGGATTTTGACAGTGTAACCTGAATCTAAAAGAAAGACACCTCTCTGAGGACGTTGTCTAAATAAACAGCAACCTCTAGGTGGGAGGTTTTAGGCACTTCAGCTCACTGCTTGGTTTTTTTTTCAGAAGAGAAGGGCCAGAAATGTGGCTGGGTTTTTTTCTAGATAAAGAAGTCTAAGAAATCATCTCTTCCCCATCACTTCCCAGCTAAAAGCCTCCACCAGTGTCGACCGCCTGTTAGCCAAAGCAGGGCAGAAATCGGCATTGCTCCAGGGCAAGGGGTCTGGACAACAGTACAGGACATGTGTCTTCGGTCCCGCTGCAAAGTGGTGGCAGAAAAGCTTTTTCATAGAGCCACAGCCCTCTGCTCCTTTCTTGGTGCCGCAGATGGGAAGCAGCCTCTGGGCTGGTGCCTCTGAGGTAGTTGGGGAGTGTGGACCACAGACAGACTCATATACACACTGCGGTTGCAGAAATCTCTGGCAGAAATCAAAGAAAAAAATATGTATGCTAAAAAGCATAATAAATAAATAGCACAGACCACTTCAAAAAATATATGAGTCACTGTGCACTTTGTAGCTCCGCAAATCAATTGCTCTTTGAATATGATTCAGTGGCAGCTGCAAATTTATTTGATTTGAATATATGTTGGCCCACGTAATTCATCCTGCCTGGTTTTTGCAGTGTGACTCCATCCTGGTGCTGAAAAATACAAAGTAGGTGTCAGAAACAGAAAGGTGTTAGATACACTTATCCCCATGCCTGGAGTTTTTGGGCATGCAGCACCCCAGAGACAAGAGCAGCCAGGATTCCCAGTCCCCGAGCATCCCCGACAGCTTGCCGATGCGTGAGAGGTGCCAGCAGTGGTGACCATGCTGGTCACTGGAGGCTCTGGCCCCTCCTGAGCAGAAATTTAATAGAACTTCCTTCTGCTACAGCAACTGCACCTGCTCTGCTTCTTTTCCAGGCATGTTTTAGTTCTCACCGTGAGTGCAATTGTTCTCAGTTACTCTATGAGTAGCACAAACATGGAAAATGGGCAGCGGAGGGTTGTAAAAGTTGCTGGTTTAGCTGGAACTCAACAAAAGAGCGAGAAAAACCAACTCAGAAACACGGAGCAGCTATAAATGGACACACCCTTGCAAGAGTGGAGATCCAATAAATAAATCTTTGAATATACTGACCACTGAAATCAAAATGCTAAAACTAGCCTCTAGCTTTTGTTTTTCAAAAGGAGAGTATCCTGATGCCAGAAGACATTTCTCTAGCATTTGAGAGGAGAGGTTCACATCACGCTTCCCAGCTGATGTGAATCTGCTTCTCACCAGGAGCAACAGGAGACATTTGCGTTTTGCAGCAGCTGCTTCCCAGAAGGTGTAACTGCAGTCTCTGCACCACGTCTGTCCCTGCTCCCTCCGCGTCCCCATGAGCTGCAGCAAGAGGAGAGGGCCTCTCTCCTGCACTCCCAGCCGCTTGCCCAGGCAGGTGAGAAGGAGCAGGAAGGGCTCTGGCAGCTCTGCTCACTGCAGAGGCAGCGCCTTGAAGGAGCTGTCATGTTTTCCCCATGGAAAAGGTTGAGGGTTTTTCCCAAAGCTTTGAAACCATCTGCAGGATTGTCCCCTTCCAGCCAGCCCTTGTTTATGTTACTTGTCCATACTAAATCGCGAGCGCAGGTGCAACATTGCAGTGCAGCATGGCTGCCCATGTCGCATCCCGTGCAATGCCTTGCTGCTGCTCCATGGGGATGGACCTTTTTTCCCCCAGATAGTTTAAATGCCCAACATCATCAGCTAACCCCAGAGTGCTTCTTCTCCACTTATATTTGAAGACTGTGGCTGCTATTTCAGACCTGAAGTGTGGGTTGTATGTGCAAAAGTGTGTTGATTTTTCCAGCTTTATCAATGCTACAAATGAAACTCTGTCTTCATGAAACCTGTCCCACTTCTATTCTAAACCACTGCAGCTCCAGGAGTGGCACTGCTAAGTATTTTTTAGCCATTTTTCTGTTTTTCCTGTTTTTTTTCAGGGGGACTCTTGCTTTAAAGAAAGTTGTAACAGTATAAGAAGCAACTTTACATTGAAGAGCAAAACTTCCTTAGTATGTCCCGCTACACCATTGAAAGAGGAACCATTTTCCCACCTTAGCTCCAGGAACCCTATCCAGCAACCTCCACAAGGATATTTCATAATTAATTTTGTAGACTTTATGAGTCATTTAATGTGCATGGCAGAGATGAACAAACAAGGGTCTACATGCCAGTTCCTTGAAATGCCTGTGATGTAGAATATAAATATTATTTGTGTAAAAGGAAAAAATAATACTCCTAAGAAATGAAAGGCCACCAAGGAGCCTTGCACGACTACAGCTGGCTCATGGCTGGCTTTGCTCCTCAAGGCAGTGACGAGGCACTTAAGCAATGGCAGTGGCATTGGGTAGAAAATGCTCACCCTCCTGGGGCAGTGTCTGGATGCTGGTCCAAGCTTGCTCCCCCACCTCTTGGGTGCTCAGGGGTCGCTGCAAGCAGCAGTGGCAGGACGAGGCTTGGACGTGGTCCTGGCTCACCGAGACCCATGGAGGGGCCCTGGCACAGAACATCTCCAAGGTCGGGGTGGGAACACTGTGAAAGGAAACTGGGACCAGCTGGAAAAGCCCAGGCTCCTCCCTGGGAGCCCTGAGATAAAAAAACCAGAATTTTATAAATCTTTAATAATGGTAGAGCAGCCTTTAATTGCAGCAATTAATAAGGAGGGTAACAAATGTACAAAGCAAAAATGCAAACACTTGCAGAGCAAACTGAGGCATTTGCATTAAACATCCTGAAGGGCTCCCAGCTCCTGCTCCATTTGGTGGGAGCAGAGGTTGAGTGACACTCCAGGCTCCCTCCACCCACAGGAGCCATTCTGGGCCTTGGGGGACCTCAGAAGACTAAGCTGTGCTGTCCTGGGGACAAACGCCAGTGTCCTGCACGTTGCCTTTGGTCCTAGTGAGCATTTGCAATCCGCAGCAGTAGCAACTGACACTAAAATTCAGCCAAGAAAAGCATCCCCGCAAAAGAGGGGTTACTAGCTGCACTTGAGTGCTGCAGAACTGCAAAAAGCTGCTCTCTGCAATACTGTATCTTACTGGAAAAGTCATAAAGAAATGAAAAGAGGCTGAGTATGACAGAATTACAGAATCCCAGAATGGCAGGGGTTGGAAGGGACCTCTGGAGATCATCCCGTCCAACCCCCTGCTTGAGCAGGCACACCCAGAGCAGGGGGCACAGGAACGCGTCCAGGCGGGGTGTGAATGTCTCCAGAGAAGGGACCCCACAGCCTCCCTGGGCAGCCTGTGCCCCTGCTCTGGCACCCGCACAGGGAAGGGGTTTCTTCTCATATTCAGGTGGAACTTCCCGTGTTCCAGCTTGTGCCCGTTGTCCCTTGGCCTGTCGTTGGGCACTAATGAAAAGAGCCTGGTCCCATCCTCCTGACACCCACCCTTTAAACGTTTACAGGTATTGATGAAATCCCCCCTCAGCCTTCTCTTCTCCAGGCTGAACAAACCCAAGTCTCTCAGCCTTTCCTCATAAGGGAGATGCTCCAGCCCCCTGATCATCTTCATAGCTCTCCACTGGACTTGCTTGAGCAGTTCCCAGTCCTTCTTAAACTGGGGGCCCAGAACTGGACACAGCACACCAAATGTGGTCTCACTAGGGCAGAGTGGAGGGGGAGGATAACCTCTCTTGACCTGCTGTCACACCATTGTAGAAGGCTATCAGGTTGGTCAAGTGTGATTTCCCCTTGGTGAATCCATGTTGACTGTTTCTGATAGCCTTCTTGTGCTCTACATGCCTGGAGATGACCTCCAGGATGAACTGCTCCATTGCCTTTCCAGGGATGGAGGTGAGGCTGACTGGCCTATAGTTCCCAGGTCCTCCTTCTTGCCATTTCTGAAGTTTGGAGTGACAGTTGCTGTCCTCCAGTCCTCAGGCACCTCTCCTATCCTCCACGACCTCTCAAAGATGATGGAGAGTGGCTCAGCAAGAACATCCACCAGCTCCCGCAGCACTCGCGGGTGCATCCCATCAGGGCCCATGGATTTGCGAGGATCCAGTTTGCATAGGTGATCTCTGACACAGTCTTTCTCAACCGATGGTAAGTATTCCTTTGTCCCAGTTTGTCCTCTCTTCTCTGGGGCTGAGGTGCCTGAGGGCCAGCCTTAGCAGTAAAGACTGAGGCAAAGAAGGCATTCAGTATCTCTGCCTTCTCTGCATCCTGCATCACCAGGGCCTCTTCCTTGTTCAGCAGTGGGCCCACTGGATCCCCAGTCTTCCTTTTACTGCTGATGTATTTAAAGAAGCCCTTCTTGTTATCTTTGACATCCCTTGCCAGATTTAATTCCAAGTGGGCCTTGGCCTTCCTCGTCGCATCTTTGCATACGCTGACAACATTCCTATATGCCTCCCAAGTGGCCAGTCCCTTTTTCCACATACTGTGAACCTCCTTTTTCCATTTGAGTTTCTCTAGAAGCTCTTTGGTCATCCATGCAGGTCTCCTGGCTCCTCTGCCTGACTTCTTCCTCCAACCCAGAGTGGCCGCACATGGCGAGAGCTGCGATGAATGGCAGAGCTGGGGTGTTATCTGACCAGTGCTGGCAATAACTACCTCTGATTTTCCCAGCATTTGGAGGCTCTTAAAAGATCTATTGTCACTGGCCTCTTGAAGGTTTCAGCATGTCTAGTGCTGAATGTGGGACCGATCTCCCCAAAGACACAGACTCCTTTTGCTTTGAATTAAGCTTAAATAAGCAGAATTAAAGAGCATCTACCTGAGAAATTGCTGGGGAGCAATCCAGCAGAGAAAACAAAAGCAAAGTAGTAACGTTAGTGACAGCTTTTGAGCAGAAAGGCCCTGGAGGTTTTGTCTTTGCCCTAATTTTACGGTATTGGTTTCACACCTTTCCTTGTATCCTGAGGAGCGTTATTACAAGATATGAATAGCTGTGACTGAGAACAGAGCCATAGCTTTGTCTCTTCTACAGCAGTGACAATAACTACAGAGCATTAAGGAAGCAAAAACTGCCTTGAAATAATAAGCAAAACTGATGAGATTCATTCACGCTTGTAAACACAATTATATTCTATGATGGTATGTGTATGTTCAAACGAATCTCAACCCAAGGCTGACAGGAGAATGAAAAAGGACTGCTCCTCCCTGCAGCTCCCCATGAGCCCCAGGCAGATGCCCGAAGCTGGCAGAGCCCGGCCCCAGCGATGCCCCATCCTCCTTGAAGCGGGGCAGCTGCTTTGAACAGAGCGTTGCAAGGATGTGAGTCACACAAAGCACTTCAAACTGCTGCAAAAAACCAGTATGGATGCAGCTCAGTGCTGCTGGGATGGCTGCAGCGAGGGAGCACATTAATGTCTGTTTGGCAATGATGGCATTGGCATAACCGTGCCTGAGATGAGCAGGACAGAGGTAGCAGCAGCACGTTTCAGTGAGGCCAAGGCATATTTCAGAGTAGAAGCTTGAGGCTGACACACTGCACCCGTGTTTTTGCCTGCATTCACCTCCTAAAGCCTTCTCCCTTCTTCTTTTGGCCACATCTGTCCTATTTATTGGACTAGGCACATTTTCTTAAATAAATGCAAGGAATTCCTATTTGAGAGTATTAACCCAAAAGCTGAAGCTGTGGCATAGAAAAGAAAATGTTTTCTAGAAATAATTTTTAGTGTCCTTTTACAGGTTAAGGCTACTACAGAAGTAACAGCAGCAAGAATGATGCCTCATGGAGCCAGCAGCAGCAGGTAACCACATCTCAGTTGAAACCATCTCTGCTCACCTTTTCTCAGACCCACATCTCCCTTTGAAGGAGTTCGCTGGTAGAGGTCTGTGCTGCACTGGGCAGTACCTCTGCATGCATATAATCAACTTGCATTTTCTCTCCACATGTCCCCCGGCCCAGCGTTTCAACATTTCTTTTCTGAACTTCAGTGCTTTTTGTTGTAGATCCCATTGCTTTGTAGCCTCCAGAAGCTGTCACAGGACAGCAGTTGACCTCTATCAGCTGCATTTTGTGTATCTCTCCCTAAAGATTTCCTTTCCCCAGCTAGGCATGTTTTCTCCCCTATGATGATATCAGTTGGCTGAACAACGGAGCTTAGAGGGTTGTGATCAACCGGGTAGAGTCTGGTTGGAGGCCTGTCACTAGCGGTGTTCCCCAGGGGTCTGTGCTGGGTCCAGTCCTGCTCAACATAGTCATCAACGGCCTGGATGATGGCACAGAGTGTAACCTCAGCAGGTTCACTGACGATACCAAGCGGGGAGGAGCGGCTGATACACCAGAAGGCTGTGCTGCCGTCCAACAAGACCTGGACAGGCTGGAGAGCTGGGCCGAGGGGAACCTCATGAAATTCAACAAAAGCAAGTGCAAGGTCCTGCCACTGGGGAGGAACAACCCCCCGCACCAGCACAGGCTGGGGGGTGACCTGCTGGAAAGCGGCTCTGCTGTGAAGGACCTGGCAGTGCTGGGGGGCAGCGAGGTGACCATGAGCCAACACCGTGCCCTTGTGCCCAAGAAGGCCAACGGTGTCCTGGGGTGCATAAAAAGGAATGTGGCCAGCAGGTCAAGAGAGGTTATCCTCCCCCTCCACTCTGCCCTAGTGAGACCACATTTGGTGTGCTGTGTCCAGTTCTGGGCCCCCAGTTTCAGAAGGACAGGGAACTGCTCAAGCAAGTCCAGCGGAGAGCTATGAAGATGATCAGGGGGCTGGAGCATCTCCCTTGTGAGGAAAGGCTGAGAGACTTGGGTTTGTTCAGCCTGGAGAAGAGAAGGCTGAGGGGGGATTTCATCAATACCTGTAAACGTTTAAAGGGTGGGTGTCAGGAGGATGGGACCAGGCTCTTTTCATTAGTGCCCAACGACAGGCCAAGGGACAACGGGCACAAGCTGGAACACGGGAAGTTCCACCTGAATATGAGAAGAAACCCCTTCCCTGTGCGGGTGCCAGAGCAGGGGCACAGGCTGCCCAGAGAGGCTGTGGGGTCCCTTCTCTGGAGACATTCACACCCCGCCTGGACGCGGTCCTGTGCCCCCTGCTCTGGGTGTGCCTGCTCAAGCAGGGGGTTGGACGGGATGATCTCCAGAGGTCCCTTCCAACCCCTGCCATTCTGGGATTCTGTGATTCTGTGACATGTCTAAGCCTCCTGGTCGGTGTGAAGCCACTTACTGGGGAGAGGCTCCCAAGGGACCAAAGGGAAAATAGACTGGTGGAAATCCAGCCACATCTGAGCACTTCACAGCTACTTATTGTGCCTTTTTAAATGCTTCATGTAACTTTAAAATCACAGCTTGTCTTTTCATGAGTTTGTTGAGATACTGCTTTGCTGCCTCTGGGTCATATTTCTCTTCAACGATTCCCTAAGGAGAAACTGGCTGACAGAAATAAGTACTTAGAGATTCTTTGGAAATCAGATGTGGATGTTATTCCCTTAAATCTCTGCTGCAAATATATATATATATTTGAAGCACATATATAGTTCCTTGTGCCTGCTTGTATTCAGAGTATTTTCTAGTTGTCCCCTGCTATTAAGCCCATCTGCTAAAGTTTCAAAAACATAACATCAAAGGTCCCCACTCCTTCAAAAAAATTTTTGTGCTTGAAAGTGACTCATGTAACCAGATGTGCCACAGTGTGTTACATGCCTTCAGTGTTATTTTTATCCATCTCTGTTTTCTTCAATGATTAAAGCTTTTGTCATGTAACGCAGCACTTTTAAACAGCTGCTCACGTTTGACACCGCAGTTCAGTGCTCTATTCCACAATTATCTCTCCATGATTGCAGGGAGATGCTGCCCTAAACAGTCTGGGCAGACAGGGCCGTGCTTTGAGCAGAGCCACAACGCTGCCTTCTCTGGGTTTCGTTTTGAGAGGTGTCTCCTCTGGATGGGGATGAACTGTTTGGGGTGTCCTTCCAAGTCTGCTTGTGCCTGAAGGAAGGCAGTGCAGGCCAGGAGAGTTACAGGGATGTTTCTGGCCCACCTTCACACCGTGTCTGCCCACCAGTTGAGGCCCCAACATCACTCACCATTGGTGTGTGTCGGCCTGGAAATGGAACCTCAGCTCTTTCCCCTCCTCTTTCCCCTATATTTTTCACTTTCAGAACATATGCAAAGGGCCATTGAAATTGTACGTGGTTTCACAAAAATTTCAACTACTTGATAAGGTTATTAGAAAAATGTCAGTTTAAAAATAACCCAGCTATTCATAAGGTTTTTAGAAAAACACAATTTTAAAAAGCTGTCAATATTTCAAACCCCAATGCTTGTGACCAAGAAGCAAGGAGTGGAGCTGTGCCTGTACGCGTCCCTGTGCATTGCCCCGTGTCTGCAAGGAGCACGCTTCGGGCTGTCCTGCTGGGGGAAGACGCTCTGTTCCTGAAGCTGCCGGCACTTACATGGTTTCTCCCATCAGCTCAGAGCTGCTGCCTCAGCACCTGCTGCAGGAGGGGCTGCACTGGATCTAGATAACAAATATGCCTTGTTCAACAAACATTGGACTAGAAATGCAGACAGCATAATCAAGATACCCATCTGCTTCAGAAAGGGCTTCTGAGGAGTTAAATTACACCCTGGCTACATCATATATCCAATTATAATTCAGCTACTCCCCCCTGGGAATTAGCATAGGAGCTAATCACTGTGTAAAATGCAGAATGTGTGGGAAATTGTCTTTTATCAGCACCAGTGTTACCCCTGGGAATGGGAGGGTTCAGGCACCAGTATGCAAGGTCTTCCCTGCAGCAAGGCTGCCTGCTAGTCTTGGCTGCTGGGTGTTTTGGGGCTCGGGGAAAGCAGTTCAGCCCAGGGTTTTCCCTGCCCCAAGCCCCATGGGGTGGACACTGCAGACCCTGGACACGGCTGTGGGCTAAGGACAGGTCTTCTCCTCACGGTGGGTGGGAAAAAAAGGTGTAAGGGTTGGTGGTGGTGCCTGAGAGCCTCTCTGGAGCCTTGCAGCCAGTGGTGAGAGGATGGCCACGGGGGCCAAAGTGGAAGGAAGGCTCCAGTGCCCACGGCTGACCCACGCCTGGCACACACCAGCCACCGCTGAAGGGCAGGTTAATTCACCCTAAGTATCGCAGGGGCATCTGTAATCCCCACAGAGAGCGCTGGAGCAAGCTGTTGCTCTGTAGATAAAGATGAGTCACTCCCAGAGCAGCAGCTTCCAACTACCAGGCAGGCCAGATTTTTTTTCTGATAATGTTGATTTTTTTGCTTTATCTTAAAAGGTGCAATTGAGAAAGCACAAAACAAATCTATGTGCTTGTGAGAAGATGGTGCAACTTCGCTCTGAGCAAGCCCTGGGAAGCCACTGCGCCTGCACACTGCCAGCCCGACTCGGCTCCGGATTTTCTTGTTGAAATTTCTTAGGAGATAATGTGGTATCTACTAACTCAGTGGTTTCCACTGAAACATTTTGGTTGTGCTGAAGCACTTCTTTCCCACCAATAAAAGAAATACTTAATTTTGAGCTAGGTCTTTGAGGTTTGATGTCTGTCATTCTGCAGTACCAAATCAAAATGTTTTCCATCCTCCTGGCTGAGCCACCAACGTGTCAAGACGAGGGTGGTCCTGACCCCAGCCAGGGGCTGCCTCCCATGAGGAGTATGCAGGCATGAGGCCCTGAACTGCCTCTCCATGAGTGTGAGCAGGTATTTGGCACAATGAGCAAACACCCAGCCATACCTATGCAGCAAGGATATACTTTTAGAGAGGCCCATGGCTGAGGAGGTGCCTGGCACCACAGGAGGGATTGGGACTTGACTCCTTACATGATGCTTCCCTGGGCATTGTGGCAGGGCAGGCAGACCCAGTGCAGTGCTGAAAGGTTTTCACATATCCCAGTTTACTCTTTTTTTTTTTTTTTTCAATTTAATTTTCTGTTTAACAAGGGTGTGATACGTGCACAGTGACCTGATTCAGGGCACAATAATGTATCAAGCCGGTGGCCTGTCCCCAGGCCCCTCCCCATCAATGCTGACCTTTGCTGAACAAAGAGCTGCCCATAGTGTCCTGGGGCAAGCTCTTGGCTCCCACGAGGCTGCTCAGGCTGAAGGCACAAACTGGGGCTGGAGCTTTGCTGATAGATGGTGCAGCCCAGTGTATGGTGGCAGAGGGGAGGGACCGGTGTTGACTCTCCAGGACATTTGGAAGGACTTTTGGAAGAGGGTACGGGTACATTTGTATGCTGTTATGTTACAGAAAGTCTGTGGGTCATTTTCCTTGATTTCTGAAGTCACTCTGCAGGGTTGCCTTTGTCTTTTCTACAGCCAGCTACAATTTGCGGTTTCTTGCTGCCAGTGTTGGCCCACAGCAAATAAGCAGCAAAAGTCACATTAGCATTCTCCCACAATAGTCTCCTTGTGAGCCAGGACTGTGGTGTTATCTGCATCGGAGCAGCAGTCAGTCCCTGAGCCGGAACCCTGATGTTCCCTTTGATTAGGACAGTTGTACTGTAACAGGAGTGCTCGGCACGGCACAGCACGGCACGGCACCAATGCACCAGAGAGCCCTGGGGCGGGAACGCAGGCACGGTTTCATCCCAGAGTACTTCAGATTAGTGGGCCCAAAGCAAATATTGCCACAGTTTCCCGTTCCTGAGCGGTTTTATGTCAGTGTACATCAGCATAAAATATTGGGTGAGACCTCAGGTTGAAGCAATTGTGCTTTCAAAAGCTTTTCAGAAAAAGTGAAGGTTATTCTTTAGATCTAACCCGTGGGCAGAAATACAGAGAACATTCCTGGCTGAGGACTAAATCAAACACAAGTGACTGAGATGATACTTGAGTCTAAATTTCAGTATGCTGAGGGCCAGATATATCTACCAAAAGTACAAACATTGTGTTTCCTAACAAGCTGCACTTCCCTGCACCCACTTGAGTCAAATGCTTTGAAACACAGACCAAACTACACTTTCCGCTGCGTCCCTGAGACCGCAGCTCTGTGATAGCCACCCCCTGTGAAAGTCTCTTGCACAGCTGTCACCTATGCAGAGGTGAACAAGTCATTTCTGCGTGTGAGTGTGCAGAGTCTGGTGTGCTGGGCTGGGCTTTTGCATGGTCTTTAAGCCCCACTGATCTTGCTTTATTCAGTCCTTGGCTAAGGGGAAGTAATGTGAGCATTGGTGTAATCCCCAGCTTCAGCAGAACTGCTGTCACAGGCAGGACTGGATCTGGCCTGACCCTCATTAGCAGGAATAAGGACAATCTGTCACAGTTGCCATCAGAAGTCCCTGCCTGGCCCTGCCACTGCACCCCAAAGCTTTCCATTCTGTATAAATAACAAATGCAATAAGCCAGGCTTTAATTTTCCTCTTGAAGACTAGACGAAGCTCTGTTCAAAAGAATTAAATCTGCCTGCTCTCTTTTGGTGATGAAGTTGAGGTTAATGAAAGTGAACTATTTTTAGTCCTACCTAGAGGCACAAGCAAAAGGCTGGCAAAGCATGGAGCGTGCTTCCCTGCCCTGCCAGTGCATCCAGCCGGGACCTGCACCGCCTGGGTGTGAAGGATGCCACAAGCCTCAGCGCTGCTGCACAGCTCGGCTCAGCCTTGCCCCTTTTCATTCAGAGTATGCTCTATGGTGCCTTTTCACACAAAGGTCCTTTCAGCCCAAATCTCCCTTGCGTCAGTAGATGCCTGTCTTGCTTTGCCAGTGCCAGGGAGAACATTGCTGTGTTCAGCATTGGGGTGATGGTGCGTGAACCCCACAATTTTGCCCCTTGTCAAATGCTGCTCTTCTGCCTTAGAAGAGCTCAGTGGAAAATCCCCCTGGTGCAGCTGCTCTGTGCCATGAAGCAGCACATTACCACCATTGCCGTGCACTGGAGAAGGAGGAGAAGTTGTCTGCCTTTGGTTCAGGGCCACCCTCAGTAGCATGAGCTAGAAATCGGCTTCTGCTGCACGTACTGCACCTCACATCATGGCAGGGGGGATGCTGCGACGGGGGGTCTGCAGAAGCAGCCTCTGTTTCCTTCAAGTGCTCTGAGGGCTGCTGAAGATTCCAGCTTTACTTATTGTAATGTGTCCTTTACTGTGGTCATTTGTCTTGTTCTTTAAAGGCTACGGTCTGACATTTGATCTTTGCTGGATTTCACATTGCTTGTGAGCGTAAATGTTCTGTCTACTTAAACAAAGTTTTATCCCAAATGCTATTTACAAGTTTCTCTTCCCTCCTCACCAAAATGTCAATATTTGCTTTTACTGCAAGCCGGCACATCATCTCACACTTATTGCTGAATAGCACTGCAAATTGCATGTGCTCAGCTGCCAGCCAGTGTTTCTGAGCCCCCAGGAGAGGCTTTCCCAGACCTCGCGCCCTGGGGAGGAAGCAGCCGGCGCTGCAGAGCTGTCCCTCACATCCAGCCACGGCTCCTTTATTTCAAGGTTCATACTAGCAGTTACTCATTGGGCTTTTTATACACAGATATCATCTCTTAGAGTGTTCTCTTCTGTTCCTTGATGTATTTTTTTTATGCTGCATGCATGGTGCTTATCTGCCCAAGGATGTACACTCAGTCCCAGAAAGGGCAAGTCTTTCTTTATGGGCTTAGTAGATTTAGCTGCTTATCTTCCTGTTGTAAAAACAAATGAAGGGTCAAAATTTGCAAGGCAGGAGAAAATCTTGCGTTTTCAAGCACCATGTGGGGCACGCGCAGCCTGCACTGAAGGAGCAGGGCCATATTGGAAGTGGTGGCCCCAACGGGCAGCGGGAGCAGTGAGGGTGAAGCAGGGTCCCTGCCTGCAGCAGCTGCCAGATCCAGGCCAGCACAGGCAGAGATGGGTGCATGGCTTACCCTGCCGAACGGCACAGTTGGAGCATTGCTCCATGAGCTTTCATCCATCCCGCTTATGACGCAAGGTTTTACAATTAAAAGCAGCGATGGCTGTGCCACCTGAGAAGCAATAGAAAAACAACATCTTGCAGAGAAGTATTTGACAGAGATATAAAAACCATAATGAATGTGATTTTCCACATGATGGAGGTTACCTGGTCTCTTTGTGCACTCCAGTCCCAATTACAACAAATACAGAGGTCCTTTGGTTTAGGGAATTGCCTTGGTCTCACAGGAGTTAGTGCATTTACATGACTCTGTCTGGCTGAAGGACACCAGACAGACTCAGTGCTAAGACCTTCTCTCATATACCCTGTGCTGAGGGCAGACAGTGGATTTACCACTGACAGTCGCCTGCAAGCATACCAAGGATGGGCATCTGTTAAGTTCTGCAACATTATTTAGGAGATCTAGAGGCTGGGATGGCTGCAAGAGTATTTGCTAGCATTCTAACATGTGTTTGCAGTAAGTTTCCTAACATTAATGACAGCAGTTGATAAAAATGTGATTATTAACATAAGGCATCCAAAGGACCTCACAGTGTTCCCACGTTGCAGCCCACTCGCCCTTGTCCCTGGCAATCCCTGCAGGACCTCCTGTGCTGCCACAAGTCTGCCCGTTCTCCTGACGCCAGCATTGCCCTGCGAGCACTGTGCCAGGAGGGAGCAGCCCTTCACGGCTTTGCAAACTGCCTTCCAAATCAAGTATTCAGACAAAACTACAGCAGCCTTTATGCCAAATGGAGCATGCCTGGGAGCCTGATGCTGCTTTGGCTCTAGAGGCAGAATGACTCCACGGGGAATCTGGCAGCAGATATCCCCCCTGCCTGCAGCATGACTCTTGCACGCACCGTCCCCTGTAGCGGTACCATTTGCACATGGCAGTGCTGTGGCATTGTGGAAACACCAAAACCCATGTGGCAGGAGGGGAAGAGGAGCCCATGGGTGCCATCCTCAGCACAGCGCCCAGTGCCGGACCCCCTCTGCCCCTGCTACCCAGGGGCTGCTTTGCCCCAGTGCTGTGGAAGGGGGGAGCTCCATTTCCACTGCACCAAATTGCTGTTCTTCCCCGCAGCAGTATGTACTTCCATGTCATTACTGCAGAAGCAGCGGTGCTTTTCTCTTATACCAGAATTACCTTTCACTCCTGCCTGAGGAAGGGTGCAGTAGAATGTTGTTTGCTCTGCGTTAAGGCATTGTGAGGGGCCATAAGCACCAACCGGCAACCTAAGCAATAGAGCAAGCTCTTTCCAATATGTACTGGCCTGTGGTGAGACCTGGGCTTTGTGCGATGAACCAGTGCCCTTCCCAGAGATCTTATGAAACAAGATTTCCTTAATTCCATGGTATTCAGGGTACAGAGCTAAACTCACAAGAGCCAATCTATTTAAATTACTCTGTGATATATATTAAAGAAAACAGAGGTACACTCATAAGACTTAATCCATTTAAAATTGATTTTGTCTTTCAGCCTTTCTGAAGTATCCGTGTGGGAAAGCCTGTGGGCTTTCTGCGTTTCTCAGTCAGAAAAGAGACCAGCCAAGCCAAACCAGGCATGGGGCAGGGGCAGATCTCAGCTTGGCTTAACTGCGGACACACTGCATCCAGTATTTCAACTGGTACCCAAGAACCAAACTGCTGGAAATGAGCTGCAAAAAGCTACCAGGGTCTGTCTTCTTGCAATAAAGGGAGAGAAGATCAAAATAACCTGAGAGCTGCCACAAAGACGAGCAAGCAGAAGGGTCTCAAGTGAGACCACACCCAAGCTCAACTCTCACGTGGAGTCAAAGAAAGGGCTTTGGGTTAGTTACTTTTGGCATCCCCAGGAGGGAGGCATGACCCTTTTTCCCTTAAGGATGGCTTTACTCTCAGACACCAGTGGCAGGGCACGGTCCCTGTCTCCTCAGAGCATCAAACCCATGTTGGCCCGGGGGAACCAGTGGCCCCAAAAGCCTCCAGCGGGGTTTGAAACTGGGGCCCCACCATGCAGGCTGGCCATGGAAGGGCCGGCTGGGCTGGGTGGGCAGAGGCACTGGTGTGGGTGCCGGGGCTTCGTGCTCCTGTCCCGTGCCCAGGTGCTGGGTCATCGCCCACCCTGCAGTCAGGGCTGTGCCCTCTGCGTGGCACCTTGCTGGGGGCTGCCTCTGAACCCCGCCGCAGCCAGCTGCTGTCTGTGGCATCAGTGCACCGCTCTGAAGCAAAACCAAGGTAATTTCAGCCAGGCAAAACACGTTTCCCATACTTTTAAATCCGTAGCCACGACCCTCTGCTTTTGTCGCTACAACCCGGTTAATTTATCGCCTCTCGGACGTGCCCTTGCTCTGGGCAATGCCCCGCAGCCCGCCGCGCACCGGGAGTTACGGGCTGCTGAGGAAAGCCCGCGGCAGCACGCGTTCCGCTCTTGCCTTTCGGCTGCTGCTGCCGCCCCGGCGGGCGGCCGGAGCCCGGCCCGGTGCCGGCTGCGCGCTCGGCGGGGCCCCAGCGCCACCCTCCGGGGGCGCGCCCGGAGCCGCCCCGCCTGCCCTCCCCGGCCTCCCGCCCGCCCCCCAACATGGGCCTTTCTCCAGCACCCCGCAGCTCTGCGTTGTGGGGAAGCAGCCCGGTGCCGCGGATGTGCCACGCTGCCGGGAGATGGGGCTAGGTGCGGATGGGGCTCCGCCAAGCCCGGGCTTCCCAGCGCTGGCTCCCGGCCTGCTCCCTTGTCCTGCTGAAATTGCCCAGGTTTGCTGACTGCCTGGCCATGCTCCAGCGCTGACCCGTTTGCTCAGCGGTCACCGGGCTGTGCTCGCTAGGGCCCCTTGCACGCTGCGTGCGTGGCGCTGGGAGTAACCACAACCGTGCGTTTAATCACAGCCGCGCTGTCCCCAGGGCGCTTCTGCTAGAGCGGAGCCAGGTCGGGCTGGCCATGCTCTAGCACGCTGCTGCTGCAAAGCAGCCTGGCCCTGCTGGCACACACCGAGGGCACCAGTGCAGCCTGCAAGCCCAGCCGCTGGCCATCACTTTTGGTGAGAATGTTGTTTCCACCACTGACGCTGCTGGGCTGAGCAACAGCCTGTCCTGACATGCACCCCAGCCCCGGCAACAGGACACCTTCAACCAGCAAACAGCACTTTGGAGTGTCGTTACTGACTGCTATGCAATCCTGCGTGGTCAGCAAAATAATACACTAGACACAGGTTACAGGCTTCTTTTTATGGAGTGAGAGTGCGCTCATGAACAACTGCAGGGTTGGTTTTCCAGTGTGCCTTCTACCCCAGGAGCTGCGCCAGCAATACGGGACTTCGCGTTGCACCCTGACTTCCCAGTCTGGATGAGTGGGGGTCCAAGAGAGCAGGATGCAGGCATTTTTCCAGAAAAGGGCATTGCGCGTGGCTGGCATAAACTGCTCCGGTGTAACTCAGAGCAGCCCTGCGACACGCAGGGCTCTGCATTGCTGGGTCAGAGCCATAGCTACGACATGGAGGCAGGGACTCTTAAGTTTGGGATGCCTCTCCCAGATTATGTGCTGTGGCTCCCCAAACAGTTCCTGCTCCCCACAGCTGGGGATTGAATCTCTCCACCTCTGCGCTGCCTTTTCAGCTGTGGAAAAAGGATATTTATTGGTCATCCGGCTGCACCATGCTGCTGTGATACCCCATGAACGCCCAGGAAGAGGAATATCCGAACAGCTACACAGCTGGAATTATCCCCCCCATATCACAGCACCCTTCCCTGGGCTGCCTGCCTGGGGATGTCCTGCCTGCAGTCCTTACTCCTCTCACTCTTCGTTGGGACCAGCCCTCACTCAGACTCCTCCAACCTTGGTCCCTCACTGATCCCTTCCTCCTCTGGCTTTCTTCTCCCACATCCTCTGCCCCTCAGCTCTCCAAGACCCCCACCCCACTCTGCCAGGTGATCACTAATGCTCAGCACTCGATTTTTTCCTGCAGCACTTTTGTCTGCCTCCCCCAGTTCTACACTGTCCTCAGGGACACTCCTGACACCTCCAGGCCTTCTGCAGTGGCTGCTGGCAGTGCTGCTGCTAGCCCCTGTCAGGCCAGATGCCCTGCATATGGCGGTCCTTTGCCCTCACTGTGAAAATGCAGTGTTCACAAAGCACACAGGGGCTGGCAGGGATTTGGATCATGGCGAACAGTTTTGCCATTTATTCAAAATATTTGTTAGATAGAAGCTTATAAAAGAAAACCTATTTACAAAGACTCATAACTCTCCTGTTCTCTTAGGTAAAGAATCTTAACCTTTTTGAGGCTTGTTCTAAAAAACTCTGTAATTTTATTTGGCTACATTCTGTAGCATGGACCTATCCAAACATTGCTCATACCGATAGGTACTCTGAGAACAAATCACCATACGACTTTAGTAACATGCTGCGGATGTGAGTACTTTATATCTGCTTATAAAAGACTCCTCTTGTTATTTATTGTCCATCTCAGGACTAGCTGAGGAAGGAAATGGGAAATTGTACTCTCTGGCATGTCACAAAGGTGGCTGAGATGCTGAGGAAGAAACGAAACGGAGGCCAGCTGAGAGCAGCGCCTTCCAGCTGAACCCTGCAAGGTGGCTTTGGCCCATGTGTGGAGCAAGACAGCTATCGAAAGACTCAGCATTCCTCGAATGAAAGTCTGAAACCAAACCAGCGCAGCGGGGAGCATGTCTGCTTCCCCCTTTCTGCTGCTTCCTTCCATAACACCAGCCTCCGCACAGCCATGAGCTCAGGCAGAGGATCCCACTGGGGAGCTGAAGATGGTGACGGGCTCCTACTTGCCTCAGACCAACAGTGATGAATGCACCATGTTGTCCCCAAAAGCCAGCAGAGATGTGTCCCTCACCCCACTGGTGAAGGTCACTGCTGTCCTGCATGCTGGGACACACAGAAAGGAGGTCAAGCATGCTGCCTTCCTGCTGGAGAGGGCATTTCCCTCCCGTACTAAATATGGGAACACACATAAGTAGCTCTCTTGTTCTTTGCAGGGTCAGCTGGGGCACAGGAAAATCTGGAGGAGGCTTTTCCTTAGCCTCCCTCCCAGCAGCTTCCCTCCCACCACCGGCAGGCCAGAGCCAGTGCGACAGGGAGGGCTGGCCTTTAACACCCTGATGCTTCACAAGTTTGAATTTTCTCCCAAAAGCTTACCTGAAAGCATGCCTTACCTCCAGACTGGCTCCATGCAGAGGGCATGATGAGCAGTCACAACCAGATATTTATGTGGGATTTCTTTCCCTATACCCAATGAATGTTTGCTGAAACTCTGACCCTGCAATGCGGTACAGCTGTTGGCAGGGTAGTAATCGCTATGGAAGTGAGCTCCTAAATCACTTACAGCAAGAAATAGAGATGTGATTGCACAGCTTTAGTGGCTTTGCTGTGAGCAGGAGCAAGACCAGTCCCACCAAATCAAGCGCCCCAGAGCCTGGGGCCATAATAGGAGCTGCATCTTTCCAGCAGAAAGCTGGTTCTAAAATAAGTTACACCTCCTTCAGCGTTTCTCGGTTCCAGCCTTTAAAAGTTCAAACTGTTTTTGTTTTTCCTGGTGTTAGTCATGCACACAGATTGGGAGCCTAACCTGTAATTCTGGCTTTGCTGCTGCTATAAAACATTCACACTGTGCTCTTCTAAACCAGGTGCAGAAACCTTTAATTTAATTCCACTAGAGGAGTTTAATCTAGGACTATGACATTTCAATTACTTAGTAATGCATATTTAACACTTAGCTGTACACATCTAAAATTAAACCAAGAGAAGGAAAAATGTTGTATATAAGCAACAACAAGGGTTTTATTTAAAGCCAGTAAAAGCTGTAAATTTAGAACAAAGGTCTAAGTAAAGACCTTAAGTAACCCCTTTTGCCTATTAGGCTGCATGATTTATGGAGAGCTGTTCAAAACAAAATGTCTGAGATTTCCATTTCTCCCTAGTTTTGAATTTTTGGCTGACGAGGGACAGAAAAGTCTAAAATATTTAAAATATCCCCAGGATGGGAAAACCATTTCTGCGGGGCGCTGGTCCTAGTCTGGAGCACACAGATGTTCCTCATCCCCAGGGGTCTGGTGCAGGAAACCACTCTGGTTTGTTCCCATTGCTGCCGAGGGCCAGGTGTGCTGGTTTTCAGCCTAGCAGTCCATAAAATAATGGGATAAACAACATGCCAGTAGTCTTGCTTCTCACACATTGTTCCCTTCTTTGGCTTTGTCTCCTGCTATCTACAGGTCCCTCTTGGTTTTCAGTGAGCTCTGTGGGGCAGGGTGTTTCTCACTGTCCCACGATGGTACAGATGCTGGTCCAGCGAGGTTGCTCATCTAGAGCTTGGATTGCAGAGCTGCAGTGCGTGAAGTGCTCAACACTTCAGCTTTCTCAAATAACTGTGTCATTAAGAAATACCTTCAATTTTATATTCTTTAACATTGCTGCTTTCTGCACCCCCTCAGATGACTGATCATTGCCCACTGCCAGAGACGTTTTTGCTCCTCTATAAAGCAAGCACAATAAATCAGGTTCTTTTTTAGCACAGCCTCAAGAATTCCCAGAGCAGTTTCAGCTCCCTCAGGCCTATAGCGTGACTCAAAGTGGTGAACAGATAACTAGACTTTCCCAGTCAACCCCTCTTTCTACCCAAAAGGTATTGCTGGATTTGGTTTGATGTCATTTCCGTGGTGGTCAGTACTGGGGATCTCCAGCCTCTGCCTTAGCAGAGCATTCCAGGGGAAGCAGAGAGGCAGTCGTGGCCCTGGAGAGCCCACACAGCAGGCACCAGGCAGGCTGGAGTGGTGGGCGAGCAGGGGACGGTTGACAAACAGCAAAGGAAATGTAGGGGTAGAGGAAGAAATCCTGATGGGCTGCAGCAATTCGGAAGCGGCTGCATGGATGCAGCTGTTCAGGGGGCAGAGGGGCTTCCTGGCTTATGCATACACACTGGCCCACCATGTGCAGGACACAGCTGGGTTTTTGCACTTCCTAAATATTTCTGGGATTATTTTTTTTTTTAATTAATGCAGGAAATTAAGGGAGGCGAGAATGAAAGTGCAGGTGACAGCAAAGGAGATGCTTTGTTATTTCTCACCCAGGGCACAGCAGGGACCTGGAGCTGCTGGATAAGCCAGAACAACATCAACACTAGATTCTTAGAGCTACTTTTAAAAATGGCTACTGGTATGTCTATTAGCTTCCACAGCAGATATCAACACCTGTAGAAGGAAAGAGATTTATCCCCACTAATAAAGCATTCTCTGCTAGCAATGGACACTAAAACAAATACTGTTAGTTTTGTCTAAGGATAAAACATACAGGCCACATAATGCCCTTTTAAAGCTGAGATGTGATGGTTGTGCTAAACTCACCGCCACTGAGATAGGGCAGGCTGCTCTCCTGGCTGCCAGAGCGTACAGTGATGTTACTGTGGTGCTCAGCGGTCTTTAGAGGAAAAGTAAATACTGACTCTTATTAAATATAATAACATATAATAACCTGATACTCATTTACTTAATGCTCATGCTATTAATAGCAGATATTGACCCAAATGTGGGAATAGACTTATCCAGTGTTCTATCATCTGCCATTAATCCTTATCAGCTTTGTGGTCATGCTCAGAGATCTCCCTCGGGTATGTTTCCTGGACACAACTAAACAAATAAATTGCTTCTGCTGGCTATAATGAAAAAAAAAAATATATTCAGCAGCAAAGGGGCAGGAATGGAAGTGTACGCCAGGAATTCACTGCACCCTGTGTTACCCTTCAAATGAAGTATGATGGCAGAATAAGGCACACTCCCTGCTGGCAAGGGAAAAGCAGAGGAGAGAATGAAATTAAACACAGACTAGTTGCAGTGGAGTCTCTGGGGTGCCCTGGAAAACCCACAGCAAATACTTCGTTGATCTGGGAGGGCTCTGGCTCATTTGACCCCAGCAACTCTGCTTTCCACTACTGCTATTCCAGCTTTTACTGCCACCCCTCATGGACACCTCTCTGCTACCACCTGGTTTTCTCTGCCCGCCTCTGTCCTCTGCCAACATCACTTCTTGCACTAGAGAGTACAGCTCATCCCCAGGAACGGGGCAGGTGATTCAATGAATGGTTTTTGGGTAGATTCTTTCCATAAAATCTCAAAAGGCCCATTTCAGACTATTCTCCCACATCTGGCCAGCCAGGTTTGTAAATACTCACCACGCGCTGTTTCTGGACACTGGAGAGAGCAGCAATGAACTATTTAATTTCCTCTGGGATACGGAGTCCGTCAAGAGAAAAAGAAGAAGAAGGCGGCACTAGAGGTAAATAGTAATCATCATCAAAATACCTATATATATAAACTGGGTTTAAACTAACACTAAGGCTGAGGCAGGAAACCATGAAAGCACGGGAATTCAAAGCTGGGGCTGCCATGGCAACCCTGACTCCTGCCGGTGCCGTCGGGCATTACAGCACGTCCGTGGGACCTCCCAGAAAATGCCGATGTTTGCGTGGCATTTTATGGACATTTTGCGGACAGGAAACGGAGCTGCTGGAGAAAGCGGCTGGTGCGTTTGTGGCAGAGGATGCCAGTTTTGAGGGAAGATCTGGAAACGCAGTCCTGAAGGGTGCAAATACACGCACCAGTAAATCCAGGCTCCCAAAAGAGGTCACACATGAACTGCGCCCACCCATGGGACCACTAGAAGCTGGTCAGGAAAGCAAAAGTTTTAGTAGTGAAACTTGGAACACTGAAATCCCAACTGCAAGCCCTAAATCCGAGCCAGCTCCAGCATGGGTCCTGCCTACAGAGCTACTGACTTCCAGCTCCTGCTCTGCCCAGCGACAAAACAGCTTCATTTTGCTCCAGTTAAAATTCCTTACAACCATTCTTCTCTTCATGTGACTGAGTCCCATCTGCAATTGTTCTGTGGAGGAAGGGAGTCTAAACCAGAGACCGATAGTTGATAAAAGCTCAGTTAAAAACATTGATCTGCTGGGTGAAGCCCAAGAGGGTCTGGGTTCTCCCCGAGCCACGTCAGAGGGGCAGCGTCCAGGCAAGCGACTGCGGGTTATTAAATACAGGTGCAATGACAGGAGCCAGAGAAGTTGTCTTAGGACTGACTGACTTCATGCTAATGGCATATATAAAGTTATAACTTCCAGATGCCACAGTACTTTGTGGTGTTATTACATCTTCAGAAATCGAACTGATTTTCGTGAGTGTTTTTAGAATGCAGTAATTTTGGTGTGAGTTTGGGTCCCATACAGAAAATGTACGCAATGTAATTCCTTGACTGTAATGTTGTTATCTTTTCTATTTCTACTTCCCTTTCAAACATAAGAGTGCTCTGTAAAGCCATGTTAGTAAAAGGTACTTATTTGTTTCTCATTCAACAATTGTATTCATTTTGGATTCTATTTTAATCTTCACAAGTAGCAAATTACCTTTTCAAACCTGACAAAATGCAGTTCAAAACAAGCTGCTCACCATTCTTCCTTACAAAAACAGCTAATGCACCCCCTTTTAGAGTGCATTGCTTTCATCGTGACTTCTGGTGAGCTGCAATGAAGAACAAAAGTAGATCTCCAGAGGAAAGCATAACTCATGGTTCCGCTACACAGTGATGCACCAACTCTGATTCATAAACTAGCAGTACACTTTTAGGCATTTAAAGATGGAACATAGAGAAAACAAAGACGTAACAACTGTATATGAAATCATATGCATACACCGAGCATTTTCAGACAAAAATAAACCATGGCAATTTGGAGGGCAGAGCGTTTGCATTGGCAAAAGCTTAGACACAACTCATCTGCACATGCAGAAATTGTCAGTATGCCAGGAAGAATGAATAAAGAGCATGTCTGTGTAATTAAGTTGGTTTATTTGTGGGAGCAGATGATATAGCACAAATCAGAGCACCAGGAAAATTCTTTGATTCTTTGAATAAAAACCCATGCACAGTCTGAGTTTTGGGAGGGCACTCTGAGAGGCAGACAGGGCTTTCTCAACCATTTCTTACTCCATCCATCAGGCACCAAGCCTGCACCTCACCTTTGATTTAGTAGGTGCATTCCTTCACACTTTGGGTAGCTCCCCGTAAAAATAACACGGCTATTTCACTTCCAAAGTAACAGTTTGATGCTCTGGTTCTGGAAGCAGGAAACAACCTCGGTTGTTGCAAGTTTTGCTCTGCCCATCCTGGCTCCTCCTTGCGAGGGACCCGCTGCCGCTGCACAGCTCCAGGCACGGTGTCCCCACGCCTGTGGTGTGCGATGGAGGCAGGGTCCGGGCTGGGCTCACCCCGTGCTGGGAGCACCATCCTCCTGGCAGGCACTGACCCCTCTTCCTCCCACCTCTCAGGCCATGGAAAGGTGACTTCCTGCTGCATTTTCCAAGGGTGGGACTGGCCTTTGCAAAGAAAAATCAAGTCAACGATCTCAACTGCATAAAAAATACCCTGCTGAGCACCTCCGGGCATGGGAAGCACGGCCGTGTAAGGAAGGAGGCTGCAGCCCTGACTGACCGCTCCTCTCATGGCTGCAGGGTGGCACTGGGACCGCTGAAGGACCAGAAGAGTCATACTACAGGAAAGTCTCACCATCCACCTGGAGTCATCTATGCCATGGGTTATGTCCTTCTGGGACATTACTCCTCTGGCCTGTCATCTCAGGAATAAAGGGAAATCTGCCTTTCCTGAAGACCTGCTACTTCATCAGGGCTGCAAACAGAAGAAAACCAGCACTAGCGAAGGATGCTGCAGCCTGTCTTGCTCATGCAGTTCGGTGAGAGCCTGAACCGTCCAACAAAACCAACTCTGCAAAGTCTCTTTAGGCCAGAAGACCTTTTCCTCTTAATCAAGACAGGAAAAGACTATCAAGTCCATTCAGGGAAAATATTTTCCACATCTGCATTTCACAGCTATGTGGGATATTTTCTTTCCTATAGCGTGCCTGGCGCTGAGCACTTCCCATGCTCCCAGAAAGGAAAGGCATGTGTTACAGCACTGTGTGCTCTCTGCAGCCTCATAACCTGCATGGAATACAAACCTCTTCCATCGCTACTGGTGTCAACAGCCCAGGCACAGGTCTTGCAGCATGACTTACTGATCAGCAGGCAGTGAATGCCACTGTCTGTTTCCACACCTGCCATGCACAGTAGCAGCCACATCCAACATTGCCACATCTCTCTCCCTTGCCACACCTTCTTCAGGAAACATTTGGCTTGATATGTTTTTGTCAGCGTGTTTGCAGTGATCTGATTTGGTATTTATGGGGGGTTTGTTGCTTTTGTTACCTGGATGCCACAGGGAGGGCTTTGTGGGAGCCCTCAGCTGGGTATGAAGCATGTCCCAGCACAGGTTTTCCACACCTCTGTGCCTGGAGGTGGGTACGGAACCACATTCCACTGGTTGTCCCTGTGTTTGCATTTCTCAGCATGTTACTTCACTGCCTTGCAGGACTATTTGAGATCCCCCATAGCATTTTCTCCCTGCTCGAAGGGATCCTCCCTCCCTCCTCCCCTTTCCCGTTTCCTCTCGTTGCTGATACTCTCCCAAAGCTGCTCACCCCTCATCCTCCCGTGACCTTCCTGGCTCTCCTGCACTGTTTTGGGTGGTGGTTATTTCTGGAGGCTCTGTAACAGCCTGCAGCAATGGGATAACACCAGGGAGCAGCATATCTGCTGGGCCTCCACCTGGGACCATGGTAGAGGAAAAAGCAAGGGAAAGCAAAAGGAGATGCAAGTGATGGAAATCCAGACCAGAGCACACAAGCCCCTCCAAAAACAAGCTCTGTCTGACTGCCCAAGCTGTGCACAAGCAGCGGTTGGATGGTCATAGCTGGGCCACAGCTTCTCATGGTCTGCTCAGCTTCTGCTGTATCCTGCATCATGCTGCCCTGCTCCCTGGCATGCTTTCCTGGTGTGTCAGCTCTAACAACATGCTGTGTGCATGTGTGTCTGCACACCTGTGCATGTGTATGTGTGTGCCCCTATGCATGCGCACACTCACACGTACAGATGCTATTTGCCGCAGCAGACGCCACAGAACACCTCTAAGGACAGGGTCAGGCTGTTGTTAGCTCAGTGCATAGTTAAAACTTATACTGTGTGACCACCGTTTGCACAAAGCTGCCTGTGCAAGCCAGTTGTGACCCCACCAAACCTCCGAGCGACCCCTCTCCCTGGGACGGTGCAGGGGTCAGGGCGCTGCCACGTGACGGCTGCGGCGCGGGTGCCAGGGGAAGCTGCCCGAGCGGCAGCAGTGAGTCAGCAGCAGTTGCAGCACTGGGAAGGAGCAGTTCTCACAAAGAGAACCAGAAATCATGATTTACATCAATGGGCTGTCAAACAAGTTGGCAAAGACAGATGCTCCTGCATGCTCAAGGTATGCAGCTTTTCCTGTTTTCCTGCTTTCCTGCTTCTCTTAGACCAGCATGGGCTTGGTGCTCAGGACTTTAAATCAGAGGGAATCACCCTCCCTTATCTGACCACTGATGCCATTCCCAAGCACATCACAGTTCCACATAGTTGTCACTGCTGGTCATGTTTGTGTCTCCTACTCTCACCAAACTCTGTATCTCAGGAGAGCAAGGTCACACAGATAAGCATCTCCAAGCCCTGGGATGCGATGCAGGTGACCTCCGTGGGATTCTTAGTTCAGCCACACATTTTGGGTTTGACTTTGACCCTCTTCTCCTCATGGGTGATGGAGGACCAGCATTTCTTCCAGCACATCTTCCCCCTTGCCTCCCTCTGGCACAGGCCCAGAGGGCACACAGAAAATTGCTGTAGGAAAGAACCAGCTCCAAGTTCTCTTCAAACATACTTCTTGCCCTTAATTTTTTAATGCAATGATAAAAAACAATTTTGCTTTAAGAGCTTATGTCCCTAGGTGACCAGATGAATCAGGAGACTGGCAGTATTTTGCAGAGGCTGCAAATCTACCCTATACCTGTCTGCAGTGAGTGAATCAAGATTCAGTGGGAGCAAGACCTACCTGCCAACATCAGCGCTGCTAGCAAATAAGCTAGGAGGCAATTGAGGGGGACTCTTCTGCTCTTTGGGCCTCTGAACCAGAAAAGTAGCAGCACACTCACTGAAGCAGACACAACCCTTCATGCTAGAAGTCAGCCTGGCAGTGGCAAAAGACCAGGAAACTCCCACACATCAGCAGTGGTTTCAGTAGGATGCAGGGTGCTTGGGACAAGCTGACATGTGAGCTCTGATTCATGGGAGTCCCTGGGGGAAGTTCACATCTAAGCCAAAAAAGATAAAAACTATCATCACCTAGTCAGGAGCGGAGCAGGCTCAGGGCTCAGCCACAAGGTACCGGGGGAGCACTGGGACCAGTCTGTGATCACTTGGGTGTGAAATGTGAAATAGAAGCCAGAAAGTAATTCAAGTAATTAAATTGTGTTATTGTGTAATTATTTTATGTTAGAAAATGCTTGCAAATGTACTATCTGCTATGTCAAAGACTCTGCCATTCATAGGGATTTTTACCTATGACTCCTATTCCTCCTCATGTGGGTCTGGCTTTTGGGATAACTGGCCCAGGGGCAATGTTGGGTGTCAGTCTGAGGATTAAACAGCACGGCCCTTACAGAGCTGGCCACCGCAGCCCCTCCAAGCCAAAGCATGCCACTCTTCATCAGCGCATGCAAGGCACTTGCATAGCAAGGCGAGACGAGCCCTTGCTAATGCTCACTGCCACCCCGGTGCTCATCCCTGCCTGCAGCCTGGGAAAGGGCTGGGCCAACCCTGTGGAGAAAACACCCAGGTCATTTGTAAACACTAATTATAACCTTTATCTTCTATCTCTGGACATTTTGTCCCTGTAACACCCAATTGTCCTCTTGCTGATCTCTACAAACAGCAAAGATCGCAGTCAGCCCTGGCAATGCTCTGCAAAGCCCCAGCAACATCCTGTAGAGTTAGGAGCGAGCATAACCCCACCGGCTCCTGCCAGCCAGCAATAACACCTTCTTCTTCAGGCTCTGCCTTGGCCAGTGGTTTCCTGATGCTTAGATGAGATCTTCTAGCCAATATTATATTTGCCTCCATGGACAAAGGTAGTCTGGGCTGTATCATGGTGGAGTGTAATCCTCCTGGTCTAGAGGCTCTACCAGCCCCTGAGAAGCCACTCCGATGCCAAAGGCAAATAGGTTTGGAGTGGGAAGGTCAAGATCACTGCAGTTAGGCTGGTTTTTAGTCCTCGTGTAGACCTGACTAAATGTCAGAACTGGGCTTTTATTTGAATATTCCTTAATTCTGCAACTATATAATTTCCTCTGCCTAACGAAACATGAAGTCATGCAGCTGCCGTCAGTTACTGACAAACTGATAAACAATTCAAGATGCTTTTCAATAGCTTTTTTTCCCCAGTTTCTAGAGCCGTCTGCCTTCCTAGCTAAGGTTACATCATTGTTGTTAATAATTTAGAGACCATCCTACTTACGCTAATGCAATCATCGTGTTTGGCTGTCAGTTAGAGCAGGAACAGTGGAATCACAAGTCAGTAATTTTCTGTACTACTTATTTGCCCAAATTCTTCAACAATTCTTAAGGTGTATGTTAGGGTCATGTTCCATTGTTTTTAAAAGGAATCAGAGAAATTGCTCATGAGCTTCCAGTTTGTCTCCTTCCTGTCACCCCAGCCCTTCTGCTGGTTTGGCTGAGAAGCTTCATGACTTTTTAAGGGAACAGGAGGACATGGCCTCACACCACACGCACGTGCAAGGGCAGGTGCGTGTGTGCATGTCTGTATACACACAAGCACCTCCACGTCGACCAATCTGACGATGGCAGCTGCCTCAAATGTACAAAGCTTTTACACATTTTACAAAACTAAGTGCATAGGCAGAGAGCTCTGGTTTGTGCTGCTGCTTCGGGAAACGCTGTGCTTGTCAGAAGTCAGAGACAGCCCATCAGAAAGCAGTTGTAACCCAGCTAAGGGTGCCAGAGAGCAACAGGGGTGGGAGGTCAGCACACAGAGAGCATCAAAGGAAGCCTAAAGTTATAAACAGCCCGCCATCATCACACGCATCAGTGAAGGAATGCTGCTTCGGCTCAGAAACAGGTATCGTGTGTCACAGCAGGTGTCTGCTGTGCGGGTATTCAAAGGAAAAGCACTCCAGGTTTCAAGGGAAGCCACTTTCCTCTGTGAGTTATTGCTGCCTGGTCATTCATAATTCAATGGCGGAGGAAAAATGACTGGAAGATCACATGGCAATTTATTGGAAGGAAAATCTAGGGAAAATCAGATACGGAACCATGTAATTTAACTCCTGCTACCAGTTTCAAGCATCCATCACAGAAGTTGATGAGAAAAAATCCTTTAAATACTTTGTAGCAATTGATCTAACAGAGTGCCTTGATTCTCTGATTCTCACGATTTCCTTCATTCTGGTTCCCCTCTGCGGCCAGGCCTTCGCTCCCCAAGTGCTTCCACAGCGTTTAAGAGCGGGGCCTCCATTTGCCCGTCACGGGGAAGGCCGCAGCCAGCACGGCTGCGTTGGGCGGGAGGAGCCACCGTGACAGCAGCGCCAAGGCGACCGGAGGCCCGAGAGCCGCCGCTGCCCCCCCCCACACCCGCGACCGCGCCCCCACCCCTGCTGAGGGCCGCGCGCGGCGGCTCCGCTAGGTGGCGCACTGACGTCACGCGGCGGGGCCGGGCCGCGCCCTCCCTCCCCTCTCCGCCGGCGCTTCCGCCCGGCAGAGGGCGGGGTCGGCGCTGCTCTCGCGAGAGCCGCGCGGCCCACGCCCGTCCTCCCGCCCGTCCGGCCCTGAGGTGGCGGCGGAGGCCGCCCTGCCCAGCCTTACGCTGCGCTGAGCTGCGCTGCCGTCCCCTGCGCTGCGCTGCCGGCGGCTGGGCCCGGCCCGGCGCCGCCATGGCCTCCGACAGCGATACCGAGGAATTCTACGATGCGCCCGAGGACGTGCACCTGGCGGGCGCCTCCCCCGCGCCGTGAGTCCGGCGCGGCCGCCGCTCCCCCTCCCCTCCCTGCCCTCCCCTCCCTCCCTCAGCGCGGCCCTGAGGGGAGCCGGCCGCCCCCGCCGCGCGGCCGCCGGCAGCTCCTGCGGGGGAGGGACGGGGCGAGCCCCGCGTCCCCCCAGCCGGGGAGCGGAGGGCCCTGCGGCGGCGAGCGCGGTGCTCGGCCGTCCCGGCGGCGGGCCGGGCTGCGCCCGCGGCGGGCTGGGCGGGCGGGCGGCAAGCCCGAAAGTCTGTGAAGAAACGGAGCCGTTCTCGGTGCACAACCCGAGGCTTGTGGGGATGGCAGTAGCCATTATCTTGATGAGATCATATCTGTCTTCCTCGGGCTGGGCGTACGTAGTTTTCAGGAAAGACGTGCGGAGATGAAACCGGGACCGACAGAATTAATCCCTGAAATACGATAAAAGTAACAGATTTTCTGAGGAAAAGAACAGAACGAGCTTCTTCAGCAACAGGCTAGCAGTTGCTGCGTGTAAAGCAACTTCTAGTGTGCGCTGTCATTTGTTTTTAATGGTGTTGCTTCGATGTCTTGTGCTTAGCCAGTGTATGGTTCTGTGTACTGGAGTTTTAACAGCATTTTGTAATGTAGATTCCTAGTGCTGTTACGCCAAAACTAACGAACAGTGTCACCGTGTTGTTGATGTTAGCCAAACATGCTCCCTCTCTTCAAACTGCAGATATCTCTTTCCAGATGTGTGCTAAACAGGTTATGGCTTGTATCAGTTCTGTTTTCATGTAGCCTGGACCAAACCTCTCCATTATTTGACCTTGCAGGATGAGGTTTCATGTAGCTTGTTCGAAGAGCAGTAAGATATGGATTGTGGGATCCGTCCATTTGAAGCTTTAATCATTGACTAAGGGCTTGTTTCAGTCTGTGTGTCAGTGGTCACTGGATGCCTAGAACAAACAAACGACTAGATCTGTTCTCCTCACCCGCACATCCTGTATCAAGGCTTCTTTGAACTCAGCTTTTTATGTAGCCTGGTGAAAAGCACATCTTGGCATACAGTTCTGCAAGATGTGGTAAGCCAAGTTAACAGTACTTGTGCTGAAATGAGGTTTTGCTCCAGCTGCTTACCTTGCTCAGACACTAGTGATCATCAGACTCTTCTGTGAGTTGCCTTAACTCACAGTTATTGAAAACAGCTGAAAAATTGAATAGGTTTTGCTGTTTCTAGAGGTTAAAGCATCTGGAACCTGGCAGGGTGGGGACAGGAGGGGGCGAAGGTATGGGATTTGTGTGGCTGGAAGCCGCAGGCAGGAAGGGGGAACCAGACCTTTTGGTAGAAGTGAGTGATTACACGTGGCTCAACTGCACATCCTGCCTTTTACTTGATACAGATAATGCTATATGTCCTGACCTTGCAGGTTTCCTCAACCTGTATCTAAGCAGAACACAATGATATGGAGCCACTCACTAGCAACTAAAATGGAAGATGCTTTTAACTTTTCTATTATTCTTCCGTAACCTATAAGGGTGCATTATTGACTCAAGTCAATAGAATCCTGTCAGCTTGAGTCAAATAAGGAGGTGATCTCAGAGGACTTAGTTTGCAATACAGATACTGAATCTGTAATTCAGTCTGCTATTGAATCTGTGCTAACAATATGGTTAGTGTTTTCTCTACATAAGCTTTGAGATTTCTTGAGAGCTAATTTCACATTTACGTTGGACGCTTCTTGGAAGCAGGCTCGTAGATTGTAGATTTGAGACCTGTGTGTGCGTAATGGCATTGAGTTGGGTCCCACAAAAGAAAAATCAAAACCTTCTTGTGGGAGGAAGGGCAATCAAAAACAACTGAGTATTGCCCTCTGCAGTTTGAGCATTTCCTTGTGCATTCAGTGTTCTGAAGATCAGCAAAAACATTTGGGAAACCTTTTTGACAGCATGTCCTATAGCCAGTTTTTAGTGAAGCGGCATAGATATATTTGCCCTCATAAAAAATATGGGGTTTGTAGCTTCTTCCCCCTGTCCCGAGTTCCGTGTGGGGAAGTTTAATAACTGCTGATACAGAAATTCTGAAAGTGGTGACAACTGTTTATGTAAACTTGCGACTTGTTTGCTGTTTTTGTTTTATTGTCTCATGTGATGTGAAAGACCAGAATTTTTAAGTAGGATATAAGCTCCCAATTCCTACTGTAAGTCAATAGGTACTGATGCTTAAGCCCCTCTGTCAAGGAAAGCACCATATCTGCATCCTCGAGTACATATATAATTGGTGCTCTTTAACAATTAATTGGCAAAAATTACAGAACTTGTTAGAAAATGTTTCTTTCAGGTGATAATGGACTGAGATAGCTCTCCTGGATTCGTGACTTCCATAAAGTAAAGTGTGTTTAAACCAGATGTTTGGAGACTATTGTATCCCCTCTGGCCAGGCCTGTATGCTTCACTTCTGCTGTATATCTTGGCTTTTACATGTAATTCTACTTTTGACAGGATGTGTGGAGAATGTCCATCTGTTAGATAACTAGGTCCCAGACAATGTCTGTTTCTACATGCTCTTTTAGACCCTAGAAAGAAGATCTAGGTGCCTTTGTAGACTGCTTAGTGAGGGCATGTGCTTGTTGTGTAGCCAGAGGAGTGGAGAGGTAGCGTGACAGAAGATGCCTCTATTTAACCTCTGTCACTCTGCTTTTAAAAGGCTAACCACAGAAGAGATTTAGAGAAAGACCTGAAATTTAGAGGCACAAACTGTTCCATGAAGGAGGATGTCAGTTTTGAGAGAAGGAAAATGTGATGTAAGGCACACTTGTTTGGATGCAGGCATGTGACAAACCTGCTTATATATTATTTATAAGAAAAGTGATCCATGCACTCTGAAATCAAGAACTGCCAAATCTAATAGTTTGAACATCATATGCCTAACAGTAAGGGGCAAGTTTGTTTCTAGAGTACTCGTATCCTAAAAATCGTTATGAGAAACCAAACAAAAGGCACTGAATTCAAGAGATGGTGGTCTTGAATTCTAACTTCAGTAGTCTTATTTGCTTCGATGCTTTTCCTAAAGAATCTAGCTTTCTTCTTTGTAGGAAGCTACCTAAGGTTAAGATGTGCCTTGTTGACACACAGGACCTGCTTAGTACAACTTCTTTGTTGGTGTGTATTTTAGCCAACATGCAAAGCTGATCTCGGCAGCAAGCAGATGGAGTGGGAAGTGTAGTTATGTTGATGTAGTGACTCGCAACACTGCAGACGAGTTTCTGCATTCTGAGTTAGCTGAAGTTCCCAAACGCTTTCCAAGGGCAGCACAAGCAGTGCATTGCAGTAATGAATCCTTGCGGTTTTTAAGGTGTGGACTGCCACAGAGCGCTACATCGAGAATAATTGTAGCTTCCAGGCCAGCCATCAGTTAGAGGGAGGAGAACACTCTGTGCTTCTGCAAGCCGAAGGACTTGTAAAGTAAATACAGTTAGTGGGCTGGTTGCTGAACCTGTATGTTCTGTGCAGCGCACTGCTGCTATACATACACTTCAAACTTCTTTTCATCTGCCTGTTAGCACACCTGCTTTGTAACAATGTACATCCTCCCAGGAAAGCAGGCAGTGGTGTTCTGGGATTTGACCAGGGCTGGTCATTCATGTCATTGGTGTTTTGTTTTGTTTTTATGAGCTAAATGTTTTGTTTTCTGTCACAAAACTTAGCAACAATGTGTTGAAAATGTCAAATAGGTACTAGACTGGAGCTACCTTGTAGTGGGAATGGCAGCTTCCTGTAGTCTTGACTTTCAGATTAATCAGGCATCTGGTTATGTCTGTGTAGGTAAAATGGGATTTTTCTTTGATTTTTGTTCAATCTTTGTAAATAACCTTGAAACCTTCCTTTGTTAAACTAGTGTAAGAAAACTTGTTAGAAGTGTTTGATGTAGACTTGCAGTCTACAAGATCTATTGTTATCAGTTTTTAAATCCCACTGTTTACCAAACAATCACACTAGACAACAAGATTAAGTTTTCACCTTACATTTTCTGTGCCTTAGCTCAGTCTTGATGTTCTGCCTTGTAACACTAAAGCTATGGACCTTTCAAAGCAAAATCAGTATCTGATCATTGGATTTATTTTCATATAAATCTTTTCCGACACTTTTGCCACTATATATACTTCTTTAAAAAATGCAAGCATTTCAGATACTGCGTCCATAAAACTAGTGGCCGTGAAGTAAAACTAGGGAGTGGGGAAGGCTGATAACTTCAGGAGGTTTGGAAGGTGAGGCCGTGCCAGAATAATGTTGAACTACAAGAGGCTTCAATTACTAAACTTATTCTGTGACTGACTTTGTGAATGTAATGGCACGTAAGCAGCACCTGATCATGATGAAAGGAGCAATGGTGCTTATAAACCCTTAGCTCAAATAATCTCAGGCAAGCCAATAAACTTATTTAAATATATTATAAGCTGGTCTGAAAGTGGTATTATTGCCAAACAGTTATGAGCTTTGCAAGGTTTTAAAAGCGTGTAATTTTAACAACAAAGTTTCACCTTAATGTAAGACATGTGCATGTGCTATATGAAACTATCAGCACTATGTTGCATTCTATACCTGCTATCTCTGTAACCTTTATCACTTGAGCGGTTTTTTCCCAGGGTGAAATATGAGCACGGGAAATAAGATTTGTTTTAGCTTGAGTGTGGATTTTCCACCAAACTAATTGCTACCCTTTCAACTTCTTTAGCTATGTCTTTTGAACCTTATTTTGTGTTACCAGTGGAGGAATGGTTTGCGTGTACCAGAAGTGACATGCTAATTGGTGGTCAGTGTCACAACAGAAAACCAAAGTATCTACTTGCAGTTGGGGGATTTGCGTTTTATTTAGGTTGTAAAGTCTTAGCAGTGCCTTATACGATAGGACCCTACACCTTGATGAAGCCTAGGCATTCATGTTGTAATTATAAATATATTTTATTTTTAAAGTCATCTTGTGGATTTAATGAACGGACACACATTTCTTCCACTATTTCTAAGGAAATCCAAGAGTTGATAGTGGAACTGAAAACATTTTAGTAGCCAGAAATTCAACACAGTCTGTGGCCTTTCCCAACAACACATTTTGGAAGACAAAAGATGTATTTGTGTTTTCAGGTCAAAATACTGATTTTTCTTTTTTGCACACTGGGTTAGCACCTTCTCTGAGGATTATGCTTCGAAACAGTGTTATCGATATTGTGCATCTTAAGTGTCAATATCTGGATGGAAGCATCTAGGTTTAAGGTGTTAAATTAGTTACAAATGATACAGGCTTTATACTTGATCATCCACTGTACTTTCTTGTTTACTTAACTCTGCTGTATCTTTTCTTTTCATAATGAAACACTTTTAGACAGTAAAGAGAAGAACTAAAATTCTTTAAAATGAAATGGAAATAAGTTCCTTTTTCAGAAGTATTGTCCCTTGAAACCATCATGTTGGAGGCAGGAGGGGCAAATTAGACTGAGATCTCCATCTTGTCTGTATTGTTTGGTGCAAGACAATACTCAAAGTTGTCAAGTGTCTCTGACCTTGGTAGCCAGCTGGGATGCTTGTACAATCCAGGTTGTAGTCCATTTGGTAGTAAGCTTTTAAGGAAGTAATCTGTAATTTGGTCACTGCTGGTGACTGACAAACTAATAGAGTTATAGAATGGCCCAGTTTGGAAGGGACCTCAAAAGATCATCTGGTCCAGCCTTTCAACGTCTTTATATATAGAGTTAAGATCCCATAGTCAGAGTAAGCAGTGTGACTCAATATTTAAATATCTTCAAGAATTCTGAAAACTTGTGGCAAATATAAGTTCAGGATATAGTAGGAGTTGACTATTCACTGATTGGATTGAGTGGTGACCTGAAGAGAAGTAATTATTCTATACCATTCCCCTAAGATACTTTGTTCTTTCATGTAATTACTGAAATGAAAGATTATATATGAGTGGATGCTAACGCAAATTCATTATTTCAGAGTATGCATTTTGGAAAGTAGTGCAAAACTAGTTCCCTCCCGTTATAATGTAAATACTTATATTTATACTGAGAGTCATGATTAGAAATAAGACCTTATAGTTACTACAGAGGCTGAAGGGCAGAATGGTTATGATAGTGTCAGCTCTACAGATGAGAGCTCTGGCACTTGATTTACAAGCTACTAGAGCATTTGTACTTCTGCTTTCTGAGAGTTTTGGTTTCTTTGATGTCCACCCTGTGCTCCCTGTACGTGCTAATTTTAAATTCTCTGTGATGTGAAATGTTTTGAAATTTGTACTTGGAATAGCATCACTTTATTAGAAAAGGGTGATAGAAATATGATTTCTAGAAGATTTTACTGAGAACTCAGGGATTGTAGAAGCTGGGGATCTGTGCATTGTAGACAATTGAGCACTTAACTCTGGAGCCTTTTGTGTAAAGGAATGGTATGAGAAGTGTTCACTTTGCTGGTCTAAAGTATCAAGTATACATTCACTGTAAAGGAAGATGGTATTATAGGCGGTTTAATATGAAGCTTATTGTCAAAAGATTTTTTTTTTCTTGGAGCTCTACCTAAGTCTGCCTTCTCTTTCTTACAGGTCACCAACAAAAGTTGGATCCTATGTATTAAAGGTGAGTTTCTTCTTAATATCAATCAAATGCTCATTGGTGAATGTAATGTTGAGCACTTCTACTGAAAGCAGATGTGCTATGGTAGCCCTAACATCTACACAGCCAGGAAATTATAGGCTTTTCTTGTGATAGGTAGCAATTGTTGTGCTTATGTCTCTTGAAGTTCCAATTTTACTTTTATTTAGGGTATGTTAACATATCTTGAAGCTAATTTTATTCTGAAATGTATATGTGCAATTTAATTGAGCTCTACTTAATTATTAGACTAACTACTTTCAAGTGATTTGTGAGTAGTAAGCAAGTCTCTGCAGCACTTGGTTTTTGGTCTTGATTTATATTAAATAGTTGACTTTGCTCTCTTCTGTCTTGAAAATATGAAAAAATCTTAGTGTTTGTACTTCAAAAGCCTTCCCTCTAGGTTATGTGAAGATAGAACACTATATTTAGCTTAATAAGACAGCGTTGCCACTTCCCACGCAGGTAATTGGTATGCTGCATCTGTGCATAGTGACAGTGCAGCTGAATCTGGCACACATTTAAAAAGTGAGGAATTAGAACCTTGTCCAAATAACACTCATTTCCTGGTCTCAGAAGGGCCAGAGGTGATGCTGTGCAACACTGCTGCATAAAGAAGGCTTGCTGTTTTGTCTGCAAAGTGTTGGGGAATCGTAGTGGAAATAGCGTTTCTGATTTTTCAGCAACACTCTGCTCTGAATCAATAATCTTTTTACAGTGATGCCATACCTTACAGTGTCTCTTATGGAACAGCAACTTATCCCATTCTGTGTTCTCTTTTAATGTGCATTTAATGATTGTGTTACATGTGTAAGCCATTCAAGAAATGTTGCTCTATCATCCTGACTAAACTCAATGCAGTCAATGAACTTCAAAACTAACTTCAGTGTCTTGTTGATGGAATTATTAGCTATGACATTCTGTATGTGGCTTGTAGATATTTTATTTTTTTAAGTATCTTCCTAAGTCACTTGTTCAAAGCTAAGTTTCTGAAGGGGGAAAAAGTACTTGCTTCTCTGCTTGATACCATATCAGCTGAGTGAATGTGTGACTAATGGTATTGTTAGTCTTGGAATGGGTAAGAAATATTTCCTAAGTCCAAAGTTTAACAGGTGTGTGAGTTTAATGTCAATAAAATTAGAAATTAATATAATGAGCTTCTGTAGACTCTGATTACACTCAAGTATTTAAGTTTCATACCTTTGAAGCTAGATTTTAGTAATAAAGCAAAGTAGAACTTGCATTTAGATTAGAAAAACTTTGTGGAAGGAGGGGGAGTGAGTGGAGAAGGAGGAATTTTTCTATAGTTGCAGCTGTCTCTACATGATATGCCATTTCTTGAGGTCAGAACTCTCAGAGATGGATGTCTAGAAAAGTTGTGTGGGGTTTTTTTTGTTTTTGAAACACATTATAGTATGTTAGTATGCTATAAAGATTCTGCTTGACTAGCTAAGTGTCTCAAAAAAGTTTAAGGAGAAATTTCTTAGATATCTGTACTAGGCAGTAACTCTAAATCTTGTCAAGGTCCAAAAAAAGATGGGGAGGTCTTTTAAAATACCTATTTAATATGGAGATTAGGTATCCTGTTTATATGCAAAATTATATAAGTGGAATTAAATTAGTAGCCTAACAAAATAGTTTATAATGGTAACAGCTAGCCTTTGGGCGCTTTAACCTTGTGGGGAGGCAGTTGAAGACTGCTGACCTCAACAGAACAGTTTCGTAACTGCGGACAGGAAGGAGAGTAGAACAGCAGTTCTATATCTCAACTCAGGGAATCAGCTGAGATGCGTTTCGTTTTTCTTTAACGTTTAAGCTCAGTAACTTAATTATTTGAGGTAGTTTTGAGGAGTTTTTCCTCTTTTGAGAGACATACAGGCTTTTGCCTGCATCTTTGGTCAATAAATAGACTGTGCAGGATGGTCAAACAGTGGGACAAGTTGCAGGGAGATGATGTGCAGACTCCGTCCTTGGATATAGTCGGAACCTGACTGGACACATCTCTGAGCACCTTGTTCTAGTTGGCTCTGCTTTGAGGACTACAGGACCTTCCAGGACCCTTCCAATGTCAAGGATTCTGTCAGATTCCCCTTTAAATATTGCTAATATATATGCTTATAGGCATTGTGATCAATATTTTTGTAGAACAGAATGCATATGATGAAGTTCCTACTAGACCATATTAACTGAGGTTAAAGCAGGCTTCGGGTTAAAGCAGTATCCTTCTATGATATACACTACTTGCTTTTCTGAACTTAAGATTTTTCAGGAATTGATGAATATGTTCACTCACAACTAGAATATTTTCAGTTAACATAGTTAACATGCCCAAAGTATAATCTAATTCTAATATTCCTAGGGCTGTCTATCTTAAGCGTTATATTTTTTTAATTAAATAAGACTTAGAACTATTACAAAGATTTACTACAGTATTTTGGCACACGAGGCTACCTTTAGTGAATTGCTTTTATTAAGTCTTTGTTTGATAGGATATGCCAAAGTGTTGATGCTCTTTGTGTATCTTGAAACTGTACTTCTTAAACTCCAAGCTGACTTCACATCAGTAGTATAATATCCTGGTAGTGCTGGTTATACACATATAAAGAATAAACAGTATACTCAGCTTTGACTATTCATGCAGTCTTTCATCCAAACGTTCTGAGAATGTTCTTGGTTTTTGCCTAAATCCAGTTATTTAATTTGTTCTGCTGCAGTTTATTTAGATTTTGGAAGGATCTGCATGAAGATGACTGGCAAAAATAGACAGTGTGCATGAGAAATAAATTCTAGAATGCAAAATTCCATGTCAAAACCTCAAAGGCATATTTGTGACCATTTGATAGGTCTGCCTGACTTAACCTGGAAATTTCTAAAAGAAGTTTGTTATATGTTGTGATAATACAGTTCTTGCATCCTTTCCCACAAGCTGATGAAGAAAAAAAGTTTTAATATTGCTGCAGGTTATTAAATGTGTATGTTGCTTTAGACTTCATGCTACCTTCAATTTTATTTTAGTAGAGGTTGAAACCTCTTAAAGATAACTGCATTCTTTGTTTAACGCTGTGCAGGCTTTCTCTCTGTGTATGGTGGTGTGAAATACTCTTGTGTACTGTGCATTACTGTTTAAACATCTATCTCGCAGCAGTTATGTGTGAAAAGGTAGCAGAACTCTTGCCCTTTATACTATTTAATTTGTTGTAGCTATATTTCTGTTAGATCATGTTACTGAAGGACTTACTACCATCATCTTATGGTATCTACCATCTTTTTTTTTGACAGGATACAGATAGCAATCTACACAAAGCTGGAAATGAAACCTTTGTACAAGAAATGAAACAAGATGATTCAAAAGAGGTTAGTTAAATACTACTATGTGCTTCTAGCATCACACGAGAAATATTAAATAATTTAACTGTCTTCATCCTAAAACTAACATAGGTTAGAATTTGTCATTAATGTTAGTAAGAGTGTCCACCTAAAGGGAAAATATGAAACTGTGTTCTAAAAACATATTTAGGATTCACCAGTGTTGAATTTTATGTGCAATTTACAGGATCATATTTAGCAGTGCATGAGAACTCTGAAGAGTGAACAGTTCTTGTTTCCTAACTTTCTCTCAAATTATATTGAAAAGGAATGGAAGTTATTCACTTTGTTTTATTTTTCAGTTATGCCTATTTCTGTATGTAGATCTCCAGAATTTTTAAACAAAATATACATTTTGTATACAAAGCAACTCTTCAATGAAAGAGCCCTTTTGGGTGTTGTACAGACTAACTGGTAAGTGTACCCTAGAAATGCCTGCTATTTAACAGTTGAATGGTTTTGGTTTTTGTTTTTTAGATTATTGACAGTATTATAGAAGAAAGCCAGAAGGCACAACTGGATGACGATCCTTTAGCTTCCAGAGGAAAAGAACTAACTGTTCCAACTTCAGATGCAAATGCTTGGATTTCTGGAGCAGGTATCATTAGTAGTATTCCAGAAGTATTAGCTGCTAAAATATCATTACAAGAAGACCCTAAAGAACCGGTGTATCAGAGTGTGTGCAAGGACACTGAACTGGAGTCAGGGAAGCTTTTCTTGACTTCTGAGCAACAGGAAACTCAAAAACTAACAAAAGTAACAAATGCAACTGACCATAAAATGGATGAAACTGAAGCACAGGAAGAAACATCAAAAAATAATGACATTACAGACAAGAAAGAGGCAAATACTTCAGAACAAGTGGCTTCAGATTTATCTACCAAAGACCTTTCTACAGCAGAAGAAACTCCTCCAGCAAAACCACCAAGGCAGCTCACTGTAGAACCTGATATAGTTGCTAGCACAAAGAAGCCTGTCCCAGCACGGCCACCACCTCCAACAAATGTTCCTCCTCCAAGACCACCACCGCCTGCACGGCCAGCTCCACCACCCCGGAAGAAGAAGAGTGAACTGGATTTCGAAGTGCAAAAACCTGTTCTAGAAGGCAAGTATTCTATTCTAGATGGCTCTAGTTATCTACATGGTTACTATTTTTGTGTTTTAAGTGAAGAATTGTTCAATCTTGTGATTTTTAATTAGGTTGACATATGAATGAGGGGAAAAAAGTTCTTCAGCAGTCTTAGTTTCTTCCAGTGGAGAAACACCCTTTTGTATTACAAGTATTCCTAATTCATAGACTTTTACATAGATGTAAACTAATAGTTCCTACCAAAATAGTTCTTCTGTAGCAAGAAGTTGCCTCATCAATATAGAAACTGAAAAAAGTTCAGATAAAATGTGTGCAATCTGTATTTGCATAGATTTACAAGTCAAGATATAGATTGAGGCCCTATGAAAATGAGTAGTCCTGGGTAACTAGGGAAATGCCTAAAAAGAATTAAAAATTGTTAATAAAACTTAGGAGGACTAGGTGTGAAATTGAGCCTGTGCCTGCTATACTATGTATGGAATATGCAATTGATGAGGCAGATTTGGTGGCAGTTGATGTTTAAAAAAACTCAAACTTGTCAGAAAGGGTGCTCAGGAGTGTGATGTTAGTCTACAGATTGTTAGAATCCTAAGGCAAGTGTTGTGCTCTTCTTTCTAATATGAATCTCTTGTCAGTTTCTCGCGAGAACTTCACAGCTGGTGGTCTCTTAACTCCAAGTACAGTGACAGAAGGCATGCCCAAAGATTCTCAGCCTTCTTTGGATTTGGCAAGTGCAACTAGTGGAGATAAAATAGTCACTGCACAGGTATCAGGAAACAATTTTAAGTCCAATAACTGTACCATTGTCTACCACATCAGTGTTACGCTAGAGGTAATATGTTCTGTCTCCAAAATTTCAGGAAAATGGGAAAGCAGCTGATGGCCAAACAACAAATGAAGTACTTGGACCACAAAGACCCAGGTCTAATTCTGGAAGAGAGCTCACGGATGAGGTATTAATGAATGTGGTCTGTACAGAGTACGTTCTTGTGCTTGCTTTTCCAGTCTGTCACATGAATTGGAGTAGTCTCATGTCACTTTTTGCGCTCTGAACCACTATATGCCATGACCAGGGATGTGAACAGGAGTGATGGCATGCTGGCTTTATCCACCTAAGCACTCTGGTCCTTGAGTCATATGTAGCATTAGCGTTTGAAAGAGTGAGGTGTACTAGACCTGAAATGCTATGACTTTGTGCTTGTAGCTGTGCAAACATGTTACAAGATTTCAATGTGAGGAAACACCAGGAAACTTGGTGTTTCCAAGTTTGTGTCTGAAGGGGGAAGGAGTCAGCAATAGGAGAATGATTTTCCTAACATTAAGAAATAGTTTCTTCAGCTGGCAACTTCCGTTATTCCTAATGACACTATCGAGCTGCTGCGAGGTTTTTTATGTGTATCTGTGTATAGCTTTTTTGCCGCTGCTAAACAAATGCATGATCGTGAACAGATCATTAAATTCTCCAAAAAACCCTTTTCCTTTTTGTAGTACTAGTTACATCTAAATGTCTTTTTCTGTGAGTAAAGGTTGACTTTGACTAAATCTAAGCTACAACTGTTAGAATATCTGAACGGAGAAGACTTCAAAATCTCTTAATTACGTAATATGTTTGGTATTAACGTGGAAAGTGTCAGGCAGCGGCTGACATCTGTACAGCTGCATTTCTGATTGACGAAGTTGAAGCTTACAATGATGTGTAATTGTTCATCTGTTTATAGTGGTTGATAATATTTGTGCTAACATGCTAAAGGCAATTTTAACTTAAACTTAGTCTTTGAAAAATAAATATATAATCAGCTACAGAATTTCCCATTAAGATAAATAATCTGTAATATTGGATGATTAATATTCTGCCCTAGGTTTTGGAATCTAATCAAGTCATCTTGATTTTACATCTTACTTTTTCCATAGGAAATTCTAGCAAGTGTAATGATAAAAAACCTTGATACAGGTGAAGAAATACCCCTGAGTTTGGCAGAAGAAAAGTTGCCAACAGGCATTAATCCCCTAACTTTGCATATCATGAGGAGAACTAAAGAATACGTCAGGTATGAATGATGATAGCTTTCAGCTCTTTCTGATACCATTGTTCTCATCGTTTTTGCATGCGTGGAGGCAGCTCTTATGCAAGTAGAGAGTCCCAATCCATCTGTGTCTGACTGATTTGAGTGCTAATTCCCAGTTCTCTAGGAACTAGGCTGTTTATTGAATTCTTTTAAGTTAACTTAAAGTTGATGTTGTTGCTGGATCTTGACAGGCAAGTATCTCTGGAAATCTAGCTGAACTGCTGTTAGTACTTGGTGTGTTAAATGTTGTCATTTCTATACTGAATTAAACACAGTTGATGTTTAAGTACTGTCTGTTGTTCATGCTACCACCTTCTCCAGCTTTTTCAGTGTTTAATTTAGTAGAATTCAGTGCTCTGGAGATCTGTGGTCATCAGTACAGCTGACTACTTTGAGGTTTTCCTGTCCTCAGCAGGGCTTTAGGTCCTCTTAACATTTAAAACTGAGTCTGTAAACTTTGATAGGAAAATAGTTTCTTAATGATCAGGGATTGTGTTAGTCTAGATGTTATTTTCAAAAACCTACGTTTATGTGAATTATACATCAGATAATTTTAGGTTTTTTGCAGTGCTGTATTGTCATTGAAAGCTCACTTCTGTAGAACTGTACTCTGTGTACAAATTTCTGCTTCAGAATTAACCAGTATTTATTTGATCTATGGAAAACAAGGTAGGAGAACAAGGTGGCACTTTACCAGTTCCTAGTAACATAGTGTATTGTGTCTGTTTTTAGCTTTCAAAGTGTCACAATAAGCTGAAAGTCTTGAATTTATGGAAGGTAGTAATGGATCTTTGGCATCTGGAGTCCGTACACAGTTTTAGTATCAAGATGCCAGAGAGTTGAAATGTCTGTTTTATTATTTGATTAACATCACGTCCATGTATTTCCAATGTGTTTCATGAAGGAGTAAAGATGGATCCTAAAATGCAGATCCTACTTTACTAATGTTTCATTCCATTTAGATTTATTATGAGTTCATATTAAACAAGTTTTCTGTATTTTCTAGTAATGATGCAGTACAGTCTGATGATGAAGACAAAATGCAGACACAACAAGCTGATACTGACGGAGGGAGGCTAAAACAAAAAACGTAAGATGCTGTTTCATGTCCCTGCAAAGGAGAGGCAGGGTTTGTTTTTCTAAGCTGAAGCTCTCCATCTGATTTCTGAACAAGTTACATTTTAACTACAAGCGATACCTGAATTTACGTAAGTCCATTGCTCTGCAGTTAAACTGAAGATTACAGGACTGCTGGCAAATTAAATGCTTATTCTAGGAAGCAGTAACAGAAAGAGATAATATTGCATTTCAAATCAAAACTATTGATTCATAATAGCAAAAAATGAGAATTTGCCAGTATTATGTGGTGAAAAAGTGTCATTGCTTTTTAAAGGACCCAGCTGAAAAAATTCCTTGGCAAGTCTGTAAAGCGAGCAAAGCACCTTGCTGAAGAATACGGTGAACGTGCTGTAAATAAAGTTAAGAGTGTTCGAGACGAAGGTCAGTGACACTGACTTGTTTTTTTATAGGATAGTCTGTTTATTCTTGGTTTCTAGGACTCAAAGCTGTCTGAGGATCATATACTGCTGTATACTACCACTGTATAGTTGCTGTGGCTTTTTAGAGTTAAAGCTTATAGTTTGGTAGGCATTCTGAGACAAGTGGGTTATAAGGATGAATTCTTGTAAAGTAGTAGTTGAGAGGCCATTTCAGCTAAACCAGTTGAATACTATAATTTTTGTTACGCTGTTAGAAAGCTGTCCGGATATCAAAATGTAAAACTTTTTGGAAAGTTACTCCAATAAAGGTAGAAGTGGGGGTTGTCTTCATTACTTCAATAAAATCAGATTGTTGTCTGATAACCAGTACCACCATTAGAATTCTCATATAGCTTGAGCTCCTGTTAGACGATTTCCCAGCTACAGCTGTATTCTCCTGGTTTCATCAGTGCTTCTTTCAGACAGATTTCTAGTACTGCAGTAAGCCAGTCTAACCACAGCCTCAGATAAATGCTGTAGAACTGCTGCACTTCAGCATCTTACGCTGCCACTGGTTGTTTGCCCCAGCTCTCTTTCAATTCTTAGTCTTCATGGGCAAATCACCAGGCCATTTCGGCATATTCAGTCAAAGAAACCCATATAATGAAATGGCTAATTTTCAGCGTATGCTGAACTGGCAGAAATCACTTAGTGCGGGATCTGATAAATGCAAGACCTGGTGCAAAGAAAGAGGCAGAACCAAAAAGGATAGCAGTTCTTATTTTGAGTGTTAAGTATTTGGATTCACTGCAACCTAAGATTAGTGTAGATGTATTTGTAGTCCTTGATGCAACAGTATTCTTGTTTTGGTTTAAGATCTTAATGTTGCCTATAAAAATTTGCTAAATCAAAACTGATCTGCTACCAAAAAGTGTTGGCAAATGCTTACTAATAAATGTGTGCTGTGATATGTAGTGCTGAATTTGTGTTCCTTTTAGTCTTCCATACAGATCAAGATGATCCCTCTTCCAGTGATGATGAAGGGATGCCATATACAAGACCAGTTAAGTTCAAAGCAGCACATGGCTTCAAGGGACCTTATGATTTTGAACAAATTAAAGTTGTTCAGGATCTCAGTGGAGAGCATATGGTAGGTCTCTCAAATTTCATATGTGGTTTTGCTGAATCTGCTCAGCCCAAGTTTCAGCTTTTAGTTTTCATCTACTTGGTGACCTCCAGAAATTACTGTCAGGTTTATTCTTCTTGAAGAGCAGTTTCATTCAGGAAAATAACATTCCGGCAAGAAATGAAAATTTGGCTGGTTTGATCAGATGTTCAGGAAAAAAATAAAGTCTGTAGATACTCTGGCTTCAGGGATTCTCAAGAGCTTTTTCTTGAAAAAGAGTTTTGGTATCGAGTAGTACTTGGTTTCTTGGTTCCTGCAATTACAGATTTAGGGTGAAATAGGCTCTGTGCCACGGCCAGAACTGAGCAGAGAGCAGCAGGATTGACTTACTCAGCAAATAAACTAGTCTGCCTGTGAGAGAGATGAACACAAGTATTGAACAGGAGTACTAGATAGGTTCTGGAGGCAAAAGTGGGAGAGAGTAATGGGGTATGGGGATCAGAATGATAAGGAGGGGAGAGACCAGGAAATATAATATTTGCAGAGATGCCTGTGGAGAATGAGGCAGAAAAACCTACCTGTTCATCACTGTTGCAAGTGTGCATGCTCCCCGGCAGGGTCTGAAATACATTCTAGTGCTCCTGACTTCCCAGGTGGTTCTGCTGACAGCAACTGTCTGACAACAATTGAACCAGTCTCCCATCTTTGAAGAGTTAGGCTAAGGATAATGACCTGTGGCAATCAGTTTGGTGACTGGAGAGTTCAAGCTTGTCATCCACAGCTAAGGTTTCCAGTCCTACTGGTAATCCGTCTGTGTTAATTTCCGTCATGTCAGTATTTGACTTCTTAAAACCTACAAAATTCCTCAAAAGCATCCTAAAAGGGTGCTAGGTTGGTGGAGTCAAGTGCATAATGGCTGTTCATTAAACATCAGGAGGAAATTGAATATTGCTTGTGTGGTACTGTGTTTTATTGACTATTCACTCTTCGGTCTTTGCAGTGGAGAAAGAATTGTTATCTTCATAGACTTTGCAAAATCCTCATTGCAATTCTGAATTCAACAACTATATGTAGTACTCGTTTTGGTTGCCAGAATTGATGTAACCAAGCACAACTTCTATTTAAAAAAAAAGTGTTAGCACAGCTGCAAAAAGTGCAGCTACAAATACTTGCCAGTTTCACAAATCAAATAGCAGGTTGTAAGTCCCTCAGAACCCTGGCTTGCTGACTGTTACTAACTGTGCCGGTCTTACCTAGAATGCTGCGGTAGTGCTGAGCTCCCATAATTCCTTCCTTGCAGTAACCCACCTTGTGGGCTGTTCCTTTCAAACTGTTTCTGCAAGTATGTTGCACAATCCACCAGACTTAACAGTTACTTTTCGGTTGTTTGAGCTACGACTTATTTTACTTGTGGTGTCTTGTATATGTCCTAAATCTTGTCAGTTTACATTATAGAAAGACTTTTTGATATGGAAAAAGGTGCTTTATGTAACTTAATCTTTTTTTTTTTCATTTTGACAGGGTGCTGTTTGGACAATGAAATTCTCTCACTGCGGTCGATTACTTGCATCTGCAGGACAGGACAATGTAGTAAGAATATGGGTTTTAAAGAATGCTTTTGACTACTTCAATAACATGCGAATGAAGTATAACACAGAAGGTATCTTTCTATGCATTGCTACAGCTCTAAAACACAAGAAATCCTAGTTGCTTGGGAACTTAGAGTTGACCATGATGTTTCTGCCTGTGTTCTAGGCCGTGTCTCTCCCTCCCCATCTCAAGAGAGTCTGAATTCTTCCAAGTCTGATACTGATGCAGGGGTATGTACGCTAGGTATGGGGAGGGGAAGAGGTGGGGGGGTCACCTTGTTCTGTAATGCCAGATTTTCAGTGTTGCTTTAAGCAAATACACATTCAAGAGTTCTTGCCCTGTGTCACTGAGGCATAGGCAAACTATCTTATCAATAGATGCCTTCAGTCTACCCCATACGCTTTACCCAAGTGTATGGGGTGCAAGCAAGAAAGTACACCGCTAAACAATGCATTACAAAAGCTGCAGAGCTTTGCTGTGGCCTTCTGCCAGAGTAGATTTCTGAGTGAAATGCTAGGTTGTTTTTTTTTTCCCCACTTACATTGTGGAACTTCCTGTCCTAGTGTTTTGCCTTGGAGCATTGCTTATGGCTAACATCTGACCTGATGTCTTTTCTGAGGAAGGCCAAACTCAACAATGGGATACTCGGAAGCATAATAAAGCCTGACGTTTTTAAATTTTTCACATCTGTGTAGAATAAAGTGGAACATGACTGACCAAAAGTATTGAGACACTCTTACTTATAGAGTGTTCGGATACTTTAGTAAACTTACCATTAAAATCACTTATTTAAGGTTATTTTTTACTATATTTGGTTTCTAGTAGTGTAAGAAACATGACAAAGAACTTAAAGGTTTTAGCAGTAGTGTTATTTAAGGCACACTGTTTTGGCGGGGAGGAGGAGGGAAGGTGGAATATTTCCTTACCTTAGGTAAGTGAATAGGCTTGCTTAGCCACGCACACCACGGATGTTGTTTTGAGTGTTTTTTTTGCTGGAGAGAGATTGTATAGGAACTTCTAGGGTTTTTTGTTTTGCACCTGTTTATTCTGAAAGGAGCTCTTGTTAGGGAGTTATCATTCTTGATATGCACTAGAAATATGGAAGCTTTAACTTACAGCTTATATTCTAAATTGGAATGGAGTTTTGAAGACCTATATACTTTGTTTGGAAAGCTTATCTTCAGGTGTTTGCTTATATTGCTCTCAGCTTATGCCTTTAATAAAAGCTGTATGGATGGAAAATATAGAGCTTCTTAATTTTGGAATTTCAAGATGTTTCATAGGTCACTATACTTAAAGTTTACTTTGGTTGTTTATTACTGTAGTGTTGTTTATTTTAAAGTCATAAGAGTTGTTCTTCACTTCTTACAAAAAGTACAGGGCCAGTAACAATGTAATTGCTTTCTTGTTAATTTTTCCAGCTAACATTATAAAATGTTTCTATACACTTCTCTGATAGATTTGCAGTGGAGTTGATGAAGACCCAGATGATAAAAATGCCCCATTTCGTCAACGACCATTTTGCAAATACAAAGGGCATACAGCAGATCTTCTTGATCTTTCCTGGTCTAAAGTAAGGCACCTTAAAGACTACATAGTTCTCCTGTGTTTCCATTTTTTGTTTTGTCAATTGCCATTGGAACCATACATCTAAATGATATGAAATGATCATTGAAGTTAAGAGAAAAGATTTGTAGAGACAATGCTTATTCCAGCTGAAATGGTTGGGATAAAATGAACAAACCTCTTAGGCTTCTCTAATTAAGTAGTCTTTAAAAAAAACAAATTAAAAAGATCAAGCTAGTAACAGTCACAATTGTGTATTCAATAGTGAAGTTAAATTGTTTAGACTGGGAGGAATTTCCATTGAGCTGTGTGATTTCGGATTCACGGCGTTACTGCTTTTCTTCAGTATGCGTCACTGGTTTTATGCAGTGTACAGATTCTAAGTTGCTGAATAAATAGATATATCTTAAAATTAGATAATTACCTTGTGCTTAACTTAGCTTTATGTGAAATATTTGCAAATTCAGTTAATTCTGTACATTGGAATGCAGTTGTAGTTTTAAGAATGCAGTCTGGCTGAAGGATCTTAGGCAGGAGAGACTCTTCCCTGAATACTTTAACTACTTTCCAAGTATTCATTTCCATTGAGACTTTTCCAGAAAACTTTCTGTGACTGAGCATCAGTGTACTGGGCTTAAGGAAAGCACCAATGAGTGAGGATAATTTTGATAAAACATTTTATGTGAAAGGATAAAATGTTTAATTTCATGGCAACAGAGAAATTGGTAGGACTTTACCAATCAAATTGCTTCTGTATTTTCTGTTACTTTGGTGTCTATTAATAAAGATGGAATTCTCTTGTTTCACAGAATTACTTCTTGCTTTCTTCTTCTATGGACAAGACTGTCAGATTATGGCACATATCAAGAAGAGAATGTCTTTGCTGTTTCCAGCATATAGACTTTGTCACTGCTATAGCATTCCATCCACGGGTAAGTGTAATTCCCCTCTTCCTTCTAGAGAGGCAGAATTTGAAATTACAGGAGTCCTCCCCCTTTATTTTCATTAAAAAAAAAAAGAATAATAGTTTGTGCACTTTAAAAATATCCCTATTGGATAATATACCATAACTTTAAGTGTTCATCTTCATTAAACCTCACCAGGAGTGTCCATGTGGTTTAACTGTTTGTAAGCATGATGTTGAAAGTGAATTGTCTATTGGCTGTAAGATCACAGCTGGAGTAGTTTTGAGTAACTTTGTGAAGAGTCAGAATTTCCAGTAAGGGATGTTGTTATGATTTTTTCCCATTAAAATTTAATTAAATAGAACAGATTGTCCAGAGACCGCAGAATCCTTGGGGATGTTTAAAAGTTGGCAGGATGTAATCCTCTACAGCCTGATCAAACTTTTGAGGCTGTCCTTGCTACAAGCAGGGGAGGTAGACCAGAGACCTCCAGAGATCCCTTCCAACTTATCTTATTTGATGATTTAACAAAAACATTGTAATAAAGCTTCCTAATATTAATAAACTCAAATAGAGGAACAGCATTTTTTGGTGTTCCCTGAACATACATAACTGGTAGATGTATCTGGAACTCTGAAAAGGGCTTTCAACTCCTGACAAGGTTAGTATTTTTCTGACTTACGTTGAGAGAGTAAAAAGTAACTGGTAGCAGTGAACAATTTTCTAACTTGAGGTATACACACTGCGTGTGTGTAACCTTGTCAAAAATCTGTAAGAAATTTAACTCCATTTACGAGTGATTTTAACATTGTCTTTTCAGCCATCTTAAACGTTATAATCAACTCATCTGAGAGCTCTTTATTTGGGACGTTCTCGAGAGAAGCCATTTGGAAATGGGGCGGGAAGGTTTTAAGGAAATCAGGGCATACTCATAGCACAAGGGGAAATTAATGTAGTTTGTACTTTCAGGATGACAGGTACTTCTTAAGTGGTTCGTTGGATGGGAAACTCCGACTCTGGAACATTCCTGACAAAAAAGTGGCATTATGGAATGAAGTAGATGGGCAGACAAAATTGATTACAGCTGCCAACTTCTGTCAGAATGGCAAATATGCAGTCATAGGCACATACGATGGAAGATGCATCTTCTATGACACGGAGGTAAAAAGTTTTTGAGACTCTATTTTTCTGGTGTTAAATAACAAACAGACCTAAAAATCATGCTTATTTAAATATCAAAAAACAAATCTATTGGAACTTGAAGCAAAATAGTTTAAAGTTTTTACACAATTATTTCAAATTGGGATACATTTTAATATCTTCTCAGCACTTGAAGTACCATACACAAATTCATGTGCGTTCTACCAGAGGCCGAAACAGAGTTGGAAGAAAAATTACTGGCATTGAACCCCTGCCTGGAGAAAATAAGGTACTGTCTTTCAGTGCAACTTTGGCTCAGTACTGGAGTCTGATATTTATATCTAATACTTAATCAAGTTTGTGCTAAGTGTTGTTTGTAGTCACTGACATAAATCATAAACCTTTTAACACTACTAAATTGAACACTACTCGTAGCTGATTTAGACTAATACAATATTAAACAGTAGTAAAATAGACTTTTTAAAATAAGATCATGATCTGATTAATGTAAATGTGAGAAAATGCTTACACATGGCTTTCTGTGAACATCTTTAGCATAACTAACCTCTCTCAAATTTAATATTCATTTGGAAATGTGCTTCATACAGGAGCTGGAAAAACTGCTGAACGCTCAGAAGCTGTTATCCAAGCAAGTGTACTCCATTCTTCAGAATCAGTCCTTTTGTTTAGCTTCAATCTAAGCTGAAGTCTTGTGTTGAAAGGGTCAAATTCTCATCAAGCAAAGAACATGCTGCTGACTATTAAAGTAATAGTTTAAAGCTGGAGAGTTTCTCACTTGTATATACAGTTTCAGGGGTGATGTTGGGTCAACAGCCGGCTCTAGTAGAGAGAGAGATCAGCAGCTGTTGCCACCTATATTGTGTTCTTACCAATGACACAGAAATTACTACGTTCCAAAGACATGTAGAAGATACAGAAATAAGTAGTGCCTTTGGGTGTGCATCAAATCCTGTGCATCGGCATGTTAGATGATGTAATGAAACACAGCTCAGCACAAACTCTTTTGAAAACAAATAAGAAGTTCTGTAATCTGATATTAATGGTGTTCTGAGAGTTGCCACTTTGGCATGAATGATTAGTTAAGTCAAGGTCCGTATTTGACTGCTACTCTGCTATACCCTTTCCCTAGCGTCACCTTGAGACTTGTTGCTAACCTGCAGTCTGCTCCACTTCTAAGGTACCACAAAACGGCTAATCAGCTGGATGTCCTTACTCATTTTGACAACCCTTTCATAGACTTCTCCGCTCCTTATAAGTATATTTAAGCTTCTGATTTGAAAAATGTGAAAAGGAAGCAAAGTCACATTAACCAAGAAAAGCTCAGTTCACTTACGTAGCAGGTAATGGCCTCTGGTCTGTGCTTCATGGTTGATAGGTTGTGACTCTCCAGAAATTTACCTCACTAGAATAGCTGTTCTGCTATATTATTGTGGAATGTGGTCCAAAATATCCTTTGCAAATCGGTGACTGTTCTTTGGGCCCACATTTCACTTCAGTAAAGAGCAGCTGTTCTGGTTCAGAGCAGTCAGGGTGATCTTGACGTCATTGTCCTAAATCTTGTTCTGCTGCTTTGGACCTATTCTTCGTTATGTCTTTTTTTTTTGATCAACGAACAAGGACTTCTTGACTGTTTGAATGAACTTTTTGCTCCTTCTTGGGCATGCTAATGGTTTCCACTTCTAAATCTCATTTATTTCTTTCTTAGATACTAGTGACATCAAATGATTCCAGAATCAGATTGTATGACCTAAGAGATCTGTCTCTATCTATGAAATACAAAGGTTATGTCAACAGCAGCAGCCAGATCAAAGCCAGCTTTAGGTAAGGCAGTATTACAGCAATGGAGTTGTCAGATCTGGGAAATGCTTTGGCTGAAGTACAGAGGTTTTCATTTAAATAATCTGTTTACTGTATAATATTGTATTATAATACAAGATTAAAATTTAGTCTTGGTATGCAGCTGAGCCTCTGAAATGTCACTTGGCTCAGAATACAAAGGTAACTGAAGGCTCTGGTCAAGAATGACAAAGCTGCCTATGAGCAGGGAGCTTCTGTGGATGAGTGAATGCTTTTGTATTGACAGTATGATGCATGTCCATTATTATTGCTGTAAATACAGGAACTGTGCTATAACTGGTGGGGCTGGGACACCACATCTTTTCTCTCCTCCATGATAAATATGTTTTATTTCCTTAATTTTGTCAGGGATTGTTGCAGATGTGTTGGTCACTCAACTGTTGTCCAGGGCTGTTGGTCACTGCCTGTGTATCATCACTGTCAGGAAACAGCCTGCAAATCTGAGTTGGAACTCTTTTTTTCTTCTATCTCTGTGCTGACATAAGATGCTTTTCTGAATTTGAGTATATTACTGTGACTGTCATGGTTTTTAAGGCAGTAAAAGAGAGGGAGTAGAGGGAGAAGAATATTGTTTTCTGTTCCCTATTTGAGCCTTGCAGAAGCCAAAGGGGAAAAATGCTTGGGTTTAACCTGGATGCTTGAGCAGAGGAGGGCAGCAGTGCCTAAGGAATAATGCCAAGTTTAATCTTGATTGTCAGCTGTTGGCCACTGAAAGCACCTTTAAGGCTGACCCAGTAATTCACAGAATGGCTGAGGTTGGAAGGGACCTCTGGAGGTCATCTTGTCCAGCCCCCCTGCTCAAGGTTAATTTCCCAAATTAAGTGGTCTCTACTTACAGGGCTGTAGCATAGTTAGCTTTAGAGTTTAGGTACGTGGCATATTCATGCAGTAGGTAAATTAAAAGTAAATACTTGAGTTGGATTTGCAGGTACTGTTTTGTCTCTGTCAGTGTGCGTTGTGCAGTCATTTCATTAGTCTTGTTGAATGCCTTTCATCTTCCACCTGTGTGGATTTCTTTTGCCCGTGATTGTATTGTAAACAATTCCTGTTACACAGTCAGGTGTTCATTCAAGTTCGAGACTCAAACAGATGCAAATTGCACTTCAAGATTATGCTATTTTCCTGTTGCTGAGTAGAGCGGTTAGACTATACCCTCTTCTATGCAAGAAGCTGCAGGAGAACAGCTTCTGTGTGCTATTCATGAGAACTACTTTTTCTTCCAGAGGAAGAGCATCAGGAAGCTAGCATGCACGTTCATTTAAGGACCTTGTTGTTTGGGTTTTTTTGAGCTGCAGTCACTAAAATATAGGATCAATCTGAATTGTGAACTTAGCCTGGTTGCACTTGTAAATCTGCAAGTCCTCTGTAGAGCTATTGTAACAGTTGCTTGAACAGCTGAGAGAAGTAATGTGTTTGTTTCTTTGAATCTTTAGCCATGACTTTACCTACATCGTAAGTGGTTCAGAAGATAAATACGTTTATATTTGGAGTACGTACCATGACTTGAGCAAGTTTACATCTGTAAGAAGAGACCGTAATGATTTCTGGGAAGGCATTAAAGGTAAAAATCAACTTTTGATCTTTGTTTTATCAAAGCTCATATGATTTAAAAAATGAAGTGTTTTATCTTTTAGTTTTTATTTGCTCAGCAGTGCTACTCTTTTCGTTTGAACAATTTATTAACAAGATGCATTGTAATTGGTGGATTTTCAATAAGGGGACTCTGTCAGAAAATCTTGTCCACAGGAAACTCTTCACAAATACACGATTGGGATGGCAAGAGACAGAGTAGCAAAGAGTTTGTCCAGCTTCATTAAGACATTCTGAATGAATGTAATGCTTTGCTGGCAGAACTTGGTTGTGTAAGTGTAGTAACCAAAGTAATTATCAATCCTTAGGTCCTTTATAGAAAATTGGCTTTGAAAACAAATGCAAACGTGTTTTCTTTCATGGCAGGATTAAAAAAAAAAAGCAACTCTCATCTCCTACAAACAGGCAGTTTTTGGGAAATGCAGGACTGTGTTTATATCAGATGTGTTTTGGAGCTGTTGCCACTTAGTTTTGGGCATTTACAGGACCTTCTGAAATCCCTAAGCTTAAAACAGTGACAGTTGCTTCTTGAATGATGAGCTTAACTGGTGCCACTGAGATTTTTGGATACTTACTAAAATTTATGCCTGCTATTCTTGTAAAATTAACAATTCCTTGAAATAAGGTAATCAAAATTGGGTTTTCTTTCTGAAGCGCACAATGCAGTGGTCACATCTGCAATTTTTGCTCCCAATCCTGGTTTGATGGTGTCACTGGAAACTTCTGAAAAGCAAGAAGTTGAAAGTAAGGGAGAAGATTCTGAAACATCAGATACCATACCCTCTGGTAGGTGTTTAAGATGAGCTCTGCTTGATACCATGGGATGAGGAGGAAAAGATTATGAAGAACACTTTCAGTTTGGGAGGGGAGTTTCTTGAGATCAAAATTCCTTGCAGTGGCATGGGTATGTATTCCTGCCATAGCAGTTGAACATTTTGGCAGCTGTTGCATTCTTAAAACCTGAGAGAATGTGAAGTGAGGGACATAGCTGTTGTCCTGTGATAGTTAGGATTATTGGTTTTACACTTGAACTGTTAGGAGGTAGAGATTTACCAATATATGATTAAAAAGTCTCTGTCCTAGAAATGCAGATGTTTCTTGAAGTATTGGCATAGAGAACAGGAATGTGATAGAAGGGTGTCGCAGTGAGAGCTTATGTTTGAATGAGAGCTCAATTTCCCCCCCCCTCAATGAACTAACAGTTTATTCTCTTTCCTTATTAAGGAGCTTTGAAGACAGATCACACAGAAGTGCTTTTATCAGCTGACTTTACTGGAGCAATCAAAGTCTTCATTAACAAAAAGAAATATGTATCTTAGTTGTTTTGCAACTGACAGCATAAAGCTACGGTACTGTGGGATTAAAAATCCATAAATAATGCGGGCAAAAGCAAAGTATCTAATATAATAATGTTACAGGCTGATTTATTTTTAAATCTTTATTTTAAGGCTACTCAAATATTGGATCCTTGGAAAGCAGTGTCTACCTATTAAAACCTGGGCTTGTAGAATAGAAAGGAATGTGTAAGAATAATCCTGCCAAACATTAGACTCTAACTTTCTACGAACAGTTGTTCTGCAACATAATTGTGAACCTGCACAGGTTTCTGCACGAAACTGTATTCACACATGTGTGTGCCTTTTGGTTACATGCACTAATTTGAATATATATCAACAGGATTTTGGTGGTGCTGGTGGCCACTAGATGTCAGGAATGGGGATGGGAGAGGAAGGTTGGAGGTATGGCTGGAAAAATGCTGAATGATCTAGTCTGATGTTCGCACAAAATTCCATTCGAGAAAGATCTTGAATTTGTAGTAGCTGTTGTTCAGAATTTTAAGTTATGCAAGTTTTTGATGGGTCAGCAACCATGTGTAAATGTTTTTATAGATTTCTCAACTTCAGGACGTGAAAATTTTTTTGTTGTCTTTTAATTGTTGTGGACTTTAGATTCCTTTCTTATATATAATTTTTTGCACACTGGAGCACAATACTTGTGTAAAGAATTCTCTCATTCCTTGTTCACGGGCACCAGGATATATTCGCCTTCCAGATAAAATTAAGCTGCATTAGAAAGTTCTTATATTTTACAACTATGTAAAATAAACTGTTTACATTTTTTAAGCATTGTAGCTTAAAGTTTTAAGTTCTTCTCATCTGTTTAGTGCCACTGAATTTTGAAAGTCTTTGTAAATATTCGTATAAAACACCTATGAAGTAACATTCTGGGCATCGTAACCCGTGAAATGTTATTGATGGTCAAGTGTTTCAGAACAGATGTATCATTAAACTTGGTCACACACTTGGAAATTGTTGCTTCTTTTCTATTTTGATTCATAAGTGTGCCATGTGTCTAAGTAGTTTTGACCTTTTTCTCGGATCATGGATCTTGCATGCACTGAACTTTTTTGAGTTCTACTTTTCCTACCTTACCATTTTTTTGACAACAGCTTTCTTTCTGAAGTAATGGGGAATGGAGTACTGGAACTGGATATGAAGCAGAATTAAGAGTAGTTATATGATAGTTTAGTGTGAGGAGGAGACTTTGAAAGTGTGTAAAGAATCCCCCTTACCAGTAGTGGAAGAATGAAGGCATGTAAAGGCAGGAAATGAGTCTCACTCTTCTTTTAATTATTTTTTTACTCATGTGAATTTAACCATGACTCTGTGTAAAATTGTCTTTAAGAAGAAAGGCACTTGCAAGGGGTATATTATCAGACAAAATAAATACAAAAATGATAACATGCTGTATAAAATTATTTTTGGTTGACATGGGTTTGCTCTGATTTGAAAATACCGGTATAGAGGAGACAAGCTAAACTCTCTCAAGATTTATGTCCACTGAATTGACAGAAGTGAGGAGAATCACAAGACGACATTCTGTTTGTGACGCCAGAAATGAGTTTCTGTCATAGGTTATATATGCAAAAGACTGTAGTTGACTGTGATTCCTGTGAGCTGATCCCAGACGCTTCTGCAGATTGCTATAGATATTCTATGTGTCTAATGACAAGCTAAGAAGCTGCGTTGTGCAGTGGGAACATCATCACTTTGTTTACAGGTACCTTCCCTCTAGTGTCTTGGCACGTACGTCCTTCCTGTCCGTGGAAGGAAGGGCCCAGAGTGGAGGAAGAGGCATATGGGCTTTGCATTGGGTTTTTTGAGTGTGCTTATTTTTTTTTTAGGTGTGCTGCTGTCCCTTCCTGCTTTCCCCGTATTACAGTTAAAATAGCAATGACAAAAATTAGTAGTGAGTAACAGGAGGAGGGGGCCACTTGTTAGCTGGTAAGAAATACAAATAAGCTGGGCTTGGACTCATCATCTTTTCAGAGTGACTGAAGGCCTGGTTCCTGTCAACGTGCAGTGTTTGGTGTGGATTTGCGACTAAGTGGGCTTCAGGAGGGATCCTGCAACATTAATGGCATACATCTTGGCAGGTTGTTTTAGGTGTTCTACACAAACAGTCTCCTCTGGAACCCCTTAATGATCTGAATGTTTGGGGGTTTTTGAAGATTTAAACATGACTGCATTGGAGACCTAAGTTGAACTGTCATTTTTGCTTCTATCTGCCAGAGGCTCTATTAACAACAGGTCCAACGCAATGCCTTAAGTACTCGGGTAATCATTAAAAAATGGTTATTGTTTTTCATTGCGCAGGATCTTGGGCAGGCAGTAAACAAAGCGGATCTTGAGGAAGATGTTTGACTTCCATTTATCTCTATATTTAGCTTCTAGAACTCCCAGTTCTGGTGCTCCTCTGCAGTGATCTAGTATTCTCTAAGCTTTCTCCCCAGTTGAACTGTGCTGCAGATTTTTAATGGTTCAGAAATCGGTGCCTCTTTCCCTTTCCTTCCAAAAGTTGCATCAATTAAGTGGAACTCCAGCCTGAGTGGTGCTGTGTCCTGTCTAATCTCATCCACTGCTGGGTCTTAAGGTTCATCTGGTACCTTACAGGGCTGGGTTCTGCTTTTGTCTTGAGCCTCCAAGTTCTCCTTGTAGGTAAATGTCAGTTACTCCACTGAGCCTGTTTTGCTCAGTCAAGTGCCTTCACTGTATGTACATCAGGTAGTGCCCTTGCACTGGGAAGTGATGTTCCCTTGAGCACAAGCAAAGCACGGGTAAAGGTCTGTTCAAGTAAAACACTTCTTGTGCTGGAGGGTTCCTCTCTGGACAGCTACTGCCAAGGGCCTACTTAACCTTTTGTTCTTTAACAGAAGTTGTTGACATCCATGTAATCAAAATTCTGCTTACAGAATATGATTCAGAATTCTCAGGAGGCAGGAGCGAGGAATTGCCGTTGTGCAGGAGATGGGTGAATTAACTCATTCACTTCCCAAGAACCAATAAAATGAGCTGACGGCAGCGTCATAGATCACTTGAACTCTTCCCTTCAACAACTAATTTCTACTGTAACTGGCTCCTGCCAGCTACTTCTGGCAGCAAGCAGCTATGAATGGAAACAAAGCTGTTTCTCTACTACCTTTGTCTCTTAGTGCTGGGCATCAAACCCAGTGCATGTGCAGAGGACAAAAACAACAGTTCAAGTAGATGAATAATGCTAAAATTGGATCTTTAAATGCTGCACAATCATGTTTTCTCAAGTAAAAAGGGTGGGGGTAATTGTTCCTTTTGGTTTGTGAGGGGGTTTTTTTGTTTTTTAACTGAAAGCAATGCTGAACTCGGCCACTAACATGATGCTAATGCTTTTAAATGTAACAACATTAGCCATAGACATGGCAGAATTGATTTATCAGGCGCAGGGAAAGCTGCTGTATGCTTGGGGGGTTTTTTTGTCTGCCTTTAGCAATTTGCTGCGTGCATGTTCAGGAAAATGTTGGAAAATGGCCACTCTTAAGACTTGATTCAAAGTGAACTTGCGAGTGTAAGTGAATGCTAAGCTGCTGTCTTCCGAAGCAAACTTGCATGCTGTATTTTTACTGTTATATCAAGCAATGCAAATTTATGTGTATTGTTAATGTCTGTTTCTGTGTTTTTTCTCTCTAGTTACATGTGTATATATACGATAGATACCTTGTTTGTTTGAGAACTGCTTATAAGCGCACAGCCTCATTTTATGAATGTGGGAACAAACCAGAAGGCTGTAGGGAGCTGTTGGCTAGGTCAGAGGAATTGGTACTGGAGTCGTGGTTCCAGGTTCTTTATGCTAATGGCTGTAGCTGCTACTTCTGCTTTCCCAGTGTTTTGCTAATAGCATTGGCCTGCTGCCGAGATGCTGTGGAGGCTTTTCAGTTTGTGTGATTAGAAACTGGTCATTTTTTCCTGTATGTGCTTTAGTGACAGTACCGCAGGTTTCCGTGTGGAAATCTGATCAGAAAACGATGCTAAGTAAATGGAGCACGAAAAACTAGCCAAGTGTTAAGTACAGAAGAACAGACAAAAGGCCATTCAGAAAAGGACCTGAATACTTGTTTAAGCCTGCGGGTAAATTTTTCTTTAACTGCAGTAAGTGACGAGGGTATGCTTAGAGTTGTGGAGATAAATTTGTGCTTCCAATAACTGTAACTGGTTTGACTTCTATAGGGTTCATGCATAAATTTAAGCATATCCTTAAGTACTCTCCTGAATAAAGGCTGTCACGTTACGGCGATTATCAGAGCAGCTTGTTACAGAATCACACAATACTCGAGGTTCAGGGAGACCTCTGGAGATCTAGTCCATGCCCTGCTCAACCGGGGTCAGAGCAAGTTGCACAGGACCATGTCCAGCTGGGCTTTTAGTATCTCTAGGGATGCAGTCCCTGGACACTCTGCAGTTTCCCTGTCCCAGTGTTTGGGCCTCATAGTGTTTTCCTGTTGTCTTTCAGTCTTCCACTTACTTCCTCAGGTTGCGTATCTAAATGTCCCAAGCCATTTCTGTCTTTTTAGTCCTACTGGGCTTTGCATAGGTGAATTTGTGTCTAAGTTGTTCTGTTCTTCAGCAGGCTCTGTTTTCATGGAAATAACTGCTAAATGGTCTCACACAAAGCCGGGGTCAGTGTTGATCGGTGTCTTTAACAGTCACTTCATTTTCATCTCTGGCTTTTAGTTGTTTTTAGCCTTAAGGCTTAGATTCATGGAAAGACCTTGTGCAATATTTTCTCAAACTCAGCACTGCTGGAGTTTCCTCTAAACCGTTGTCAGTTCAAAGGTTCAACAGCTGGGGTCCTCCTGAACTCTTGCGGTGTGTACCTGCTCGGGAAAAACTTCTAAAAGTTATTACAAATTCAGTATGTTCTTATTGAGGTTACACTTCGTTCTGAACCTTAGTATCTACAGTGCTACTCTCTACTTTGATTTGCTTTGGGGAAATTTGTGAAAGGTGGATTTTGAGACTGTGGTGGTGTTTTTTCCCCAGATTACATGATGAGCTGGTAGGTTTTATGCTTCTACCCACAGTGATTTTTCTAGTACTGGAGGTGAGCACAGTGTCAAACGTTCTGTATTCCCTAGTGTGTGTACTGTAGCTGCTGGGGTTGTCTGAGGAGGACAACCAAAAATGGGTAATAGTACTCTAGTTCTGTCATCTGCCACAGGAGTAGGTAAACTTCTTACTTGCCACGAATGATGTCAGTGTATTCCCAGTTATTATTTGGCTTCCTACTTCTCTTCTATAACAGAAACAAGTAATAATCGATGAGTGAATGTGTTCATTTACTTAAATTGAAATTTGTTTTTCTTTTTTCTCATAGTAAACCACTGGGTATTTGTGCTTAAAGCAGTCAAGCTTAGAAAAAATGTCATTTCAAATGAGAAAGGCTAATTCAGAGCAGAAACAGACCTTAGACCTGTTGTACTTTGAAGGAAGAAAAACCCTCAGGAACACTCCTATCAAATGTTGCTGGGTGTTTAAAATCATTAAGATTAGGTGGGCTTTTTTCTTAACTCAAAAGATATGTCAGCCGATAGGCGGAGGTGCTTTTGGATCTCATTGTGATAGACAAAATTAATCGGGCACTGGACTGGAAGTTAGTGGTTGCCTGAGGAGCAATGATCATGGCCTGAATAGATTCGGTGTGAAACAGCCAGTAACCTTGACAGCTGATGCTTCAGAATGGGTACTCTGCTTAAGCTGAGGAAAACCACAAAGAAAATTGATCATGGGAGCAAAGCTGTTATCGAAATGGAATCTTTGCTCGGGTCTGTCCTGCCATTGCTGCTCTCTGGGCATCTTTGCTCATTTGGACCTTTCCTGATACTCAAATTCTATTCTTAAACAAGAAAAGCTTTTAAACAAAACACAACATTTTCAATTTTTGGTGCACCTGGCTGTTGCGTGTAATCATAAATAAATTTGTGTGATGTAGGATACAGTCTGAAGAGGCCAACCACACGAGGTGCTGGGCTAATTCAAAGCACTGAACAACTTTTAAGTCAGGTACAGACGCAGACAACAGGCTGGTGTTCTTCTATTCCATCATCTGGTTTTGAAACCAGATTTTTTAATGACGAAAGACCATTAACCTTTGGCTCCAATGCCAACCCAGGGAATTCTTAAAAGACTTTCAGAATCCAGGTAGCATTTGACAGTCCCTCTGTAATGTGAATTTAACGTCAGGCAATAGCAGGCTATCTCCTCTAAGCTAACCTTTGATTTTCTTGATTAAGAATCTAATCCATGAATCTGTTTTCACAAGTGTGAAAAGCCTTTAGTTACATTACCCGGCTCAGTGGGGCTTGTGCTCGACACTTGGGTGCCTTGAGAATAACATCTGCCCAACACATCCTGAAGAACCAAAGCATGTTGTCATCTGTGAAGCATGAAAGATCATGGGCAAAAAATAAAGCCACATCAGTGCTGTCGGCAGGTGGAGTTAACCTCATCAGAACTCCTCATGTGAGAACAGCCATCTTGTGAGACATGGGTGGGAGCTGCTGTCACACCTGCAAAAGTGCTCTGCTTTAGTTTAGGACAGTCAGTTCTGCTGATGCCACTGAAGCTAGGGACATTTTTGTCTCTGGAAGGAGAGATGGCTGCCTGCAAGAATTCACTGCACTGCCATGCATAGGAAAACCCCAACCAGCCATCACTGTTCTACCTCTGAGGAAAGATGTGGAAAGCTTGGGAGGGTAGTGGGGGTGCTAGCCAAGATTTAATTCCTGCATGTGGAAAAGTGGCTCAGCAGTGACGTGGAGCTCCAGAATAAATATGCATTAGAGCTTCTTTTAGGCCAGACCACGTAGCACCTGTTCTGCCTACAGTTCCCTCAGTGATTAGCAGGCTTCCGAATACTGTGATAGAACCAGGTCCCTAAATCAACCAGTTCTTCATGCCTACTTGACCTCTCTTACTTCGGGGCTTGGCCAAACATTTGCCTGGTCTTCAAGGTGAAGACAAAGCATTGACCTGGCAGGGAAGAGCTCTGTAATGGATCTAGTGTAATACAGACATCCTGGAGGGTCACATTTACACACGGCATTCAGAAAACAGAATTGGAAAGGCCCAGACCGCTCCCCAGGCTGCCACGGGCACAACCTCAACTGCTGGTGTATGTGTTCCTGCACAAGGAGCAGGAGATCCACACAGTTGCCCTTGTAGCTCCTTGCTTTTGCTGTCTGGAAACGGATATTCAGGAGCAGTAACACAGTTCAGAAATTTTGAAAAGGTGAGAGGTTCTTACATTGGCCTGATTTAAGTGAAGTACTTCATCCTGTAGAGCATATTGCGAAATAGATTTATTTGAACGATGGTGACCCCTTCGCACTGTTTTCCAGTTAGCCTAGCGTATCTGTGCAAGGAAACAAACACCAAGGAGATTTTACCACTTTTTTTCTTCTGCCTTTTCACACAGACTTGCCCTGTAAAATACTGGGCTGAAAGCAGGCAGCAACAGCATTTTGACCTCAAGTGGGATATCCAGCAGTTGTGTATATCCTCCTCTTAATTGCCGTTGTCTTTGAGCTAGAGAGATGCTCATGGGAGTTGTGTGAGATCTTAATAATCCTCATGTGTGGCAGTTACTGTAAATGATCGTTAAAGGCTTCAAGCAGAGGAAGATAAATAGGGGAGTACTCATAAGCTGGATTCTGCTTTATTACTGTACAGCTCCACTTCTTAAGCCAAACCCTGTTTTTCATACCATCGCTCCCATCTGCTTAGCTGTAATCCAGGATGCAGAAAAGAGAGCCAACACAAAGAGCGTTTCTAGCAGTTCAAAGGAGGTGATCTTTCCCCTCTGCTCAGTGCGCAGTGCTGGGTTCCCCAGTGCGAGGGAGAAATGGATATACTGGAGAGAGTCCAGCAAAGGGCTGTGCAGATGATTAAGAGCTTGGAGCATCTGATGCATGGGGAGAGCCTGAGGGAGCTGGGGCTGTTGAGCTTGGAAAAGAGGTGGCTCAGGGGGATCTTATCCATGTGTATAAATTCCTGACGGAGTAAAGACAACCGATGCAGACTCTTCTCGGTGGTATCCAGCAGAAAGACAGGAGGCGATGGGCACAACTGAAATATAGGAAATCCCATTTAAACCTAAGAAACAGCGGGGTTTGGTTTGGTTTGGGTTTTTTCCTGTCAGGCTGGTCAAACACTATAACAGACCCAAACCTCTGCCCCTGAAGTGTTCCCTGGTGGGCTCAATTTACCACAAGTCGTTCTCTTTCTGGAAAACATGCATCTTTGTAACACTCTGCTCCCTAGGGCTGGGGATGTACCCTGCATGGACAGTGAGACAGCCGAGGCAGGGCAGTTGCTGCTGCGTATGACTGTGTTTGTGAAGAACTGGTGTAGGCAGCAGCTCTGCAGTAGCTGTTGGTGCCCTCCGCTTGTACGGTGAGCCCAGCAGGTTCCCGCTGACCCGCACCAGCAGCCATGTCTTGACCCCCTCTCCTCCACCATCAGGGTGTACAGAATACGTGAAGTGGTTAGGGAAGATTTTATCTCTGTCGGTTCTCTGTGGCAGAAGAAAAAAAAATTCTCATAAGAAAAATTAAGAAGGGGGAATTTAGAGACATACTGGAGTAGCTGTCCATCTAATTTGTAGTTCTGTACCTGAAAATAGTTAACACCAGGTGTTTCAGAAGCAGCATGTCTTTCGGTTTCATTTGCTTAAATCACATTTTATGACAAGGTATCTTATTTTCCAGGAACTAAACCTTGGGAGACCTTTGATTTGTTGTACTTCCACAAAATAGAAAAATCTGGTGGCCACTGGGCCATTATCGTCTCTTTAAGGCTTGTAGTGAAGCTAAGGACAGCATGGCACATCAAAGGGATTCACCATTACTGGTGTACTTCTTAGTACTACTTTGCTGGCCCTTGGTGCGAGGAGGATTTAGCCATGGTCCCTGCAGGCCCTTGAATGCCCTTCGATGGCGGTGGGTGCTGGTGGGAGCTCGCAGGCCCCAGCAGCAGCCGCGGCCACTGCGCTGCCGTGACTCCCACCCACGGGAGCTGAGGCGGGTGAGCGCAGGCAGCGCAGCGGCGTGTGCTCTGCTGAGGGCTGGTGCCCTTCTGGGAAAGGCCGTGTTGGGCTTGGCATTCCTCCCGCCTCCGGGGAGCCGTGCCCACGCAATCCTGGGCAAGTCAGCAGAGGGCAGCCCTTCAACAGCAAGGACTTCGTAGCCCTGAGTTCGGCATCGGTTCCCTGCTGCACAGCTGGAGCATGCTCCCTCCACTGGCATGGAGAAGCCAACGAGTAGCTGCGCATTGAGTCCCATGGACCTCTAGGAGCAAGTGAGGCGAGCCAGCGGGCAGGACCGGCGGCGCATCGGGGTTAACAGCGGCAGCTGTGGAGTCCGAACGGCTGCTCCTGCCATATCCAGCCTTGCGCGGTGTTTGTAACTCTTCTGCTGCCACAGCCGGACTCTGCGCGCGCCAGAAGTGCTGGCTGGCTGCGTGTATAGCTAAGGAACAAAGTCTAATCACATTAGATTTCATACTGATTTCTATATACTAAAAACTAGGATTTTCCTTGCTTTGACAGGAGGCATGATCTGTACTAAAAGCATTGCTTAAGGAGTTCTTCACTTGTGGACCTGGAGCAGTCTGTGTTTTGGCATTGTTATATAGGTAAGTGTTTTTCTGGGATAGGCCCATTTGCAGGTGATAAAAAGACCCACAGATAAGCAGTGAAGGCAGTGCAAAACAGAGTATTATTCTCTAATGATATTAAGGGCCTTTTATCTTGCATGGCTTGTGAGAAATGAAATCCTAAACCTGCCACTAACCCAACTCCTTTGGGAAGTTTTCGGAGCTGGTCCAGGAGTACCCTACATATGGTTCCAGACCTTATATCAGGATCAGCTGCAGACTGATAACGTTAGCCAGAAAAAATGGATTCTTCCTTAATGCATCCTCTACGCTATAGTGGTACTGGTGAGTGGGAAGGATTCCACCAACAGTCTAATACAATGTCCCCTGCAAATTTTTTTTTCTTGTAGTCTGTCCTGTCACCAGATCAGGGGAGGAGGTGGCAGGAGAGCTGTTTTGCCCATGTTGGCCACACCTTCCAGTGTGTTTCTTCACTGGTCATTGCAAGCTGGTGCTGCTGCTCACCCTCTGATCAGCCAGGCAGGCGTGGATGCCCCGATGGCTGGGGAAGCAAACCCCAGATGGTCTGAAGGCTGGAATGGATGTGGTTAAGAATTTAACATTCCAGAAAGTCGTCTGAAGATGCGTATGTCTCCTTTTGCAGTTACCTTGGGTTGCCTGGCTTTGCTGTTTTCTCTGGGAAAATTAAGATTTCAGGGGTGAAAAGATTGTCTGTAGTGTGGCATCATCCCTCCCTTCCTTTCAAATCTCTTCCTTGGCTTTGGGCTGAAGTAACCTGAACAGCTCTTCACCCACACCCTGATATTGTGGGTTTTCACCATCAACACACGTAATGCAAAACAGTGAAATTTCCAGTTTTTTCTAGTGTCTTGTCATTAATTCCATGCTTGCTGTAGGATGGTTCAGGTTTTTTGAAGTTGACAGCCAAAGTCAAAAGCTGCTACAGGCTGGGAGCTTTGGATCAGCCAAGAGTTCCCTTTTGCCTGTGAACTCCATGTTGTTTCAGCAGATCCACTTTTCTTTTGTTGATTTCACTGAATTGATATTTGTTTTATTGAAGTTTCCTGTTGGGTGGGTCATAAAGCCTGGCCAGTAGCAAAGCGCGTTTCTACTGAATTTGATTCTTTCCTCAGAAAGAGGAATTCCCTGTCTGAACTTGATAAGCAGAGTGTGACAGACAAAGGAAGCGTGAAGAGCTGCCTGTCCTAAAGACAGCCTGCGGCACAGATTCTTTCTTTCTTCAGAGAATCTGGTGTTCATTGCTGTTGCTGGGCTTCCCATAAATGCATGTGCCTGGGAAAAGGGCAGTGAATCCATCAGCTGTAGCCTATCAGCTGGAGAGCCTGGTGCTCGGGGGTCTTGGTTGAATCTGCTAAAGGCAAAAGAGAATCTGCAGTTATGTTTATGTTTTGGAAAGGCCTGGGATTGAAATGACATCAGGGACCTCAAGGCTGTAGCCTCAACAAAGAGGTGAAAGCGTTAGCACAGCTGAGTCTGTGAGTTCCCCACTGAACTAGAAAGATTGGTTATCTGAGGCAGTGCAATTCCTCAGCACCTCAGCATGTTCTTGGGTGCCTTTCTTATGCAGATGAACCATTACTGGCCTTTCTTCCCCGTGAAAAAGGAGACGAAAGCCACAATCCTTGCAGCCTTGGGCTTGTCTTGTCACAGTGGTGCTGTTGTCTTGCCTTAATACTCTTTGTGCTTGAGATTCTTATTCTGATGTTTAGACTTCCTGAGAGGGAGCCGCAGCTTTTCTGCATGTTGTTTTCATGTGATGTGTCCTTCCCATTGCTTCTATTTTCCTTTTTTTTTTTTTTCATGCTTAGCTCCAAAAAAACAGCGTCACTGTTCACTGGTCTTCCATGGCTGCTTAGGTCAGTTGAGTGGGATGCTGATGGGCAGCTGCTCGGGTGCAGCCCCTTGCTGGCACCAAACCAAGCTCATAACCTTAGTAGCAACTTTTTGCTTCTGACTGGATAAACGGGGGTGGGTGCTCTAGCGGCGATTTTATGTCTTGTCAAGTGACCTGTCACCACACTCTTCTCCTCAACCCCTTGGCAAACACTCCAGCTCTTGGAGCTGTTCCTAATGTTGCAAACTGAAGGCAGAAACGGCACCGCCGTAAGCGCCGGCCTCTGTTCGTTGGTGGTGTGCTGGCTTGCACTCTCCTGCAGTGCCCGGCCTGTTGCGAGGAGCCGCAGGGGCCAGGGGCTCTCTCCAGCCGGCAGGACGAACGGGGCTACCCCGCTCAGTGACAAGCATCGTGTGTTACCTGTCCTCTCGCGCCCAGGAGAATGAACCTGGTGATTTTACTTACCAGTATAGTCGTAGCCCGGCTCATCGCAGTGCCGTTGCTGGGCTGTATGGTGTGACGATTTGAAGTGGTTGGTAAAACCTCTGCAAGAATGTGCATGGGTGCGGGGATAAGGAAGTGAGCCTCAGAGCGCTGCAGCTGGAATTGTGCGTCACAACCATTTTTTTGCTTCTTAATTTAGACAGAATTGGAAAAGCTTTGTGTTTGTGAAAATGCTAATTCTCCAGCTCATAAACTCTTTTTTCCCTGTCCCTCATCTAATAGAGATTTGCTAATTAACAATAAACCTTTAGATTTGGTTTGCCTCTGGTGTAAAATATCAAAGCCATGTTTAATATGAAGGGGTATCTGCTGCCTCTTCAGTGAACTGCTAAAAAGCAGAACAATAACTGGCTTGCATGCTTTAGAAGTCACAAATAACATTTTGAATGGTTTGGATCATAATAGCTGTATTCATTGCCCCCCACAGATTGGCTCTCGTAATCGAAACAATTTCTCTATATGTTGTGTGACTTACGGCATGCCTGTAATTCCAATGAAGTCCTTGTAGATAGTATTTAATCAGCCGTATGCCACAACGTGCGTAATGCCTTAAGAGTACGACTACAGGGCAACTCTACCCAATTCAGTATCTTGCTGCGAAGACACAGCACAGAATAAAATAAGTAAAAAAGATTAAAGCCTTACTTTTCAATGTGCAAAACAGGAACGATAGATGGCTCTACTTTTATTATCATTTCAAAATCAGCATCCTTCAAAACAGTGCACCATGACAAAGTAACAGGACTAGGAATTAACCAGTCCTGAAGAACCTTCCTTCTTGCTTTTGCAGCCGGCCGGGCACATGGGATCACGGCCTCTATAATGAAAGCGCTTTCGTACAGCAGACCCTATCGGCTGGAGATGCTCAGTAGTAAGACCTTGCCTTGGCTCCAGCTCAGCCGTGCAGGGACGCGCCGTGGGCAAAGCTGGGCGGCGACCATCCCCCCCCAAACGGCCGGTGCCCCACTGGGCACGCTGGGGCCGCTGTGAGCGGTGTCCGTAAGTTCGGCGCGCCCCTGCTGGGCCGACGGGAGCTGCGCCCCCCGCAGCCGGGGCGGGCGTGCGGCCCGGAGGGGGAGCGGGGCGGCCGGGCCCGGGGCGGCACCTGCTGCGGGGACAAAGCGGGGCCGGGCCGGGGGCCGGGGCGGGCCGAGCGGGGCCCCTCCCCGGCCCGGCCCCGCCCCGCCGCGCCCGCCGGCAGGGAGTGCTACCCGCCGCTGGGCTCGGCTCGCCTGGGCTCGGCTCGCCTGGGCTCGGCTCGCCTGGGCTCGGCTCGCTTGGGCTCGGCTCGGCGCGGCCCCGCAGCGGTGGGCGCGGGCCATGTCGCCATGTCGGAAGTGAGGAAGTTCACGAAGCGGCTCAGCAAGCCGGGCACGGCCGCCGAGCTGCGGCAGAGCGTCTCGGAGGCGGTGCGCAGCTCCTTCGTCCTGGTGAGCGCGGCGGGGATCGCGGGGCGCCGCGGCCGGGAGCCCCTCCTGGCCCGGCCCGGCGGGGCCGCGGGCGGCCGGCGGGGAGACGCCCGGCGGCGGCTGGGGAAGGGGCAGAGGCGGGCAGGGGACGCGCGGAGCGGGGGAAGAGGAAGAGGAAGGGGCTGGGCAGGGGCTGGAGAAGGGGGGCAGAGCTGGGGATGCGCTGGGCACGGCCGGGCGGGGGCCGGGGAGCGCTGGGTGAGGGGTGGGCAGGGCGCAGAGGCAAAATCTCCTCCGCGGGTTCCCCTCCGGATGTGTTGTGTCACGGCATCCCGCCTTCCACCCCGCTTGGCACCTGCCGTCGCCGCGCCCGCCCGAGCGCGGCTCAGGCGTGAGGATCGCAGGGAGCCGGTGCTGTCACCGCCTGGGTTAGCTGGCGCTTGTGTGGTGGGAGCAGGAATCACTGAGGATCTGTCTGTGCCGGGCATCGAGCAAACGTGGCGGAGCTCACCCCGCATAGGGTGCGGGCGGCGGAAAACTGGCAAATAAATAGGGCAGGACTGAAGGGCACGGCCTGGCAAGGTGGGACAGAGGCACGGGCAGCGGCATAGACCAGGAATCCGGTGTATCCCGGGAGTCACGCTCAAACGTCTGGGGCGAAAGTTGCGTGCTCTGGCAGATGCGTTTCATCCCTGCGTGTGGGATGCTGCAGCAGGTTGTCTTTGTTGTGTTTGCAGCTGTGCAAACGTTAGCTGCTGTACCCTGGGTGGATGCTGGGGTCAGTCCAGAGCTTCCCTGGGCTTTGTTGGATGTATTTCACTGTTGCTCATTGAATTACTCTAGCGTGTAATCAACTTTGACCTTGACTTTGATGGAAGGTTAGTCAATGGGATATGCGGAAAGTGCAGTGCAAGTTCAGTGAATAATTCCTGTTAGTTCTCTACTGTCAGATTAAATGGCATGTGCTGTTAAATAAATGGAGGCTTTTAAACAGTTCTTTTAAAAACAGAGTTTTCTTGTAAACTTCCTGATTTCTAAAGCTGAAAAAAGCCATGATGATAATCCAGTCTGATTTCCTAGTGCCATGGCTGTTGCTTCCAACGTGCAGTTGTTCAGGGATCCTTACAGGCTCCCACGTGATTTGCTTTCCCTTTTTCATCAACAATACATCGGGACAAATGCTTTGTGGAAGCTGATGGAACCTCTCATTAAAAATGAAATTGTTTGTATAGGACCTGAAGAGCTTGGTATCCTACAGGCAAATGGTTCCTTGGTGCCTGTGCCAGGTGCCTTCTGTCAAAAAGGGAAGGAATGGGTGGGACTGCAGATGAAAATAAATAAAACCTTGACAGCAACCCAAAGGAGGCGGCAAGGTCCAGCATCCTTCAGCAGCTGCTCTCTTTCTGAACCTCTCTAGGGTTTCATTGTCCACACCATCCCTGCCAACTTCTTCCTCTTTCTGACAGGCAAATCCCCCAGAGCTGCTGTGCTGCTTAGGGTGTTTGCAGCCAAGCGCCGGAGGAGGCTGAGGGCAGGTGTCTCTGAGTCCTGGGTCTTGGCAGAGTTTCCTGCTTTTGACAGTTCAGCAGCAAGGGATAAATCCCAGCACTTCTGCACCACTAGGAAGAGCCGTAAGACACTGCAGTGTTGAGGGAGTGAGGAAGGAGGTGGCATAAGCTTATAGGACCATCTCAGATGGCCCTTTGGCCACCCTCAGTGATGAAGGATGAGGTTTGTGCTTTCCACATTGCTCTAAGAAAAAGGTGGTTCCTCTCCATCTACCAGGTCATCGTCCTTTTGAGGAAGGGATGTCTATGTGCTGGTGTGCTGGCTGTTGGGAGGGTGGAGAGGGCACTGGGGAAATGACGGCGGGGAGTGGTGGGGAGAGGTGGAGACTGAAAAGCCATAGTTTCTGATCCTGCTCCCATGGTAAGGCTCAGCCTTGGTGCTGCTGAGCATGGTGTGACCGCATCCTGTCTGTTCCCTCCTTGCCGTGGGTAGAGTGGGGGAGACCAAAGGCCCTGGCATCAGGTGTGTGCCAGCAGGCTGCAGTCCCAGCTCTGCCTCACCCTGGGGCAGTGCCGAGCTCCCCGGTGCCCCTGGGAGGCAGGGGGTGGTCATTGAGTACAGGGGGAGCAGGGGCTGGTGCTCAGGAAGTGGATGGAGCAGGCTGGCAGCATGCGGTGTGTTGGGAGCTGGGGTGTTCTGGCAGTGTGAAGCAGACTGGAGTGGCACTAGGGACCTTGCTCAGCAGGACCCCATCCCCTTCATGCAGCCTGGACACAGCAGGTGATGATAAGTCAATAAAAGTATGTGACTAGTTTAATATTCCCCAAGACCCTGGGGACACCCTGCTCGTCCCTCGGTGATCCTGTCAGGTACCTTGTCTGTGTGCTTGCCTTGCAATCGTAACTGAAACCACGGGTATCTGTGGTGGTGAGCATGGGTGAGATGAAGGGGTGGGGAGCAGAGCTAATGCTGTGGGTACCAGAGCACGCTACTCCAGCAGCAGGAGCAGTGGGCACTATAGGGTTCTTTCAATGTGTAGATTGAGCTCGGCATTTGGGGCATTCAAGGCACTCCCTCAAGACAAGGAACTGTCTGGAGTAAGAAGCCATTTGTGGTCAGTGAATGAAATACTAGTAAATGAAAACGTCTCAGTGAGAAAAGCCTTTAACGTCATGGAAGTGGTCAGCTTGTACGGAGCCATAATTTGTGCGTTAAAGGAGACGCATCTCCAGCCAGGAGTGCTGTGCTCTTGAACAGCCAGCCTGAGCAAGCGTGATGTCTGGTATGATGCAGCTCCAAACTGCTCTCCTGCAGGTGCAGTGAAGCATATGTCATTTTATTTCTGTTCCTGGTTTTCCATTTATGCTTGTCTAGCACCAGGAGAATATTTACACTTCTCTTTAGTTTGCAAAGCTGGAGTAAAGTTGGTGGGAGTTTGGTTGGTGACTTCTGGCAGGGCTTTGCTCCTTCGTGCTTGTGAAAGGGAAGCGTTAGATACGGTGGTGGTCGGACATCAGCGGCACAGGGGGTACCTGTGTCCCACCCATTGCCCTTTGAACCAGCTGCTAGGATGCAGTCAGTGCTGCTCCTGTCATGGTATGAATGGAGCTGTAGCAGCGAAAGCAAGCATGGTCTGCGGAGGGGAGCTCAGAGGTACTTCAGTCCCTGTGGATGGGGAAGGATGGCTTTCACTTGGGGCTGTTTTGTTTCCTCTTACTGCACTGGCGTTCACAGTGTCCCGGCTGTTGTCTGGCCTTGCATCATGTTCACAGATGGGCTCTGTGAGGGAGGTCTTGGCGAGGAAAAAGAGTTCAGCGGGAATCCCTTGAAAGCATGCACAGCCCTGCGGAGCAGAGTTGGGAGCACCGGGGTTGCCGCAGGCAGAGAACCCTGGTTCTCTTTGCGCACTTTTCTCTGCTAAGCTGTAGGACAGATTGTATCAGTTTCAGCTTTGAATGGTCCCTGATGTGTGCTCCTGGTTATAACTCATGGACCGAGTTTTGGCAGAATAACTGATAAACAAGGTCACTGTTTAAATAAACAGACAAATTCAGCAAAAATATTAAGTTGACAGGTGGGATAAATGATACTCTAAAAGATGAAGGAAAGTTTTTAAATCAGGTTAAAGAGAGGAACAGTCAAAGCCTAAGTGTGATAACTTAAACAATTCTTAACAAGAGTTCATCTGCAGCTTAAACCTTGGGGCACCAACAGTAAAATACTGTGTTAGAAGTGCAACTTCAGAGCCAGAGTGCAAAGTGCTGATGATACCTGGGAGAAACATCTAGGCTAGACCTCAAGGAGAGCAGCCAGGGACCTTTGGCAGTGGATAGGCATGGGTGATTTTGGCTCAGACCTTCAGAGCAATTTCCCTCCTCCCATCCTCTCCACGTGCAGGATGTTGCTGAGTATTAACAGGGAAGTTACGCGGCAAGGCAGGAGACGCCCGCACCGAGATGCTGGCCAGCGTGGGACCTGGGCAGCCGCGGGAGCCTGAGGCGGAGCTCAGGCCTTGCCAGCAGGATGCACACACATGCTCTGCTGTGCGGTCCCTGGTGTCTGGTGCAGGTGCCTGTGCACCTCTCCTTCACCCCATCTTTGCTTTCCCCCAGAAAGTGTTGTGGGGCATTGTAGAGTTCAGCAGTTCAAGAGCGCACGTGCGTGTGAATGGGATCTGTAATCTTGGGCCTTGTGGCACTGCCAGGAAAATAGAAAAGGCTCTTCGTTCTGCCTCAGGACCTGAATCAGTTGCACATGGTCACTCGTTTCCCTGTGTGGATGTAAGGCCAAGGCTGAGCCTCCCTGTGCCTCCCCTCTCTTTGGGAGCGATGTGCCTGGCAGCGGCCGGGCCCCGGCAAGGAGAGGGCTGTCTTAAGCCTGTTGCAAGTTTTCCAAAGGTGTCATTATCTGTGTCATGATAGAGAAATAAAATGTGTGGGAGACATGAGATCAGAGGGGCGAGCAGTTGACAAAACCCAGACAGTCCATTTTCCCACAGTGCTGCCCAAACGAGTCATCTGGTGGCAATTTTAAGTCTCCCACAATTACTCTGATTTTCTTTAGATCATTTCTATACAGATTAACTAAAGATACATTTACTGCTTCACCATAGAGATTTACAAAGGATTCAGACCCAGAGCATCTTATCTGAGAAGGAGCAACTGCAAAGGATTTGCCCGCATTGAGTGCCAGCCAGCCCAGTGGTGCATCCCCGGGCACCCCAAGGTACAGCTTGGTGGCACCCAGGCACGCTCACATCTCCTGGCCACACATCTGCCAGCACATGAACTCCCAGCAGTTACGGTGTGGGAGAACCTCTGCCTGCAAACAGCTGCATCGATTCCTGCCATACAGAGGTATTCAAACCGAGTGTCTGCTCTCCTGTGTTATGTGGTGCTGTGGGATGTGCTCCCTGAAACCTCGTGGTGAGATGGCGGGCAGCATGCCAGGAGAAGATGGGTTTTGTTTGATCCTGGCTGGGCTGGGCTTGTATGGGTGGCTCAGTTTCAGGCAGATGCAAAAAAGATGAAAAGCTCCTTAATGGTGATATTAAGAAGATTTTGACTGGAAGCAAAAAGGCATTTTGTTCTTTCTGTGGTTTCTTTTCAGCTTAAACTATATTATTAGTGTCTGAATTTATGCTCATGCTGAGGAAATCAGCTTTCTGCATAGAATCCGTTTTAATAAGCTAAATTCACTTTGATCAGTGTGAAGACTTTATATGTATCGTTTGTAAGTGATCTTGGTGCTCAAGAGAGACACAGAATATATTCATGTTCCCCCTCGGGTGTAGTCAATACGCTGTGTTTGCATAATTTACATAGAAAAGGAGACATATATGAGACATGGGAGGAAATTCTGCCCCTGCGTAAGTGGGTGGGAGTTTTGCTGTTGGTTCAGCCAGGGCAGGTTTTGCCTGCTGCGGCAGGGTGCCTTCGGAGTCAGCCAGGGCAGCTCGCTCGAGTGACTTCTGTGGAAGTGCTTACAGAGAAATTATTGCTCACAGGGGCTTCTTCAAGAAAACACTTTAATACATTCTTAAAGTTAATCACATGCTTTCCTGAACTGGGGCTCGTGTGCTGTAAGGGGCTGAATTTAGCTCAGCGCTGGCTGAGTGCTGTGGCACGGCCCTGGGCAGCATGCGCTGTGGACGTGGCCTGGCTTGCTCCTGCCTGAGCACACACTGGTTGTGCAGTGGATGAAGGGCACCGTTTTATGGAGAGGAGCAAGGCCCCAGGTACGCTGTGCAGCTGTCTGGGGCCACTTAGCAAATCTCTGGCATGTCTCCTACTGACCCAGTCCAGAACAGATGAAGCAACACCTTGCTCCCCCATGCATGCCTGTGCGCTGAGGGGTGGGTACTATAGCATAAGCTGTAGTCAATGCATCCATTTCTTGAGGTTTTTGGAGGCTACAAAAGGTTTTTTATGGGCGCTAAATCTTACCCTTCCCAAGGCATCATTTCAATATACGTGTCCTTCTGCCCGTTATGGGAAAGCTCTGGGAAGAGAGGAAAGCATCCAGCCCTTACATGCGTGTGCATATACCTCTTATCACATTTTGCTAGCCACACGGTCGGGGTTTTAGCACTTGCTGGGCAAGGCTGAGCGTGGTTTGTTCTGTGCCAGGGACAGCGTCATGAAAATGCAGGTGTCCCTGCATTGACAGCATCTGCCCCAACCCGCCACCGTCAATGCAGTGAAATGTTTAGAACAGATGGTTCTTGTTGGTGCCTGCAGCTAATGCCAGCAATGCAGTTGGGGATTTGGTGCTCTCAAAATCCAGTTTGGGCTTTGTTTCAGCCTATTCTGGTATCTGGAGATATTTGCAGAGACCCCACCCCAGGACCGGGAGTTTTTAGCCTGGACTCCCTGCTATAGTGCATATTGTAGCACCATTTTATATATGCAGCTTGGTGGCTCGTACAGCATTTCACTTAGCCCTTTGCACGCTGATTTATTATCTCTAATGGTGCAAAATTACACAAAGCTTTTGACATTTCTGTGGCCTGAGAATGCAAGTCACAGTCACACACAGCAGCTGAACAGCAGCCAGGCTTGGGGCACACGTGTGCTTTGGCATCCCTGGTTAATTGGCCTCCTCACTCCTGTTCTGTCCAAGGAAGAAAAAGGTAGTTTCATACGCCTTTGTGGGTATTGCTGTCATCTCAGAAATGCTGGAGTATGTTTCCCTGCCACCATGTCCCTCCATCCCTTTCATTCCCTTAAAAACTACAAATCAAAGCTCTCCATTGCTGGCTCCTCTTTCCTTCAGCACATCCCTGACTTATCTTTACAGCTTTTTCCTGCCTCCTGCTGCTTCTCTAATGGGGTCAGGTCTGCTCGTTCCTGACCCCTTCCTCACCCCTCTCTCCTTTCTTGCTGAAATGCAATTTTTTCTCTCCCCTATTAATATCCCCTGCCATGGGGCGGTCCCTGGGGAGCCTCTGCAGCTGGAAGGAGACCCTGCCTGTTTTGTTCCACAGCGCTCCCTGCTCCATCGTCCTGCTCCTGGCTCTGTACCAGGTGACATCCCCACCACAGCCCGCTCCCTTCATCCCCGGGGCAGGGACACTGCACGGGTGCAGCCAGACAGACAACACCGCTCCTGTGCAGTATTAGGACCTGGTCATGTCAAAGTGCCGTACGTTGCTCTCTGTAACAGCCACCACGTTTTGGCGGTGGTCAGGAGCCCGAGACGTGGGTTGGAGCTGCGCTGCAGTGTCTGTGTGGGGCAGGGCACGTCTCCCAGCAGGTCTGGAGATAGCCATGGCTCAGGATGGCGGCTGGCCCTGCGCCTGCCCGGGCTCTGCCAGCCTGCCAAGCCTGCCGCTCTGTGGCTCAGCTCTCGGGGACACAAGGTTAGCTGGAGCCAGGACTTGAGGAAAGCATGTCAGCTGGAAGGGGGTGGAGGAGCACAGGGAGATGAGAGGCTTGGCAGGGTCTGGGTTTGTGATAGAGGCAGGTAGAAAAGGCACAGTCAGGAGAGAAAAAAGGAGCCTCCATCTCTTGGAGGGAGATGATGGTACTGGCAGGGTGGACTGAATGCCCACAAAGCTGGTTTTTGGGAGGCAAACCCAGCTGCCAACAGACAGCCTCTTTCTGTCGCAGTTTGGGGGTCCAGGAAAATTGGGTTCCAGTCAGACAGGTTTCCCTCGGAGTTCTGCCTTTTCCTCGGTGCCTGGGGAGCCCTCAGCACTCCCTTGTCCCTTTGCATAATGCTGGAGCTTGTGTGGAGGTCATCATCTGGGGGAAACTTTGAGGTGCTTCTGTCAAACAGCAGCATTTGGTCTGCGGGTGGGTTGAAGCGCTGCAGAGCCCGTCCACAGGCCCTCCTGCGTTTGCAGGGGAGAAAAGGGTTTAACTTTACGGCCGTCTGCAGCCATCTGCACCTGCACCTGATACCTGCAGCCTGAGGACGAGAGCATAGATGGGGGCTGAAGCAAACAACTTCCTGAGCTAGTTAAGCCGCTGCTGACATCTCTGGGGTTTGACTTCACTGCTGGGGGTGTTTGCTGAATTGCTAAGGCAACCCAAAACCATCTCGCGACTTCCTGCTCTGTTTTTCCCCCGTGTTGTATATGGGCTTGGGCAAGTTGCTTCACTGTTGCTTGGCTCAGTTTGTGCCCCAGCAAAGCTGAGGAGCGTTTCGCCTGCTCGCCTTCAGGGAGGGGCTGTGCAGTTGGCTTGGCCTGCACACAAGTGGTTTCTTGAGTGAAAAACAAGAGTTTTTAAGAGCAGGCAGGAAAGGGAGGGGTTCTGCTTACGTGCAATTAATTGCTTTAAGATGTTCTGAAGCTGGCTATTCTGGAACTGGATGCTAAATATAAAACTGATACTACATAAATAAATTATGAAATACCAGTGACATCTGAAAAGCACTTTGGGATGCTACAGTTAAGAACTTATATAAATAACATGTATTATTGTTGTTGTAATTACTGTTTTCCTTTTTTAGCATGCCTGTGCTTACAGAATGTTTTGAGAAGTCATATCTGGCAGAAATTCAGCTGTCCTGTAGAAACCAGTACCCTTTTGCCAATTTCTATTAATGTTGTTATTTTCAGAGGAGAAAATCAAAGCAGTGCCATGTTTCCATATCTCTCATACTCTGCGGCAGATGCTCAGCTGGATGCAGGTGCAGCTCTGCTGACATAGAGCTACGCCGACCCCTCCCTCTGCTCCTCGTGCAGAAGGGCTGGATTTGAGCCAGGCTGTACCTGTGCAGGCAGGGACACGCGAGACTTCAGGTGGTGTGTCTGGGGCTGGAGATGCCATAGCAGTCTGTGCTGAGCTCTCAGTGGTGCCTCTTGCACAGGAGCAGCGGGTGATCCTGAGGAAGGTCAGGGCACAGGGTCAAGGGTACCGAAAGCGATGTCAGATGCTTGCCCTACCTCTGCAGCATTAGGGCTGGATCACCTCGAGTGTGTGCTTATGCCAGAGCTGGGGCCATGCCCCAGCTACCGCTCGCCTCTGATGGTGCTTTTCTTATTGACCCTGCGCTTGTTCAGGGAGACCTTATTTTCAGAGGCGACATGTGAAGGTGAAGTGCCCATGGGCTGGAGCGGCAGCGCTGCCTCGCAGCCTGGGCCACTCGCAGGCTGGCTGTGAGCTCCCGCTGCTTCAGTGCAGCACAGCCTCTTTCTGACGGCTGTTCCCTTCGCTTAAGTGATCGTGCAAGAATCTCAAGCCTTCAGGAGAAGACAGCATTCATCACCCTCATTTCAAAATGTGATCTGCTAAAGGCTCTAAAGTGTGGAGTCCACTTCTCCTAATAAGTGGAAGGGAAATGAAAAGCCATATGTTGATTATCCCGACTTCCTGTCATTTCCAAGCCAGTTTGAAGATGTTTCAAGGCCTGACTTAGTTTTATTTGCCAGCCCTAAGCAGTAATGACAGGTAAATGTGTGTATGTCTACACTGACATCAACTTTTTGACTATTCCTTCAAGCCTTCTCCCAAGCCGGTGTCTTGCACTGGTGCTGCACCACTCTCAGAGACAGCGCTGATAATGGCCAACACTTGTTTTGTCACTAGAGAATTGGGTGTTAAATTGAAAAAGGAAACATCCAAGTTGCAAAACACCCGGAACCTGGTCTGCCCTTCTTAGTGCTTAGTGAGATTCTGCTGCCACCCAGGGCCATCGAGGCAGGAGGAGAGAGGTGTGGCTTGATGAGATGCTTTTGCACAGGACTTGAGCGGGGTGGATGGAAGTGCAGGAGAGAGGGTAGGCTCTTGCTTAGTGCTTTCGGATGGAAAGCGTGAGTCATTTTCACTGCAAGTGTTTTCTTGCAGGGTGCCAGAACTGCGCACCCATCCTCCCCTTCCCCGCCACATGACTTTTTTTTTTATCTGAGAGATCCTGTCAGAGGCAGCCATCTCCATTTAACATGGAGCAGGAGGAAAGAGGGGTACAACAGCCTCGTACTGTGTTTCAGAGCTGGAGCGTGGCACAGACTGGCACATAACTCCTGCATGGAGATGGGACCATGGGGGCTCTCACCCAGACCCCTATCTAATGAGACCCTGGAAATGATGTACTTGCAGCTGTGTCTCCTGCTGTCCAGCCGCTGGGCTCCCTTAGCCCTGTGTACCCACTTCTGGGTGTAAAAGAGACAAAGCAAGTCCTGCAGCTTGTTCTGGGAGTGCTGGAAGAGAGAGTCTGCTAGCCTGGACCAGAGCTGGGGAAACATTTCTTTACAGGGTATAGGATGAGCACTGCAGGGGAAAAAGGAGATGCTGCGGTATCCTGCTGAAGGCATCACCTAACAACTCCTCGGGGAGCCCACACTGCCCGAACGAGAATCTGTTTGGTGCTGGGAGAGGAGAGCCCTCAGAGAGCTGGTGTGCCGCAGATCTGCTCCTGTGTGTTGGTCTGGCCCATGTAAGCCTGTGTCCTGCTTTCTTCTTTCTGCTCTGGGCCACAGAGTATCCACACGCATCCATGTGCTGCGAGCATCCGTGTAAGGCAGTGCTGCCAGCTTTGCTCTGGGTTGCAGCTTTTGGGTGAGCAGGCAGTGGGGCGCAGGATGGACTGCCCTGCCTGTTGGGCAGGCACATTGGAGCTGTCAGGAATGGTGCTGTTTCAGAGGTTGCTGGCCTGCTGCCTGTGGGAGGGCTGTGCAGAGCATTGCTCTGAGCCATGTTGGCACCCAATCTCACCCCGTCAGGCCCCTTTTTCTCACCTCATCCTTCTTCCCTTCCTGGTTGCCCACAGGGCTCCTCTCTGCAGTGCACGCCTATTCCGCCATCCACTCTTGGCCTCCCTGTCCCCATCTCCCACCTCTCACAGCTGCACAGCCCCAGCCTTTCCACAAGCCCCGCTTCCTATGACATTGTCTCTGGGCTTACCTGCCTCCAGCACAACCCCATCCTCACTGAGCAAAACCTGCATCCCACATCCCACCTGTCCCTGCACCACCTTGGACCAGTTCCTGACACCCTCTCCCTGCTTTTCCTGATCCTCCTCCTTCTCAGAAGGTTTTCCTCCCTTGGCTTTTCACAAAATGCTCAGTGTGTTTGCACGTCCATCCTGCAGCCCGGGCAGATGTTTCCCCTGTGGTCTCAAGCTCAGTGTTTTTGTCCCTTCAGCTGAGCCAGGATTCCTGTCTGGGCATTCCTCTTGTGTTTTTAAACTTCATTCTCTCTGGCCAGTATAAAAATAGTTTTGGCCTGCTCATACCTAGGTTTATTGACTATTTTTCATCCTTGTGGTTTTATCATAGCCCATCGCTGCATCTTCCCCTGGGCCCTGACGTTACATCCAGCTGGGTGCTGGGTTCGCAGCAGGCTCGTGGGCACAAGCCCTGTCACTTGGTGAAGGCTACTCCACTGCCTCCCTTCTGATTTCCTCCCAAAATGTGGCTTTGTTGAGAAGCCCACAAACCTTGGCAGCAGCAAGGCTGCGTCGTGCTGTGGCTGCTGCCATGTGTGCTGACTCACACTGGCTCCCTGTTTGCCCTCCCTGCCCCGTTTCTGTTTCCACCTCTGCCCTCTCTCCTGTGCTTTGATTGCAAAGTCTTTGGGGCAGAGACTTTATTCTGGCTTTGCCCAGGGTTATGGTGGTTCCAGGCACTGGAGCGCCAAGCTCAGTGTTTCCCACTTCTCATTGTTCTTTCTTATACCCAGGTTCCTGGAATGATGAATTATGTGTGAATCTCAGCTTTTTTTTTTTTAAATTAAGCCTTCCTGCAAGCTTGAATTAGAGCGTGTAAATGGTATCAGACAGCAGTGCAGGAACTGGGGGCAGAAAAAGTGAAGAGTCACAAACGTGCTGTTTTTTAAAAAAAAAAAAAAAGGTATTGAAGACCACACAATTTGAGAGAGCCCTGACCTGAGATCTTTGAATCCCTGGCTTTGGAAAGCCTTTTCTATGGGTAGAAATTCCTTAGTTCCATGTGCCCATACAGGTTGCCAAGTGAATTTTCTCAGTTCCCAGGCACCATTTAAGTTCTCCCATGCACTGTCAGGTTTCATGAACAAAATAAAAAATGGGGAGCTCTCTTCGCTGGCTGCGAGGTGTCTTCGCATCTCCAGATAGAGCATTGCGGTAGGAAGTGATCCCTCTCTGTCCTGGGCTGTTGCCAGCCTTGGCATTGATGTGACCGTGACTAGTATGTCCAAAGGGTAGTTGTATGCTTCCTTTTTTTGCCCCCCTTTAGTTTTTAATCAAGACCCCAGACTGACTTTGCCTCCTATTTTCTGTGTATATCACCCACTTGGTCCTTTGGGATTTGTTTAAAATTCAGGCTTTGCCAGGCTTTCCACATAAGTGTATTACAGGTTTGTGAGGCAGCAAATAGGCTGAAAAATGCTCTCTAAATTTCGGGGAAGAGTTGTACGGCCTGAGGCAATACATCTATATATACATGTGGTCGGTGCTATTTCCTCTTCTTTCTTTAGCTAAAGAAGCATCGCTTTTAATATTCGGATCACTCGTGTCTCTCTAGCTGCTTTGTGAGTGTGGATGCATGTGCTGGGTAGAGCCTCATTTCTGAGGAAGTGAGAAAACACCAAGTCCCGGGAGCTGCCAAACCCACAAGTCTTTCAGTGGAAGGCACGGAGGAAGCATTGCACGGCTGGCTGCGCCAGGCAGGGATGGAGCAGCGTGTGTGTGTGTGTGTGCTGGCTGTTAGTGCCGTGAGAAGCAGAAGTCGAGCATGGTGCAGCTCTTGTGCTGGGCTGGCGGTTGCTCTGGGCTTGGCTTCCGCAACGGGAAACGTGCGCTGGTAGCCGCCATGGAGCTTGTGTCAATGCAAAGGGACGAGCAAATGGGTTAAAGCAGAGCCAGACCAGCCGGGCTTGCCATTTTCTCTGGATTATCATTTTAAATGAGAGTCAGCCTGAAAGGAATGAAAATACAAAAATTTTCTTACAGTTTTCCTTTGGCCGCTGTTTTGAAAAAATCCTCAAATGAAACATTTTTCCTTGACTTTCTGTACATTTACATCAGTCGGATCATACCTGTTGTCATTCTGCAAGAAAAGGATCTCAGAAAAACATTAATCATATACTTGTAACAAAAACATTAGCACGTTTGTATGGTATACACATGCAGGACACCAGAGATGGGTGGCTGCTGGTTTTCAGGCAATAGAAGTTTAGAATAGAAATGGCCTTGCCTGTACTTCCCCACATGGATATCTCCAGCTGTCGTTGTGAACCTTTGTTCACAGCAAGCAAACATAAGAAATTTTATAAGCTTTGCAAATGGATACAGAAAGGTGACAATCTAACTTCCGACTTCTTAAGATTTTTCCCTCTTCGTTAATGGGTAATTCCCTTGCTAAACCTTTCCTTCAAACTCTCTCTGGTGGTTTCTCTCCAGCGGGGGTTTGTGCTCACGCTGGCAGAGGGTGTTGGGCAAGCAGGGCACTGAGGAGGCCTCCCCTTTACTTGGGGTTTTCCTTGTGCCAGGCTCCCTGTGCTCACGCTTGGCCAAAGGCAGAGCCTTGCGTTGGTGTTTGTGGGCATGTTTCTGTTGAAGTAATTTCATTGAATTTCCTGTTAAAATGCCAGCCAACTTGCTTGTTGGTGGAGAGTCAATACTCTAATAGATAGGCTGTTGTTTTGCCTGTGCTGTTGTCCAAGGGGAGCCTCGTGACTCAGCCTGGATGGGGGCTCGAGCACGGCAGACAACCCTCTTCCTCGTGCTCCACATGACCCTGTGCTCAGGGGAGCGGAGGGACAGAAAGAGCAATGTGTGTTTTGGGGAACGGCCTGGTGCGTGGGCCTTGAACCAGTGATTTTTTTTAAGAGAGGTGAATAGGCATATCCGGGACGGTACGCTGCTCTCCTGTTGTTTTTGTTTAAAATCATATTTATCTTTTTTCCCCCTGTGACGTGTTTCCTACGGGTCTTGATTTTTATCCCAGCACAGTGGGTTGCAGTGTGCTTTGGACTGGGAACGCTCGCGGTGCTGCAACCGCGGGGGCCGTGGGAGAAGGCAGCTCACCCCCACCTGCCCACAGTGTTGTGCAACAGGTCGGAGGAACCCGAGGAGCATCACAGCGCACCCGTTTGCCTACCGTGGGTAAATAGCTGCTGCGTGTATGCCAGAGACAGGATTGCTTTGACAGCACTGCACATCTTTTCCTGCAGGAATGGGTTGATTTTGTTGCTGGGCTGGCAGCACTTCATTGTACTTGGATATTGGCTTTCCCTGTGGAGGAATTTGCGGTTTCTAAGACTCTAATTGCTTTAGTGTAATAGTTTTTCCTCTGCTTTCATAATGACTTCGGTGAGTGCCATCTGCTGTTGTGACAGCACTGGGCAGTGCAAGGCTGAGCTCTGGACCCTGGGAGGTGTGTGCTTTAACCAAGCTCATCAGAAAAACTAAGACTTTCAAATCTGATTTTCAGGGCCTAAATTTTTTTCTCCAGCCCTGTTGGGACATTGGGTGTCAGGGTAGGCCAAAGGGTGAACAATATTTGCAACAGCTCCCTCCTTATTCTGCAGGTCTGTTTGTGGGGACACGGGCATGCCTGGCCCTGCTGGGCAGCCAGCATGGTTTGGGATGGATGGAGGAGTCTCTGCTTCCTCGATGGCAGGCAGGGAACAGGCCACATCCTTTTGTGAGCAGTGCTTTGCTTGCAAACAGCTTGACCTACATCTTTTAGCTTCACTTTAGAAACGTTGCTGTGGTTCGTGTTGTGGCCTGTGACAGCCTGGCTGCATCGTGCTGGGTGCGAGCATGGCCGGCGTAACGCGGTGCCGTGCGGGCCACGGAGGGCTGCTGTGTGCTGAAACAGGGAAACCGCACAGCCTGGCTAAGGAGAGCTCTTGGGACTGCAGTTCTAACAGCCCCAGAGGAGAACTGTCTGTCTGCGGGTGCTGCAAAGCCCACCTGGGTGGCAGCTCTCTGCAGCCCTGCGGGCGCACATCCCTCACCTCCTGGAACTCCCTGGGTCATTGGCCCCACGCCCTCGGCCTCAGCATGGCTCACAGAATGCAGATCAGAGCACCAGCCTGCACAACACCTTTCATCCAATATCACTAAATCCACAAGAGTGGAAGTGCTGTAGTGAATTATTTTAAGGAGCTTTCTCATATCTGCGGTGGGCAGCGCTGTCCAGGTTTTGAAGACTGTCATGTGAGGGTGTGGGGACCTTTTCAGTCCTTACGCTTTAATTATCATCAAATCCCAGGAGGGTCACTGCCAGGGCTTTGTCTTGCTGGTCATCAGAGATGTCAAAGTTAGAAAAGAAATGTTATCAAAACCCCAACTTTTAAAAAGAACAACTTTAGAAACAGAGTCCCAGTTTCAGGACCATTTTGCAAAATAAAAGAGCACTAAAAATATTGTGTAATTGGAACAGTCGAGTTCTGCATACCCAAAGCCACTATATAATGCCATAGCGATGTGAAAGGCTCTTAGAGGGAATCTAATTTACTGTTACAGCTGCTGCCAGGGTGAGGTGAGACACAGAGTTGGTCTAAGCAGTGCTGAGGCTCATAGTGCTCCTCTAACCAGCTTACGCTGCTGAGTTTTGCTGGAATTGCTGCGGTAATTAGCAGCAAGAAAGTAAATTGGACAGGTCAGTAGAAGGACATACGCCTGGTCTATAGGGTTCTGCCTTGTCTCATGATGTGGCTGAGCTTTGGGAACGCCATGGGAGAGCAACTCATGAATGCCCTGTTAATTCTCATTAATTTGCTAAGGTTGGAAAATTTTCAGAAGTGTGTAGTGTTATCCTGAAATAAGACCAGTGTTTCAGATGATTAACCAAATTCAATTAAGCATTTAAAGAGCACGAGACTAACTGAGAGAAAATGGGTTCCTTTTCTCTGTCTACCTGTTGGGTTTTTAGGACTCCTATTTTTGAGATGATCTCTTTCTTTCTTATGAGATTTCAGTGCACCTCGGGCCCTGGATGCAGGAGCAAGAGGTGCTCCACGTGCGGTGAGGCTGGCAGCTCACAGCACTGGGGCTGGCAGCGTTCACCACCCCATGCCCCAAACCCCCCATGGCCGGGGGAACTGGGCAGCAGCGCCCAGCCATGCTGGCACACGGTGTGGGCTCGCTGCTGAGTGACCTTTTTTTCCCCCACCGGTAATCTGGTGGGCTTCTCCCGCAATGGCTGCAGGGCTTCTGCTAGTGCTGACACTGAGGCTTGCGAGGTTTCTCTCGGGACTGTGCAAACAGCGAAGCAAAGTTTCCAGAGAGCGATTAAGAGGGGACTGCTTTAGATATCTGAGTTAATCCATGCTGGATTCCTGCAGCATAGAAAAGAGACATTCTGAACACAAAACTGTCTGGAGCAGGAGGTGTATTTTCCCTAGCCAAGAGCGAGAGCTTTGTGGACAGCCAGAAGCACAGCAGGGTGGTAGTGCTGAAATTGCTCCGCCCAGAGGCTTGCATGGGACCCAGGCGTCGCTTACATTAGTAAAACAGGCCTTAATCGCACATAGGCTCTGTGTTGTCCTCCATCAGAGAGATGCTGGAATGTCATTCTGCTGCTGGTTTGCAGGCCTGGGAAACACGGCATGAAAGGTACCTGCCTTGCATTTCTGAAGTGCTGTGGGGAAAGGCTTTCATCTCGGTTTTGCTTTCTGGATGTATTAAAAGCTTACCAGTTTTGCACCTGGGACAAAGGAATGGCCTCTGCTCCGTGGGGCTGGTCCTTTGGGTGAGAGAAGCCAGAGGCAGCCTAAGAGAGGCAACCGCCTTTGCTGCGCCAGCCCGATGGACCATCCAGGTCTGCTCCAGACTCTGGATTTTTATTCTCTTTTTACCATGTACCAGAGTAGGGCAAAAAAAGGAAGGAAATTATTTTTTCAATTCTTTGATTTTTTTTTTAAAGGTGCTGGTGTATGAGAAGATATCACCATACAAACATTTTCTGCAACGTTTCATAAAAATATTAAAACAAGATTAAAATATGACCATCCGCAAATAGCTCTTGCCTGGTGCCGTTACCCCCTCTTGTGACAACTGCCTCCCCAGAGTCCCAGCTCCTCTTCAATGCAGGAGAATGCTCAGCTGTCGCTAAAGCAAAACCCTGGCTCACGTTTGCTGCAAAGGGCTTGAAAACGTTCCTTAATGCATCCCAGAGACTCTGGAGCTAAAGGCACGGGACAGAAACCCTTTGGCTATGACTGTTTTTGGAAGGGCAATATGGATTTCTTGGCTTATCTCACACCTCCTAGGCAATACTGGGCTGTTTGGACGCTTGGTGGTGCAGCAGTTCACCCCATGGTGTCACATTGTGCTGAGCTTTTGATCCTCATTTTGGAATAATTTTCTCATGCTACAGGTTTTGTTGTCTTCAGCGAGAGACCTTGTGCCGATCTCATTTTTAACTCAGGGAGCATGCTACATGCAACACCATTCAGCTGGGGGGTGAAGTTTGCTGCTGATGGGGAAGCATCCAGCGTTCCTCTTCTGAGGGTGGAGAGCCCAAACACACCAACATGCAAGGGTGTTATCACCAGGGACACATGCCATCTAGGCATCACGAGGCTGCTGGAAGGGTTTCGTAAGCGCTGTTCGTGGCACAGCCAGGCATCAACAGCCTTTTTGACTTAAAACAGTGCTAAGTTGCTGTATCCAAATTTGCTTCCTCTTTTATTATGACCATTCACACACAGAGTCATGGGTTTGCTTTTGGTGTGAAGTTTTAATTTTCACAACTGCAGTGCTAAGTGCCTGGCTCTTGCTTATAAAATCTGAAGTCTGGGGCTGGGCAGCTGAGATGATGTTTTCCTACATCAGAAGTTTGTAGTTTTTCTCATATTTTTTTAAGTTCTGATTTCTGGACTTGTAACACGGACAAAAGTACTGCAATAGCCGACATAATGGCATTCTCCTAATAGTTTTTACTCATGACTCCAGGGATGTTGGAGAAGTTCATTTCGCTTCCCAGAAATGTAAGTCAGAGGAAAACCAGGCCCCAGATTTTTCCAGCCTTCAGCTGTGGCTGAGGTGTGATTTATGGAGAGGGCTTTCCTGCCTTTCCAGAGGGATGCTGCTCTTCCTTCCACGGGGCGAGATTCCTGCGCTGGAGGTCATAGTTTGCTCTGATCTCACCAGCAGCGTGTTTCCGGAGAGAGCACAACTCTCATCAGCTCCTCTAGCAAAACCATCTTCAAGATGAGTGGAGCCAGTGTGGGAGGCCTTATTTCTTCTGAGCTGTACGGGCGAGCTGCTCGTACGTAAAGACGCTGAAGCTTGCAGCTGTTAAAGCTGTGGGCTGTCCAGGATTTCTTGCTCCATTAAGAAATTAGAGACTGTGCTTGGACCAGAGTAGCACAGTGCTTTGTTTCTTCCCATAGCTTATTACCAGGAAGAAATAAATTAACCCCTCATTTCCCTCTCTGCAAAACATGCACATTGGTGTTTACCTGTGTCTCGTGAGTATCAGTGCTGAATTCATGAGCAGTCCATTGGTAACACAGTTTGAAACTGTCACACTAAATTAAACACAATATGTTGGTTATTTAGTACATATTATGTATGTAAATTTTATAATCTTCTATTTTTCCTGCAGGAAAAAACCAAAGTGGTTGAACCCTTGGACTATGAGAACGTGATCCTTCAACGCAAAGTTCAGATCTACAGTGATCCCCTCCGGGACCTGCTGATATTTCCCATCGAAGATGTATCTGTGAGTTTGTGCTGGCTGTTTCCCATGTTTGAGTCTCACTCATCTCCAGTGCTGCTTACCTTGGAAAATTTCCACTGTTAACCACATGTTAATTTTGGCTGCATTACTGACACACAAAACCAAGATGACCCCCTGGCGATTTGGGCCCACCACATTTATTTAAAGCAAGTGTCAAGCCCTGAAGACCCAGTTTGCACCAAAATCATGTTCTCCTTTTCCCTGCAGATCTCAGTCATCAGTCGACAGAGGAGGACTGTCCAGTCTACAGTGCCAGAAGACGCTCTAAAGAAAGCTCAGAGTCTCTTTGTCAAAGAGGTAGGGGCAAAGGCCGCACAACGCCTGCCTTCAGCACTTTCTCGCTTAGGCAAGATGCTCTGCTGTAGCTTCTGGTCTGCAAGGCTGCAGATCACTTAGCTTTTCCTGCGTGGGAAGCACCGGTCACTGGCAGACTGGCCACATGAGAGAGTTCTCGCATGTGCCTCTTGTGTGGTGCTTCTCTCCAGTGAGTTTCGTACGCAGCAAGACAAGGCCTGTGGGCCTTGCACCGCTTGCCCGAGCGGCAGGGTTCGGGGTGTGCAGCAGGGCAGGGGGTGGGCTGCACAGCCTCCCCGCAGCATCCTGAGTGCCACGGGCTTGTTCTGTAAAGTGCCCCTTTCTAGGACCATTCCCTCCAAGTGCAGTGAAGCTAAATGCCAAGCAACGGTTGATGTCAAGTTAGAGGCACTACATTTCCGAGGGCAGAAAATGGGAGCTTTCTGGAAAACAGTCCCCTCCCAAGTCACTACTTTTTTTTTAAAGCCTTGGAGCAATGTAAATATAAAATCAGTAGCTGCATGGCAGGCCAGGTGCTATGTGATTTTGTCTCTGTGCTGGAAAGGTTCCTTATGAAATTCTGTACTGCAATGCAAAACAAGTGAGGCAGCTTGTTCAGACCCTTTCTACTTGTGCTTACCTCACCCAGCAGCCTGTAGCCTTTCAGACTTGTGCAAGGTTTTGTTCTGCTTGGCCTAGCTTTCAAAGAGCTGTATTGTTTTCCTTTCAGTGCATTAAAACCTACAGCTCAGACTGGCACGTGGTAAACTACAAGTATGAGGAATACTCAGGAGACTTCCGGATGTTGCCCTGGTAAGCGCCGCGCTCCCTTGGAATACTAATGCCTGGTCACAGGACTGGGGCTTGGTCAGGCTTAGGAGAAACAGGAAAAACCACCCTTTTCCCTGATGCCTGTCCCATGAGCAGCGTACGGTGCAGAGGTTTGTCACTCTGAAGATTAGAGAGCCAGGGGTTTGTGTTATCACACCGTTGTCGCTCAGCTGCCTCAGGGAGATGCTGACAGTATTGCCGACGTGGGTCGTTACTTCGCATCCTGTCCACCAGCGTGCAAACAGCCCCCTCCATCTGGGATGAGGGCGGACTGCAGTCTGGGCATGTGGCAGGATAAATAGCGTTGGCAGTGCTCATCCTGAATCAGGAGCCTTGTTGTCCCCTGGGCTGGTGTTCCCTGCGTGCTAGGCACAGTGTTCCCATGCTGAGCAGAACCTCTTTGTGCCCCCTGTCACTGAGATGTTGCTTTACAACTTCAGTCCGGTGGCGTAGTATGGCTATTAAGGCTGGCAGTGCTGGAGAGTTACGTGCTCTGAAGTGCTGGGCTGTGCCAGTGATTCCAGTCCCAAAGCTAATCAGGTTTTTCAGACAGGCGTATACGTCTTGGATTTCTGCTGGATTGTTATTTTCTCAGTGGTGGCGCCTGCTCTGCCCTCACTCCCCATGCTCTGTGCATGTCTAGACCACTGTTCTAGCTGTGCGCTGGCAGCTTGTTAAATGCTTTCTCTTGTTAATTGGCTGAAGTAGGTCTGTTGTGAAGATATTGCAGGGAAGTGAAGCAGCAATGGGACAACACTGTTGATCAAATTATATTAAAATTTGTGAATAACCTTGCAGTTAGATGTGGCTTCTTTTTTAGCAAGATGGAAGATAGACTGGCCTGCTGCATCTCTGTGTTGCATAGACGCAAGTCTGCAAAAACTCTGCAGAATTAGACAGCTAACATGGAGAAAGCTAATTATGTACCTCTTGTGCTTCATTTCTTTGAAATGCACTCATCAGAAGTTAGTTTTTGCTGGCTGTAGGTCCCTTGAAATCTGTCTTCTGCACGAGGACAGTTCTGCTGTGCTCTGTAGTCTGCAGTTTGGCTGTTGCTTCTGGATCCAGCACCAGCTGCTGGCTCGGAGGACGCTTGTTTCCCAGTCATTAAAAATGAAAATGTGTTGTGATTTCAGCAAATCCTTTAGGCCAGACAAGATTCCAAGCCATGTGTTTGAAATTGATGAAGACTTCGAAAAGGATGAGGTAAGGAAAATTATTCTTTTTTTTTTTTTACATATTCCGCTCTAAAATCTGTTAAAAAGCAGAATTCACAAAGCAAAGTCAGAATTCAGTTCCCAGGAATGGTTTCCTGGTGAGATGCATCATACTGTGAAGATAGGACCAAAACTGAGACAGTGATTTATTTCAAGGTATGACAGGATAATCTCTTGGACCTAAGGGTCTCCTGAATTATCTGGAAGATTAGCCATAATATTTCTCATGGCTTTTTCCCTTGAAACAGTGCAGCAGCAGAAGGAGAAAAGAACAAAAAAAAGGAAAAGAAAGAGGAAAAAAGGGAGCCAAACATTTACCAAGTAAAACTCTTCATGTCCAGAATTAAAAATGGGCAATTTGTTTTTCAACTACACCATGATGCCAGGGTCCTCCTTTTAAAAAGTTCTGTGCTCTGCCTCAAAACCTGCAATTCTTAATCGGTCACTTCTATCCGTAATATGCACGGTGTGTCAGTGCTGCCCTGTATATACTGTGCGAATGTTCAGAGGTGTTTCCTTCCTCTGGAAGTTGCCAGGTTTGTGCTCACCTGGTTGCAGGGAAGATTTGCAGCCCTGGAGCTCTTCCCTGGGGGTGAGCTGGGGACTCTGACAGTTGGGACATCTCAAACCTGGTGGTTGTTTTGGATGATGCAGGTGCCGTGCTTCCCTGTGCATAAAGCCTTTTCTACAAAAGGGAGGGGTAGCGTTTTTTCTGTCTCAGGTTCCATGTGAAGCTTAATCCACACCTGTGACATTAAGAAGTTTTAGTTTTCCATGGGAAGAGTTTAGCTGAACGGTTTGAAATCGCATGGCACCAAGATGCTGCTGGCGAGAGGCTTACAGGGGAAAAGGGAAGTTTCTTGCAGAGCTGAAGATTTGAAGGGGCTGTTTCATGCATGTTTCTCACAATTGCTGTGTATGTCCCAGCACACCTCAAGTCTGGACTGGGATGGCTTCTTTGTAAATGGAAGTGTATTTCCAAGTTTGGCCTCAATTTTTTCTGGCTGTGTTTTTGGTTTGCATTACATCGTTAAGTTGAACTGTTTCCTCTGTAATAATATCTAATTTGGCCTGGAGACAGAGCTGTGCACTATGTTATAAGCATGCCTCTGAAAAAAATAAAAGGGCAAAAATATCCTACAAAAATCTGGAGACCTTTTTTCTTCTGGTCAGTGTCCCAAATACTCAAACAAGTGAAGTTGCTAAGGTTGGCTGCGGAAGAGTATTCCCAGTGCTTTGGCGGACATTTTGGCATTTATCTCATCTGGCATGGCCATATCTAAAGGATTCTGTTACAGTTTCCTGATGGAGCATTTACATTAGAATTATGTAATGGAAATTGAAGTAAAAGAAATCTCTTGATAAAAAAAGACGAACCGTTATAAAGGAGAAATCATGGGTTGTTTTATGCAAGGAAATAAAGCATTAGGCAATTTACTTTGTCATTGGAATTTTGACAAGAGCGAAAACCTGCTATTTGGGATGCAGGAGATTATATAAACCAGTCTCTTCATAGCTCACCAGCAGACAGTCCAGGTCCGCCTGTGCTGCTGAGTCACTGGAAGTCCCAGAGCACCTTTTTTTCACCAGCCTGGAATCTCATTTCCCTCCCTCCGCCATGGAGGTCTCAGTTAGGTAGGGATGGATGGCCGTCCTCCCTTTCTGGGACCGGGGGACAGGAGCAAAGATGGGAATCCCAGCTGGTAGGCCAAGAACAGCCTGCTGGGGTCACCTGAAACTTTTTGTTTTGATAAACTTGAAACCTGTCGGTTACATTTCAGCTACTGGGCTTCGGTGGGTTTTGCCTGAATTTAAAATGGAGAGTGGATTTATACAAAAGGAAATGACAAAATAAGTCTGGTGTTCTGCATTTTGCAACTTTCTGAACAGAGCATTTTGAAAATTTCCTTCGTCCACAGGTTTTTGAAATACTGCCTAAGAACTGACATGCATTTCCTCATTGCAAAACTGCTATGCAGCCCTATCAGCGTAGATGTAATCTTTCTTGTTTAGAGGTGACCCAAACTAGCCTGTTTTGCCTCTTTCTTAGACAGAGATAACCCTGATTTTTTTTGTGATAACACTGTACGTGTTACATGTATGTTCTGCATTGCTGTAGTTAAACCTGTATTGCCCGCCAGGGCGTCCAAGGGGAATTTTGTGTGGGAGGCAGTTCACCTGACCTCCTCTTTTTCTCTTTTTCTCGCTTTCAGGATTCCTCGTCCCTGTGCTCCCAGAAGGGTGGTGTGATAAAGCAAGGCTGGCTGCACAAAGCAAATGTAAATAGCACGATCACTGTTACCATGAAGGTGAGTTTGATCCAGTGTTATGTTAATCGTGGACGAGGCATGAGGTTAAGTTCAGACCACATCTCTAAAGCTAGCGGGAGTGCAATGGGTGAGTTTGGATGGGCATCCATCCCTCTCGTAGAGTGTCCTAAGGTGGACTGGAAAACCCAGTCTGGTAACAGCTTTTGACCCTTCCCTCCCCAGAATATAAGACCGATGCACTTCATATCACAGCAGGCAAGCTGAACAAAAAGGCGAAGCATGTAAACCAAGATTGTTTTCTGAATCAGCAGCTGAGGCCCAGAAGAGGAAGGCAATTTAAATAACTGAAACAGCTGCCTTGCAAAGAAGACTTTCTGAATTGATAGTTTCCTTGCTGGTAGGAAATATGTATGGAGCCCAGCTTTAAATTGAAATGACAAGCCTTTACGTTAAAAGCAGGGGTGATATCGTTGAGGAGATGGAGCAGTACTGACTTAGAAGCAACAGCTGCATTATCTCCTGTTCTCTGCTGTATGTAATCCTGTGTGACATTGCTTAGATTTTGCAATGGAGGTTTTTAATAGTTCCACCACCGGTTTTTGCTGTGGCAATGAGCCTGTCTGTTCCACCAAGCAGCTGCCTTGTTACAGCATAGAGAGAATATTAGGGAGTTATGCTCAACTGTGCAGCTGAAGGATGGCTTCAGTGAGGCTGCTTTATAAGGATATTAATAAATCTCAAAAAGCTTACTTGTTCTGAGGCTTGATTCAATATGTTTTCACGAGAAATGGAACAGGACTGTTCATAGGGCTAATTTTAATTTGTGTTTTAAAATGACTACTCATGAGCTTAAAGGTGATAGACAGAACAGGGTTTTCTGATCCTTTGCTTTTCTGAGCAGCAAGGTTGAAGCCATTTCTGCTTCTGTAACTTCTGGAGGAGGTATCATACATGCTCCAAGCAGTTAGTTGGGTCTGTTCTCAACTGAGCTTCTTGTGGTACTGTTGGCCTCAGTGCCCAGCACCTCAGACCCACCTTCAGAGATGTTATCCGAACTACACTGGCTTCAATTCAGTTAATAAGACCCACAAAGTCTCTTGTGAAACTCAGATATCAAAGTACGGAAAATCAGCAGCCATTTTCTGAGCTGGTCCTGGCCACTTCTGTGTCTTACAAAACACCTCCTAAGGTATGTGTGAGAAATCTGAGGACTTTGAAAGTCTTCAGCCTTATAGCCTCTTTGAGAGGCTGCCATGCTATTCCAGAAGCAGATGCACTCATCTTTTGGGTGCTGGTTCTTTCATTGCTGTGATGTGCTGAGCCGTTGGTACCTCACACTGTTGCTAAGCATGTGCAGAGTGTATTTTGTGGAGAGCCAGCCCATGAACAAACTGTAATTAGGCTACAGCTGCCAACCTTCATTTCAGAGTAACCTTTCCTTTGCAGAGAACTTCTCTGGTTTGACCCAGCTCTCTTGCTGACTGTTTCGCAATGTGTCGGTGTGCTGCGCTACAACCACGGTGTCAGGATTTTCTCTCTTTCTTTTATCTCTGCCCAGATGGACTTCCCCAGTTCTCTAGCCATCCCTCTGCAATTGCAGTGCTCACCAACAGCGTCTGTAGAGGATGTTCCCTCTGCTCCTAGGTTTATATTATTTATTTCAAATGATCATAGTCTTCTGACTTCTTCCTGACAGCAGTGCTTACAAGGGGGGGAAGATCACGGGAATAGTGTTTGCTGCTTGCTTCTGCTTTTCCTTTTGAACAGAATTCAGAAGATGCAAATGGTTTAGCATGAAATCCCACACCCATGAGGGATATCAAACCTTGTAATATGGTAGAGAGAGAATTATCATGGGTTTCTGTAGCATCCACTGCCAAAGTTTGAGAGATTGATTCAGTGAAGTGCTAAATCAGTGTTTTAAGCTGGCTTAATCTTAGCATACTTAGATTTCCATGTATTTTTATGCTTTGTTGAACTAAGGTTTAGTTAAACCTTTAAAGCTTAAAGCTTGACACCCCCTGGAGCATATCTACAGCTAACTACTCATTTAAATGATGCCAAAGGTTACCTTTCAGAGGGCTTAGGTTACCGTTCAGAGCACGATGCCTCCTTCTAGTTCTGTGCAAGTGAAGGTTTTATTGAGCATGTGCTAGTGTCAGTAACGATGGGAGCAGGAAATTACTAGTAGTCTCCTATCTGGGATGAAAAATTCTGTGTTTATTTGTAAATCTTCCAGATATACAGAATGGTGGAAATACTCACAGTGCCGCTTCCCAGGCTTCCTTTGTAATTCTCCTAACACAGATATCCAGGAACTGTGAAATAAACCCTGCTCCTTACAGACCTGACAGCATATGGTGCTACCATAATTGCTGCCAAAATGTTCTTCTGAACTATAGTCTAGTGCCTTTTGGCTGGCAAGCATGAAGGAAGATGTTCTGAGATACTGGAGAGCTTTTGTTCATAAAAATCAGTAGCTTGAACATAGAAACACTTCTCCCAAACTTACTGCTTTTTGAAGTGAAAATTGAACACTAAGCCAAAGCCTTCTCATGAAAATAAGTTTGTATATTAACAGAAAACCAAATAAAGAAGTTGAATGGATTACAGTGCCCCTTGGCTTGTGTTTGAGTGCTAGGAATTTCCATGTCTGTTCCAAAGTCTTCCAGAGAATTGCTTTGTAATTCTAAATGAGGTCTTTATCAAAAAGGCTCTGGAAATACCTGCTCTAGGGTGGGATGATGTGCTGATCTGAATTTATCATGCTGCATTACTTCGTAAAGATAAATGAGGCTGGAGCCAGCTGAGAGGCGAGCTGGAAGCCCTGGGGCTTTGCTTTAGATGGGCGAACTTAAAATAACAACAAGGACATTAAAATTAAAAATGATGATGAAATCTCTCTTCATAAAAACAAGTCATACTCAAAGGAGTGAATCTGCAACACTCCAGGGTCATCAGTGTTTCTTTTTACAGTATCGTCTCAATAGCAGGAGGGCAGATATCGAAACCGTGGCTGTGGTTTGTAATATACAAGAGAGTGAATACTTGCACGAGTAAGACTTTGTACTTTTGCAGGTATTCAAGAGGAGGTATTTTTACTTGTCACAACTCACAGATGGCTCCTATATTCTTAATTCCTACAAAGATGAGAAAATTTCAAAAGAATCCAAAGGCTGTATTTTCTTGGACGCTTGTAATGACGTTGTTCAGGTAGGTGTGCTTTCTGCATGGCTGTACACGGGCTTACGCATTGCTAGCTCCGAGACAGACACGCTCTCCGCTGGTCTGTACCATCGAGGGGTAAAGGCATGGATTTACAAACTAACCCAGGGCTGGTTTGCTCTGTCAGCTAATCTGTTTAAAAAGGCAGGCAAGGCATTTCATGAGGGTGCTATACTTTTGGCCAGGAAGACAGCAAGTGGAAGAACTGCTGTCAGATTAAAATGGAAGCATTTCATCGTTACCTCATCTGCTGTCTCCCTGCTCTGTCCATCTTCTTTACCTGGTTATTGTAGGTCAGGTCCCTTCCAAGACACCCTAAGGGTTGAAGCCAGTAAGTAATTGCTGTGACTTAGTCTTGAGCACCTTCCTCCTCTGTTTGCTGCTCACACCAGCTTCTTGTTTCTTAACTTAGGTACCAATAGGTCTATGCAAACATGCAGCCCTTTGGGACTTAGCACCTGCAAAGGGCTCGTAAGGTTTTAGGAGCAGGTATTTGTACAGGGCTTAAACCTGGCTTTGCTTTGTTATGCTGAGAGTGAAGCGCAGCAGTGGATTGCTGCTGTGCCTTCTGCCGTTGCTGTCCCTGCAGAAGCTTCAAGCACCGAGAGTGGTGGAGCTGATAGAAGGCATCTTAAATTACTCTTGGTGGTTTGTTTCAGCATGGATGACTCAGAGCTGTGCATTTCTGTTTATCCTTCTGAACACAGTAAAAGCAGTAATGCACACAACTCAGTGATGTACAGGATGTACTTCCCAAGCTGCATCAGATTTGCCTTGGCTTCTGTTGGAAAGTGCTGTGTACAGGCCGGAAGAGCCCAGAAAAATTGCATTGAACCACTTGCTTTTAAGATGGATGCCTCTAAGTGTCCTGGAGTGCAACATTACTTACTGTGTCAGACAAATCCAGTTCCTGGCTTCTCTTGGGTGAATATTAAAGGTCTAACTACATAAGAAGGAGCTTGCTTCTGCTCCTCAGTGCAATGTCTGTGGTTCAGTCTGGTTTTCTTCCACTGTCAGAGTAGCTGGCAACCATGGGGTCATATACTGCTTGATTGCAGCTGAGAAGCCTGTTCAGGACATTAGTTGGGAGAGTCCCTTGGGAGGCAGTCCCGAAGGGCAAAGGGGTCCGGGAAGGCTGGTCTTTCTTCAAGAACAAAGCTTAAAGGCGCAGGAGCAGGCTGTCCCCAAGCGCCACAAGACGAACCAGCAGGGAAGGCAACCGGCCTGGCTGAACAGGGAGCTTTTGCTGGTACTGAGGAAAAAAAGGAGAGGTTATCACTTTTGGAAGAAGGGACAGGCAACTCAAGAAGAGTACAGAGACTTCGTTAGGTCACGCAGAGAGAAAATTAGAAAGGCAAAAGCCCAGCTAGGACTCAGTCTGGCCACTGTTGTAAGGGATAACAAAAAGTGTTTTTACAAATATGTCAACAAAAAGAGACCAAGGAGAATCTCCATCCTTTATTGGATGCAGGGGGGAACATTGCCACCAAGGATGAGGAAAAGGCTGAGGTACTAAATGCCTTCATTGTCTCAGTCTTTAATAGTCAGACCAGTTATCCCTGGGGTATTCAGCCCCCTTGAGCTGGAAGACAGGGGCAGAATGAACCCCCCATAATCCAAGAGGAAGCAGTTTATGACCTGCAGCTCCACCTGGACACTCACAAGTCTATGGGGCCGGATGGGATCCACCCGAGAGTAATGAGGGGGATGGTGGAGGAGCTCGCCAAACCACTCTCCATCATTTACCAGCAGTCCTGGTTAACAGGGGAGGTCCCAGATAACTGCAGGCTTGCCGATGGGTTGCCCATCTACAAGAAGGGCCGGAAGGAAGATCTGGGGAACTACAGGCCAGTCAGCCTGACCTCGGTCCCGGGGAAGATTATGGGGTGGTTCATCTAGAGTGAGCTCACCAGGCACGTGCAGGACAACCGGGGGATCAGGCCCAGCCAGCACGGCTTCACAAAAGGCAGGTGCTGCCTGAGCAACCTGATCTCCTTCTATGACAGGGTGACCCGCCTAGTGGGTGAAGGAAAGGCTATGGATGTTGTCTGCCTGGACTTCAGTAAAGCCTTTGACACTGTCTCCCACAGCATCCTCATGGCTCAGACAGGTGTACTCTTTGCTGGGTAAAAAACTGGCTGGATGGCCGAGCCCAGAGAGTTGTGGTGAAGGGAGCTGGATCCAGTTGGCGGCCAGTCACGAGCGGGGTTGCCCAAGGCTCAGTTTTGGGGCCAGTCTTGTTTAATAACTTTATCAACGATCTGGATGAGGGTATCGAGTGCACCCTCAGTAAGCTTGCAGACGACACCAAGTTGGGCAGGAGTGTTGATCTGCTTGAGGGCAGGAAGGCTCTGCAGAGGGACCTGGACAGGCTGGATCGATGGGCCGAGGCCAATCATATAGGGTTTAACAAGGCCAAGTGCCAAGTCCTGCACTTGGGTCACAACAACCCAACACAACGCTCCAGGCCTCGGGCAGAGTGGCTGGAGAGCTGCCTGGCAGAGAAGGCCCTGGGGGTGTTGGCTGACAGCCGGCTGGGCATGAGCCAGCAGCGCCCAGGTGGCCAAGGAGGCCACCAGCCCCCGGGCTTGTGTCAGCACTGGTGTGGCCAGCAGGAGCAGGGCAGCAATCGTGCCCCTGTGCTCAGCACTGTGAGGCTGCGCCTCGAATATTGTGTTCAGTTTTGGGCCCCTCAGGACAAGGAGGACATTGAGGTGCTGGAGCGTGTCCAGAGAAGGACAGTGAAGCTGGTGAAGGGTCTGGAGAGCAGGTCTTACAAGGAGCAGCTGATGGAGCTGTGGGGGTTTAGCGTGGAGAAGATGAGGCTGAGGGGAGACCTTATCGCTTATTGCTCTCTACAACTACCTGAAAGGAGGCTGTAGTGAGGTGGGTGTTGGTCTCTTCTCCCAAGTTACTAGACAGAACAAGATGAAACAGCTTCAGGCTGCATCAGAGGAGGTTTAGATTGGATATTAGGAAAAATTTCTTAAGGGAAGGAGTGGTCAGGCGTTGGAACAGGCTGCGCAGAGCGGTGGTGGAGTCCCCATCCCTGGGGGTGTTCAAAAAACACAGATGTTGCACTTCAGGAGATGGTTTAGGAGGCCTGGGGGTGTTGGCTGACGGTTGGACTTGATGATCTTAGAGGTCTTTTCCAACCTTAATGATTCTGTGATTCTATAATTCTCTTCTATGATTACTGCAGGAGAGGTGCTGTGTCAAGGAGGGTGCTTATGTCGTATTTCATGGTATTTCAGTTCAGGATGCTTTCACAGATAGGAGCCTTACAGTGCATACTGTGCTGAGTCATTGAGAAAAATGTAATACAAATCTTTCTCTTTCTTCTTTGTTCAGTGTCCTAAAATGCGCCGTTATGCATTTGAACTCAAGACAATAGACAAGTACAGCCACTATCTTGCAGCTGAGACTGAGCAGGAGATGGAAGAGTGGCTGGTAACTCTGAGAAAGATCATTCAGAGCAATACTGAGAGTTTGGGGCAAGAGAAGAAAGATACTGTGGAATCTGTGCAAGGTCAGTTTATAAACAAACACCTACCTTCACCCTTCTCCAGGAGGATGCAAGCAGTGTGCCTGGAAAAGTGTATACTTTTCTTTCTGGATTAATAGCAAGAATTGTGGCTGACACATGATATCGTGCAAAAGGGCTTGGTATAATGTAGGCAATAGTTGAAGGAATAAAAGTGGAGGGAAACGTGACCCTTCCTCCGGGTGGGAAAATCCATGGCAAGGTTTCAAGACTCCTGGAAAATTGGCTCTGTGCTGAAGTTCTGCTTTGGAGAGACCTAGCTGGTGTAATAGTACACTCTGGTACTAGTAATGTATGGAAAAATCTTACTCCTGAGGAATGGAAAAGTCTCCATAAACTGTTTCTGTGCTCTTGTAAGGAAATATTGCAGGATGCTTTCTGGCAGAGTGGTGCTCCTGCAGTTGTTTTGAAATCTGGTTTTTGTGTCCTTGCAGATGATGAATCAAGCATGCAGGGAAAATCGGAGAACATCCTGGAGAGCCTGGAGAGGAGCATGCATCCAGAGCTGATGAAGGTATTGTGTTTGCAGAGATGGCTCTCCCAGCCCAAAGCTAGTTCTCTCCACCATGTCTATAAAAGGGGTTTTCCACTTTCTGTGTCTTCAGCTCTGGGGCAGCTGGGCAGGCACCAAGTGGTGCTGGGGTCTCTGTTATCTCATCTGCCTGTCCCTTAGATGGAGCTCCATGGTGCTCACCTCCAAGTGTGAGGCCCTGAAGGAAGAACCAGGCCTAGAGTGAATTAAGGGCTGTTGTGGTCAGTACTGCTCATTCCTGCTCAGCAGGGGTGACCATACTGGCCAAGGGACAGTTAGGCGGCAACCGCCTCCTATATGTTCCAGAGTGTGCTTGTCTACTTCTGCCTGCTTTCTCGTTTGGCAGAGAAACATGGCTTTGCTGACGTTGCACCATGTTGGTTACTACAGCTGAGAAATTTTGCATTGTCTCATGTATCACAAAGGGAACCTGGAAAATATTTATTTTGTTTTGCTTCCATTCTTTGCCTATAATGAATGTTTGCCTCTGTGTGGCAGGCAGTAATATCAATGCTTTCCTTTGTCCTAGTACGGAAGAGAAACAGATCAGCTGAACAAACTGAGTAGGAATGATGGAAGACAAAACCTCTTTTCTTTTGACCCAGAAGTCCAGGTAAACATTCCCATGTTTGTGAATGTGAGGTTTTGCTCTCTGTAAAAGCTCCCTTGGTGTTGTGCCTCTGCTGTTCCCTTGTGTGGCCACAGTGTTCACCTGCAGAAGCAGTGTGTTTTTCAGTGGGTTGGAAAACAGAAGTGCAGCCCGTGTCCCTGTCAGTGAGAGCTGAACAAGATGCCAATGCCCAGGTGATAACTCAAATAGAGGGGAGACTCACAGCAGCCCCACACATGGGCTCCCTCCAGCTTTGCTGGCTTCTGTATGATGCGTCTCGATGTTGCTGGATTTCAGACCCATCATCTGGGCCTCTGGGAGGTTCTCATGGTTGCAGAGCCATAGAAGTGGTATTGCAAGGACACCTGCAACACTGCGTGGGCTCAGCACGTCTGGAGTAGGGAGCGGTGGTGTTAAAGACTATGACAGGGGTTTACCGGGAGAGCCTCAGTCTTCAGGGAGTTTTCAAATGTAGGGGACATACAAACAGAAAAAAACAACATATGATGTTCTAATGCATTGGAGTAGGGTTTCATTGACCCTTGGCTTGTTTTTTTCTTGGCTTTGACATCTTTGCTGAGCTCTCTGTCAAGGTCCAGGTTTGGGATTTCAGTGGAACGAGCTGCAATTGTTAACACAGTTCTAGAGAATTGTTCCAAGTTATTTCAGTTTCTGGTTCTCTTGGCATGCTTTGGCTTGTTCACACCTGTGAAAAAGATCATTCTGGTTTAACAAGGAAGTGTAATTAGTCTTTAAAGGGTTTAGTTGTACAAAATGAGCTTTTCTCTTGGCACTTCTTTAAGGTCTTTAACAAGAAGATAAGCATCCAGGAGGTTGGGGGTTTTTCTTGGTTTTTTTAAAGAGAAGCTTTGAGAAGTTTCCTATATTCTATCCAGATAATAAAAATCAAAATATTATTCAGTACAGAGCATCTGAGATCTATTTTTTTATCTAATCAAATGGTTAGGCTGAATTCGCTGCCCGCCCTCTATACCCAGAGCTCTTCATTCTGGCGTGGGTCAGTCAGCTCTGCTATAAGTCACTGCCACAGTCAGTGCTGGTGTGTACGTGCGTGCTTGTATGCCTGGTGCTAACGGAACTGGGAGCAGGAACATATACCTGCAATGTACTTTCCTCATTGAAAGGAGATAGGGGAAACAATGGGAAGTTTCCCAGGATCAGATTAACAATTGCAGCCTATTTTGCTGAATTACTTGATCATGAGATATCAGTGCCCTAAGTTTGGCATGCAATTTCTGCAGGATTTGAGGGGGAAAAGCGAACAGGGCTGCCAGGTTGTCACTGAGAGGTATGCTGGTATTTAGGAGTGTTTGGCAGCTCCGTGTCCCCAGTGCCCAGTATGACGGGTATGGCGAAGGCCGAGGGTCCTTATCTGGCTGATGGTATTTTGGTCGCGTACATGTCTGCTCTTGGGAAGGGCAGATGTCGAGGCACAGAATAGGCATGGGTGTTCTGGCTTAGGAAGGAGGTGATTATAATTGAGACTGGATTTCCCAGCCTTCTCTGCAGACAGTCTTTGTTGTTTCTAACCACACCGGTTATTGCTGTGCATCTAGAAATGCCTTCCAGTTTGAGATTATGTTCATGACCCAAATGGCGAGTGCCTTCTCTCTATTTCAGGCACAGGGACCATCTTTTAAACTAGTTAAATATTCAAAGAGGAAGATACTTTTCTGAGTGTAACAACGGCTTATGTTCCACTTTCTTCCCCAAGCTCTAAATGGTGTTTGGGAAGATCCCCAGGGTTACAGCAAAGCAGGAAGGAACTGAGATCATACTGAGGTTTAGTTTTCTGTGCTCTACAAACCAGATTGCTAAAAATTGATACATCCCCGTGAATTCATGTCTTGAACACATTTGTGTAACATCACCAAATGGCACTCATTTGTGAATGTCTTGTACCTTTCGTACCACTTTAAAAAAAAAATTGGTTAAGATAGCATTGGCTGTAATGTGATCCCTTAACATTATTCAGGAGGTTATTTTCTTTTTTAATGACACCAGATTTGTTTGTTTGCTGTCTAGAGGCTAGACTTCTCGGGGATCGAGCCAGATGTGAAGCCGTTTGAGGAAAAGTGCAGCAGGCGCTTCATGGTGTGCTGCCAGGACTTTTCCCTCAACCTCCTCGCTCAGCTCAGCGACAGGTCGGAAGGAGGACCCACCAACGTAAGGGGAGCTCTGACATCTGCTGCTTTGTCTTCTTTCTCCTCACTGGCAAGAAAAACCCTCAGCAGATTCATCTGGGTGGATAAAAACATCCTATTTTGCCGTGTTGTCCAATGATGCCTGGGCAGGCAGTGGCTGCTGGCCGAGGGTCATTGCAGGATTTGTCTGCCTTGGTATTTTGGTGTTCCAAAAACATGTTTGGGGACCGGGTCTGTCCCAGCATGCCTCAGCCTGCCAGAAACGGGGACTGCTGGGAAACCAGTGGTTCAGAGGCATAGGGAATAGAGACTGTGTGTCTGTCATGTTCTGGGTACCTGTGAAAGTCCTGTGGGTAAATGATTAAGCTCCATCTCCAGACTACTCACTGCTGTGTGTTATTTCATTTCCCCTAATGGCAAGGGGTTTCCCTGTTCTGAAACTTTCTTCTGACTCCCAACCTGACTGTATTCACAGCCACTTTATTATATGCATTATATCATGCTGAAATTGTGCCTTAGCCTAAAAAGGTCTTTCTTGTATTTTTCTGAGCCTCTGATGTCTGTACACAGCTATTACATCTCTCCTCAGCCTTTGTTCCGCCAGGCTGAACAGACCAGGCTCCTCCAGTCTTTTTTCCCAAAACAACATCCCTGTTATTGTGTCCTGCATTTGCTCTGGCCAGAGTCAAGCCTTTATGCAAGGGTGCCACAGCAGCAGGTAGTATTACAGCAGAGGCAGTTGCACTGGCACTGACCAGTGTCTGCTGAAGGTACTTTGTCTGATGCCTGTTAGAACTGCAAAGGCTTTTTTGTGATGGTTTCATGTTGGCAGCTCGCAGCTAGTACACCAGGCTCATTCTCCTTGGTGACTACCAGCAGATGAATGCATCACTGAGAGCAGAGATTCTTGTTATTCATCCTTATCATAGAATCATGAAGGTTGGAAAAGACCTCTAAGATCATCAAGTCCAACCATCAACTCAACACTACCATGACTCCTACACCATGTCCCACAGTGCCACGTCTACGCATTTTTGAAGACCCCCAGGGATGGAGACTCCACCACCTCTCTGGACAGCCTGTTCCAATGCCTGACCACTCATGCCCAGCCGGCTGTCAGCCAGCACCCCCAGGCCTTCTCTGCCGGCACTTTCCAGCCCCTCTGCCCCAGGCCTGAAGCGTTGTGTGGGGTTGGTGTGACCCAAGTGCAGGACCCGGCACTTGGCCTTGTTAAACCCCATACAACTGACCTCGGCCCATTGATCCAGCTTGCCCAGGTCCCTCTGCAGTTTATCATAATAAGGATAATAATATCTTTAATCAGGCCCAGAGTCAGACCTAATCAGCATATTTTTAGTATTGATGTAATGCCTCCAAGTTATGTTGTAATGTCTTGGACACATTACGGTTTTATTTTCAGGCCTTCACTTTTATCTTTACGTGGATGCCTGCCTGCTAGGATTCATATATTAAAAAAACATGGAATTGTTGCCACTTGCCTTGTGCTTTCAAGGTCAATAGCTACAAACAAGTTGGCAGATTTTGTGCATGCAGTTCCTCGGTAGTGTTAGCCTTGTATTTGAGCTCTCCTGACTAAGAGAGCTAACTTTGCTCCTGTGACACCTGGCGTAGAGCAGCTGAGGAACATTCTGAGTGTCTTGCAGAGCTGACTGGCTTTGGACAATAAGTGAAGTGGTCTTTAGCATGTGAACATAAACTCTCCTAAGCTGATTTCTTTCTCATTGCAAAGGATAAACAGCTCTAACTGATGGACTGGGGTCATCTTTTCTTCCTAACTTCATAGTTGATAATTATATAAGAAACCCTATGGATTTCATTCTTTATAGTTCAGTAATGGTTTAAAGTAGCTTTGTTCAAATCGACTAGATCAAAGTGCAAGAAGATACAGAAAAAAAATGGGTTTATATATTTATAAAGCAAATAAACATGGATTGTCTGTAAGAATTCTGTAAAATGCTGGTGTACAAAACTAAAGGAATGAACAGATGCAGAAGGCAAACCTGGCAGGGAAGGCAATGCACGTGAATACTCTTGAGCCTGTACCATGCATTTTTTTGACATGTATATTCAATCAAATTTCCAGGTTGAGCCCTTTTTCCTAAGCTTGGCATTATTTGACCTGAAAAATAATTGCAAGATTTCAGCTGACTTCCACGTGGACTTGAACCCTCCGTCTGTCCGTGACATGCTGCTGGATAGCTCTGCGTCCGGAGCAGAGGGCACCAAGGGACGTTCACCAGGCGAGAGCCTTGTGCACGGAGTCCCCGAGTCTTGCCTGCACTACATAAAACGGGTGAGAAGAACTGACTTTCTCCTCTCATTCTGTATCTCCGTTGAAGCCGTGGCTGTTCAGTAGCATTGCGGTGTGTTGTTATCCACTATGTGGACATGCAGAAGTCAGCTTTTTCCCTTGAGCTGTGGGGTTTTGTTGTGTTTTGGCCAGTGTCTCAAGCTGATTACCACTTTGGGCTCCCTGGCAGCATTAAGCAAAGCACCAGGTAGAGTTTTTCATGGCTTGACCATGCTCAAGCTGTGTGAGCCCCCATGGCCCATCCACAGCAGCAACCAGAGCAGGGTCTGTGTGGGTGTGAGAGGGGACAGCAAGATGAATGGGGCCAAACCCAGAAGTGCGGGTAGGGTGTCCTGCTCTCTGACAGTGTGTCTGTTGCAGGGGGTTTTCTCCGTGACTGACCCACACGTGGAGATCTTCCTGGTGGCCCGCGTGGAGAAGGTGCTGCAGGGCAGCATTACGCACTGTGCAGAGCCGTACATGAAAAACTCGGACCCAGGGAAGGTATTAGATGGGGCCGTGAGAGTATTTGCTTAGTGATGCTGTCTGCTGCAGCAGGGAGTGGTGTGGTCTGAAACATGGGCTGTTTCTGCTGCTCTTTAGCTGCTTTCTGGCAAATATTGGTCGTCTTCCATTCTGCTACTTGCACTGTTCCCAGGCTGGCATCAGCTGGACTGTCCTGGGAGGATGGGTTCCTTCCCCTGGAACGAGGCAGAGGATATTTAGAAAGGTCCAAGCAGTTGGGGCAGGGGGACCTTTCCCTGTTATACTTCAACAAAGCAAAGCAAAAAAGTGGGACAGTTCATCCCCAGAGGAAGGGGCTACACTTCTACATGGTGCTACACACAGTGTCTTGGACTGGTCCTGGCTCACAGTGGCTGGGAACAGCATTGTTTTAGTAGCAGCAGAACACGGACATCACCCTTTATTCTGCTCACCCTGCCTCTGTCCTGCTCCTTGCAGAGTGCCATGTTTATATGAGGGAACTTATGCGAAGGGCGATCATTGGTCCTGGTCCTGCTGGCATCAGTCTCTGCATGCCAGGTGGAGCTGATGCTGCCTTGCTGCAGCCAGTCAAAATTAGTCCCTGGAAAATCAGTGTATGGAAAACCTGGTACGTGATGACATTCCCTCGGCACGCTCTGTAAACCTGTACAGGATGAGCCAATTACAGTCAGTGTTGGAAAGTAACTGTTAAAACCCTTTGGAAAATAAAATTCTAACACCCTGACACTTTAATGCAGAATCAAGAGGAGTTTTAATAGGACCGTACCCACAACATGTTTGCTATTGCTTTGCAAAAGTAATAAATGTGTGCGGTGTCAAGTGACTGGGATGTCTATTGACTGCTTCAGCGACTGTTGTGCTGTGTGCCTGGGGAGCTGTGCATTGTGGAATACAGTGTCTTCTCCCTGGAGAAGAGCTCTTTACTTCTTTTCCAGAGCAGAGTGGAAGCCGTGGCACACGCTAACCTCTCTTGTGTTTTGCAGACTGCCCAGAAGGTCCATAAGGTGGCCAAGCAGGTGTGCAGCCGTCTGGGGCAGTACAGGATGCCCTTCGGCTGGGCTGCCAGGTTAGTCACCTAAGACTGCGCTTTGGCCTTGGCGGGAGCTGCTGCTGGGAGTTATCTGGGACACGATCCGGCCAAGTGGGCAAAGGGCCAGGGGACTGAAGTCAGTGAAGTTGCAGCCGAGGGCAGAATCTGGCTCCAATTCCCAGGATAGAATCGGGGTTGGCCTGAAATGCTCTATCTCGAATTAGAAACAAAATATTAAAAAGTAAACAGTGCTGGGAAGACAGTAACCTTCCTGCTGACCTGTAGCTACTGCTATCAGGGCAAGACATTCCTGGGGATGAATTACTCCATCCCGCAATACCGCAGGAATTGGTGCAGAAATTCCCTCCAGGCACCAGCCATTGCCAGGGTAGGATGAGTTTGGAGGGCCTCCTGGCCTGATGGTGGCAATCAGCTGGAGTTTCTCTCCCACGTTAGACTCTGCTTTAGTTAATGTTCTTGGGAATGACTGAAAGGAGCGATCCCTTTCCCTTGCTGTTCTTTTACTGGAACTGATAAAGTACATCAGTGCTACCTCCCTTAAATCTCACTTCAGAGGAAGGCCTAAAGGCCAGTTCATCCTTCTGCCACTGCCTCCTATTGCTAAATAGCTGTTTGGTGCTGACGAAAGGGATAGTAATGACATGGAAACACCAGACGACTGTCACAGTGGGCTGGGATTTGGTGGTACACAGCTTGCAATGTGTATTCCTAGAATAGAATAGCATAGCATAGACCTGGATTTTCCTGTGACACTGGCTGCTCAGCTTCAAGATGGTATTTCTGGGAGGCAGCTCGCTCCTCAGAGCCAGTGCACAGCCTGCACAGTGCCTCAGCCCTCTTTCAAGTAGTGCTTCAGCCTAATGGTGGGTTCTGTGTGGGCATTGGCTTTGACAGGCCTCAGATTTGTTCCTGCTGGGTAAAGAGTTGGATTTGGAGATGAAGGAGTTGAGGGGCCGACAGCCTGGTGTGGGGACCTGTGTTGCTCTGCATCCCTGGAATGGTTTCCCTGTGGGTTTCAGAGGAAGTTGTTTGCACAGAAAGGGAGTCTGGATGCTTTGACGTTCCTTCTGTACACAGACACCCCCAGCCTTTATACTCAGGGGCAAAAATACTGGTATTCTGCCGGAGCAAAGTCCTGTCTCCTGCTCTGGATTCGGGAAGAAGCTGATGTATGCCCTGAGACTGGTCTTTGTTGCACACTCCTTTCCTAGGAGGATTTCCATGCTCTGACCCCATGTGCAACCAGGAAGATACTTTACCACTTGGTGTTAGTGGGAGGGGGTTGAAGGGTGTTGGTGATTGTAGACCAGGCTTGGAGCTGGGCTGGGTGCGTACTTCTCACCTGGCTGGAGAGAAGGGAAATGGGTGATGTCGCATACAATTCTGTGTGACATGGTGGACTGTAGTCTGTGTGGGGTCTAAGCACCATGTGAGGATGGGAGGGTGATGAGGAGGTCTGGCAGAGTTCAGAGCAGTCACAGGCCAGTGAACCTCGCACCTGATAAACTTCCCTTCAGCCTGACATGTCAAAGACCTCAGTGTCTGCATATTTACCAACATTTAAGAAATGTGTCTCTTCTTCTCTGCAGACCAGTGTTCAAAGACTCCCAGGGCACTCTTGATGCTGAAGGAAAATTCTCACCTCTGTACAAGCAAGACAGCAGCAAACTCTCAAATGAAGATATGCTGAAGCTTTTAGCAGAGTATAAGAAGTAAGTGTAAGAGACTGGTGCAGAGGCTGAGCGGGCTTTTTAATATACATTTTTAATCAGTTATGCGTAAGCATGAGATGACGATTTCTAAAATACTCAGAGAATATTAAAAAGCCCTGCTGATGTGTTCAATACCTGAGTTTTCAATGTTCACGCTCTTGTTCTTTTCTCCCTAATGCAGACCAGAGAAGACAAAACTACAGGTCATTCCAGCCCAGTTAAATATCGTCATCAAAGACATCCCACTAGACTTCACAAGTAAGGATCTTGGATCTTAAAATAAATGCTGATGGCTCTAGCCTCAGGAGTTAACGCTTCTGTGGGGAGTTTTGTTGTTTCAATAACAAGAGTATCTCAGGGCTGCAATGAGTAATTCAGTATAGCCCCTGACTCGTAAGTCTTTCTGATAGATTCTGTGGAGGGATGTGGTCCAAGTACAGAGGTTTACCCAAGGGGTGCATCTGCTTTGCAGTTTGGCCATCACATCCTAAAACTAAAGGAAGCCACCTGCCTGCTTTTGTTGTTATGATTACACCATTCTCATATAACATTTTTGGTCTGTAACACCAGAGGGCTTCACAAACATGGTCAGTGTGATGCTTCGCTTTGCGTCTAAAGAAACCGACGCAAAGAAGGGACTTGTGATGTGTTCAGTGTCACTCCACGGGCCTTTGGCAGCTCCTACTGCAGGTTCTGCAGTCCTGTCCGCTGTCCAAAAGGCTTTTTTACTGGACTTTTTTTCTGTTCTTTGAAAGACCATCACTTGAGATAAACTCTCCCTCATGGTGGATGTGAGTCTCTGTTAATTAGGCAGGGCTTATGCACTGGTATTTGGAGACAACGTAACCCTCAAACATCTTTCCATAGCAAAGAGTGGAAAAGGTCTGACGCACTTTGGGATGTCAGTCTCAAGTCATCGTCTCAGTAGACTGTCTGCTTCAGTCAGGTGATGTTTGCGTGATTTATAAAACAGTAACTTAATGGCTCAAATTCCTGGAAGTCTCAAGGTGCAGGCCCTGGGCAGAGCAGCCATCTCTGTCCAGACATGGGTAGATCACAAGACCCTTTGAGTTTGCCCAGAGCTACAGGAAAGTGCCATTTCTGCAGTTCCACTGGCAAGGAGAGCAGAGCCTCATAGTGCCTGTGCATTTGTCTTTTCTCAGTATTGCTAATGCATTTGGGGACCATAGATGTTGCATGATAAAGGGGAGCTGCTGCCTGGTCAACAAACACAACCCTGTGATGTGAAGAGAACTGGATGCTCAAGAGCAATGGCAGAGTTACAGACCCATTAATTTCCTTTCACATGAGCTGTACTTCCCATGTTTGTGGGGTGTGCACTTAACCAAGTTTTCCTTCTCTTCTAGATTGTGTCACAGCTTCTTATATTCCTATAAAGCCTTTTGAGAAAAGCTGTGAGGACATTGCAGTTGAAGTGGAGGAGCTTGTCCCAGAAGTTGCAAAATACTGTTATCCCTTCACTGTCTACAAAAACCACCTCTACGTCTACCCCGTGCATTTGAAGTATGAGAACCAGAAGGTGTTTGCAAAGGTGAGCAACCTGGAGAGCAGGCTGCAACCAGACGTGGCATGGTCTGGGGTGATGCTGCTGACCTGTGGCAACAGCTCATCCTCCTGTTCTCCCTCATTTCAGGCAAGGAATATTGCTGTCTGTGTGGAGTTCAGGGACTCAGATGAACCTGATGCCAGGCCGTTAAAGGTGGGTACCTGTTATTTCTAGGGACCTGAGGCTCACTGCTGTGTACTGTGTGGCAGCAGCCTGAGCAGGACAATAAGAAAGCACTGAGTTTCCATGCTGTTTTAATTTGGCGGCTGATTTAGGGTGGCAGCAACCCTGATTCCAGCTCTTCATTTCTGTTTTCAGTGTATATATGGCAAACCCGGAGGCCATCTCCTGACCACAAATGCATATGCCGCCGTGCTGCATCACAACCAGAGTCCAGAGTTCTACGACGAGGTAAAAATGAAATGGTGGGAAATAACAGATTTTCCTGGATACTGTGAAGCTAAGGGGCTTTTCAGGATATCTCTTTTTCCAGGGCTGGGTGAAATACAGGTAAAAATAACTGTCAGCCCTTTGCGTCAGTAGAACGGCATCGCAAAGCCAGAGACTTTGTCAATTTTTAATGGCACTTTGTTTTTTGCTGTCTTTACTGTCATGCTTTGTGCTCTTCAGTCACACACCCACATTAATAAGTAATGTGCAAATTTGATGAAAATGTTAGCCAGGAGTTATTTAAAATGGGTAAGAATGTGTCTTGTGTAACTGCATACAACATAGCATTTGAGAAATAAAATAGAACATAAAATATTACTCCACAATTAAAAATACAGTCTTATCTATCATGATATCATTTTAGATTAAAATTGAGCTTCCAATTCACCTCCATCAAAAGCATCATTTGCTTTTCACCTTCTATCATGTCAGCTGTGAAATTAATACAAAGGCAACATCGAAAAAACAGGACACCGTTGAAACTCAAGGTACGTTCACTGCTTAAATTACTTCTGTTGGAGTGTAAGAACCCAAGATAAAATGAATGAAGGGACATGAAAAAATATTTGATTAAAATACTAGCCTATCTGAATTTTCTTTTTTGAAAGCAACCTGATACAAATTGTAGGTCTAAACTGAAATAAAGCTCAATGTTTTTAGTGTATGCTAAAGCTCAAGTTTTTGCTGCAATCTGACAGCTATTTCTGCGTGTTCTTGACTTGGTTTGTATGAATGGGCCTACTGTCAGTCGAGTCACCAACAAAAACTTGATGCGAGATCAGGGCCTCAGGGCCTGATCCTGCCAACACTAGGCATGTGTAAGAGACTGAGCACACCCAGGTCACACCAACTGGGATGCTTCTCCATTCAGCCAGTCCTCGGGCAACTAAAGGACCCGTGTCATGATGCACAAGACTCACAAGCCATTTCTGCCCCTCCAACCCGCTCCTGATCTTGGTTGAGCTGTGTCTGAATTCCGTTCACCAAATCACCGGGTAAAACATGCTTTAACTAGGCTGATGTGGTCGATCTCAGCCTTGTTGAAGCTGATTGCACAACTGCAAGTTGGATTTTCTCAGGGTGAGACAGCTTCTTTTGGAGCTTGAGCTAAACATGTATCACTGTGTGTCTGCTAACTCTGGTCCACTGGTTGCCTCCTCAGTGGGATACGCCTGGGTCCCGTTGCTGAAGGATGGACGGATTGTCACCCTGGAGCGGCACTTGCCAGTCTCATCCAACCTTCCACCTGGCTACCTGGGTCTCGGAGACACAGAGTCGCGAAGGGTAGGGAGGACATGTAAAATGGACTTAGACATAAAGGGAAGAGGAAAGCCGAGCTTTTGTTACCACTTGTAGTTCTGGGCTTCTGTTGGTGCTCTGCTCAGCTGGAAGGATCCCTACTGCAGGGCAGCCCCCAAAGCTTAAGGCCCTTAGGGGTGGGAGGCAGGACGCTTTTAATTCCACTTTCTGTGGTTATATAGGTTGCAGAGAATATTTTTGTGGCAGGACCTGGACTGGGCTTTTGCAGATGGTCCAGAGCAGAATAGTGGGCACATGCTCTGTAGGCATGTTCTCGCAGGGACCCCTCTGCCCTGCTGTGGCTGCGGTCATGTCACTGGTGTTTGTGCTGGGCAGGGGAACCTGTTCTTCCACCCCAAACCATACCTTCTGACCAAGTGTCTGCACAGAGCCACCTTCTCACCACAGTCAGAAACCAAGTACTTCAGTGTTGTTTGTTTGCAGCAGCCCAGCATGGATGCGAAGTGGGTGGATGGAGCAAAGCCACTGTTTAAAATCAGAATCCATTTGGACTCAACCATTTACACCCAGGTAAGTCAAGCACCTTGTTCTTAAAGACTTTCGACACAAATGCAGAGGAAGCGATTGCAGTATCTCGATGACTGCTATGCTGTAGGTGCTGTGTTTGCAGAGCAGCACTGAGATGCTTCTGTAGCAGCAGGTCTGGGATTACTTGCAGGGCTCTGCTCCTTTGTCCAGGTGTGATGACACAGTTGGGTGAGCGAATGAGCCTAGGGAGAAGCTGATTTTTCTTGGCTAATTGCACTGTAACTGGCAGGACCGAGGAAACATTTGAGCAAATGCACTGCTTTAACGATGCAAAAGAAAGAAGAACTGGTGGAAATGGGAGATTCCCAAAATCCTCAATTTAGAGTTTAAAATCCCCAGATTAGGGTTTAAAAAAAAAACAGTTTTATGACAACAGAAGACGTGAGAAAACAAGAGCCCTGACTTCCCCCTGAAACCAGTTCAGGCTGTTTTACCTAGTCCTCCTGTGTTCTGCCATCTTACGACAGTGATGGACTTTCCCAGGCTTCATGTGATGTGCAGCAAAGATCCCCAGCATATGCTCTGGGGCACCTCCTGTCAGCTCACAGGGAAGCGCCCTTGACAGGGATTGCTGTCCTGTGCTGGATGTAATCAGCTGCATTTACATTCACAGCAACTCGCTTTCAGCATCATCTAAACCTGTTCTAGGGTCTTACTGATTCTGTGCAGCACTGGGAGCAGCACGGTAGTTCCACTCTGCACCAAATTACATTCCCAGGTGCTTCTCAAAGTTAAATAATCCAGTAATTAAATTTAACCTTGAAGGAGGAGGGAGAGGAATGGAAAAGCATGGGAAGGAGAGTCTGCGTCAAATGAACAGTAGGAGGTCAGTGAGACAGATGGTGAGGCAGTCTCAGAGTCGCAGCTGGGAGAGGACTCCCACTTCTCCAGGCCAGTGCTGGACAGCGATTGGGGCTTGGAGTAGTGAAGCCACAGAATTTTAACACTGCTAGCAGTTTTGTTCTTAATCTCGAGATTAGTTGGGAGCCAGGGGATGGGCAGTGGCTGGGTACCTTGGAAAAGGCAGGGAGCAGAACTGTAGTCCTGGGAGATGGCAGCTGGGGACCATGAGTGCTGCTGGTAGTGACATGGGGCTTGCTAGGGATGTGGCGCACTGCCACAGGGTGTAAGCTGCAGAGTAGGGGTTGACAAATATTGAGGCTGCTACACTGAACTTGTTTTTTTTTTCTCTTCCAGGACATGCACTTGCACAAATTCTTCCAGTACTGCCAGGTGGTTCAGGCAGGAGCTAAGGAAGTCCCAGGAGAGCTTGTTAAATACCTAAAGGTGAAGGGTGCCTGTTGGTGGGCTTTGTTTGTGTTTTTACAGACCATCGGTAAATACCCAGAGCCCTGCTCTGTAGGAACACGCGCTGGCTGCAGCACTGGGTCGGTGCACTGTGCAAGTTCCTTACCTCTGCTTACTGACACAAGTGTCTGTGTGCTGCTTCCCACTGCCTTTCACAGCAGATAAAATAAGTAGTCAGCATCGCTCTGCCATGCTCGTGGCAAACCCTCCTCCTGGTGTGCTCACACACCCTCCCCTGCTGCCCTAGATCTCTGATTCAAACTTTAAACTGTAGCACAATTCCTTGTTTTCAGGTATTTATCCATTCAAAACAGGAAATTTTTTTTCAGGCTGAAAAAAGATCTGTGAGATTATCAATTAGTTAAATTTTACAACCGATGACCTGTGATCCAGCTTTTTGGCAGTTGCTGCAGCATGAATAAGGGCCTCAGAGCAGGTCCAGCAAAGGCTTCTGCGGGGAATATATTTCTTGGCTGTTACTGTCCTTGTTTCCTTCCATAACTGCCTGTTTTTGAGAGTGCTGCCTTAGCAACAGCTCTGCTTCTAGTGGTGGGGATTTATCATCACAAAGTTACTGGGTGTGTTTCAGATAACATATAAATATTTTAAGAAATAGAAATAATGGCAGGTTTTGAAGCCAAGCACTAAACAAACAGTTGCTTTGTAAGTGAGCATTTCATCAAGGGTCACTGGGTAGGTCCCAGCGACCTTGCTGCTGCCTGCAGTCGGAGAGACATTTACATGCTAAGCCCAGGTGAGGGCTTCTTACCACCGATACCTCAGTAATTTCAGTGATTTAATTAACTAGATACAGATTTAAGAACCTTTTGTTAGATTTTCAGGTTTGAAAACTGAAAATGAGATGCACTGTCTTTCCTAGACTCATGTCATGAGATTCAGGCAAAAGAGGTCTACGAGGTGGGTGGGAAGTGTATGTACCAGATGATCTTGACCTTCACTGAGTCACTTCAATCCCATTTCTGATAGCAAGCTATGCTCTTTGGAGAAAAGTCTCACTGCAAGTCATTGGGCATCAGGTTTCCGTGCTCCAAAGGCGTTTGTGAAAATGGGGCTTAGTCACTCCAAAAAACTGTCACAATGATGAGAAGAATTAGGAGCAAATCTTCAGCCTTAAATTCTGGGTTATTGGGGTCAAACCATAGCACGTGACCTCTAAGTAAGTCATAGCTGCCTGGGCACATCTGAGAGGAGGATTAATACCTGCCATGAGTGATTCATGTTGCTCCCCGAGGGCATGCAGCTGGGATCTGTCAGCTGGAAGGCAGGCAGTACACACTGCTATGGGTCCAAGTTCTGCTGTCCTCTGGCAGGCTGAAGCCCACACCCTGAAGCATTTGCTAATGCCTGTCCTATTGCCACAGAAATGTCTGTGGACTATAAATATTTAACATCTGCAAAATGTTGAACTAAAAGTGTCTGTGTTTTGAACATTTGTTTTAGTGTTTGCACGCCATGGAGATCCAAGTAATGATTCAGTTTCTACCTGTAATTCTTGTGCAACTATTTAGAGTCCTTACAAATGTGACCCAGGAAGATGAAGTAGCTGTCAACTGCACCATGTGAGTGTCTGGTAAACCATCCAGGTTTTTTCGTTAGAAACGCAAAGCCACAAACTACAGTGCAAAGCAGGGTGTGGTTTCCCAAATACAAGGTGCTAAGTGACAGCATTGGCTGTGCCCTGCTGCTTGCTCCCATACTCTTCTCCTGGCGCGTCTGGGTGGCATGGGGCAGTGCAGGGCCCTTGTCCTGGGAGCTGCGTGGGGAAAATGTGGTATTTTAAAGGTATTCCTGGTTTGTTTCTCAAAAGAAAAAAGGTTTGCTGGTGGGGATGGCTCTGGGAGCCAACTTACTCTTGGGTACTCTGGGGTGTTGAAAGCCTCCAGAGCCCTCAGGCACGTCCCAGCTTCAGGGAGCAGACGCAGTTTCCCCACGGGAACAATGCCCTGGTCTCATCTCCTGTGTCAGAAGTATTGCTAAAAATCCCCTGGAGCTGGCTGTGTTACGGTGCAGAAGTAGCAGCTCCATCTGCCTTGGCTCAGAATATACGGCCAGAAGCCGTTGGGTTGTTTAGCGATCTCTGCCATGCCTGCAACCCCCAGAGGGCAGCACCGACTAGGGCCTGGTCCCCGCAGAAAGTTTCTGCTGCATGCAGGCTTGTGCAGAGCTCAAAGGGAAGAAAAGGTGCTAACGCACCTTTCCTGCCTAGCTCTGGCCACGACACCCCTAATCTGACGGATGCATTAAAACATCCATCTTCTTCCTGTGGTGGTTCTTCTGTGAAGGGCTGCAGTGCAAAGGGGGATGCTGGATGCCACTCCATGGAGATCCTCCTCTGACTCCAGGGGGTACCATGCATCCATGTAGCAATTGCATCTCATTCCCATGAAACTGGAGGTTGGAGGCTGAGCCCTGATCCCCCAGAGATGCGGGACCCATTGCAACCACAGTCCTGCCCCATGTAGTGCGGGTTGTGGGAATTACTTCTGTGCGGAGCACTGTAATCCCACTCAGCTTGAATCACCAGAGGGCAAGGACAGGGGAACAAGTGACCCCAGATACCTGCTGGGTGACCAGCTCCTACTTTCACTTCCAGAGATTTTTTCAGAGCTTGGCCTGATGCCTTCCAGTTTGTCAATAGCCTTCTGTTTACTGACAGCTGTTTTCTCATCCAGACTTTCAGAGTGGAATTTAAAACCTGCTTTATCTGATAAATGGCTTGTAAACTCCTCCCTGTGGTTTGGCCTGTGGGCTCTGTGACAATGTGCAATAGTTTGTTATTCCCTCTGGCTGGGACTGGAATGTAAATCCCCAGTGTTGGCTGGAGAAACCAGGCACTTGTTGCATTCATCAGCTGCCTAGAGTGCTTCCAGAAGGCTGGCATCGTCTCCAGGGTCTGCCTATCCCCAGTGAACTGCAAGGCAACAGCTCAGAAACAATTCAGTGCATGTAACAAAGAGCCTAGGATGTAAGTTCAGTTAAAAAGACCCTTCAAGAATGAATAAATTCAGGGGATGCAGGAAGGTATCAAAGTATAACAATGATGGAGAATATTTTCACCACTTCTCAGCAGAGATTTCTGTGGGGGTTTTGTGTTTATTTTGCAAACTTGAAGTAGTGGTGTAGTTGTTCATTCTCACTTGTATTATCATTAGGAAAGGGCTCTCAGTGAGGACAGACTCAACACGATACAGTTCATGAACAGGTGCAGTGTGGATGAATCTGTAGAGTGCACAGGAGGGGCAAACGGGCTTGCTCTGCATATAGCAGGTCCATAGATACAGCCAAAGAGAACTGGGTGCAGAGGAGATTAACTTAGCATTTTTCTTCAACTTACATAACACCTGCGTATTGTTCAGGTGCCTAATGCTCACTGCAACATGAATTTAGTTTGGCATGCACAGAGGCCAAAGAATAGGCTATGTCCCCCGCAGAGAAATGCTCCACCTTACCGCCTTGTGCAGGGAGCATCAAGCATTGAAGGCACCTGGGCTGGGCAACATCTGGTCCAGCACCAAAGCGGAGAAGAGGCTTTGGCCACCTCAGCTCTGAGTGCACTGTTGAGGGGCTGGGCTGTGGCAAGGGTGTGCGGCCACAGGAGCTGTGAGAGGGGTGCTGGCCTGCCAGTTCTGACTCTCCGCAAATCAGGCTCAGCCAGCGGTGAGGCATTTGAGGTTGAGCGGGATAGGGCACAGATGGTGTCTGCTTTCATGAGCTGGAGGAACTCACCCTCACATTGCATGCTGAACACAAACCACATTTCTCCCCAGGGTTCTTCTGCACATCGTGTCCAAGTGCCACGAAGAAGGTCTAGACCACTACTTGCGCTCCTTTATAAAGGTCAGTCATGACACACCGCTCTGCAAAACTCCCTGCTGGGAGCGGGCACACTGCTGACGCTGTCCCTCTTGCCTCAGTACGTCTTTCGAGCTGAGAAACCCAGCGTCACACAGGCGAAGACGACCCATGAAATCCTGGTCCTTTCCATGGCCGCAATCCTGAAGCAGTCAGCAGATTTTCTAGCCATCAATAAGCTACTCAAGGTGAAGTATTGGCAGTACTTGGCTGCCAAGGGTGGAAGGGAGGAAAAGGGGGTCTTTTATAAAACCCAACACTTTCATCTATCCAAACCCACCACAGGAGCAAAGCTACCTCGCTCCCTCGTCCTCAAGGTTCTCCCCTTAAAACAGAGATGAATTCTTACAGGGAACCTGGCTGTGTTAAGGCTTATGGCAATGCACAGCAAAGTGCTTTTCATTTGCCAGTTTTACCTATTTTCTTCATGCCATGCATGAGGCGTGACTCACGGGAGGCAGACTGAGTCTCTGGGCCTTTGCAGGGCTTTCGTCCCAAACTCTGCTGGCTCCTTGCAGGGTGCATTGGGGCACAGAGGGGACGGAGCTGTTCCCACCCCAAGGCTGGCAGGACTCCTTCAGGTAGCAAAGGCACCCATGCCAAGCCAGCTGTGCAAGCACAGCCGTGCTTACAAAATGCCATTTGAGTGTGAGCTCTCCCTCCCCTCCCACACTGCTGCTTCCCCACATAATCAAACATGTTCCATCCTGCTGAGAAAAATAATAGTATTCTTTATTCATTCTAGTACTCGTGGTTTTTCTTTGAAGCACTGGCAAAGTCAATGGCAATGTACTTACTGGAAGAAAACAAAATCAAGGTAAAAGTAAATTTGTTCAATGCCACATTATGGAGCCATCACAAACAAACTCTCCTCCAAAAGTTGTTCTGAAAAACTATGTAACTCATTGTTTAAAATGACCCTGACAAGCTGAACAGCTAGCCAGATATTTCCTTTTTTTTCCACTTTACTTTGCCCTTCTTCCCCTTTTCACTCTCAATGGCAATTTAAAAATCCCAAGCCTCCTTATGGCTCGTGCAGCCTCCTTTCCTGTTACCAGTTACTGCAGTTTCAGCCACTGCTTTCTTTGTGACAATGTTTTATTGGGAAGCAACATAAACAAATGCTAAAGGGACCCTGTGCCTCTCCCCAGCTGCTCGCTTGCAGCACTGAGTGTATGATGTGCTTTTGGTTTCAGCTGCCCAGAGGTCAGCGGTTCCCCGACTCCTACCAGCACGCCCTGCATTCGTTGCTGCTCGCCATCATTCCTCATGTGACCATTCGCTATAACGAAATCCCCGAAGAGTCTAGGAATGTCAACTATAGCTTGGCTAACTTCCTGAAGGTCAGCAGTTTCTTTCCTTCTCCCAGGCTTTTGTCAGGAAAAAAAAAACCAAAACCAAAAACTAAAACCCAACACCAATTAGAAATAAGCAGCAAGCAAACAAATGTTTGTATTTTATCATCTCTTTGGTTTCTTAAATGATGAAAACTCTGAAGGGGATAAGCTTTCCTAAGAAAGAAACTTTCTCTTTCCAAGAGAGACCATGATACTCTATACATTTTTTAGGGCTTTCATTCATGCCTAGCAACTATTTAAAACCTGAGAGGAAATATGTGTGCTCTCTCTTTAAATATTTCTGTTGAACGCTGGGGACTTGAGTGAGGTCATCCAAATAATTTCAGAGAAACAGGGTTGAGTACATTTTGGAAAGTCAGCAGCAGCCTAGAGGATCAAATCTGGCTGCTGGCAAGATGGGAGTATGGAGATGATTTAGGATGATTGCTTTTATTTTTAATGATTGGTGACATGTTGCTATTTTTTCTCCAGCGTTGTTTGACTTTTATGGACAGAGGATTTGTTTTTAACTTGATAAATGATTACATTTCTGGATTCAGCCCAAAAGACCCAAAGGTAAGCTTTTCTTGAAAGGTGGTTTGCAGTTGTACGTATCTATGTCAGTCAAAGCACTGTAATGATTATTTTGTATGACTCTTGGAGGCCTTTTAGACACTGTTCCTGCAGAGTCTTCTGGAGGCCTTCTCTTTGTCTGGGTTGAGAGCCTGTATGCAGCTAAGATTTAAAGCAATGCAGAGTCAGAACTAAAGGAGACATTGGTTAACAGTCTGGATGAAAAAGGTAGAGAAGTCCCAAGTGACAGCTGCCTGCATTGACACTTAGGGAGAACAACACAGAAATTTGCCAGTTATTACTGAGTTTCACCAAATGCTGTTTAGATTCCCCAATCCTTGTGCAACAAACTGAAAACATGGTTTGTGTTTGTCTTGGGTTTTTTTTTTGCAGCTGCTGGTTGAATACAAGTTTGAATTTCTTCAAACCATTTGCAATCATGAGCACTACATTCCTCTAAACTTACCAATGACCTTTTCCAAACCCAAGCTGCAAAGAGTTCAAGGTATGTCCTTTCTCAAGAGAGTGGCTAGAGAGCTATAATTTATTACTCTTGATGGCTTCTGACCAGATGGAATTTGGTTTGGTGGCAAGGAAATTTATGTCCTGGTCAGCCTGATTTACATTAACCTCAGGAAAAGGTGCTGTTCTTGGCAGGTTTATATCATTTTGCTCCAGAAAGGTATGCAATCAGTCTTTTCAGTATTTCCTATATTTAAGTTCGCATGGGACTAAAAATATCTGAAAGAAACTGCCCCTATTTCAGTAAATACAGAAATTGTGCAAGTGTAATCCTTTGTTCCCACAAGTGTCAGCATCCCCTGAGAAGCAGGGTGTCTCACTGATCAGTGCTGTAGAGAATGGAGATACAGGAGAACACATTGAATTCGCTGCTCCACTGCTAGTTCTCTTGGTGGCCTTAAAAAGATGATTCAGGTTACCTTCTGCTTTCATTTTGAACAAGAGTATAGCAGTGCACAGTGCATTCAAGCTTGTACTCAAACCTGGGCTGAAGGCAGCCAGCAGAGAACTTGAGCCCATGCCAATCCTTAGCCCGTACCAAGGCCATACGTATCCAGGCTGCTCTTGCCATCACACTGTGTCCCCTTTGGTCCTGATGCTGCTCAGCACAGGGCAGCTGGGGTTTGCAAGGGTCTGAGCTGAGGCACTGTGCAAGTGTGGGTAGCTGTACTACCACTGACAGTGCAGACACACAGTGCTGAGCCAGCAGCGTGCCTCACCAGCTTCCTAAGATTGCTATAGGCATAACCTCATTCTCACTGGATCCTGATTTCTCATCTCTGCTAGATAAATACAGTAAAGACTGCCAGGTCTGGGTGCTAATAGCCTGGCAAGATAAGTACTGGAGAGGAAAGTGAGGTTTGGGGTTCCCCTGTGTGAAAGCCCGGTGGATTTATTCTGATGCAGGTGGGGGGATCTTTATTTGTGCCTCAGGGTGCAGCCATACAAATCCCAACATAGTTCCCTTTACATACAGGTAGCAGAAGCAGCAGAAACTGTCAAGTTTCCCTTATTTTGGTATGTTTCTGGCTGCTCAGAGCTTTATGGACCGGCTGCTAAATCTTACACTTACATCAGTTTGGCTACTTGCCTGGCATAGTTTAACAAAGTGCGCTGCTAGAAATGGCTGAGAAAGAGAAAAACACACAACCGCAGAGCCTCCCCACTGCTTATTAGCGGCACGATAACATAACGATGCTCTTTCTTGGTTAACATTCCCCTTTGCATTTGTGATGGTTAAACTGAAAAGCTGTAAGAGCAGCTTACCTTTCCTCCTCTTTTACTGTGACTAGGACCTACCAGTTGAGGTTTTATTTTTAAGACATATATTTTAAGAGTGGTAGCAATTGTCATTCACACACATCTCTTGACAGTAGAGCAGCCTGTCCTCAGGTAGCAGAAGTGCCTTTGCAGTGGTGCCTGTCCTCTGCCTGCCATGGTAGAGGCACGTAGTGATGCATCTCCACTGCAAACTGGTCTGTTTTTATGCACAGACCTGTGATTACAGGGGACAGTGGGCTCAGAGGTGGGGAGGTATGATGTGCACATCACCAAGGAGATATCCTCTGGCATGCCTCACCTCTTTATCAGCTTACTTGAATTAAGAGAGGTGATGTGCCCAGCCTCCTACTACTCTGTTTCTGGGAAAAGAAGGAATACTCCCCCCGAAAGGTGGATAAAGAGGACTTCTACAGCAGAAGCTGGCGCAGATGGGCCTGCAGGCAGAGCACATCCCTGTGATCACATGCTGTTGAGTTGCAGTGTTGTGTCTTGGAGCAGTTCCTCTGAAACATCTCAACAAATAAGGCTGGTTGCTGGTCTGCATCCTTGCTGCCTTGCCTGGGGGACTTGCATGTTTCATCAGCCAGAGCAAACCCCTGAGCCTGTCCTTACAACCAGCAGCACAGAATTGTTTTTGCAATCTTGTGATAGCAAAGAACCCAAGAGATTGACAGAAGCTGGGAGTTAAGCAGTAGCCTTACAAATAATGTTAAAATGTGACATACTGTCCTGTTTCTCCAAGGTTTAGAGCATTACTTATTCCTGTTTATTTTTCCTGTCTTTTTACTTGTCCCTTTTCTTTTTTGCACATGAATTAGATTTTTTTTCATTTGCTGTGGAACGGTTCACTTCAGTAGGTAGGTCCAGCTGGGATCACTGAATCCTCTAATGCCAAATTAAACACACAGCTTTTTTGCTGCTTGCATCCAACTAATGAAGTAACCATGATGTGTGACACTTAGGCGTTTGCTAACATGACTAACAGCGAAAGCTAGACAATGCTCCAGATTGCTTTCTCCTTCCTCTGAATCAGACTTCCATGAACCAGTAGATGCTACTTATGAATCAATGAACTTAAAAATATCTTTTGCAGCCACAGAACTGTTGGAACCCTTTGGCGGGGATTTTCAAAGCTGTGTGTATGCACCCTGCCTTGCCACAGGAAAACATTCACACCTGTGGGGTTTTAAAAAAAAGGCTGAGCTGAGCAGACAGCGTTTGTTGTACCCTTTGGGCGAGAAATGCACAGCTTTGGGGTTATCCCTCTGGGAGGCTTAGTGTCATAATGCAACAGTCAAATGGTGCCTGTCGCGGCTCTGATTAGGCATATGGGTTGCCTGACAGAGATAACAGTGTCAGGGCAAGGTCACTTGTAGCAGCTCCAGTGCACACGCACCCTGCGCTGAAATCTGTGTCTCTCTGCTGCGTTATCCAGGCAAGTTAGTGAAAATTATGCCTTACCCTTGTAGCAGCCAATCCTTTGATCACAGTTTATATAACCTGAATCTATGTGAGATGCAGGGTACAAATTAAGTTAACCAAGGTGATTAGGTACTGAGCTCCCTTCCTCCTGGCAGTCAGTGCAGCTTTTAAGGAGCCGTGTTCAATGTCTGCTGGTGGGAAGCTAAGAGAGTCTCACAGTTTCTGGCAAGCAGCTGCCTGGAACCCTGCCCTGCCTCCCCGGTCCTTGCAGTGGGGCTGGAAAGCCCAGCTGTGTAAACTGGTGGAGGATGCAGTAGTGGTCACATGGCACCGTGTCCTTGTTTGCATCCCTCATCCCAGCAGGAGTATTTGCCTTTTCTCCGCTCTCTGGCCTGGTGAGAGGAATGCGGATTTCACGGAGGATGTGGAACACGCTGCAGAGATGGCGCTGCTAGGGCTGGGCGACTGTGATAAACGCGCCATCTCCACTGCCTGTTACCACCCTCGTAGCTGCTCTGTGGAGATTAGCACCCCACTGCCTGGGTGTTTGGGGGATTTACAGGATCACCCCCAGTCAGAAGCAAAGCAGCCCCCAGGCAGTAAATCCATGCTGTCGTTCCCCGTTTCATCCATCTCCGACTCTGCAAATTACTCTTTGGAGTGCTAAGCTTTGCAAAGCATCACGTGCAGAAATCCTTCATGTAGCTGCTGATGAAATGGTGAGGGCTGAAATTAATGATTAGCCTGAACTGGAAGATGCCAAGTTCTTTGATGTGAATTAACTCAGTGGTGGAGAAAACTGTTCAGGCTTTAATAAAAGATTGGTGCACTGTAGGAGAGAGAGCAATAAACTGTACTTGTGGACTGTTTTGGCATACATGACTGTTTTGTCTTGCTCTGAACAGATCCTTGGAATACTTCCCTTAACCATTGCCTTGCTGTTTCTTTCAGATGTAAATCTTGAATACAGTTTAACTGATGAGTATTGCAGGCATCATTTCCTGGTGGGGATGCTTCTCAGAGAAGCCTCTGTTGCCCTGCAGGACAACTATGATATCAGATATATGGCCATCTCAGTCTTAAAGAATCTCTTGATAAAGCATGCCTTCGACAACAGATACCAGCACAAGGTCAGGCATATTTTGTTGGCTTTTAAAAGTAATATTCATTAGTTTTATGAAAAAACACACGTCAGAGTTTTAGATCTTGCATGGTGCACTAAGGATATTCTCTTTAATTTTTAGGGAACTGTTGTAAGTAACTGATAGCTATGGCATTGCAGTAATAGCTCTGAGAAGTTATTTAGGAAAACAAACAATGCAGTCAGATAACTGCAGCACTCTTATTCAGGCTGAGTATTTGGATAATAAAGCCCTGAGCCATTAAGGAACTTGAGAGAATTGTTAGCCAAGAGGCTGTTCAACAAAATCAAGCAACGTCAGTGTTGTTCTGGTCTTGGGCTTAAATGAATATCCTGCATTAATATATGATAATTAGGAAACAGGACTGATCTCTGTTACAAGTCAGCTGCATGTTTTACTAATTAGTGAATCAGAGGTGAGAGAGAGGATCTGTAGATTCTCATGAGATGCTGGATTTCTGCTGGGTTCTTTTCAGCTTTCTTCAGCCAGAGGCTCAGCATGTGGTATTGCTGAAAGAGCATGGAGATGGGCTTGTTTTCTTTCTTGATGATGAGTAAGAACTGACCTGCTGACCCATATGTCCTTGAAAGTACTGAGCTACCTGTGCAGACACTATCTGTCCTTGCTCTAGACTGAAAACATGACTCTGTGTAGAGTTTAGAGTTTAGCTCTTCATATTGCTCCTATTGTGCCGCATTCCTGGGTTTTATCTGGGAATGTGGATAGCCTCCTGGGCACGAAGGGTGGGAGAAATGACCTGAATGTGCTCAGTGCTCCTGCCCTCTGCATGGACCCAGAACCAGCTCCTCTCCTTTCTCTGCCTGTTTGGAAGGGCCGAGTGGGAGGTTGGCTTTCTTTTGTCTGCAGTGAGGATCCCTGGGGACTTGCACAGCCTGGAAACAAAACCTACAGCCCATGGTAGTTTGCAAGACTTGATATTTCAGGAGAGATTTGCCAGCTCTCTGCCAAGACTGGGTCAGAGGCAGCTTGTTTCTGCTCTTCTGGGTGCCTGAAAACCCTCACACTAACTCGGGAGCTGTTTGTGCCCTTGGCGTGCAGCACTGTCCCTGCCTCCTCAAAAACACCGTCTTAAAATTGTACCACTTGTTCTTTTATGTGTGTTATGCTCCGGGCTGCGCGACCAGGAAGCTGCTGGAGCCAGGGCAGGCTGCTCCATTGGTGTCCCGAGACAGGAGCAAGAAAATCCCATCACAGGCAGGACAAGCTGAGCGTGGCAGGGTCTGTTGCTGCAGTTTCACTCTGGCCAGGGAAACCGCGGCTCCATCAGTAGCCGAGAGAGGGTTTTCTCGACCCATGGGCATTTTCAAGATTTCTTTTATCTTTTGTCACACTGAATCAGAAGAAAAAAATTAGCATCCTGTATCAGTCAAAACATGCCATTCAATTCACAAGCCTTAAATGTCTTTTTTTCATTTTTAATCCTTCTGTCAAGTCCAGAATAATAAATTTCTAACAAAAATAATTGGATGTAAGTGAGCCCTGCATTTAGAAAATGTCAACCAGACCATTTTTTATCTGTATTGCTTAATCCAAATTAATCTTTTCCTACAAACTGTTTTAACCAGAGTTCCTCCATTTGTTATGGAGAATTTCTGACTGGAAGCAATAGACAGCACCAGGCGAGGAGCAAATGTTTTTATTTCATTACTCCTGGGTGTGGCACTTGAAAATCAAGCCATTTGAGTGAAGTGCCAGTTAAATCCCGGATTTCCTAACTCTTTAGTTTGTGACACATCCTGTATGACTGGGAATGTTGTTCAGTCCCCAAAGTCCCTGAGTGCCCCAAGCTTGCTGCTAGAAGGCTAATACCTACCTGGAAGCTCGGGAAGTGGAGACGAGAAGCCAAACCAACCCATGTCCTTAGATACCATATACAGTGTTGAAATATATATGTGTGTGCGTGTGTGTTTTGGCTCAAGAGTTTCCCTTTTCCACTCCATTGAAAGCCTGGGCTCTTACATACATTTTTCTCCTTGTCTTTTTTCAGAACCAGCAGGCAAAAATAGCCCAGCTCTACCTGCCGCTGTTTGAGCTGCTCCTGGAGAACCTCCACCGAGTGGCCAGCCGCGAGGCACTCTACTCCTGCACGGCCACCTCCAGCCCCGTAAGTAAAGCCCAGTGATGCCTCTTTGCCCTCCTCCGCAGTCTTCCTCTCCCCACAAACCCACGGTGCGACCTCCACTGCCTGCAGCTAGGCTCAGCTTTAGAAATAACCATACCACGCTTGTTTCTTTTAATTTGGCTTTTCCTGTGATTTTGTTCTGTCTGTAGCACTGCGTACAATGTCTCTGCCCTTTTGCCTGCTATCGTTTAACATATTTCTTTACAGTATGCATAGTGCTATGAGGTGAGGTAAGTCCCTCCAAGTGTAATGAGTTGCAACAGGACTCGGCCTCGGAGACTCCAGCAGCTGTTCTGGGGAGTTGCCTGTCTGCCTGAGGGTGGTGTGTGGTTCCCAGGCAGGCTTAGCCTTGCAGACTAGACTTTCCTCCTTGTTTGGGGCAAAACAACAACAAAAACAGATATTTGAGAAAAACAATTCAAAATTTCTACTCAAATTATGAAAAGCAAGAGAGAAAAAACTGCTATGACTTACTTTAATATGTTCTGCTATTCTTTGTACTCCTCCCCCAGTCATTTGTCTTCTTGTTATGGAAGTAAGGAAATAATTTTTCTTTTTAATCTGCACTTTAAAAGCTGCTCTAATTTGTGTTTTTTAATTTCATTATTCTCTTCCATTGGTCTCAAAAACCTTATATCAATTTACAGGCATCCAGGGATGAATTCATGTGCAGCTTTGCATCCCCCTCAAATAGATCCAGCCTGATTGCAGACAAAGATCCAGGTAAACTGATTTTTCTAAACTTTAACTTTCTCTTTTATTTTGAACATAACTATTACCAGCCCCCAAAACCAAAAACCCATTACCCAAACCCTGAAATAGTCACAAGCCAAAAGACCACTTGGAATTTGTATGCTTCTCCCCGGACATGGTGTCGCCCCAGCTTGCCCGTTCCAGGTTAATCAGCTTTCAACACGGGCTTTGGCAAGCCCCGTCTGTGCTGTCCGAAACGCATCCTCCACTCACTGTCCATGATGCGCTGAGAAGTGCCGGTGCAAAGGGGTTAATTGTGGGGTTTGGTCTTTTTTCAGCCTGCGGAGCAGCACTTCCAAATGGCCATGCAATAAAGCGAGAGGACTCGAAAGGATCCCTGAACTCAGAGGGGGCAGCTGCTTCCCCGGATCAGAGTGAAAATGTAACGTATCTGGGATTAGAAAGAACGGTGCTCACTGCACCAGTCTGTGGGCTGTGTTAAATAAGGGGGAGGGAAAAGGAGTTCCCCGTGGTAACACTCTCAAAAGCCAGCTTATAAATATCTCTGTTTGGAAACAAATAGATTCATGTTTAACAGAGATCAGACTCATGGGTCTGGTATGCTTTTCCTCTTCAAACATCTCTGAGCCAAAAATACAGCTGTTGACAAATTACTTACGAAAGATGAAAGGCAAAATCCATGGGGAAAATCTCTGCTCCCATGGTGCATTTATCCATACTCGGATGTGCTCCCTGTGTGTGGATGAGTTTGAGCCTGGACAGTGCCTAGTGCACAATGCTGGGAACTGATTTCCACACATGGCTGGGAGGCTAAGCACCGTGATGTGAGATTGCCAGTGACAGCAGACTTCAGAGAAGATGAGGTGTTTGTAGGAAAATCAGCCCAGGCTAATAACCACAGCCCCAAACTTGCAGAAGGTGACCACGGTCACACCATAAAAGCTCAGACATCCTTGTTGGCAGATTGCACGCATGGAGATCAGGTAGTTGTGCAAACTAGCCCCTGGTTTTCCTCAAGGCGCTTTCCAGACATCTTGGGTTGGCAGGAATCATTGATGCATCTTTAAAAACTTTGGCCCTTACAACAAGGAAGGCAAAGATTGTCTGGGTTCCCGCTGGCTGTGTCCTGACATGCTATGGGGAGGTGGGGCCTTTCAAGCTCCCCCACATGAATCACGAAGCTACAAGACCAAGTATAGCCAAATACTTGGCTATCAAACTGTTCATATTCAGCAAAGCTCTGAGCATATGCTTCAACCCTGCTGGCAGGGTTTGCAGAAAGTGGTGCTGCTTGCAGCTCAGCTCTTCCCCACAGCTAGACATCCTCTTATGTGTCCTTGCAGGTATGTTTTTCAGAGTTGTTGAAAACAGCTTTTCTGTTAGGGAATGCAATATCCACAAAACTAAGTAAAACCAATGTTGCACAGAGGAGTGCAGCTTTAACGCTGCTCTGCACAGGTGGGCATATTGCTTATCGCCTGTTCCCCTGGAGCGAGTTGTGTGCTGGCTTGATAGTTTGGCATGGTCAGCAGCAAAGTTTTGGCTCTAGCACTGTATCTCCAGCTCTAAACTGAATGTTTAATACTGTTTTATTATGACTCACATCCACAGCTTGTCCCAGAATAAACAACAATAACATCTGTGGATAACTCTCCAAACATGTGAGGCACAGCTTTAAAAGAAGCGTCCTGCTTAGAGCTTAATCGAGTCCATTTGTTGGAGGATATGGCTAGGGCAAGCACAGAGAATGCAAAAAAAAAAATGGGTAAGGCTCTAGAAGTTGTGTTTCCCACCACATAGGGCTCAAACCTTTCCCACACAGACTGAGCCACCAGCAGGATTTCACTTGTCTTTGCCTAAGTCACTAAGTAGGAGGAAAAACAAGAGACACTTCCAAAAAATCAGAGGGTGGGGAAAAAATCTCTTTACTTAAGATGAAATTTCCTGTTTTTTTAAATAACTGACATTTTATTTTAAAGTATGCATTTTTAACAGAAAGTTAGATTCTTGCTTTAAACTGTGGCAGCTAATGAACTATTTTGTTTGATAAGAACTGACTTCAGAAATGTCCGGGAGGTTAGATCTGCAGAGAGCAGGGGAAGTGAAAGCAGGGCTGCCATGCGCTTTGCTGGATAAGCCATCATTCTCTGCTCAGACTCTTCTTTTTTTCTGGGCAGAGAAGCATTTGGCCACGTGTCCAGGATTTCCAGACTGCTCATCACTGAGCAACACCAAAGGATGATGTGTCTCCAAAGCATGGTGCTGTGGGGGTGCATATGGAGGGGCACAGGGGGGATGCTGGCACATCTGTATGTGCCAGGTTTGCTGTGCCCACGCTGCATGGAATCTAGCCCTGCGCTCCGCTTGGGCACAGCCCAGGCACCCAGGGCCACTGGCCTCCATGTCACACCTGTGTCCCATTAGATCCGCAGGAGCTCCACGAGGAGCAGCATGTCGCACTGCAGCCGGCTGGACCAGTTTGAGATCCGGACACTCCTGATGTGCTACCTCTACATTGTGAAGATGATCTCTGAAGGTTAGTGGCCCTTGCTCAATGGGGGGCAGCCAGAAAAACAAGAGACCATCACTGGCAGTTTTGGTCCATAAGGTCCCCCTTAATTTTTATTAAATCTCAGTGCACTGGTTTTGTGTTTTGGTTTTTTTTTGTTTTGTTTTGTTTTTCTTTCAGATACTCTTCTAACTTACTGGAACAAATTTTCCCCCCAAGAGCTGATCAATGTCCTTGTGCTTCTGGAGTGAGTATCGTGAGGCTGCAATTCAAACAGTGCACCTTTGTGCAGGCAACATTTGCCAAGAAAACATGACTACGGTGTGCCTCGCAGGGTGCACGTGGTCCTGTGCAGCTCTAGAGGTGTCTGGCCAGGTTGTAATGAAATCCTCTTCCTCCCTCTGAGGAGAAACAGGTGGATATCGTGGGAGCACAGCCAAGTGGCAGTGCACTGTGCTCGGTCCAGTCCGTGCAGAGGGTGTCCCATCACCCGCGGGTGAGCAGGGCTCACAGCACAGCCCCCACCATAACCAGCACAACCTCTGCTTTGCAATGGGTTTGGTCGAACAGATGGGTGAAGAGACAGGGGTCTGCCATAGGGTTTGGAAACTGAGGATGTGAGGTCAAGTGACTTGTAAATACAGACCCAAACCCTCATGCACAGAGGAGTGTGTCTGCAGACAGGACAGGGGAGATTTAAAATGTGCTGGATCGTTCCTGATCTGCAGGATCTGTAACAGATACATATTTTATTTTCCTTCTAGGGTGTGTTTATTTCACTTCAGATATGTGGGGAAGAGAAATATTGCCAGGTACTGTATTCTTCTGTCCAGCGCCAGGGTGGGGGAGCCATCCTGATGCTCCCTGACGCAGCTGAGGCAGGCAGGGAGTGTGCACGCCCACACTGGGCAAACCCAAGCAGGCAAGAAGCCTGCAGGGCCAGGACTCTGCTCAGTGCCATGCCGCTGGCAGAGTCCCCTCTGGCAGAGCCCCCTCATCTTAGCACCCTGCCCCTTCCCTCCCCTCCAGCTCCTGCATGAGACCCCCAGGCGCTCCTGGCTGCCCGCGCAGGTTGGCAGCATCCCCCGCAGTCGGCTGCAGGTGAGACATGAGTCACAGCTGCATCTCTGCTCCCTGAGCAGCAGCACTGCTGTTTCATTAGCTCTAGGGCCATCTGGCGCAGGCGAGACCTGGGTAGCCTGGTTGGTCCCAGTGGGATTGTCTGGGATAAACCAGATTAGTGTGTTGGAAGGAGGCCAGGACTCCATCCCGGTGCCTCATGTGTAATCTTGTAGTGGTGTGGCCACTGCTGCTCGTCCAAGCCCGCAGTCTTTGCTTCCCCTTGCAGGGTGCATGATGCCTGGTTATCCAAGCACACGGGGGCCGATAGGAAATCCCAGACGATGCCAGCGCTCCGCAGCAGAGCCGGAGGGATGCAGGTGCGACTCCAGCATCTGGGCAGCTTGGAGACCTCCTTCACGCTCAACCACAGTATGTACAGCAGAGTGAGATGGGACTGTGGTGTATTAGCCTGCTGAAAACTGCAGGTAGCCATTTTCCACTTGCTGCTTGTTGCTTCAGGGTATTCAGACTTTGCAGAATTACAGTGGTCACCGCTCCTCCCTGCAACATTCCTAGATTGGTGAGGGTGACATTTAAGCTAGCCCCTTAAAAATCACCCCTGGGACTTAGGACTTGCATGGCTTTTTCCTCTCACCTGTCTTGGCTCAGCTGCTTGGCTGAGTGTGTGTGCAGGTGGCACCTTGGTTTGGGTAGCGAGCAGGGCAGGCAGGAGAGCTGGCCCGCACAGAGACCTGGGCTGGGATCTGCTCTAAGCCTCTCCACGTGGGTGAGTTTTGCCCAGTTGAAGCACCTTGCCATTTTCCCTCTGCAGATACAACTTGGACGTCTCGTTCTCTGTCTGGCTTTAAAGACAGGGAGATTAAAGGGCAGTAACTGTCACTGGTTTTCTCAGTTGGCATCAGGCTGAGGCAGCTTCTCAGAATGGAGCTGGCAAATTCAGCATCTTGCTGTTCTTACCTCATTCCCAAACCCAGTGAAGTGCAAGGGGAGAACCTTATCTATCTCAGCATTTATATCCTGTGGGAGCTGGACACTGTTTCCTCCTGATTTGCTTTCTGTCCACAGATGCAGGCACCTCAGAAGCAGATATTGTACACCAGGCGTTACTAGAGGGCAATATTGCGACAGAAGTGTGCCTGACAGTCCTGGACACCATCTCTTTTTTCACTCAGAGTTTCAAGGTCAGCATTGAAATCAAAAGTGTTGTAGAAAATTGTGCTGTTTCTGCATGCACGCTGATTTTGGTCATCCATTCTCCTAGAGTGGCAGATTATGGAAGGGTTTACAAAAGCAAATAATTTGCAGTTTGTTTATTTTCTGAAACGCTGAGTGTTTCACAAGGTCTCAGAGTAATTACGCGCTTATGCAATCTTGCAATTTTTCAAAACTGCAACACCAGAGAAAATGATATTGTTGGCATACCATGAGTGTAGGCGTTACAAAAATAGAATAAGAGGAAATGTACATCATATAGAAAGGAGGGACTAGAGTAAAGGGAAATGAAGGTCTAGCATTCTTAGAACAGTTACTGCTCTCTACCATAAATTACCTAGAAGTGAGGCCCAGATCTCTTTGAATTGCTGAACATGAATGTCTCTGGGGCTGAGGCATTCCAGCTGTGGTTACCAGTTCAGATAGGGCCAGTGCCACTGGTCGAAGTCTTCTCCATATACCAATACACACTCCCAGCAGTCATTGCCATCTACAAGAATCAAAGCCTCTGTGGTGAAGCGAACCCCAGGCTGGCACTAAAATTCTGAAACACTGTTCCAGTAAAGCTCTTCCTTCAAGTGTGGTTGGAGGAGTCCTGTTCATAGCAATGTGTCTTCCATAATGTCACAAGAACAACTCTGGATTTCAGAATAAGCACATTGAAGATTTCCTTTTTCTATGTACTGAACGGTCATCATATCCGCTGTTTGATATGCTGTGCTCTTTTTTGTTACAGAACAAAAAAAAAACCCATCCTGGTACATACGTTAAATTATTCCATAGAAGTCTGGCAACAGCAGAAGGATTTAGATGCAAGAGTTAAAACTTGCTTGACTTTCTTAGTTGCCTCTTTTTGAATATGGCTGAACCACAAAACAATGTGATTTTCAAACCACAGGATAGACTGGATTTCCTTCCGCTTTAATGGACTTCTGCTTTGCTTTTATGGTCACACAGTGTTACCGCACAGAAGTGTGCTCTATACTGCAGTAAAAGTGCTGATGCTGTTCTTACTGATGGAGCAAATGAGTTCAGTTTAAAAGTATGGATGCTAAACTTACCCTGCTACAAGATGTGTATAGGATGTCAAAAGACAAATCTGAGCCAGCCTAAGGATTGCTTGGCCTGCCAGTGAGATGGGAACTATTGATCTCCTATCAGTATGGGATATCCACATCCTTGCTGGGTGGCCATGATGCACCAGGCTTCCTGCACAGCGGCTGCAAGGATGACAGCAGGCACAGGCAAGATAACTTTGACACCAAACTGTATTGACCCTCTGCAAGTAATTCCATTTTGCCGTATCTCCAGAAGGTGTAAACTGTCAAAACTCTGCAGAAGACAAGGGAAGTGTACTGACTGACTACAGCTACAAATCTGTCCAGCGAAAAGATGTGATAGTCTTTTCCCCCACCCTCTTTTGGGCTGCAAATGAAACATTTGCCAAGTCAGAGAAACAGAAAAACCAGTGTGATAGTTATGTTGGTACAGCCTGGTTCATTTAAAATAACTCTAGGCAACCAGTGAAATTTGTACAGATTATTGAGTTAGGTTTTGGAATTAGTGATGCAAAAATGATAAAATATTTCTGTTTTATTCTCTGCTATAAAAATAGCCTCTGACCAGCTAGTGTAAGTTTGTACCGGTTGTCACATTTAGTGGTTACATGTTTACTGAAGGCCCTGTTCCTTATCTGGCTTAAGAATTTATGTGATTAATTATGCAGAATTATCTCTGTCATTTCCAGCTTCAGGCACAACATTTCTGCAAAACAAATTTTCTCATTGCTTTCCAGACCCAGCTTTTAAGCAACGATGGCCACAATCCACTCATGAAGAAGGTTTTTGATATTCATCTGGCTTTTCTTAAAAATGGGCAGTCAGAAGCAGCTCTTAAGCATGTGTTTGCCTCTCTGAGAGCTTTCATTAGCAAGGTGGGTAGTACATGAGTCCAAAACTGCAGGAGCATTTGCATAGGTATGTCAGAAAAGACCAGTACACTTAAACTTCTGTTAAACTGATACTTTGTGCTGTTTGGAGATGTGTTTTCTAAAACAACTTCTTCACTGATTTAAAAACCAGCCCAGGCTAAGTTATGTATTTCAACATTTATTGTTTGTTTGTTGGGCATCAGGAGACAAAAGGAGAAATCGCGAGGAATTCCCTCACTTGCCTCGGTCATAAATCTGCTGTTAAAGATTGGAGTTTGTTTGACCAAAAGCTGGTGCTTCTTGAATCTTTGCCCCAAAGTCAGTAATACTTGTACTGACAAGCTGCTCATCTTCCACTGCCTTTGAAAGAAGGTAGTACTTGCTGAACCTCTTTTTACACTTTTCTGAGCCCCCATACATAGCGAGGCTGTTTAATCCCCTGAGCTCAAGCAGCGTCAAAGCCGTGGCTAACTACGTGAGAGGTGACTGATGCTGTTGCTAATGTTTCCCTTCATGCTTGTCAAAACCTGCCGCTTCTCCTAAGTACATTTTCAAGACCAGATGTACATGCAAACTCCAGGAGGTCTCCAGGAGGCCTTGCGCTAGTTGCCACGCAAAGTTTTATTATAGAAAGAGACTGCTAAACTGTTTTTCAAAGGTGGAAAAAGTCTGTGCTGTGTACATTTTACTATAACCCCACAGAAAAGCTAAGAGCTAGTATGAGTATGTCTGGGGCTGAATTTTTGTCCTAAGCAAACACATGAGAAGCAGAAAATGCAGAAGTCTTGCTAGCTACCTTTCTGGCTCCAGACAGCGTGGTCTCCTACAAGATATTTTTCCAAGTGGCTTCTTAAAGCCTGCTGGATTGGCACCAGGCACCTGCAGGAATCACTCGGTTTTTCTACAGGCTCCAGTACATGTTTATTGCTTTACCTTTCTTTTGAGTTTTCTGCTTGCCTGTGATCTGCTTAGCCTTGAGATCCATCCTGCTGCAGATCTGCACACACCTGCTCAGATGCAGTCTCTTTGCACATCTCTTCCCCTTACTAGTCGAAAGTTTGTTAAGCCAGAAATATTTGGTTTGTGCCTATAGCAAATAAAAGACCTTCCTTGCCTCCCTGGCAAATTTTCTGTGGTTGTTTAAATGCAAGGCCAAATCTGCACACCTGCTCAATGTGATCTCACCATCAGCCTTCAAAACCTGGAGCCCTTTGGGGGTTCCACACTTGCTTTCCAAAATGCCGATTGCAACAACACAGGCTGAATTCTTGGCTGCTGCAAGGACAGGGTCATTTTCTTGGATTTATGCCAGCCTGAATCCACTCTAAATTCGGCATCATGCGTCTTGAAAGATATGAAAGATCTATTTCAGTTAATTTCTCACATTTCCCCTATCACAGTGTTGCTTCTGTAAAAGTAAGATATAAGCCCAGCAGATGGTATCTATAAGGAAGTGTTTTCTTTGCCGACTCCATAACCACGTGAGTCCCAAACTTCCTTTTAAGTCCCCTGAAGGGCTTTTCTAAAGTCCAAAGTGACGATAAAATAACCAAGGGAGTCACTGCATTTCATGGCAAGTGCAAGGATGGCATGTTTTCCTCTGAGTCTGTTTTGAAATATGAAAGCTGCGCTGCTTTGTTTTGGGCTGCATATCACTGTTAGCTATAAATTAGCATTAACTTTGAGAAAAGCAAAAGTGAGTTAGGCTTTCGTGCAGCTAGAATGGACAATTTTTCATTTTTATGGCCTTCTGTAGCTAATAATTGCAATGAAAAGAATCCTACTCTTATCCAGGGTCACAGCAAATGGTTCCTGGAGGGGAAGAAACTGCATCCCAAAATCTGTCTTCAAAATAGATTGCTTTCTGCATTAAATTTGGTTACTTGATAGGCAAAAGACTTACAAGAAAAAGTAATGTCACAAGCAAGCAAAGAACAAACAAGTTCTATAATTGTTTGCATGTTTTGTTTTGGTTGTAGAATGAATCCCACTTGCATGCATGTGCGCTGGGAATTTGGGAAGAAAGCTGTCTCTGTTTTACCAGCTGGGAAGAAGCAACAAAAGCTAGTTTGCTCTTGTTCTATACTCTAGCTTTTCTTAACAACTAAATCCTTCTTTTCAGAGCATCGCTTACAGATACATACATAAACACACGCTTGGGAATGGTCCTGAAATTAAAGGTTATGAAGGAAAACATGCACAGAGGAGGGGGCTGAGATAATTTGCGATGCGTTAAAGCGCAGCTCAGACATGTGCATGTGAGAGTGGTGGAAACCCCATGCAGCTGCCCGCTCTGTGCCTGCCTGTCTCTCGGTGCAGTGACACTAGCGGAGCATGTTGGAGGCATCACAAATCCCAGGCCCTGAAGGACTAGGGCAGCAGAGCCTTCCTGCAGCAGCCGATTTGGGAACCTTGTCCTTGTCTGTTAGCAATTCCCCCTGACCATGTCAAGCTGTGCTTTCCCTCCCCATTAGCGCTCTCAGAATGCAGCATCGTTACAGCTTCCCATGCAGTTGCGAAGGGTACTTGGCATGGCCTGCCTGCCGCTGTGGCTGCCCTGCCCTCACGTCCCTTTTGTGCCGAGGCCTCTCTGGGAGCTGCTTGCTGCATTGACTCCTGCTCTGGCCCTTCATGTTAGGGCTGGATCAGAAATGTGCTCCTCCAGCACACGTAGTCGTCGCCACGTGCTGTTTCGTAGCTCTTCACCACTTGTGTTCTGCTAGCTGGAGAGACGCAGGCAGCACCTGGCCAGATCTCCAGCAGGCATACACCCTTGGGTCTGCTGCCCCGAACCTGGCACTGGGAGCGACTGCATCGGCTTGGGCTTGGTCTCCAGAAAGAGCTGTGCAGGGATGCATGTTCCCTATGAACAGGGCACATGTTTTCCTCCAGAGCTGGTGCAGTGTGGAGGGGAGCACACAGGGAGGGATCTTGGGCTTCTGCAGCAGATTCTCAGGCACAGTTTTCCTCTCTAGCATCGGGTTGGAAATATCTGAAAAGCCTCTGCAGGGAAGCAGTGGTCCCTGCTGAGTGCAAGTGCCAGCCGTGTCTTCTTGGGTGCCGGTGTGCTGCCTATGCGCCGCCTGTGCGTGCCCAATCGCACATTGCTGTGGCCAGCTCTGGGCTAAACCCAGTTGTGCGCATGAGCCCATCTCGCTGTGGGAGAAGGATTGCATTACAACAGGCAGCAATTACTTTATGGCTCCTTTCAGAGTGCACACATGATCTTCTTGGCCCCATATTACTATGATGTTTATTTGCTTCTTCTCTTTCTCCCATTTTTTTTCTGAAAATATTTTTGGCGAGAGGCAGTGAACGCCAACTATTTGGTCAGTGTCTTCATTCTGCCTTGTAACCTGTGTGGCTCAGTGTAATCCCAACACTGTAGTCTTGCTAGCCACAGCTCCCAGATTCCTGTTTTGAGACCCTTTCCCCAGCACGTCAAGGTGGTAGCCACAACAGCACCTACAAGCTTTTCTGAATCATACATACTTAATGCAAGGAGTAGATAGTCACAGTAATAGTTCCAGGCTCTGAGTTGGAGGATGCGAGTGAATATTCTGACAGTATTTACTGTCATCTCCCATGGGGAGAAGGTGGTGGGGCAGATAGAAGTGGCTCATGGACCACGTCCCATGAGGACCATTGGGTCTTGAATGAAATGAGCATATCTTTCCTCTAAACAGATAAAAAACATGGTTGTCTCTGTTGCCTCGTTGTGCCAGGAAATTGCCTGGGCTGGTCCCCGGCTGCAGCAGAGGGAGCAGAGTGCTGCTGTGCAAGGCCCAAACAGCCTCCACTCCCTCCGGGAGGTGTTGGCATCTCCAGCCAAGTCCCTGCGGTGGCTGCGGAGGTGGCTGCCTGCCAGCACGAAACCCTTCCTTGTTCTGCTTCCCTGTGCCCAGCCCACTGCGGCCGGGGTGGAAGGAAGCTGTGTGGTGCCCCCTCCCCACCAGCCACCACTCGTGACCACAGCCAGATGGACGCGTGCTGGCAGTCCCCGCTCCAGCAAGCCCTGCGTGGAGGCTGCTGTCCGCCGGGGCAGGGCACCGCTGCAGCCATCTGCTTTTCAGGCACGGCTGAGCTTGCCCCTGCAGATGTGCTTGGAAATAGGTGTTTGGTAAGGTGATAGACGTGTTACGGCAGTACAGAGTGCTGATCTTCTTCTGTTTTTCTTCACCCTGCTGCAAGTCTCTGAGCCCTGTTACTAGCCAAGGTAGCTCACGCTGCAGTTTGGCTTGATCCTGCTGCTCCCTGGGGCCATCTCCATCTCAGGGCCAGGGCAGGTCACTGTGTATTTTAGGCTCTCTGGGACAAGCGAGTCTTTTGTTTGCATTCCTGAGGGCAAACGTGATTTTAGGCTTTTTCTGGGAGACATGCAGAAGTAGCTGTGTGAGCATTGCAGGTCATGTTTCCTAGCAAGGTTGGAATTCTGGGTGGGCTCCAGCGGATTTTTTGATGTCCCAGATGGCAGCCTTTGGTGGGAATGTCCATGGGACCTCTCCTCTATGCTCCGCTGCTGGTGTTTATGGCTTTTGTAAGAACATAAAATTGTCTAATTTGGTGAGAATTTGCCAACAACCCCAAAAGTTGTTGGGGGAGGGGATGGACATACACAGTCACATCACCAAAAAGTGTGACAGCAAAGTTCACGTTGCTCTAGGTAATGTGGTTAAAAATAGGCCCCAAATTCATTCCCACAAATGCTTTCAGGCTCAGAACTCTGGCAGAAGTTTTACTGAGGCTGTCCAGACTGGAGCCCAGTGTGTTGCCCATGCCCCTGCCCATCTGAGCCCTGTGGGTGTAATTTAGTGGTGCATTTTCTAATATTTGCATGCCTCTTGTGAAGTTTCCATCAGCATTTTTCAAGGGAAGGGTGAACATGTGCGCTGCTCTCTGCTACGAGATCCTGAAGTGTTGCACTTCCAAGGTGTCCTCCACGAGGAACGAAGCCTCAGCTCTTCTGTATCTCCTGATGAGAAATAACTTTGAGTTCACCAAAAGGAGAACGTTTCTGAGAACACATCTTCAGGTCAGTGTCTTGGGAAAAGCTAGAGAGCAGGATGTCTCAGATTTAATGAACGGGTATATCAATACAACTATGTCACCTCATACCTACAGAGTATCTTGCTGTTGTTATACGGGCAAAAATCCTCTTGATTTCCAGGCTTTGCCTAATGCCTGTTTGCAGTGATTGGCCCAGGGCCCTTTGGGTAAAATACACGGCCATCAGGTACTCCAAGCTGTTGAGTTTTTGGAATTGCAGACACAAGACCCACCTCTGCCCCAGCAGCTGGATGTGATGGGGTGAAAAGGACAGCAAGAAGAGCTGCCTTTGAGGCAGGAGAAGGGACTTTCCTGGAGCTGCTTTTGCAGTATTGCTTCTTTGAAGCAAATTTAGATATCTATTGGGGCAGATGTATACCGTTTGGGTTGTAATGAATGACGGAAGAAGCTAACTAACGTACAAACAGGCATTTGTATTACAATTGTTAATTCTGTGAACTTGCTGTTCAGCAAAGCCATTTGGTCCTCTGGGAAGTATTTGTCCTTGGAAGATGTGACAGCAAAGCCACAAAAACAACTGTTGCTTACATTGTGGGAAAGACAAGATGTTTCCCTATGATCATTTTATGTAACTGTGACAGTAAAACTCCTCTATTAGGGCTTGTTTGAATAAAGCCCCTGCCCTGTCCCAACAGATAATAATTGCGGTGAGCCAGTTAATAGCAGATGTGGCACTCAGCGGTGGGACAAGATTTCAGGACTCCTTGCTCATCATTAACAACTTTGCAAACAGTGACAGGCCTATGAAGGTAAGTTGGAGATGTTAAATCACATCATGTGCTATCAGCCATTAATGCAAGACTGGAGATCCACTCAAGGAAATCATGTTTAAGGGTAAGGCTGATGATTGGAACTATGATTTATAAGCTCATAGTGGGCTGTGTTTGCTCAGTAAACAAGTATTGTGCCAACAGCAGTAGGGCCAGCTGCACGGGCAGATCATGCTCCATCTGTGAGGCCTCACGCCAAGAGATGGGCGCTCTGCAATTCAGGTTATGCTTTGTAAAGTGTGCTGCTTGCAAGGGTGTCCAAAGAGGTTTCCAAAATCTTACAGCTTTGAGAGGAATGACAGGGAGGTTCTGGTATTTCTGTTGCTTGAAGGCAATAATTAGCAGGAATTAATTTTCATTAATTAAGTGTCAGTAATATTAAGAAAGCACTCTTTCATGGAGATTGATGGTTGTATTTCTTTGGAAAAATATTGTCTCTCTTTGCACTAGAATTGGGAAGAACAGCTTCTACCCAACCCATTTAACAATATATCATCACTGCAGCTTGCTCCACTGCACACAGTGTAGCTGCCAAGGTAGGATAGAGGAAAATGGGAAGCGTTTTTGCAGTTCTGTGGTTATCCTGTGACCTAAAAGTGGAACGGGAACCTCAGTTAGGTGTTGAATTGTGCTATAACAAAGTTAGAGTTAGGATATACTGGGCAAAAACCTCAGTTCTCTTCTGTACACAGGTGTTCATAAGGGTTTCTCCGAGCCATACTTTGCTGCTCATATTTTACATCATGAGACCATCCTATATAAATACATTAACTGGATCTAAAGTGTAAGAGTACAAGAGAGGTTTCAGTGCCCTGGAGAGGATGCTGTGCACAGCCACAGAGGTAGCTAGGGACCAGGTGCCCAAGAAGAGGGAGCGTGACCAAGGCGCGTCATGGAGGAGAGGAAGCTGGGGGAGGGGGCCTAACTGCTGCTTTCCACACCCGAAAGTGGGGTTATAGAGAGGAGGAGGTCAGGCTCTTCTCAGAGGTGTGGATTTGCAGGACAAGAGGCAATGGGCACAAGTTGCTGCAAGGGAAATTTCAACTTTACTTGAAGAAAAAATTATCTCCCAAGAACATGGTGCAGCCCTGGCACAGGGCCCAGAAAGGAGGTGGGATTTCTGTCCTTAGAGATTATAAAACTTGGGCAGACAAGCCTTGCTCTAACTTGGGATCTAACATGATGACCCTGCTCTGAGCAGGGGATCAGGCTGGAGCGTGAGTTTCTTTATTACATTCCTGTGGTGGGAAGCTCTACAAATGCCTTTGGTGCTTTAGGAATTGAAGAATGACCACATCAGAGACTAACAAGCCGGATGTTGAATCCCATTAAAAATACTTCAGGCATGGTTTACAGTCCCATCCTGGGACAGTTGCATGCACGGAGCACTTCTGTCTTGCTCTCACACCAGCCCCTCAGGATGCCGAAGTACCTGCCTTACTGTAGCATGGGAACAGCCAACGTGGCATCCTGCGCATGACCAGGAGAGACTGGCCCTGTGCATGCCCAGATTGAAATGCCTTTAACTGCATTTGAAATACTGTACACTGTATGCAGTTTGATAAGTAAAAGCTAGTTAGTCTTATCTCCTATGTTCTGAGCGTTTCCAGATTGGCAGTAAGTGGAGCGTTGGCTGAAAGGGAGCAACGGTCTTTCTTTGGCAAAGCCTGGAACACCTTTTATTTCTGTATTTGGTTCTAATTTGATTTATTTTGTGTCAGGCAACTGCTTTTCCTTCCGAAGTCAAAGATTTGACAAAGAGAATCCGTACAGTGCTTATGGCTACCGCCCAAATGAAAGAACATGAAAAGGATCCAGAAATGTTGATAGATCTACAGTACAGTTTAGCCAAATCTTATGCAAGTACCCCAGAGCTCCGCAAAACGTGGCTGGACAGTATGGCAAAGATACATGTGAAAAACGGAGACTTTTCAGAGGTAATTAAGATAATTAAAAACATGGTGCACAACAAGACCGATGTACAGATGACATTTTAATTTTCCCTTTGTACTTTTGCAGGCAGCCATGTGTTATGTTCACGTAGCAGCCCTCGTTGCAGAGTTCCTGCACCGGAAAAGTAAGTGTGTGCTATTTGGGAGGCACAAGGATGACAATGCAGTGATGGGTTTTGTGAGGGATCAGAATCTTTTTAAAGACAGGTTTCTCTTGATTTGGTAAATTATTATTTTAGACACAAGCTAAAAGGAAAAAAAAGTTAATGCAGTGGATAAAGCTAGAAGATAAGTATTTTTTTAAGAAAGGAATCCAATTCTTCATACACAGGCATTTACTAGGCTGGTCAGGTCTGCTTAGGCAGTCATGTTGGCACGTTGCTGAGTGAAATAAGAACAGACACATCATGTCTCGGTTTAAATGTTCAGTTGTATTTTACATTAAGAAATGTGCTCACAGGGGAAGCCCATGTTAAAAACTGGCTGTCAATATTTTCTTCAGAAGTATCACTATAGGCAGTACAGAAAACTATAGAATAAAGCAGTCAAAATTCGGTCAAAAAATGAGACTAAAGCCTAACTATACAAATATGTAAAAACAATCAAAAAAAGAGAGTGTTGTGGTTTAATGCAAAACAGGAAGGAAAGACAGACACGTGTTCTCAAGTAATACCACTTTGCAGGTTTTCTTTTAAAAATATATTCCACAGTTGATATATGGACCCCATTTCTCATTTTCATGTAAGGGAGTAATTGTGGAAATGGACACTTAACATTTCAGAAAGTTAAGGCTGCATAAAAGCTGATCACAAGACCTTTCCAGCCAAGGCAGTGCGTAAGTCCCTTGCTCAGGGGCTTGGAGCCCCTCCAAATTCTGTACTTTGTGTTGGCTAAAGTGGGAAGAATCAGGACTTGGTTTTCTGATATGTATATACATTTCACATGGCTGCAGAGGGAAGAGTATTGAAAGTCGGCAATTCTGTATTTGTACCCTGGAGGCTGCTTACCACAATGGGTAGTAACGGAGAACTGAAAAAGAGGAGGAACAAATCCAAAGGAATATCAAGTGAATGCATTAATTTATCTCTGTCACTGGCAGTCTTTACATATACGTAGGCTGGAAAGGGTTCAATAAAGGCTAAACTACTCAAAGTTTTGGAGTACGTAACTGTGCTTTCTGCTAGGAGTGTACAATCCTGTTCACTTACCACCCAGCTCTCCAGCATCCAGCAATAGCTCTCTTCTTGCATCTTCTGTGCAAAGATATACCCGTGTCCTTCTCTCCTGACTTTCAGTTGGTTGCGGCCAGTTAGGTTGGTCAAAGATGACTTCTAGAGAGCACACGGGGAAATCTGTTGTGCTTAGTGTTAGTTGCATACTAGGAATGACTCCCCTGGCAAATGGCTGGGGAGGTTCTGATGTGTTCAGTCTCACATAGCAAATCAGTAGCAAAAATGGGAGTCAGGTCCCCTGCTACTTGTAAGACTTCGCTGTGAGCTGGACTGCTTCCCTGGCCATTAAAGCGTGATGCATTTGAGATGTGTTATTCCACAAATCCGTTTGCTTTTGCCTGCTTCAGAACTCTTCCCCAGTGGATGCACTGCCTTCAGGAAAATCACTCCCAACATTGATGAAGAAGGTGCAATGAAGGAAGATGGTGGGATGATGGATGTACATTACAGTGAGGTGAGGTCATGTAATATAGACTGCAGGGTATTTGATGGCTGAATAGGATTTAGTTTTAGACTTTGTTCACGTGAGCTCTAACAAATTATAGTTGTGCACTGGCATCTGTAAGTAAGACTGTTCCACAGCAATTTCCCAAGAGAAATCTGCATTGAAGGATTTTCTGTGTACAATTCAGATAGGTAAAACTGGTATAAGTTCTTGGTTCCTTTGAAAGGCTTTTCTAGCACTGAGACTGAAAAAGCTACACCACAATGTTTGCCTGCCATGTTATGCAAATGCTAATTCTGCCAGCACAGGGCACCGCAGCGAGGTATTTCCAAGGAGGGACAGAATACAAGTCAAGCTCTGCCAAGTGAGAGGTCAGTTTAAGTTCCCCTTGAGTTAGGGCTGTGCTGTAGAGCACCACGTTAGCAGAACAATCCAGAAACCATAGCAGGGCACTGGGGAAGTGGGTAGATCCTCCCGTGAGTCATAAAGTCTCACAATTACTCCTGCACCATCCCTGTACTACTGTGCTGGGTGAGCCACGTGGCTGAGCAAGGTGGCCCTTCAGCCCAGCTGCCCAACTGCCCATTCATCAAGACTAGGCTTGAGGATCCTTAGCATCATATCCCACTGCTACTGCACACATTTTCCTTGGACGTGTTTCTTAGGCATGTACCTATGACTTCTAGTGCTGTCGTCGCCATACCCTTCCAGAGTTTTGGCATTCTCCTGGGGAGAGGTAGCTAAATAACCAAGATGTGCTTACATACTTGCTGGCTATTGTGATTTATTAAGAATGAATGAACTTTTAAAAATTAATTTGTCTTCCTTTCCCCCCCCCCCCCCCCCCCCCCCCCCCCCAATTTAGAATACCTTTGGAAAGGCCAGGAACACACAAGGTTTAAACTTATGTAACTGTGGCTGCTTATACTAGGACCTGCTAAAGTATCTGAAGGTAAAATGGTTTTATTTTCTACCTTTGACTGTTATTAACAAGACCCACTTGGTTGCTCTCGTAGGAAGTCCTGGTGGAGCTGCTGGAGCAATGTATAGATGGCCTGTGGAAAGCAGAGCGTTATGAAACAATTTCTGAAGTTTCCAAACTGATCATTCCTATTTATGAAAAGCGGCGTGAATTTGAGGTAGGTATTTTGAACTAGTTTGCATATATCAGGTAATTTTCTAGACCGCTAAGAAAAAAACAGGAGGCTTTTTTATTTTTTAAGTTATGAGTTATCGAATTGGTGGTCAGTTAAGCACACACTGTCTTCATTGCTGGTCATTGAACAAATTAGTGAAAGCAGTGGTCTACAGGGTAATTATTAAAGCTAAAGACACAGAAGACTCATATTTAGTGAATAATTCTCACCTTCCTTCCCCTAAAATAAAGCTGTCATCATATCATATGCTCATCAAAGCCAGATTCTTTTTAAGACTTCAGCATTTTAAGGGTTCAAAGCAGTGTGAGAACTGTTCAAAGAAAGGACTAGATCTGCAGGTAACTCGGTGGCAAGTGGAGAGGAAGGAAGGAAGCTGTTAGCAGCCCTCCGCCTTGCTCCTTCCCAACACCTGCTGTGACCTGTGCTTCGCTGAGGCTGTTGCTCAAATGCTGAATAGCACTCCTCTTTCCCTCCCATGACACCCTCCACATCAGGACAGTATCCATCTATATAACTGAAGCTAGGGGAAGCCTTGATGTATTTTTTCATCATAAAGCAGTTTTTTATCAAAAAGGAATATCTGAGTAAAATAGTGCAAGCTGCTCTACCTGTAAAGGCTTAGTCAGGGAACATGGTGAGAGAGCAGGCTCAGCCTTCTCTCTAAGCATAGTGGGGTTGTCAAAGTCTGTGTGCCTTTCAGGCCTGAAGCTAAGCATGTGCTTAAGGCTGAGGTTTTTCAAAGAAAACTGGATGAGTTCAACCCCCTTAGAAATTCAAGTTTGAATTCTCCAAAGGATTGTGTTCAGGTATCTCAGTAGCTTCCAGTGTTAAGCTAGAATTTCCTGCTTGCAAAATTCTGCTTTAATGATGTCAAGATCTGATTTCCAGAAACTTACGCAGCTGTACAGAACACTTCATGGAGCGTATGCTAAGATACTGGAAGTAATGCACACAAGGAAGAGGCTTCTTGGAACCTTTTTCAAAGTGGCCTTTTATGGGCAAGTAAGTATATACACTGGCTCTCCAGCTACCCCTCACTGGCCATCCTGGCCCCGAACGCCGCTGCTCTGTCAGACCTGAACCTGAAAAGCCTGCTAGCTCCTCTGGTGCAGCCAGTGGCGCATCTACGTGAGCTTTCAGTACAGCACTCTTGTGGTGAGGGTTTGTGTCTCTCTCCAGGAGTACCTGATTTATTATAAAGTTTATGATTCTGCCAGTGGGCTTCTCATAAAATGACTCAGCAGTTAGGAAATGGTTTAGTGGGTTCAGAAAACACTGGGATTCTTTTGTAATTATAGCTATTACAAGTTACACAAGCACAATTTAGCCTGTACAGTGTATAACCAGTAACAGTATATAACCATAGTATATAAACAGTAGTAGTAACAGATATTTTTGTCTACAAGCAATTGCTGCTCCCTTCTAGATATTAGTGGAGTAGAAGGTTATAGGAGAAGCTGGAGGCAAAATATGTATCAGTGTTGGTTACATACTTGTGGAGATAGATAGTGGATTTTGTTAGCTGAGATAGCTAGAAAAATGGACAAGATCTGGGGCTCAGGGTCCCAAGAAGGAGCATGATCTGATCTTATATCTGATGAAGTCTTCTGAGCCTGAAAGCAGTTGTGTTTTTATTTTTTTTCCTCCAGCTATAGCATCTAATCTAATAAAGTGTGTATTCTCATCTCCCTTGTGTCTCTGAACTATTTGCTTCTGCTTGTGGAGCCATAACCGTGGGGGAGATGCAGGACACCTCTTTAGAAAATCCTATGTAAATTACATTAGCCCTGCCTTTCCTCGTTCTTTCTTTTAGAGGACACGATGAAAACACCTGAAACCATCTTGGGTTTGTACCTTTGGACACCACTGTCATTGCATGCACCGCGTATCGGAGCATTGACTTCTGCTGCAGCAAACAGACATTTTATTTTTGTCCTCATCTTTAAAAGTAAAGAGTAAATACGGTTACGTAAAAAGTAAATAAGGTTAGCAATAGAGAAAAGGAAATAACTGCTAACTTAGTTTTCTAGAAGCTGTAGAAATAACTGGAATAGCCCCAAAAATTAAGCTATGTAACATATCATCCTGACAACCAATACTTGATCCAGTTTTGCACTTTAAAGCTTTGCTGGCTTTATATGCCAGCTACACAAATATAGTTTTAACACTGTCACAACCTCTGACTGGAACAGCTTGCCAAAGCAGGAAGCTTTCATGCTGTTTCCATTATAAGGAGGACTGGTGATGCAGGCACGACCTTTAATGCAATGTTGTCTCTATTTACAGCAAATACACCAAGTTCCACTTCCCTGAATACAAGAGGAATCAAAGTAGAGGAAACCCATTTCTTTATTTATCACTTGAAGTCCCTTTCAGCCTACACAAAATCATTCCCTTCAGACTGTTCATGCGGCTCTGCTGTCAGGGCTTCCTCACCTTCTGGGTCTTTCTGCTCCTTCTTTATGCCTTGTTTTTGTGGGTTTTTTCTCCTACTTGCCTCTTTCCAACCTTCCAAAAGATCAACCACTAGCCAAACCCATCTTCCACATTGTTTAGATTTCTCACTGGTCATACTCAAGCTTTTGTGTTCAGCAATGATGTGATTGTTGAGGAATTTTATGATTTTTTACACAATTTTTGAAGGAACCTATTAAACAGGCCAAGGTCAGTAAGACTTTATGCAAGCTATAGCTTTCTAAACCTTCTTCACTTTCTGAAATGTTAGTAGACAGTTGCTTTTAAAGTAGTAAATATAAAGTTTTCCAAGTGAAGAAAGCCAGCTATTCCTCTTTACTTGTTTGTGATTAATGCTAGACATTCTTCGAAGAAGAAGATGGGAAGGAATACATCTATAAGGAACCGAAGCTGACCGGCCTCTCAGAAATCTCCTTCAGACTTCTTAAACTTTATGGAGAAAAATTTGGGTCAGAGACTGTAAAAATTATCCAGGATTCTAACAAGGTAGGGTTAAATTGCATGAACAAGCTAATGAAATGCTATTAGCAGTGAATGTCAGGGCCACATACTAGAGACTGCGCTGATGAGCGTGACAAAAATTTCGATTGTATTCTACTACTATTCAGGGCCTGGGGCTGCACTGATCTAAGTGCTGTGCAAATGGAGCACAGAAGGATGAGCTGTGCTCTGCGGAGCTGAAGGTGGGAGGTGACAGAGCATCCCTTCCTTCTGCCAGGAGGAATGGCGGAGTGAGCCCTGCTTCTGCCCTCTTACAAGGGCCTTGCTTCCAATTGCCCCTTGCATCCTCATGCTCCTGTGGGGACATGTTGCACAGCTTGACAAGTTTCGATGTCGATGTAGCTCCTAGGTGGAAATAAATTAATTGGGAATTACAAATGGGGAATTGCAGTCCACATCTGACTGAGCCCTGTTGTTGGGAGGCGTTAGGAACCAGCACAGGGGAGCAGATGATTGGAAGCAGAGTTACTTGTTGATTTGACACTACAAGTGTAAAAGAAAATTTTTGTGCCCTTACAGCCATAGCTCCTTCCTTTTCCTATTGAATACCCATTTATGTTCCCTGCAAGGGCTATTCACAGTCTTAGGTTGTAACTGTGGATATGTCTGTGTTACTAAAGACAATACTGGTGATCCCAAAGTTTGCTTTGTGCAAGCCTGCAGATTTGCATGCCACAGCACAGTGCTGCATGAACACTGGCTCTTGGCCTGGAAGCAATATGGTCATATAAGAAGGACTAAGTAGCTCAGTCATGTTGCTGCACTGATGGATAAGGTGACATGACTACCTGCTCCAGATGCAGCTTGTTTGGCCCCGGATGAGGTATTTCTTGTGCAACACCTCATTGTCTTGTGTGTCTGCCAGAGGACGGTCGGACATCACAACTGAGGTCAAAGGGAGTGCTTTGGGTGTCATTCACCTGCCTGCAGTGGGGCTGGGTCAGCAGGGGATCAGTTTAAATCAGTTTCCAGTAGATAAATTAATTTATGATTGGTTAATTTATTAGCCTTTGCTCTTCTAGTGAGTAACTCTCTTATTTCACAGGTCAACATTAAAGACCTTGATCCTAAGTATGCCCATATTCAAGTGACTTATGTGAAGCCCTATTTTGAAGAGAAAGAAATGTCTGAAAGAAAGACTGAATTTGAAAGAAATCATAACATCAACAGATTTGTATTTGAAACTCCTTACACTTTATCTGGAAAAAAGCATGGCAGTGTAGAAGAACAATGTAAAAAAAGGACCATTCTAACTAGTAAGTACAAGCGTCTGAACATGACAATATGTATCAGCAACTATTTTTAGACTATTTTAGCTCATAAAAATATCGCAAAATACTAAGAAATTCTCTCAGCTACTTAGTCAGAACTGTGATACAATATTCTGGTTGGGAGGAGGAATTGACTTTATATTTCTGTTTGCAAATTTCTACAAATTAATAAATTGTGCTGGCAAGTTTTAGCCTTGTTTGGGATTTCACACACACTGAGTAAAATCCTGAGGGCAAGGATCTGCCTGTATATGTTCTATGAAGAGTACTCCTATTTGCTGCATGACTTTTCAATTTATAAACTTTCTTTGCTGTTTCTGGTAGCTTTGAACTCCTTCCCTTATGTAAAGAAGAGAATTCCAGTCAATTATGAACATCAGGTTAATTTAAAGCCAATTGATGTCGCTACTGATGAAATAAAAGACAAGACAGCAGAGCTGCAGAAACTCTGCTCTGCTGCTGATGTTGACATGATCCAGCTGCAACTCAAATTGCAAGGCTGTGTTTCTGTGCAGGTGAGGCTTGATATCCGTTCAAAATTACATTTATATTCACCTCTCCAGAGTGAGTCATCTTTTCATGACACAACACATTTACTTTCCAGAAATCATTAACTACCTCGTTCGCAGCACTGCAGCCATCAACCTGCCAGCACAGCTTGCCCTGCCACGTACATTAGGTGGCTCATGGTAATAAGCATTTTGTCCAGTGGTGTTTACAGTGTCAAGTCCAAGTGTAACTGCACATTAGTTGGCCACGGGTGAATGCTGAAATATACTTAATTCTTGAAGATTGTTCTGTATCAGGCACAAATACCCTTTTTGTAAGCCTGACTTCTCAAGCCGGATGAATGACCTTAAGACTCAGACCACACTGCTTTTCCAAACAGAAATAAGAGGGAAGTGCGAGGAAACAGGTTGTATCTCCGTTTATCTTTTGGTCTTCAAAAACCTAGATAGAAAAACTAATACTCAACTTTTGAAAGTTCAGGTGCCTCTGGTGACATTAGTAATGCAGAGTTGGTGGCATTCAAATAATATGCTAATGTTGGTCTGGTTTGGTTTGGGTTTTTTGTTTTGGTTTTTAAATTTTATTCCCTTCACAACTGCCTTTAGCAACTCAACAGAAGGTCTAGCATAAATGATTTCTCACTTCTTTGGTTCTAGGTTAATGCTGGTCCCTTGGCCTACGCCAGAGCTTTCCTAAGTGACAGCCAGTCCAGCAAATATCCTGCTAAGAAAGTGAATGAGTTAAAGGAAATGTTCAGGTAGGATTTCTAATGTAATAAAAACTAGCTAGCTGGCTGGAATGTGGTACCTGCTTTGCTTATATTTTTGTCTGTCTCCAAAATCGGCAGATGTTGAATGCTTACATGTGCTATAAAAAGATGCAGGCCTCACAGGGCTGTGGGTGCGCAGGCATATGAAAAAAGCCAATGTAACTATATATGTCAAGAGTTCCCAAGCTGTCATCTACATGGGGAGATTTGCTTGAACGCCTGCTTCAACAGTTTGTGTGGGTATTTGAGAATATTACGTGAAGAAAGTATGTTTGAAAACCAGAGGTCTGACAGTTTTGTGTTCAGGGATCTTTCATGTTATGCATTGTTTCCCAGTCTTCCCAAAGGGATTTTTTACTAGATAATGATGAACTTGAAATACTTTAAAACAAATCCTTTGCCAGTTTATGGAGCATCGTCGTTCTTGTTTCGGTTGCTAATTTTTGAAACTATGGGACTTGCACAGGTGTTTTTCTAACTCCTGTCCTGTAGGGAAGGTTTTACCTCCCACTTTCAAGTGTTCCTTAAGATGTAATCAGGCAGCTCCTGCTTCACCTCAGGATGAGTGCCGTGCTATTTTCTGGACCTCCTGGGAGCAACCAGTTGCCCACCAGCTCCTGCGTTTATTATTGGGTGCTGGTGACTTCCATTTCGCCCATCGGTCACTGTATGGAGGAGGCAGCATTTGGGCTAATCCTATTTTCCTTCAGTGTACTGAGTAACCTTGCAAACTGTGGGAAAAGGGGAAAAATCCCTGCAAACCTGCCACATGTGGATGCAGAACAGAAGGAAGGCTGTTTTACTTTCCAGCCTTGCAGGGCAGCTAGGACAAACGCAATCTCTATTTCATGCAAAAATCCCAGAAAATCCCAGTTGTGCATGTATTTTCATTATAGTCTATAAAAAAAGGAGAAATATGCATGTGAAATGAAGCAAAGAAAATGAGTAGCAGTAACCAAGAAAACAGTATTACAGGTCCCCATGTTAGAAATTTCTTTCTGGAGGGTGTGTCTGCTGTTAGCAACTTGACCTCTCATGCATACATGCTACATTACATACATCCAGATGCGTCATGCCCTGTACGATTTTATTTCCCCTCTGTGCCTGACCGTGGCCTCTGCTTTGTGCCCCTATGTGCAGCTGGTTGGGCTTATCCGGGATCTGCAGGCTGTGTGTGGTCCTGCAGGTTGGGGTGAAGGTGTGAGGCCACGGTGCTGCACTGCGGGTGCACACATCCCACCTACCGAGGATCCCAGCTCGAAGGAGCTCCAGCAGAAGGCCCAATACCTGTGTTGCAGTCCCTCCCCACTGCCTGACCGACTGTGTCAGGGATGCTCCTAGAATGTGACTTGTCCCAAACATTGGAGAAAACGGAGGGGAAAAAAAAAGAGATTTGCCTGTTTGTTTGTTTGCTTTGGTAGAAGACTGGGCTATTGTAATGCCCAAAGTTCATTCCTTTCCTCCCCAGGAAGTTTATACAAGCCTGTGGAATTGCTCTGGAGCTCAACGAGCGACTCATTAAGGAAGATCAAGTGGAGTACCACGAGGGGCTAAAATCAAACTTTCGGGATATGGTGAAAGAACTTTCTGACATCATCCACGAACAGGCACGTACTGCATGTCGGGAGGCAACAGAGGTGGTTCTCTGTGCTTGAAAACTAGCTGTTGCTAAAAACTGACTGAAAACTAACTGAAAACTTTGCCACTCTTCATGTTATTTAGCTAAACATGAAAAGGCGAGTAACTGAACACGAACAGTAAAAGATACACTTGGTGGATTCCTAAAACCGGTTTCTGTTGATTGAAAGTCTCAGCCTGGTGTTGGTACACAGTGAGCTTCAGGGCGGAGTCTTCGCTGACACATACTATTAGTTTCCTGGCTGTGGTCATCAGAAATCCTGTGCCATGTTTTGCCTCATTTTTTCTACATTGTAAGAATCCTGTGATAAGTCACAGGTCAAAATTCTCTGCCAAAATTTCCATTTCCTCAGTTATATCTAGCTTAAGTTCCTTTTTTTTCTTACTATTTTTCATTAAAGGATGTTTGTTTTCTTTTAATTTTGGCCTAATGCCAACATGCTATTTATATGCATTGTTAAAATATTTGTGCTAAATTATCTATGTTTTAATGTTTTCTTGGATCTTTCTAGGCAAATACATTTAAATAGTAGCATCAGAGAAGTGAGAGATTCAAAGAACGGTTGCACTTCTACCTAGTGTCATGCTGTGAAATTAGATGAAAACTGGCTTTCTGAAGTAATCTCCGTACCTCTGCTCTTTAGTTTTGCCTCCATCATGGCAAAAGAAGGATCATTGTAGATTTATAGTATCAAGCACTTAAAATGAATGGTACAGACTGCATTGGGATTCATAGCACTTGAAATTTAGAAGAATGTTTTCAGAATCTCTGTTATTCAATGTACAGTCCATGTGTGACTATTAATTAAAAATGCAACATTTTAAATCACTAAAAATATATAGGCAAATTCCACAATAAGGTGAGCAGTTGTTCAAACTACTGAAGAAATGTGCAAGTAGCAAAATAATACAACTGCACCAGGCTGCTATTTGTAAGTTAGGTTTATTTACAATAAAATCATGCTTACAGGAATCAAACACAGTCTTGTTATGGAAGAGTACAGCATCATTTCAGGGAAACAGTCTCACGATAGGGCTGAATTTTGTTTTAGGGAGTATAAGGGAGGATCCATTTGAGAAGAGGCAGCTGCTGCATCCCTCTTGCTTTTGTTAGATTTCCCTGCTATTCTGCTCGTGACCATTTTCTTAGTGTGCAAACTACTAATTTTGCATGTTCGGCACACTCATTTTTTTTCATGTACATTAGCTACCACGTATACCCCACTGCTGAATTTTGCTCAGAGATGTTCGTTCATTTGAGTTGCCACCTGCTTACTCTAAGCTGTTTGCAAGTAAACCTTTCCAAGACATTTAATTTGCATGCAGCTGCTGGAACTTTTGTGGTTTCTGAATTCTGCAATAGTCAAATCAAAACCAAATAACTCAGTTCTGCACCATCGCAGTACTATAGTTAAGTCTATCTTAGAACAAAGAAGCATTGTTAAAACACACTCCCTATTTTCCCGATAGATTTACAAATCCACTGTCATGTTGTCTTTGGTTAATGGGCAAAATATTACAGCAATTGAAATGTCAAAGTGAAGGGCTTACTGGGAAGGATATACTTTTCACTTTCTCCTTGTATTAGATCAAAAGGCAGCTTAAAAGATCATGTTTACGAGCACGGTTCTTTATGGTTGTACAACATTCTGTAGATAGCTGCTGATTTGAACTTTGTATTGCCATCAAGCGACCTAAGTATCTAACAAATGAAACTTAATGGAGCACGTTTTCCTTTTCTGGGAAATTACTCAGTTAAACATAAAAAGTATATTACATTAATTTAGGGTTCTCGTTGCTAATAACGTATCCTTTTCTAAATATTGTCAGCATCCCAAAACAATGCAGGCAGTGCACTTAGTCTGAGATGGCAGTGCAGATGAGTAGCTCACTGGGTTAACCTGTGACTTATTTACAGATCTTTTGCTAGGGAAATGTAAACACAAAACATTGATAAACTGCAGCTGAACAGGTACAGGAAGCCTCGGAGAGTGGCAGAAAACTGGATGTCCAGAAACCGTTTCTGATGGCCAATTATCTCGGTTTCAGTAATGTAAATTCAGGCTAACTAACTTGTTGACTGGTGAACCACAGGGTGAAAAAGTAATACACAGTCAGCTCTAGAGCAGCTCTACCAGTCCAGTTAGATCCTGTGCTGCAAGACCATTCTTCAGGTTATAAAGTACAAAATTTTGCCGCACAGCGCAGATGTAGTGGGTGTTTGCTGTATTTAGCTGCAGGTAACTCCCTGTGCTTACAAAAAAAAAAAAAAATTAGAATTCTGTTACTGCTAAGATATAATAAAAAATTGTATACAGAGAATTGTTTCTTTCCTATACTGGATAGTTGTAACTAAAAATGGCTGAGTAATACACAGAACAGCGTATATATGAATGCTACAGAAATTGCTGAATTACTCTTCTTTCTCATTTCTTTGTTACGCTGCCTTTGCGAAACAGCTTTGAAGACAAGGTTGGACATCTCTTTTGCATACCTTTTTAAGCAGCTTGATTATAATAACGATCTGAAACTTACTGAATTTGTGATCATTTTGTTTCGTCTAGATCTACCATGAAGATCCAATGCATTCGCCATGGATGCATGACTCCCTGCATGTCTTCTGTGCAATCAGCGGAACATCTGGTGATGGAAGTTACTGTTCACTCAGACCCACTGCTGAAATATAAACATATCAGTCATATTTTACAGAGCTTTCTCAGGAATACTTTGAACTGTACAAATGATGTTTGAAAAATCCACGATGAGCAAAGATTCAATTTTTTTTTTTCCAAAAAGTTGCCATGCTTTCAAACAGGGTGCTTGCTTATTTTGCTGAGCAACATTGAAAGTGCCTGGACATTGCACCACTGTGTTTGTTTCCTACTTTTTTCTTTTTTAAGCTAAATGTATAACAGGACATGGAAAGGCAGTTACCTAAATTTGTATTGAATTGTTGAACTATGAATTGAAATGATAACGGTACTATGTAAAGTTGTACATGGAATATAATAAAATGTGAAACTACTTTGTAAATAGAAGGAGCATAAAGTATGTAGAACTTAGCATTATATTTGCTGCTACAGGCTTTGTTGGACAGGGAACATGAAGGAGAAATGGTAGTCACTAGTAAAAGACCCCCCTCTTCTAAAAAGTGGCTAGGGGTCCAGATGCCCCTGTTGCGCTCAGACAATGAGAGTAAACTTGCCCTCGTCTGGAATACTAAAACCTAAGTCAGAAATCACAATTTTCATACATCCTCTGAGCAGATAATTCTAAAGTAACCTCCATGAGAGCTGAGATTACTATAGCTGATTTCAATTTTGGCTAACCTTTTGTGGCTGCAGGAGGATGGATTGTACTCACTGAAAACAACCTGAGAGATTTGTCATTTGATACAAGTTTTTTTCTATTTACCACTCATGGTCTCACACAAATATAAACTCTGAGGACACCTTAAATTGGGTTGGGAATTCTAAAGTGCTTTAATACCTTTCAGAAAAATCCTAATAATCTGTAAGATGTGTTAAAAAAATGCAGCACATGAAAATAGCTCATACAAAATTTAGGGGTTTTATTTAACATCATATGACATGCATGTTCCCTCCTGTTAAACAGATGTTTTCTGAAAGCCCGTTAGATGGAGAAAATGTATTTTCCAGAATTCTTTTATTCCTCCTTCTAACATTCGTGTTTTTCAAAACCCCATCAATTGTAAATATGGTTCCAGTAGTTCATATGGGAAGGGTGGGGTTTTTTAAGGATATGTAAGGAAACGCCATAATAAAAGGACTCCAGCTGGGTAGGTAGCTTGGCTATAATGTCTATAAAATGTTAAGCTTTTAATTTCTGTAACAAAAATTATCATCAAATAGTAATGGGACCACATTTCAAAATGTTTCTTATGCATGATTCTAAATATATAAAATTGTGTTCTGAGAAAATAATGTTGTGATCCATAAATTCACCCATTAGCTGTTGCAAGCAAAATACAGATGTGCCTATGTAACAGACCACATTTCTGCTTGTATGTGCTTTTATGCCAGGCAGGCTCTAAATTTAGCTTAACAGAAAGAGGAAGAGACACATGCTTAAATGTGGTTAGTACCTTATTGATTTTCACCTTTCAACAAACAATATTTAAAGGCAGATAGGGAGAGTTTTCCAAATTGCTTTACTGAAAGGTGATGAAGCTGTTTACTAGTGGATACATTACAAGATATTTTGGAGCTAGTTAATCTCTAGACACCAGTACTAAAGGCATGTCTTGAATACAGTCAGCAATGATGAGAGGTTGACGTCCAAAAGCTCTTGCACTATAGCTCTTTTACATACAACAGCTAACCTACTAGTTCTCCTGGAATTTCGGTGTAATTCTTGTTCATGTTTTTTGATGTCTTTGGTGTTCTGAAGTAACTTTGGTGGCTGAATTTTCAATTGCTATTCCTTATTTTTCCTGGAATTACGCTGAAATTCTTATTCATATCTTTGTATGTCTTTAATGGTCCAAGATGAATTTTCATCTGAACTTCTCAATTTATTGTTGGTTTTGGATTTGTCCTGTCATTTCAGTTTAATATACTCGAAAGCTGTCTCAGTCATTCAGCCAAAAAAGTATTTAATACCAGTCCAGTTAGAATATATAGTCATTACAGTTCAGAATACATGCTTATATGCAGCTTTGATGAATAACAAAAATGATCATGCCCTAAGGATTTGCTTTCTGTCCTGCAGGTAAATAATTCAACTGGATTCTAACAGAAAGATCTCAAAGGAAAATTTGTCCTTTTTAGAGGGGCTATAAAAGACTGGTAACAAACCAGTTTTTCTTTACATTTTCACCAATCTAGAAACAATGGGCAGTGGCCATTACATCTTTTACAGCTGTATCTGGACAACGGTGCCAAGAAGGTGTTCACATTTTCTCTTCCCATCCTTTTCCTACATAATTGTCCCAGTTTAAAGAAGTCCTCCAGATTTTTTTCTTACATTTGGCTCAAATAGCTTAATTCACAGATCTGTCGGGGGAATGTACTATGTATATGCCTGTTTTATGTAGCTGGTACTTACATTGGGTACTTCCTATTTGCTGCCTTTTTTGGAAGAATATAAATGTTTATTGTTCATTAACACTTTTTTTTTTCATATACCGCCTAAGTATCGGTGGGAGTTTTTTGGCCTGTAAAAATTATAGACATATTTCAAATTACAACCTGGCACACACTCATTCTATGTATCAATATAGCTACATATACATATCTTATATGTACACCTCTAATTACTTTTGCTGCAAGCCTGCTATATAACACACCAAGTCTTCAGAAGGGATGCATTGGTAATTTTGCATAAAAGGAGAAGAAATAGGACACAGTATCTGTCCATGAGGATTAAGAGCAGTTGGCTACTCTCATAATCAGGGCTGTTTTGGATAATGGTATGTCTTAAAGCCAGATTGTTCACAAACACAACATATAAAGCAACATAGGGTCTCCCAGCACTTTAGGTACAAAAATATGCTTTTAGAGATTTATACATCCTCATAGAGTAAACAAAGTGTAAACTCTCTTCTTTGACTTACTGCTTTCCTCTCTGCAGAGAGATTGGAAAGCAGCATTTTAAGACAAATAACTTGAGTTGCATTTCTTTTGAAATGTAACATGGGTTCTAAAAAATCTGAAACCCAGAATTTACTGCAGCCAAGGATATATTTCTACGTGCTATTCAATGTTATAAATTTTTTCTGACAACAGAAATTTTCATGGGATAGGCCAAGAAATGGAAAACCATGGATGTGAGAACAGCTGTTGTTATGTGTTTATTTTGTTTCAGAAGCCTTTTGAACATATACCACATGGTATTTTGATATAGAATAAGAGTATACATAAGCATAATGGCTTTTATTTCAAAGTAGATAAAATACGTTCGTTCTCCCTTCTTTTAGCAACAGGGTCCCATGGAATTTACAGCAGGCTTCAGAATACTCCTGCAATCTGATGGGACACAGCCCAAAAATGACTAGAGGAAAACATGAGTGGAAATTATAGCCTCGGAAGTCTCATACAAATTAAACCACACCTTGCTCAGGCTACCCGCTTTAGAAGAATAGCATGTGTCTAGGGTGTTTCATTTGAGGTTCACTGAGCTGAGTTCTTCTAATTAAACAAAGGTTCTTACTGGATTTAGGAATACTGTATATAGCTAATTATTATGCAACCACAGACTGTCGTACTTAACCTTTAAATAATATGCTGTGTCAAGCAGTGGTGAACCAATTATGATACGCACATAGTATTTCAGCAATATTCTGGATGTAATTTACTCTTTTCATGTAAATTTAACACCTGCTACTACATATTCATAACAGAAGTGATTTTATTGTGCATGTTGTATATATGTGTGTTGTACAAGCCCTGTTTAACCTTCTGTGTGTGACAGACTGGTACATCCCATTTGCCTCAGTTGTTAACCGATGTACCCGTGACACCGAGTAATACACAATGCTGCTCCAGAGCTTTCCAAGACCAGCGATGCTGTATCGCTCTCTTTATTCTCATATTCTTTTTCTTGAAGAATCAATAATTTTGAGAAGAAGCCAGGGCAAAAATCACATTTCAGTCGATACAGATAAAAGAGAGATTATGCCAGGTCAAAATAAAAGACTACAAAACCAGGAAAAATAAGTGTTGCAATAAACATGGTTTGCTTAGGGTTTTTCTTCCCTTCACAGAACAGGGTGAGTGGTCTGAAGCTAATACCTGGGTGAGATTCATGGGACTAAAACCTAGTCAAATGAGCTATTGCCTCTGCTGCCTCTAAAGAAGATTACTGTAGTAAATCTCCAAATACATGTACACCAAATGAAACTGTTAACACTAAATTTTCAGCAGCAAGTTGAGGATGTTGATTCAGTAATACTGAAAGAGCAAATATACCACATATCCAGCTCAGAGGATCCCCAAAACACGATTTGTCAGGAAACATGAGCAGGCATACAAATGCACACAAAGTTATAAATGGAAATAAGGTGTGAATCACCAGCAAGGAAATGCCCCAGCACATCACCCAATTTTCCTAAAGAATATTCAGTAAGTTTATGGTCAGGTTTTTGCTCTGTTTTGTAAGTCCAATTTTCAAACCCAGGCTTTTGCTCTTTGGAAACATATTTACTGTCATTCTTCTCCAACTCAGCTTAAATGGCTAGTATACTGATATATATCCCAAGCTCAGGCAGTTGTATTGGTTATTACAAGACGTAATGGAAGTCAGGTATAACTACTGTTATTTACCTCATCAGCAGATAAAGGACAAGCAGCTTTTTCTACTGCTGTCTTCTACCGCTGAGGCTTCCTGTATGGGGCTCTTGCAAGCCTTGACCGAGCAGCTGTAGAACCAGACTCATGCCCTGCCTCCCTTGATGGGTAAAGGAGTTACTCCCTTGGTGAATAAATAGAAGAATTAAATAGACCTTGGTATTTAGGGAACCGTGAGCAGAAAACTTGATGCATGGACTTGCAGTAGCAATTTGTTGGAGACGGATAGCATTTTCGCACAAGCATACTTGGTTCCACATCTACCCAAAAGTGCTGTTCAGAGGACATCGTTTTTATTCCGCATAATTTCTGATTTCCGGTGATGCTTGGGCAGCAGCTCGGAGAGAACTTGCAGAGAACATAGCCGTTTTGAACACACATATCACAAAACCCTAGACGTCCCCCAGAGAACACTGAGGTCAAAAAGGAGAGGCCCCATGAGTCAGACCAGGCTTTTTTCAGCTCACAATTTTGGATTCTTGTGCCTCAGATCCAGCTGTGTTCTAATTGAGCCCTTTTTTGAACTGACCCCAGCCACCTTATGAAGAGCCTATGATTATGTCGGTTGAGACCTGAAGTATTGACAGAAGCACTTGCAAGATCAGAAATTAAAAAGGAGGAATCTCACCATCGGTGTGGGGCAACTGAGGACCCTTCTGCTCCCAAAAGGGACAATTCCCCACAGCCCCGTGCCACTAATTATCTCTGCCTCTTGTTGGACCTGGTAATCATTCAGCCACACAGCATCATTTGTTAGCATTAGGGAGCATGTAGAGAAAAAAAAAGTTGATTGTGTTTTTTTAACACATAGGCAAACTCGCTGCACAAGCCCACAATCAGTAGCTTTGGTTGCGTGGGTGGACATGGCAGGAACACATGGCTAAGGGCAGAGCACCAGCACGATCATCAATCAGCTTATGCCAAGCATGAAGCCATACCCCAAGTACTTATTTAACAGATCATTCTCCAGATACCTCAGGTGTGTCTATATGAGTTCCAGTCACTACATTGCAGGCGTATTGACTAACAAGAACATGAGCAAGCATGAGATTTGCAACAGAGAGATGTAGGGCAGGACTCAATGAGCTTGAGAAACGGGAAGTCGGGGTAGGTGGCAGGGATCAAAGGCTTTGGCAGGAGTTCTGATTGCCGCGCATCGGGATGAGAAAATGGCAACGACGGGAGTCCTCAGGGAGGAGGGAGAGAGCCGGGGAAATGCATTTCAGCTGCCTCTGACAGGCAGGTAGCCAAAACTTTGCGGACCACTGGATGTCTGCTTCGCATTGGCTCTCCCAGGAGAAAGGGTAGACAAAACAGAAAGAAGCAAGGAAGGAAAAGATTAGCAAGGACACAAAGCAGAGAGAGGTTGCTGTATCTTGGATCAGCTTGACTCTACAAAGGTCATCACTAGCAGGCATAGTCCGTGCCATAGGTAGTCACGCTGCCTGATCGCAGTCACGCAGCTTAAATGTTCCACGTCCCGAAACTTTAAGCCTCAATTTTTATTTGATTCCAACTGCAGGCCCTTGGGCACTTTCTAACAGCAACTAGGAAATTTGCTAAATCCTCTTCTTTTCCCAGGAGTATAAAAACAAACAAGCAGAAAAGAAAAAAAACAAAACGTCATTAACACAGGATATTCCCCACCCTATCATAAAAAGATCCACTTCCCTTTTTCTAAAAGGAGTGTCTTAAAAAGCAGATGAAGTCTTGCAAAACTCCTTGAAGAGCTGCGTAAATATTGAAGCCTTCTGTTGGCTTACGAATAAGTAATTTTCACTAATGAATTTTAGTTTGTCTTGAAACTTAGCCAAAGTCTCCTCTCTGCTGGATCTGTACTATTTTTAGAATATCTGTATTTGGGTGGCAACCAGAAGCAAGCTTGTTAGCTACCACAAAAATCGAGCTCAGAAGAAAAAGCCTTATCCCAAACCTTTTCTTATCCAGAAATACATCAAAATATCACTTGCTTGTTGCTTCTGTGAGGATTTGTGAAAAACTACATGCCGTGTCACACCCGTAAAAGTGAGAGCAAAACTGCAAGTGACCATATCATGTTTGGAAGGGGCCGAAGCAGAGGGCGTTTGGGGAAGTTTGTAGAAGGAAGAATGTGTAGCAGCAGATCAGAAGAAGAAGGATATGCGTTTGTAGTACAGATGGGAACCGTAGAAGTGATCTGAATTTGCAGAAGAGATTTTGGAAAGAGGAGTTCTGCCAGGGGGATTGAATAACTACGTTTAACACCAGGAGAACTAGTCGGGGATGTGCTAACATAGTTGCTTTCCTGGTGGGAGGACAGGAATGTCCCGGGCACGTTTCAGCAGTAGTGGGAACAGAGCGCAGATCTGCTTCTAAAAGAAAACGTCTTTGACTTCAGAACAAGCTCTTTCAGAGTTTGTGGCCGTGCCGAGGTGCAGTGCGAGCGGAGCTGCTGCCGGTGGGGGCCGCGGGGGAGCGCGGGGCGTGCGCCGGGCGTGGCGCGGCGGCTGCGGAGGGCGTGCGGGCAGCGCTGGGGCCGGGCGGGGGGCGGCGGGGCCGGGCGGGGGCGGGGGGGCTCGGGGAGCGCCCCGGGAGGCGCGGAGGGCTCCGGCGGAAAGAACAGCGGTGCGGGAAGCAGCGGTGGCCAGCGGGGAGCGGGAGGAAGGCAGGAGCCGGTGCGACAAGGGGTGGCGACAGAGGGAGGAGAGCGGGGGCAGCGTGGGGACGGGGGATGTCGCGGGAGGCTCCCGTGGCAGCCGGAGGGGGGGGGGGGGGTGGCGGCCCAGCCCCGCGGGGCCTGCCCCTGCCCCTCCCCAACGCCGGGCAGCCCTGGGGCGGGGGGCGGCGGCGCCGGGAGCCGGGGGCCCAGCCCCGGGGCGGGGCGGGGGCGGTGCTGCCCAGGTGCGGGGGCCGGACCGCCGCCGCTCCCCGCTCGGCTCGGGTTACCTGGGCGGGCCGCGGCGCGGCACTTCTCGTCTGGCCCGGCCCCCGCGACGGGAAGTGGGAGCGAGGGGCCGCGCTCGGGCAGCCGGGACGCCGGAGCTCCGCAGCCGCCCGGAGCCCCGCAGCCGCCCGGGGACATGGAGCCTCCCGGAGCCTTGCTGCGGTACCGGCTTCTCCTCGCCGTCTGCTGGGTGGTCGCCGCGGGGACGGCGGCAGGTAGGAGCGGGAAGGGGAGCGGGACGGCGGCGGGCTGCGAGCCCCGGGCCGGGCTGGCCCCGCTCCGCTCCGGGCGCTGGCCGCCGCGCCGTGGCTGCCGGCCGGGGCCGGGGCCGGGGCCGGGGCCGGGGCCGCGACACCCGGGGGGAGCCGCCGCGGGGGCCTCCCCGTGCGTGGCGCGGGCGGCCGGGGGAGCCGCGCTGCCCGCTCGGCCGCGGGCTCCGGCCGGGTGCGTTCGCCTGTTTGAGCCAAATGCTTTCAATTTTTGGTAGAAGAGGGCCGAAGCGCGTCGGCTGCGTGCGAGAGCGGTGCCGGCAGCGTCCCTGCCCCTTGCCGGGCGGAGGAACGGCGGTGGTTAAAAATCTGCTTTTCTCTCGCTGGAAGGCAGCGTTTGACAGCGTCAGCAGAAGTCTTTAAAGGTCTCTTTTCGGTTCCCGAGACCGTCTCTGCGTTAAAACCGAGGCAGAAGCCCCCCGCCCTCGGCTCGGAGCGCGGAGGCAGCCGCGGGCGCTGCGGGGCCGGTGCGGGAGCGCCGAGCGCCGGCCGCGTCCCCTGCGGTGCCCTTTGGCCGCTGCCTTCGCCGTTACTTTTCGTTTCCCCGCTTTTGGAAGCGGGAGCGCTTCGTCGCAGGAAAGGTGCGCGTGTGCCGGAGGGGGATTCAGCGGGAACGGGGCTCGACGGCGTCTTAGTTCAGGCTTTGCTAACGTGATGCAAAAATACAGTTGCAAACGCCGGAGAATTATTTTTCAACTGGCTACGATTCATTTTATAACTAACCTTAAGAAAATACAGCAGGACAAAATACACTTAACAAACACTTTACGATGCCTGATGCAAAGTATTTGTTGATGTTTCCACAGTATCGCTTTTGGAAATAAAATGGGTTTTATGCAGGATTGCCTCAGCTAATCTCTGTTAGTTCCTGCTGCACTTTATTTTCCTAGAAGCATCGCTGTCGTTTTGTTTTTTAAGAGTGAGATAATGTCTTTCATAGTTGGTCTTCGAGTTGTCCTGCTAATTGCTGGAGCAATGAGATTTTAATAACACAATTATTAGACTGTATTTTATACAACAAAAATATGAGACTGGCCAAGCCTATGAATAAAAGTAATTCTCCAGCTGAATATAACATTAAAGCACAAGCTTCAGAATTGTATAGGCTACTCAAAAGCCTACTAGATGTAAGCTTTTTATGCTAATATGATTTATTAATTTATTTCTAAACCTCAAATAGTTGCAGTTCTTTGTGAGGTTAGAAATCTGCAAGCTTAAGCACAATTACTTCTAATCAAACCTAAAAGGAAACATGTAGACATTCAGAATGGCAATCGGGTGTCACTATTTTTTTAAATGGTTTGTGGCTTTTGTAGGTAGCAGAAAGCGTGATCATGAAAAGACAGAATACTTGCAGCTGTGTAGTCTTGTTGAATAAATATATATGTGTAATTTTTTTAACGTGATCTAAAGGACTCGGTATTTGTCAAGCCCCCAGTGCTGTTCTAAAGCCTGTCATAGGTTTTTGTTAGTGGAACAGGTAATAGGCAAAGATGTTCTGGCTAGGCTCAGATTTCTCAGAGGAGATCTACATGCAGACACACAGATGGTGATAATGTCTGACCTCTACCACTGCCTGTCCTGTAACTATGCAAAGGTGTGAGAAAGCTCCAGGAGTTGGATGAATTTCCTTAAAGCTTTGGCAGCTCGGGCTCTTAGGAAGTGTAAGATAATGGTGTCATGGACGCTTTGAGCAGATTTCTTGCTGAAAGAAGCTGTTTTGCCTTTCCATCTGCCCTCTTCCTTGCGCTGGCAGAAGGAAATGGGGCTGCACTGTGACCTGAATGGGAAAACTGATATTGGTGGAATTATTATTTCCTTTCCCCCAAATGTTGGAGGGGTTTAAGCCTGGTTTTCTGGGACGAGCAAGTTTCCTGGGATGAGCAAGACCTGCAGCCGGAGTTGATACCAGTTTGAGGTGTTTGTGACTACTGCGTAACAAGGGTACTTTCTTTCCACAGACAAATAGGTGGTGGTGCCTCAGTGTTGATACCTGTAGATACCCTTGAGAAGCAGTCTCATTTGGCCTCTTATTTAACATCTCCTAATAATACACATTAGACTATCCCTTAAAAAAAAAACCAAAACCAAAATTCACTTTCATTTTCTTAGGGAATTACCAGTTGGTCACTTTTTCCCTAGAGTTGGAGTCTGACACATACTTTTTTTCTTACAGTTTTATTTTTTCTGTGATATTTCCCTTCTTTGTTTTCTAATACAACCTTCAAGCTGTGTGACTGGATATTGAGTAGCCTGTGAATCGGTGCACAAGAGTAAGGAAGGGTCAATGCACAAATGGATTTATCCCAGCAACTGTCTCTGAGTCATGGCTCTTCCTCTTTGTCTTTCTTGCTTTTGGGGAGGTGAAAAAAATATACCGCTCAAGTGCGTCAGCAGTAAATTACTATTTATCCCACATTGGTTTTGCTCACTGTGCCAGAGCATAGCATTAAAAGTTTAATAGGTGAGTAATTGAAAAAGCATTGTGGTTTCTTTGTTGTTTTTTAACATTTTCGGTTTTGCTTGGATTGGGCTCAATTGTGGTTGTAACATACAGCTGTTGCCTGCAAGATGTAATTGCTTGTCGCCTTGAAGTTTTCTCTCTAAAACTGCATTGATGGATATTTTGGGGTAGAATGAAGTGTTAATTGCTCCACAAAACGTATATGCTATTTTACTAAAGATTCAGCGTGCATGATGTGAGCTTACAGCAGAAAAGACCTGAGAGATGAGGCTCATGTTCCCTCCACAAGCATTACTTTCATTATCACAGCCACTACACTGCTGCATGCTGCAGTTTCGTAAAAACTACTTTTCAAAAATTTTTGTGTGCGCATTTCTTAAAATCATTTAAACGATTGACAGACTGAGCCAACAGGAATAGTAGAAACAATTTAGTGGGAGTAGCTTATCTGATAGCAAATACGAGCTGATGAAATTGAGAAGTCATTTGTGTTCTTTCCTGTTGGAGAGTTAAAAACCCGTCAGTATTACTAGTGGTAAAATGTGGACCAAGAGGATTGTTACACTGGTAACTTCTTTCCTTTAGGAGAAAAAGCTCCTCCACCTCCATCCAACCTGCACTACTCGCTTATCCAAATCTGCACCCTGAACTGGACGTGGAACCCCCCCGAGAATGTCAGCAGTGGCTGCGACTTGAAGTATTCCAGTGACATCAAGATTGATAATGTCACTCAGGACAAAAGAGTAAGTGCGCTCTGCTATGCTCTGGTAAATGTCTTGATGTGATAAAATTGTGTGTGTGTAAGTGCACATATATATATATAAAATGTATATATAAATATATAGAAATATAGTTTTAATGTAGCCTTTAATGCTTGTTCTGGGATGAAAACCTCAAAAATGAGTCTTACCAGCATGTGGGATCCTCAGATCGGAAAAATCTGTCTGTCGCTCTCTGATAATTGAGCTGCTACCGATAACACAGAAGTACCATAACAATAACGTGAAAAGACTTGTTTCAGGCTTTGCTTATGCAGCTTTCTCGCAAAAACAAAACATATACAGGGCAGTCTACATCCTTGAGATTTAAATGGGAATTTGCAAAGGCTAATCTCCTTCACTTTGAGCTCAATTTAAGAAAGAAAGAGGCATGCACGTTATCCTTGGTGTAGCTGTGATTTGGCAGCAGAGTCTTTTGGAGGTAATGCCAAGTATTAACGTATTCCCACATTTGCCCTGTCTCTGCGCTTACAGTTATTCATGAGGGTTATGTTATGAAGATGACATGGAACACATGTTCCCTGGAACAGAAATTGCAAAACTTCTTTATTTTGGGCTTTTGTTTTTATGCCTGTGGTAGATGGTTTGCAGCCCAGATGTCATCCTTGGTGTGGATTAACAACTGTTTGGTCAGGACTGAGAGCAGCATTGCAGCGTTACTGAAGGGGCTGTAGGACGAATATTTTTACAATTTATTGCCTGTAAGGTAACATGCTGTCAGTCCAGAATTCCAAACCGTCAGAATTTGAAGGCTGTGGCGTTGGCCAAAATAGCAGTGACTGCTATTTTGGATATGGTTAAAACTGATATGATGCCTCTTGAAACAGTCCTTCATTGTTGAGCCCTATTACCTTTTTATGGCCTGATGTTTACAATGCCTTTTGATGGTTACTACTGTGCTTTTCTGACAGCTCCAGGATATCCTGAAATTGAAGTAAGACTGTGGTTTCGCAATCAGCTGAGCTGATTTAATGGCGTAACACTGCTAAAAGGGTGATATTTCATTTTTGACGCCTCTTTCTCTAATGATCTTCATTGGACCTTTAGATAAGCCAGTTGATGAACTTGCTAACTCAGCAGAAACCTGTTTACCTCTTCTGATGCGTTCATTAACAAATTAATGAGTTGAAAGTCTGCTTGGTTAACCAGCTGAATGAGTTCGTGGAAGGGCCTAATGTGTTGGGGTCAGTAGCTGTAAAAGAGCAGTGGGACAGCAGTTTCACATGACAGGGTGAACCAGACTGCATACCACCTTTCTGCATCTTTTTGCATTGCAGCTGGTAGAACCTACTCTGTTCATCGCTGTCTGATTTCCCTGCCCTTTCAATAGTGTCAATGTATTTTTTTTTTTTAATGCACCAGTGGTTACACCATTCTTTGCTCATAACATAGATTTGGCTTTTTTTCATGTCCTGTTTCCAGTTAAGTAAAAGACATCCCCCTAGCCCAGTAAAAGACGCTCAAGAAAGCATACAAGAAAAGGGTGAGCCTTTTTTTCACACAAACAGGTACTCTCTTCTGAAAATGGAAGCTCATGGACTGCTTGGGCCTGATGTATCCACACCAACTGTTCCCACTGCTTTTTGGGGACATCTTCAGATGTTCTTTCTTCTGTTCTTCGCACACACACAGAAAGATGAAGATTAGATCTGTAAACTCCTGTCTGTTAGCTGTGTTATAAACATGCTTGTTTTGCATTATCCATGGAGGCTTACTGTAGGATCATTTTCCCCCATGTTATAGTCGTTTCTTCATCTCTGTATGGCCATTGCTCATGTCTACAGGTCACTGGAGTAGTCGTTTTCCTTCAGTGAGTTCCGAATGTGCCTGATGAGCAAAAACAAAAGCTAAGTGATGCTGAGGCCTCCTGTGTTGTCAGACGCTTATTTCATTTGGCTTTGAGTTGCAGCCTTTCTGAGGGGCTGTAATGTATTCTTCTGTTAATAGTATTTCCCCTGTGTCTGATATGGTACACCAAATGTTCTGGTTCTCTTTCTGACCCCACCTAAACCCAGGAATGGAGTAAGAGTCGCTTCCGTGTGACTGATATGTTCCTGAACAGGGAAATGAGTTTCGGAGTGAGAAGTGAATGCGAGTACAACGCCACCAGCAGTTACAGCAAATGGGTGGAGACCACTCTTCTGCCAAAAGGTAACGCGTGCAGCAGCCAGACCTGAGGCAGACGTGCCCGTCTTGGCCTGAGGAGACATGGCCTTGTTTTCTGTCCCGTTTTAACAAAATACTGTAGAAATATATCATAGAGAAATAGGGAGATACCCGACACAAGGGCTAGCTCAGTTGATAGAGCTCAGACAGGACAATTATACTACATTTAAACACAGCTGGAGCCTTCTGATGTTTAAAACCTCATGGGCAAGCTTGTAAAATTTAAATGCCCTTCCAAGGCAGTGATATGATTCCTGTTATTCCTCTTGTCCCTGCCGTGCTGTGATTGTGGGATAAGAGATAACTTAGGTTGTATTAAGCCTGCTGACTTCATGACTAACATCTAAGTCAGTTTATTTTGTATCTTTCTGTACAAGCATAAGTCCCTAAAATAACCCTACATTTGTAAATGTTAGAGGGATGAATCTAGCAAATTTTAACAGCTTGATGAATAAACAACTTAAATAGGGTTCTCTTTTTTCAAACGAGGTGACTGGGATCCATGAAGTTGTGCATAGCAAAATGAATAGAAAAAAAATATTTTTTGTTTCTTGACACTCTTGACATAAGGGGTCCATAGCAGAATTGTTAGGACGCAGACTTTAAGCAATAATGTATTCTGCTGGATGCTGAAAGGTAGGAGGTATAGCAAGGAAATAGAGCCTTTTGCCTTGAGTAGGAAAAGCCTGTTTAACCCAGGAGCATGACTCCATGTGGATAAAAACCAGGTGTGGACAGGAGAGGCTGAGGCCTTATTAGGCTTGTCTGCATGTCTGTCAAAAGGTATTCTGGAAAATCAGGGAAGCAGACCATTAGGACAATGCATACTAAACAGGTTGGGGCTTTTAAAAGTCTACTTGCAGATAAAATATTTTTAAATACTTCTTGGAATAGGAAAACCAGTTTCATTTTCCTATACTCGTAGACAGTTGCTACTCTGAGGAGAACGCAAGCTTGGGAGTAGAGGGTAGTTTGAGGTTTGCTATCAGTAGAAGTCTGGAGTGTTGATAAACTTAACTTTTTTTTTTTAGTTCCTGGAGACATTGCAACTTGTTAAAAGGAAAAGATATCTAATGTGCAGCAATATGATAATACAGTATAAGTAACTTGTACTATACAAAAATGCAAGATTAAATATGAAAGACTTTATTCCATAATTGCTTTCCCTCAGAGATACTTTGATGTCTCTATTCACAATTGCTATGTACTCGTTTGTATTTATGTTCTGAAATTTGGGTTTTCAATATGTTGAAGAAGTTGAATGTCTAGAGGTTTATGGGTCTTAATTAAAAGTAAACTTACCCCAGGGTTGCATTTTTCCATATTTAAGATCTGCAGGTATTTCCATATTCAGAATACTGAGAAACTAATATTGTAGCTGGAGAAGATACTGTAATTAAATGCTGCCTATTTTTAACATTGATGGCTGTAATAACTATAACAAAGCTAAGTGCTTTCCCTATAACTGCCTATAAATATAGCTCCTTTTTAAAGTATCTGTAGTTGAACAGAAAAAAATATTTTCCTGACTCAACCCCTTGTCCTTAGCATTAGATAACTCTAAGTAGTACCTCAGACATGGTGAAAACTGAGATTCCCTGTTATTAGCTTGCATTTAGAAGTCACCCTGCTGAGATGTCAGCTATTGCAAGCAATAAACAACTGGGGTTCATCGCTGGCTATGCTGAGGCGGGCGGTGCTGGCTGAGAGGTAACCCATCTTTGCCTTCCAGGCAGCTCCAGTTACATAAAAAGGGATGTTTTCCTTCTGGAAGCTGGGGAGAAGACTTCGCTGGTGAAATAAATCTTAAGAGGCCTTTCCAACTTGCCTTGCAGGTATTCCAGGTACTGCTGCTGTTGACCTGAGCTGTATTTGGCACAACTTGGAGTACATGGCTTGTACGTGGTATGCTGGGGAGAATGCAAGCAGTGTTACCAATTACACGTTGTTTTACTGGTTCGTATGAACTTTTTATTCCCAAATCTAATGTGCTTTAGTCCTAATCTTCAGTTTTACATTACACGATTTACCTGTCTGCTTCCTGCTGCTTCAGAAGATCCCAGGGCATTGTGTACAAGTTATTGCTGGGTCTTGTCCAACAGAAAACTTCACTGGTGAAGGGTCAAGAGGTTGCTGTTGCTGAGTGTTTTCGGCAAGCTGATGTAACTATTATGTGAACCACTGGCTGCTTCTGAGCCCATTTTAAAATAACTGTTGCTTTCTAATTTTTTCTAAATGTGGATTCAAAGAGGGAAGAATTATGAACTGAACTAGACCAATATATTAATTGTGTTCTTTGCAGCCCAACAAACACGGGCCGTTTAAGTCAGCGCTACTGTATGTGTCAGCTCTTAAATGACTGGAAAATGGTATGAAAATGTTAATAACACTTAGCAGTAGTTTTGTTTGTATCTTCTATGTCATAAATAACCAATTCACCTTGAAGGTTATGGAGAACATCTTTTTATCATCATCCACGCTTGCCAGCTGTCTGCCATAAATAGACTCTTGTTCCAAAGGAGCAGAATGGTGGAGTGAGCAAAAACTTGGCAGCAAGATCTGCGCATGCTAATCTGTGCATACTTCTGCATGTTGATGGGGCTTGTGAAATGCCAGATTGCATTAACTTCTGTAGAAATATTGAAGTTTTCTTTCTGAAAGCCCCTTGTTGTAGTTTTAAATGAGCTTTCTCTCTTATCTGAACTAAGTAAACAGACTTTTTCCTCTTCCTGTCCAGTGGCAGTCCTGCAGGCTAACCGTTTGATTTAAGGCATTTTGACAGCAAACGGCAGAAAACTTGCTACTTTAGTTAAATGTGGGGAGGACTGTTTTCTAAACTGCTACTCAAAGAAATTTTTTCTTTATTACAAGAACAGTACCAATGAGATGTTGAAGACCTGAATTTCTGGGTAAATAGATACTTACTGGAATAATGCTCTAATTAGAGCTCTACATCTTCAACTCACTCTTTCTTTTTAATGAAAGATGTAGCTGCAGTGACAAGTGTTTTGATTCATGCTGCTTAGAAAGAAAAATACTTCTTTCTAGTTTTAAAGTTGAAAGCTAAAGAAACACTTGATTTATGGACTGAAAGATACATTTTCCATAATGCAGGTGAGGTTTTGGTTGTGTGTCTGAGGTTTTTCGTCTTAATTTGGGTTTTTTTTCCTCAGAAATAACTGAACAATGGTGTGAAAAATTATTGCTTAGCTCCATTTCGTATTCTTCTTCACTGATACTTTCCTCTAAAACCGTATCTTTTCATCCAAAGTGGACGTGAATGTGACATTAGCTTAGAACAAACATGTCTAGTCAGTGCACAGGAACACTTGCTGAAACAGAGGCTTAGGAGGGCAGGTTGGTGCCGTCTGCTCTGAATGCCTCCCATCTTCATCAGATCAGGGTGGAGAGGTGAGAAGAGTGGATAAAGAAGGGGTCTGTCCTGAAAACAGGGCAGACAGTTTTTGGCTTGCCAAGCTCCAATATATTGTGATGTGAAGTAGGAGAATGTCACTCCTATTGTGCTCCTGAATCATAGAATTATTGGAAAAGGTTGGAAAAGACCCTTAAGATCGAGTCCAACCACTAACCTATCACTGCCAAGTCCACCACTAAACCATATCCTCACACACCACATCTACCCTTCTTTTAAATACCTCCAGGGATGGTGACTCCACCACCTCCCTGGGCAGCCTGTTCCAATGGTTGACAGCCCTTTTGGTGAAGAAGTTTTTCCTAATATCCAACCTAAACTTCCCCTGGTGCAGCTTGATGGAATGAAGCTCTGTATCATTTTTAAATACATAATCAGTTTTCTTGGGAGGAAGAGCTGCTGGCATATTTTCACTGGGACTTCCGGAGCAAAGCGAAGCAAGGAAGAAGGCTGTCATAGCTTATCTGTTACGGGAAGTAGGTACTGACATTTTGAAAAGCAGGTGCAGGCAATAGGTGAAACCTGGCAGTCTCAGGCAAGAGCTGCGATGCCCGTGGCATAGCTAAAGATTAATCAGCTCATTCTGTTACAGAAGTGAAATTCTGTTGATGGGAAGTGACCCAAATTAGTTTACTTTCCAAATATTTTTTTCCTTGACGTTGTTTTCCCATGTAGAAAATGTGAACCAAAGCTGAAAGCAGCTGTTATATCTGGTGCTTGGATGTAAAGCGAAGCTGCCTCTCTTTCTACTTGACACTCTACAAAAACAATATTCTTGCTAAAGCTTGAACTAAATGAGAAGCTTCTTACTTTGCTTAGGTTTACTTTTGTATATGCTGCAGCACAGATTTAATGCAAGATCAGTTGTTAGAATTGGTAACAGGTTTAAGAACAAGCCTGCCTCTTGCTGTCCTATTCTTCTGAAGTTTTAAAAAACATTTTTATTCCTATAGGTTTGATGGTTTGAAAAACAGTGAGAAGTGCAGCAACTATTCTGTGCACGGAAGAACTTTCAGATGCACTTTCAATCTTAGCTTCCCAAAAGGCACCAGTACTTACCCACCTATAAGTATTTTGGTTAGAGATGGTTCTGAAGAAATTAGGCCTCTGTGTACAAGTAAAAATCCTACCACCCTTGGTAAGTTTAACACCACATTATAAAAAATTATTTTAAAAAATAAGTTTGCTAGTATATCATTGTGTTTGAGAAGCTTGCACTTCTAAGCTGTGGGTGAGACAACAAGATTATTGTGCTCCCTTCTGTTGATCTTTGATTTGGAAATTATATAGACAGGGTTTGTTTCTTTGGGGGTAGAAGGGTCACTTTTCACTCATTTTTACTCTTATTCTTCAGTTGTTTTTATTCTTGCTTGACTTTTTGGTGTTAACTTTTTCCTTGTTCTGTTCCTAAACTGGTATAAGTGTAATATTATGCAATACAGGACTTGAACAACTTTTGTAAGCGGTGAAATATACTTTTTAACTAATTCTTCCATTTTGCATTTCAGTAAAACCTGCTACACCAAGACGAGTTACACTGTCAAAGACTAATGGTGAAATACGTGTAGAATGGAGTGGACCAGACACCTTTCCAGAAAAGTGTTTATTTTATGAAGTTGAATATCACAATGGTGATTTGCACAACACTCAGACAATTCAAGTAATTTTTAATTACTTACAGTTAACTGATTTTTTTTCTATGTGCCTTTTATAATTTGTGTTGATATACACAGTACATCAACTATGTGCTGTTTAAAAATGAAAAATTATATATGCTGCATGCGCGCAGGTCTGGTGCACTAGCTGGGAGTGTTGTGTGGACATAAGATTTTTCTCCCGTACAGTAGGTTTCTGGTAGTAATATCTCTACAGCGCAATTCATACAAGTCTTCTGAATCCTTGCCATCACTCGCTATGGCAAAGCAGTAAGTCTGATAAAGAAGTATACACTAAATAAACAACACCTATCAGGAAATACACTGCAGTGCATGTACCCGTTTGCTTCTTAGTGATACGGGACTTTGCTCTGCTGCTGTTGGGTTTTCCTGTCGTTGGTCAGCACTCGGTCAGATAACTGCCTTGTCTTTGAATGGCATGTCTTGCTAACCATACAGTAAAATTAATTGTGTGGGCACACAAGAATGCAGAATGTTATACAGAAAAGCAAGGGGATAAAAAGACTGAGGATGGGGGGGAAGAAAAAGGTGTGTGCTCTTAGACACGCTGATTTTAATGTACGTATAAAAAGTATTGACTTTGGTGTCTGGATATACTCATGCCTGTATCTGCATAGCCAAACTGGCTGTACTGTTTGATCAGAATGGTAAACAACATGATAAATTTAAAAGTAAGGTGGCAGTCTTCTCCTGTGGAGCTTACTTAGTTATTTGTCCTACCCCAAATTTAGCAAGCTCAAATAATATCGAAATTCCTCAGGGAACTGGCATTTTGGATCAAAAGTAAGTGATGTTTGATCCCAGTCAGTGTGTTTGCGTGCCTCTGTAGAGGCATTGCAGAGGACTTCTGCATGGTCAAAGCTGGATCAGCATTGCTGCCCTGACAGAGAGGGGAAGGCTGCATAAATCACAGATGTTTCTCAAAAAAAAAAAAGGCACTGTTCCAGACACTGAGTCTTAGTTTAATCATAAATGCCAAATGCTGGGTGATAAGTGTAGCAGTGCATAAGTAAATCTTAGCTTTGGAATCTCTATTTAGGCAGTCTGTGCTGGTTAAATGCTACTATGTCCTTTTTTATGAAGTTCAGTACTCACAAAAAGATCTTCCATCAGAACATTCAGAATATATTATTGCACAATGAAAATAGGCTTGTAAATGACTAAGAATACATTGGTAATTGAACAAGGCAAATTACCTGTTCTTTTCACCTTAGGTTGAAAAAAATTATACGTCAATTCCTAGCATTGATCCTAATAGCAAGTACATCTTCAAAGTGAGAGCAAAACCAAAGCCTGACTGTTACAGCAGCGAGCTCTGTAGCGACTGGAGCGAAGAAAAGAGTATTGGTGAGAGCTACTGTTCCTGCAATCTGTTGCACTTGATTCTTCATCTGTAAGGCTTCTAGTCTAATACCTTTTGCCTGCTAAGTAAATGGGCGTCGAAGATCATCTGCCTGTGTCTGTTTAATTTTAGGTGAAAAGAGGGCGCAGGAGAGTTCGAGTCTTTCAGCAGTGCCATCGGTTACTGCCTGTACTGCTGTACGTGTCGATGGGTTGCCACCTGTGTAGCTGTGTGATAACCCCTGTCCAGTGCTCTCAGTTTTTCAGCCCTGAGTCTCCTGGTTTTAATCTTCTTGCCGAGTGTGTCCATACTATAGTATCATTCTTTGAAAAACGAGTCCTTGCCTACAAAAGTTCTAGTATATTTAAAAAACCTTCCGTCTATGAATTAATCAACTTGTTGTCATTATTCCTAAAAAGCCTCCCAAAACATCCCTGAGTTTCTACAATTTTTGTTTTCCAGGTGAGAAGACGGACTCTACGTTCTATTTTGTTTTAATAATCACCATTCCATTAATAGTAGCAGTATCTACAATAATTCTACTAGTTTACCTAAAAAGGTAAATTACGCTCTCCCATTATTTACAGTCCAGTAATTCTGACTGGTCTTTGACTTGAGTTACAATTGATCTCTCTTCCAGGTAACTGTCCGTGATGTGGCATGTTTCAGTAGCAGCTGTTTTATCCATAACATTCATTGCATCACAAAAATAGCGGCACCGTTGCGCGGCAGTCATTAGCATTAGGTTTATAGACCATATACGTGCCCTGGCAGCCCTTGGCTAACTTTGTTTATGTACGCTCACCATTAGATTCTTATTGCACAGCTGTTGCATCCCCTCTCTTTAAACAATGAAGTCCAAACTCAAAACTAAGCTTATATAATATATTTAACCAGACTTTTAAAAAAGTATACTTTTGCTGCTGTCTTTGTCAACAGTGAAAGTTATTTAGAATCTGTCTGTGTGAGCAGTCGCGTTTCCTTTTGCTTTGGGGAGTAAAAATTGGGCTACAGTGGCAGAGAATAAAAGCTGGCCAGTGATGCCGAAGCTGACTCCACAAATTTTCTTGACTGTACCCAAGTATGATATTGAAATTATGACTTTTAGATTAATATATCTGTCATCTAAAGCTTTTCTATTTAATTTTCTGAAGGCTGAAGATATTAATCCTTCCACCAATTCCGGACCCTAGAGAAATTCTTAAGCGCATGTTTGGAGAGCAGAATGAGGATTCCCAGGTTAGTAAGAAGCTGTTAGGCCAACTAATCTATTGAAGTGGAATCTGTAGGCTTCCAATTTTCTTCACCCTAATACCTAGGTCTATCTTAAAACCAACTGTATATAAGTAAGTATATTGTATGAAGATTAAGTATTTACAATAGTAGGAGTTGTTCAGAAATAATTATCCAAAGCTGAGAGGGACTTACCCCCCCTCAAATTTCATATACTTTTCTAGATACATTAGCAGAATTGTGATATTCTGTTATTTCACAGACTCGTAGTCCCTTAAATGTGTTTTGGGTTGGTTTGGGGGTTGGGCTTTTTAGACGGGGATTTTCGGGGGGGGGGGGGGGGGGCAGGGGGCGCGGGTGTTGGTTTTGGGTTTTTTTTTCCCTGTTTGTTGGGGGTTTTTGGGGGGTTTTGGGGTGTGTTTTGGTTTTGGGGGGGGGTTTGGTTATTTGCAACTCCTTTACACTGCTTCTCCTGAACATTCAGGTCTTTCTCTACTAGTTGCTCATATTTATGATGCTGAATAAAGCTATTCATATTTGACTTCCAGAAACTTATATTTTTAGCACTTTCACATTTATCACAGTCAGTTAGCTATGAATTAAATCAGGACATTTAGCCTCTTATTGGCAAAAGAACAAAACTAACTATTGCTGCTTCAAGCTCTGGTTGATGAAGGATTTGCTGTGGGGCCTTATTTCAGAAATAATAAACATAATACTGATTATGGAAACTCTTACTTCTAAACAAATCTAACTCAGTATCCCTTTATAAAAATCTTAAGGGGAGTACGCTGACATGCCCTACTTCAGACCTGGACATGAGGCAATGTATGTTGTTCTCTGAACACAGTTGTTGCACGGAAGGGACCTCCTGACTCACTGTGGCATCTCAAAATTGATGCCATTTGTGAAACTTTTGTAGAGGATAACGACTATCTGGGTGTCTGGTGCTGCATGTGCATTGGGTGTTCTCAGCTGCACGGGAGTTGGAAGCATAGCTGACTTACTTTAAAAAAGTCTCCTTTTGTGGCCTCCCAATTGCAAATGGAGTCAGTACAAAATCCAGTATTCCTTTTTTCCACAGAGATGTTCTGAGTTCACCTAATAGTAAACCAGAACTATGTGGAAAGCATGGATCTGGCCTCCTAGTTGACTACCTTTTAGATAAATATTTCAGCATATATTTCTCATTATGGCACTAAGAAGGGACTTTTGGCCTTGAGGATCATAATTATGGTAGCTGTTACATTTTGTTGTGCTTTGAAGTGCTTTGTTGCTGCCCCAGGTAACACCATGTTCTTGCCTCTGAGTATTAGCTTGATCTCTTGATCTTGATCTTCTCTATGTGCTCAGGCTCTCAGTGAGAACTCTACTAAACCTATATCCTCTCTTCTCCATCCTCCTGCCTGAGCTTCACCTGTTAGCTGTAGTTGGAAGCACCCTTAAGATGGGGGCCAACCTTCAGTTCTTCCTTGCCTCCAGAGAGGACAACTCTCCTGTGAACCAGGCCTAAGCCATGACCCTAATAAGCACAACTTGTTGCCCAAGTGCCTTGGATTTTTTGCCACAATATAGGCTGTATGTTGTGAACCAGGTCTGTCTTATGGGGCTAAAAAACCAATGCTCACCATGAAGAAGCACAGTTAAACATGTTGTTCTTCTCTTTCAGAGCTGCGCAAAGGATGATTCTGTGAATGCTTATGACAGGTTACTTAAGGAAGAAGAAATTCATTCTTTAATTTTAACAGAAGCTCCAGCGTGTGCTATTTCTGAAAAAGAAAACCGATAAACTGTGCTTTACCAGTGAAAGATGAGGAAACTTTCATTCCTGCTCCTGTACCTTAGGTGACAATGTAGATGTGAAGAGGCCTGCAAGACATTCACCAACTTTTACCTTACTGAGTCCTTTCTGAGCCTTACTTCTCTGATGCTCAGAAGATCCATCACTAACAGTGGCCGTTCCTCCATCTCTGCTGGAGATACTCATCTTGGATCATTCAAGATGAGTGTGTACATAACTTTCATCTGACTGCATTGCAGCATCTTTTGTTCTGGCTCCAGCCAGCTCTGCCCCATTATTTGTCATTTGCACTTGTGTTTGTGCCTCACATTAGACTGTAAATGAGTGTTTGGAGCAAGCACTGTGACTTCTCTGAAGTATTTGGCTCAATTTTGCAGCAGGTGAGATGAGGCTTGTTTACAGTAGATGGCTCATTAGTGCTACTACGTGGAACTGCTGCCAGGTAGGCTGCCAGAGCATGGACTGTTTGTGGATGCCTGTTTTGTGTCCTCCAGGGCAGGGCACTTCCCAGAGGGCATTTATGGACTGACCTTCTTGTGCTTCTGGTTGATGTGCATCAGCCTTGGCCTGGTCAAACCCCATAAAAGAGGATTGTTTTTCTTTAAAAATGTGTATGAAAAGCCTCTCTGCTTTCCAGCTGGTTTTGAGACTATTCATAGATAAGACTTAGGTTTTTTTATCCTTTCAAGTGCCTGTCCTCAGATGCCTTCCCTTCATGGACTTCTTGGGTTAATTATACTTTGTTTAAAATGATAAATAGAATTTTTTACTTGTGTTGTGCAGTGGCAGATAACTGTATTGAATCTCATGAGACTGTGATTCTACTTTGGCTGTATTGGCCTGAAAACACCTGATTTTTGGAAGCTAAGTCATCCTGAGTGTCCAGCAAAATTACCAGGATGGGTGCATGAGTCTAAGGAGCTGTGGTCAAATTGATTTGCAGGTGCTAAACCACTGAAACTGAATTAATTGAAAGCCTTCAGGACCCATCCTTACTGCTGACCTGATGGATTTGGGGGAAGAGGGGGTGACAACCTTGACCTGCTTTCTAAGGGATAAGCTTTATTCTTCCTATACCCATGAGGCTGTGATTTTAGCCTCCCCTCTAGGAGCTTGGCAATTTAAAACAAAGTGCTGATTTGACTTTAAAAAAACGCAAAGCTTTTTTCTGTATTTTACTGCAGCAGCTGACTTTTTTTTTATAAGTCATGAACTGATTTGTTTGTTTTTCTGACGGTTTTGTTTTGAGGTTGCCTTACCCAGCAAAGCTCAACAGCCGTTTTCTGGTACAGCTGTGACATTGCTCTGCTCTGAGTTCTGAGCATTAGTTTCTTCCCTGTGCTGCAAGGGTGTTAACAGCAGTGTACCTGGGCTGTGCTGGAGGCAGAAAGCAAAGTGGTAGGGAGAAAGGGATCCACGCAAGCTGGTTGTGGGTAGTGTTCAGGATTTTCTTGCTCTTCCCAGCTAAGTGCAGACACATTAGTCGTTGAAACAGACAGTCTTAGCAGACTGGGAAGAGATCTGAGAAGTTTGCAAACTCTATAGTCACTAACCTTTTAAAGTTCAGCCATGTCCTCAAACTCAATTCAAATAACTGAAATGCTATATTCATAGACTATATTGTTCTACAATAAGTAGAACTAACGGAGCTTGCTTTTTGGCTACAAATTTACATCCTTTACCCTCTTATATATACCCCCCTTCTCTTAATAAATCCAATTCTTTCCCCAGTCCCCACTGAGCCTCTTAAACATAGTTTCCTCCACATCTCTTATCTACTTCTTGTTACTGGTAGTAGAAAGGGGAGGAGAAATGTAGAACTATCAGACCCCATATTAGCTTAAATCTTTTGCTTTCAATCAGGCTAAAGAAAAAGAAGACATTCTAAAAATTGGTTAGTGAGACAAAGCAAGAATAAAGCCTCAGGGATTTCAGTGAGAGAAGACAAAACTCAGGTTACACAAAGCCAGCTAGCAGCACTATTTGATGTTCCAGAGGTAAAGGAATAGCATGGAGTAAAGGGTAGTTAAATTCCTGTGCCAACTTGACTCCCTCTCCCCTGCAACGTTCCTATCATTATAGTGATACAAATATTTCTCAAATCTACCTCATCTAGAAGTTGCTCATTGTAGACCACTAGACAGAAGTGTATGATTTCAAGGTGAGTAAGCATAAGAGTATAATATAAAGCTTTGTGGCTTTCAGTATAGCAATCTAGGAAGATGATCCTTGGTACTTTACCCTAAATTCTTTCAACTTTTGTTTTGGTGTTTATGATAAAGCCGAAGCTTATTTGCTTGAAAAAAAAAAAAGAAAACAAAACCCAAACAAACAAACCTCCCCCCCCCAAAACTCATAAAGCCAAAGGAGTGCAAAAAACAGATGGAAGGCACGAGGCCAAAAAGAGCACTGAAATGCAGAGGGTGGTTTAGATCACTATACAGAAATGTCTGGGTAATTCTTTGTTTCACAAATAATAGTAATTGACACACTTCCTAATGGAGGAATTTCTCGAGCCTGTGTGTTGGCATGTAAAGTAAGTGTCTGAGTATATTTTCATCTTTCATGTGTCTTGTTTATGGTTAGGGGTTTTTTAGCTTGAAATTTTCAAAGTTTTGCTATCATTTGTTCTTCGTTGCAGTTACTTGATCTGTAAGTTTGTTTAAAGAATGAATAAATATGTTTGAATGTTTTTCAGTACAATTGCATGGCATTTCATTCTTGGGTTGAGGGATAAACTGAGACAGAAGAGATGGCAGTGGTTTAATGAGAAACATGTTTGAGGCATGCAGAACCCAGAGAAGAAAAACTGAGTGTTGCTTTGCCCTCTTCCCTTTCAGAAGCAAACTCAGCCCACACAATCAGTGGGGAATGGTACAACTGTGACTTCTTTGGCTGGTGAAATGAAACTGAGATGGAGCTGTGCACAAGACTTGTGCTCTCACCCCACGTGTACTCAGTGCCATGCTATTTTCTTACATCGGCTTGGTTTTTTTCATAATACTGTAAAGATTAATAAGCTCTTTGACTGGAATTTGACTGAGGTTGCTGTAGCCTTACCAAATGTAGCTCTGACACCTTATGTCTGTTAGCTGCTGAAGTCATCAAAAATGCCAGGTTGCTAAACTGATGGAAGCTGTTACCTAGTTGCTTAGACCCAAGTGTGTTCAAGTGCCAGCTAAACGTGTTAACAATGGCTTCTTTGAAAGATTCAGAGAAAGCATACTTTGTTCCCTTCAGTTCAGTGAGCAGATCATGCAAAATTAAGGAGTAAACTGTGGAGTTAAAAAGCAAGTTAAAAATATTTTTGGTTTACAGTTTTTGTGCCAATAATGATTTTAATTACTACCTGTAAGTGACCTTTTCATATTTTAATACATTATGTTAAATAATTCGAGTTTCTGTATTTGGCATGCTAGAAAAATTAAATATTTCTTTTTTGTGTGTGAATTTGAATTTCTTTCAATTAAGGAATACCATGACATAGTTGGATAGCTTTAAAGGATTCGATAGATGAACACACCAAATTGTAAGCCATGGTGTTTCAATGATTATTAGGTAGAACTGTTCACAGCTTGGGTATTTCCATTCACTGGAAAGTATTCAATAAACTTAGTTCTGAGTTGGAACTTCAAATATTCAGAATTTCCCCTGGAAAGGAAATGTTGATTTTTTTGTGTTTAAAAAAAAAAAAAAAAGAAACTTCTGGGGTTTTTTTCTCCTCACCTAAGCAAGAGGGGGAGGTAGGTGAGTGGAAGTCCAGGTATGGTCAGGGCTGTGCAGAAACCTCCCTCCCTTCTCACCCCACTACATGGTCAGGCAGCAGCTGAGATTTTCAGGTCGAGGAATGGGCATGGTGGAGCTGGGAGGAGCAGATCTGCCTTATCTGATCTTATTCAAGGTTCATCAACATGATTCTCAAATGCTTCAGTTTTACTCTATTTGCAAAAAATGTTTTATGGGAGCAAACCCCCCTTGATTGTTTTGCCAGATGTAGAAATGTGGCTTCTAGATAATACTTAAAATCCAAATAGCAAAACCAGATTAAAATCTATTTGGATGAGCTGCCTGCTAGCTGTGTTGAATCATGGTGAAAGTAGGAGACTTGAGATCAGTTTGTAACTAAATCCCCACTATCACCACAGCAAAGCAATATGGGTTTGGGTGGGAGGCACAGGAGAGATATGAACTTTCTTTCAGGTCCGGAAACTCTGCCTCAGGTTTGTAGCATGTGAGAGCCTGAAAGCTTGCTGACGACTTTTGGGGGGTTTTTTGGCTCTCTCTTTTCCAGCTATGTTAGTTCAGTTAATGAAATCCTTTCTCTTTGCTTGTTAACCTTGTGTTGTTTATCTCTAAAGTATCCTTTGTACAGCTGTACTCTGGTAATTGCCAAGTGGTCTTCTGAAGGTAATAACTTAGTGGGGAAAGAAGATTGCTGTTGTCACTGCAGAGCTGTAAAACAGCCAGTGTATTCTAGTAATACACTCTGCTCCTCGCTTTGCTTTTGCCAAAGTACTGCAATTATTTTGATGACTCTTGCACAAAGCATCTACAAAGACATGCTTTCCAGTTAACCAGTACTTTCAGTAATCATACTCTTAGCTTATTACATTAGAGTTTTCCTCTATTTAATTTGGCTCAAACTGCTAAAATGGACTTGGCGAAGAGCATGATGAGATTGAAAGCTTAGTGAGAATGAAGTTTTGCTAAGCTGAGGTACTGTCACCTTTCGGAACCTGGTCAAAATTTACTACGCTAGATCAAAAGTTAGGAGCAGTTTGAACCAGGAGTTAAACTAATGTCTCACTTTATAAGTAGAGCTGGCTCTACGTGTTCTGTGCTTAAAAAAATAATAATTTAAAAATCCTGGAACCAAACAAACGAACAAACAAAAAAAAAAACAGGAAAAACAACAAAACAAAAAACCAAACCAACTGAATGTGCTTCGTGCTAGGAACAAATTGGTGTGTGCAGTGGGCATCCTTTCCTGTCGATCTAATGAAAGATCGATTAGATCCCATGCTATCAGCAGTTGCTGCCTCGGAGCTCTCTGCACATGTACAGTGTAATACAGTAAAGTCTGAAACACCAGAAATGAGGCATTTGTTAAGGCGCTTAGCTATGCCGTTTCCACTTCTCCTGAACATGTTTTAATGTAGCAAGTTGAAACAAAATCCATTGTTTCTTTGGTGTTTTTTTTGACAATGGCAGTGACAGCACCAAAATTAGTGTGCGTCTGTCTGGTTTGCCTGTTGGAGCCTTTCTCCCTCCTGCACTTCAAAGCCTCTTAGCAGCGCTAGTTTCCTTCCTTCACACAAAATGTCAATGTAGAAACTTCAGAAATGCCAGGTAGGTACTCTTAAAAGGTATGAAACTGCTCAGTCCTTCAAATGTCAAAGTCAGCTACACAGAAAGTTGTTCGGGGTATGGCTAGTTTTAACTTCACATGCCATCATGTTCTAGGCGAATACTCAACTGTAGCTAACCCTGACTAGATCGGCAGGTACTAAGGCAGAACCATTAGCTGACATTTTTCCACAGCTGATTTTCACAGAACTTTTATTGCCTACAAGACTTTGTCTCACGTTTTCCTAGGGGGAATAAAAGGTAGAAAGCTGGTAACACACCAGTCAGAGAGAAGGGTATCTGCCTTTCTGTATGCGGGACCTTAAGGGCTCTCTGAAGTTGGCTTGGAACAAAAATCCTGCAGCCTTGGAAACACTGGGCCATTTTTACTAGGTATGTAACAATTTTTTTGTTGTTGTTTCTGGGATGTATGTAAAATGGAATTGATCATTTGTTTATTAAAGCTTGGGTAGGGCTGGAAGAGTTGTCAGGGTGCCATCTGCCCTGTGCTCTTCTGCTGAGCAGTGCTAGGACAGAGCGCTCTTGGTGGAAGTTTGTCCAACTTGTAAAAAAAAAAAAAAAATATATCTCTAGTGAAAGAGTCTCCCAAATGCTCCAGCCCACTGCTGTATGCTGCTTAATTAGAAAACTCACCCAGCAACTGACCTAAATTGATTTTGCTACAAATTAAGTTGCCTTCTCGTCCTTCCTCCCCTCGCCAAGGACCACAGTTGTTTCGCATCTGGTTTGCACTCTGATCACGCTACCTTGAGTTCTGGCTCTGCTCTTTTCTGCTTTGGAAAAAGAAAACCTGAATCTTTCAACCTCATCTCCTAAGTTATGTTTTCCAAATCATTCATTGTTCCTGTTGGTCTTCGCTAGAGCCGAGTGCGTTGCTAAGCCAGACTGCATCATCCCCAAACCAGCAGAACAATTACCTTATTTGTCTCTCAGTCCTCTTTCCCCAAGTTCATCCAGAATGAGTAGCTGCTTCTTTCTGTCACAACAGATTGTTGTATAGCTGCTCCTCAGTTGGTGGCTTCCTACAATTTCTGAGCTCTTCAGCAATGCTGCTGCCCTGTCAGTCACTCCTTACTGCAAAATCGATTCCTCCTGCTTAAGAGGAATGCTTTTAACGATTATATTGGATTGCAATTTTGTCGCTGGTGTTGCTGTGCCATTTGGAACACTGCTGCAATTTTTTAATACTCTGATTGTGTCCCTGAACATCTTTCTAACCATTCTTCCTTTGATATAATCCATGGAGTGCCTTCTTTCACATGATCAAATTGTTTAAAACGCAAATAAAGCTGCTAACCTTACAGATTCCTGCAAAATAGCAGCATTTCCTGTCCTGCTGGGCAGTCAAGTGCTCTTTAAGAGGGTTTTTTTCGGCCAGCTGCATATCCATCTCAGTGATTAACCGTTGTATTTCCTCAAGCTGATTACAAGGATGTTGCCTCATATGTTAGGCCTATCAAAAAGGGAAAGCAGATTGGTTTGGCACCAACTGTTCTTGATGGTGGTAAACAATGCAAAGAAGGGATAAAAAAAATTGTTTACTTTGTTCCAGAATTATTCTAGGGATAAAAGTTGGACAAATGGACCAATAATTTCTTGGATGCTTCCTTTCTGAAGACAAACGTGTTTGTCTTTCAGTTTTTAAAGACTTCTCTTTTTCTATAGGCCTCAAAGAAAACTGCCTGCATTACAAGTTGCATCAGCGTTCAGACTGTTACATGCTGCATGTTTAATAAGGCCCTGCCCACCCGCAGATACCCACTTTATCTGAATGTTCTCCAGCTCGTTCATCTGGATGTATGTTTATTTGCTTGTTAAAGTTCATTTGCTCTGGTTATAGATAATTCTTTTTGTAAAGACTAAAACAAAAAATTGCACCAAGCTTCACTGCAGCTCGTTCTGATCTTTCCCATCAGGTCATGAGCCTGCACTTTACCTTCCTTTACCTTGTAGGGTATCCAAAGGCTCTTTCCTCATCTGTTTTGGCCCCTGGTAATCAGGACTCGTTTTAGCCTGTTGCTTTCATGCCCTCAGTGATGCTGGAGGCTGTGGTTCAGAGCCCCGTCCTCAGTGGGGCGAGGGCTGGAGGGCAGAGGAAGGCCATGCTCAGCGCAAATGAAGGGCATCAGTGCTCACCGAGATAGTGACCGCAAATTACAGCATATACAAAACAGGCTTTATTGTCAGCTGCTTGCCAAGCCAGGCTTTTCCTTCTGGTCTTCCGTCCTCATTACTCTACCAAATATGGTACAAGTGCCTGGTGGGAATGCGGGGAGGCAGAGCCCTGCCAGCATGCATGTCAACCGGTTCTGACATGGAGCTTCCCCCTGCTCAGAGTGCTCTCAAAGGTGCTTCGATGTCACTCCTAAATAGTTCACTGGCTTGTTTTCTTAACATGCCATGTATTTTGGCACGCATGTTAATGGTAATTTTAAAAAGGTTTGAAAAAATATTTGAAAGTGCGCGTAATGCACATTTTTTGCTCTGTTGCTGTGCTAGTGAATTAAGACAAAAATGGGAAGTGTGCGCAAAAAAAAAAACCAGCATCCAGAGGGGTCAGGGCTCTGTTGTGCTCATACAAGATGCACTGTAAGTAGTAAGAGATTTTCAACTTGCCAGGGCCCACCTTCATGACACTGGTGTTAAAACGGTCTTACTTACACCTGCAACCTTGTATCTGTAAGCTGTATAGCAACATCTTCTTAATGCACACGGGTTTTGCAGGGTTCACTTTACTTACCCAGACTTCCAGAGCCACAAATTTACCATTACAACGGGGTGGTCCATGCAGATTTGTAGATGTTAGTAATGCTGGGATTGGAGTGGATGTCTCTCCCTGAGTGATGGAGGTGTAGTTTACACAACCCAGAGCTGATTCAGCTGTTGTACAGCATTGCTTCCTCTTGAGGAAATGTAACACCCTGCCTGGGATTGGGAAACGTTATTTTTTAAATTTTTTTTTTTTAAGTAACTAGGAAGAGGAAGCAGCCAGGAGCTTTGTTGCTGGTGCAGAACAGACCTTTGCTGAGCTATTTTGCCTTCCGCAAGTACGGGTAGGCAGCCCAGAAAGGGGCATGATGCTGGCTGGTTCAGAGCAGAAGGAGCTACGGTGTTCCCAGTCCCTTCCGCTGAGAAGCGGCCGGGGAGCCAGCATGCATCCTGCTCTGCTCAGCCTGTGGCGGGGGCCAGCCAGGGCGGGGAGCCGGAGACAGCTGGTCTCTGCTTGCTGCAGCCCTGCAATAACTCCCCAGGCATCTCCCGGGGTGCTCTCCCCCGGGCACGGCTGCTTCCAGCCTTTTGGCTTTTCCTCCCATCTGTACTGACCCGACTCTTGAACAGCAGTGTGCAAGGGAGAACCTTTCCACCTGTAATGGGCACAAAGTGTCTTTCTGGATGATCTGGAATATGACCATGATTCTTCATATTTAAATATAAACAGACATGACAAAGCAAAGGCATTTTCTGAATTATTTTATAAATGTGCTTCTGCTTAAATTGTCCTTCTATTACATTTATCTCCTGACTTGTCGATTGCATTTCCACTTTTATTCCTTGCTAGGTCAGATAAGTGAAATAAGCTTGCAAAAGAAGCATTTTCTTCAGCATGCATAGCTCATGTTACAAGGATAGACTGGTGAGTAGATCGTCCTACCACAGCCCCTGCTGCTATTATAAATTAGTTGTGTGCGGCCTCTACAGGAATTGGTACACAATTAATGCTTTTATTATACTGCTTAACTGTTATGAGATGCCTCCGAATGAGTGATAGAGAAACAATTAAGAAAACTCACTGCTGTGTGTATACTGAAACAATACATTTTAATTTTGTAGTCCTGTTTTGAATCCTGAGTAGCAGGAGTAAACCTTCCACTTTGCCCGGGGGGGGGGTGTGTGTGTTTAAAACAAAAGGCTCTATTTTTAAAGCCAAATCCGAATAAAATTGAAAGCTTTAGCATGTTGTGTCTCCAGAAGCGCAGAATCCAAACTGATCAGGACTGATGCAACATAGATAGAGATTGGACACATCATACTGATGCCGTGCACACACCCCCACATGCCCCCCGACTTATTTGCTTTTTTTTGGTGCAATCAAGTCAGTTTCTGGCTCTCCCTTAATAATAAGGAAGGTAAAAGCTTTGCTTTCGAGGTGGAAGCTGTAACCATTTGTCTCCAGGATGTGGAGCTCTGGGAAAATGTCAAACACTGTGAGATTCATGGCAGCTGTGGTATTACTTGCACCTCGTTTACAGATATTCTGAGGCAATGCTATTGCCAGATGCAACTTGGACATGTCTGTCTGTAGTTATTAATGCTGGAGGATAACTAGCTCCTCGGGAGAGCTTAGGCCCCTGTTACAGTTTATATTCATAGCTCAGAGGGTGGATGGAGGGAAAGGTGTCATACTTTCCATGCCAAAAAAAAAGGCTGTGAGCACTGAAGCAACTGAAGCCTTGATTCCCACAGGTTCATTCTGTGCATTCCCTGGCAGGTAGATGTGCTGTCATCCCTTGCCTGGGATGCGTTCCCAGGGCTCATCCCTCTCCCGTCTTCACAAGCTGGTAGGAGCAGATCCATGGGGAAGCCCTTTCAGCCTTTAACAAAGTCAGCTGAAAGTAGTCAGAAGGTGCAAAAGTTACTCTGGAAAGAAGGGGGAGTACTCAGGCCCTCCCCAGCACCCTGAAAACTTAGGTTTACACAAGAAGTGGAAATGTAGAATTTAAGTGCAAAGGTGACTAAGAGTGGCAGAACAGGCCAGGAGGTGCCGCTGTCACCAGCCGTGGGACCAGAAGGCACGGCCAGCATGGGGAGATGGAGCTAATGTCATCCAAGGGGAGCTTGTCCCTGTCATGCACGGGTTCGGGATGCTTCTATGGCTGTGGGGTTGGCGTTTGGGGTTTTTTGGGGTGGGGGTGTTTATTTTGTTTTGGTTTGGTTTGGGTTTTTTTTGGTGGGGTTTGTTGGTTTTGGTTTTTTTTTTTTTGCGGGGGTGGGGTTCTTGGAGGTTTGTTTTGTGGTGGTCGGGGGGTGGTTTTTGGTTTTGTCTTTGTTTTGTTAAACCGATGTTTAAGAAGACGCGTGGCCGCGCAGCCAGCGCCAGCCCAGCCGGCGCGGGCGGGAGCCGAGGGCGGCCGGGGCTGGCCCCGGGAGCGCGGCGCTGCCTGGAGCCGGCGCTGGGGGGCAGGAGTCTCCCGCCAACGGGGCCCCCCTGGGCGGCCCCGGCCCTTCCCGGCCCCTCACCGGCGGCACAGGCCGCGCTGCGCGCCCGGCCGCCCCCGACGTGCCCACGCCGCCCCCCCGGGCGTGCCCAAGCGCGCCCGGTGCATGTCCGGGACCCCCCCGCACACCAGCCCGGCCACCTTTGTGCGTGCCAGGACCCCGCCATGGGCGTGCGAGAGCACTGAGGCGTGCTCCATGCGGATTCCAGGACATGGCCAGCACTGTGGCCGCCACTGGGCGCCTGGCGTGGTGGGTGAGCAGAAGGAGAGCATCCTTCCAGAGTTTGAATAAACTGGGGGATGTCTGGCCGTGAGGGATTAACAGCTCCAAGAACTTCTCAGGGCAGAGGGACCTTCCATCCAGGAATGTCCCAGGTCTTATAGTCTCCTGCTACCCCCTTGCTCATGTGTGAGTCCTCCTGCTCTTCCCACGTCACTCACTCGAGGCCCTTGTCCCAGGCACTGAGCAGGGCCCAGAGAGACTAGAAGGGGCTTTGGTTGAGGTGCAAAATACAGCCCAAAGGTGAGAGGGGAGCAGATGGGTGGATGGGGCCCTCATGGTGTGCCCCTGCCAGGAGCGGCAGATGGATCTGTATCCATCTGAAATTTAATCTTTTTTCTAAGTGAGCACAGTGGGTAAGAGCTGCCCATGGCTGCATTACCCAAGAGTTACCCAGTATCAGCAGCAGGTTCCTCATGTTCCCTTTTTCAGAGAGGGCTCTTGCAGCTGCCTTTGACCCCCTACATGATGCTTCAACAAAATCTGTTTTCTTTGCTTTAACTGAATCTGTGCTTTCTAACAAGCAGGACCGAGCAGCCTGTGACCTGTGACCAGCCACTCCTGGATGTTTGACAATGTGCTAAGCCCTGCTTTAGGGCTCCCAGTAGCAGAGGATAGGTGCTGTGGTCATGCAGCATGTGGCACTGATGAAGCGACCTCTGCCTCTACACACCCCTTGGCAGTTGGCAGATTGCCTCTGCACCACATGCTTCCCGCGAGATTGTGAATGTCCAGCACTGGCACCTGGAGGAACATCTGTCAACACAATACAAACGTGGTTTCTGCTCCTGCCAGATCAAGAGAAATTGGTGCAATGGGACAAATAAATTGGAAAGGACTGGGGGCTGCTCCGCCAGGATGGCCTGAAGTAGTAAAGTACGCTTAGGAAGTCCCTCGGGCAGAGGGCAGAGCAGGGTGCCCAGGCCCAGCTCAAAAGGCTGAGATGAGAGATGATGGGAAGGGTGACATTTTATTAATAAGCCACTAATGACCATCTCTTTGGCATTTCCTGAAAACTTTGGCTGTTGGCTTTGCCTTGTTCTCTGTTGAGGAGCGCTCTGATGTCAGCAGCCAGAAATCCTGTTGAACCGGCCTGACTTGCAAATGAATGAAAGTCAGCTAATCTGCTGTTTTATCTCTCCTCCCTCCCAAATCGCCATCCACTTCAGGCATCAGAGGGAAGCTAATTGACTATTGAGCTTCCTTTTCGTGCTCAGACACCTCGGGTGACTTAGTTATTTTCTCTCATTTTTGTTTCCTAAACAAATCGGCTTCAAAGGTGGTGCTGGTGCAGGTGTCAGTGTTATGTGATAAATATCTGCCAAATAACTGGGGAGAGGCCTTACTTCACCAGGTGTTCGCTGCCTTTTCAAGACATCTGGTTGCAGTTTTGCTGCCTCTCCCAGCTAACCAGGGTGAGAGTTAACACTGGGGAAGGACGTCGGTTGCTGCTTGCCTTCCCTCTTTTCCCTTATCACCCAGAGCAGAGGAAAGTGGGGACCGTTGGGTGGAAAGCACTGCAGTGTGGAGTGACTTTCCAGGGAGTGGAGCCTTTGCAGGGACACAGCACCATTCCTCAGAGTGGCTTTTGTAATGAGAAGGGCAGATGTCTGTGGGAATGGTCCCCTGGTTGGGGGCTGGCCTGGAGGGCTCAGGCTCCCATCTCCACCTCACCTGACCCAGTAAGGTATGACTGACCCTTGTCCTCCTCCACCCTGCAGAGTGCTGGGCCAGGCATGCTGCCAGCCTGTGTTTTCCTTTCCCAGGCTGGAGACACAGTAGAAACTTGGAGGGAGGTTGCAGCTCTTGCCCTGACATCAACTGGGGCAAACTACTCCCCCATCCCTGCCATCTTGCTGGCATGAGAAAATAGGAGCAGGGTGCCGAGAGCTCCTCACAAGGGTTCTCCTGTCCTTAATGCCCAGGGAGCTTCTGGGAGCGCTTCGGGGAAGGAAGCCATAGCCCTCCCCGTTGGAATGCACCAGGGGCATGCACCAAGCTTCACCGCTGTCCCCGGCAGGGAGAGGTGCCCCCAGGTCTGCACCAGCCGCCTGTGGAGGCAGGTCTCAAAAGCCAGCCCAGGACAAAGGGTCATCTATGTTGGACCCCAGGGAACCACACGGAGTCTTTCTGTGCCATGGCCCACTCCTCAGGTCCCATCCTGGGAGCAAAGTCAAGGCTGGGGGAATACCTGGGACAAAACCAAAAACGCTGAGGAAGCTGTGCTGTAGGATGCATCAGGGTTTTATTGTGGTGATGGAAAACAGGGACTGCAGGCCATGCATACAAATATTTGCATACCTGTGTGTGAGCTTTGGTGTTTCATTTTGACAGAGTACCAGCAGTGACGTCCAGCTGGCATGAATTGCTACAAAATGCAGACGCTTGTATGCCACAGGAGTATCAGCATGGGCACGCTGCGGGTGGAGGGAGGCGAGGTGCTAGGGCTGATAGCAGAAACATGTTAATCTAAGTGGGTTAAATGGAATCCACCTATACAGGCACCTCTGGAGCACAGCAAAGCATCGACAGAAACCACTGTGCAGAGTGCTGGGGAAATCCAGGGGAAGCGCTGCAGCTGCAGGTGAGGTTCAGCACAGTCCCTGCTGCGGTGTGGCAGCACTGGATGGTCAGGGCTGTGCAGAGCCATGGTGGGGACAGGGAGGTGCGTGGGAAGCAGGGTATGCTGCCAGGCCCTTACCTGCCCTGGCTGGGGGCTGGCCTGGAGCTGGAGGCTCCCATCTCCAACTTACCTGACCCAATCGTGACCAAATTGTGCCACACCAGATGGGGAAGCACCAGGAGGGGCTTCAGTCTACCCCAGCTGTAATTATCTCAGCAGTGAATGCAACCGTGCAGGCAAGGCTGCAGGAGCATCACGGCTGTCTAGCCTGGACATGACAAGTTCTTGGTGATGCTGCCTGCGCCAGGAGCAGAAGGGACACAGGCACGTGCCACTGGGACTTGGCATGAGGAATCCAGCGTTCTGGTGGTGCAAACCCACAGCTCCTGCAGTACTGCATCCTGGTGTGCATCTATGCCAGAGGTGATCCACTAGTGCTGGCCACGTCCCTGCTACCTCTGCAAACCCTTTCAAGAGGCTGGCTCATTCCTCTTGTCTGTAAGTTGATGTTTAACCAAGTCAAGCGTTATTTTGTTATAATCTTTCTGCATCAGCACTGTTACCCTTGAGCCTTCCCTCTTCTCCTCCCCTGATTTTTTCAGTCTGTCAGCATCTTCCTTGACTTGCCCTGCCATGACCACAGGCTTTTCAAGGTGATGCTGTGCTTCGCGTCTGTCCTGTTTGGCTTGCACAAACTCCCAGACCATCTCTGGTCTTCTGTCCACATTGTGGTATGGGCAGAAAGTGGAAGGTTCTGCTGGAGAAGGCTTCTGTACATTTTCCATGTGATCCATAAGTTTCCACTGAAACTGTAGAACAGTACACTCTTGCTTTCCTTTGAGTACAAAGAGGAGAGGACAGTGCAGGAGAAGGGGAATGGAAAGAGAAGAGATGCCCTGTTGTGCTGCAGGGGAACAATCAGACCGGCACAGCACAAAACTACAGCAAGTCAAATTTTCTTTCTTTAAACTGCAAAAAGAACAGTCCTTTTTGCAAGAACACACAGCTCTGCTGGGTTCGTTTCCTCCCTGGGGTTACAAAATCTGCTCCCAGGCTCCCGCACGACAGTCTCAGCTGAAAAGGCAAAGCCTTGCTCTTGTGGGCCACTCTCATGGCAGGGGAGCTTTCAGGGAGTGCGCTATAACCTTATGAAGGAAGGATGAGCCCACCTTTTCACAGCTTTGTTGTGCGTTTTGCCCTGCATGCCATAAATACAATTTTGGTCCATAAAATCGGGGTGTGAAATAAGGTTAGTCACAGGACTTCCTGGCAAAGCAGCTCATAAACAAGCTTTCCTCACTTCCCTCTTATGAAAGTTCAGCTCTTCTCTGCAGCACTGACTTCTTTGCTTCCCTCTTCTCCCACCTATCCCCTGACTCCCATTAGTATGTGAGTCAGTCTAGTAAACATTTTGCCCCGTGGCAGCCTCTCCAAACATAGCAGGAAGATCAGGCTCTGGAGTGCACTCTTGACACATCTCCCAGGGATCATTTTGCTGCTGTTCCTCATTCACACATTGAGAAAGGGGGAACCAATGGCCCATGTATTCAGCAGCTCGTTAGCAGTGAATGGTAATAGGGTCTGTGATGCTTCCTCTTGCCTTCTTCCCTTTCTCACTCATATCCTCCCAGTACTTTAACCTTTGTAGTGGCAGTTTCCTGGACTGAGCGTGCTGTTCAACATCTGCTGGTAGAAGGTGGTACTTAACTAGGTCTCACCATTATTTATGTTTTACTGAAAAATATGCCCGCTTTCCTGGATGCAAAGGTGGTCAAGCACTAGCACACACGAAGGACACACCAACCACTGGGAGTTTTATAGATGCAGCCTTCTAGCACACAGGTCACACTGTCACTGCCACGGCATTTACAGTCTCACCAGTAGCCTTGCTGGCCTTGATCCATGCATTTATGTGTGACTTCCTCATCAGCACAAGGGATAAGTGTACATAGCAGTTGGACCAGAGAGAGGAGCGCTCCCAAAGCTGCCAGGAGAGATGTGTACTTATGAGTCATCTGCTCTTTGGTTGCTCCTAGTTGGCATAAAAATGACTCCATACGCACAGGGTTGTACTGGAAATTTCCCTTCCTTGCTGCAGCCTCTGTCACTGAGCCCACTCAGACCCACACAGCTCACAATGCTGGTGCTTCGGCCTTACCCATTCACCCAGAGAGACCATGGCCCTTGCGTGGAGTTATGTTTTACCTGCCAGGCTCTGTACACTCATCTGCCTGTACCAGTCTGATTGCAGAACTGGGACTGCGAATTGTCAACCCTGTTGTCACCCCATTTGTCCCCCAGCTAGTCGCAGCGGTGCTGGTAGCTGGGTTGGATTGCAGCATTGCTTGAGGGCTCATTTCCTGGAAACAAGACTCATGAAGGCAGGAAATTTTCCAGATCACCCTATTTACATATTCAAATGGAGGTGAAAACCTAGCAGGATTTTCTGGTAGCCTTGTGCTTCCTTTTCATTTCTGTTATCCTTTTACTCTGTCTTGCTGTAAAACTAGCAAAACTCCAAACTGTCCTCACCTCAGCTTCTCAGTGCCCTCCCTTTCCCTTTTACTGTCCTTTTTGACGTCTTGAGCATCTTCTGATTTTCTCTACACAGGAGCCACCATCTGTGATGTCTAGCAGTGCACCCAAAGCTGGGCGCGTACTGTTCTTGTCAAGTGACAGCCCAACTGGGACACAGATGTTGAGCCTCGTTTCCCGCAATCCAGTGGATTTTGGACATTTTTCCAAGAGATTTGTTCCATTCTCTCCTCTTGCTCAAGTTCCCTTTTAACAACCAACTCAACTTAGTATGTCTTTTATGCAAGCAGGAATTTTCTTTTGAAGTTCTCAGTGAAGGCTATGTTTGTCAGTGCTCTAGGAGGAATTTGGGTAAATTGGCTCGGAGACAAAAATATCTCTGTTCCCTCTCCCGGGAAGGTATCAGGCTCCTGCACTTCATGAGCTTTTCTGCTCTGAGAAGGAGCTCAGTAACAGTGGTGTTATCAGGCTGTCCCTTCACATTGGTTCCCGGCTCAACCACATCCAATTCACTCGTTAAAAAGACTTGTTGCCGTTGTTCCTGAGCTAGAGGCTCAGGTGGGTGTCCATGAGCCGAGCTGTAGTCCTCCCCCTACTAGGGCATTGTTGATAGCAGAGGGTATACGTGACAAGTACAGCGCTTGGGTCTACTGCCTGTGACAGTAATACTGTCCTGATAGTTAGAGCCCACTGCCCTGTTTGGACAGACTCAACGTTGTGTCACAGTGCTGCCTCTGCAGGGATATGGGAATGCAAAGCTAGAAACAGAGCCAAGAGGTTTGCATTTAAGGTCCCAGTTTGGCCTTGCAGAAGCTGTAGGCAGAGGCAAAGACAACAGGTTTCTGCCTACCCTGACCATTCCTCAGGTAATTCCCTGTTAACTGAGAGCTGCTAAACACACGTCTCCTTGCATGGGCTTCAGGGGCAAGTGCTTTTCCACCACTGCGTCCTACTGCTTTCTTCCTCTGCCTGCATTAGGGCAACTGGGAAGAAACTGTCCATGGGCTGGGTGATAAGCACATGCCCCACCCGCATGGAAGGAGCTGCGGTGCCACTGTCTCTTCCTATCTGCCAGCATCGCTGCAGGGGTGGTAGATTTCTAAGCTGTATTCCTCCAAGGGAACTATGAAGTTATTTCTAGCTTTGACCAAAGTTTTCTCTTCTTAGCGTCCCCGTCTGCGCTCCCCACCGTGCCATGACCGCTCCGCCAGCCTGTTTTCAGCAGGTACTGGTAGCTGTGATGTGCCAGGAGCCCTTGGAGGGTTGCCCGTGCATTTTGTGAGCCCTGTTGCCATGATACTGAACGCAGAGCAGATGTTTATTTCAACAGAGATGGCTTTGATTCCTTTTCAACTTTTCTCTCAAGCTGCCATCGTGTGTGAATACTTCTTCCCAGGAGCCAAGCGCTGTCAGGGCCCAACAGGCAGGCGTTGTATCTGCAGCCAGCACGGAGGGGAACAGGGTTGAGAGGCATGTGGCAGAGTGGCACAAAGCAAGCTGATGGCCCTGGCCTCTCAGGAGGGATGGTTGAGGCTCTGGGGAGACTGGCTGAAAATGGATGTGCGTGTGCCTGCGTGTGGCTGTGCACACGCATGTGTGTGCGTGCACGGACGTGTGTTTGTGTAGCTTCGTTTATGGTGCTGAAAGCCTGGAAAGACTGGGGAAAAGCTGTCTCCTGCTCACAGCAAGTGCTCCCAACATTTAATTTTTCTGTTTCTTCCCAGTTGCCTTCATCAAATCATCACTGCCTTGCTGCAGACTTGGACCAGCGTGGCTGGGGGCTGAGCTGATGAGACCATCCTCTTCCTCAGAGTGTGAGAAGCCAGGCACCAAAAAATACTGAAGCAGTGGCAGAAAAGGTAAGGAGATCCCTTACTTTAGGACAGTAATTCCAGGTGAGAACTACTGAGAAGAGTTACTTCTTCCTTGATTTATTTCTTCCCTTTTCCTTTCCCATTTCCTTTCATTTCCTCCCTAGTTTTCCTGTTGAAATCTTATCAAAATTATCTTTCTTTTCTCTTTCCTCTCTCCTTTAACCCATCTTGTCCCTTTCTTTCTCCCCACCCTTTTCTTGGTGCTGCCAGAAGAGGGTGCTAGGAGCAGTCTGCCCCTACAAGCACCCTGCCCAGACCCACCTGCTTCATGCCCCTTTGGAGTGGGTGCTTTGTTAGTATAGGAATTCCACCAGAACCAGCTTCTTGTTGATGTTCCCTTATATAGAAATGTTTTTAATTCCATAAATACTGTATGTATTTTACCAAAAAAACCCAAACAGTTAGACTGGCTATGCAAAGACACTGTGCTGATGGGGCTGGCATTTTGTCTGCCCACTGGCAGGGCCTCTCACTCACTTCCTTCACCCCTTCCACTGTTGTGGCCAAACTATTTTTGGTATTCCAGGAGCGCAAGCTTTGCTGAAATTTTGGTTTCCTGCTAAGGGGGAAATTAGAGCAAGGAAGAGTTACTTAAAAGAATAAAATATATTTGCAAGCAGGGAAGAGAATATCTGAGAACATTAATTTGAGAAGATAAACGTTCTGTGATGTTAAACTACTGAATTGGATATAATTACCTATAAATATATGTGTGTGTATGGTTTATTTTACAGATGGAAGTGTAAGTAGAGTATATTTTTAATAAAGAGGTCAGAAACAAAATGCTAACCCCATCTCACTTACATTGCAATCTTGGAAGCACAGGACTACTCTGCAGAAGACTGGCTTCTTTAAGCCAAATACTACATTGAAACAAAAAGTTCACCAGTACAAGGATCTTTTTGAGACAAAGGTGGAAAATTTGCCCTTGAACTTGTGAACAGCCCATTCAATGTACTGTAATCCTTAGTCACGTAGTGACTCACCAGTCACCACACCGGTACAATACACATTCACTGTTAGCTTAGTACCTGCGTAAAGACAACTTACTGATTTCCCCCCCCCCCCCCCCCCCCCCGTTATGGAAACATAAAGATTATGTCAACAGAGAACTCCCAGGAAAAAAAATGAAACAGTGCTACAGATTCACCTAGTACCATGGGCACCACATCTACTTGTTCTGTTAGCAAGTAGCTTTGCCTACCGATCGCAGGACAGTCCCTCCTGTCTCAGCTGGGTACTGTTTGGCCAAACTTTAACCTGCCAGGTTGAAACTTCAACATGGGAACAGGCCGATTTTGCCAGAACAAAGCCCATCTGCCATAGCAGCTCATGTCTGGCTAGAGCCAGCGGCAGGGCTTAGGGAAGCGCATGAGAAGGGAGCGAGCAGGGGCAATGCTTGCACTCACCTGCAGGGCTTTGCAGCTCACGTACTTCCTCAACCAGAGGTGCTAGTTTTATGAACAGTATTTCCCAATGTGTTTTTTTTTTTCTTCCATTAAATTGTCCAGTCACTTTTGGCCTGTAGCAAGGAGTTTGCCAGCTTAAATATACCCTGTGTAAAGAAGCGCCTGCTTTTGTTTGTTTTGAACTTGGCACCTGCTTGTTTGATTTAATGATCCTTAGTCCTTGCATTGAAGGAGATGGTGAACCAGCATCCTTCACCCACCTTTTCCATCCTAGGTATTTAGCTCAGCCTGATTATTTTCCTTAAAAGTACAGGAAGCATCAATTAAAAAATAGTTCAGCCATTTCTAAGAAGAAGATTGCAGGAAGATGTATCATTTTGCCCTGCTAGGAAATATCATTTTGACTCCTTGCTTTTAAGGAAGGACATGGAATGTGGTAAAGCCATCATCCTTGTGTCAAGGATGTGTCATTGTTGTCTCCTGGAGAAAATGCACAAGTTGGCCATATTATGCGAAAATTTCAATTTATGAACGCTTAGTGGACACTGGCAGACTTTGGTAGCTGAATTCTCTAAATAATTCATTTATGCGGAAGGAGCTCCTTGCACCCACTGTCCCACAGAATGACTGAGCTGTCTCCTCTGGGGAACCAAGAGCTGGAGAAGGCTTTTGCCAGCCAGTTCTCCTGGTGGTGTGGGGCTGCTGTCACTGTGCTGGGAACAAGGGGAACCTCTGCTTTATGTCCTGGCACTCACCCTCGTGCATCCAGGCTGCAGAATGCTGGAAACAGCTGTGCCAGGTCACAGAGACAACAGGGAAGGTCATGCTGCAGGAGCTGGAGAGTGAGGGGAGGCAAAGAGGATGGATACAGGGTGTGAGAAGAAAAGCAGTGGGTAGAAGTGGATGTACTATGGTACTGTTTCTGGTCCAGCTGTAAGGCTTTATAATTTTAAATTATTAGCTTGATACAGAAATATCAAGGTTGTAATATAGGATTGAAGAGAGCTACATCTGCCACATTAGTGAGTATCAGCAGTTTCTAGCAGCAGTGCTGGAAACTCTGCAGCTGCTGAATAACTTGCCTCTAAGACAAAGTGATTTCTCTAACGCCCCTGAATCAGAGACTGATCTATGTTGAAGAACAGAGGAATTACATCCTTGAAAAACATTTTCATTCTTTCTTTTACATCTCTGGTGTTCTCATTAATAAAATAAATATGCAGCCCTTTTTTTTCTAATCCCAGTCAACTATTAACCTCCATAACATCTTTGGCAGGGTGTTTCAAAGGCAAAAACATGAAAGGCATTGAATTTTACCAGTTTGGGATGCCATATTCCATTTTTATGTGATGACCCATTAGCTATGCTGCTTGATTGAGAGGAAGGCATGAGGAAGATGCATCATATGGGGTCATCAGCACAGCCTGGGTCAGCGCTGCACCGGCCAGCTGAACTTTGCAAAGGCACTAAAGGGTTTCAAATACCCAAATCCACCCTGACACAGAGAAACTGGGCATCACATTTCCTAGACAGATGTGCAAGTCTGATGGGGTCTTTCCTAATGGTGAGTTTGCATTAGCTTTGCAAACTCTGTCCCTCTCCCCAGCAAACCACTGCGAGGAGTCCCTGGAGTCCACAGCTGTAAGATGCAGCATTTTTTCTATTTAGCAGTGTAAGTAATTTCATTGTGTTCATTTACATTTGGAAGTTTGAGAGACATTTCTACCACTTTTTGTCGTGGGTCTAAACCAGCTAACATTGTGCAGGTACTCTCAAAGAGCCCAGTGTTTTTACTAGCTCCCTGCAGTCTTCTGATGTAAAAATAATTATATTTTCACACCAACAACACAAAAATAGTAGTTAACCACATGGAACAGTAGACAGTCTGACTTGGGTCACATTGCTACTGCAAGGCCCTGTGAGCTGTCCTAAGTGAATTACAGACACATTTTAAGTCTTGGAAAACAGCAGCAACAGGTATTTACAGGGCTGTCTGGGAGGGCGCAGGAAGGTCTTTCATGCAGCAATATCAGCAACTGACCATCTGACTTTCTTAATGCATAAATTAGAACTTGTTAATTACAGAGTGGCATACAACATTACAGCCCTTTTCTTAGATGTTATGGTGCCAGCCTACCTCACTTCACAGCCTGGCTCGATGATTCAGTCATTACGTGACCAGCTGATTACTTAAGATTCCCTGACAGATTTTCCTCCCTGGCTTCACTCACTGTATCATCCCAGGGCTTTCTGAGCAAGTATGGCATAAACAAGTGTTGCTGTTTCGCTGAGCATTTTGCTTTGTGTTGTCACTGCAGTTCTCTTGGCCAATCTGCCATGGCTGGGAGATAACCACAGATACAGTCAATTACTGGAGAGAATGCCTTATCACATGCATAGCAATTGTCCTGCTCGTGCTCTATTACATACATTTGTTATAGTCCCTTTCATGTTATATTAAGCTGCATGCAAGTCAGAAATGCATAAAAGGCCAAAAATCACAGCATATGGCCCCAAAACAGGAAGCGTGGATTGGCAATTACCATTCTCTCTAATACAAAGTAAACAGGTGCCTCCTTCAAGAGGAAATATGTGAGGGAGAGGACAAAATCCAGACAAGGCTGAGAATAACTAGTTAGCAGGATTCTATGGAGAAAAATCAAGGTAACGAATGGATAGGAAAAAAAAAAGTGGAGCCTCATAGCCAGAAGAGGAACAGAGGGATGATAATGCATTAGCAGTGTGAAACAAAAATCCTCATATTTCATTTGTCAGGATTTTTTCAGGGGTCATGTTCTAAACATCATTAAAAGGTAAGAGGAGAAGTGATTTAAGTAAGTTTGAACCCGGCAGGATTCAGAAGTTCCAGGGGTGGATAGTAATTCTTTTACTTACTGAACCACTGTACATAATTAAGAAAGCTTTTTCAGTAGGAATCCCCCTTTCTTCCCAAAGGTTTTTTTAATCAAAAATATTTTTAAATTTATGTATATGGTATAAACTTGCAGAAAATACTTACCTTTTCTACCCATTAAAATGAACTTCTTATAGGCTTCTAGGTAACTTAAATGTATAACTTTCACATAGAAGCCTTTTGAAGCCATGTTATATTTGTAAAAGCTGCAGGGGAGAGTAAATATCTTAAGAACGGTAAAGGCTTAACAAACTGCAAGTTGGAAAAAAAAATATTGCAGCCTGAGCTACCAGCCTGTCCTTAACTAACATCACTGTGAGTTTGTTTTTTGGTTCAAACCACAGCGAGTTAAGGATGGAAAGACTGCCTAACTTTGAAATTCTTGGCTTTAGCCTGTTTTAACACAACCTTACCTTAAACAGAGGTGTTTTGTGTTCCTTGCCACAGTGCGATATTTCTCCAAGTCGTAAGGGAGGGAGATTGCCTCCCGTCACATCCTTTCTGAAGGGTCCCACCCTCTGAACAGGGTAGCTCCAGTATGGCCAACAATCCAACATCTCCAGCTTACCTTACATTTTCTTGGCTTTGCAACCCACAAACCTGTGACTGTGGGGGATGTTGTCGCATTCCCACTAGTATATTTGTTGCCGGCCCATATGATTTCTATATTCTTGCTCAGAGGAGTGAGGGGAAGACCAGTGTCATAAAAGATGTCATTTTTAGCTTTGCTTGAGTAACTGGCAAAACTTTCATGTATAGGAATGTGAATCACACACACGAATAGGTGACTCATGTATGGATGGGGAAAATGTCACCCGAAAACACTGTTATTTTACCTCCTCGCCAGGCCCTGACAGAACGCGGGGGGCAGCCGGGGAAGAAGGCGGCGGTGACGGGCACAAGGGTTCTGCAGCAGCAGCGGCAGGGCTGGCCCAGAGCCGGCCTGGGCGGGCGGGAAATCCTCCTGGGGAGGCAAGGACACCGACCACCCCAAACTGGGGCCGGGACCTCCACAGCTGCAGCGGGCTTGCCCACCCTGCCTTCGCCGTGGCTGGCTGCCCGGAGCAGCCCCGAGGCCAGACCACACCGACTCTTTGTGCCACAAAAGCAAGTAAGACCCATAAAATATCCGGATACTCAATCATCTATTTGTACCTGTATGCCTCTGGGGCGCGGGAGCCAGGGGCACAGGCGCAGTGCTGACAGGGTGTTTGGGGGGTGGAAGGGGCTGAGGCCCTGTGTCCGCGGCTCCAGGGGCTGTGACAGCGTTTGTGTCAGGACAGGACCCTGCGACAGCACCTGCGGGGTCCAGGCCGGTGCGACAGTGCCCGAGGGGCCCAGGGCAACGGGCGGCCCCGTCCCCGAGCCGGGCCCGGGCCAGCGCGGCGGGTCGCCGGAGCTGACGAGGTGCCGGAGCTGAGGTGGGGTCGGTGCCGGTGCTGCCGGTGCTACCGCCCCTCCCTCCCTCCCTCCCTCAGCGCGGCCGCCGGTCCCTGCCCGCCCGGCGCGGGCGGCCCGAGGCGGTCGGGGAGGCGGGGGCAGCTGACGCGGGGGCCCGTGTGGCGGCGGCGGCTCCGCCCCGCGAGGCTGGAGCTGAGACGGAAGAAGCCGCTGCCGCCGCCGCACAGCAGCCGCCGCCGCTTCTTGCCGGAGGCCGACATGGCGTCCTGAGCCCAGCCTGGGCCGTGCCGAGAGCCGCCACCCCGCACGCCTCTCCGGGAGGCCCTGAGCAGCCGCCCCCGCGCCGGGACCGGGGAGGGGGGCATGGGCAGGGCGAGCGGCGCCAGCCGGCAGGGCCGCTGCTAGGAGCCCGGCGGGCATGGGAGAGCGGCGCTAGGGACCCCCTTCCCGCCCGCGTCGCGCAGCTCGACCCCAGCCTCGCGGCCGCTAGGTGAGCCGACGGCAGGCGGGGGCTGCCGGGCAGGGCGGGCCGCGGGGAGGGAAGGAGGGAGCGCGGCCCGCGCTAAAGCCGCCTCCCCGCCGCTTTGTCCTTCCAGGCCCCGCCGCCGCCGCCCAGGAGCAGGGAGGCCGAGAGAGGGGAGCAGCGGGCGGCGCCCGGCCGCCGCAGCCCGCCATGGCCCACTCGCCCGTGGCGGTGCAAGTGCCCGGCATGCAGGTGAGCTCTGCGCCGCGCCGGCCCCAAAATGGAGGCGACGGGCCCGGGCTCGGCCCCGGCTCCGGAAGCGGCGCTTGCGGCCCCACCGGGTGGAGGCCGCGGCTGGGGCGGCGGGTGGGCGAAGCGGGGCCGGCCTGGGCGCGGAGGGGTCGCGGGAAGGCCTGGCTGGGCCTCGGGGGAGCGCGGGCCGGACCTCGGGCCGAGGGAGCGAACGGGGGGGGGGTGTGCTCTGAGGTAACGGTGGGCGCCGGGGGGGCCCCGCTCCGCCCGGGGCCGCGTACCTGCAGCCAGCCCCGCGGGGGCGCGGGGCTCCCCCTCCCTCCCTTCCCCCTTTGTTCGGTGCTGCATCCAGGAGCACGCGTAAGAGCTTCTAAAACTGATTAAAGGCGAAATGAAGTTAATCGCAGGGCGTGTGAGTGTGCAGTAAATGACATATCGGGCTCGCTGGCGAGCGCACCTCCTGCAGGACTTCCCCACCGACGTGCGCTCGGCGCTGGGCCTGCAGCGCAGCGTCTCCGAGGACCCTGCAGTTAATGGGGGGGTGTAACGGCGAGGGAGCCGTCGTCTGTCGGGAGCTTACCCCTCTCTCCGCCTAGCAAGGGGACCTGGTGCCGTTTCTCTGTGCTTCTGATACCCGCTTAGAAAGCAGACGCGCTCCTGTGTAACTCATTTTTCATAGGAAAGGTGGGATACCTCTGACTCTTTGTTCCGCTCTGGTGAGCGATCTAACTTGTGTTTGGTCAGAGATCTTTATCAAACGTAAAGGAGCTGAGGACCAAACTCGTTTCAGTGCTGACTTCTGCTTGTCAGGCACCCGCAGCCAGGTCAGTGTTTTGAACATTCTCTTCACTTGTGGGGTAGTCGTGCCTATACAATACTGGTTTTCAGTTCAAATAACAGAAGTCTTTATGATACGTCTCTGTGTATGTGAGAGATACAGTTGAAAGTTCAGGAGGTTTCAGAACAGAAAGTTAAAATTTCTCTTACTCGGATATCCTCATCCATTTTTAGAAAGTGTAGAATTGATGTAAAAACAATATTTACTTATTACTTTAGGTCTGTTACAATACCAAGGTTTGGTTTACCTTTCTGATTTCTAACAATCTGCCGGCTTTCTGAAGTCAGTTAAATTTGGGTCATCCACTGACTTTCTGTTCATTGAAGAGCATGTAAACCACCTCAGCCTCCCTGTTCCGTTGATGTGTCGAGGTTACTGTTGTATTGGGACATCCTTAACAATAGGAACCTAAAGAAAATTTTGATAAAGATTTAGAGGCTTTCAGCCTGAGCTGCTTTATTTATATCCTCTGTCATTTTTAGTGTGTTTGTATTTGAGAGACTTCTATTTCAGAATCAGAGTTTATCAATTCCTCATTTTTATATCTGCTTAATGTATTGCTGTCCTATTTTCCATAGCTGCCTTGTCATCACAAAAAGACCTTGAAATTATTTAACTATTTTCCATTGTTAAACCAATAAACTTTATGTAATAGCACACTGAGTTCCACTAGTATTGTTAGGTTAACCCAGACCCCTTAACATATATCTGTAGGTTTAAAACATTTAACTCTAAGATATTTACAGCTGCATAGAGTTAAAATATATTTTTCCCTTGGTGACTTTTTTTTATGAAGGCTATTACACAAGTCCTGAAGGTCTTAGAATACAAAGAAATACAGTTTGGTGCAAAATTATTCTATTCACCTGCTCATTTTTCTTTTAGAATAAGAGTCATAATAAAGTTGGCTTGGGTGTTTTCTTTTTTTTTTTTTTTAGTGTTCTAGACAGGGAGAGGTAGTCTGAGGTGTAAGGGTTGCTTCGTTTGTGTTTTTAACCTATTTGAAATCTTCAGTCAGGATCATCCCAGTGATGATATAAGGCTCCCTGCTTCTGTTCAGTGTTAAAGTAAATGCGTGGTGTTTGACTGAAGAAGGAATAAAGTTTCTTCTCTAATGGAAGAAGGTCTAATAGTTAAAACTATCACTGTGGGAAAGTGCTTGTAATGTCAAACCCCTTGTTTTGTAGCCTGTGTTGGGAGAAGCATTTTATTGAATGTAACAGTTGGAAACTGAATTTGCCAGAGAATGTGTTACAGGTTTGAAGTTTTCAACCTAATGGTAATCTTACACTTTCAATCCCATCTCATTATACAAAAAGACAGTATCAATAAAATTCCAGAAATAATTTATTATGTAATACCCATACTCAGAAGACTTTGACAGTTTATCGCCAAAGTATAGCAGAAGCTCTTCGGACTGTTTTAAGATCTTTCATCTTATGAAGAGTCAGGTTCCCTTTAAAATAATAATCCAAGCATGGCAAATGACAGAAAGTCACAGTTATTTTTGTGAACTCAGAGTCTGACTTTCTGTACCCTGGCAACAATGGAAGACCCAGAGGTAGTATTATCTGTTGCCCTTATGAGTAGTTACAGAACCTTTTGTTTATGTAGCAGTTGTGTTCTGTATAACCTGTCTTGTGTCCCTAACAAAACCAAATTTTATGCCTAACAATTCCTGCCTGTGCAAACAACTTCCTAAACACGTTCATTTTCCTTGCTCCTTTGGAAGGGCTCCATTTGATCCGATTGTATGATGTTAACTTACCAACTGCCAAACTTCTAAGCCCATTCAATAAAATCAGAGTACTCGGTGAATGTATAAAATAAGTGCTCTGATGCTGAGTATGATACCCCAAATTATTGCATTTTATACAGAATCCAAGACAAGAGGGAAAAATGAAAGATTGATGGAACTATGTGAACACAATTAAGGTGTCCTGGTTACATGAAGCACAGTCTGCAGTGAGTTTGAATGTCAGGTTGGAGCTTTTATTCAGTAATGTCACTGTAACTTTGTTCCTTGGGATAAAGATATTCAGACTAGTTCTTAGTCTGGAATGCTTTGAGATCTCACAGTGAGAAACTTGTCCACTGGCACTATCTTCAAGGAATCCAGTTGAACTCATACAGAGCATCTCTGGGTATGGCTTGCAAGAGGGCTGTTAGAGCCTACATGTGTCTCTTACCAATCCAGGGCCTGTTCTGAAAACGGAGCTGGAGTGGAGGTGTTGGACCCCTTTACGAGTAGTCATACACTACTGGTTTTCTCTTGCTTAGCAGGCAGGATGGATATTCAGAGGGTTATGTTCACTTCAAATGACCAGGAAGTTTAAATTACGTCAGTCATTTCAGAATGATGCATTTCTGATGAACTTACATTATTGGCAGCATCTCTTACAGTACTCCAATCCTGAATGCTTCCCAGCCTCTCTTACTTGTAAGTTTGCAGATGAGCAGCAATTAACGTTTCTAAGGTGGACGGTGAGGAAATCTTGCTCTCTGTTAACTCCCTAATTTTCCAAAATAGTCTGTAAACTTCAGCAATGGAACATCACTCAAGTAATAAATGCCTTTTTTACCTGGTAGAATTTTTATCTATAAACTTCCCCTTTTCTTATTGTAATTTGTAGTGCAAAATTTTAAGTCTGTAAAATATTTGTTCATTAACTGATGGAAATGTTGATTCTTTTCATTTGCATTTCTTCTTGTCAGTATGTGCATCTTTGGAACCTGGTTTGGGTCTTTATTTCCCTTTATGTCTGCTATCCTACTCATCTAAATGCTCTTTGTTTCCTTTCTCATGGCTTTGTTGATATCTCCTGATCCTGTATGGCAGTAGTCCTGAGTGCAGCCAGAAAGGTTGTTTAGACCTGATCTCCATCTGTTTTTATTGGCGTTCAGACTATCTTGCAATAAAGAACCTAACTTCCTCTAAAAGCAGAGCAGCCAGAAGCATGTGACCCGTCAGCCAGTGTACTCTGATTCACAATTGAAGGATTGCTTGATTAAATACAAAGTTGGATGTAAAGGTGAGCTTTGCTCTCTGTGCTGCCAGTTAATAGACTGGCTGTAGGGCGCTGCTCACTGAATAACCTGAGCCTGGCAGCTGGAGAGTTTCTCCCTGCAGGATGCTCAGAGGCAGATTGGTTAACATCTAGTTATTGGGTGGGTATAGAAAGATGAAAGGAGAGGTAGCACTTAATTTTGGAGGTGGTCTTTTTCATAGACCAAAGAAAGAAATATATTTTCTCTTAAATTAGTGCACCTGTAGAAATGGGCTCTTTGTGTGGTGCTGAAAGGTAGTCTGGAAATGTGTCACATTTCTGGTAAACCTTATGCATTTGTAGTTACAAGCATATGACTTCTGTTAAGAGCAAGCAGTCTGTTACTGTCAAGTGCTTAAATGTTTAGAAGGTGGTCATTAGAGGAACTTAAACCTTTGAGGAAATATCCATTGAAGGATCTGTTAATTTATTCCTCTCCTAGGAACTGAGATATATCCAGATGCTTCTACAGTGACTTTGAAAAGGCTTTACATTTTTCTTATTTAGAGACATGACTGACTTAAAGGAAACTGGGAAGTCTAGCACTTGCAGGATGCCAGAAGGATTCCACAGTGCCTTGAAAACAGGGATTTCTTGTGATTAAGCTATGATCCAGTGATTTGGTGATGAATACATTGTCCAATTTCAGTTCTGTGATTTGTACTTTGAGCCACAGTGCAGGCAGAGTGCAGGAAGATAGTATTTTAAGACCTGTGGAGAACGTGCCTGTTTGCTACTTGAGGGAGATATGCATTAAAATATTTGTGGAATTCAACACTGCAGTTGTTCCTTTCCTGGTTGTGCTTGATATACAAGCTGTATCATAGCTAACAGTAGTCTGCTAACTCAGCTCAGGCTTTATTAGCTGAACTTGGTTATTCCATCTTGTGCATTGTGATAAGTTATTCTGATGACAAGGAAAAGTAGGGCTCAGTCATGCTGTCTTACTGTTATCAAAGGAGGAGGAGAGCGTGAGCTCTGGAAAGCATTTGATACATGGGATCTGTGTAGGTATATAATCAGCTGGAATTCAGCGGATGCTTTCATAAGGCTTAGAAGAAAAAATCCACAGCAGTCTTTTACTAGTATTTTTTGTGCAGATTTTACAGTTTTATACATGTGTTAAGTGCACTGACCTGGAATTCAGAGGCAAGTCTGCGGAAGCTGCAGAGAGCATGTAAAACAAACTCAACTCGTCTCGCCTTAATCTCTCTGCTGTTCTGTACCGTCATATACTCTCAGTTTTGGGCAGAGGATCATTTCCCCCAAAAGGTAAAAACACTACATCTGAAACCAGACTTTTAACTTTTAAAACTATATAATCGTTACTTCAGTGTTTTTTTTTCTGTTGAAAAGTTTCACACTGGCTGTTTTTGAACATGAGTGTTTTATTGTCATGCTTTACAAATCCTGATGAAAGTTTTCTTTTTCTTTTTATGATGTTCTTTTCTTCAAAAAGGAGAATTTGTAGCAAGTAGTAGCTCAGTAATATATTTCAATATGTTGTTAAACAAAAAAAAAGAGAGAAACAAAATTCTTTAGATGCTTATTTTGAGGGGAGGGTTGTTTATATATAGTAACTTTATGGCACACCATGAAGCATATATATGACTGAAAGTGCCTCTGCAGCAGTATTTGTGATGAGACCTATGAAACATCTCAGTAAAGATAGGCAAGTGTATTATCCTCAGTTTTCATTGTTTTCAGTCAACTCCAAAAGTGAAAGGATGAATTTTAAGCCTGTTAGTAAAAGTACTATTCGTTTGCTCTTTGGTGATTACCTTCAGACATAAGAAAGAGTCACCAACTCTGAGAAGTGATAACGGACTATTGTTTTGTCTTTCATTTATTCTTAGGGACTGAGTTTAATAATTGACAGACACTTGAAGAGTTCAGGGATGGGGTTGGGGATGAACAGTACAAAGTTGGTTTTGAAATTCTTCTGTAACAAGTAATTTTCTGACATGCTGTAATTAGTGGCTACGTGTATGTTGTCTTTGCAGACATAAAGATTGGTGAGGAACTACTGTTCCAAATCCTGCTATTTTGTTCTAACTTACAATAAATGAAAATCAAATTCTTTTCTAATACTGCCTCACCAATTTTTACTCTATTTAAAGAATTGTCATTTGTTCTTTAAATTTAAACTTCTAACAGTTCTTCTAGAACAAGTCTGTTCTGCTGATTAGATGAGGATCACTGAGGACACTCCTTAGCTCTGAAGGAGAGACTTAAATCTCATAGGAAGGGTGCCCATCTAGTGATATTCACTGAAATCCATCCTGCCAGAGGGATTGCTAGCCAAGTAAATCTGGCAAAAAGAGCTCAGTCAGAGAAACAATTAATAAAGAGACCAACAAGGTAGCAGTAGCTCGCCAGTCTCATTCTTCCTCATATCTTGTGCGTGTGGTTTTGCAGAGAGAGGCTATATTGATTAGGTCCATAGCTTGGGAGAGAGCATGCCTTTGGCTTAGGTCTTTATGAAGAAAGCTTTGAAGAACTGCATAGTTGACTCTTAGAAGTGTGAAACCAAGTTTGTCTTGCCAAAATCTGTATTTGAATGGTCTTGATTGAGGCAGTGTATCTGGAAATGTTTTGTGGTGTGATCTGTCCTGGATCTGCATGAATTCTGTATGCATTGATGAAGGAGAAGAAGGAATGAGAAGTGTTACTTGAGCTGTGTGTTGGAAGGGGGAGTCTGAGAGCCCAGGGTGGCTTCACTGTTTTCATGAACCAGAATTCAAGAACCATCTGTTCAGTCTTGAAGAATGTGGGTTTTTTCAGTTTTTTTCCCCTGCTCCCCGATTTTTTGCAGGCTTTCCTTTCAGCTGGGTACTGTTGTATGTTCTGAATATTTGAATAATATTGACTGGGCGGGGGGAGTCAGAGGGTGCCTATGCTCTGCTAGATGTCAAGTTATATTTCAATGCAGGTTTCTGTGTTGGGAGCTGAATGCAGAATAATAAAAACACTGTACAGCTTGAAATGGCCATGAGTGTTGTAAAGCACCTAAATGTAAAACACTGAGTGAAAAAGATTGAATTTATACTACATAAATCAATTAAAAGCGTATAGAGAATTACAAGTGGAGCAAGATGAGCTTGCTGTTGATCTCTCACCTAGGAAGGTGTCATCTGGCAACCGGTCATAGCAAGAACATTTTTACATTCCTGCACAGCTTTATTCCAGCCTAGTTGGCAAGAAGAATCTGAATTTTTTTTCAGGGTGTTTCTCTTCCTCCCCTCCCCCTTCCCCTCGCCTTTTATGTAATGAGATGCTTTGCCGTGCCATGAATGAGCTGCGAAGTAATTGAAAAAGGAGTTTCCTGAAACGGGCAGGTTGGTTCTGGCAGGGTAGGTTTCTTGCTTCCTTTGTAGCTCATTTTGGAGTTGTATTTCTGGTTTTTCATTGTGTGCTTCTTGTAGCTTCAGGTCCAGTATGATTGATATGATCAAGGACCAGTATTCAAAAGGAGACTACCGCTTTCAAGCTTGTGGTCATCTAGCCTTGGGGAGAGGACAGAAACCTAGGATGTTAGTGTTTGCCTCCCTTTCTCAAAATGGTCCCTAGCAAAGCTAAGGAATGGTGTGATATCCTCTAACCATGGGTTCCCACTTGGGGTTCATTGCAGGCAGTGATTATGTTATCTGTGGTAAATAAAGTTGTGGCCTGCTCTTTAACCCACATTGTGTTTTGGAGCCATCCTTTTCAACCAGTGTGTTTCTTCCTTGCTTTAATTTTGTTTAGCCTGAAAATAAGCAATGGCTACTTCAGTAGACAGATTTAACAAAGATACATGTGTGTGTTAAACTTGAGGTCTAGTTGCTGCGTTCTAGTTTATGAACTGGCAAGTTACAAAGCTGGATTTTGTTATTTTTGTTCTCTCCGGATTGTAGTACAAGTTTAATCTTATTTACAGGAGGAAAATCTGTGTATCAAGTTCTGACTTGCACAGAAAAAATGCTAAAATGGTTTCTAAGATAGAGCCATGAGGAGGCCAGTAAAATTTATGTAGCCCTTGCCATTTAGGTGTAGATACTGAACCTCTAAATATTAGGAAAATAGTCCAAATGCCGTAATGATATAGTTTATTGCTGGCAGAGTTTTGACGTAGTTGTTCCTTCAAATGGGTGTGGCAAAAAAAAAAAAAAAACCCCAACTGTTTACTGATAAGCGGGCCGCTTGCTGAAAGGGAAGGCATACTGCTGAAAGTAGGCTGCAGCCCATAAATGGTTATTTTTCCATGTTCCAATTAGACATGGCTTTTGTAATCTCTCTGCAGATTAGGTTTTTCACAGCAGTTTGTAAAATGGACCAATCACGAATGCTCTTCAGCAATGACAAATGGCAGGATTTCTGTCTTCTGATTTCTAGTTCAGGTGTACAGGCAGTTAGTTCATTGAGGTGGGTTAATTACCCATCCAGTGGTCACTTGTTCTGCACTGTTCAACAAAGGAGATTATATTTGTTTTGAAAGATCAGCTTGTTGAACTCTAATAAATGCAGAACGGAATTTCAACACTTTGGGACACCACAACCTGTTGATTTCTTGAACTGACTTCTGTCTCCATCTAAGGATGTCCACCCTTCCTAGCTGTAGAGCATTCAGTCACTTAGTCTTTTTCAAATCATAGTAAAGACCTAGCCACATAGTTGTGCCCCCTCCCTCTTTAATTCCTCCGACTCATTTGGTAGGCCATGCTCCTCAGAGATGTGAGCAGACTGAAGGATATGCAGCTGTATGCAGTAGTTTGATTATTTATTTTTTTTTAAAGATGCTAAGTGATTAAAAGGAATTGATACATAGAATGGAAGCTAATGGGACTCCATATGAAATGTAAGGATATTCAATTACAGAGAAGCTCACTGGCATGAGAAATTTCTCTTTGTTTCCTCAGTGCAGAATACTCTTCATAAATAATTGGTGTAAATTTTTTAAATTGCCTGTGTCAAAGAGCTAATCTTTGGGAGATGTGTTGTTGTTCTTTCTTTTTGCTTATTTATGCTGTTTCCTAAGCTGCTTCATGTTGTGTTACCAAAGTGAAAGAATAGCTAAGAATAGAGGAAGTGAGTTCAGTGGTTTCCATTTTCAGCACAACGTACGATTGACAGCTTGCATCTGTCACAGGTCAGAGACAGTTTGAAGACAAAGGTGATTCCTTAAAAATCTGAGAATGGGTGGGTCTGCTGATTTTAAAGTTTTGATAGTCACAGAAATTTTCAAGCAGCTCGCCTCATGGCTGGCTTGATGAAACCAAAGCTACCTGGGGGTTTTGCTTGCTTATTTTTGCTCCTGTTTTATATTGAAGTTCTCCAGGTTCTCACTAGAAGTTGCAATGAGTCTTCACCTTGTCAGATACAGGAGATATTTCATAAAGGGTGTAAGAGAGGTCAGGGTCCCATTTAAGGACAACAAAGCTCAGATCTAGTTTTGCTACCTACTGTGTAGAAAAGCTCAATAATGTAGAAGTTTGATACTTCACAAAATCAAATTGTTTTGTTGTTAAAATAATTTTCTTCTTCAGTATGTATCATACAGTTCCAGTAAATATAATGAATTATCTACTATACTGATGTTTGAGTCTTGGACAGGACTGCAGGGTAGCATCAGAGTTCAGTTACATGCGGAAGTCTCTAAGGAGCAAGAGTGTGTGTGCAAGATGGAGAAAAAAGGTATCTACAGGTTTTGCCCTTGTTTTGAATGGTTCATTGTTTTCTGATTCTTTAAAAGTAATACTGGATCTGTGTCTTCATTAACTTCAAACTATTTAAATTCATATATATATATATATATAAGTACATGCACATGCCTATGGCACTGTTGGTTTGGGTAACTTTAATTGTAATAGGATTTTAAAATAAAGTGGGGGGTGGAAGGTGGGGAGGAGCTCCAGGAGTTAAAAATCTGTCACTGCCTGTGGTGGCTTTATTTTAAAGAAATAGGACATTCCTTATGCAGGTAAAATATGGAAATATATAGAATATATGTGAATATGTATTGTTACATAACAGACTATGTATGGTGTATAATGTATGTATAAAATACCTGAAACTACATGCAGATAGTATATGGAAAGAAATTTAATTAAGGTGAATGTATCTGTTGATCAAGATATTACTCTAAGAAGTCCCATAGCGTGTCAGGTTTACTAATCTTATTCCCTCTTAATTTCAATTTTTTGGGGAGTCTGAACAGAAAAAAAACTTAGAGGTGCTTTATTATCTGAGACTAGATAAATGTCTGTGAACGGACTGATTACCTATGATGTCCATGTGCTCAACCCAGATGCAGTGTTTTGTACGAGTCAGTTAAATGCTGAGTCTAGATTAAATGTCTTAACTTTTAATCTGTTTTTCTTATATTGACTTTCAAGTGTCTTTTTTACTCATGTATTTCAGGTTTTCATTCTTAAGACAATAAAAGGTATCTTTTAGATTTTACAGATAATAAACTAGGCCTCATAATTGCTATTTAATTTTATTGTTAGCCATAATTCAGACAGTGCAGGCAGTGGGACTTAAGAGAAATGGTGCAGTGCATGCTGGCTTCAGCAACAAAGTTGGTGTACATTTCTGATCTGGCATTTTAAAAATGTAGCTGTGAGGCTGCACAACAAATTAATTACTGGGGTGGTTTCTTGATGGTGGGTTGATTTTGGACTGGTTTGGTTTTAAATATTTTGCCGTAACATAATCACCTCCTTGTCTTCAACCTTTCTGTAAGATAGCTCTTTTTCTTATAGTTTACCCTTGACTTCACCCTGGCTGTGAAGATCAGGGTCTTATTTTAGTGAGCAGTTGCTTGAAATGGCAGTCTTTTAAACACACAGGTAATTCTAACGGCTTTCAAAGATACCAGTTCGAGTTAGGATGCCATAGTAGTGGATACTTGAAAAACATACAAGTAGACACTCTAGTCTTCTCTTACCAAACTTTTATAAAATCTTTTGAGGCAATTATTGTCTCTTTATCTAATGTGTATTTGAGTTATGTCTCCCAATGTAGGTGAGCTATTCTGTAGTATTGCTGCAATATCTGGAACAGAAGTTCCCTTGAAAAAGCCTGGGAGATGTTTGAAAATTGACATAGTATAACAGCACTCTTGGGTCCGGTTTTAGAAATACTGTTAAGACAACAGGTTGTATGTTTTCACATTGACAGACTACTTATAAGAAATCTCACAAGACTATGTTAAATTATTTGCTTTGGGAGACCTAGAGGATCCTGGTTTTGATTTCATTAGATCAAGACATTAGCTCAGTCTCTGTCCAAGATTCTTTGAAGCTTTGGTTTTTTTCATCCAGTTGTACTCAGTACCCTGTAACAAAATTTGTTAATGAAACTTCTTAGAAGACCTGTTTCCGTAAAAGAGGTGTCCTGCACTGACAGATCTTGAAGCAGTTTAACATAGATACTGTTTCTTCTAATTTTGTGTATGTCAGTAGGTGTCTGTATAACCTTGGAAGTTAGATATTCAGTGTGCTTTAACTGTGTTTCAAAGGAAGAACACAGAATTTGGAGAACAGGTACATGAAAGGGTCAGCGGTGGGAAGGCGAGTCAGCCAGTCATTCTTGTAGCAGAATGCAGCCAAGACATTGCTGCATAGCTGTGTTTATTGGAATAAAAATAAAATGCTTATATAAGCTGTATTGGCAGAATACTGGATGCAGCTAATGCAGGTGTCCTGGCAAAAGTTATGCTATAGTGGTTTTTATTTGGGGCTTCTGAGCAGGCAGTTGGACTAGCTGACCTCCTGAGGTCCCTTCCAAGCTGAATTACACCATGATCCTGTGACTCTGTATGTGTTTATAAACATATGTATATGTTTATAAACATATACAGTAATGGCACGTGGCTGGGTAAGAGGAGGAGAGATTTTACTGAACACTCTTGCAGGCCTTTTGGTTGTGCCAGACTGGTGAAATGGTGGACTTCCTAAGCTGTGCAGAGGGCTTGTATTGTCACGCTTGTGCTGGCGGGATTGAGGTTGGCATGCAAATGGGCCTGTGCTTGTCATACTTGTTGCTGCTTTTGTCGGTGGAAACCGGCTTAGGGGAGGGGAAGAGCCATAGATTCTCTTCCTGATTTGCCCAATTATAGGTGTTACCCCTGCAGAGGTGATGATGGAGTCCCTACACTGTCTATGGTGGTGTTACCATCTGCTGCCCAACAGACATGACTCCCCATAGAAACTGGTATTTATTTAAAAAAAAAAAAACAAACCCAACAATTATTCATGCAGTCACCTTTCAAAACTTCTAAACCTTTTTCCTGTTCAATGAAAGATGTCTGAAAGAACAGGGAATAACATTTGGCTCAGGAGTGTTAATAGTGTGAGAGATCTTAAGTTCTACCATATTAGAAGCTTAGCTGGCAGTTGTACCGCAAAAATATATTGGTATATATTTGGGGGGTGTATACACACATACACACTTCTAATTATATAAAATATATCTCCATCCTTTTCTATACTAAGAGAAGGAGGATAGGCATTACTGCACTATATAAATTTACATTTGTTTAAAAAGTAGTCTTTTAAAGTTTTGATGTTTTGGGGCTTTTTTTATTTGTTGTAGAAAAACCTTCCTGTAGAACAATAGTCTTGAAAGATAAGGAAATTAGGAAAGGTAAAAGCAAATCTGTTTCAAGATGCGGTCTTTGTTCGAAGGCCATTTTAAAAGTTATGTAGTGTTCTAAGTTTGAAGCCTTTCCAAAGGACATTATCTCAATAATAGCCATAGTTGGTCAGAAATATTTGCCCTTATCCTGGAGTGTCCTACAGTTCCTTGTCAGCCTTGGTGAATAACAGAAGCTGTAAAGCTGACTTGGCTTGCTGTGAAAGGATCCTCTCAGAATAGGATGTGACTTTCTCCTCTAGTAGCCCCACACAGTTTGTTCTCCTCTGATGCTCCTCTGTTGCACCTCTCCCTCCCATGGGATTCTGCCATGTCAGGAAGTCCAGCCATGCCCATCTCTCCCTTCACTCCAGCACTCCCACTTAATGGGGTGAGGAGTTGTAGGAAGTTAAAATAGCCTTTAGAGCTCTGATTCACCTGAAGTAGCTTGGGGAGAGAGTTTGGAGGCCGGGTTTGTTGATGACCATTAAGTGGGTGTTTAGGATGGAGTGATGATGTGCATTTCCACTGAGGAGCCTAGAAGAATTTTCTGTGTAAGGTTTCTCCACAAGCAAAACCCAAGTGTCACCCTTCGACTTCATCAAACATTTGTGAAAGGTTGAATTAGCTGACTGTATCTGTGATTGAATTGTTCTTTTATCTGTTTGGAAGTGTTCAACAGGTTTCATCTCAAATCAACAATAGCTATTAGTTAGCATGAATGATTCACGGTATCCCAGGCTCCAAGCATGTCTCAAAATGAGAATGAAGGTATTTTTTCTGGAGATTAGTACTTTAATGGCAAGTTCTGCCAATCTTCTCTCTTAACTCTTTTGTTTCCTGGAGGGGATGTGTGTGTGTTTACTGCAAACAGAGAACTATCAGTTACTAATTCCTTATTGCAACTAATGTTGTAGTTTAGGAACACATTAGGTTGCTAGCTAAGTTACAGTTCTGCAGCTTTTCTAGCAGCAGGGAAAGGCTGAGTAGAAGTTGCTGCTACTTTTGCCACATGTGTCCCTACAATATTTTTTGAAACACATATGAAAATAGATTTAAATGTCTCTGAAGGTGGTGTGGGTATTTTTTTTTTAATGGAGCAGAGTAGCAGTGAGCTCATTGTAGACAAAGGGGAAATATCTCTTCTTGCTTTAATGTGCTGCTCAGGAACAGCAGTGTGTCTTGTATATTTGCAAAATCTAAAAATCTGACTCCACAGATCAGCATGAATCTGCCATGCTATTTCATGTTCCCTTCTCTTGTGATAGCACAAATGACAGCTTGGTATATATGAGCAGTGAACTGATTCCTCTGAAAATAAACCTGACAGAGTTAATCTCAGCTAAATCTGTTTCCTGATTCATCTCACCATATTGTGGAATAAATTCTGGTTCTGGTAGAAGGGAAGAAATGACAATAAGGGCCCAGTAAGGAAATGAGATTGTTCATTTTGTACTAGGTTAAAGTAGTAATGTATCTTTTTCCCAGTAAAGATTTTCACATCAATTTTCAAGAGCACCAGTGTAAAGACGTTTTCTGGAGTTTCATGTTGATATTTGAGTATTTTGTTGTGTAGGGTAATCTGTACCTTGGGTTGAATGTCTGCTTTTGCCAAAACTGTCACTTGTTTTGCTGGTTCTGAGTTCTGGAGTGCAAGAAACATCTAAAGCAAAGCATCTCTCATATTTTCAAACGCTGCTATTGAATCAGAGGGCTTTTTTTGGCAGATATTTCTTGTTCAAAGATCTGTGCAATGACTTGCCCAGTTCTGATAGTATTTAATTCTGTTTTTCTGCAAAGTGTGGGCTGTTCTGTTAATAGTGTCTTGCCTCCTGAAAAGACCTTTCTGCAAACTTTCTTACTGTGATCTAAAGATTTGCGTTCTTAAACTGTGGAGCAAGTCAACCATATCTTTCAGAATTCACTGCTGTGGGTTTTGGATACACAGAGCAGCCACGTAGCTTGCTTTATCTTGAAGGGAAAATGAGAATTTGCTTCCTTTTTGTTTTCTTCTGGACCTGAGAAATTTAAAGTCTTTGTGTGATAATCAGTCTGCTGAACTTAAAGTAGTGAGTAAACAGAGACTTTAAGCCAAGTCCCCTCACCAGGGGTATGGTGCCTGGTGCTCTGCTCCCCTTTTTAAGGCGTGCTTGGGTGATACCCACCAGTTCTGATCAGTACCCCAGTTTCAGTACTCTGCTCCAGCCTTCTTATTCCTTCTTTGAACATCTCTCAGTCCCTTTTGCTCTACTTTCTGTCAGTAGTTTTAGCTGCCCTGGAGACGCCTGATCTTATCAGATCTTGGAATCTATCAGTGAACACCGGGTAGTTCAGTCCCCTCACAACTAGCTCCACACTGTATTACTTGGTAGGATGCTTTGTCTGCCCAAGGCTGTTGGCCAGGTAGAAAGCCCAGCCTTTTCTGCCTGGATGATGATGTTAGTGCTTCTGTGCCAGTAATTCCCCAGCCTTCAGAATTACTGCACAAGTAGGATTAATGTTAAGAACGGCTCTATTCTTACATTTTAAAGGGTTGTTTTGTGGGGAAGTGAAATGAGGTTTGTACCTGACTCCCTTTTTGGTGAAGCTCATTTAACTTTGACATAATTGCATAATGTATGTTCTGTAACTAATAGTTGAATTAGAAGTTAGTGTGCAGGATATAAATTTATCTGATGTGAGCCTTCTAGTGATGATAAATCTGGATGGTGTCCTTCTTGGGAAGTAATGAGGGCTGGTAACTTGGAAGTAAATTAAGTAACTTGTGGTTTTTTTTTTTTCTTTTTTTCGTTCTTTTTTCTAGAACCACAGAGCAGACCCAGAAGAACTATTCACAAAACTGGAACGCATTGGGAAAGGCTCCTTTGGTGAAGTCTTTAAAGGAATTGATAATCGGACACAGCAAGTAGTTGCTATAAAAATCATAGACCTTGAGGAAGCAGAAGACGAAATAGAAGATATACAGCAAGAAATAACTGTTTTAAGTCAGTGTGATAGTCCTTATGTAACAAAATACTACGGATCGTATTTAAAGGTAATGTATAGCACAGCTAGATTTGCTAGCACCCAGTTGTTTTGAATGCTGCTAGGAAAAAAATTGTAAAATTGAGGAAGAGTTATCATGCCAGCTTGACCTTTTTTTGGTAGGTTTTTGTTTTACTTTGAACAGAGCTTTTCACTTTGTTTCCCTCCTTTTGTGGCTCTCTTTGAGGCTGGAATTTTTACAAAACAGCTAGAGAATGAACAGAGTTGATAGAGGATTGCTGTTGTCTTGCTGTTGCTATTGCTTTTGGACCTTGATTTGTTTCTCCTCCCTCCACAATCCCTAGCAAAATTTTGTGGCCTTTCTGGAGAATTAAAAAAAAACCTTTGTAGCAATATAAACAAGAACCTTTCTCTGATATGGAAAGAAACCTTGCACCATGTAAAGAAGGGTTGGTAATTATGCAGCAGAGTAGGCCTGAGACAAAGCAAAACTGACATCCGCAGTTATGTAACCAGGGAGTGAAGTGTTATCTAAGGCATAACTTACAAACAAACAAAAAAGAAAACCTACAGAAATCCAAAATGTTGAGTAAGTCTTCTCAACTTGGAGAACTGTCTAGATATAATCACCTAAAATGTTGCTTAAATGATGTGCCGTATATACATGTTTTAGATGATTAAAAAAAAAAAACCTAAATCCATTTAATAAAAGCTGAAGAGTTAACTATAGTTAGAGCTATCTTAAATGTCTGGGTTTTTTTGCTTGCGGGTTTTCTTGTTGTTGGGTTTTGTTTGTTTTGGTCTGTTTGGTGGGTTTTTTGTTGTTTTGGCAGGTTTGACTCTTTGTGGGATTGGTTGGTTTTTTTTCTGGCTCCTTGACGTATAGTGGCTTTTTGACATTATTCTGAAAATGGATCTCTAAGAAATGTTCCTGTGTCACATTTGTGTTGTGACTTTCAGTGATACTATAAAAATATTTGCAGTATTTATTTAGTAGTGTTCTTCGTAGATTTGTAGAAATTGCCAAAGTATTCAATTTTTAAGATTTTAATGCTAAGTGGGTGGTTTAATTTGCTGTACTCCAAATACTAAATTCTCATTTTGGCCAAGATAAGACAGCTACGGTGGCTTTGTTGTTTACTTAGTTACTCAGTATTCTGTGAGTTCTTCATGATGAAGTGAACATACAAGTTGTCACCGGTTTCCCATCTTTCCTTCTCTTTACTGGACTTTGTTTTGTTTCTTATTAAGCGGTAGAGCTCTGAGATGTACTAGAATTTACTTCCCTGCATCATAGTATATTAGAACAAGCTGGTTCTTCTCAAGGTAACTTTGAATTCAGCTAGCAGTGTTCCCCTGGAGCAGTACACAAATGGTACTGCAGATCCAGACATGGTCAGTCTGGTTTTTTTTAAATAGTCCTTTGTTTTCTGTGATGAGTCCTAAACATTATCATCCTGGGTATCCATCATTTTAACTTTGTGTTGTAAAAGTGCAGTTGTTTGCCCTGCAGTACAAACAGGTCAAGGCACATCTTGGAAAGTGTTTTTGCTTGGAAAAGTGTGTGTTAAATTTCAGAATTAAACAGCAATTTCAGCAGCTGTAAATGGGGAAATGAAACCTTGATTTGGTGGGGGTTTGTTTTATGGGTTTTGTTTGTTTGGAGGGTGGTGAGTGGAAAACGCTGTATTAGGTCATGGATTGAATAGAGGAAGAAAATAGTCTTTTCATTATTTATGGCAACATAAGTACTGAAAGCAAAAAGGGTATTGCAAATCTGCCCAAGTACCTGTGCATCACAGCAGTTGTCTTTGGCCTTGTTATGCAAGTCTTTCACTTTTTACCCCTTTTCTTAGATAGAATAGCTATACTTACTTATCAGTGCTATAAAACTTTCAATTTCTGGGTAGGGTTTCTTACTTTTTAAAAATTCCTGGCAGATATAGGATCATGTTAATGCTGCAGTACTTTCCCTGCCACTGTTTGAATTCTTTTTTTCCATTTCTATTCTAAATGGATAAATTCTGAAAGATTAATGCTGATCTCCTGGTTACTTGTCACACTTCTAATATTTTTAGGAAAGGAAAATTTCTATATGTAGAGCTTGGGGAGTTGTTTGTGGAATTTTGGTTATTTTCACATTCCTTTAAGAAATTTCTCTTTAAAAAACCCAAAATGCAACAACAACAAAAACACAAACTAAAAAAATGGTTCACAGGAGTGTTTTTCATCCCAGACTAGTGTGATAGGTAATTCTACTTCTTGCTGTTCCTCAAGTAAAGGAATAAAAATGTCCACAAATGGATGAGTACTTTTAGGTCTCTAATTAAAGAGAAATAAATGAAATGATTGTTTAAGTAGCATCTTGGCTCTAAATTTTTCTTTGGCTAGATTTATTCTTCTTTACTAATACTAGATCTTTCAGCTTGAGATTTCTCAGGGGAAAGAGTGTATTAGCTTTAAATGTGCAAAGAATCTTGTATGCTGCCTTTTTATTGTAGTAACAGGTATTTTGAGAGTTGTAGTACCCTCTTTTTTGTTTTATTTAATTTCTGTAGCTTTTAACTTTCTCTTAGCTATTACTCTGAGAATGGCTGCCAGGCTAAGTATTTAATGTCTCTATATCCTGTAGACATATCTTGGAAATGGTGAAATAGGTATAGTTGTGTACCAAATGAATTCATAATTAAAGGTTAAAGAACATTGAGGCTAAATTCTGAAATAATTTTCAGAATTTATTTCTGAATGTTTCTGTAAATTTCTGTAAATTTTCTGTAAATTCTGTAAATTTCGGAATTTACATCTTATTACAAAGTGAAATCCTAGGCTGCAGAGATTAATAGTGGTTTACTATGGATATGACTGGTATGAAGATCACATTCAAAGTGGCTCCATAGGTTTGTTGGTGAATACCTTATATAAGATCACCGAAAATATTCCTAGAAATACCTTTTAAAGTAGTGGTTAAAAAGAGCATAAACATAGAGTAAATAGAAGGTATTTCAAAATTTAAGAGTTTGTTTTCCCATAAATAAAGACGAAAAGGGAAAAAAGAAAAACAGTTGAGCCAGTGCGCCCTCTTTCAGATCATGCTTATGGAATAGAAATAGTTTACTAAAATATATTAATCATACATGTAGCTTTCTCTGAAGCTCTAGGAATGGCATTAGAAATGTTTTTAAGTTTTGCACTGCTTAAATCAGAGATATAGTCTTTTCCTGACTATACCAAAACAAACCCTCAGTGCAAAGGCACTCAAGCTGCCTACAACACGTATTGATATTTTAGTTGAGTAATCTAGATCTGGCAGGGATCTTCATCTAGAAATACAGCAAAAAAAAGAAAGTATATGGGCAGTGGAAGCAAGGTCAGGCAACGTGGTAGGACTACAGAGATGCTGGTCACCACTGCAGGGAGGAAATTCGTGTGGCCAAAGCTCAACTGGAGCTGAAGCTGGCCAGTACTGTAAGAGGGGTTTGGTTTTTTTTTTAATATGTTAATGGCAAAAGGTGGGCCAGAAATAACATTGGCCTGTTACTTGATCAGCATGGTCACCTCACAAACAGGGACACAGACAGAGCAGAAACGTTTAATGTTTTCTTTACCTTGGTCTTTAACACTGATGATGGGCTCTGGGACCCCTGGAGCCCTGGGCTAGAGAACCATGACCGTGGGAATGATAAACTCCCAATCAACCCCCAACTAGTGCGGGACTTGCTGCTCCAGGTGGATCCATATAAGTTAATAGGACCTGATGAGATTCATCCAAGGGTACTTAAAGAGCTGGCTGATATCATAGCGAGACCTCTCTCAATGATTTCTCAGTGCTCTTGGGAATCTGGAGAGGGCCCAGTTGACTGGAAACTGGCAAACGTTGTCCCAATCTCCAAGAAGGGCAACAGGGATGACCCTGCTAACTACAGGCCCGTCAGTCTCACTTCTGTGCCTGGCAAAAGTATGGAGGTGGTTATTCTGGGAGTTACTGACAAACATCTGAAAGACAGTGCAGCCAGCATGGGTTCAGGAGGGGCAAGTCCTGCTTAACAAACTTAAATTTCTTTCTATGAAAAGGTTACCCACCTAGTTGACCAAGGGGAAGACAGCTGATGTAATCTTTTTGGATTAAGCTCATGGTATCCTCCTGGACAAAATGCCCAGCGCACACCTGGATAAACACATAATACAGTGGGTGAGCAATTGGCTGAGGGGTCGGGCTCAAAGGGTCACAGTAAATGGGGTTACATCGGGCTGGCGGCCAGTCACTAGCAGGTTTCCGCAGGGATCCATCTTGGGGCCAGTGCTCTGTAATGCCTTCATGAATTACTTGGGTGCAGGACTGGAAGGAAAACTAAGTTTTCTGACAACACAAAATTGGGAGGAGCTGTTGACACTCTCAAGGGCAGAGAGGCCCCGCAGAGAGATCTAGACAAATCAGAGAGCTGGGCAATCACCAACCGTATGAAGTTGAACAAGGGCAAGTGGCGGATTTTGCCCCTGGGGCTCGGCAAGCCTGGATGTACAGACAGGCTGGGGAACGAGAGGCTGGAGAGCAGCTCTGCAGGGAGGGACCCGGGGGTTCTGGTCAAGGGCAAGTTGAACATGAGCCAACAGCGTGCCCTGGCAGCCAAGAGGGCCAACTGTGCCCTGGGGGGCATCACACCCTGCATCGCAGCTGGGCGAGGGAGGGGATTGTCCCGCCCTGCTCCGTGCTGGGACAGCCTCACCTCGAGTGCTGGGGGCAGTTTGGGCACCACAGGACATTAAGGATATAAAGCTACGGGAGAGGAGGGTCGCAAAGTTGGGGAAGGGTTTAGCTGCTCCTTGTACGTTTTCCCCTCTAAAGTCACTTGGTTTGTTCAGCCTGGAGTGGAGGAGGCTGAGGGCAGCCCTCATCATGGTCTGCAGCTTCCTCACAAGGGGAGGCGGAGGGGCAGACGCTGATCTCTTCTCTCTGGTGACCAATGACAGGACCCGAGGGAATGGCAGGAAGATGTGCCAGGGGAGGGTTAGGTTGGATATTAGGAAAAGGTTCTTCCCCCAGAGGGTGGTGGAGCACTGGAACAGGCTCCCCAGGGAGACAGTCATGGCACTAAGCCTGAAAATATTCAAGAAGTGTTTGGACAAGGCCTTCAGACACATGATGTGAATTTTGGGGTTGTCCCATGCAGGGACGGGAGTTGAACTTGATGATCCTTGCGGGTCCCTTCTCACTCAGGACATTTTATGAACTTATTCTTGGGTGTTTTAGACAATTTTAAGTAAGCTTTGAATAAGCAGATCATTCTTGGCATCAATTTATAGTCAGTTTCAGTTTTTTCTCTGGTAAGAGTGCATATCTGATAATTAAAAATTGTTCATGACTGAAACATGGAAAAAGATATGTTAACTATGAGGGTTTTCTAATTGCAAGCATTTCAGGTGAGAGATTTTATTTTTGTACTGTCCGTTCTATGTATTCTGCAGCTTTACTGTTTCCTCGCATGCTAGGGTCAGTCAGTGTTGTGGCTGACTGTGGCGAAGTGGCCCAGGCTTAGGGAGCCTGGGGCTTACCACTGCATGCAGGCTCTGCCAGATGCTCCTGCTGCTGACGGGGAAGGGAAAGGTGTCTTTATTTCAATTCTTGACTTACTAATTTGTAACTTAGCTCAGCTGATGCCATGTAAGATACCTCTTAGATTGTGCAGCCTAGCTGCTCGTTACCTACAGCTTGTACATCTGACTTGTAAATGTGATTTTTAAAATGTGGACAGTCTCTTAATATTTTTACCTAACAGTGCAGTGTTATTTGTCTGTTATCAGTTATTTTACTCTTTAAAAACCTTATCATTGGTACAAGATGGCAGGGTCTACTTCCTTGAGGTTGTTGGGATAAAGCTGACTCTGGTTTTCAGTTACTGTGACACAAAAAGGTGCAAACCCCCATATCTTTGTAATTTGGGGTACCAGTGTATCTTCAATTTTGGAGTTTGAATGGGAGTTTCCCATTTAATTAATCTTAGAGCTAGGTATTAGTAATTTTTTTCTTAAATCTTCATTGGGTATCTGGCAAGATCAGTAGTAATTTTAACCATACTGGTAGGTGATGTACAAGCATGTAAAGAATGCACTGTAATAAACACATTTGTGTAGGGTAGTAAAATGTTATACCCTTATATCATGTCTTTCACAAATGCATGTAAAATTGTACAAGCTTACAGCTGTATTAATGCAATTTTGTAGCTGTAAGATAACTTAAATCCTGATGTAGATGTCTGTAGATGTTCATATATATGGCAGGTCAGGATCTAAATTTGTCTTCTCATCTCATTGCACTTTGATTGCAGTTAACATCACATCTCAATAAATAAAACATTGGTTATAGGGGGTACCCTTGAAAGTGATAGTGCAGTGCAAATTAAGTTAGATAGCTAAAACGAGTGTTTTCCTCAAGACTAATGCCTCATCAAAATGTGTTACTAGCTTATCAGTTCATCAGAAAAAGATGAAAGGTATTAAAGTTACCCTAGTTCTGGCATGTTTTGGCTACACAAATTTGTGAAGCTTGATAAAATACTTTCCATCTGATACCATAGAGATAGATCTCTTGATCACTGAAATGTCAGTATTGTTTTCCCTATTTGTGCCATCTAGCTGAGGGGTTTCAATATCTATCCTTGTAACTGTTACAGCCATCTGGGCTTGCTCTTTTCTTTTGCAATTAAAGCAAGCCTGAAGTTATCAGATTTTCAGCTTTGAATATGGGGAACTCCCTTAGTAGCATCCAGAGACTTCCATGAAAATTGTACAGTGCCTTGTGCAGCAAACCTTTGAGACAATCTAAAGATACTGTTTGTTCTACATTGTCTATTTATACTTGGTTGACCTAAAATAGCTAGGAAAAAGGTTGTTCATGCCTGGCTAGAAAATTTCCACACCCTGTTACAGTGGATAGTAGCAATTTCTTTGAGACATTATTTCAGAAACACAGTACTTATTCATTTCTCACCCTATACTGTTTTTAAGTAAGAGTCAAATCCTCCAAACATGTCTGGTAACCACAATGTTTGCCTTAAACCGGAGTTCCTTGCAGGTCTTCTCAGCTGACAAAGTTGCGCTTTATGAAAACTGCTAAAATTAGCCAGCCCTTCCCTGCTGATCTCATAATATTGGAATAGACTCTCATAAATGGTGTGGTTTTTAAATTCAGTATAAATCTAATAGAGCACACTTTGTTAAGATAATTGGATGTGGTACTTTCAGAAACTGCACCTTTATTTGCTTGTTGAGTTTTCTTTAGATTTCTGTCACTATTCAGGCAACAGGGTGGGAAAACATAGTGTAGAATGCAAGAGGCTCTAAAAAGTACTTCTCCTTTAAGCCTGTGCTGTGTTATAAGAAACTAGCACTAGTAAACATTTGCTGGAGACTTAACCAGCATGCATGGTACTTCGCCAGGTCTGGTTCAGTTGAGTGTTTTTAATAACTGGTTTTTATTTTGAATAAAGAAATGTTTTTATTTGCAGAATTTCTTAGAGTAGTAGCCCATAGATTAGTATTTGGGTTTCTTCTGAAATGTGAGGAGACTCTGGCAAGCAAATAGCAGAAGATCCCAGTTTTGAAATATACAGCCTGTAGATCTGATACCAAATCTTTCCGGTTTTGTTTATATGAACCAGCCACCTTTTGTAGCTACATACCAAGGGCAGAGTCAGCATCTAGAAATCAATGTTAGAAGAATTTGTCGGTTCTAGTATTCTAGTAGTTGAGACATAGCCACAAAGAAAGTGCAAACACTCATGTATTCACAGGGGTAGAGATTCAAATAGGATATAGTGAAGGAGTACATGAACTTTGCAATATTGCTAGAAATATTTAAGAAAAAAAATATCCTTAAGTCATACTTTTTGTTGAACTATATTGCTGTTATCTTTGACCTTTTAATGGCTGATTTCAAACCTCTGATCCAAAAAACTTCAGAAACCTGAACGTTTTTGTGAGGTTCCAGGTCTGGCAATCAGTTTCTCCTGGCTAGTGATTGTAGTGCTGTATCTCAAAATTGGAGCTGCCTCTATGGTAGTAGGCATGTTTTGTGGTAAGGTGTAAATCCTTAGGTACAAGCATATTCAAGGGATGTCAGTTCTCACTTCTTGCTGGATCTGACAACTTAAGTTGGAGCGTGTGGACATGTTAGATACACACGTGCAGTTACCACGTAGGTGAAGAGGCACCTAGCAGCTTACCTGTGTTAGGCTTTAAATCTCTGTTGTCTTTGAAGTGTGCTTATGCTCGCTCTCCTGCTCAAAAGCGATTTTAAGTTCTGAGTATTTTCCTCAGGTGAGAGGTGTGGTGATGTTACGAGAAAGTTTCCTATTAAAACTTTAATGCATCTATATCACAAATGGCTGGAGTTAATAATTGTAATGCAAAGACTGTGTTTTCCAAGTTTGGCATTCTTACATTAAAACACTTAGTTTAAACTTAAACCACTACCAAATAACTTTTTTCTCTAAGTTCCATTCCTTTAGGTGGAATCATTTTAGATACCAGTTAGCAGAAAATGATTGGGGGGAGGGAGGCAGGGGTGGGGGTGGTTTGTTGCTTTTTTTAAATACGGAAGTCAAACTTTAATATCTAGACATCTTGCACAGGAGCTGTGTGATCATTCTACAAGAAGTAATTTATGTAACTTGGTGATTAATTGGACTCTGCATTTGCATTCTTCTAACAGTATGCTGGTAGTCTTTGGTCTGGTTTTTTTTTTTATGTCAGCCTTGGATCTCTAACAACTCATGCCTTCTTTTACAGGGCACAAAACTGTGGATAATAATGGAATACTTGGGTGGAGGATCAGCTTTGGATCTTGTAAGTATATGATTTTTGCATTATAAGTACCAGTGAACCTTACTTCATTGTGCTTTCATAACTCTTGACAAAATATAGTACATCACTGTGACATTGAAACGCTCAAAAAAGTGTGAATTTGAATGGTAGTTCTGTTGCATTGCGTTGATGTTGATTTTTTTGTTTTGTTTTTTTTTTTTCCTGTTTGTCTCTAAGCATTAGGAAGCATCCATTTGTTATCAGTCAAATACAAGATAATTTTTTTTTCAGTATGAGAAGTACTGTTCTTGCCATATGTGGTGGGTTTTTGTGTCATCTCTCTCAGTGTCACCCCCCCACAAATGAAATACTCACTACACTTGAACAAAAAATGTTTCCTTTGGGATTGGGTCTCGGGAATGAACGAAGTGTGTGCCTACAGAGCACAGTTAACTTCAACTGGTTAAAAGGTGTTGGGTTTCCCATTTTCAGTTAAGCATGAAAGTGCCTTTTACTTAAGATAGAGTAGCATTCATGAAGGATGTAGCTTAGAGAATACAAGAGCACAGTCCTGTATGTGGATGTGGTTTCCCCGTACTTTCAGTACAGCTCTGCCTCAGCTGTAAAGTTTAGACCCACCCTTTCCTGTAAGATAATATAACTCAGTCTTTGTTCGTGTGATTCTGAAGGAAAAATGTCATGTCTTCAGTGTTACAGGATGGTGTTAATTATATATTTGCCAATGGTGGTCCTGTCTGCAAGAGTTGAAGCGTGTGCTTAACTTCACAAATCGGTTTAAACTTCTTTATGAAATTACATCAACTCAGCTACAGGAATGCAAAAGCATAGTAATTATGTGTAGCATGTTTGTGGCTCTGGAACTTAGTCTTTTTGAGGAAGGGTCTGTGAGAAACTTTTTTTAACACTTTTGAGTAATTTATAGTCTTCTGTAGAGTGTCAGAAATAACTAAATAGCTTTCACTAGTGACAATTGAAACCACTGAACCACTTAGAAGAATAAAACTTTTAAGTTCTGCCTCATTTGTCTCACTTTGCCATACTGTAATTTCATGGCGTTCTCTGTTTCAGTGCTGTGTTGTTGGTATTTTTTATAGCAGAATCCCCCACATTAATTGCTTCTGCTTTATTTACGTAGCTTTCTAATGTACAGAGTTTACATTTATTCCATACTAGCAGCTTTATAATAGTGTGTTATATTCCTCATGCTAAAGCAAGCATGGAATCAAAAATGCTGGAACAAGAGAAAAAAAATGCATAATTCAATTTAAAAACCACAGTCAATAGACTAATTTATTTTGAAATAAACTGAATTTCTTAATTTACTTAACCTAAAATGCAAAATTCAGCCCACTGTGTTTGCGGTCTATAGGAAACTATAACTTTGTGGAAAATTAGTTCTAGCTTTTCATGGGCACTGCGTGCTGAGGGGAGTGCATACTGTATAAGAAAAGTAACAGCATTTGCAATGTATTATCAGTAGAAGAGATGTGAAGATGATCATTCCCATGGCACCTATTTCTGATAGAATGTTGATGTGCTTCATTGAATGTTTATGAATTCTGTTAGTTCTTTACTTTAAAGTCTTCCAAGTTTAAGATCTAATTATATCAATAACAAGGCAGAAATTAAACCAAGACTAAAGTTATTTTAATGTGTCTTTTCTCTAAAGCTGCGTGCTGGCCCATTTGATGAATTCCAGATTGCTACCATGCTAAAGGAAATTTTGAAGGGTCTTGACTACCTACATTCAGAGAAGAAAATTCACAGAGATATAAAAGGTGCATAACATTTTACGTGTTACTTTGTTAAAGCCCTTAAAAATCAGAAGAGCAGTATTCTAAATCAGGTATTATATTATTTCCCCTTGACAGCTGCCAATGTCTTGTTATCAGAACAAGGCGATGTCAAGCTTGCTGATTTTGGAGTTGCTGGGCAGCTGACAGACACGCAAATTAAGAGGAATACCTTTGTTGGAACTCCGTTTTGGATGGCCCCTGAAGTTATTCAGCAGTCAGCATATGATTCCAAAGTAAGTATGAGAGTAGAACACCTTTTCTTTGTATGTGCAGATCCAAGAGAAATTACTTTGGTTTTTTGTCTTTTTAGCTCTGTCAGTATGGAGAGGAAAAAAATTTGCAAATTACAGGGTTTCAATAGTAAAGTTGAAAATACAGTTACATTGTTTTTGTACAGGAGTTGTGTGTCACTGTACTCACGTGCAAGACCCATGCAAACTCACTGAATAAACTGATACTTCATGTTAAAGTTCTTTCAGAGAAACTGCCTCAATGCTTTCAGTGTGTTAGGTTGGTTGGTTGATTTGATTTCAGTTTCAATTCGGTGTTTCCCATTTCAAACAGTAATAAAGCTCTCACAAATTAGAATGCCACCAGAACGTAGCGCCCTATTTAAAACCAAGATGATGGCTGAAATTTTACTCTCTCCTCAGATTTTTATAAAAAACTCTGGATATAATTTATTTAATGGTATTCCTGAGGACCTGTGTAATACTGAAGATTTTAATACAGGTGACTGATCTTGAGAGGAAAACAGTAACTTGAACTACAGGCTGGGAAGCTGTGGTAGTATGGTGGTAGCATTATGGAACCTTGTACATTTGTTCATGGCAGCTGTTGATGGATGACTAATTGCCAAGGGGAGTTTCCCTATGTGAACTAGCAGTAGAAAAGCAGACCTCCTTCATGTTTTTCTGAGGGTTGGGAACTGTGGCTGGAAATGACAATAAGGAGGGAACAGTCCCCTCTTCTTCCATGTGTATGCCCACAAGATGACCTAGAGCGTGTAGGTAATGAAGTGGCAGTGTACTTTTGGTGCTAGCATTGGACTTCCTACACTCTGTAGGTGCAACCTTAAATAGGAGCAAGAAATGTAAAAAAACTTGGTGTATGCAAAGTAATACTTTTATACTGGTTTTTCTCAAATAGTAAACATGTAACTGTACTTGTGATGTGCACATAAAGAAAGACTGTTGAGTGTCTGAAATATCCTGAAGATACTCACACTCCAGGAGACCTTCCCAGGATCATTCAGACTTGAAGGAATTTGTGTACATATCACAAGGGTTCTTGCTGATAAGACGGAGCATGTGCGTGCAGTTGTACTTAGCACGTTTAGGGTTTCAGTGGTGCAAATGTAATGTGCCGCCTAGAGGATTTTGGAAAAGCACTCTACCCCGCTTTAAAAATGTATATTGTCCAGTCAAAGTGAGGAAAATTCCTCTAGTGCTTTCCCTGTGAAAAATCAGCTGTACCACCCCTTCATATACTTTCTGCCAGCAACCTAATCTTGCCTTCCATATCTCCTCAATAGGTTGCAAAAGCAATGCCCTCTCCCTTTTCTTTCTATGCTAAGTCTGGTCAGAAAGCACAGAAAATGCAAGCCTTCAGTAGGACAGATGAAGGGTTTTGGACAGGATACAATTCAATTTTTAGATTAATACTGATGAATATTTTGGCACCTGGATGGAATTTTAACCTATCTCCATCTCTCCCTACTTGAAAATGACAGAAAATAAACTAGAAATTAATGTATTTTCATAGTGGCAGAGATTTACAAGCCCCATCTCTTTCAAAGCATTTTGCTCCAATAGACAATTGTTGGTTATATTTCAGTAATAAACAATGAGCTAGTTTAATTCTTCAGGATTAAATACAGATATTTTGGTTCTTGTGAATAGGAAGGGAATACTGGAGAGATTGTTTAGTCTATAGGCAACTTTAGTTTATGACTCCTGTGCAGGGATAGTCAAATCATTGCCAGCCACTTCTTAATGGGAAACACCTTTAATGACCTTAATAGCTATCGTAGCTCATCTAAAAAGATGCAAGTAATGTATATTTCACTTGGGGAAAAAAATCTCTAAATCAGAAAATAATTTTATAGTTCATAAAATATTTTGATACAAAGACAAAATTTGTTCATAATGCTTACCTTCAGCTAAAATAAATACTACTTCATTGTTCTTCAGAAACTTACCCTGTGAACTTGGTGTTTCAGGTTTAACTGGTTGCTGATAATTTTGTAGCTAAATTCACCAAAGCAGTTTGTTAGGAAAGAAATTAGGTGATCACCTGCTGTTTTGATTCAACTGCGCTTTGTTCCTTTAGAGTGCGGTGTCAAACAGGGTTGGATTCCTCAGTGCATCTCCGGTTTAAAAAGTAACATCAGCATGCAGCTTTGCTATCTAAGCAAAAACTGAACTAGACGTAGGAAATTTGTGGCAGTTTGTAGTTCATTATATAGAAAAGAAAATCAAAGGAAGGTTAATGTTTCTGAAGGTTTTTCCAAAAACATGTCCTTAGGGGCATGTTTAACTTGCTGACAGTGTAACAAAAGTGGTGTTGTAGATGCCAAGTTTTTAGGAATTATAGCCTTTAAGAAAATTAGAAAAGAATCTTTGTGCATTATCTGCTTAGACCAAAATTAGTTTTATTATATAGATGCAGTATATGTGAAGATTTCAGTTATTAAATGCTTAGTCACGATAGCCCTTAATTTTGTACTAAAAGCAACTTCTCCCTTTCTCAGGCTGACATCTGGTCACTGGGAATCACTGCTATTGAACTGGCCAAAGGGGAACCTCCCAACTCTGATATGCATCCGATGAGAGTTCTGTTTCTCATTCCAAAAAACAATCCACCGACTTTATTAGGAGAATTCAGTAAACCTTTTAAAGAATTCATTGATGCATGTCTGAATAAGGACCCAACGTTTGTGAGTAGCTATGTGTGTGTGTATGTAGAGATGCTTTGTTTTTCAGTCTGTCATGTTTGCAAAGCATTTTGCTGGTGCAGTGCATCATAACTGATGGAAATAATTTTAGAGACTATACTTTCCACTATTAATAGTAGTGGTAGTTTTTTTAATAGCTGCGTCTGCATCCTGGTCTCTTCTGTTTAAAGTACTGAAAGGGAGAGGAGGAATGCTGAAAGAAATGATGGTGACAGAGGCAGCTTCCTAAAATGCACTCAAACGTAGGATAATGTCAGAAGAGAAACTTTAACAGAGGAGAGAACTTAAATCTTTTTCTCCAGCAGAACTTTTGCCGTCTGGCTGAATTGTGCTTACAAGGAAATGTTGCATTGGAGATTTTTGATTAGTCATTTTCCTGGGTGTGTACCTTCTAGCATGGAAGGATAAGCAGCATAGTCTGTGTGCGAGTTAATCATATTTTTAGAGTGCTTGTAAATGTGGATTACTGGCTTTTCTTGACTTCCTGTTTCACTAATTTCCTGATACTATATGAGTTAGCTATAGAAGTCTTACTAAATCTCCCCTATTAACATTTAAAATCATTAAATATTAGCATAACATTAAATATTTAAGTGTTTCTTACAGCGTCCTACTGCAAAAGAACTTCTGAAGCACAAATTCATTATGAAAAACGCCAAGAAGACTTCATATCTGACAGAACTGATTGATAGGTTTAAGAGATGGAAAGCAGAGGGACATAGCAGTGATGAAAGTGATTCCGATGGTTCTGATTCGTAAGTTTATTTTCAGTTTAGTTTCTTTTGTGGTTTTTTTTTTTTTTTAATGTTACTCAAGTAGGTTTATTGCAGTTTCTCTGTGTAATTATCTCCTCTTATGTACATCTGTCTTTCTTCCATATGTTTTTCTTTGGCTTCTTTCAAGAAAACCTCTTGCATGAACCTAAAGACTAATCCATAAGTCAAGCTATGTGCTCAAAATCTCTTTAAACTTTCTCTCTGAACTCAGTTTCAGTTCTGTTTAAGAATTCCTAGTCTAGGGCTAGTGGTTATACAAAAAACAATGAATCACAATTAGAAATATTGCAGAGCAAGGTTGAGGGGTATGAAGAGGTTTGCACAATGCCAGTGGAACAACATACATTCTGTAAGTCTCTTGCTTTTCTGGATATCAGATAACTGTTCTAAATGGGATGTCATGGGAGAAGGTAAGCTTTATGGGTAGATAACATCACCTACATCTTGATGTACTTCAATTTACTCAGCCTCAGAAGTTGTTTTTTTTAAAGTTCAGTTAACATTTCAGTACATATTTTTCTTCTTATTTTATGGAGTACAGAACTAATCTGTATAGATTTATTATGTATTTGGGTTACCTACGCTTGCTTAGCGTTATGTTGTGGCTGGTATTCTGTATGGTGTATCCTTTGTCTTCAGGGAGTCCAGTAACAAAGAAAATAACTCTCATCCTGAGTGGAGCTTTACTACAGTTCGAAAGAAGCCAGATGCAAAGAAGCTGCAGAATGGGACGGTATGTGCAGTCTGAAGAGTTCTTCTTTAAGTGCTGGTTTTGAGGCCAATTTAAGGAAGATAGTGATAAAACGTAGTAATTACTCACTTTTCATAAGAACTGTCTTTCTGTAGTTCAAGAGGTGATGAGTGTTAGCGATGATTCCTCTGCCCATGTCAGCTTTAAAGGCAAAAGATATCACATACTAACAGATCGGTATCTGTTCATAGAGATGGGAATTAAAGGTTTATATACTATTACAGAGGAAGAACTGAACTGCTTTTCTGACGATACGTGACATTGTTTCAGATGTGTCATAAGGCATCTGTTTCCACATCACGTAACATTTGTTGATGTACTGTGCCTTCATTGTTTTTGTAATGTATTTTGAATGTTTTGTTGAATCTAACTGAACTTTCAAAGCCACATTTGCGGTGTTAAATGCAGCGTATGTATATATGTTGTATAGGAATATGCTAATGTAAACCTTATCTGTTAACTTTTAGGATCAGGATCTTGTTAAAACCCTGAGTTGTTTAACTATGATAATCACCCCTGTGTTTGCTGAGGTAAGAGTTGACTTAAAAAAAACTTATTTGAAAGTATTACCCAAGTGTTTGATAAGTATTATAAGTTTCCTCTGTTTTGCTTTGCTGCTCAGCTGAAACAGCAGGACACAAATAACGCTAGCAGAAAGAAAGCAATTGAGGAACTTGAGAAAAGCATCAACATGGCAGAAGCAACGTGTCCAGGGATCACAGATAAGATGGTGAAGAAACTTATGGAGAAATTTCAGAAGTAAGTTAAGGAATTCTTCTGTATGCATTAAAAAAAAAGAGCTTTATTTTAAGAGGAAAAAATTAAATTAAGTACTTGTGCACTGGAAAGGTTAGTTGACACTGAACTTTGTATGTTGGGGAAATATGAGTAGCTTAGTGGTAAGTGAAAGATCTGCAATTTCCAGGGCTTTCAACTTTTGTCTTCAGTAGTTTACGTATAACGCTTCTGTTTGAGACTAAAAAGTAATAGTAATGATTAGTGTATCTGTTTGGTCTTCTAGTGCTGCAGTTTCACTGTAGCTGTTATACCTTGCTTCCTTTAACAGCCTCCATTTTTATCAAAGTGTATTTGTAGCAAGTAAGGGAGCAAGAGAACCTTTAACTTACAATCTCAAAAAAATATTCTCTAAAGATCACTTCTGGTTTTTTAACCTATGATCTGTTGAGATGAAGGCATGTGCTAGTTCAGTGATGCAACAATAGCTGTGTGCCGTTTGCTAAGCTGAAACAACAAAATCAACAAAACTCTTGATTGCCTTTTTTTTAATCCATAGATTTTCTGTTAATGACTCATCCTAAGAAACTTCACATAATTGACTGATGTTTCGTATGGACCCAGTGAAACCCACCAAAACTACTTCAAGCTTGGCAGTGCTTAGCTCATGAGCTCCTTGTGCCTTTTGGATCTTTGCAACATATTGATGGTGATTGAGGATTTGAAAGAACCTACTCAACTATTTTGTGGCAGTGCACATGGTTTTATATTTTCAGGAAATTATTTTGTAAAGAACAACTTTTAATATTGTAGTTTCACCTGTTTAATCTGATAAATGTTGAGGTGCAGTTTTGCTTTTAGAAATAACCATTACTTTAGTTAATAGAAAGTGCAAGTACAGTATGTTTTGATGCTGTTTTGTTCCTGTACATAGGGATGTACAGGTCTTTTGTATTCATGAGTTAAACTTTTGTAAATCACTAACAAGCTTCAGAGAAATTAGCTTTTTCACAAGTGTATTCAAGACAAGTAACGTAGTGGCAAGGGTATTGCTGTAGCACCTGCTTCAACCAGCATATAGTTATTGTGCCCTGAAAAATAAACCTGCAACAGTATCTATTATAATTCTAAATTGGTACAGTATTCTAGGCAGCTCTATGATTAACTATATTTGAGAGCAATATGTCAATAGGTTGCAGGTGATATGTAGCAACAGGTGTATCCTGATGTACAGTATATGTATTACCTTTTAGAACAGGTTCTGAAGTAGTAATTCAATCTTACATCATCATGGTAGGAAAATTTAAAGCAATACAGTTGAGGGGGTGGGGCTTTTGGCAATAATGGACAAAACCTGAAGTCCAATTTAACTTGTTTCTTCTGAGTATATGTGCGGGGGTGGAAGGGAGCCAGAGAAGCCGAGCGTCACATGATACATACCTCACAAGCAGGTATACGTGTAACACCAGCGTTCTGTGAGGTGGTGTTGTTTCTCCTGTAAGATATTTATACACATTTGTTCTTCGATACATTAAATACAGTACATCAACATAACTTGTTTATAATTTTCTGGAAGTGTATTTTAAAGATGTATTTACCAGTTAATATGCAAATAACGGAGTTATAGATATTCTTTCACAAAAAGGTAGTAGTGTGCAGTACGGAGTGACTTTTTTATTTTATTTTTTTTTTCCGTAAAAAGTAGGTAAGACTATAAAGTTGCTTTCAGTTATATATTTATGGTACTGCTAGATGGGTAATTTCTTCTCTTCAGGAATATTTTCCAATTTCAACCCAGTATGTATATTATGTTGAGGTTTTGAACTGCGATTGTTTTTCCGTACTTTGTTGTGGAACTGTTGGTGTAAATTTATTTTTGATAAAGGTTAGGTGCATTTATTTTATGGCTCAGACCTGCACATTTTGTTTTTGCACAAAAGTCATTTTAAAGAATCTGAATTATATCTGCCAAATATTGAAAAAGTAATGGTGTGCAAGTAAATACTGCATCTTCAGGCCAATGTTGCCATTACATCATTTTTATATAAAGGACACTTGTGAGAGATGGTGGTTAGATATGCCAAGGACAATTATTTTCAATGGTGCCTACACTGTAAAAAAATTACTTTTAAACTCCTTGTTTTAAAGTTAAAAAAATTTTCTGTTGAAAACTTTCATCTGCTATATAACTGAAATTCGATTAGAATTTATATCTGAGAAAAAAGTCTGGAAATAGTTTTTGAAAACAATAATGTTATGGATTAAATAAATATTTTTATAAATGTAAAAGCAGAAAAAGTTGTAAATACGGTTGACCTGAAGCTTTACAAAATAACTGCATCACAGAAACAAATTGTAGTGCTCCTTTAGCTTCTGTAGTTGCTAGTCTTGTAAATCTGTTTATAGATGAAGCTTATTTCAGTGTTTTGGGGGGTTTTAAATGGTTTAAAAATAAATATTTAAGTTCTGTAAACTTTCATGAGCTTGTTCTGTTGTGCATTTTATTCTGGATTTTAGTAGGTGTGCAGGGGTGTGAACATACCTCCTACAAACTTGTGTTCTAGTTCAGGAAAGGTGTTCCTTGCACAGAGTTGCATGGTTGCTTTGAAAAGGTTTGGGTCCCGCCCATGCTGTTCTTGTCCAGAGGACACCTGCCAGCTGCTACGCCACAGGGAATGCTATAGACAGATGGAGCAGCCCCAGGGTTCAGTTTGATTCTCTTCCTAAAGAGGAGTCTTCAGCATCTGTGTGCTCAGACCAACGTGCACGGCCTGTGACAACGTGGTAGAGATGACAGAACGCTGACGTCGTGGTGGACTCGGCATTGTGGAGCGAAGGTACAAAAAGGCCTGTGCCAGTTACCTCGGCTCCCACTCCACCAGTCTCGACCCAGATCTTGTTTTAAAGAGCTCCATACAAGTTTCTCAGAATAAAAATGGTTTTACTTCCGTGGCACTTCCCTTGAGGTGTTCTTTTTATGTGGGAGACCGAGGGACGAGGTGATGGGAATTCCTCCTGAATTTTGTAACTGATGGCTCTACCCTGTTGGCACAGGGGCTTTAATCTATGCAACTCTGTAAACGGCTCTGGGTAGGTAGGGTTAGCGTGTTACGTGGGGAACTGGAACCTGTCCTGTTTGTGCTATGACTGTAACAAGTTGCTGAACTATGGTGCCTCTTCTTTTCCTGTGAAATGGGTGGGATGTATACCTACCTCATAGGACAGTGTGGGGAAAAACTCATCCATGCGTGTACAATACAGCCTCGTTCTCTTCAAGTCCATTCAAGATGGTTTTTTTTATTGTGCCGCATATGGCATTTCTGCACCTAAAGTCTCTGTGCGTCATAAGACTATAATCTAACTCTGAAGAATGGATGCCTGTATTCCTGGTTTCCAGAGAGCAGTTGTCTTTTTCCCCACCACGAGTCAGTCATTGATGAACTGTGTAACTTTATCGGCAGTATTCTGTTGCTGGCAGATAGCTAATGGAAACATATATCAAAATATTCATGCAGGAACCATCTTCTTGCTTGTTTGGTTTGCTAGGCTTCCCACTGTAGACTGAGAAGAATTGATATTGAAGTAGTCGTATCAAAGTAGTCTGAATCGCAGAATAGAGAAATGTATTTGTTCTTGGGTAGATGAGTCCTTTATCAATGTAACCATTCTCAAAACCCTTGGTCTCTGACTCCTCTAGTACGCTCCTGTACAGTAAGCATGTAGTATCGTGAACACCTGTTCTTGCATTCGGTTGAATGTCTATAGCCGAATAGGAAAGTGTGTAGGTTCTTAATGTGTTTGCACAAAGTTTAGCAATTGTTAAAGAGCTGATTTTTATCACACTGTTTTATGACTTAACACTGGAATAAAATTATTTTCCTCTTTGCAAAGTTTTAGTGGTACGTATGTTGGCTTGCCGTATTTCACATTTTTTCAGTAAATGAAGCAACATGCACTACAGAGATGAGGTAAATACACTGAAACCTGTCTTAGTGCTCCTCCAGACCGAAGTTCTTGGTATGCTGTGTACGTTTTGCTCCTTTTTGTATCTGAACATAAGCACCTATGCCTAACAAGTTGCTGACCATCGTGCATAGGAATTTCAAGATTGGCTTTATCTATAAGTAATATATTTTACATGAACCCCACTTGCTTCTGTCCAAATGCATTGAGTAGCTTAATGTTTTGACCCTGTAATGCTGCTGTGCCTCCTTTTAATAATCCTTGCCTCTGTAAGGGCGATAAAAGCTTACATTTTCCAGGTACTGCTGTCTGTCTTTCACTATCAGCAGACCAAAGCCCAAACCATTCCCTGTCCTCTCTCCATCCTTTTCTTCCCTAGTGAAATGCAATCACTTAAACAGATGTCCTTACCTCTTTTGGGAGAATAGGGCTGAGCGGGGACCACGGGGAAGGACTTAGTCAAGGGTTATTTCAAGTGTTACTTGACACATGAGCCACTGCTAACTGGGATTGTTCCTTTAGTTTAGTCAGTCCCAAGAAAGCTAGTTTATGCAATGGATTTAGCTTGAAGATGTTAATTTTCTGTCACGAGCGGCTTTGTTCCTCTGCTATTGTTGACCATCATGTAGGATGTGCCAAGGCACAGCGCACGTGCTGGGCCGCAGCGCGCTCTCATCAACGGAAAAATCCATAAACAGTTCCCAAGTCCTTGCTTCTCCCTCTTGGTGCTGTTTTCCCAGCAGCATCCTGAATGCCAGAGCTGGCAGCTCCTGGAGACTGGGGCAGCATGGCTGTACGTTGATCCCTTGGTGGGACTGCGTGTCTGTTCTGGGAGGTGCTGAAGGTAAAGCTGACCTGGGCCAGCCTTTACCTGTGTCTCCACATGCTTTCACGAGCTAACAGTGATTGTAGGTTTGCCTAGGTGCCTAAGGTATAACCCTTTAAGGGACGCTCTCCGAGGGCTCTGTGTTTGTAACACAGTCTGTATTTGAAACACTGCTGCTTTTCTTTTCCCCCTCTACCAAATCATGCATATAGAGTGCCATGCTTAAATGCTGTATTGAGCGGTGGCTCCTGCTCTCTCCAAGGTGCAGAGCTTTGGGAAAGGGAAGAAACAACTCTGTAACAAGAAAGATTATCCCTTTTCTTAATAGAACGTGTGCCAGAACAGCATGTGGGGTCCCTGTAGTTCACAGCTTCCTCAGCACAGGGTAACCAGGAACAAAGTCAAACCTTACAGTGTGCCCTCTTGTTGATCTAATGCATTTCCTTGGGCAACCAACCAAGGACGTGGTTGTTTTCAGCAGCATTCAGATTGAAGCAGAGACAGAGAAGGCACAGAGGGAGCCAGCAAGCAGCTGCGGGAGAGGGAAGCCAGCCTGGCAGCTCTGTGGAGCAACGAGGGCTGCCTGGGAGACGGGGGGCACAGGGGGAGGTGGGCTGGGGGCGCAGATTTGACAGGGCAGAAGGAGGAACCCAAAACTCTGGTGTAAACAACTGATCTTTATTGTCCAGCTTCTAAAACAAATAACAGGTGAGCAGTACCCATAAGCCCAGTTCTTACATTTTAACCTATTTTCTATCTTTGCCTCAGCTTTCTTGTTTCTGAACTTTCTAGCAGGTTGCGGTAGTTTCGCAACCGTGGATGTACTAGGCTGTCCTTCCCCTTACAGTCGCATCCTACAGAGCCTTACAGGGTTCTTAAAGAAAAGTAAAAAGATCCTCCCCTAAAAAGCTTACAGAGGTGTCATCATTCTCCAGTTTTCCAAGTAGATTGCATGTAGGTTCAGGGTAATAAGTTTTTGTAAGAAAAGTACTTCCAAGAAGCATCTATACCTTTTCTAGCAATGGCTAAACTGGAAATCCCCCTCCTGCTACCCTATGGATAGTGAGCAGTCCCTCCTGCTCCTTTATAGCTAGAAACAGCCCTGGTAAAAACTACATTGCACTCATGTAGCAAACAGGAAAGTTTCGAAGCACCGTGGTTACAGCAGACTTCCTAACGCCAAGGGTGAGCACCAGCTATTTCTTTCCTAACCCCTCCTGAGATCTTTCTCCCCATGCTGCTTAACTGAGGCCTGATTTGGGGGAGCAAAATACCCCCACATGCCTCACTCCCCCTAATATAAGCAGGGCACTGAGGTGCCAGGGCTGTGGAGCTGCTGCCAAAAAAAAATGACAGCTAATGGGCCTAAGAAAAGCAGAGCTATATGATATCATTCATTAACCCACTTCCCAGAGCTCACTGTTGGATGCTGCTAAATGATTTACAAGTACCAACAGGCTCTTTCTGGGGGGAGGAGAGTGCTGTAAACTGGCTGGGGAGAAGACAGAGCTGTTTGCTTCTTCTGTGGCTCCAAGCACCAAAAGCAGCACCCGACACGAGCAGCCCTGTCCTCAAGGGCCAGGCACTCCCTGCAGCATTAGAGGGAGGAGGGGCAGGATGGCGGCTCCATCCATTGCCCATGTCCACGGGATGTCACGTCCTGGAGCAGCCTCCCCGTCCATCCTGCACCTTGGCAAAAGGGCCTCAGACACCCTTTCCACCAGTGTGCTTCCCTGCAGCTGTGGCAAACAGATGTTTAACCTCTTCCATGAGATGTCACTTGTCTTTTTCTCCCTCCCGCCGATGAAGACTCCAGTGGCTGAGCAACAAGCATGGCCAGTGGCTGCCCAGTTGGGGAGGACACAAGGGTTTTTTTAGGAGAGCCCTAGCACCTCTGCCTGGAGCAGGACCCCACATGTGGTGGCAGAGACACTCCAGCATGCAAGCATGGTGCAGGGCATGGGTACTTCTTCTGAACACTCCCAGTTTCCATTAACACAACTTCTATAGCTAAGAGCACTCACACAATACAAGCCCATCAACGTTGCGCAAGCAGTAAGAAGCCCTGCAAGCAACAGTGTCACCCTTCTGCGGCCCCTGACCTGGGCCACCTCTGCTCCCTCCAGCCGGTGTCAGGCACCTAGGTGAAGTACCTGGAGGCCCCCTTGGAATTCCTATCTTCAGCAGCGCTGGTGGCAAAGGACACCTCCTCATCCTCTTCATCCAGCTGGAGGCTGCCAGAAGACAGCCGCACGCGGGCCATGGACGACCGCAGCACCCGGCCATACAGGGAGCAGTAGTCAGCAGCCAGGAGGTCAGAGTCAGAGTCACTGGACTCAGTGCTGCTGCCCACATAGCGCTCGGCGGAGCGCCGCGGCCCCAGAGCCAGCCCTTGCTGGGCCGGCACATGCTGAAAGATGCCTGTTTTCCGGCTGCTCAGCACAGGGCACGGCCCCAGGGGCCTGAACTCGGAGCCATAGGGGAAGCGGATGGTTTTCATGTCTGACTGGCTCCAAGACCGCTTGGGAGGCTGCTCCTGAAGCCCATAATTTAAGGAGCAAGCCAGCAACCTGCTCTCCCCGACCAGGCCAATGCTTGTGTCCATTGCCATGCACGGAGCCTCACGATGAAACTCCCCAGCCCGGGTCCCACTTGGGCTCCACCTGGGGGGTTTTGCTTCCATGGGGCCGCATCCACCAGCTGGTCCTGCTGAATCCTCGCCAGGCACTGGTGCATGGCATGAGGGCTGTGGGGGCCTGTCTAGGTAGAAGGGGACCTGGGGGGCTGGGGTGGCCATGGGCACGGGGCACGGCACATCCGTGTACACCAGTGGCCGGGCGCTCACCTCCCGCATGTTGCCCACTGAGGTGCTTTTACTGTTCCCAGCAAATTGATGGTGGGGCCGAAAGGACGTCAAGGGGTTCCTGGCACTGAATGTGTCAGCAGGCTCCCATGCCCGCTCCAGCTCCAGCTCAGCATAGAGCAGGGGGAAGGCAGACGAGCTTTTGGAGTGGGGCAGGAAGGCAGGGGTCGCTTCAGGCTTGGAGCGGTCCAGCTCAGCAGCAAATGTCACCTCCACGGCGGAGCTCCGGCGCCGGCTGTCCAGCGTGGGCTCGGAGGTGTGCACCCCATTGGCATGGTAGGAGCCCCGGCCACCGTAGGCCAGGCGCAGCTCCTCCACCTGAGTAGGGGCAGAGAGCAGGTGGGTGTCCAGACCCCCGGCTGGGCAGGGAGGGCAGAGCGGGGCTGTCAGTGAGCCCCAGAGGCAAGGCTCTGGCTTGGCCTCCAGCTGAGCTCCACCAGCCAGGGCTGCAACGTCAGGACACCCCCCACCCCAGGCATGGTTCTACCTATTATTGATGCCACAGGGACATACCTGCTTGGAGACATCTGTCAGGAGGTCCGGAGAGGAGCGGCACTGCCTCTCATCGTAGCGGGATGTGTAGTGCTTCCTGCAAGGCCAAAAGCATGGGTGGGTGTATGGCCAGGAGGGTCCTGTCACCACCCCCCACGCAGGCACTGCACCCGTCCATGGCCCCCAGTACCTCTCAAAGGGCAGGCTTTTCATCTTCGCCTTCCTCCCATGCTCCAACAGCTGCCTCTGCGTCCTTCCACTGCAGCAAGAGGGGAAAGGCATGAGCAGCACCATCACCCCTGGCCCTGGGCATCCCCACATCCCGGGGAGGCAAGGGGATGCAGCAGGACCGAGGCAGCAGTCGCTCCAGGAAAAGCAGCTGTCAGGCGTCATCCCCTCAGATCCAGCCAGGGCCAACATAAAGGGGAGACTCAGAGCTGTCCCCACGCCCTTCCTGGCCCAGAGGTTTGTTTTTTTCCCCTGGGACTTTACCTGTAGCGGAAACTGGAGCCCTTGCTGCACAGAAGGGTTTTGGGCTTTGACTTGGGCTCTTCGGACAGCCTGAAGAAGGCATGGTACTCCACGCATGTCTTCCAGAAAGCCTTGCAGGCATCCCGGCTCGCCATGGTGAACTCCAGCGTGTCCTTGCACAGTGCCTGTGTGGCCGGAGACAAGCGAGCCACTATCAGGGCCAGGCTCTGCCATTTGCCCTCCCGACACCCTCCCAAAGACCTGGACTGCCAGCAGCTCTGGTAAGTGCAGCATGACCCTGCTGGGGACACAGGGATGGCACATGCCATTCTCACGGGGGGAAAGGAGAATCACCCATGAGCAGCAGAAAAGGATTTTATTGAAAACTCAGGGACTTCGCATGGCTGACCCTCAGTCCACAGCTGCCTGCTCCTGAGCCTGGCAGCTGCCTGCAGCACAGTACTTACAGAGATGTTTGCATGGAGCTTGATGAGAAAATGCTTCCTCTTGAAACTAAGTTTGCGAATTTTGGACCAGTTGAATGTGTTGATCTTTGTATTACCCTGAAAGGAAAGACACAGCAGTTAAAGGAGAACATGGCAAGCCAGAATTGCAGAAGTATGATGGGCCAAGTCCTGAGCTTGCAGGGCACTGAACAAGACCCCAGCACAGCTCTCACTGCTGCTGGGGGTCTAAGGAAGGGGCACCAGGATGTGGTGGTTGACCCTCCTCTCCATCAGTTGGTCCCAAAAAAGAGAATTGAGACTCAGGGTTTAACTCTGCCCACTGAAGCTATTTGTAAAGCTCCAGGATCCCAAGACAACCCTCACAGAGGTGAAGGCAGAGCATCCCATCCATCCCAGCTCACAGGTCAGGTGAGTTAATGCAACATCAGCCCCCCCCAAAAAATAAATAATTGGTTTGCTTCTCCTTTGCTGGGAAGCATAGCGCAGCTCAGCTCACGCCCATGCCCTTAGAGCCAACTTAAGCAGTCTGCAAACATACCTTAACCCTCATTATCATTATGCATCAGTTTAGACGCAGCCACACAACACTGGTGTCACAGCAGGGCCAGGTAAAACTGCATTACGCCGTGCTGCGGCACCGAGACCCTCTCAGCTTTCTCAGCGAGCCCAGAATTTAATGGGCTCACAGATGCTCTAATCACACGTGAGGGGTGTTTATGGCGCTGAATAAATAACTGGGTCTGGCAGTGCTAGTTAGGAACAGCAGACCCACAGTCAGGATTTTTTATTTTACTGCTCCAGCAAGATGTTCCCAGGTTGAAATTAGCCGGTGTGGAAGCGGGAGGCAAGTGCTGCTTCACGCCGGCTGCGAGGAAGTCTGTATTTATTCTGCAGCTTCGCTGTGATTACAGTGTTATGTAATTGCACAGACGTGAGGTAGCTATTTTCGCTGGAAGATTATATGGTGAAGGCATGTGACGCAGCCATGTAACCTGTGGTGCTGACACGGCCGCGCTCACTGTGACAAGGGCCAACAGAGCCGAGGCAGGCGCAGCGGTGAGCAGCCAGCGCTGATGGGGATGGTGGGGCCAAGCCCCGCAGCGATGCCCCAGAGCATCACCTCCGCACCCGAGGTCTGCTGGGGCATGCTCCCGCTGGTAGGATTTGGGAGGGTCTGGAGCATGCACCTCCCAACTGGAGGTAATGTCCCTGGGAAAGGCCACCCCACCTGGGTGCTGGCAGCCCGCCCCAAGCCCTGGGCTCACCCGCAGGACCAGCACTCCCATGTGCGTCACAGCCAGGTTGATCTGCGTCCCCTCGCCGTCGCTGGCAGGGTGCAGGCGAATCCCGTACATCTCCAGCTTCCTGGCCACATCCAGCAGCTGAACGTCTGACTCAGCTGGCGTCTTCCCGCTGGGGACACAAACACACCAGGAAGCAGCATGAGTGAGAAGGCAGCCACTGAAACAGGCTAAAAAAATGCCATTTTGGGTGTGCACATGGTGGCATCACATGCACCCCACTCCGGACCTGCCTGCTGATGGGAATGGCCCCACTGGCAGGTGCCCACCGGTGCTTTGGGTGGGCGGCCATGGTGCAGAGCAGCCCATACCCATGTCTCCGGTGGTAGTGCATGATCTTGTTGTCCAGGTACTCCTGGTTGGGCAGGTACCGGTGGGTCGCCAGGTGCTGCTGGTCCATCTCCTCATGGAAGTCGCCCAGCTCGGCTGTTGGGGACGTGGGGAGAGCGGGGCTAGATTACAAGGGGCCACTGTAAGGGAAACCCCTGGCTACACAGCCAAAGCAAAGCTCCGCTGGGCCCCCATCACTGGGGAAGGGGCACCGGCCCTGCAGGCACTCGCCTGCCCTTACACTGCAGCAGGTGGGAGACGAGCAGCGCCGCGCTCTTGTCGCTGCAGGGCAGCCGCCCCAGTGCCAGGTCCTTCTTAATCTGGAGGGTGAAGAGGTACCTGTGGAGGCCGACAGGAGCATGCCCTGAGGTGGGGACGGGTTCAGCAAAGAGCTCGTGGCTGGGCTGAGCCGCAGGGGCTCTGCTGCAGGGGGGCTGTCTGCCCCCCGTGCCTCTCCCTGCGCTCGCCCATGTTTCAGCCCAAGGGACGCAGGTCCACAGGGTCATGGGAGGAGCACACAGCCCCCACAGAAGGCTGCAGCTGGGCACCACCATGTCCAGTATGTCCCTGCCATTGAAATGCCCATTAGTAGGTTTCAGAGTTAACATTCCTTTAGGCTTTGGAGGGCATTTGTATCTCTCAGAGCTAATGTTCTGCAGAAGCACTGCCTTAGTTTTATTCTTAGTTCCTGTTCACAACACTTTCTCTAAAACCTAAGAGCTAACAATGCAATTTTTAAAAATAAAATTAAAGTTCTTCTTTCTGAACACATCTTGAGGCAGGAGCTAGGATGAGCAAAGTCAGACTTGGAGCCCAACTGCTAAAGCATTTGGCAGTAAACAAATTGCAGCCTCTTAAGATGGCTGATCCTTCAGGTGGATCTTGTTTGAAAACAGATCAAGATAAGATACTCTCTTGGGTTTTGTTTTGTAAAGTATAGAACTCTTCCAATACTTAGGATAACCACTGCTCACAGGCAGGTCTGGGTGGATAACGAGTTAAATGCATGCTTTGCAATTGCAAATATATATAGGGCCATGCGGTAAGAAAGTAATAGAACAAGTACTGTACCTGGTCAGCTCTTCTCTCAGATGGCTGGGGTCCACTGGGAAAAATTTCACCATAAATTTGAAAAGAACCTCCTTAGGATCTTAAAACACAACACCTTCATAAGTTTTCTTTTACGTGTCTATTGAGAACATTTACAACCCTCTTCACACATGCTGTCTCCTTACAGAGTAAATTACTCTGGGCCCTTGCAAACCAGGGCTGGAAGCCCTTACCAGCAGGGGCTCTAGCCTCCCCCCAAAGGTCGGTCTGCCCAGACCCCCAGCATTACCAATGGAAGTGAACAGGGAGTTGGGCACCTAAATAATACTAAAGAGAAAACGCCCCAGCAATTCTTTAAATTGCAAAGACCCCTGTCAGGAGGGGGGTTTCCGTGGAGTGGTGCCATGGGTGCTTGTCTAGCATGTGGCCATCAGTGGGCCTGTGCATTAAATCCAGCCCTCCAAGCACCTGGGATGCAACAGCTCCATAGGAGATTGTTTGGGCAAAGCTTTTTTTGTGGGATGAGCGCAAGCAAGAAGCCAAGCCCAAAGCAAAGAGGCTGGAGGGAGGGAGGCAATTTTGTAGGCACCAACTGTCCCAGGACTCCATGGGGCAGCTCGGGGGCTCCTGGAGGGACGGTGTCCTGGAAGAGCAGGCCAGAAGGGACATGGAAAAATAAATTAGTGCTTGAAATAATCCCAATTCTGGTGCATGCAGAAAGCAGAGGCTTTTTGTCAGGCTTTCCCCTTACAGGGAAATTAATGCAACACTGTACTGCAGCCTCCCTGCGGCAAATTCTGGGGTCATGCCTTTGTGCTCTTGACCACCTCCTGGTCATCACATATTTGGGGAAAATATTTGGTTCACTGCAGGAGTAGAAACAGGCGTAGGCTGAAAGGGGCACGGTGTTAACGTTGTGGCGATGGCAGGGGATGCTGAGCCTGAATTCAGGTCAGGCTCCACAGGGGTTCTGGGGGCTGGAGAGGAGCGGCAGAGCCTGCAGGGCACCCGGCTAACACTGCTTCACGCAGGGCTCTCACCGCACAGGCACCTGGGCTGCTAAGAGCTGCAAAAGGGACAGGAGGGCATGCAGGGAGCGATGCCTGCCACTCTGCCAGCACAGCGACCTGCGCACATGCACACACGCAGCCACCCCTGCTCCTCCGCCAAGCTGTCAAGTTAGTAACAGCTCAAGCCTAAAATGGTGCAGATATCAAATTGCAAAGGCAGTGGTATTTCTACAGGATTTTATATGGACTGTGGTGTCTTTGCAAGCAATCCTGCCCAGCCTCGCGCTATAGAATCAGCTCAGGTAAGTGCTGAAAAACCAGAGACCCCGTCCCCAAGCAATAACACTGCACGAACGCGTCTGCACTAGTCTGCCACTGGCAGTGATTTAGAATAATTTTATTCTTGAAATACTTACTTTTGACTTGCTTTGTTATGGGTTTTAGCGGTTCCAACCAGACCTGAAATAAGGCAATGAAGACCTGGGTGAATAAACAGCACAAGAGACAGGGAATAAAAGCAGCATCATCACGCTAGAATGCAACATAAAAGTGTTGGCCAGCTCGGCTGCTGCTGCAAGCCGTCCCGCCGGGCAGCCCCGCACGGATGGCTATGGATGAACCCCATGGGCCGTGGCTTTCACCAGGGCTTTGCCAGCTGGCTTGCGGGTCCCCTTGTAACTATCATTCTGGAGGGGTTTTTGGCATTGTAGCAGAGCTTTCAGTTGAAATTTTCGATCCGGTTTTTCAGGGAGGTGCTAGCAAGGCCCCAGTCATGCAGGCGGCTGCTGTGAGGATGCGGCACCGAGCAGCGCCGGGGCCCCGCACCGCGAGCTGCACTCACGTGGTTCCCAGCCTGGCTGCGAAACTCCAGCCCAAAGTACTCCTTCTCCACAAGGTTGAGGTGGCTGCAGGTGAGGTTGAACAGGCCTTTTCCACAGGATTTTTGCTAGCAAACAAACACACCGTGGAAGCAGCGGGTTAGACAATGCTGACAGCAGCAGTGATGGGATTTCAGTGAGATGGGGAAGAAGTTTTAGCTCCCTGCCTTCACCCCGAGAGGAGTTGTGGGACTTTTCCTGAACATGCTGCAGCAAAACCTTACTCTAAATGTTGGCATCAGCATGTGGGACAGGACAACTGCACGCTGCATGCCCCTTACCTCTGCTCTTGGAAAGCAGATTCCTTCTCATCACTTCTCTCTTGTATTGAGGAGTGTAAAGCAGAAAGGAAAGGAAATCTTGCTTTTGGCTGATCCTTTGCAACTGTCACTGTCTGGGCAGTTCTATCGCTGGGAACCCAGCGAGCGATGCCCAGGACGAGCGCCCACCTGAACCAGGCATGGCCGTGGCAAATGTGCTTGAATAAAAGCAAACGGGAGCACAGCTCAAACCTGTGCAGCGAGCCTGTGTGCCCTGACAGCCAGCGACCGGATTGCCGGGGACGAGCTACTATTATGGTTAATGGTAATTAACAGCAACAGAACCCTGTGGAGACCCTGCACCTTGGGCTCTGGGTCATCCGTGCACTTCAGCAATATTAATTAAGTGGCACTACCTGCTGATGAGGGAGGCTGGGCTGTAGTTATTCCCTGTAAACAGAAACACTTGTAGGGTGTTTTTCTTGACTTGTTGCTGTGCTGTGTGACACGGCTGGGGAACAACCCAGGAGGCCCCTGACTTTGGAAAATGCTCCAGAAATCACCAGGAATGAACCTGGCAGTGACTCACCCCAGCAAAAACCCTGCTACTCCTTCACCAACTCATGAAAAGCAGACCAAAAATGAGCGTGGGTTAGTGCAAAAGCAAACTGGAGCAGAGAAGCTGCCTTAGATAGCTGCTAAACTACGGCATTTTGGGTGATGGAGGTGAAGGCAAGCTGCAGCTCCCTGTGCCAGCGGCTGCTCCCAGCAGGGACAGGAGGGACCTCGGCTGCTGGCAGTGATGCACACTAATAACCACCTTCCATGGCTTCTCCTGGGCTGAAATTGCTGGCTCCATGCTGAAAGGCTGCTGAAAAGTGATAGCGTAATAAGAGCATTTGCTCTGCAGCACTCCCAGTTCTCCTCGAAATTACTAGATCACAAGGGTAATTAAAACAATTATAAATGTTTATTTCCAAGCTAGAATTTTCTAGCATGAAAGGCCTTGGTCTTTGTCAGGCATCCAGGAAAGACAAGCATTTCTTACCGGGTTATTACCCACCACATGTCTGCTGGGAGCGACCCGCTCTCCTCCAAGCCCAGTGCTGCCCAGGGCAGTGGAGGCAAGCGGCTCCATCCCTGGGAGAAACTGCTTGCTGGGGAGACGCAGCCCTGTGATGCAGGGGATGGTTTAAAAGCAGGGGCTTTCCTCTTGCAGATTGGTGCTTGCAGGTGCCCCATCCTGTGTTTGTGGGGTACCGAGGCTCCAACCCACGCTGCTGCAAGCACTGGGCTACAGTGGTACTCGGGAGAGCACCAGGCAAGAGCAGGGGCCTGTGCAGGAGGAGCACAGTGCGAGGCAGGACACATGGGGCTGGGCACCCCACGCCTGAGCCTAAATGTGCCTTCGATGACGTTGCAGTGCCAGGTTTAGCACCCACAGGCAGAAAACCCTGTGTAGAAGACAGTGGAAAGCAGAGACTGCGCTCGCCCCTCCTCTCCACAGTGGAAGCAGCTGGGACTGTAAGCAGGACAAGAAAACAAGCAGCACATCCAGAGGAAGACAGCAACGTGTGACACACGGGAATGCACACCCCTCACACACCCCCAAGGACACCCTGGCAGCACTTGTGCTCCAACTGCAAAGCCATGTTTCTGCAGCAATCCCTGTAGCACAGGCTGCTGCACCCAAGTCTGTGGTTTAGTGGGGAGCAACAGCCTGTGGGATTTGGTGTGAACTTCCCCCACCACCTCGGGACATGTTCCCTGGTCAGTGTCTTCTGCATGGCCACAGCTGGCATGCAGTGCCATGCACCAAAGCCACCAGCCTCGACACTCCCTGTGCCCTTGCAGGACCAGCTTGCATGCAGCCAGCTCTGCACACCTCCTGAATTCCCACCTTTACTCATTATAAGGGACACCAGACCACAGGAAAATTTGCCCTTCATTCAGCTCCAACAATTAGTTCTTCTGGACTTGTTTGGTTTGCCTTTTCTTTCTTTTTTTCCTTCCATTGAATCTTGCCCTGTAGCAAATTCCACTAGCAGAGATGCCCAGGCTTTGTCTGCCTGGCTGCAAAGTAGTTCGCCCTTTCTGTGATGCTTTGGGAGGGCTCCGGGGGCTGCCCAGGCTCAGGACTGCTCTGTTTAAACCCTTTCTAGAGATAAGAGGCGTGACTTTACGGGCAAGACGTGCCAAGTCACAGCACTAGGTATCCAGGGGTAGAAAGAAGAGGGGAGGCAGCTTTGCAGTATCTCCTCACAATACCAGAAACACATTAAAGGCTGGCCTGTGACGGTCCCTGCACCCAGGCACTGGAGCAGGGGATCCTGGTGCCCTCCCAGTGCAAGGTGCAGGGCTCACTGGCATGGCTGGCAGCATCCCAGCAAGATCCCATCCATGCCGTGGCTCAGCCCTGGGGTGTTCAGCAGGGAGGCCACAACAGAGGACATTTAGAGATGTGCCAGGCCCCCATCTTCCCCTGCCCTGGGGACTCAGACCAGGCTCGTCGGTGCCATCCCAGGAACCACCTCCAGTGCCCAGCCAAAGGAAATCCTGGGAGCTCTGCCACTGCAGAGAGGGTGCCATGTCCCAGCTGCCAGCGAGGATGTGGATGGGGGCAGAAACCTTCCCGGGCCCAGGAGAGGAGCTCACTGCCATGCAAAGCTGGACTGGAAATGAGACCTCGCTGCACGTGCTGGCAGCTGTGATACCCATGTGAGGCAGGTATAGATGCATACGCCGAGCGCAAGGCAGAGGGGGAATCAGGTCCGCTCTGTTTTCTCTCTTTTGTCCTTTTCCCTCCCATTATTCTGAAGTACCGCACATTCAAAAGAGCTTTCCAAAGTCAGGAGGGGTTTAAGAAGACTTGCTTTAAATATCTGCTCAAAACTTAGCCCAAAGCGGTCCTTTTACAATGGAGAAGTCACTAATTCAACTACTCACTTACCGTACCCATACAGCATCAAATGCATGAAATGCCTAAAAGGGGTTTCCAATACCATTCCATGCTAAAAAAGGAAATGACCAGGAGTTCCTCTAATGGAAGCTGTTTGCTGCAATAACATGTTGTGCAGAGCTACAGTGCTGTGTTTCGGGCATATAAGAAAGCAGAGATGGAAAAAATAATGCAGGAACATTGTACAAGCAGCATGTTTTAAATTGCCTCTTACTATGCCCTGATTGAATCAATATGAAACAAAAAAAAAGACATTTAAAAATGACTAGTCTCATTTTTAAGCTGACTGCAGGTCTAGGATACATTAATTAAACTAAATAAAAAACTCCCATACTGTGCCAAAGGATGGAATTGCTTTACAATGCTCTTTTGTGCAAAATGCTATCACAGAGAAACGGAGCAGTGCATCTGAGACCGAGCAGTTCTCAGGCTATGCTATAAAACCAGAGGACAGGACAGTCTGAGAAATGTAACAGAACTTGAAAAAACACAATCTAATTTTAAACTCTCCAGCCCTATAGGAGATGCAGGTAAGTGCTAGACAAGATCTACTTGAATTAACTAATTCAATTAGATGCTGTGATTATCAAATTCTAAGCAACAGTAAATGTTCAATCACACTTGTAAAAAGATGTGTTTCTAATGCACAGTGAAGATACATCTACTTTCTGTTATCTATATACATATATATGTATAAATCTATATACATATATATGTATAAATCTAACACCATAGATACTAATACCTAACATGTAAAACCTATTTCAGAGCTAGCATTTATTAAATGTGGATTATTACTGACAGTGTGTTATGGGACACTGTCATGCAGAAAATAAGATACAGTGAGTTTTTTCCACAGCTATTTCAGAACCACAGTTTTCTTTTTCAGATGAATGCCCAGGAAACGATGCATGCAGATGTTTCTCACCAGGGGTAATTTGATTAAAAATGCTACTTTTATTCTGTTCCCAGATTTTTCTTCGTTGTTGAACTCTTATGCTGGTAGTCAGACAAATAAGAGAAGAACTTAACACTTATCAAGAACATCACTTTGCCTTACCTGATTTCCAAAAGGTGATACCAGATAAGTAAAAGCCATTCCTCCTTCTTTATAAATAATGCCAATAAGAGAGGAGAGCAAGAGTGTGTCGGTGCTGAAAGACACTTAGCAATCAGCACTACAATCTTTTTTGGGGGGTTGGGGGTTTTTGCTTTGGGGCTATTTTGTTGGTTTGGTTTGGTTTTTTAAGCTGAAAACCAGAAGCTATCAAAGACCATGCAATCCTTCAGAGCAGCAATGACTTCATTAACTAGCACAAAAACCCGGTAAGAATACAATACCCACTTACATCAACTACAAAGATCTTCTGGGAGTCATCCAGAAACTGGACTTTCAGGTGCAGCATCCTCGAGCATGTGGCTGAGCGTGCGGCAGGCGCAGGAGTCCTAGCAATGTGAGCGGTGTGCGGGGAAGGGAGCCCTGACTCCTCTTGCACACATAATTTCCCTCTCAGCTGGATGGAGAAGGCTGCAGTTGCAGATGTGGAGCAGAGACTGGAGCAAAGGAACTGAATGCCTAAAAACAAGTTTAAAAAAAACAATACTGATACCTCCCCTGGTTTAAATATCACCACTGCGTTAAAGGATATTTTTTCCCGTGAATTATGGGTGTATTAATACAGGAAAGGCTGTGCAGCGGCTCTGCAAGAATGGAACCAATGGGGCTGAGATAAACACTGAGCTTTTACAGCTGGTGGCGAGCAACGTGGAGGCAAAGCAAGCCCACGCTTCATACCATGGGGTCAGGGAAGAAGAGCTGAACGGCTCTTCTGCCAAAGTCACCAGGCAGCGAGCATTGCCTTTCCTCTGGTCTGGTTGAGGTGCAGCAAGTCTCACACTTGCTCCATGAGGTGGGCAGATAAGGTCCTGCCTGCTGAGCAGATGTGTGCAGACCCGGCCAATAGGCTGATGTACTTCGCCAGAGACTGGGAAATGTTTCCATCTGAGCTTGAAAACAGCTGGGAGTCCTTCCCAGGGAGGCAGAGGAGGACCTGCTGCTAATTCCTGGCTTGCACCCTGGTTTGGCAGTTTAGTGAAGCCTCACAAGACAACTTGGTTCCTGTTTCACACCTGGAAAGCCCATGTCCCCCCCCACACTAGCTCATCCTCCAAGTGCCAGAGCCAGCTGCCCACCCTCGAAACCCCCAGGGCTCAGCCAGGCTGCCGGGTGCAGCCTCCCCACAGCATAGTGGGCACCTGGGGCTTGTACTTGTGCTGTTTCTCTGCCCCAGCTACTGTGGGGCTGTGGTGACCTGCCTGACCTCTCTGGCCACTCTCGTCCAGCAGAGCCCCCCCTCACTGAGCATTTGGATGAAGGCAACGTTTGGGCAGGAGCCCCTGTTTGCAGAAACAAATGCACCGAGTAGTGCCAAAAGGCAGGCGCTGGACTGTCATAGGGGATTGTCATTGCTGCTGCTGCTGAAAAAAGCCACAATGATGCACGATCCTGTGGGACCCAGAGTGATGGAAACGCATCCCAGCAAACCAAAAAAGCCATATTAAGTGCTGCGGAGATTTTGCTTGTTGCTTCCTTCCCAGTTTCCAATGAAACATCCACTGTAAGTCACACCACGCCATTTGCTGCGGTCCCTCTTATGCTTCCCAAATATTCCTGGGGTTGTCAGGACAGAGCCTGGCAGGGTACACACTTAGCTTGCTGTCTGGGCTGCAGAGAGGAAAACTGTAGAGCTTTTTAGCTATAGAAAAACTTAGTAGCCTTCGGCTGACCAGAATAAAAAAGCAGCATAAAAATTGAAGCAAATCTTCCTTTCCATGTGACGCTGCTCCACAAAGCAGCTGAGCTCATCTTCTGCCAGTGGCCAGGAGGGGCTGGCTGCACCAAGCGTGCAAGCACTACATCTGAGGACCAAATTTTCAGTGCTTCCCTCGGCCTGGGGACTGAGCTCTTTGTGTCACGGGAGAAGCGTGGTATCAGCTGAGGCGGGGGCGAATGCACTTTCTCTCTGCAGTTTTAAATGTTCATGTCAACATATATTGATGGGTATCGAGGAGAAGAGCAGCACTCTCGTGAGCGGCTCACATATCGCAGGCACGGCTCTGCCACAGCAGCACAGCAGGAGCACTGGACCGGCAGGAAGGAGGCATGGGGGTGCAATGAAGGAGACCCTAAGCTCCAGAAGAAGCCAAACCTTCCTGCTACGGGCTTTCCTGACATGCTGGGGGCACTGACCCTGGTCTCCATGGATGCTACTAGAAGCTGAGCACCAGCCAGCTGGGTTGTGGGTGGAAGAAAAGGGGTTTTTTTTCTTCACTACTGTGGCATGAAGGAAGGGGACTGTGTTGGGTTTATCAAGGCCTCCAGCCACCCTACAGAAGCATTCATGCAGACAGTGTGGAGCCAGCCGAGGCAAGCAAGGTAAATGAGGGCTTCTTTGGAGTAGGAGAGTAACGGATGGCCAGAAGAGATGTGACCTGGGATGTGGGGATTGTCGCTGAGAACAAAGGAGTTCCACCACCTCAGTAGACAAGAGACCCATTTTACCCCCACCCACCTCCTTCCTTCTTCTGGAGGTGACTTTTGGGCTGGCCAGAGCAGGCCATGTGGGGAGCACCACTGCTCCAGGAGGAGCAATCCCAGCTCCCAGCCTGAGTCAGTGCTGATCTCCAGCCAGGCACATATGTCCTCCTTATCCACAGGGGCAGGGAATAATGTGAAAATGATGCAGGAAAGCACAGAAAAGGTGAAGAGTGAGCACAGCTGTACCGGCAGGTACGGAGGGGGCCCCGAAGAGCAGCAGCAGAACACAGAAGGGTCTGGTGTAGCAGCAGCATGTCAGAGTACTGCTTCAGGGCTTTTTGCTCAGCCAGCTCAGCCCTTGATTTTTAATAATCTGGACCCCACTGCCACCATTCTGCATTGCACCAGTTCTCCCAGGGATGACTTCAGCCCACTGAGTGCATCTGACCCCATATTAGGCTGGCTGGTATTGCCTTGAGGCAGGGTCTTCTTTATCCTCTCCAACACCCTGGTGTTTGCCAGGATCGACTGAGGAGAGCAAGAAACAAGGAATCTTCCTTCCAAACGCCATTGCCCCTTTTCCAAGGAGAATTTTCACACCGGTCTTCAGGGTTTGCTCATTCATTCCCCTGTTGGCCCCGGAAGCAGAGCAGCCTGCAGGACATCTGATGGAGAGCTGAGTCACTGTGGGTATGTTCCACGGAGCCTCCGAAGTGGTGAGCCGCTGGCACCAGTCAGCGAGTGAGTTCAGCAGTCTTCCTCCAAAAGGGCATGCTTTGGTCCCTGGGGATGGACAAGGAAATGCCCCAAATCTTCCCAGTCCCCCCTCAAGTCACTCCTGAGAGAGAAGGTGGCTCTAAGAGAGCAAACTCTGGCAGAGAAAATGTGTAACATGCGCGAGTACCCAGGGCTGCAAGGGCAGGCTCCCGGCAGAGGCAGGGCAGAAGTGCCTGGCCACCGAGAGAGCGCAGCCTGCTCCCCATGCATCACTGCGGTCACGGCTCTAGCGCGGCTGCACCATGTGCTTTGTCATGCTTATCTTCAAATTCAGTTTAGAGGAAAGAAAAAGCAGGCAGCTAGATAAAGTTATGGAATCTGCCAGGGGATTTTAAACACCATAGTCCAGAAGGCAAGAACCCATCCCCGGGTCATTGCGGAGAAGCAGAAACACTCATCCTGTTTTTCACACTCAAAGCATTTGCTATTGGCAGCTGCTGGAGACACGGACTAACCTAGGTGGACTTTGGTCTGTGGAGGCCTTTCATACATTTAACATTATACCTCCTCTTCCTCAGCTGGAGCTGCTGGGAGAACATTTACATCCAGCTCTCGCCCAGCCTCAACTGCAGGGCCAGCGAGCGACACGGCTGCTTGCCTGCCATCGCTGGGAGCAGGCTCAGGCACAGCCACGGCCCTTCTGAACAGCACTGGGCACACGAGAGGAACATCGGCTGGTTAATAAATCCGAGACAAGGCACCAATACTGCAAAACAGGGAAATTCCCTTCCAGAGTAGGGTACCTACAACATTCCTGCTGCCATGCCAAAAGGAATGGTTTCACTCTCAGCTGGGGTCCCAGATTAGGTACTAGTTGCTTTAAAGTTTTTTAGAAAATATTCCCCAAGAAAGGTATTTTCAAAAAACAAGGCCTGAAAGAACTGAGTTTGTTTGGCTTAAAAAGAGAAGAAAGCAGGAATAACAAAGGTCTCCTGACACATGCGGGCCCATTCCAGGAGGGATCGGCTGTGCTCCCAAGCTATGGGGAAAACAAAGAAATGGCAAGAAAGATCTGAGTTACGTCCTAGGAAAGACCCTTAAACTGTGAGGCAGGAGAGCTACCGGAGCAGGCTGGAAAAGCCAGGGATGACTCAGACAGAAGTCTGTTAGGACAGTCCAGGCACACAGCCCTGCCTTTAAACCTTTAACAATGACTCTCAGTTTTCATTCACTTCACAGCCCATATTATATCTTGAGAATATCTCAATGGCTACAGGTGACTCACCAAGCCCTGTCCTTCTAAAAAATTCTGCCCCATTTATTGAATATAGTAAACAATGACACGTTTACATTTCCATAAAATTTTGCTTTCCAAACATGAGCTAAATAGCCTGACATAGCTGTGCTCTAACTTATTACTCGTAAGTCATTGCTGAGAAAATAATTGCGTTTTCAGTTTTGTGGTTTAGGTGAGTTTTGCCCATTAGCTTCCAACTGCGGGATCAGGCTTCTCTGAGCAGCACTTTGTTTTGATACCAGAAGGTGACATTATGCAGCAGCATTTTTTCTCCAGTTTGCCCCGATCGTACCCAAGAACACCCTACCGTGGTGCCTTTTCATCTCACTAATGTTCCCACCGAGAGCTGTACATACAGCAATGCAACGCCACAAATATTATTCACTGAAAGCAGCTCCACAGAACCCCTGGTGTTCTTCAGCATTAATAACTTGTCTACAAAACTGGATGAGACCGACAGGAGGGAATCAGCTTCTGGGCATGAACACTGACAGAAGTGCAGAGGAACACGCCTAGCGTTAGACTGGAAATTAAGACAAGTTTAAAGAATTGCACCTTCTGACAGCCTCACACTGGGTGGTAGCTCCAGCACAGGTGATGACACAATTACACGCTAGGTATACCAATTATTTGCATCGGTGTTCAGCTGGTAAAGGCTACAAGATAAACAGGGCCAGGGGCTTTGGGAGCAGTTCAGTTGCTGTGCGGGCAGCTCTCCTGCAGGCAGGCATCCCAGCAAAACCAGCAGCCCCAACTTCACTACAGCCTGTAGGCACGTGGGTGGGAGCTGAGCGTGGCCCTGACGTGGCGAGAACCATGGTCCTGGTTCAGCTGCTGGACCCGGTTGCAATAATAATAAAAAATGAAATAGGTTTAGCTGAGTTTAAGCAGTAACCCAAATTAACAGTCGATCGCCCTATCCCCCTGCTTTTTTTTTTTTTCCTAGTAACAATTTCTGATGCTCAAGGAAGCAGAGTCCTATCAAATCTTATTCTTGTGATTATATTTTTATTTCAGCTTCAGCAGCTGAAGTGAATGGCTCTTTTTGCTAGCTATAACAACAGAGTAGGAAATCTTAAATAACCTTGATTATGCACGAAAGATTCCAAATACGATTGTGATTCCAGACACCTGATAGACAAATTAACTCTAAGTGCAAAACTTCCTTTGCAGTCCTATTAAGATGTACTCACAGCATGCTACCGAAGTCCTGAAATATAAATTTATTTCCATTTCTCTTCTGTTTTCCAGCTGTGCGGAACTGTGTCTGATTTCCAGGGACAGAGAGAGTCCCCCTCTGAGGGCTATTGCCAGGACGAGCCAGATCCTTGCTTCCAAGCTCCCTCTCGTGGTGGTTGTGCCCAGCGACAAATACAGGTGACAACTCAGTGCGCAGGGACGAGCAGTACAGCAACACCACGCTCTATCGTGCATCGATGTATATTGCTTTTTCTTTCTTTTTTGGTTTTTATATGCTACCTAAAAACTATTGCCAGGCACTGAAGAAGGCAGTTTCCTGTAAGAAAATGCAAATGAATGCTGTACAAGAAACGAAATAATAGCCTGACTCTGGTATTATCCAGAGCACATGATCTCATTTTAATATGCCAGTTGCACTATGTTGTTGGCACAGCTACCTAAAAAGCACTTAGTGATGTTTAATTCAAACAAATCACTTAAAAGACACTGGAAAGTAATTTATACAGAAAAAGAAAGCCTCATCACTGTACTGAGTTAAAGGAGCACTGATGCCTCCACAGACTCAGGCATCTCTTTAGCATTCAGTCATTTCTAGCTAGGGAGATTCATCTCACTACATCTATGTAGCAGTACGAAGCACAGGACTTGCATACGCTGTCCTTAATTTGTTTCAAGCATGACCTCTTCGTGGTCCACTCGCACATCCCCACACCGACAAGATAAAAGCAGTGTAAACTCACCTGTAATCCAGCAGTCCTGCGATGAGGTCGCTGGCTGCCCAGGCTCTCTGTCCTTGTGAGCACTGTCCGGAAGCCAAACCGATCAACCTCCTCCCTAAGGCTCTCCATGAGTCACGTGCAGATCTTTCCTAGGTTGTCCCCCGAGGCAAAAAATCACAGACCCTATGTACCACACCACAGAAATTGGAATGACAGGTGAGCAGCATCTGCTCGTCCGCTCAGGCAGCTCTGGCAACAGAGGGTTATAAGACCAGAAGCAGCAATCTTCAGAAGGGAATTAAAAGCCAGGATGGTGAAAACCTTTGCTGAGCATCATGAGGAAGGATCCTATGAACCAAAGGCTTCCTATGAGGAAGCTGACAAATTTGAGCCTGCAATGCTAGGTGAAGAGACTGAATCCCAGTGGAAAGGATGGAATTCTAAGGAACTATATTGCTTATTTTCATGACAGATGTGGTTTCCCTCTTGGCTCAAGACAACTAGTTCTGGTTGAGTAAGCTTTGATTACATCTAGGCAATGAAATGCACATGCTCTCCAGGTGCCCCCAGGGCAATGGATCAGACCCATCTCACTATATGGATCTAGATCCTGACTTCTGTTAATGTGTTTCCCTCCCAGGTACCCTCTCTTCCCCTATTCCCTTCTTTTCCTTCCATTCTTCCTCAGAAGACCCTTATCACACTTCAGTCCTACCAAGGACTGCCAAATTCCAGGTATATAGCTCAAAGCAGAGCTAAAGTTGTATCAAAGCCATTCTTCAGAGCAGGCAGTGGAGGACAATAGAGCAGCATCCATCTGAAGCTGGGAGCTTGGTACTTTTGTAGTGATCAAAGGCAATCCCTGTCTCACGGTTCTTCTCCCAGGGCCTTCTGGCAGGTGGTGGTAGCTACGAGACAGACATGTTTCAAAGAACAGGGATCATTCCTACATCATGACTGGCCCAAATTTTCAGGGGTACATTAATAAAACCTTTCTAAATTATTTATTTTGGCCATGAGATTAAACAATTCGGATGGCCCAAGATACTGTGCTGACGGCTATTGAGAAACAGCTCAGTTAAAAGGAAAGGAAGACAGCTGGACTCCAAAGTACTTGTAAGCACAGTCTGACACTGGACAGGCCCTGAAGCTAAAATATTTCTTCAAACCTATTAAAAAGTACATCTACACTACTGAGGTTAGACACAGGGCATTTGGCAAATCTGTGCAAATTCCTGGAACATTGAATAGAAACCAATCCCAGGGTCAGGAAGGTGGTGGGGTCACAGAGACACGGGGCTGCATGGGACTTCAGGAGATCACATGTGACAACCCAGTGTACGGAGGCAGGAACTACACACGCCACATGCTCCCTCCTCCAGCAGTGGTCATCCAGTGCTGTCTGAAAATTCTCCACCACCTCCACATAACTGCAGCTTGCTCCTGCACGTGAGCCATGCTCTGCGAGAAGCTTTCTCTCTTTTCCAACATAAATTGGCTTTGCTGGAAATTCAGTGTATTTCTTCTTGTTCTGCCACACCAGCCATGCTGTTGCTGATTACATGATCATCATTAATTTGCTTTTAAGAAAAAGGGTCTAAGGTCTGTTGCAGTGGTAGGATGAATCCCAAGATGATGATTAATCATCCTATCTGCCAGTTCCCAAAAGGACAAGTAGCCCTTAAGGAATGTCACAAACCGCAAATATTTTCCCTTTTCTGGGTTGACTCGATAACTTAAATCTAATGTCAAGGCAGATCTCTTGAGGACATAAAACTGGATGAACTAGTCAGCCTAGAGGCAGGAAAAAAAATTTACCTTGAAGAGTCAGAAATTTCCCAGAAAGCTGACTGTCTGTTTGGTTCACTCAGTTGCAGTCATTTATCAGTTATACCTTTTAGTAGAAGCACAAGAAGTCTAAGTCTGAATCAGTTACATTACAGTATCACAAATGTATGAAAGATGCTAATGCTTTTCATAAATCTGAGAAATTTTAAAGTTTGTTTTTTAGGCTCTAGTCCACTTATTTGTTTACATGCAAGAAGTCCAATTTCAAAATTATTCTACAATGCTGGTGCGTCTGGTTCCAAGTAAGCCCAAGCGCCTCCCTGTCTTTAACACGGCCTCCACCTTACGCCCCCAGGACGGAAGTGCTACAATTACCATTTTTCTTCGGAGGCAAGAACAACTGAGGTCACCCAGTAACCGGCAGCGCCTCAGAGCCTCAGATCCCACGCAAGCCGAATCACTAGAAATACGATTTGGAGGAAGTAAGTCACTGTTAGAAAGCTGTCACAGCCCACTCGGACAGAACCGGCAGCACACCAAGGAGCACTGGCGTGTCACACACCGAACAGGAACAGCAACGCCTGCCCAGCAGTGAATGTTTTGCAGGTTCCTGCAGCGTGACAGATGCTTCCCCTCCAGTTGTTGCAATTATTGCTCCAGACTTTTTGGAGGGACTTGAAGAGAACCTCAGCTTTGAAGTAGACCACCAGAGGCAAGTGAGGTGACTCCATACTAAATACACTGTTTCCATGGAGAACAACAAATTCCATCACCTGCGATCGTTGTAATCGAACCGTATCACTGCTGCCAGCCAAGCTCTCGTAAGCTCAACGCTGCCCTCAGCAGAGCTAGCAAACTACTACAGGTAGGATCTGACCTTTGAACTGAACGCTGTTGCTGATTTACACCTGAAAGTCGGTCTTCTCTCCTCGCAGCTGTATTGACCAGGCAGAGATAAAAGTGGCTACTTAAAAGCCACGTTATTTCACTTTCACAGAGTGCAGAGCTCGCCCACAGCTACGGTAGCTATTTGCACACTTCCTCCAGCTGCCGAGTAAGTGAGCGGTGACTCACCGAACGACCCAAGCGCTACCAGCAAACCAAGCTACCAGGACTGCTGACTTTTCAGCAGAGATACCTTAAACAGGCCAACGTATATTGTTTTAGAACCCATATCTCATTTTAATTAAGACTAGACTCTTCCACCTAGTTTCAAACTGTAATTACAGCCGAGCCTATTAGGGCAGATAACAGCGTACTGCTCGACACGAGGTGTGGCCGGTGGTTCACCCTCCACCCACACAGGGTATCTCGCGTACTTCCTCCCAGGGCTGTTCCCACTGCTGGGTTCACGCGTTGGTGGTTTATACCCAGGCCCAGCCAGGCTGCCCGGCCCAGCTCTGCCCTCGTTAGCAATTCATTTACATGGCACCTGTGCTACCCAGGAGCAGGACGGGGAAGAGCCCTCTAAGTCTGTGCTGCGGTTAGCTCTAGCTCTCCAAACACACTGGGGGGCCATGCCTGTCCCCAGACTGCGCAGGGGAAGTGGGACACTGGGGAGCTTTCGGCACAGCCTGTGCACTTTTATAGCAGGAGCTGCTAAACCAAAGGAAAAGCTGCCTATGAAACTTTCTCTATACAGCCCCCAGAAACAGCCAGCCCTCGTTTAAAGCAACATGACACCATCACACCTACTTTATGAAGGACACTACTCAACCATTTGGTACAGCAGCAAGCAGTTGAGTTCACTCTCAGGAGCGAGACTTTTGAAAGGCAACAGCATTAAACATAAGTCTTGTGTGCTTCCTTAAAACCCCCAACCCAGACTACCCTGTACTGTCACTTTGAAACAAACCAGTGGCGTAGAGTCACAGGGCCTCCGTGGCTGTATTTGCATCCACTTCCCAGCCTCCCAGGGGGAACAGGAAGCAGCTTGCTTAGTTATGCTGACTGCCACAAGGAATCGGGAACGTTATTGCTCAATTACAACTTCTTTTAAACCGCATGAGAAATCAGACTCAGACAGTGATCAACCCACTTGTTACATCTCAGAGCAGACCGGTCCTATGTGTCAGTTACCACGCTCGCTGACACGAGCCAGAACAGAGCATGCTTCACCCCCAGCCTCCTGGCAAGGAGATGAAGGGAAGCATCCATTTTGTTCAAGATCACTTAGATGGGCAGTCTGTTCTTCTCTGCCAGTTTCCTCTCAATATGGAAACCAGTCCTCCGTCTCAGCAAAGGAAGTATGAGCAGGAAGAAGAAACGGCAGAGAAACCTACCTTTAAGATAACGGTAACGCTCTTTTAGCTGGAGGAGGGGGTAGTAAGCATGCTAGGCAGTTTTGCCTGTTGACACATCACTGAGGACTGAAGGTAGCAAGTTTTTCTAAAGTTTAAATAACATTAAAATAATACATGGCTTTAATTCCAAATGCAATATTAAAGGTCAGTACCAAGACTAAGTTCTGAGGAAGGTGCACTTTTTGTTACAGGGCCCAGCTGACAATCATTGACTTGGCAAACTCAAGGCTTTTACTGAGCATTTAAGAGAACTGTTATTAAGTGATCAGCTGAAAGGTTTTCTAGAAAAATCTTCTCCTCCTGAGGCAGAGTCCAAGAGTGCTTGCTTTGCTAGCGTGGTGGAAAGGTGCCAGTTCTGGATTACTATGGTGGAGAGCAGCTACAGAGACACGGTAGGATGATGTCAGACCCACAGAGACACGGTAGGATGATGTCAGACCCACAGAGACACGGTAGGATGATGTCAGACCCACAGCCATCTTCACACACTCAAAAGCCTATACAAAAAATACAAACATGAAAGACTTGGACAAGACAAACACAGATACTTCTTTTGAACACAGCTTCATCACGCTGGCCTATGAGGAGAGGCACCATCGCTGCCTTGACAGGCTCCCCAGGGCACAGAGGAATCCCTGCCTCACACAGGAAGGTAACGCATGGCTCTTGCTCCTCCTCCTCCTCTCTACTCAGAGCACCTGAAACCACGAGCATTATGCCCAGTCTGGACACAGCTGTACGCCCTGTTTACCTGAGCCTGAAGGAGTCATTTGTGACAATTCAGATGAGGTTACTAGGCTTAGAATAACCAGCACCTCAAACCAACCAACCAAAAAAAAAAACCCAAAGCAAAAAGGCAGCTTGTCAGTTAAGCCCACTTCAGAAGAAGAAATTGAACACAGACTAGTCACCCCAGTTTGGTAATACAGGTATCTATTTTATTAAAAAAGTTACAAACAGGTGGACTGTAGGGTTGTCTTACAAAATGACAAGAATGAATTCTACTGGAAAAAACTTTTTACAAAGCATTATAGGTAATTGTTCCATTTTTGCACTTGTTATTCCAGATTTCACCTATCACTGATAAAGATACAGTACATTAGATACATGATGTTAGGTTACATTTTTATTTGTAGAGCCCTACTGCAGTGATTTGAACAACTCCTAAACAGATGCCATAGTAAAGACAATACATATTGCATTTATTATTAGCCTCTTACTCTAATAAGCAACTTCACATGCAATCTATTGAGGAAGCCTAAAATAACTTTTGGTCCCTTTTTCCCCCCCAAAGTGTGCTGAAGAAACCATCTCTCGTCTTCCCAGTCCTGTCACTCTAAGCTAGTTCAAGTTTTTAAAGTTTTTCTTTCTTTTTCTTTTTTTTTTTTTTGTGCTGAGGTCAATGAAAATGAACACTGGTTTGATAACTACCCATAGGAATGAACCACTGATTCATATTAACCAACCTTTTCCCCCTTAGACAAAGGAAAACTAAGATCTTTATGAATTACTTTTATTTCCTATTACTTCCTTACAACCTACAAAAAAGATCAACAACGACCACTTAAAAAAAAAATCTATTTCGAATACAAGGTTTGGTATAATTCTGATATTAAAGTGCAAACCTAAGTATTAGCCTCAGCCTGTTTATAAAGTTTGTACAAACAGGGGGGAAAAAAAAATTCAAGTAACCCCACAGGAAAACAAAAACCAAAAAAAGGGTGTTTCAATACCCAAGCAGAAAACCTGGTGTCCTCTTTAAGGATTCAAATTCAACACTGAATGTAGACTCAGAATCTTTACGTCTGCTAACACTGTAAAGTCAGCCTGCATTATTACCAATAAAACACATTAATGTTGAGATACTGTACCAGTGATCTTTTATTGTTTTTAAATGCCATCATCCACAATACAATTTGTGAGTTTTAAACTGCTTAACCTCATATATCCATCACTGCTTTTACTGGAGCTTTTCTCAAAGTTATTAAGCTATTACAGGGAAAGAATGTACATTTCTAGAAGCATGTTCAAATGACTAAAGCTGGGCTCCTAAAAACCTAGAACTTTGGTGCAGTAGGTGAGCTGCAGTTAAGTTTCTGCAAAAAAAAATACACGTTTTAAACCACTGCTAGAAAAAGCTCTCATGTATGCAACATGTTAATAAAACCGAACAAAAAGATTTCATCTGTTCTTTGTACATTTCCATTCTGCTCTTTATACCTGTGTTATTGTTAAAATTTTCAAGTATTCAGAGAAAATGTTGATCAGGTAAACAATAAGGAAGGCAATGGCTGTTTAAAGCACGCTTGCAGTTAGTATCACTGAAACCTGGTGCTTTTCCCCTTGTTACACCAACTTGTCTCTAATATTAAACTTGTTTATTGGGAAAAAAACAACACAAACTAAAAAGCAATTTGTGACAGTGCAAGAAAAACTTTAACAAATATTGCTTTAAAATATTATTCAGAAAGACAAATATTAGGAACTATAAAATGTAAAGTGATCTTATTTGCATTAGATTTACATGTGCAGAGGTCTACTAGATGTCTCTTAACATGCCAGGCAAAGCTGAGCTGACTGACTAGGCATACAGCCCATTCTGAAGGATACATTATCCCTTTTCAAAGGCATAAAGAAGCTATTTGTAAACAAGTAAGTTTAGAAACTCAGTAGAAGGAAGTGTGCTGCCATTTTTCAATGCTACAATTGTCATTTTTGATTAAATGAGTCTAAGAAACCCATGATTGCAAGAAGAGAAACATCAGCTGGAGACTTTACATGCCATTCCAAGTAATCCCTATTGTCAAATCAGACCAGTTACAAATACACTATCACAGCTGCATTTGCCAAGAAAAGGGATACTACATCCACACAACAGAGGTGCCTTCAGTATCTTTCCATGACACTGTCACACATAAACGAAGTCTCAAAGAATGACCAACTACATCGTAGAAGAAAACTTTGCAAAAAGAAATAAGCACTGATGCGAGGTAATATACAGAAGTAACCATTTGTTTAAGGCTCAATTTATTCTCCATTAAAACTCTCTTCTTTTAAAAGGCATTGAGTAGGTAATACTGAGTTTAAGTATTTAATAAATACAAGTTCAGAAATTGATTAAAGAAATCAATTAAAATATTAAAAATGAACTCTTGCATATTAGCCATTATATGAACTTAGAAAGCTATAAAAGGACTGATAGATAAAGAACAGATTTTTAAACTTATGGTAAACATGCTAAGCATTCTGATTAAGGTGCGTGGATCCTGGAGGCCACCAACCTTATGCACTTAGATGTATGGCAATGTGCTGTAATAGAGACAGGTTTACCAAGGCTCAGCTCTGCAACCTGGGCTGAAAGTTCTCCAAAGCAGCATCTGTGCAAGTTTCCTCTGAGTTTTATCTGCAATTTAAACAAAATAACTAATGAAAGCATATTCATTACACATTCAAAGCAAACTCAGCTTCTCCCACAGTGCAGAACAGCTAGTTTTCCATACTGAGCTCCAAAGAACTGCTTTACACAGTGGCATTCTTGAGGTTCTCCTCCTCTAATTCTGGTAACACAAGCAGGTAATAACTTATGAACTTACGAACTTCGTAACAGCTGCCCCTATGGGATACTAAATTGCTTGTAAAGATCTGAATCAGCTAGGAAATTTAAGGTCTCCTGTACAGAGACACAAGCACTAGGCTTTGCGTTGGTGGTGAGGAGGCACCACCTCACCCAGTAACATGGAGCAATGGCATTTTGCACAAGTTCTGGGAACAGGTAGACGAGCCAACCAACCTGGTTTTGACATCCAGGTTCTCAGCATTCAGATCCTCTAAGTTGCTACTAAAAACACCCCTTAGCATTCAGACAGCCTCAGCAGGGACAGAACTGTATGCAGCTGTTCTCAATCAAGCACACAAATGGAAGGAGTGTTACCAATGTGACCAATACATCTTTGTATTTCTGATAAATCTTGTGAAGTTCAAGCAAGTTATCCGCAGAGATATCCTAAAAGCCTCAGCTGACGCTCAAAGTCCATAGAAACCTGTCCTTCATGTGCATGTGGATGCACTTCACTGAAGCTTGATGCTTGGCTGAAAAGGGATTTTGAGGAGTCTTCTCTATTTCTGAAGCCATTCCTTCCCAGGAGTCAGGACCTTACATTTCCTACTGTACTGTTTGTTTTCAGCTCTTGATTTGCTCTCCATTAACAGTTTGTCAGACAGCGCACTGACACAGTTAGGGTTCCCCTTACCACCTAACAACTGGTCACCCCCAGCATTCAGGAGCAGTACTCCTGTACTGACAGGAGCAAACAGCCAGGTTTTGCTTGCTTGTTTGTATGTTTTCCAGCTAACAGTAATGCTCACCCGGTCTGGCGAGCAGGTATCCCCACCCACACTGTTGCTGGTCCACCAGTTCTAGATGGGGAGGGTCCCTGTACTGTCAAAACAGCAAACAAACATTTAGCTTTGAATGGGGAAGGATGAGACCTACTTAATAGGTGTTTTATCTTTGCTTAGAGCACAGGAGAAGCAAACCATTTACAGCGCAGCTCCTCATCCTACCAGAGTTAGCTCCATCCCAAAACTTCACCTAAAACCAGCATCCAGTGCCGTGGCCAGCAAAGAATTGCTGGGGATAGTAAGAACAGAGAAAGCAAGTAACGGTATTTTCCTCTGCATGCCCTTTCAGCATCTTTGTATTTGCAGGTTAGGGACCTCCCAGTTGAGATCTGTTATTTTTCCAGTTAACTTGTGCTTAGTTACTACAATTAGCACCATACAGTACCTCATCTGGCTTCACTTGCCCATGAAATTCTATAGCGCTGTCTAGTGTCTCTGTGAGCAGGCAGTGAAGAGGGAATGCTGGACAATCTAGTAGGATAAATTTGTCTGTGTTACACAGCCACACAGACCAGAAGACAATATACTTTCAGTTTTTATCCCTAGAGCAGAGTACTCTTCTTTCAGCACTTGCTAATATCAGTTACTCATGAATGGAGGGGACAGAAATGACTAACCAGCATCAGCCTTTCACTGCAATATTAAGATGATTAGTACCTCTACAGAAAGCCTTTAACATACCAGCACTGTAACAGGTGCCATATTTTAAAGAAGATTTTAAACATGAAACACTGTCATACTGAAAATTCAAGAGAAATACTAGAGTAAGGAACAGAGAACAGCTACTGGAAATCTCACATCTCTGAATGCAATAATGAAATGACAGAAGACCACTGCAGAAGCAGGAAAGGGGAGGGGGGAAAACAGGATGCAAGAACAACACACATTTTTAAAAGGAACTATGGGTTATCCTGATTATGTAGCTATGTTCCATCCTTCATTTCACCCAAGGTGGCTTACTGGAACAGTAATTTAGGCAAGTGCTACTCAAAAATGTTGTGAGAAAACCTACACAACATCGTATGTGACAGATAGGTTGAGGTATCAGTACCAAAAAGTCTAAGTGGTAACTGCTAGTTAAAACTGACACTGAAACAGCCTTAGATAAAACAAGGTCCAGCATATAATCCACCCCACCCCTCCCATTAGTTTCTCCATCAGAGCTGTAGAGACACAAACTGCTTCTACATACTTAATTCTTAACTAACTATTCCAGATGTAAAACTCCTCCTGGACACAGACAGGTCACGGAACTCAGAGACAATGAAGATTATGCTAGGACAGAGCTACTGTTAAAGCCTACTTCCAATACACAGGTTTTCAGACAGCTGGTTCCACTTCCTCAGTTTCACTTTACCTAGGAGGGACCACTGCTAAAGCAGATGTTTGAGAAACAGCAATTGTTCCCTGGATCACAGGTAAGCAGAAGAATTACAAAGCTGATTACAGCTATCACAAGACACCATCAGCAGCTCTCCTACACTAGGGCACATCAGACAGAAATTATCAGGCAGCAAAGGCTTATCATAAAGTTAATGAGATCCTACACCTACTCAATCAAAGAACAAGGATAGAGTTGGAGCCAGGAAGAAGAAAATATCCCGAGAAAGCGTGAGGCTGAAATGAAAGACACGAAGCCTGTGAAGAGCCAGGACCAGTAAGAAGAAAAGAAGTTCCAGACATGGTGAGATCTGGACTGAATAGGAAGCTGCTTAGGAAGGAAAAACTTACTTGTTTAGCACAGGTGACAAGACTACATTGGGCAGAAGCAGCATGCCCTAGAAGCAAGGAAGTATTTTGCTGCTAGAGGCTTGCTGTGACACTATGAGCTAGGCAGAATGAAGGAGAGGAAATCTGTATTACAAAAGCATAGGATCCTCTATCTCAAAGAGATCACAAAGATATAAGAATACAGATGTGTCTTCTGAAGCACGAGCATGCTTAGGAAACTCATCAAATTTAGACCTAAGTTTTAATTCAAATAAATAACACATGGCCCTGCCCCCCACCTCAATTTCACCCTTAAGATTAACCTCGGTATTTAATGCTAAATCCAGAAGCAGCCAGGTTACAAAGAAGCCTCCCTTAGAAGTAACCACTCCTGGAAGTCTAAATTTAATGGATAAAGGGCCCGAGTTTGTCAGAGTTGAAGGCAGCAACCTGCACAAGATGAACCACTAGTAACCAAGGGGGTGACCATAACCTTTGGCATGATACTTCAAGCCCACATACTCTTATTTGTGAAGCTGCCTTAGAAATAGCTGAAACATTGCATTACTATACATGATTCAAGATATTAAACCTGCAGAACTCTGCTAAAAAAAGCAGCAATTCCTTTGATTTACTCCTTTCTATAACCCTATAAGGCTCTGCATGTGTTAGGTATCAGTGTACAAGGAAAGACTTCCCTTGTATTTTTCTCTGCTCCAACACAAGCAGTTTGTTCACCTTTCAGCAAGCAAATCTTGAACTTACACACACCTCTTACATGGTGACAGCAACCTTTCTTTATTTCACAGTACTGGAGATAAAAATACTGTGTATTATTTTTAGTATGACGGTGCTAGGGTCATGAGTGTCTAAAATTTTACATTCACAAAGCACTTGATAACAATCTCACAGACAAGCTTTGAGACTTCACTCTCTGACCCTGCACTCAAGATTAAAGATGAAACATGGTCCAAAGCTTCCACTAATAACCTCTTTCCCTCTTGTCACTCAGACACAAAAAGCTCTTTTCACTCAAGCAAGAGTTACTAACATGGTAGTCGGAGCCTAAGCCTCAATCAGAGCAGCTGTCAAGAGGAGCAGTTCATTCCCCTGAATTTTCATGTCCTCCCTCATCCCTGCACTTGTCCTCAGAGATCACATTGAGTTGTTTGCCAAGATAGGTCCAACACACAACTGAAGGTCTGACGGACCAGCTGGCTGCACGCAGAGCGTACCAATGATGTAGAAGAGCCCTTTTCTCTAACATGGATTCAAGCTGACAGTGAAATGAGACCTGCAAGGGCTATGAAGGAAAACAAGAGCAGGGGGAGTCCAGAACCACCTTGCACAGGAACAATGACGCTGCTGTGTGCAAGGGAGGAGCAGATCCATTTACACCATCAGGTGAAAAAGGTACTGAAAAAGACCACCACTGTGTGAAGGGCCAAGAGCAGCTATCCTTGCACAAAAAAAAATAAAAATCAAAGCCCAAGACGGGGGAAACTCCTGAGGCCCCTCTGGACACTGCACTCTTGCCACACCTCTTATGAGTCACTGCAGAAGGAAAGAGTTGTGCACCAGAAAGCCATTTTATAGTGTGTTCTCCACTCTAGAGATTTTTAGATGAAGAACACTTTGCATGTGTCCTTGACCAGTACCTGTGGGCTTCAAAAGACTCCTCACAACTCCAGGTGGTTCTCTTTTAAGCTTACTCCACTGATAAGGCAGAAACATACTCCAAGTGCATTTGGTTTCTGTACTTTTTTTTCCCCCCCTTTAAAAACAAGCTCAAAGTCTTCTCAGCAAAACTATTAGGAAACTTGGTCACAACGATCCCATTGAACTTCAAGGCAATTCCCATTACTTGAAAATAATTCAGATACCAAGTACAACCAATAATGAAAGCCACTGCAACATCACAAAACATTAACAAGGTATATAATAATGATAATGATAATGTAACGTCAAATACAGCACTGACAGTCAAAATAGGTGCAGATGAGATGACACACTGTCTCACTGTAAAATTACTGCAAGTAAACGCGATGTTCCCTGACTAACCCTACTGAAGTAACGCAGAAGTCCATTTGACTCAAGTAATCATGTGCAAGCAAATGCACACGCTTCCATCAGTTTCGAAGGAAGGCTGCCTCCAGGTCGGACTACTTAATTTCAGACTCCCTGTCATGCTTTATCTGCTTACTTAAACAACATGCTTATGCACCTCAATTAGTTATGACTGTTCCACCAACCTGCTCTGTATGGCCATGATTGAGGTTTTTCTTAATTTCTCTCACTGGACGATGCAAGTTGTACAACACTGATCTTGTTTTTCAGGCAGGGAGGCATAGTTCATTTGCCTGACGATCTCAGCAAACAGTTCATCCACCATTGTTTTGCTCTTCGCTGATGTCTCCATGAAGGGACAGCCCCACTCCTGAGCCAGGGCTCTGCCTTCTGCAGATAACACCTCCCTCTCCGACTCCAGATCCACTTTATTCCCCACTAGGATCAGAGGAACTTTCTCGTATCTCTTCACCCGGACAATCTGGTCCCTCATAGGCTTGATGTCCTGATCAAACAATCCAGCTGGTTAGTACGTGTAAGTGATCACATGAAATTGCCGTACAAACACTACAGAAGCACATTTTGATAATCCTCACATGCAACTGAACATTCCAAATACAGCAGAAGACTTCTTAAATGCATATTCATGCAGATCTAGAACTCAAAGTTTACTCTCCATCTTTAATAAAAGTTACTTTTTATTTTATATAAATGCATACACACTTCATAAAATGGGTGCATACATACAAACAGAAAGCAACTACTGTACTCTGAGAGAGACTTTCAGTTCAGCTAGAGGAAGATACAGCATGGCTGCTTTGAAAGTTGATTTCAGTTTTCTGAAAAAATCGTCTCACGTCTAACAACCTGTAACATCAGCAGTAGCATGCCATTACACAATCACTTAGGAAGCTTGTGCTTAGGTTACAGCCTGAGAAAGCTGGTAATTTAAATTAAAGTCTTCTCACTTCTGGAACGCTTAGAATAATTCATTGTGAACACATTTAATCACATGTAAGTAACCAAATTAGACGCTGTAAAGAGATTTTATTACCTAGAGATGCATTTATTCAAGTCTGAGCTAACATCAGGGGTTTACACTTGAAAGTCTGAGTCAGCCTCCTCTGCTCCCTGAGTGTTTTAAGTTACTATCAGTACTACTAAGTTCTACAAATTCTTGCATAGTTCCAAGACAAAGCAATTTAAGCGTTTGAAGTTACCACTGTGTAAAAGAACTGCAGAGAGTGGTTTACACCTACAGGCTTCAGAGTAAACATGCTACAGACAGACAAGAATAAATAAATATTAACAGGGTGGATTACTAACTCTACATCCATTCCTCGAAAAATGGGGACTCGCTGGTCCCCAAAGTAAGTGAATCTGAGGGAAGAAGCATCCCAATGTCACTGCTGTTGTTTTCCAAAGAAAGTATGTCTTCAGCTTATACTTGGGCTATTTCGAGGCCTCTGCTCAGATAAAGTTTAGCCTTCAGCAGAGGCAAACATTCTGCTTCAGTGGGAGTGTGCAAGGTTTTGCCAAGCAGCTGGAATACACCCAACTCGGCAACCAAAGCCAACACAGCAGTTGCAAATCCTTGTGCTGCATGCAGTGCTGCATGCAGTGCTGCTAAAGCCACTTATTCCCCACAAATAAAGCCTCATTTCTAGAGGCAGCTTAGACCAGTTACTGGCCGAGATATTTCCATTTTTTCAGGGAGTTTTAATAGTAGAAATGAAATCCAGGCCCACAAATTGTGGCATTTGGCTTGCTTCTCCTCTCCCGTACACCACCTACGCTGTAAAACCTTAGGCTGGACAGGAATATATTTTGGGGGGAGGGGGCGGAAAATAACAGCTTGCTTAACAAGTCACAACTGCAGAACAATAAGACTCTCTTCAAGACCAACCGAAGAAATGGGCCTTTTGAGAAGGTGGGTGGGGGGCGGGGTGGGAAAAGGGAAGTCTCGAATTTAATATCGAGTGATTTCTTCATAAAAGGGGATTGCCAAAAGATTTCTGTTGGGGAAGTGGGAGCGGGTCATTGTTCTCCAACGCTGCGTGGGATTTAACAATGGTGGCACCCTGATAAGTACCTGCAAAGCAAGCAGTTTTCCACCAGGAAGCAGGGCGGGTAAATGCACTTTCGAGCGGGGCACTGTCACTTTTGCCCCTTGGGAGACCAAGGGCTTGTACGTGCGCACACAGGGCTGACCCTAAAGCTCCCTCCTCGGCCGGGCCCCCTCCCCGCGGCGGGAGCGGCCGCGTCCGAAGGGGGGGCGCGGGGCCGCCGCCCGCCCGCCCCGGGCCCGGGCGAGGTTACCTGGAAGGACTGCTGGTTGACCAGGCTGTAGACGAGGATGAAGCCCTGCCCGTTCTTGATGTAGAGATCGCGCATGGAGGCGAACTGCTCGGTGCCCGCCGTGTCCAGGATCTCCAACACCGAGGGGGACGAGTCCACCTCGATCTCCTTGCGGTAGAAGTCCTCGATGGTGGGGTCGTACTTCTCGATGAAGGTCCCGGTGACGAACTGCACCGTCAGGGCGGACTTCCCCACCCCCCCGCTGCCCAGCACCACCACCTTGTACTCCCGCATCGGGCCCCGCAGCCGCTCGCCGCTCCCCCGCCGGGCCGGGCCCGCCGCCGCCGCGGCCCGGGCCTAGGGCAGGCGGCAGCGCGGCCCTCGCATAGCCCCGGCCCGCCTGAGGAGAGGGCGAGGCCCCGCTGCTCCCGCGCCGGCCTGAGGGGGAGAGACAGCCGTTAGGGCCCGGCCCCGCCGCCGCCCCGCTCCGCTCCGCACCGCAGCGCCGCGCCTCACTCCATCCCGCCACGGGAACCGCCCGGTAGCGGCCGCCCCCGCCCGGAAGGGTTATGCTGCGGCACCCGGCGGCGCGCCCCTCCCCGCCGCTCTCCCCGGCCACTTCCGGCAGCGCAGGCCGGGCACACCCCGCGGCGTGCTGCGGCACCGCCCGCGCAAACGGCGCCCGGACGCCTAATGCGGTGACACCCTCTGCGGGGGGACGGGTTTGCATGTGGCACCGAGGCAGCCCAGCCTCTTCCTGCGGCGGGGGAACGGCTTTGTGTGTGGCACCGAGGCGTCGTCCTTGCCGGGCCTAGGCGCGGGGGCTCCGCACCAAGATGGCGGCCGGCAGCGGCGCCCGGACTGGGTCGGAGGAAGGCGGCACACGGGCGGGCGGTCCCCGAGCTGTGCGGCCGCACGCGCCTCCTCGCTGTCCCCTCACGCCAGGCCCGGGAGGGCCGGGCGACCCCGCGGGGTGAGCGCAGACCCCGGGGCCGGTCGGGCCCGGTTCCGCCGCCGGCCGCCTGCTGTGAGGCCGCGCTGCGGTGGCGCCGGAGCCTTACCGGGGCTTTCCTGCATATAAACCATGCTTAATCACGGCAAAAGTCCCAGATTAAAAAAAAAAAAAGGCAATTTTGGGGAGCGCGTTGTTGGGCTCGTGCTCAGCCGTTGGCGTGGGCAGAACCCGCCTCCGAGCGGGAAGAGGAGCGGGCCCGAGGCACGGACAGCGGCTGGGGCGGGGCGTGCACCGGCATCTCGATTTTACGTGTCTGAAGGCGTCCTACAGATAAAGCGGGCTTGTAAAGGGCGTTTTCTCTGCTCACAAGCTTTGCCCGGTGTCCTTGGACCTTCCCGGCTGCAGCAAAACGCACCAGATCTCACACTTTGGCCGTCATCCACTTTCGCAGTTTTGTTGCTCCTTCGTCCCGTTTTCTTCCCCTGGGGACCCCTTTGCATGAAAAGCCCCGCCAGGGCCGGCACGGACCCTCCCAGCCGACCCCCCGCCGGGGTGCGGCGGCCGCGGCGTGCTCGGTAGCGGGGGCGGCCGCACCGCTCCCGCCGCCCGACGGCAGGTGTCAGCAGGGGACCGGGCACGGGGCGGCAGCCGCCGCGGTGACGGTCCGGCGGGGGCGCCCAGGGCGGCCTCGGGTCGCAGCCCGCCCAGCTGCATCCCCCGCCACCTTCGGAATTCGCCCTGGCGTTTCCCCCACCAATGAATTTCGCCCGTCGTTAAGAGGAAGTAACTAAAAAGCATAAAGGGCTGTTTTCTTTCTAAAATAAAATCCCTCGGCCTGACTCGATCGTTCGCACTGACTCGATTGTTTGCACAAAGCGGTCTCACCCGTAGCAGCTGCCACTCTGCTAGAACCATATTTGTTTCTGGGCACCTGACTGCTCCTTCTCACGGTCTGCAGAACGTCAGCAGAGACGTGTGAGGTGCAGGATTTCTCCCCTTCCTCTGTACATCACCTGTTTGATTGTGAGTCTGAGGCAGACACTGGGTCCGTACTGGGACCAGTGCCGTTTAGTATCTTCATCAATGACACAGACAGTGGGATCGAGTGCACCCTCAGCAAGTTTGCAGATGACACCAAGCTGAGCGGTGCAGTTGACACACCAGAAGGACAGGATGTCACCCAAAGAGACCTGGACAAGCTGGAGAGGTGGGCCTGTGAGAACCTCATGGGGTTCAACAAGGCCAAGTGCAAAGTCCTGCACCTGGGTTGGGGCAACCCCCGGCATCAATACAGGCTGGGGGATGAAGGGATCGAGAGCAGCCCTGTGGAGAACGACTCAGGGGTATCGGTGGATGAAAAGCTGGACGTGACCCAGCAATGTGCACTCGCAGCCCAGAAAGCCAACCCTATCCCGGGCTGCATCACAAGCAGCACAGCCAGCAGGTCAGGGGAGGTGATTCTGCCCCTCTGCTCTGCTCTGGTGAGGCCCCACCTGGGGTGCTGCGTCCAGCTCTGGAGCCCTCAGCACAGGAGGGACATGGACCTGTTGGAGCGGGTCCAGAGGAGGCCACAAAAATGACCCGAGGGCTGGAGCAGCTCTGCTGCGAGGACAGGCTGGGAGAGTTGGGGTTGTTCAGCCTGGAGAAGGGAAGGCTGCGGGGAGACCTGATTGTGGCCTTCCAGTACTTAGAGGGGGACTATAGGAAAGATGGGGACAATCTCTTTAGCAAGGCCTGTTGTGACAGGAGAAGGGGTGATGGTTTTAAAATAAAGGAGGGTAGATTTAGACTTGATATAAGGAAAAAAATTTTTACAGTGAGGGTGGTGAAGCACTGGCCCAGGTTGCCCAGAGAGGTGGTCGATGCCCCATCCCTAGAAACATTCAAGGTCAGGCTGGATGGGGCTCTGAGCAACCTGATCTAGTTGCAGATGTCCCTACTCATTGCAGGGGGGTTGCACTAGATGGCCTCTAAAGGTTGCTTCCAACCCAAACCATTCTGTGATTCTATGATGTAGCCGTGTTGTGTCTGCCCTGTGCTTCCAGCAGGCCCTAGAGAGGCGCCTAGTCAAGGCTAAGCACCACCCAAAGATGCAGAAAAGGTACTGCAGAGGTGGCTCTGCTTGTGACTGTTTTCACAAGTAGGATTATTTTATTCACTTCCTTTCCATAAAGACAATATGTCCATTATGGGGAAAGCTCAGTGAGGTCTTCTACCCACCAGAAAAATCTTACAGAAGTTACACCAAATTTGAATCACTGGTCTTTATTACATGTAAGTCATAACCCGTCTCCTTCCTTTGCCATTGCCTCCAAAATTGTTTTGTGAAGAGTTGCTGGCATGAGGTAGACCTGCCTGGATGGAAGATATTCATGTGGCTGGTGAATCAGCTCAAAAATGTAAAAAGGTGAGCATTAAAACAGTCTGCCTCCTACTTCAACCCTATTATAAATCATAAGTGGTTGCAAAGTACCTAATGCACTCAAGGTGCTCAGGATAAAGGAAAGGTGCAGTTGCTGGCAGAGGAGCTTCCCATCTAATTTTAACCATGACACAATCAGCGACAGTGACAAATGGGGGGAGGGAGAAAAGGGGCAAGGGAGGATGAGGGTGACAATAATGAGATTACACGGTCACTTAGTTTCATTATGTGCATGTCTTTGTGGCACTGCTGGTCCATTATGTTTGTGATGGGTGGAGGAATGACTAAGGGAGAGGAATGGGGCAAAGAGCACAGCGATGGGGCAAGCGGGAGAAAAACCACATACATTTTGGTGCAGTTTGACTTAACCAGCGATGCCTCACTCCTGGGCTGAGTGGCCAGCCCAAGGGGGTGGGTGCGGGATGGGAAACTGGATTTTTTTTTTCCTCTGGGTGTGTGGTGTATAATCAGTATCAGTTTGGATTTCTGGAGATTTTCTTCCCAACTCACAGCACTTTATACCAGCCTTACATGTCTACAGCTGAAAAAAAAAAAAAAAAAAAGCTGATCTCAAAGTGCACCCGATTGTTCATTATCCTTAAGGTGAATCATTCCCTTCATTAAACAGTTTGCACAGCTATTTCACTGCCTTGTACACATATTTGGAGTCACAGAAATAGCTGTTGATGTAAAAGGTTTTGAAACTCTGGATGGGAATAACTGCTCCTGCCATAAATGGCCAAGCCCTGAGCCAGCCACGCAGGGCACCTCCTGCCGATACCACCGCTCTGCCGCTCCCTCGCTATCACCACCTCCGTACCAGTGAGGTGCGGCACATCCCGGGTCAAAGGCCTGATTTAATCTCTGCTGCCACTTTGTTCCTGGCTCCTGCCAAGGAGAAAGGTGCAGGGGGGCTCAGCCCTCGGCGCTGCCCCAGGAGGGTTTGCCCACTCTCAGCAAAACAAACCTCCCAAATGAGCATCTGGGCGGGATTTGATTGCTGCCAGAGAAGCTATGTGCTTTTGATGGACTCAGCTGCTCTGTGCCATGCCCACAGCCAGCAACAATAAAGCAGGCTCTTATTAAATTAACCTGCTAAGACACAGATCCTGCAGGGATGTTTGGGGAATGGACAGATGGCACAAACAGGGGCCAGCAATAATTGCAATACCCATCTCACCAACGTGAGAGATGGATCCTGCCTGGTGCTGTGTTTGGCAGGGAGGCAGGAGGGAGGGCAGGCAGCGCCCTGTCCTGCAAACCAGCCCCGAGAGGTGGGAGAGGAGCATCCCCGAGCTCTGGAGGGAGTGAGGAGTCTGGAGCATCTCCTACGGATGCCAGCGTGGGCCTGCACCACCCCCCCGCCCCAAGCACAGTGCGGATGCTGCCGGGCTGCTGCCGCTGCCTCTTGCAGGCTGTCCACGCCGTAATTATCGACCGACTCACTGGTGTGACTCACTGTGTCTGCCTGAGCTATAAACCAGGCTATTCTCTGCCAGGAAGCCTGCAGCAGACTGCCGAGCAAAGGTGGCTGGGTAGCTATGCAGCAGGGATAGCCTGGATTTCACCTAAGTTACCGTCTAGCTGGGCACATAATTTGCATAAATACATGCAAAACCAGCTTAAGACCCAGTGTCATTTCTTCTCCGCCTCTTCCAGCGGTTTTGCTAATCCACTTATTGTACCTTATGGTGTTCAGCATGTAAGCTGCAGGGTAGGGACCGGCTCCTTGGGGCTTGGATGGCTGCCGGGGCACTGGGGGCTGCTCTCACATGCAGCTCTTTCAAGGAGGTCCTGTCGTACCAGTCGTGTAACCATAATGACAGCTTTCGATTTCAGCTCCATCAGAATACAGTGAAATATGTCTTAGGGTTTGGATACGTTCACCTGGCCCAGGCTCTAATTCTGGGGCTGTTTCAGGCAGTACGACCTGCAGAGATACTTTCCTTCTTCGCCAGCTTTTCCTGCTAACATAGAGATGACTCAGAGGCAAATTCTGAGGACCTTTCTCAGAAATGTCTTATTTTGTACCATCCGTCAGCTTTTAGCCATTACTTTAGTAGCAACAAAAGGCATGCTGGCACTCAAAAAAAGGTAAAGGATATTTTCCAAAGCAATTACTGATTCTGGGGCAGAAGTGGGGCTGCACTGAATTATAATTGATACAAGTAGATTATTGGGATTTCTGGAAAGAGAAATATGTCTCTTTGGTCCCCAGGCATGGTATGAGATCACCAACTGTTTAGAAAAGCTTGGCCCAGGAGCTGGTTGTAGCTGATGAGCAGCACTGCGGGGGAAGATGCTGTTGCTATACCCTGCCGCGCTCACAGCCTGCAGCCCCTCACCTCCACACCGGACCTCTCTCCTGGTTATCCCCTCTTCACATCCTCCACAGGATGCTTCACCTCCTGCCTGCAAGAGCAGCGTCCTGTGCCAGAGCCAGCAGGTGCATCTCCGGGTCACCACTCCGTGCGAGGGCGTGCAGCAGCAAGCCAGCTGGTTTCATGGGTCGCTCCTCACTATTTTCTCCAGAAGTCAAGATAGCTCCTCGTTGCCCTTCATGGTCTGAGCTAATATAATCTGTACCACAATGCCTGGGAAGCGCCTCCAGGTATCGCTCACTGTATCTGTGCCGGGCCGGTGCCGGGCCGCAGCTCCATGGCTCACAGAAGCTGCCTGTCCTCCATGCATAGGACACGATGCCGGTACAGCATGCTCTCCTTGGGTACCGGCTTCCATGAATTTCTGCAAAGCTGAGGGGCTGGGGCTGTCCTCAAGCTTTGTCAAATCACCAACATGTGTGGCATCTTCTCTCTAGAAATATATATACATAACGTATTTTAAAGTTTCTAGCCAACATTGTAGTAGAGTAAAACTGAAAATACAGCTCCTTAAGCCTCAAAAGACAGAAGACGACAGTGAACACACAAACCAAACCTGTTGCCTTAAACCCGAAGTGAAAAGAAAGGAGGGAGGAAGGTAAACACACCGTCAAAAAATATTTTTAAAATCTGTGAAAATAAAGCAATTTTAAACTGACACCTGACAGAATAGTTCCCATTCGCTTTTAAAATTTCATGGGCTTTCCTTTTTTTATTATATTCCTGCAGTATTTGCAATTCAAACGCTACAGAAATGTGCAAACTTGAGCATGAAATGTGCTAGCAAAATGAAGCAGCCAACAATTAATTACAGTGAGACACTCTGTTTTATTCCCATTGCAGAGAGAGAGAGAGAAAGTAAATCTTGGCCCAAATGGGGTATTGAGAAAATACTTTAATATGATGTTGATCTTAATAAGCAAAACCATTTCTTTGTACTTTTTAATAAATTACTTTGTGCTGGACAATTTCCTTGTAGCAAAGCGATAAGCATTACCTTGAATCATTAATTCCTCCGTGCAGAATCCAGCGCTGAGCTCATTAAAGCGTGCTGAATCCCTGGGCGGGAGCTGCCAGGTTGTGCTCCTGACCAGCGCGGGATGACCGGAGGCCATTAAAACTGCTGTGCAGTCTCGTCTCCAGCCCTGGGACAGGCGGTGCCACTGAGACGGCCGAGAGCCTCGCCCTGCTGGCAGGACCTGAGTGCCTCAGTTTGGTGGCACAGGGATGTTTCTGCTGAAATACTGGTGCTTCTCTCCCAGGGCAACCCGGAGCATTGCTCCTGGTAGGGACGGGATGCACACACACACGAAAACTGGGTCCTGGCAGGTCCACTCATGGCACGCAGGAGCTACATTTCCCAGGTGGGCAATGCCACCGTCACCGACTGCTGCGGGGCGGCGCATCCGCATGGCATGGCCTTGCTCGCCCACTGACAGCACTCGCTTTCCCACAGCCACAGATGAGGGCACACACGCACGGCAAAGTCACCGGAGAGTCTGTGTGCCAGGCACGCATCCCGAGATGGCACGCTGCACGTGCCTCTCGGGGCGGCGGAGGCAGGTCACGGGCTGCGATGCTTCTGGAGGAGATCGGGGGAAAAGGCTTTCTAGACAAGTGCATCGGCAGAGCTGCAAGCGATGGCCAGCCAGGCAGAGCTTCTCCCCAGACTGCATTTGTGAAAAGCTAACAAAACTGTCTGCGAAACGAGAACACGGCGAGCTCATTATGAGACACTTCACGAGCTTTCCTGGCAAGGGAGGCCAGCGGTGCAAAGCTGCAAGTCCTCCATGCCAGAGCCTGTCAGCTCCCCTGGAAATGACACCTGGCTGCTTGGAGGCGATCCAGGCACCAGCGAGGGTCTTCGCAATACCCTGGAAAGCTGCAGCCTGGAAAACTTGTGGCATCCATCATCGCCATCCAAGGCAGCTGAATGAGCAGACCTCAGAGGCCAGCTGCTCCAGGAGCCTGGCACGGGAGCCAAGGGGTTAAAGTGCTCCACTGGGGAAGGTCCTTGGAGGAGAAAAGCACCAGAACTGCTTAATTAGAGTATTCACATTGGATGGAGCTGCAAAGCAGTTAATTTCTCAACTTGAAAAAAAACAGAATTAATATTTACCAGCCAGGACCAGAAGCAGTGAGGGCCATCAACACCCTTGCTGGGGCTCCCCGTGCCGGGGAGGACTCCAGAGGTCTCTGCCATAACTGCCCATGGTCTTTCATATTTTGTTCTGCAGTTTAAGAACTTGCCTGAGTTCCTTTTGTGGACAAAAGCTGGTGAGCCAAACCCCAGGTGTATCTCTGCCTTCAGCAGCAAGGGGCTGCTGGCTGGTTTGTTTTTGCAGAGTGGTGCTTCGGTGTTTCAAAGGATTTCCTAATTTGCACAGTCTGGAGAGGGTCAAATCTGTGGCTGGTGAAAGCAAGCATGGCTCTGACAGGGCCGGGACTCCCTCCTGGCCCCGGAGGCAGCCAGCCGCCTCACCGTCCCTGCACAGACGGACAAACAAACCGAGCCCTGCACGAGTGGAACCGCTGCTCCCGCCAGGGGTCCGCTGCCTTGTTATCCACAGCCATGGGCGTCTCGGCATCAGCAGCCCCCAGGTGAGCCCAGCTATGCTGATGCTGAGGAGAGGATGCTCTCACCTCTGCCTTGTGCCATGGCAGACCCGGAGGCAGGTTCAGTGGCTCAGTTCATGTGGGCTCAGGATTCTGGGGGAGAGTGCTGAGGCACACCCTCGGGCTAGTCCTCGTCCACAGGCTGGCAGCTCTCCTTGAGCTGGGCCATCTGCCTCATCCCTCAGGCTTTTCTCATTTCCTGCTTTCGCTTTTCTAATCTTTTCCCCAATATTTAATCCCACGCCAAATTCTTCCCCATCCTCTTAAAGTTCTGCAAGTTTTAATTTTTATTTTTTTTTTTTTTTTTTTTTTTAGCTTGGCTGCATAATTGCAAAGCACTTGGGATCCCTCTGTGTTTAGTCCTCATACCTTGTGCCACCACTATGTTCTGGTCACTTACACATGACATCTTTGCACCTTACACCTGCTTGATGCAGATTTTTGCATGTTCCCCAGAAAGAAAATGATCCTCTATTAGCCAGTGCTTTGCAGTGAATGAGAGGGGGCGGCACAGCAGGAGCAGAGGCAGCATCTGAGGGTCCCCACCCTGTGCTGTGCCTTGAAGTGATGCTGATGTCTGAGCTGAGCTGGGGTTTCTTTACTGGCAGTATCTAGTTGCTCTTCGATGGCCGTGAGTGAAAGGCTTTGACGCCCTCCGTAAGCACTGCACCTGGCGAGGGCTGGTGCACGGCCACGCTGCACGGCTCTGTGGGGTTCCCTGCCACCTTCCCACCGTCAAGGTGGCTGCCACCATCCCTGGTGTCACCCGCCAAGCCTCAGGACAATGGGAAGGGGGAGAAAAAAGCCGCTTCCTCGTGCAGAGGCATTGTGCCAAGAGCAGATAAAATTGATCTCTGGCTGCCGAGCCTCTATAGCACTTCATGTTGCTGAAGGAATAATCAAGCCCAGCCCTGGAGAAGACAAAGATGGGAAGAAAATAAAAGCTTTCTCCATTAAGCTGATTTTTGCCTGGGGTTGGGGCCCTCCCCGGGGACCCCAGTGGTGGTTTTGGGAGAGGATGCACTGGGGCTGCTCTTGCTCCCAGAGCTGGTTCAGTAGCAGATCTGTGAGGATCCCACAAAATTTTGCTTTTCTGGCTCATTCACACAGTGCTGGAGGGAAGGGGAAGGGGTGGGCAGCTGCTGGGGCTCTCAACCGAGCCCCTGGACACAGGGCTGCCGTGTGCACTCGCACTGGCCTTGCCCAGGGAAACTCACTTGAGCCACAATCACAGCTTGTCTCTTGTCGTCCTTGCAAAAGCAACAACTGGGGTAAAAGCCTGGCTTTCACCGTGCCAGGGCCCTCACACAGTTCCATGGGTCGGAGTTAGGAGATGAGAAGTAAAGTGCCAACATGCCACTTGGGGGGCAGAATGGGGTATGAACACGCTCAAAGGCTCCTCGCCCACCAACACCAGCCAAGGGCAGAGCTTTGCCCTCTGCAAGAGCGTGGGACATCTGCCACAGACACCACCACCAGCAGCTCAAAATCTGGATCTAATACTTCATTGCCTCAATGATTACCAGACTACAGAAAAAAACCATACCAAAAAGCGGAGTCTGGAGGCTCCTCCTGCTCCCGGCAGCACAGTCTGAGCTGGCCCAGCCCCAGTTTCAGCTACTTGCAGTCCGGGGGACACACGTTCCGGCAGGCAGCTCCCCGGCCCCGCTCTTGCCAAGCTGTCTGACAGCGGTGGGCAGAGCTGTGGCAGCACTGGTGCCTGTGAGCAGGGGTGCGGGGGGACCACCATGTCCCCGCGCTGTACGAGGAGACCAGTGCTGTCACCCCAGCCCCAGGCAAGCACTGCTGGAGGCATGCTGCATCGTTTGGTGCCTGGTGGAAGACACAGGTTGATGAGGCTGGAGGTATGGAGAGGCAGAGGAGGAGCAAAACAGCTTGGGCTGGAGCAGCTCGTCTCTCCCCACTCCTGCCTGCGTGCTGCAGCCCTGCACCAGGACCAGCCGGGTTGGCTGGCTGGTGGTGGGCGTTCATGACTCATTATCCCTGATCGCCATCCGATGACACATTTACTGCCAGCAGAATGGGCCTCCTGCCAGCACGGCAGCCCCGGAGCCTCGCGGGAGGGCGGCTGGGCTCTGCCAGCAGCTGTGCTGATGCACACAGGCTGGGAGGTCACCAGCTGCAGCCCTGGGATGCACAACCCCATGTTCACCCTGGCTGGGTGGGCAATCAGGACAGACCAGGTCCCTCTGTCCTGGCAGCATGTGCCCCAACGCTGGGCATGTGAGCGCAGGATGGGCTGCGGGTGTTGGAGCTGCACGGGCAGCACGTGGCAAGGTACAGGCAGGCCAGGGCTGAGTGTGGCGTGTCGTGGAACCGGCCCAGCATCCTCACCCTCCCCAGCACCCCTCCCACTCACCCCAGCATCCTGGCTTGCAGCACCAGGCCCATGATGACAAATGCCTTTAAAACACTCTTTATTAAGTGAGAAATCTGACTCTGCTCCCCATGCCAAGCCCTAATACAGTGCAGACCTAAATACAGCACTAATGCGAAAGCTTAAAGGATTTCCCATAATTGAGCAAAGCTGGCAGAGGGGCAGGAGCCTGGCTTGGGAACAGCAGCCCACCTCCCTCCCCAGCACAGTCCACCCTCTATCCAACCCTGCTGGTCCAAATCTGGCCACAGCCCCCATCCTTGGACTGTGCGACACAGGGAATTAAAGAGACTTCCAGGGCCTCAACCTGCCCAGCCCAGAGCCCCGAGTTGCCCTCATTACCTTCTCCAAAATCCCCTTGATTTATGGAATAGAACAAGTAGCATCTCCACATGTGAATTCCTGCCTCCCTGTGTCACCCCCATCTTCCCACTGCAGGCGCTGCTGGGGCCCTGCCTGCCCCAACCCCCTGCTGCGGGGCACGACAGGGCTGGGGGAGCAGGACCAGACACACCAGCTCCCCCAGCCCAGAGGATGCTCGGAGCAGGGAGCGGCCGAGCCAGCACCTGCTCCTCCCACACACCCTGACATCATGGGGCTGGGATGGCTGCCAGCACCCTCCAGCCCAGCAAAGACACGGACTTACCTTTGCGTTATCCCTGCCCTGGCACTGCTGCACGCTGGCTCTGAGAACAGTGATGGTTTAATGGGCAACATCATGTGTCTACTTACTGGTGTAGCAGAACGTGACCCTCAGGCAGGCTCACCCAGCAGGGCAAGAAGGCTGACAGCTTTTATTCAGGCTTATATTTCTGCAGGGGAAAGCAAACAGTATTTTTCTTCAAGAGGAGTTTTCCAGAAGCCTTGCAAAGTACCTGCGAGCACCTTCGCTTTGGTGCAGACATGCACAGCCCAAAACACCACCCAGCGCCCCTTGACACCCTGGTGTGATCGCCAGGAGCTGCTTGCTGACGGGAGCCCTTCCAGGCATCTGGGTGCTGCTGCACTGCATGCATGGGGGCAGGAACAGAGGGCTGGTAGGGCTGCAGGGCGAGTGGGGCCACCGGCAGGGACACGGCCACCAAGCCCTCCGCCGGCTGCCATGGCACGTGCAGGGCATGCAGGAGCTGCAGCAGAAACGCTGCCACAGAGATCAGCTGAATTACAGTGGCATAAAGCATTAAAGCAGAAGCTGCATTGATTATAAATACAGGCTTCGAGCACACGATGGCTGCAGAGGGGAGGAAGGCAGCAGAATGGGAAAGCACAGATAATGTTTGTGAGCAAATAATTTACATGCACCATGGTGCGAAGCAGAAATACCTCTGTGCAACCCAGCTGCAGCTGTGAAGAGAGAAGCAGTGCGGCAGCATCGTGCCATGGCCTCCCGCCTGGCTGCGGTGATCCTCGCTGCAGCAGCCGGCGTGGGTGTCGTGTCGCAGTGCCATTGCCTCGGGGCTGGATTTACACCTTCAGATCCAGGGCAAGGCTGTGGGAACAGCCGGGGAGAGGACGGAGCATGCTGCTGCTAAATGGACTGGCAGAGCCACCCTGAAAAAGGCAAAATGAGGAGGAAAGGGCAAAGGCATTTGCAGCAAACATCTTCCATCTGAGCCAGCCCAGCTGGGACCTTGTCAGAGCCAGCTTGCTGGGCGCCTGCTCCTCCGAGCCCATCCCTGTGGCCTTCAGGGTGTGGCTCTTTCCACCTCTGTGCAGGTGCCTCTGCCTGAAGACACCCCAGAGGACTTCCAGATCCTTCACAGGATTTGCTTTTTGGGATGTGCTGCCATTTCAGAGGTGTACTCGAGGCAGGGTCCCACCTGGGCTGCAAGGGGCACATTGGTCCATCATCTGCCATAACAGCTCAGAGGACAAGAAAGAGGGGAAGGGCTATTCCTTGTGCTGCAACGTGCTCTGAGATGACCCCTCCTGGGAAGGGTTAACCAGCTGCTTGTGTTGGAGAGGATATTTTAGATCCACAACTCAGCAGGGACTAGCCAAACATTTATTTCTCCAGTCTCCTTTTGCTCATAATAAATAGATCAAAGTGATCTATTTATCCAGCACCAAGTCCAGACTGAATAAAAATGGGCTTTGGACCACAGAGGCCCATCTGAATATGGGGCAAGGCTTTAAAAATAGATTTTTTTCCCCCCCATGTTTCCCACTGAAGCTTCCACAGCTGAAGACCTAAATGGAGATTTTTATTAAACTTAAGTTTGCCTGCACAAATGTGCCCCAGAGAGGAAGACGGATAGGCTAGGTGCTGTAATATTTCCAAATAACACATGCTGTAAATACAGTATCATGTATAGTTTGCTCAGATCCTTTAACTTAATCTATAAAGCGGTTTGTAGCAGGTCCTCCTGTAACTTCTGCAAATGGGCCCTGGGTAAAATCCCACAGCCCTGGCCCAGGGACGCTGTGCAGCCCTCAAACACATTTTAAAGTCTCTTGTTAATGGGCCACCCTTGAATTTCAGTGCTAGTGTGGGACTCCCATCCCCATCCCCATTCCCTCAGGGGGCTCTTCTCCCGAGTGGAGCTGGTGCCTCCAAGCAGCCAAGGCTCAGCCCTTTCCCCTGCTCCAAGGAAAACATCCCGTGTGAGCCCCTGTCCCCTTCCCGCACAGAAAGCAAATCAGAGGAAAGCTGGCAAGAAAAACTCCCAAGCAACCATTCAGGAAGGATCCCATCCTTCCACAACATCCATTCATTGGAAAAGTTTCGGTTCTCCCTTTTTTTTTGGCTTTAGAAACAATTCAGACATTTAATTGTGCCATCAGATGAGGCAGGAGTCATTTATAGAAAAAAGCCGTAAGTGGCCTTGACACACAAATGGAGCCAATTAACCTGCAAGGAGAAGTCAGGGAAACAGGCTGAGGAAAAAGAAACAATTATATAATTTGTTCTGGGCTCGATCTGTCTTTTCTCAAAGTCAACAGCTCGTCCTACTAAAGCTGATGGGGAGCAGTGTCTGCACAGCCTCCTGCCGCGGCGTGCCTCCGCCGCACCGCTCCTGCCCCGAGCAGCTCGAGCAGGCCTGCATAACCCTGAAATACTTATTTTCAAACTCCTGTTTTCCCCGGGGTCAGATTCTTGAACTCCCTTGGGGAAATGGCCAACAATCCCTCCTATGCTGCGCTCCCCTCCCTCGTGTTGGCATCAAACCCCTCTTGTCGCACGATCCGGGCTCGCCCGTCCCCTTGGCGTCCCCTGCGCCGCAGCAGCCGGGGTGCCGAGGCCAGACCACCGCTCAGGCGTTAGCAGAATTAAGTTACTCACAGCTTCAGGGGCTTCCCGATGCCATCTGCTGCTGCTGCCCATGAGATGAGTGATGCTGCAGCCTGGCATGGCCACGCTCCCCGGCCTGGTGCTTCCAGCTGGGCCCAACGTGGGTTGAGACCAGCCAGTAAAAGCTAAAGCTTTTAGGCGACAAGCAGTGACCTCAAGCCAATTTAAGGGTAAAAGCCCCCTTTTACAACAATGCTGTTGGCACGCAGGTAGCGACCAAGGCGGCAACGCCACTGAGCAGTTTTCTTACCTTTAAATCTATGCAACATTACAGAAGGGACAAACAAACTTGGCAATGAGCAATTTTCTCTTGCAGAAGTCTAGACCAAGCTTAGGCGCGGCTGCTCTGGGCCACAGCGAGGCTTCCCCAGGGTGCACCGGCCGGAGGCGTCAGCCTGGCAAAGCAGCCCGGGGGTGAGCTGGGCACCTGGAGGAGAGCTGGGGAATCCAGGCCAGAGGGAGCATACTGTTGTATTATTGCACTGGGACGTTCAAAACGATATCTGACACAAATGCTGAAAGAGAAAAATTAATACACACATCACTGTGCTACAAAAGCTGCAGGCCTTTGAATGATAGTCAATTTATTCTTCACGGTTATCTTCAAATGCACAGCTCTGATCTCCTCTCTAATCACATCACAGATAGGGTCAGAAAGGAAGCATGGAAAAATACAAACCAAGCATAGCACATCACGTGTGTCTCAGAAGGTCTAAGGCACAAGAGAAACCAAAAGGCAGCATCTGGAAAGTTTTACTTTTTATTTTTCTAAAATACAAATGTCTTTCTTGTGTTAGTAACTCTAATACGATAGGCCGAATGCATCCAGTAAAAAGGAGGCACTGGCTACAGAATTCAAAATACTGAAGGTATTTTCTGGAAAGAAATTTATTCTGTTGTTCTACACTTTAGATATAACATTGAATCAAATTCATTAGTTACTATTTTTACATCAGAACCCTTAAAGTTTGGGACTAATAAACTGGAACTTGAAAAGTTTTTAAAGTAAACTCCTATTAATGTGTAGATATGGATCCATAAAAAAACATAACCAAGAATTTTATACACTTTATTAAAAGATCAAAAAATAAACAATAACAATATAGAAGTAACATACTAAAATGAGTAGCATTATGCACATTTCTAAAGCACGTACAAGCACTACAGCAATATAACGTGGCAAAAAGAAAAATAAATTCAAAGCGTACACCCTGTTGGTAGCAGTTGAGGGAATGAACTATCGTGTTATGGAACTGAAATACTACATTAGCCTACGCCTGTCTGGATCCAATGATACTTTAATTTCTTAGAATTCCACAGGGCTAACCGTAATCGTTTGTATGTATTTTCTAAACTATACCATTAAATTGTTATCTAATGTTTCCCTTACTTTGTTTTGCCAGAAATGCCTATGAAAAGAATGTGCTTCAAAGATCTACTTTACACAGTACAGTATAAATGTTTTTATATATTTAAATTAAAGATTTACAATTTAGGAGAACATTCTCTCTTTGATTTTAGTGATTGCCTAAAATACAAGTCTCTATTTATAAAAAAAAAATAGTGATCTGTTGTCAGGTGATACAATAGAGTGTGGGGAGTCTCAGTTTGTTTTAATGATTTAAAAAAAAAAATAATTAAAACAAAGCTAACTGGAAAGAAAAAAAAATCCCATAATCCAATCTAAGAATGGTCTTATCATCCCCTCATCTGCTAGGATACAAAAGCCATGGCAACAAAATCATTTGGCTTCCACCACTATCAAATAGCATCTGTGTACAGTAATAAAGAACTGGAACCTTGTAATTCGGTGTCAGGTAATTCTCTCTGTTGTGTGTTTGGAAAAATAACTTCGTTTTATTTAGTAGTTGTGTTATTTTTGCATGTTTAAATATCTCGTTTGAGAGGCATACGGAGTTATTTTTGATGATAGAGGATGTCAGTAAAGATCACTAGCAAAGATTTCAGCAGTGTTGTCACAATCATGCTCGTACCCCAAGGAAAAGAAGTTTGACCAGCTACGATGCATTTCACATAGTGCAAAATATTTTTCTCTCATAATCCTAGAAATGAGAAAGCGCTTGATTACCAAAATTGATTACGGCAAAGGGAAGCCTTAATAGCACGGTGGCTAGGGTTAGCTGGTTATTTTGTATTAAAATCTAGGTGGTTACAACACCCATGTAAAGAGGCAGCACCTGATTTTTTCCCCGTTTTGAAGGCCCTGGGACGGCACGACGCTGCGGCTCTGATTCAGCAAGCCACCTGCTTGAACACACCCCGCGGTGCAACGTGGGCCGCTGGGCATCGCTGCCGTCGCGAGGAGTGGGAAACCTCCGAGACGCCAGCGGTGGCGGCCGAAGAGCAGATCTCGTGCTTGGCAGTGACGCCACAGCCCCCAACCCTGGAACGGGCAGGAACGGGAGGTGGCATCGGGTGCCACCACCCACCGGTTCTGCTCTGGGGTGCTCGACTCATCACTTGAGCCAGGACCAGCCTCACGGCAAAACAAGCGACCTTTCTGAAGCAAATCTGGGGCTTGACTTTCGCAAAAAGAATACTGGTTTTAATCAGAAATAAATGGGTCAACACAGGCGCTTCAGCGTCTCCAAAATCTCCGCGGCGTGCGGGGGCCTGGCAGCACCACCACCGCAGTGCGAAGGGAGCCAAGAGGCTGCTCAGCGGGCCGGGGGCCACGGCTGCGCCCTCCTTCGGTGGCCACCCTACGGGGCCTGTTAACCCCTAGCAGGAGCCCCAGGACAGCCACGCAGCCACGCGGCCACGTGGCGCTCTCAAGCGAACGCCGCGGCTGTTGTACAGCGGAGGAAACAGCCCAAGACAACCCGAAACCACCCCCATCCATCCACAGCTCAGCAGTCCCTTCCATTTTGTTACTCTGCCCCAAAACGGTTAAAAAAAAAAAAAAAATTTAAAACTCAGCAAGCTGTGACATTTTGATTTCCCTCTGGGATTTAAAACACTCACTGCAATGACAGTCACCTCCACCAGACAAACACTTCCAGCTAGAAATAGGATTAGGTGGTAGGAAAAATGTGTGTACGCCACCACAGACCTATCAGTCCCAACAGGATTCAACGAGAACACAGCCTATCAGAAACGCAACCTAGGGGGTGTGTTTAAAAATGTAGGCCGATTAAAAAAAGCAAAAAAGTAATTCAAATCTTTGCTAGTGACCTTACTAATTAATTAAGCACTGTTTCCCATTTCTCTGTGCTGCAGGTTGGAGCTGACCTGTTATCAGTCTGCTGTATAATAAGCTATGGCAAACTACAAAGCTTTTACAACAGCAAAGCAACATCATGCTTTCAGATAAGTTTTATAGCAAAAAACTCCTCCTTTTCAAAGCCTTAGTAATACCTATCTCTTTTACAAACTTTTCCTGTATTATTACAGACTTTTTATATTCAAAATAAGTTCCAAGGATTTCTTTCGTGGACTATGTACATAAGTGCAAAAAAGGTGTGTCTCACACATTCGTACACTAACTGAATCAGTTTAACTGCAGCATATTTGTATCTTCAACACTGTTACGGGGTCATTCCACAATATTTTTTTTCTTATGTACAGTTTTTGCTAATATAAATTAGTATTAAAATAGTTATATGCTTAATTATTTAGCCCTGATCGTAACGTAATCGCGTGAGTACTCAACTTCTGGAGAAAACAAAATTGCAGGCAGAGCTACAGTACTGAAACGGATTAATTCTGAATTCCCACCGTGTGAATGAACGTGAAACGAAAGCAAGACCGGTCACTACGTCGTAAATACAGGCTGTTGTGTTTTCGAAGTGAAAATACTGTGGAATAACCCTTGCCACACAACAATTTCTACAAGCTATAAAACCTGACTCTAAATCCATGTGTTGTAAACTTCTTGACTGAAAAAGTGACCTTAAAGACACAAATTCAGCGTTCACATGGGACTTTGGGATTTTAAAAATATTCAATCATATCTTTATCTGACAGTATTGAACTGTACCTTTAACAAGCTCATACTGTTACACATCACTTTTAATTTACATGTGAAAATTTCACAAATAATGTATACAAAGGTAGCCATGTTGTAGTTTTGTTGCCATAGCAACAACAACTTAATATAATTAGTTAACAATGAATCTATCATTGTAGGAGTTACATACAAAGTTAATTTTGTTCTTAAACTGTAAACTATACAAACTAGTTATGGACTGTATTCTATACCTTACCATGCTTCAGTGTTGGTTTAGAATATAACTAAATGGGCTGAATACATGTATTAAAAATTTTAAACTTTCTCTAACTCTCCTTCAAAATTAAATTCATTAGTTACTAAAGATATCAAAAAAGCAATAATGAAAACCTTAAAAACTAATGGTAGAGAAATGAAAATATATGACATGAATTAATGCGTTGTAGCCTAGTAACAATGTGTGGTAGCTCTATTTACATTTGGATTAGGCTATCAACTATTTTTTTTTTTTTTTAAAGTTATTACAGTCTTTAACATACAGTATATACTCTAAGGCCTTCAACAGGCACATGGTAAAATCAGGTCAATATCAAACTAAATCCATTCAACAGGAATGGGAAATTAGATTTTCCTCATAAATTTCACCTTTTTCAATTTTCATGTCTGTGAAATGTACAAGGGATAAACAAAACGAGGACTCCAGTTTCTCAATCATTGTGTACCCGCGTGTCCTAGAGCTACGCTACCGTGCCAGCCAGCGGCCCGCGAGGTGGGGGAGCAGACGTCCCGCCCGGCGCACGCGTCTCCTCCTCCGGCCAGCTGCGCCCACGGGACACGCGCCACCTCCATCGCCGCCTCGACGGTAGCGGCCCAGCTCCGGCACGACGTCCGCCGCCACCGGCGCGCCAGGAGCACCCCACCGCGGGAACCCGGAGCGCCGGCGTGGCTGCGGCTGCCGGCCAGCCCGGCGGTGCCGCCGTTCGGGAACGCTCCGGGGGTGGTGCAAGACGGCAAGGATGGAGGGCGGAGAGGAAAAGCGCTTCGGGGGGTTTGGGAAGGGGGCCGGCGCAGGCTGGCCAGGGAGGTAACAGTTTCTAGAACATCGCGATGCAAAAATACACAGTCAAAAATCATCAGCTAGAAATTTCCAACTAAAAAACACGGCTGATTGTGAAATCATGTTCCAAATTACTAAAAACACTGTATTTAACAAAAATAATCTTAATAGTTTTATGAATCCATTTTATTTTAAATCCCTCTTTTATTGTCTGCTTATGTTACAGTTTAGTAGTAGTACTTTTTATTGAAACTACTAACAACCTTTTTTCGTGAAAATGATCAATCTCAGCTTTCATTTTCCTTCTGCATGACCCGTTTTATCCAAGTTTCAGCATTTCTTGCATATTGTTTGCATAAGGCTGAGAGAAATGGACAAAGAGAAATAACTTTGGATAAATAAAAAATATAGGTTCATGGAAAGTGGGAAGCTTATAAAAATGTCACTAAAATTATATTGATTTAAACAAACTTACATACATCTCTTGTCAAATAAAGGATGATATTCATGCTTTTATGACATTTGTTTAGAGTCACTAACTAGCTCGGTGACTTTGTAATAGTCTATTTAGGAAATTTATAGTCTGGCGACTGGTTTTTTTTTTTCTTTTCTTTCTTGAACAAAGAAAATTAGAGCAAGTCATTGCACAACTAGTTTAAATAGTGCTACCTCAAAATGGCATTTTTGCCGAGATTGTTTTGAATTTGGTGAAGTTTAGTGCTTCAAGCTTTTCTTTCCTTAAACTCATTTACAAATTAACTCTAAATTTGCCAGCAATATAAAAACTGTTGTGGCACCTAATATAACTACCCTGAACATCCCTCATTGGACCTCTTTAATAAAAATAATCCTTAAACGCTTTTTTTTTTTTCAGTGCTTTAAGTGACATGAAAACAGCTGTATTCTACGTTTACATTCTATGCACATCTATGCCAGACGTTTAAGTCGATAAATAAAACAGGAGGTTACATCAAAGTGTCAAGATATACAAAAATCCATTTAGCACTGAAAAAATTCCAACCTCCTTGAACTCATAAAGCCATACAAGCTTGAATGCATCCTTTCTGGCTTAAGAAGATCAGCTCTGTTCTTTGTTGAGGCACTGGCACAGGTTGTGCAAAACCCATTTTTGATACACAAATAATTTCAAACAGGAAGTACTCAAATCCACTTTTTCCACTAACAATGTTATGGTTTTGGGAAACAGAAACTCAGTGGTGAAAAGAACAGGTATGCGGTCGCCAATATAAATGAGAGTCACTGATTTCAGGCAACGCTGCTGCTTGTGAACGCCGACGGCGGGGGAGCGTCTCTGGACACAAGCGACTGTCAAAACACGGGGTTCATAAACGAGGGTCTTGGGAGGGTGGGGATGTTTTTTCCCCTCTCTCAGGGTTTGGTTCAAAGCCTGCCGAAATGAATGGAGAGATTCCTTCTGGCTCAAGGCCTTTTTCAGCTGGGCTCTTCAAACATTCTTGCTGTGAATGAGTCTCCACAGGCAGGCGGTCAGAGCCTGCTCTGGGATGCACCGGCTGTGCCCTAGATCTCCCTCCATCACTTGTGGTCCCTGGAGACACGCATCTAGCAAACTATCTATGCTCACACTGGTGGGAGAGGGGGCAAGAAAAGTCTCTAATCAAGGCCAAGGAACTTGGAAAAGAAACGAAAACCTGGTTGTCAGAATTTGGCACCCTACAGGACCACTGTGAGCTCAGAGCGGCCAGTCCTCTGGGCGCTGGGAGCTGGCTTCTTGCTTGATTTCAGTAATGACTCTTCCTCTTTGTATGGAGTTTGTGGATTTACAGCAGCAAATCCATCTCTTCCATAATGCCAATGATACTGTAGAGCTATGACAGGGATGAATTTGCTGTATCCTCAACCAAAACGCATTCTGCAGCCAGATTGTTCAGCAACGCAGCATAACGACAGGCTGGGCTGTCCAGGGTGCATGGGCTGGAAATCGTTTTATTCGTGCGTATGAAAAGGAGGTATTGAGAACTAGCCCTTGTTGTACGGCAAACATTGCTCTTGATCAAGTAGAAGGTGCCAAAATAAATCCACTGACCTACAGGAGCTCTGGTAAGATGAATGTTCATCTGTGGTGGAAAGCTTATGCTGAGCTTTCTCCTGCGTTGTTACGGCTGTGTTTGCTTTAAAGGGCCAGAGATCACGGGGTAAAAAAATTAACACAGTTATGGAAAATGGTGATTAAATAATTGGTGCACGCTGACAAAATTTCAAGAAGAATCACATAAGATTTCAGGCCAAAATGTTTCGGCATGCTTAGTGGAGACAAGCCCCTGGGCACGGTATTGCCCACTCCAGCTAATGGTTGGCATTCGCTCCTCTCCAATGCAGTGAGGGCCTTTGCCCAGCTGAAGCTGTCTCACTCTCACTTCACCACCCTTTCTTTTCCTGTTTTGACTGCACCATGAGAACAGCAAGAGAGATTGTGCGCCATTTGCAGCTGAGAATGCACTTCAATGGACAACAGAACTGCAGAAGTCCCTTGATGCTTACAACTGTCTGAGCAAATCGTTCCTGTCCCCGTACTGAGCCTGGGCTTTTTGTGGTTTTTTTTCCCAAAAGTTTCCAGAATTAGCTAATTGTATTGAAAGAAATACCCTGAACTGGATTAAAATGACAGCTGTCCTTTCATATCACTTGTACTAAAAATTTGGAGACTATCTGAAGGCAAATTTTAAATGATAAAAGAAGCATTTAACACAAGCAACTTTAGCTGACGTTAACAGCAAAATCCCGCAAAGGGCAGAACATTCCTGTGTCGTGTTTTTCAAGCACATAATTCCTGTTTCCCACAATAACATTTTTAGTAAAAAACAAACAAAAACCCATAAAACCTACAGTATATGAAAACTTAAGACATAACAATAATGAAAAAATGGTATTGAGTATACTTGATAATGATGTACACTTTAAAACAAATCAATAGACTATGATGTAAACAAAACAGTAAGATAACACTTTAAAAACAAGACGAACATTTATCCATCGATAGTATACAGTAAACCAACAGTCCGCTGTGCAGATGCACTTATCAGGATGGTAGTCATAAAATGATTAAGTGTGTTAAAGTAATGTGTTATAAAAGTCTATTATAATTTTCTACTTGTATATCTCATATAACAGAGCGCTGTTTGTTAATTGTTTCTATAGTGCTTTTTTTTTTTTTTTTTTGACATTCCCATTGATCAGTTTTTGGTTAACATGTAGGCTGCAACAGGCTTACTGTAGAGGTGGTAGAGAACGATAGAGGGAAGAGGGGGTATATACAGAAAGGCCATGCGCAGCTTCCCACCAAGAAGTCCTGGTGCTCCATAATTTTACTGTTCAGAATTTCAACATGGTCTGCTGCAGAGGAAAGAAAAAAACAACAAAGAAACAGTGAGAAGTTAGAAAGAGATACATCTATAGTTTAATAAAAGTCATTCTAATAAGATACATTTACATCCTCATTGTGTTGCCCAAGAGGTTGCCATTAGTAAGTTGCAGAGAGAAAACACTTTATTCCCTTAATTTTCTGACCTAGGGTGAAATTGCTAATAACACACTTTGCATTCTCTTTAATCTGCACTTAGGGCTTTCAGTTTCCAGTGTGTTTCACACACACTGACACGACAATTAGTGAAAGAGGGAAGTGGGCGAATAATGGTCTTATTTTTGGACAGGATAGCAGGTAAAGAGTGACTAAGGAGAGGGCCAGAGGAATCCCTGACCCCTGTTAGCTCCTGTTTCCTTCGGAGAGCACCACAGATAGTCACATTAAAATCCAATCCTACAGAGCCACAAACAAAAGGCAAATTGGGCCCAGAGACAAAACACACACACAGAAACGCTGTGCTCAGGGAACCCTATTCTGGGAAAAAAATGCTTCTCTTGGGATGTTATCGTGAAAATCCTCCCCTGAAGGACAAGGACAACACTTGTCTCCTGCAGAGCTAGGCTAGACAGCCTGGCTACCTGGACCTCATCAACCATGGAGGAAAGGAAAAACACCTGCCAGAGCAGCAAGTGTTTCAATTACCCAACTCCCACTCCAGCCAGCTTTGGGAATTGCCCCTCAGCACTGCAGAGTGCCAACCAAGGTCCTTGTCTGGCAAAACAAAAAATGCACAATTTCACATGCTTGGGTGGCAGCATGAAACGATGTGTCCTCAAGAGGTTTGCTCGCCTTTAGTTTATGCACAGACATGGTGGGTAACAACCCAGGAATGGGATCAAAACATGCATGCTGCTGCATGAAAATGGTCACTGGTGGGTCTGTGAGCACTGGGCATGCTGTGGGGCATAGCCCTTTACTACCAGCCTCCGAAGGTGGTTTATGACCTGCCGTTGAGAGGTGTTAAGAGGGCAAGTGCTTCTGGCAGAGTGCTGGCTCATGCACATGCTCACACTGCCCTTGTGAAGAACAGGCTCCTTGTTCGCTACTGACCTAAGCCTGATCCCCAAGAAATCCCATCAAATTCAATATGTTGACCCTACTATTTTCAAGCCAAGGTTTTTCATGGTTCTTAACAGCACTGCTGATGCTTTGTCTAGCAGACTGTGCCGTGCTCCCTACTTACTAAAGAAATATATCCCATGGAAGTTCCTCACCTAGTCTGAAATCACTAACGATCGACAGCGTTAAGTGAATAATGCTCTTCCAATGCAAATTATCTCCTTATCAGGTGGAACAGGCTGTTTTGCATGTGTTATGGAAATGGGTTAACATGTCAGGTGTCACGTCTGTCTGTCGTTTGGGAGAGCAGTACACTTGTGTAACACGGAACACTTTCACTAAAGGGGACAGCTTGGTGTTCACCCCTACACGAACAGGGGTCCATGGCCACACAGTTAGCGGGTCATTTATACATACATATACATACGGTACTTTACTGAGGTCAGCAGAGATCAGTAACTTCTGACAATTGCTAAAGACATCACTAGAGAATTGCTTGCCAAATTAATTTCCAACATTTAAGTACTCGCCTGTAATATGGGACCTAAGGAAGAAATGGGTTGCGTATCTGTATACTAAACAGCCTGCATTGGGAAAATATGGTGACCTCTTGCTGAATTGGATGAACTGCTCTCTACCCTCTTGGGGTGAAAAAAAATACGGTGATGAACTGAAACCCTCAAGGGATTTTCTCTCATGAACACCAGGTAACGCTCACAAAGAAAAGCAATGGAAAAATGACACTGCTGCTACATCTGTAAAATCTGTACGTCAAAGAAAAGGACAAACTCCTCCATCATTCCCACTCAGAGAAACCTAGCAGCTTAGGCAAGCCCAGGATCTGCAGGCAGGGTGAAGTATATGCTGCCTGTGGCATTCATCCTGGTCTTAAATATATACAAGGACCTCTGAAGAAACCCACCATGAGCCAGGTCCCCACTGCAGCTGAATAGCAGATCTCTGCTCGGACCAAGCCAGCCTTGCAGATGCACAGCAGCTGATGATGACCCAATCCTGCTTACCCCAGGAAAGGAAATATGCCACTAACAGCAAAAGAGAAGTTACACCTTTTCAGCTGACTCATCACCAGAGCAGTCTTTGCCATCAATAGTGCAAATCCCTGAGGCATCTGCAGGCAGCTGGGAGCCGTGCAGAGCAAGAGTAACCTGTAAACACAGCCGTCAAGACTCAGGGGGATGTAAGAAGGGAGGCTGCAAACACCGTAAAACAGGTATTTGACACAACAAAACATTGCTTGTCATAAACCATAGGGCTGGTCCATATCTGCGCTGCGGCTGCTGAATTTCTGTTGAGTTGGCAAAGTGTGAAGGCACTGGCATCCCGCAGGCTCGGCCCCTCTGCCCGAGCCAGCCCCCTCTTGGGGGATGCAGTGCCCTTGTACAAAGCAATCCACCGTAAAGAGAAATACCGAAAAGGAACTTACTGTTCTACTGGGAACTTCTACATCTGTGAAACAAACATGCTGCTACTCAGTTCATCTACTGATAACTGGGATATCTACAGCAAAAAAAACAAAGAACACAACACATTAAAACATTGTCTTGAGATTGGGCAGCTCATTCTGTCTTCAGTATCAGGTTAGTAAGTACATCAGTGTCTAATAAAACAGGATCCACTTCCAAGATGTCTTTATTTTGCTACACATCAAGTACACGTAGCTGCATCACTACTGATGCCTCGTGGAGTACGTGGTGGATGTACTGGGATTTTAACTCCGCAGACTACAAGTAAGACAGAAATGCCCTGAAGCTATCTGGCTGAAACAGGACTCATACAGCCACAGAACAACGCTGCACAGGAGTTTCTGCTTTCTTCTCATGACCAATACCAGTATGAGTAAGACCTGCTCTACCTGAAAATAACAACAAAGCACAGAAAAAAGACTAGCAATCCCTACTGCGAGCAGTAAAACACTGCCTAGGACTTACGCAGGCAAAACTTCTACTGAAAGCCTCGTGACCCTGGACTAGCAAAAGACTAGAGGATGCCCCCTGAGATATTACTGACATTCGGCATGGCTAACAGTCTCCTACCGAACAAAGTGACACCCTGTTTTCTTAGCAATAGCTCTAAACCTGAGAGCATGATAAAAAAAACCTCTAAAATTACTACTCTGTGTGTGTGAACCTGTTTGAAATGTCCCTGGTCTAACTGGGAGAAGTTGTGGCACACCAAATTATCAGGAAGCATCACTAGGACAGGTTGTGCATATACAGTTCAGGACTGGTGCGGAAGCAGCCATCACAACTCAGTATCTTCAGAAGAAAGTTTTGGAGAGAATTATGGCTCGGCAGACATGCATGAAATCCTGTACACTTATGGCAGTGCTACAATGGCACGTACTGCACATCCAGAGTCATTTCTGTAGGGATGGGTGACGTTACTGGTGTAAATAAGCTTCAGACTTCAAGGCCTCACCCCTGATTTTCAGGGTTTTGGTTGGTTTGGGGTCTTTTTGGTTGTTTTTAGAATCCAATCTTGTGGTGGTGGGAGACCACTTTGTGTTTTCACTTCCACTTTCCAGCCAGGAGAGGACATGCCAAAATACCACGGGGAAGGACACTCAAGGTGGTATTTCTGCTTGAGACTGAAAGCAGAAGTGCTGCAGGTCTTGTACGACAGCATGGTCAGGAGTTTTACAGCCCAGTTTTTCAGAATCCAGGGGAGGGTGTTGTTTTTGGAGAAGCGCCTGCACCCCTGCCAATCGCCCATCCCTACGCTCCGGCCGGGCTCGCCGCCCATCCCGCACACGGCAGGACCGGCCGGTGCCCCCTCACCGATCCCCGACACACACACACGCACGCACACGCTGCCTCTGCGCACCCGAGCCTGCGCCGAGCCGAGCGGGTTGGGAAGGCGCTCGGCCCCGCGCAGGATCTGGCCCTCGCCCGGTCCTCGAGATCTGAACACGTGAAAGAAAGCCATTGAAAGGGCCAAACCTGATTGGCGGTAGCTGTTGCAGCGAAGGGGACGCTGGTGGCAGGAGTTGTTGCTGCAGACACAGTGGTGGGCGTAGCACCGTGCATCATGGGCACTTTCGGAAGGGAACCATGGAAGCGACATACGGGAGGGTGGAGCGTATATATATATATTTTTTTTGTTTTTTTTTAATGTAACCATGGCAACATGTGGTGGATTTGGGGGCGTGGCAGGAATCACAGCAACAAGCCATGTGACATCGTCATGAAGGACACATCGGGGCGCAGCATGCAATCACAGTGCAAAGCAAGACAGCGTTGGGAAAAAAAATAAACAAGAGAGAAGGGGAAAAGCCAATTACAATTATAATTAAGGAAAAAACCAAAACATTCTCAACACTTAGTACATTTATAAGCAGAACAATGATGTATTAGACTCCGAGGGCCAAATTTCCAAAGGGGGGAGAGGGCGGGTGTGCTAGCAAAAGCCCACGTCAGCTCGCACCCGTGGGGAGTTAGACACAGCCAGTGCACGTTCCTTTGGGTGGGGACATTTTGGCAAGCGCACCCTCCCACCCGCCTGGGAAAGCTTGTCCCCTTCCCTCCCCACCCCGTCCCCGCCAGCAACCAGAGGTACATGATGCACTTTGCAGCGGCTGCCGCAGCCCTTTCACCGGGTTTTCTTGCGTCTTTCTAGCGGGGACGATGTTTCGGCACGGGACAGAGCCAGAGGCGTGGCAAACGAGTGGCTGGCAGCCCGAGCTCTCTCTGTACAAATTCAGTGTGCTTCCTTTCCACCCTAATTCTACAGGATTTGGCAAAACTCCCCTCTTGCAGGGTTGGGGGGTTGGAGAGGGGAGTGGGCCAAGAGGGAAAAATACACAAATGCATCTGAACAGCTACAATTCGCAGAAAGAGCATCCAAAAGGACAACACGGCAGCAGGGAGCTCAGCAGCCTCCTGCAGCTCTGTGTCCTGCAGAACACGGTGCTGGAGAGGATGCTCCGGGGTGCACATGGGCATCCCCCAAACCCCAGGGCAGGGGTTTGCAGGGCCAGGGAGCCCGCAGGAAGGCCCAGCCATCCCTGCAAACATGCGGCAGGGAAGCAGACTTGCCTTCCCCTCCACCCCAGCAGACATGGCCGGCCCTGGCGAGGAGCATGCGTGCCTGTGGGCTGGGCACACTCCAGCCACGGGACGTTGGAGCGTGTGGGCTGGGGTTTCCTACAGGCAGAGGTGTGTTTGAAAGGCTCAGCTCCCCATCATGCAAGCGGTGTGTCCTCTCTGCGCTATAGGGATGGGGAGGCTCGAGAGCAGAGTGCTTAGCCATTCCTGCCAAAGCTTTCAGACCTGCTCCCTGAAAGCCTCACACTCTCCCCAGGGCTCCTGCTCCCGCCTTTCTCCCTCTGTCTGAAGCAGGCACACACCTGGATGCTGGTAGTCTTGTATAACCTTGGCTGGAGGATGAAAGCTCAGCTTTCACCCACCCTGCTGTGCCCAGCAGCTGCAGACAGTGTGGAAGGTCCCTCAAAGACCTGCACAGGTTCCCAGTAAGACCCAGATGCTGAGCCTGAACATACTGGATCCCTGCAGCAGCAACGAGCACGTACCCAGCCCTGCCGCCTCACTGCATCCCACGTGCACCAGCAGCAGTACCTCCCTACGGTCCCTTGTACCTGTACAGCGGACACTTCACTAAAGAGATGAATCTTCAGACAGTCCACGGTCTAAGCCCTGCTTCTCTCGCTGTAAAAGCAGAGCCCTGCTCTGGCAGAGGGGCTGACCCCAGATGTGTTCCTCCTTACCGCCTTTATTAAACCAGTCTCCTAAAATGTCCTCAGAAAGACAACCGAAAATCCAAACTCTAATCCACCTGATGCCTGATACAAAAAAATAAAACAACAGGATCCTCCCATTGCTATTTCCTTTTGTTGGATGAGTTAAATGGGTTGTAGAGACATTTAAGTGACAAATTTTTATCTCTGCAGTGGAACTAAATAGGGGTGGGAACACATCACCTTGGGTTCTCTTATTAGTCACACAAAACACTGCACTGCACAGAAATTAAAAGGGATACAACCATTTAAGCCTCAAAGAAGACAGCGGATAGACAGTCACACCACTCAGCCACCCAGGTTCTCACTGATGCATACTAACTTGCTGTCTTTTTCAGATTAGGAAAAGTTGAGAAGTTTGTGTAGAAAAACCTACCAACGCTTGCAGTGGGTGTCATGCACAGAACTGACCCTGCACACCATGCATTGAAGCGTGGAAAGATGAACAAAAGGGATATTTCATTAGTGAAGCTTCAGTGTTAGAAATCACTTTAACTAAAGAAGCAGGTATTCTCTTTGCAGCATTCAGTATTTAAGCACATGCAAACAGATTCTGCATATTGGTACATAAATAGTTTAAACTCAGTTTTAATAGATCATAGCAAACCAAATTAATTCTTCAGTTCTTGGGTAGTAGAGAATATACTCCGTCTCCCACCCTGGTATTAAATTATATGAACTATCCTAGAAATTAGGGTTGTTTGGGTGTTTTTTAGTATTGGGTACGTTGATTTCTTTCTGATCATTTCAGCAGAAAACAAATTACCCGTAGAGGAACATCACACTCATGTTAAAACCGACTCTCCAAAAGCAATTTACTCCTGCAAGCAGGGACAGGGATTCAAAGTCTCTAGTTTAAGCTGAAAGAGGCAGGTTTTTTTTCTGGACTTGAAACAACTGTAGTGATGATACCATTTTCAGCAGACACCCTGACTTTCCCCCCCCATGGCAACCCATGATCTCTCAATAATTGAACGGGAGAAACTAAGAAAAGCAACAGCTTGCTTCCCTTCCCCACAGCGTGAGCTGCTACGTGCCACTTCTCTGCTTCGCTTTCCAGAGAGCTGCAAAGGCTGAGACCAGATCTGCAGTCTGATGCATAAGGGAAAATGGGGATGCGTAATGTAAATTCACCAGAGATACGTCCTCTGACTGGAAATCTGCTGCTCTGTCCAGCATTAATGTCCTCAGATGAGAGCAGGTGCCAGCAAATAGACCTGTTACGCATCAGCCCTGTGCGTAATTTCATTGCCATGAGACAGGGCACAACAGCACAGTGAGAGTGCTGGGTAAAAGCTGATTTGTGGTACTCGCATCAGAAATGCGTGTCCTTATGTCAACTTTGGCAACTGCAACCTCGAGGAAGAGGAGCATGTAGCCAGCTGGGGGACTTGGCAGTCTCAAAGGTGTCAGTGTTTCCTGAAGTAGTATTTCGCTTGGCACCTAAGAGAGTTGCGGTAAGGTCAGCTCAGCCCATCCCCTCCAAGAGCACTTCGCAGAGCATAAGGCAAGAGGCTACTACTCGAGTCCCTCCCTCCACCTCTCCGTACAAGACTCCACTTCCCTGGAAAAATGTCTTGGCAGCTGCTGAGTTCTGAGTGTCTCCAAGTGCTCTCATAACAGAAGGGCCACACAAGCACAGGGTTTAGGTCCCAGCTCTCTGGACCCACGCTCGCACTTCAGACAGTTTGGCCTCAGTATAGGACTGTCTCTAAAGATCTTCCCGACCCCAAGGAATGGCAAGGCCAAAGTCCAGGTCCACTGCGCATTCACCTTGAGAGGCCAGCCCAGAGAAATACTTTGTATGTTTTCTATGAGTATCATCTGGCAAGTGAATACAGCTTTAAATGTTAAAAACATTGGGCATTCCATTTTCTTATGACGCTCTGCAATGATGATAATGATCCTAAAAAGTGAGCTATCAACTCTGGAATACTCCTAATTCAGCCACTTATAATACTTACTACTCTGAGCAGGTGAGAGTGCATGTGGCTGCAGTGAATAGAGGTTAATTGGCTAGTCAGCAGTCACATCTCTGCCACATCAGTATTTCGAGTCATATATAAATTACTGAACTGCATCTTTCAATTTTACTCTGAGACCTTAAAGGTAAAATAAAAGCTAGGAATTAAATTGCTTTTAAAAAGCTTAGGCTATCATATTGGTCAAAAGACAAGCAAGAGGGAAATATATGCCTTTAAAGAGGATTATATAATTTTTATTTACTAAAGACAAACCGTTCCCTCTATAAACACCATGGCTGCTGGAATATGTAGGTCACTGAGATAGAAGCTCAGAAAGATACCTGCAGCTTCAAGTGAGCAGGCACTGAGGTCCACAAGACATTTTAACATGAGTCTGTAAGAGCGCTACGCAAGAGTCAAAGAATTAATTTGGGATTAACCAGTTGAACCATAAGGAGAAACAGAAAGTATGAATTCAAGAAACATGCAGACATTTTTCTTAGTTTGACCGCTTAAAAAACCCAAAACCAAACAAAAAAGGCTAAGAAGGGATCTTTACAAGTGAACAGCTCTGAACTGTAGTAGGTGAAGGGAAAAAAAAGTCAAACAAACAATGTTAACTTTTCATCCACTTTTAACACAAAACTACACACTGATACTCTTTTGCTAAGGACTCTTACAAATCTGCTCATTAGCTCAATGCCTAGGTCATAAAAAACTATGATGCTGGGGAAAGCAAGGAGACGCTTACCTGTAGGGATGAATGTAGGCTGTTGCAACTGCATGTTGGCTAGAGCCTGTTGGTAGTGGAAAACGCTTGGGTTAAAGACTGTGGTGGCACCATTGTTTTTTTCAAGTGCTGGCCTCTTTGGTAAAGGTTGAAGTGCACCAGGCGGCAGGGCCTGTGGATAAGGGAGTCATTAAAGACAAGTGGAGTGAAAAAAGGGGCCCAGATGTAGATGAAGCATGCAATAAATAATAGGGGGTTTTGGCTGCAAACCACCTGCAACTGTATCAACTTAGAAAGACAGGAAAGAAAAGAGCAGCTATACCACAGTAGAAGTAGTATGTGGAATCACAACTTCACTAGGTAAACAGTTAGTAAATGCACTGGGAGAAGGAACAGAGCCCAGGAGGAGGAATGCTAGGAGAGGTTTCCGCAGGACTGACTTGGGCACACAGGAAGAAAAAGCATGAGGAGAAAGAAGGGGAGAGGTGATCACCTGGACAGGGTACTACGAGGAGCAGTTGCAGGCAACAAGCATTAAAAACCAAAATACCAGGTAACAGAAATATAGTAGCTGACTATCTAAAAACAAGAAGATAAGCATAAGCAACAAACGCCACGGAAAAAAAGGGATGCTTGCCTCCGCCTGTTTCAACACCTGCCTACACGTATGTGCACACGTGTGGAAGCGTGCACACTTGGGTGCAGCCGACTGTGTGTCCAGGTGGTAAAGCGGCAGCTGTTGCCAGTTACAGGCATAACATTACACCCATAGTAAAATGCTTTTCCACTTGCTAGTAGAGAGGCTGAGCAACATGGTCAAGAATAGGCCTGATTCTTCACTGCCCGCACCCGTGGCACAACTCACCACCAGCAGGTTTGGACTTGCTCCCGATTTCTAGAAGGAGGCCTCCAACCGTTAAACACTGCTCGCTCATTACTAACAGTGGAAAAAGCCATTGACAAATCTGGTGTTTGAACAAGATTTGGGTGGGCCCTGCTATCAAGCAAATCCTCTCTTCTTGTTCTATCACACCACCGGGCTTCTTCCAGCCTGTCAAACCTGTTTCATGATCAGACTTGGTAAAAAGCATTAACCCAACTCAGGAACTTTTCTCAGTGAGTTACTCATCATTCATCCAGGCATGTCTCAACAGCAAAGTAGTATGTCAGGTTCTTAGGAGACAGGAATGTTTCTAATGATTTACAGCTTTTCACTGTACCCAAGTAGAAACCACATTTTTTCCTCCACATTGTGATAGAAAAGGGTCCCTTTTAATTATGCCCCGCAGTCCTTTTGCACGTAACACTCCCATTGACGTCAACGAGATTTACGCACGTGGAAGTCATGCAGAATCAGGTCATTTCTGCCTAGTTGTGTTAGTCTACATCATGTAGCAAAGCAATGGCTGAAAAATAGAGTTATCACTGCTATTTTTTTAATAGTAGTGAAGGGTAGGTAATGGAGGAGGGTTTAGCTAATGAAGGGTTAAGGCTACAGATACACAGTACTCGGAAGAAAGGATACAAGTGAAGAGAGTTTAAACCTTTATGAAGACCAACACACAACAGAATATAAGTGAAAGCTTGCAACAGTTTGTCACCATCTAGAAACAGGTTTCACTTTAAATTTAATTCGCTACAGGAGACTGCTCATCTGAGAAATGTTAAGCAAGATACTTCCAGGCAAAACAGTACTCCATCCTATCTGTATTCATATGGTGGCTTTTGGGTCATTTTAATTTTAAAAAAAGAAAACTAGAAGAAATTGCATTTTCAAACCTGCCCTCAGACATGCACGCATCCTCTGCTAATGCTAGCAGGCATCCAGTGCAAGCATTAGCACTTAATCTTTCCAGATTTCTTCTGGCTAGTACCAAAAGACAGCAGTCAAACACGGGACAACATTCTCAGACACAGACACCAAATCTTTTGCTGAAGATCTGTATTTTAGGATGAGATCTTTTAGGCAAAGATCTAAGAGTTTCCATTTCTAAAGAAGCCCTCATTGATATCAATCTTAAATCTGACTATCTTCATCTTGCCTGTTTAATCACAGAATCCCAGGTTGGAAGGGACCTCAGGGATCATCTAGTCCAACCTTTCTAGGAAGGGCACAGTCTAGACAAGATGGCCCAGCACCCTGTCCAGTCAATTCTTGAAAGTGTCCAACGTGGCCGAGTCAACCCCTGCCCTGGGGAGATTATTCCAATGGTGACTGTCCTCACTGAGAAAAATTTCCCTCATGTCCAATCGGAATCTCCCCAAGAGCAACTTGGGTCCATTCCCCCTTGTCCTCTCCGTGGGACTCCTTGTAAAAAGGGAGTCTCCATCTTCTTTGTAGCTACCCCTTAAGTACTGGTACGTGGTGATGAGATCCCCTCTGAGCCTCCTTTTCTCAAGGCTGAACAAACCCAGCTCTCCCAGCCTATCCTCGTATGGCAGCTTCCCAGTCCTCTGATCATCTTGGTGGCCCTTCTCTGGACCCCTTCCAGCCTGTCCACATCCTTTTTGTATAGTGGGGACCAGAGCCGTACACAGTACTCCAGGTGTGGCCTGACAAGCGCTGAGTAGAGCAGGATAATGACTTCTTTATCTCTGCTGGTGATGCCCTTTTTAATGCAACCCAGCATCGTGTTGGCCTGGCCGCAGCAGAATGTTCCTCCAGGCACGGGACAGATTTCAGCTTGTAGACTAGAGTAGCTCCTTATGGCAGAGGTGCTTTACAGATTTACAGTGACTGAAGAACTTCCTGCTTAAATTCATGCTCCTTACTGTGCATGACTGCAAAACATTCTTTTTCACATGCTTCCAAAATCTGCCTCAGAAAAAAAAATTACTAATTATAGCAAAGCAACTGTGCCAGGCACATAATGGACTTTCGACTCCTTGCTTCTTGGCCAAAGCATGTCTCCACCCCAAAATGCCCATCATCCCATAATGGCAGTGCCAAAAGCAGAACAGCTGAAGGCTTTGAGACCTCACTGTGATGTCCTGGCTCTTTACAGGACAATTCCTGAGCCCAGTGTTACAGTCAGAGGGAGCATACAAACACTAACAGGCCATACGGATATCAAGGCACAATGGTCTACCCCGCCGTCTCTGTAATGTCACCCTCCCTCCTGCCTTGCTACAGCCCCTTGGGAGCAAGAGAGAAGGGAGCTACGGCAGTCCCACTACTGCTCCCTGAACAGCAGCTGGGTGGAGAAATCCAAATAAATGCAACATTTCCAGAGTCTTCTAAAGAAACAAGCACACTGCAGCAGCTGCTGCGCAACCTGAAGGGCAGCTCTGCCATGGGAGCTCTGTGGGCACAAGAGCCAGGAGCCCATCTCAGTCTGCTTCTGGTTTGACGAAGTTTTCTGGGTCACCTCTCCCATCCCAGCATCTGGGGAAGCTTCTGTACAGGAGCATGCCCTGAAGATGCCCTGCTGCCAACCTGTCTAACTTCAGATATCGAGGTGCAAGAAGGTCCAGGGGCACAGAAGGATCTGGCTTCACCACTTCTTCACCTTTGCGTTGAGGTAAGAGCCCCAAGTCAGGAACACTCACTGAAAGGTCAAATGCCCAGAAGAGGTGTCTAAAATTGCACATGATGAGGTTGGGCCAGTCGAGCTCCTGCACAGGCATCTGGCAGGGGCACTGGAGCAAACAAGCATGTTTCATTTGAGACAGGCCAGCATTTCTGTAACGGTCTCAGGACCTGCAGGAATTTTAACAGCTCATGGGAAGACATTTCTGTCTTGCACCATATCCTGGTTCAGAAGGAATCCCCCAAGTGCGTCCTGCAGCACCTACCAAAGGCAACAGGAGGACTCCTCACCACATTTTGACTGTACTGAATTCTGTATCAATTGCCTCCCCACTGCAGGAGCTAGACTAAATCCTTGTAGCAAAGAACTTACTTGGTGAGTCTACCTCCTGCTGCTGCTTGTGATTTCCCTCTGGACAGGCTCTGACCATCACAGATGTAGCAGTAACCTTTGACTGTAATCTTTTGCGACTTTCTTTTTTGCCTGTGTTTGTGTGCGCACATGGGTATGCAACCTATGCAACATGACCAGACCATCTGCACTGGTGAAAGGGTTAATTCATTTCAGTATCCACGTGATAGCCTGCACTGATCCCAATGAACAATTCCCACTACAAAAATGCCAGGCACTCTCCGATTTTTTGGGGCTGGGAAAGCCACATTCCTGCTGGAACACAAGCATCTGAACAAAACGGTTTGTGCCACTTCTCTCTGTGGCATGGAAAGCCATCTTTCAGCGTGACTGACAGATAAAAATGGCACTGCATGCCAAAGTCAAAATATCCCACGTGCTGGGTAACAACCCTCTCTTGTTACTTTTTGCAAGAACTGGATTAAATCTTTGCAACAAACAACTTAATTGTACCTCAGAAGTTCCCCTCAGATTGCTATCTCCTGGTAGCTGATCACACTTTCACCCCTTTCCATTTGGCAAAGAGGGGCTGGGTCTGCATCTCGCTTAGTGCTTCAGTCCAAGGCATGACTAATAAAAAATGATCTGAGGGAGGGCAGAGGTAGTGCCCATTCCCTGCCAAGCAGGAGAAGCAATCTGAGCAGTCTCCTCTGAAGATTATACATGCTCTTATCACCACTGTGAATCCTTCTCTGGTGCAGCCTTCCCAAACTGTTCAGAGGAGGTGACACATTCCAACAACGTGGTCGCAAACTTTCAGATGTTTCAGAGCATGAAGACTATTAAAAATAACTTATCTGATGGCATTTTGTTAAGCAGGGCAGGTCAGGACAGTAGGGGAGTTAAAGGGTTTGCCCATCCTCAGTCAAACCGCATCTCCTCAGAGAGGTGGCTCTCGGAGGGGACAGCAAGGCACCGCGCAGGTCGCTGCCTACGCTGGCTTTGGGGATGCGGCTGTGGCAGCTGTGAGCACCGAGGAGCGAGAGGCTGTCACGTCATTTACAGCGTAATTCCATGACTGCTGGAGGAAGCTCATCCCTAGCAAGATTTCCTACTGCTGTTGTCTAAAGCTTCAATGGGGAAGCCTCTTGACTACTTAAAAAACCCCAAAACAGGTTTTCAGAGGGGAAGGGGAACAGATCAGCTTCTGCTTCCCAGCTCTGGGAGTGGGGAGCAACACCAGCTTGAAGGCTTCAGGGCTCCCCTGTGTCCACTTTTCCCTTTCCCCGTTATAGCTGGGCAACGGGAGATGTTTTTTGTAGGTTGTATTGGATCCCTCATTATCTGGGGTGAACAGCTGTCTTCTATGGAGCCAGGATGGACAGCAGACTGGGAGGATGGCTTTTGCGTCACTGAGAGTGTCGCAAAGACAGGTAAAACATATTTGAGACCCAGAAAATAATCAAAGGTAGCTTATATGAAGACGGTTTGCAGACAGAAGCCTGGGGAGCAGATCCTGTGCCTGAAGCAAAAGGCACCCACAGCGAGGTCCCTCTGTTGACACTGCAGTACGGGGGGAAGAACCAGAGACGAAGCCAGCTGCAGCAGCCATCTCCCCAGCTTACCAAACACGCAACTAAACACGCGTTACACCCACTTCAGTTCCCAGCACAGATCTCCATGGGTGCTGCTTAGCTATCTCCCTCTGCTTCTTTTCATGTCAGGAACTGCCAGGACTGGAGAGGTCCTAAATTTGTGCTGTGCCCATTGCACCATTTGCAGGGCAGTACCAGCCTGACACTGCCAGGCGAGGCTGTGCTGTTGGGCATACCACAAGAAGTTGCTGGATCTGTCCTGCACCACCCAGTCCTCCAGCACATTCAGCACACTGCAGACCTAATGTGTTCAATTCTCACCGAAACATTGTGCCTCATGACTCCAAAGCTGCTGCTGTTCGGAAAAACACCTCAAACCCCAGCACTGCCTCCCTCCAAGATTATTCACTGCCTCCAAAACGCATCCGGGTTTCAAGAGGCAAAGCTCAGACGGTTAACAGATGGTGTGCAGGGTGCAGGATCGGCATGTCTGAGCAGACACTGCAACATTTCTGGCCGGGATGGGCAGTCTCCCCAGGCACTAGCACAACAGACCAAGTGCAGAAGGCTTTCATGCAGACTAAGATGGTTACATGCAAAGCGAGAAGGTGAAAGGTCCAAGTACCAGGTCAAAGGTGGCCTCGAGCGGTCGCTTCAGTGATCTGACAGCTGGCTGAGTCTTAATTAGCAGGCAGCGAGCACATGATGGCAATGGGCCAGGGAGGGGGGTCAAGCACAGTAACAAAAACAGCAAGCAGAGGTGCGTCAAGAGAAAGCAACATTTGGGGGGAGGGGGAGGAGAGGGCGAAGAGAAAAAAATCTTTTAAAAATGAATGCATTATACAATATATTAAAAAGACGAAGCATGCACAACATGGGGCGGCTGAGCAGTTACCTGGCCTAGTGACTAGTCAGTTATTTTGCCTCAGTAAATTTTAAAAGTAAAGAAATATCATCATGGGGCAAGTGCTCTAGAGCATCTTCACTGTGGCAGGCACAGCAGGTGAGGAGCGCTCGGGGATTACCACCTGCAGATGGACTTGCACTGGGTTTCAGCCCTAATTCTGCAGCTACACACCATGCAGAGGTCAGCAGGAGCACTCATGGCAAGGGAAGGACCACCAGTAAACAAGGGAGGTTCAAGCACATGCTTAAGTGCCATCCTGAACTGGGGACTGAGCCTGACCCAGTTCATCTGACTGTGCTGCACAGACCTCAGCCAAGTAGGAGTGAGTAAAGCTACTACTTGTGCATGTCAAGTAACTGCAAGATTGGGTCCCTCAGAAATGTCTGAATTTAGATTTGAAGTCATTCCAAATCTATTTTAGAAGGTACACCCATTTGTCTGGCGTATGTTTTTTGATCCAAGAAGATTGGGCACCATTCTTCACTCTATAAAAGTCTTATTTTTCAACAGGTACAGTAAATGCATCAAGCCTTGAAAAGTCAATGAATAATGTAAGCTATTTTAGTAGCAGGGGTGATGCAACAAGCCATCAATAAATATTTTAAAGGTTCTCGTTAACAGCATACAAATAAGGTTAATTACATTTTTAAGAGAAGACAGCAGCATGAATAAAACACGCACTGGCTTTGGTTAAGTAGCAGTGTCCTAGATAATTACTGAAAAAGTAAAGATTCAATTGTAAAAAACACAGGGTTTTCATTTTAGAAGGATCTTTTTCAACAGACCTAGGCTGTTGTTTCAACAATAATAAAAATAGTAAGAAATCTAATAAACAAACTGTGCAGGACAACTAAATACTGCAGTATACACTGGTTCTTCAAATTACATTTCAGGTAATACTAATGCTACAAGGAGGGCAGCTGTTCAATTTCTAGAATCTTCTCATTTTTGCGTTATATTTCACCATGAATGAAAAGCAACCCCTCTTACTGTCTTTAAAAAAAGGGTATTTAAGAAAATTTAGTAGCCTTACTTGTAAATCAAAAAGGAAACAAGAACCTTTTTAATATTAGTTATAAAAAAATAAATCACAGAATGGATGAGGTTGGAAGGGATCTCTGGAAATCACCTACTCCAACACCCTGCTCAAAGCAGTGCCAACTAGAGAGCTTGCTCAGGACTGTGTCCAGGAAGGTTTTGAATATCTCCAAGGACAGAAGAACCTGTTGCAGCGTTTGATCACCCTCACATAAAGAAGTTTTTTCTTATGATTAAATGGAATTTCCTACATTTCATTTTGTGCCCATTGCCTCTTGTCTTTCACTGGGGACCCCAGAGAACAGTCTGCCTCCATCTTCTTTACCTCCCCCATCAGAAGTTTATACGTATGGGTAAGATCCTCTTGAGCCGCCTCTTCCCTCCCCAGGTTCAATGGCCCCAGCTCCCTCATCTCTGGAATAGACAGGTGCCATTAGGTTGAATTCAACAGAATGGCAAACATTTACTCCAGCTAGGAATTTGATCTGGTAAGTCTGTCTTGACTCGTTTTTAGAATTGTACGTAGTAGAAATCACAATTCAAATTAAAATGCAGGAACATCTCTACCAGGTCCTAAGTATCAAACCGGTCAGGAAGTCACCTTTGGTTTGAGTCTTGTCATTTCACTAAGCCTTGGCAAAGGTATAAGGCACAAGGCTGCCCAGTTTGCTAAGCCTGAAGATACCTTGTCTGCTTTGAAGTCAGTGGAAATTTTGCTACTGACCTCAACAGGCCAGGATCTCCCTGCAAAGGATGTATGATGGGACGGGCGTTCTTTGCTTTCATTGTATACTGAGGAAGCTAAACTGACACCTATGACTTAGCCAGGAAGGCGTTTGCTGCTGTACTTGCATTCATGTCACCTCATGAAGTCATGGCAGAAAATCACAGGGTTCGCCACCGTGTCCCTAGCTGGCAGGATGTACTGTGCCACTTGGGGCTTCATGCTATGGTGAGCACATAGAGGGGATGAAGAGATGGGATTCATATTGCACATGCTCTCAGCCCTCTAGTCAGCCATTTACAAAGCACTCTATTTTTCCACAAATGACACATGTGGCACAAATGAAATCTCTCAGCAATAGAAATATAGCTTGAGAAGAGCTCTACTTACCATTGCAGCTGCAGCTGTCTGGTTCACCTGGTGTTGAGCTGCCTTGATTTTGGCTTGCAGGTGTGCAGGGGGATGAAAGTACTTGCATTTCTCCCTAGAGCATCGACCTTTGATGTAATCCATGCAAACTGTAACAGTATTTTCATTTGTGTCTATCATTGCAATATCTATAGGGTGAGCATAGCGGCAATCATTCTCACCACGTGTGCAATTTCCACGCTGAAACTCTCGACAAACCTTAAAAGAAAGTCACATTGTTGAGCAGGACATCAAGTTACTGTTCATTCAGTATTTTCAACAGAGAATATCAGTTCAGTTGGCCACATTTAACTACATGTGTATTTAAATCCATACTCATCTCGGGTAGCTCATGTACCAACAATCACAGAGACGAATGGTGCTACTCACAACCTGTTCAGGGTATGAAAAAGCCCCACAATGTTACCAAGGGCAAATACAAGTGAAGCACAGAATTTGCGCAGAATGGAAAGCGACCCCAGGAAGTCAATGTCATTTTGCCAAAACTTCTGGAGCTCAGGATTCCTCCCCTGCCTCTGAAGCCTAAACATTAATAACTCTGCCATTTGTGTTTCAGCTGGATTATGGATTTGTTACAGAGCACACTCTTGGGTAGGGCATCTAACTCTAAATGTTACATGCTGCTGTTATTTGCAACAAGTACCTTTTCTTAAGTATGAGGAGCCTCTTTCACATAGCCTCACTGCCCTCCACAATAAAACTCTTGATCCTTGGGTTACAGGACAATGTGTTTGATTACACTGGAACGTGTTCATAAGGTGTTACCAAAATTGCTAGCTTTATGAAGATCTTAGAGATCCTCCTAAGTTATGAGCACTGAAGCATCAAAGGCAGAGAAAAAGGTTTCACAAAATGGATCTGCAAGGTTTCCTTGTCTGAGGAACTAAAAGAAATTGTGGAGGACTATAGCTGGTGGTGTAGATCACGTAGCAGTGCACTATCAGACTGAGCACGGGGAAAAGGTGAGACGTCATGTGAGAACAGAAGCAATCAGCAAGGCAATATAAAGTATACTACACATAACAACGTGTTTTGAAATTACACCCTTCCCCACTACCTTCCTGTGTTATAATTTACACCTGCAGGGGCCTCTGAACTCAGGGCCTCAGCCCTTATCACCTGCAGAGCCTCTGCTTAGGGTTTGAAAGACATTTACAACTCCTCCAACACTAAGTCCCAGCACGCCCAGCCAACTGGGACGACAGTGGGACGACATCTTTCCAATGCACTGTACCCAGCACTCCCAACACTCTATTGCTTAAAACTTTCTGTAAAAGCTCAGTAAGCCCATCTCAATGAAAGGGAAGTGTGTATTACTTCCAAAACATCTCCCACTCAACTCAGGGAAATGGAAGAATGGCCACTTGCATTTTTCAAGTGTGGCAGATCACACATAGAAAACAACAATCCCAGCCCTGTTCTAACACCCACTGAAATCAGAAGAGTGAGCGCTCCCAAATTCCCAGTGACTTCCAAGGATATGGGATCAGGCCCCACATGAGAATCTGCTCAAGCAGAAAACAGCAACCCTGCGTTAGGAAAGCTGCAGGTTAAACTCTGCACTGTGCTGCATCAGGTCATTTTAGCAGAGAGCAACACCTGAGCACACGTGCCCTGTTCATTCCCATCCGCAGTATCATATCAGATGTCCAAATACCTCCAGTTTATCCGTACGCATCAGTTTCTGCCCAGCAGAGCCTCCTGGTACTGTAACAGTAGGATTTCCAGAAACCAAGACAGGAGTATTTGGTAAAAGCTCTGCAGGAACCAAGCCCATCCCAGGAGAAACATGACTCAGGTAGGGACTAAAAGCCATTGTGGGGCTTGTTGCAAGCGATGGAGTCACAGGAAACGTTGTCTGTGTATAGAAAAAGGAAAAACAAAATATTTGTTAAAAAGCTCTGTCATAGATTACCCATCAAAGCCTTGCAGCACTTCAATCCTTTTAGACAATTTGATCAGCAACATGAAAATGCTGTGCTCTTCAATCTGTTCATTTATCGCCATTTTCTTGCGATCCATTCGCTTCTCCTGACTCACAGATTTGTGACTCACCCTGAACACAAGGCATCTTTATTTGCCAGATCAAAGCATATTGATGATCTTTATAGTTTAATGACACAATTAAGGATTTCATGCCAGCAATTAGTGCAGGCCCAAATTAAAGTCTTTCCATTCCCAAATAAATGTCTCGGCTTCTGTATGCCTACGCCACAACGCGGTACAGAGACCACAAGGTAAGCTGCAGCTTCAGGACCTGGAAGCACATAACTCCATTAGCTACATGGTTATGATGGCTAGCATGGCTCAGGTGGACAACATTTAGAGTCAGACGAGGCATCTCTGCTACAGTATGCTTGGAGGTCTAGCATTCTGCACATCTGGCGTTTAAGACTGCCAACATCCTCTAGGCAAAAGCTATTTTGCAAGAGTATACTGAGCCTACGCTTCACATGAATGGCAGCAAGAGGACACCAAACTGACTAGTGATACAACATGCAAGACCTCATGGCTTTGGCAAGAGCAGGTGGGTCACGGGCTTGGAAGAGCCGTGGACAGTCTACCAGATGAGATGGCCCAGGTGAGCCAGCATGAGGTCCAGAACACCAGCTATGCTGTGAGCAGCAATGACCCCATGAGGAGACAGAACAATGAGCCATAAAGATCTCAACTGCCTCTGATCCCTAAATCGCCTCTGGCAGGCCGTGCAAGCACGTAGGGCTTCTGCGCCGCTGGCCAGAGCAGCTCCCTAGCCTGAACTGCTCCAGCAGCGCTGGTCTGGGAAAGGAGCTGCCGTTCCGCCAGGCAGGAGAGATCGCACAAAGCTCCTAAGCAGGTGCTCGGTTTAAAGTCTGTGAATGACCCCTATAGCCAAGGAGTTTGAGAGACTTCAAAGCACCAGATCCGAGGTGGGTTTGGGAACGAAACCAATTCTAGCTGATGAAAAATTCCCCCTGCCCATGCCAAAGACCAGAGGCCTGCAAGGCAGTACTCCTGCTCCTGTAGCAGGGGCTCAAGCAGCCCCCAGGGAAACCAGCCTGTGACTTGCAACTATGTTTATTTTCCCATGTCACCTTCTCCACTGTGAACTCTGGGTTACGGTTAAAGCTGCTCACAGTTGCAGGCGTACGTGAAGCCATCCTCAGTAACTAGAGCCTCTACTTGGCAATAAATGCAAGCACGCTTACAAAAATGGCCTGGGGCATCTTTTTGGCCACACATCATCCCCTCCTTGCTTTTATTTTTGTACCTCTAGTCCTGTGAGTTTCTAAAAGAAGTCACACATGGGACAGCATGTTTCTTAACAGCATCTTCATCCCAGTACTTTCATATGCTAGGGAACACTTTTTTGTTGTGATCTGGAAGAAGCTAGCCCACAGTAACACCAGCCAAGCTGTCCTAACCTATATTTAGCTTAATGATGCCTCCTTCCTAAGGTCAGAATGACAGCAAGCAGCTCCTGAGCTGATGAGGAAGGGGATGACAGGTCACTGCCAGTGTATGTCCCACTTTCTCTTCCACAGCAAGGAGACACGGCTTCCTGAATCAGCAGCGCTGGGTGCTTTAAGTGTAGCAGAACCAAATAATCCTCTCTGGGAGGGATTTCCAATTTTCCTTCTTTCAAGTCTATGTCAAACCCCGCTTCAGCTGATGGGAGACTTAAACCATTAAACCCAGAGATCCTCCAGTCCACGGCCCTTTATTAAATCATTTTCTTCTCTCTTTCAATTCTCTGTGGCTCCCAGACATTTTACACCTTTTGCTGCTAGAAAAGCTCTTTAAGGATCTTCAAACACTGTGACTCCCTGAACACTTTAGTGAGAAGACAGCATCCATTAGACTGTTTTCTCTTGTGCACAAGCACCAGTAATTACAGCAGCATCTGCTGAACTTCTGCCACCATTCGCACTATAAATGCTATTTTAAGGAGTTTCTGCAGCCTGGCCAGTCTGCACAGGGTTATGCTGGGGCCCAACACACATTGTCAGCACTTGTTTTGTGTACCCATAGTAGCCCAAACCTTACAGCACATGTGGCTTGCATAACTGTGTCGGCAAATCTACCCTATGTATTTCCGGCACCCAATACAGCAGGAGTCCTGGGTATTCTGACAGAGCAGGTGTGGCACAGATATTACTCCAAAATTTCATGAGATCCTTTGAGGCAGGCTTCCCCTGCCTGGTCTTGAACACAACCAGGAGCCAGCCTGAGGACCTAGTTGGTTTCTGAGATGGAGGAGAGATGTTCCTCCTGCTGCTCAAGCAGAGGATGCCAGGGCATTCGTGCAGCCGGGGAGGAAGGCTGGGGGCTTGCAATGCCTCACACTGACCGAATTCACCAGAGAACAGTGGGAAGGGGTGCAAAACTTTTGCAAAGAGATTATATACCAGCCCCTCCACCAAAGCCACTACAAACTGGGAGGCAGGTCCTGTTCCCTGAAACACAGTCACTGTCCCCCAAGGCTGTTCCCTCAAGAGCAGCCCTTCTCCTCACTGGGAACAACTGGCAAGGGCTAAGCGACCTGAACCCAAGCTGAAGACATCCATGAAGAGCAATTGAGAATCTACCCATAATCCTGGAGACTCAGAGGGGTCCATGAAAGAGAAGGACGTGTTTTTAATTGCTGCTGCTGGTTGTTCACCCATTTCCATGCCCTGGCATCTGCTGCTGCGTTCCCAAGGTTTCACAACCACTTCTTCTACCCACCTGAACAGTATGCCAGTGATGCTGACGAAAGCGACAGCCCTGCTCCACACCCTGCCCGGGGGCAGGGGACTGACCCTCCGCAGGCATGCAGGCATTTTCAGCGGACGCAGAGCCAGAGAACGAGCAGACCTTGCTCAACACGTTAAACCTAGAAGCACTAGGGTTTTTAAGTCTGAAGTGTGCTAAGCACACTGAAAACTGCTCCTTTGTAAGCTGGCATCAGGGAGCTCTGTATTTATTGTGGCTGATGAGGGGGAAAGATGGGCTGCGCTCACTGCCAGCCCCGACTGCCTGTCTTGGATTGGGAAATCCAGTCTGGCTCATGCATCAGTACCAGTAATAAAGATGCTGCCAGCCAAATCTCTCCTTCCTTGACGTCTGTGCAGGTCCCCCGTGCCAGGCCTGTCCTGAGGGAATTCAAGCGAGTTTCTTCCTTGCAGCCAGAACCCAACTGTAATTTTTACTCCAAGCAGCACTGCTTTCTTCAACATGCCTCCCAACCACCCCACCCAGCCAGGAGACCTGACAGATCAATATTATGACTGTACACTAAAAAAAAAAGTCTCAACTTAGTTGCTGGTGTGCTCTAGGGCAAAACAGCCAGATTGAAAGTATCAACACTTACCCCTGCTGCCCCCCTTAAAACTCTTGCAAATTCAGGAAATACAGGGGCCGATTTCCTTGCAAACCACCTTTTATTAACCATAGCACATGCAGACACTACCAGTAACTCCTGAGCAGAGGGAAACAGGTTTTGGTGCAGCAGCAGAGGGGTTCAGACTAGTAGCAGCTCACAAGACTGGCTTACTGAGTATTAAAATGCTCATAAGAATAAAAAAAGAAGCTGAAATGGCTGTTGTGAGAACACATCTCGTGGGGAGGGCTGCCAAGGACTCTGACAGCTCTGAGCTCCTCACAGACCCTGAGCACAGGAGCCATTGGGTCGAAGCTGTGAGCAGCAAGAAGGGACTGTCCCAGGGAAGGGCATTTGTCACCACTGGTGGTGACAGAATCTGGAACAGCTGATTTTGTTAACAAACTAGAAGTTGCATTCAGTTTGCCTACCAGAAATTGTGCTAAAGCTAGAGAAGAAACACAGAGTGAGTGTGAAGAGGAAGGCAGAGGAGCGGCTGGTGTTCTGTCGAATACAAGCACTGTCTCAGCCAGGAAATGCTGATTCTGAGTTATCTCAGATCCCAAAAAGGGAAAGCCTGAAAATGAGAGACCCAGAATAAATATAGAGGTGTTGATGGCCTGAAGGAGGGGAGACAGGTCCCTGCTAAGTGGCTACACATGGAAAGCACACAAAAAACAGCAGCAGCTTTTATTATAGTCTGGTGATAGAAACGTATAAGATAAAGATCTCATACTGACAAGACCAAAGACCCTGATATTGAAAACATAATTGATGCTGTTCAGGAAAAGCAAAACCCTGTGTCCCCCTCCAGTACAACTGCACGGGGCTGGCTGTAAAACCACCATCTAACATGAAGGCTGAGCGTGCTGGAGTGAATTGAGCCAGCCAAAGCACCCAGCTACCTATCATGACAGATGCTCATTTCCCCAATCAGATCACAAAGACACACTCGTAAGTCAAAGGATCTCTCATCTTTGGGCTGCTGTAGTGTAAAACTCAGTTGTTAACGCCCCACGGTGCTGTCTCTTGGCAGACACCAGCTCCTGGGTGGGCCAGGGTATGTGTGTTTATTCCTTGCTAGCATGCCTTTCACTAGAGGCTGAGATAGAGATAATTTTTTTTCTGCATGAAACAAATGCATGCCCAAAACACCTGTTGAAATCTACTCCAGCACTCGTTCCAAGCATCACTGGTCAAGCAAGTTGGTCACCCTGTGCTTTAACCCCTCCATCAGCACCACGGGGCGTCAGCAGGGTCCTGCTGCCCCAGAAGGGGATGCAGGGCTGGGTTAAAGTCTGAGTTGTCTTCAGGGCCACGGGTGACTCAGAGCTGTCAAGACAGTCCGGGCTACAAAGACCTTGACAGGAAGAAAAGAAGAAGCACTTGAAAACAAAGAGAGTTCAGAGAGGGGAAACGACTTCCCAGGGCAGCAGCAGAGGCAGCTGCAGGGCAGGAGTCGGGAGGCAGGTGTGTCAACACTGCTGTGCTCTATCCAACTGCCTGATCAGACACAGCTAACGGCAGCAGCATGCAAGCCGCCGCCCTGCTCCACCAAGTCAACTCAGAGCTGGTGCTGACGCACCTCCATGGCTAGCTGCAAAAGTCTGTCTTGCACTGCTGCAAAGGGAAGAGCAGAATGGAGAGTGTAGGGATCAGGCCCAGGTTGCAGCACTTTTTGCGTGGTCTTACTTTGGTGTACACATGGCTTAAAGTTACCGCACCTGAGAAACCAGACACAGCATCGACCAAAATGGCTCTCCATATCGATGCCAGAGGCCAGCTCTATCCGCCTCCAACCCGACTTTTACGCAGTCTAACAGACAGAGGCACAAAAACAGGCCAGAGAGCTTCCAGCACAGCTCAATCAAAGCCAGCAGTCAAGGTGAATTTGGACATTCAAAAGTCAACACTTTACTAAGCCTTGCTACTTGGCACCTACGTGGTCTCTCCAAGGTCTCTCCCAGACAAATAAGCCATGCTGAGCAAATAGTCTGCTCCATGTCCTTGCCTGACTTGTTTTAAAGTGCTGTATGAAACAGTCTGTTTAAAACTGCATCACGGGCACCGAACATTCATGTGATTCTCGGCTTTGCATGAGCAGTTAGCAGCAACATCAGAGAGCAACCAGAGACTTCAGAGAAATCAGCTCGCACTAGCAACCATTAATTCACACCTAGTAGGCTTTGTGAGCACCGTGCAGCAGGCAGCCCTCCTGGGACACGGTTCTTCTGCAAGCAGCACCTTCACTGAACAGCCATCATCATGGTCCTGGCTCTTGGTTCAATGGGAAGACTAGCTCTTGCTGGATGTCAGTGGTAGTGCAAGAAGGTCTGGTGGTGAACATTTAGATGCAAGCTCATAGACACATTCAATGCCATTTCAGGAAGCGTAGTGAAAAGCTGCTATGTCAAGCGCTGGTGTTTTTTGTTTTGTGTGTGTGCGTTTTTTTTTCTGTTTTCTTTTAATTTAAAAAAAAAACAAAACACGGTAGCTTTTCTGGTGAAAATACACTTTAAAATGTCTAAGCATTCAGCTGTTGTTTAGAGCTATTAAGCACGCTGTTCCAAATCTTTTCTCTGGCAAGTATCCCAATTAAGCAGGCATCCCGTTGATCAGCTTTCTGATCACATGGGATTTGTTCTGCTGCTGCATCTGATATAATACTTTCTGCTTTGAAGAATTTCATGTGTAGCCAGAAGGAGGCCCCACCCTTCTCATTTAGAGAGAAAAAAGATTCTCAAAGACTGCTTCCACTGGCAGCATCTTCAGGAAATCAAAGGCAGGTGAAAGAGCAATCTCTTGTTTGTCCTGAAATTGGTGTGGAGCAAGTCAGGCAGCAGGAATTAGACCAAGAGCTCATTTACTCTGAGCAAACGTGTGGGAAAGCAGGAAGGGAACAGTCATTGCAGAACAATTTTTTATTTTTCTTCTTTGCCCATGTCTCTCCCATGGCACAATTGAGAAACCAGGGACCTTTCTCATCAGATAAGGTTACCTCTGAAATGAGAGCACTAATCAGACAAGCCAACAGATTCAGCCTCAGAGGCAATTTAAAAGGCAGGAGTGAAATTGCAGGAGGTGTGAGCTGGACCTGCAAGACTGCAAAATGGGAAGATGGGAACTTTCCAGAGAGGAAATCCCAAAGATGTTTTCAATAGCCAGCCAAAGAACGTCCACTGTGAATTCCCTACAGAGGAAAACCCCAAACAGGAAAGGTTTGCTTTTGGTACAGGGCTGGGAAACCAGTGCTACCCTTTTGTGGGAATCAGGATTTCCTTCTCATGCGCACGTATGTTTGTGGAAAGTGAACTCCACAATAAGAGGTGCAAAGATTACAGCAGATTAGAGCTTAAGGCGCTGAGCAACTACAGACTTCCTGTGGCCCATTTTCTCTTCTGCCTCACTTTTCCATCTTCAAAATGGGAATGCTTACACAGCAGGGTGAAGATAAAGCTGCTAACACACATGCAGGATGACCAGAGTAAGGGTAAACACGGAAGATCCTTCACAAGACAGGAGGAACATGCCAAACTGGGGAAATGTCCCAGTACAGTGGCAGAGCACCATGATGGAGGGACACTGGCCAACTCTCCCTCCTGAAACATAGCACCATTGCAAGCTCTTACACCAAACAGCGCACAACAGCATCCAGTAAGGAAGAACACCCCACCGGTCTCTTCTGAGGATAAACCAGAGACACTCCACCTTGTCAAAGCTGGGGTGACAATTGCTGAGTCTGAAGCCTCATTTGGGCAGAGAAGCCAGGTGCTGTGGGTTGGGACACCAAGAGGCCAAGCACAGGTCAGTTCACAGAATCACACATCTTCAGGCTGGAACAGTCTTGTCCTAGGGATCCAGCTGGACCTCCCATGTGGCACAGCACAGGGAACCTCACCCAACAACTGCACACCAAGTGCACGTTGCCCCAGGAAAGACATTCAGCCCAGCTTTAAATGGAGAATTCCTAACTAGGTTCTTGGTTAAAAACGTGTAGCTTATTTATGTCAGCCACAAAGAGCTGCTTCAAGACCTCTGATATTTCTTAAAATATACACAGCGACAGACTCAAACTCAGCTGACAAATGCCACCCCATCACAGATACACCAGCCAGCAGACACAAGCCATCCTCTCCCTGGCGTGACAGGGTTGTCCAGCCTAAAAATCTGTTTAACCGATAGGCTAGAGCAGGAACAGGCAGCGAAGGCTTCTCTGAACTACCTGCTCTGCAAACATCCATCTCCCAGAGGCTTCTTTCCCTACCTGAAAAGAAGCAAATCTTTCCTGCTGCTAGTACAAAACAGCATTACTGTGAAAAACAAGTGACAGGGCGGTGACATTAGCACAGCGCTCTCTGCTCGGACAACTGCAGTGAAATGGGTCTCACGCCCAGACATAAGAATGTATTAAGATATGGGTAGGATTCTCTTCCCCAGTTTTAGCCCACAAGTACAGCATATCTAGTCCAAGGGAGTCAACTGGCCCCTTCCCTTGTCACAGTGTGGAAGAACTCCAGCATCCTCACCCCAACGTAAAACAGCTATCCAAAACAGGATCCATTGGAATTGAGCCACTCACAGGACTTCTAGGATGTACGTGAATTAACCGGTCTAATATCCACCTGGTGGCAAGACCCTTCTACTTGATGCCCTGAATCTCATAGCTACTTAGTTATCAGAGGAAAGAAGATGCAGAGGTAGCATCAGGCATCCCTCTGGAAGATGCTGCCCAACCTCATGCAGCACAAACAACTGCCTGAGCAAAAGCACAGGACTAGGGCCTCCGTGAGCAAACAGGAAGGAGACGTGGAGCAGTGTGAACCCGATTCATTGCTGTAACTTACAATTGGCTGTAGCTGCGCGCCTGGTAGCATGAACTGCATCTGCTGAGCAAACATGGCTGCGGCTGTCTTCTGCTGGATCAGGTTGTTGCGTCCATTTATTTCAAGTTGCGTTTTTAAGTGCGGGGGAGGGTGAAGGTATTTGCAGTTCTCTCGGGTACACCGGCCCTAAAAAACATAATGAAACAGCATTTCAGTGAGTGTAATGCTCAGGGCAGCCAGAGAATTTAATTAAGGATTGTTTGGGCTACTGTAACAGCACAATCACTAGGTGGTAGCTACTGTGACGCTTTTGTGATTTTTCTACAGAAGTGCAATACTTAGGTGAAGAGAAAAGCAACATGACTTCTGCCATAACACTAACTGAATACTATCAAGCTAAACGCAAAAGTTAGGCTTCCTGATGTTAAAATGATTGTTGTTAAAAAAAAAAAAAATTCTATCACAAATACTAGTATTTCTAGGAGTTAGTGGCAACAGCTTCAAAAACAACAACAAAAGTTCCCCGTTTTCTTGTGTGGGTTGTTTTTCCCCTTCCTCCCAATACCAGACCACTTAATTGGCCCTGACAACCAGGCAGCTTGAGACAAAACTGTCTCTACCACTTCCCCAGCTGTACTGGGTAAAACCCTAAGATGACAGCTCTGTAAATCAGCACCTCTGATCTGCAACGTGCATGTACTGAGATGTTGAGAACTGGTAGACACGGGGGAGAATTGAAACAATCTCCCCTCCGTGCTTTCATCTGTTAAAAGCCGCAGTACACTGCATCACTGACTAGCCCCTCCAGCCCCCGCTTAATAAACATAAGCTCTAGAGAAGCCAGTAGGTCCTAAAAGGCAAAGGATCACTAATGCTACAGATCACCTGAAATCAACTGAGAGCATCACCTTTAAAAAAATATCTATACACTGTGTCTTGCTTCAATACTGTTTGCAAGTAGACAGAGGAAGATAAATACCAATAGTTCACTGAACACAGAAAACTAGTAACAAATTTTGTCATTAAGATTCAATAATTCTTGAAAAATAGGGGGTTTTCCTCTCTTTCTCTGTGTATTCCCTCCTCAAGAAACAGGGGCATACAGAATACAAGAAACATTTTATGCAACTTAATGCATAAATTTTATAACTAACTTACGGTGAATTTTTTGATGAAGTAATTCTTCTGTAGCTATTCAGAACCTAATAAAACTAGGCCAGGCCTGGGGACCAGAGCTGTTGCATGACAGGTAACTAATAATCGTTCCTGCAGCCAGCAAACCATCCATGACCCAGCCTGTCCCTGGTACTCTTGTCAAGGCTGGACACTTGGGTTCTCAGCCTCAATGTAATTAAGTTTGCTTTCAAAAAAGGGGCACATGGGGTGACCCCACACACCTGCTCCTGTCAGCAGGATCACACACAGCAGAGCCGTAACCTGTAACCAGGTCCACATGGGTACACCCATTACACACCACTGCACCCAGGGCACAGACTGGTGCAGTGCAGCAAACCCCCTGGGATGGGCCCCTGCCTGTATCCAGGATGCTCCCCTGGGGATTTTTAAGACCTGTCTCTGCCTGTACAAACGTACAGTTAGAATCACTGGACAGCCTGGGTACCACTGCACAAAGCCGTGACACACTGCAGGGGCTGCTTTTTAACCCCCAGCCAGGCTCCTCAGCAAGCTGAGAGAGGGGCAGGTCACTGGACAGCAGCCCAAGACCTGCAAGCTTTATGTGTGCTTTCCTCTGCCCTCTTTCCTGGTAGGGATAACAGCTTCACTGGGGAAAGGGCTGCAGAGCCCATTCGCAACACTGAAAGGGGCTGTACGATGGAGCATCATGAGAAACAGGCTCCTCTCATACTGGCCCCAAGGAGGTCAGAGTTAAACAAAGCTCCTGGCTCCTATCATTATTTAGAGGCAAATAATTAAATGCAAGAAGTGATGGGCTAAACCTACTGGGACAGGAGAAATTGCTCCTGAACTTCAGCAGCCTGCCTTTGTGGAGTGAAACTCTCTACCCTGCTCCTAGAAGTGCTCAGTGGCTCCCGAAAAACCAACTAAAAAAAGAGAGAAGCTTTTTAATGGTATTGTTTTGGCTTCTCAGCAATCCAACAGCCCCAGATCCCCAGCAGCTAGTTAACTGCTCACAGGCCCTGAGGACATGAATCTTCATCACCAGACACTTTCTTACTTCTGTGTAAAGTGAGAGTAAAATGGCACCACGCAGCTGTCTGGTGCTCAGACAACCCAGCACTATTAAAAGGTAACTGCATTAATCTGGAAGGATAAGGAGGCTTATCAGCACTAGGTAGTTTTGGGTCATCCTTCTCATGGCATCTTACCAGCTGCACAGGACCAGGTCCCTCCGCAGCCCTTCCCATCACCTGGGACTCAGCAAGAGTCCAGCATTCAAGGCTCAGAGCGTATCTGCAGCACCCCACCATCACAACTTCTGCGGTGCTGCTCAGGTTGCTGCAGACCAGGAGCAGACCCCGCAGAGCAGCAGGCTGTCGATGGCCAGGCAGCTGCTCTATTCTCAGCTCCAGCTTTTCAGGGCTTACACATCAGCCTTAGAAATTCCTCCTGGTTGAAACTTGGCATAAATACTTTGGGTTGGGAAAACACTAAATTCTACCAAATTTGGAATAAATCTCTGTAGATGTTTCTACACTGCAGGAATGGAGAAGATAAAAAAGAGCTACTATTTTTTGTAAACAATCCTTACAGGCCTTCTTCAACTTGAAAAGGACTTTGTTATTCCAACTGAAATTTTGCATGTCATTGATACCCGCCACCCCAGCTTGGTGTGAAGCTTTGTTCTACTACTTTGTCAAAACAGAGTTTGTTTAATTCCAACAGGGGGTTCCACAAACAGAACATTTTTATTACCAACAAAAAAACACCCATACAGCACGAGGCCTTCATCCTGCAGACAGAGCTGTGCGCAGAAACCAGTGCCCACACAGAGCACTACCAGATTCAATGAGGACATGCATTTGCAAGGAACCGAGAGCTGTGGAGATGCTGCTGCAGAGCGAAGGCTGAAGTGCAGCATGGCAGTCAGTCAGGCCTTGTAGGGCTCCAGGAAGACTAAATGAATCACTGCTGCACCTGGCTTCAAAACCACACCTTCAGTCTAGCTCCTCCTCACCATCATTTTGATCCTGAGCATCATCAACCACTGTATTTCACCAGGACAGGTTAGAAGCCACAGCTGAATTCGGCTCGGGTTGTCCACACTAGGTTCTTCATCTCTCAGACAATGAATTTTAGGACCTGACAATGTGACTGACAGTGACACAAAACGGTCCCAGTTTAGACATCCAGCTATGAACAAATTTCAAGATGTCCCGCTCTAAAGCGATGGGCACCTCTAGTATCACTGAACTCCAGCACTGGTGGGGTGATGCCGCCTTCTACGCTTCCACGACAATGCCCAAAATTCTCAGTACTTCTCAGCAACACGCAGACTCTTCAAGACCAATTTCAACTCTATAAAAGCTGCCAGAAGGACAAAGGAACTGCCATTATTCACTTCTCACTACCAGCTGCAACACAGCAGGAAAAACAACAGGGAACTGGTAGCAAATCTGCCGTGTGGATACTGGGCTGGGGACAAATAAGGACAACTCCATTTTATACCTGGATGGCCTTGGAATACAATATGAGAAAATACAACAGGAGTCAGGCCCCTAAGTTTCAGCTGAGTAGCCTGATGCTAAAAGGTGCAGTTTTGCTGCAGTGACTAGTTGTGGCCCCACCACATCAAATGCTCAGCACATGGCATAGGACAATCCCAGTGCCCTACACAGAGACCTGCTGAGACACACTCCAGGCTGAGCATTACACCAAAAAGCACCATCCTAACACCTGGAGTGGGTCACTGCAGGGGTCAGGAAGGGGCACGGTGCTCAGAGACTGACCTGTGTCAGCAATTGGCATGCCGAGCCTGCTGGGACCAGTGCAGCCATCCTGTTGTAACTGGAGGAGCTTGTTGCTGTTAATTTAGCTCGAATATTGACTTCAGGGAGGGCACATTCCCACCCTGTCCTGGGTGGCACACGAGCCTGCAGCCAGGGAATCACCACCCAGCAACAGACTCTGCTGCTGGCCTTGGTAACATGCTAAATATAGTTGCATTTTCTGGCTCCTTGCAAAATGGAAGGAGTCTGAAGGACCATATTCATCAGCTGCTTTGCCAACTACAGCCAGGAGGGAAAAGCATATGGACTACACTTCCCAAGGCTTGAAAAATGGATATTAAAAATAAATCATTAGAAGATTTCAAGAGTATCTTCTCCCCCTTTCTTCCCACACACTCCCCCACCCTTACAGTAGGCTGCTGGCATGTGATTGACTCTGTGTTGCCAACTTAAGTCATGCTGTGATGGCGCATACTGTAAATGGCTGGCATCTGACACCAGCTAATGTGACAGCAGCTTGCAGTGCAACAAAGCCAGCTGTTTTGAGTGCAGCAGTGATGGCAGCACACTTAAATCCAGTAGAAAAACCTGCATTACACCTGGCTGTTTGGAGTCAGCTGGGCTGCACCTTGTCATCTGCATCCTAGCTTAGAGGGATGCAAATAAGAGCATGCTGAGTACTGCACCAGGCTGGATGAACCTACCCTAGGCATGCTGCACAAATTCTCTTCTCGTTGGCTGCTGAAGCAAGCTGCACTGTGCTGCAGAAACAAGGCTTCTAACACAATCCCAAGGCTTGCTCATGTCTGCACCAGTAAGGCAGTTTGTTATGGTCTCTTTAATCCTGAAACAAGCAAGGGGTTCCAGAGCGGAGAGCAGACACACGTTTCTGGTTTTAATCACTGCATTGTATGTCCCATCAACCACCAGCAGTTCTCATGTGAAAGTCTTTAAGCTGATGTTGTTTTTCACACACTGAAGGCTGCAGTAGGCTTATGCCCTGACTGTGCTGTCTCTTCCAGAGACACTGATGACATGTGCAATGACTGACAGCAAAAAGAATGAAAAGAGACCAGGCAGGAAAGGATTTCCATGTTCTGTAAAAAACCAGGCACCAAAACACATCTTTCCCTGCATGAAGCAGCAGATTTCCATCCCCTCCACCCCCAAGGAGGACTCAGTGGGGAGGCAGATTCAGAGATGTGCTGGCCCTGCTTACTCAGTGCCTGCCGCTCCAGTGCTGAGGCACAAAGTGCTCTCTGCTTTCCATCCCACTCTACACATGCACACACAGGCCTTCTCCTGGCTGGGGATCCTCACTCCTGCCAGGGCCTTGCATGGCTTTCACATATGCTATACAACCTCAGCCACCATAGTGTCTGCCCCCACACGCGGAGGGCAGGCAGAGACCAGGCTGCAGAACTGCCCGCAAAGCATGAGTGGGAGGCAAAAAGGGGGGAGCTCTGGGCTTCATCCCTGTGTCCATGCAGCACAGCTAAGAACGTGTACTGAGCAGCACATGCTGCTCCATATTACCCCTACTGCCATCTGCTCTCCAAGAGAAGAGAGATACTGGTAGGCAGACTTGGTATCTGGTAACGCCCAAGCTCCAAGTCCCTCACCTACCCTACACAGGGACTTGCAGCTTCAAAGTTACCCTTCCAGGAAAGCAAACCACCAGGGTGTTGGGAACATTGTCCATGCACCACCCCAACTCAAGTGCTTTGCGCTCGCTTCCATTTGTTCCTAAGGAGTGTGCTCCAGGGCTGAGCAACTGGCATGCTGGGTGGATAGTGCGGCTCACCCTGCCATCTCCAATGCTGCATCATGCTCCTCTTTCAACACAGGTAGAGAGCCATGCTGGAGGGAGGGAGGGAGGGACCTGTCCATCTCACTGCTGGAGGAAGCACCTTCCCATCAGCAATCATCATCAAATAGCATGTTTTCAACTGGAAAACAAAGGAGGCTGGAGCCGACAAGTCAGCCTGATCATTAGCAACTGTTATGTGTCACAGATAGGTGCTCATGCAGCCAAGCTGTCACTCTACAGTTCAAAGCCCACCTCTGTACGTACCTTGTCTGCAATTCCTTTTTACGGGCTAATGAAATGTTAAAAGTTATGCTGCCAACTGAGTCAGTGAGAAGTACAAACCTTGCAGCCTCCCTTGGACGTTGACCCTGGCACAGCACATCAGATAACTTCTGCTTAATAGCAATGCTTTTCTCCTCCCAGTGTTGGAGCAGTTCACTTTTACAGGAAGGTTTTAAAGTGTAATTATGTACAAAGCACTCCTCGAATGTGTTCTTATGGAAGGCTGTTAGTCCACCTACAAGGATCCTAAAAAGCAGGTCTAAAAGGATGTAGAGAAGTGACACATCACCCCTAGGCCTACGCAGATCAACTTCACCTATTTTCTTTGTACCTATTCCTTGTGTGATTCCCAGACAAGGGACTCCAACACATCACTCTCCCTGCAGCTGTAAAGCTCGTCCTGATTCTCAGCTGCAGTTTTTCCCCTCCCGCAACAAAAGCCTAAAACTTGTCTTACCCCAGAGGGCCAGAACAGGAATTATTCCCTTCTTTGAGGAAGGGCCCATACTTAAAGGCTGCAGTCACATCTATTCCCCTTCCTCAAACCTCTCTGCTCTCTAGACTATGCAAACCATGCTCTTTCAACTTCTTAAGCACAGTCTCCAAGCCTTTCGTTAGGCTGCTCCCCCCGTCAGCCTGCACCCCTGCCGACGTGTGTGTGCATACATGGGGCACTGCACTCCAGCTAATCCCTTACCAGAGCTGTGCAGGTATGAAGGGTTTTTTTTCACGTGTCCTGCAGATGACATTGCTGCTTATACATCCCTGCGTGACAGTTTCTTTCCTTCTGACATGATAACATTTTTTATTCACTCTCAACAAGCCTCTTCCAGAACTTCCAGCTACCCAGCTATGCTGCATCCTGTATCATGCAGCTGATTAACTTAAATGCAATGTTTTGTACTGCTTTTATTGAACTCACACCCCTTTTTATGGACTATTTTTCCAACCTGTCAAGATTATCTGCAACTCCACATCTAGTTCTCTAAAGTGTCTGTAGTTCCTCACAGCTCAGAGGACCCTACCAATTTAACAGGCGTACTCTCTCTATTCCATCATTCAAGTCATCAGAACAAAACAAAACAAAACCGAACAGCCTTGCCAGGCACAACCTTCCAGACTGCCAACGTATGCAGTTTTCCAAGCTGTTGTGGGCTGTCACATAAAAGTTTCTCCTATGCTCTGTTCTCTGTCTTGTTTGGAGGCTGATTTGTGCCATGTCAAAGACTTCCAAATATAATGCCAGCACTCCATCCTTCCTCTCTCTCTGAAATAACCCATCTCAAAGGCTTTCCTGTTCTACTGCTTTTTCTACTCCTCTCTGGACACCTGTAGGGATGCTGGAAAGTTAGTGCTCTGCAGCCCTCCTGTGCCAGCACTCCTACTTGCCATCAAGCATGCCTTTGTACACACGTTGGGTACAAAGAAGCTGGCGGTCTGAAGTTACTTGTAACAGCAATAAAATACAGCACAGCTAGTTGCTGACATTTTTCAAGTGCAGGTGTAACACCCATTTACAGAGAGCCCAAAGACTGCTGTATGGTGTGGATCCTGCTGTGAAAGACCATAGCTGAAAAAAAAGAAAGCAAAACATATCTTCTAGTTAGCATTACCAGATGGCAATCAGCCTCAAAGGGAAGGCAAGCAGTGTAGACTTCCCAGCATAAAGAATTTTCAATTTCAATGTATGTGGATAAAAATGCAAGAGTTAATCTGGTAGCTTCCAGGTATGGATGATATCGACCCTGTGAAATGCACGTTCTAGTTAGGAACAAGCACAGTTCATGAATACATAATTTGCTGGAAATAGGATTCAAACAGCCCATAAAAAGCACAAACAAAAGTTTTGCAGTGTCTCTAGGATAAGCTTTGCTTAACTTCTTTGAACTTTCCACCTCTGAGTCCAAAGAGCCACCTCCCTGAGCCTGCGCAGACAGATGAGAAGTAAACAGCTAAGAACACCCCAGGTGTTATTTTGGCCCAACTCAGCTCCCCTGCAGTCGCGTGAGAAACCTCTTCAGATTTTATGCTGTTCTGAGCTGCGGAAGCAGCGTGTCAGCTCCAACCCAGGGCTGCTCAGGCGAACAGGGACATGCCTTTTGTCAGGGTACAGAGGACAAGAGTCAGAATTGCCTTTCCACACAGCTGCAGTGGAAAAACCTGAGTATCTATCGCAAGCTCCCAGGGCTAACAATGCTCCCAGCACTCTCAAAGCAGCTCCAGCTCATTGCTGAAACAGTGACTGAATTTCATGGCTTCAATGAATGTCAGGTCAAGCCCTTTCTGAGCAAGCCTAGACTTGATTTTGACTGAAATGAGTGAACCCTGATGTTTTGCATGATTTCAGATGAAAACAGGTGACATTTGCCAGCTATGACAAGAGTTTTGGGTCCTTTTGAACTGAAAGCTCAAAGCAAAGCTTGGTGGCGTGTGCAAGTACAAGGCAGCTAGAAAGCCCTCAGAGCAAGCCAAGCAGGCGTGCTGCATTCACCTCGCTGAAGTGAGGCTGGTACATTCTGCAGTCCCAGTCTGCCCATTCTCCCCTCCCTACAGCTGTAGGGCTGAACCCTGGGAGGATAACCGGGAGGTAAATAAATAACTGTAGGGGTTTGGGCTTAAAAAAATTTGCATTCCTCTGCAACCTTAAAAAAGCAAGTTGGGCAAACACAACCACTTCAGTCCAGTAAGTTAGAAAAATGCAGAAGGAATGGGGAGCTGGGACAAAAATCCCTGGCTAGCACACCGGTGCTGCTCTCCAGCCATCTTACTTGTGTGGCTGCCTTGCTAGGTTATTTTTGCTTTGCAGGGAGATGGAAGGACAGGAAGAAGAAAAACGTCAGCATCATTTTTGCAAATGTATTTGAGTCCAGACAAAAGCTGCCAACAGCCAGCTGAGAGGACTGCTGAACAAACACTGCTAGAGACCTGTCACACCTCCATCTCTCTGTCATTCTGGTCTTTGCCTGTGAAAGCCAATCTCCATCACAGACACAAGCCAGGGCTGAAAAGGCTGTGCCCCTGCGTGCCACTGGCTCAGGGGCACACGCTGCGCTGAAGTCCTCTCCTCCATCACAGGGCTGGAAAGCAAGCTGCCCCTTGCCACCAGACGCACACCTGCTGTGGCACGTGTCCAAGCTGCTGGGGCTTTTGTCACCTACATCTGTATGACCAGACAGGTCTCCAATCAATGGGCATTATGTGAGGAACAGCAGTACTTTGCCCAAGTAGGGGACAAGCTTCCCATCATGTGGGAGAAAACGGTTTAGCAGCTGAACCATTTCACCAATATGAAAAAAAAAGGAGCATACTGAGCACATAATATTGCTTTACTCGCACCAGGGGAAAAGACAGTCGTCAGATGCAAAATTCTAGGAACAAATAGGTGCCCAGCGTGGATGAATCCTACTGCAGATGCCAGTCCTTTCAAATAGTGTGTATAAAACTGCAAAGAGCTTGGACAGGGGGTTTCTCAACATCAGATGCACTCTGCATGCTTATCTAGGACTCTCTCACAAGAAAGTCTGCAGCCTCAAACAGTTGTCAAGCGTTGTGTTCTGGGGTGCTTTTTTTTTGGTCATTGATTTTTGTGTGGGTGGTGGGTTTTTTTGTTTGTTTTTGGGTTTTTTGGGTTTTTTTTTGTTTTGTTTTTGTTACACAGCTCAAACCAGAGCAGGAGAGAAAAACAAAGCAAAGACAGCAGCGCTTCTACACCCTTGTCTCCCTTTTTGGTATCACCTTAACCAGTCAGTTATTCACAGCTGTTGCCAAGAACTTCAAACCACTGAACTCAGCAGGCAAATCCAGCTCTGTACAGAAAGGATGGCTTGTTAGCATGGAGCTCAAGTATTTAAACAAGTACCATCACCCCACTATTTTTTAAATTTTAATTAGAAATGGGAAGGGGACATGAAAACACTGTATTCCAGCAGACTCTAAGCCGCCATAGGCACCAGCCTGGACTCCCAAATCCTCATTCACCTGGCAATTAGGGAAGCCGAGAGCTGCTGTGAGTGAAGTTTTACTTTTGCCCATTGCTGAAAACAGCAATGTTCTGCTGAATTTCCCCAGGACAGCACAAAGAGGTCGTGGCTGTCCTCCTGCTTTCACGCAGGATTTTCATTCCAAGCTGTTTGTTATACTTGAAGGTTCTTACTAACTCAGAGCAGTTATTTTGTTGGGGAAAAGCCCTGTAGCTCCTTCATTATATTTTTACATCTTGACAACTCTTTCCAGCTCTGTTCTCCTGCCAAGCTCTCTTCATTCAGGCCAATGGTATGCTCTGTTATGCTCAATGAAAAACGTGTATTGATTTTAACGTTGTTCGTTTGTGGAACACTTTTGATTGCTCCGAGCAATGGACGATGTTTACCAAGTTTAAGAAATATATATTAAAAAAGAGTATGGCACTATCCAACTATATTTTTTTTTAGGAGCTCTACAACCACTGAGCAGAAAAACATGTTTATCTGAAAGATTACTACTTGTAACGAACAGCAATCTCATTCCACAAAAGAGAGGAAAAAAAAAAGACTTCAAGTTCTTTTCTTTTGTGTCCACTGATACATTTTGATTAGGCTACATTTTGTGAACCGTATCAGTCTGTTACCACCACATATCTGAAATTAGGTTAAAACAGAATAGAACCATCATCAGTTTATAGTTCTGAACTGATCATTTCTAATGTCTTCCAAGTATTATTCCACTACTGTTGCCGGTTGTGGAATGTTAAAAGCACAATAAAATAGGTTTCTTTAATACAGTATCAAACACAGTCTCTCTCCAAGTGAAATAAGCTTTTACAGACATGCCTGGCCACAGACCAAGCTCAAGCAACTGATCAATAACAGTTACAAAAGAAGGCGTTTAGCGCACGGTAACGAGAGCACCTTTAGAAGCATGTTTAGCCCTGGGATCACTGCATGTGTTCATAGCAGGAGGCAAAGCAAGTGACATCCTGCAATGTTAATACACCTGCCCGTGAATGTTTTGGTGTGAGACTATTTGTAAGTAAGGAAATCAGTTCTGCCTGGAAGATAGAAACACTGGTATGTCACTGATTTTTATTCTGTAGTAAATTACAAAAACCCATGCCAGTCTTTGGAAGACTATCGTACACGTACTGTATCAAAAAACCACCACAAAACCCCACAGAAAAACAAACAAAAGAAAACCCCTAATATGTCTTCCACTTTTCAACTGTCAGTTCTGACCCTCCTGACTGCTATTACACCAGGCCAGCTTTTGAAAATACCAAGTGTAGTTTCTCTTGTCCCTTAAACCACTTTTTCACCGCAAATCCCATAATCCAATGCTACAACTTTCACTGGCTGATTGAATCTGTCAAGGTCATATGGAAAGTTGATGCTTCTGACCTTCCTCTACCTACAGTGTCTGTTGAATATTACAGCTGCAGCAGGCAAACCACACGTAGACAGAACCAAGCAAAGTACATTAAAGCCCAGGAGAATAAATGTTAAAGCACAGTGTTCATGAATACGAATATTGGACACGTGACCACCTCCGGTGGCCTCGCTCCTTCAGTTTACACAAGGGAGAAGGCAAACAGGGAAGCGCAGAGATTGATAACCAAGTGTCCGACCCAAACCCTCCCTCCTGTCCTGCTGAAGGCAAAGCCATGCTTGGAAAACCTCATTCTCACTGCATTTTGGAGAGCAAAATGAAACTGCAAATGAAAGACTTGTGGGTGGCTGCGGTTTTTATGTTTTGGTGTTGGTTTTGGTGGTTGGTTTGGTTTTTTTTTTTCGTTAGAACTTGGCAGAATATAACAATTTACCAGCTGAGGATTTGCCCGATTTTTGTTTGTGTTGCTGCTTTGCTCAGAAAGCAACAGCTTAATGGGCATAAACAGATTCCTGGTTTTCAAAAAATAATGAAAAAACTTTAAAAAAATTAATTCCATCTGGGCTGACAATTCCCAGGGAGAACCTTCAGTCTGGAAAAAATAACTCTGCAGGATGTGCTTCAGCCTCAGCTACTGAGGGGCTGCTGGTGGGTAACGCAGCAGCATCCTGAGCAGGGAAGGACGCTGGCTGGGCTCTAAGCATGCTGATGACTCCTGCTGGGGCACACCATGGCACTGCCACCCCGGCTTTCCACCCTTTGGCTGGAAACACCAGGAGATGTCAGAACAGGACACCACAGTCCCTCTGTGCATTAGCTTAAGCTATTGGAGAAGGTGATGGCAGGGGAGCAGGCAGGTACAGCAGAGGGTGATGCCCTCAGTGGCCACTGCAAGCCAACATTTGCTCCCAGACATCCATCAAAGCCCCGAGGATCTGACGCTCCAAGGCAGAGGATACCTTTCTGCTCTTGGCTAAGATCTGCCCAACAGCAGAGAGGCAAAGAGCAAAGCCAGGTCCCCCTGCCCCTCACCCTGATGGCTGTCCACTGATGTCCCCAGCTCCTCTCGTTCCTCTCTGTCCCTTTCCTGGGCACCCTTCACTGCTTTCCATTCATGTCTTCCCTGCTGCACATTGAAGCCCACCCCTCCAGCCACTTTCTCCCACAGCAGTGCCTCTCTGCCTACAGTTAGGTCCACCAAAGACCAAGATGTGGCCTTGTGCTCCTGTTTCAGCCAGATGCGCTGGGCAGGTTTGTGCACAGCACCCCACCTCCCCTTCGCTCCAGCTTAGCAGAGAAGCTACCAGACCACCAGGAGACGTGCTGTGTGCCACCCACTCCACATGCTCTCACTCATCTCCAAGCAAGTACCCCAAACCTTTCTGGTCCATGCCAGGCCTCAGATTTCATGCCCATGGTATAATGAACTCGCTGCTGGTCAGAGGACCAAAGATGCAGATACAAAAAGCACCTTCAGGAGAGCTCTTTCAGCCTACTAAGCACAGCAGGCCAGGACCACACATCTCACACAGGCCCTGGCTTCCAAAGAGGGCATACAGGCCAAGCAACATTGAATCACAGCCCTCCTTCATCTACGAGGCAGCAACGATTGAAGAGAAAGGAAGGAACAAAGAAGAAAACCAAACAAAAAGAAAAAGAAAGCCAGCCTTGCCCTAGGCAAATATTCCACCTCGGTTAGCTTTTGCAGACTGATCTATTTTAGTGCGCTGTTTATTATGGCCAGTATTGTATGCACATTTAAGTCACAGAGGGGATTTTTCTTTTAAGTAAACACTTTTAGAAGTGCTCTTTAAGAAGTTCCTGGGACTAGAAAGCAGATATGTGACCGATCTTTGCTACCATCTTGAGTGAAAGGGAAGTTAAGGCAGTGTAAATATATGTTAGGACTTGAGCCCATGGAGCAGCACAGTAAGCTGCGGCAGCAACTGGACAGGCCTTTTTCCATGGAGGTAAACACGATGGGCTTGCAATGCCAAAGATAATGCACTGCCATCTCTGTGGGCAAAAGGAGAATTCTGCAGTAACACAGTTCTGGGCTAAAACGGCAAGCAGTGGGACATATTTAACTGCACTAGTCACAAGTACCACGCAGGCAGCCAGCCTTAAGGGACAGATGCCAAATTCTGTGCCAGTATATGAAAACCTGTTAATTTATGATGTATTTATTAAAATAGCCTCAGCCAGAGCAGAACTTCTACCTGCCCTAATTACAACATTCCTTGTAGACCCTTGTTCTCCCTGTCTGTTATCGAGTCTCATGAGGGTCTGTGCAGATTCACACTCCGTACCTCGCTCAGCCGAAGCTTGCTCTTGTTCCCACCTGCGCAGTCAAGTAATAAATCCTCCCCAGGACATAAGTCAACATGGAGGCCGCAAGGCAGCCTGCTCAAGGAGGTGTTTTGCTCAGCCTGTACTCCAGGCTGACCTACAGACCCAGAATTCAGAGTCACTACATCATATAGAGCCCAAAGAGCCCAAAAATCTAGAAACAGAGTTCTGTTTTCTCCATGCAAGGCCAGGAATGGTGATCAACAGATAACACATTTTGTAGAAACCATGATTTCAGATGCTGAAAGGTTAATGCCAAGTAGCTGCCGATTAGATCTGTTCCCTCCCTTGTAACAAGAGCTGTAGTACAGGACACTGGAAAGGTTGTACAGCCTAATGGGTGGATGTATCCACTTTCTCCTGCAGGATGCAACTTTTGCCCCACCAGAAATTCTGACCTAAATACTCCTCTGAGTGGCACTGGTGTAAGTGCCAGAACAGCTAAGAAAGGAATGTGTCGTATGCGTACATGCATGCATGTCCATTTGTCCATCTGTCCCAGCTGGCCAACGTGAATGGAACTGATCAGGGCTTTCACGTAATTTGCCTGGGGTTTTGGAGTTTGTGTTTTTAATAACTGCCAGGTTCTCTTACTTAGGTTTGAAAGCAGAAGAGAAAAGCTAGGGGAGGTAGAAGCAGCTAAACCATATCCACGTGGACACACTTGCTTATTCAGGCTTCAGTCACAAAAAGCAAACTGATCAAATTACTGGGAAATTTTTCTACCCTTTGCATATTATTGCTCCGCTTTCCAAACTGCTGCCCTCAACTTCTAACCCTGATCCTTGTCCCGGTCACTCGTGCAGTACAGACCACCTGATGCTTAACCTTTTGTGGACAAGGAGGAATGCAAGGATTAGCCTTTAAAGGCTATTTTCTACTAGAAAGCAATCTCGACAACATTACTTCCTTAGGCAGGCAGGCAGACACCTGACCTCATGGATTCTGCTTCTGCCACTGACAAGAGATACCTTCAGACACAGCACAATCCCTTCCTAAAAGGGCAACAAGAAAGAGACCTTTCTCTGCCCGGATCGGGTACAGCCAGGATGAGTCAGCTGCGATGCAAGCATTCATATGCTTTCAGGTGAGATGGGTCGACGAGAGACTTTTTTCTGCAAGGAAGAGTAACCTTTCCTGAGGACATCTGCAGCCCCTCCAGCCACGTGAGAGGAGTAGCTGCAAAGAAGCTCCAGTGTCATTAGCAAGTCTGGAATGCAGCACGACCGGTGCCAACGTCAGCGATCGCCTGAACACACCCGGCTGGAAAAAATGCTCTCACTTGCTTAAACCGAGATAGATGGTCTTCTGATATGGCCCCGGCAGAAATCCCTGGGCAAACTCTTGTGCAAGTACCTCTGATGCAAAGAAAGGAGGAGTATTAAGGAAAGTGCTAACCCTTTTCCTCTGGCTGGGCTAAGCTCTGAAAGGATGCTTAGAATCATTCTCTAAGAATTAGCGTAATCAAAACAACAAAAAAAATTTCCATGGTGTTTCTGTCCTAGCTAATGTAAGCTCTATTCTGAGTAGAATTCTAAGGATTTTGAACTACCGTGGACTTTTCAAAAAACCCATGCAGAGAAACACAAAACAGCAACAATGAAAATCCTCTTAATTCAATCTATGCTTTATCACACAGGCCACAGCGGGGGATTTTTGGCTGTGGGAATACAAATACTCATCGATGCTACAGCTCAGGGTCCTGCTCTGATTACTACCCAGAGAATGAGATGGTCCCAGTTTTCAGTCTAAATACACCAGACTTGGTGGAAAACCCCAGGTGGCCAGGGGAAGCCTCAGCAACACCAAAACTGCATGCCAGCTGCTCCATGTTGCACTGCTGCAGCTGCAGAGCTGCGGCTTCAATGCCCTTGATGCTTTCTGATCTGCTGCCTCCCGGCAGCAGGCAGCCTGCCCTTCACATTTCTGCATCACTAGCTAAAAGTGATCCTGCCTATTTGCTTCTCAGCCCCTAAGGGACTGTTTTCCCCCTCAACTCTCCCAGCTGTGGTGCAGGACCAGTCTGAGTGGGCCCCGGTGACAGAAGCGTGACGCAGAGCTCACAGGGAGGCTGTGCTAGCACTGTGGGGTAATCCACACCTTGCTGCGCTGCGCCAGCAGATGCTGATAAGCAGACAGTGAAGGGTGGCAGTGGTCCTTGCTGCATCCCCAAGCTCCCCCATCCCACAGGAGAATGCTCTGGGGAGCCTCTCTGCTCCTCTCCGGAGTCACCCCACCTCCTTCCCTTGGTCAGTCTCTTGCAGCTTGGTGAAGGTTTCAGACACCCCTGTCTTGCGTTTATCAAGCCTGACTGCTCTCCTGCTCCGAGCACCTCTGAGTCACTCAGTCTGCTTGCCTTGCTCCAGCTCCCACCCTGTCACACACCGCGGAGGCTTTACAAGCAACATGACTGACACAGCAGGGAGCCAAAATCTGTGGGGAGGTAACTGTGATGATTACTTCTTCATGTGCAAGTGCACCAGATGCACTGAGAAATGAAAATGACTGCTGAAGCAACAGGAGAGGTGGAGGGCAAGAGACTTCCTGGTTGCCTCCTTCAGTCCCCTAACAACGGGGACGGAGAGTACAGGAGAGCTGCAGGAGGGCTTGGGGACAAATAAGCCCAAAGGGGAGGAGGAAACAGAGCAGAAAGGAGAAACCGGGCATAAGGCTGCAAGTCTTGTGCCATGGGAGCAAAATTTGGGAAGGCTCCTGCAGAAAGCACCAGGTGCACCTTTAACACTTTCCCCTACAGCATTTGGGAAGAAGCAACATCTACTCCAAAAGCAACTCTGTCTTGGAGATCTGCTGGTTTATGAATCAAGATTCCCTCATGGAGAGGAAAGCACTTTCCTCCCTAGAGCTGACCTCAAACACCATCGCCTCTGCCATATCTGGATGACCTTCCAAGCCCTCCTTGAAGGCTCATCTACGTGCCTGGCTTTCGACACCCTGCTGCCCTGGCTACTCAAGTGCTACTTCATGGGCTGAACGTCCAACCCTGGAAGGCTCTCGCTTTCTCCTGCCAACCCCATCCAGTGCTTGGTATCTGCAGCACCACGCGGAAGGGACCCTGGGAGCAGAGCCCAAGCACTCACTGCAAACAGCACAACGCTGCACGAACCGACAAACCGGGATCAAGCACCTCTTAATGTCGAGACAGCAAGCTTTACTCACATTCTGATCCTTCAGGAACTGACAGCAAGAGGAAGAAACACCGGTCAGCAGGATCAGCCAGCACAGTTGGGATTATAGCTGAGGTTTTGTCTTCAAACTTTACTTGGTTGTGTGGGGCTCTTTAAGGACCTAATCTCTGTGTGACTGTTCCCAGCACCAGCCAAGCCCCTGCGGATAATAAGGACTTAAGGAAGCACCATCTAATGACGGCTGTGCTCTCAGGCAGGCTGGCTGGAGCTCTGCCATGTCTGTGCTGCCCCGGCCATCTCCTCCACACCAGCTAGATACTCCATGTTTTCCCAGCTGTCCCTCTGAAAGCTGTTTTCTCTCAAGAAGCACCCAGAGCTGCTCACAGCACCCCAGAGCTGCTCACTCAAAGCAGAACTAAGGAGATAAATAGGGTTAAAGCAGCACGGTTTGGGCTAATAGCTTAAATCCTCACTGGAACTTGGTGTGGGGACTGCTGGGCAGAGATGTGGGCATCACTAACGCAACTCAGCTGATCCCAACACTCCTGTCTGTAGTGGTTGTTTTGGGGCTTTTTTTGATATCTGTGTAGGAGAGACCAGCTAAAAGCAACTGCTGTGTTAATGCAGAGTATGTTCAGAGGTGTGATAAAACTCAGTGCACACCACTAACCAGTCATCTGACCGGGTAATGCCTTGTGATACCATACCCAGTCTGCAGGACTAGTTAAACTGCTCCTGGTTCCCATTCTTGGGATTGTTAATTAAAGCAGAATTTGTCTCCACTTTTCAATAGTGTTCTGCAGATCCACATCAGTGAGGAGTGGGGGCCCGCAGCATCCCCACAGCAGGAGCACTAGGCTGGGCGGTGGGTCTTTCTCTCTACTGTGCAGCCAGATTAGTTTTAAGCATTCACATTCCAGTACAGAGAGAGAAAACTTCTCCCCCAGAGCACAGCCTGCCACCTTTCAAACAAGGTCAGGCACTGACCTCCTCCCCCACTGCCAATGACCTTATTAGCACTGATCATGATTCTAATAATATCCCGCATTGTAAGCGGCCCATCTGCCATAACATTTCACTATAAACTTGGGGAATTGCTTGGTTTGAGGACACTCATGTCCAAGCAAGCCAACTGCCCCCCCACCCCCTCCCAGGAACACACACCTTCCCCACAGCTTTAAGCTAAATGTTGCAGAAGGGCACCTCCAGCTCAGAGCTCAAGCATGCAGAGAACAGCACAAATCCATGCCCAGGTGCTGGCTTCAGACAGAGGACAAAGAGTTAAGAGTGTAAAAATCCATCACTCCAGCATCAACAGCCTCCAACCCCTTTTACAGTGGGGACACCAAGTAACTGCGTCGCTGAAACCCAAAACCAAGGCCAAACACTAACCAGATGTTCAGAGTCAGAAGTAAAGCGCCAAGACTGCCGAGAGCAGAGATCAGCCTTACTTTTGTGCCGTGTACTCCCTGCTGCATGGGCAGCAGAAAGATTTTATTATCTTAACACATTAGTTATTGTTAAGCTGAATATTTTCACTGCCATTACAGGAGCTCTCATAACAGACAGATAAACTTGTGGAAGAACTAACTGTGTTTGATAGCTATTCATTTAGAAGAAGCCAGAGTTTGAAATGCTTACTCAGTTAGGACATCAGTCTAGTAACAAGAATCTGGATGTTTTACAGTAGCTCATCTCCGCTCAGCCTTCAAAGGCATTTTCAATGTACTACTCCTGTGAGGTCAAAAAGTGCAATTAGGCACAGAGACTGCCAGTGCAACACTTTAAAGCAGCCTGCATCATCGCAATGCTTTGAAAGTGGCTTTCCAAATCCTTGGCCTTTCCTCTAATCAAAAGGCCATCATCAGATGTGGCACAAGAGGCTACATGGGGCAAAGGGTGTCAGTGCCTGGTTCTCTGCTGTTTTATGAACAGCAATAAAACAACATTAATAAGCCATACGTAAAACTGTGCCTGTGTGGGGCAACATTCACCCAAGTACCTCAAAGCATTTATTTTAATGCCAGCCAAACAATATTTATAAGGGCACGTTTTCAAAGAGCTCAGCTCCTAACTTGGAAATCTAACCACTTATTTAAACGCTCTGCGGAAGATGTCAGATGATAGGCTCTCCAGAAAGCCTGGCACATCTTGTTTGTATTTGTTTTAAAGCTTCCGAACAGCTCAATTACATAAATGCATGTTACTACACCCTCCAGATGGGTGAACCAAGTGGCAGAAAGCTATTGTCAGCAAAGGGATTACCTCAAACTGATGCTATGCCACTAAAGAAATCCACCAGCTCCACATGCTTGTTCAGAGTCATTCTCCTTGGAGGCATCTTCCACCACCTTTCCCTCAGCTGGCTTTGCTGGGCTAATGCAATCATGAGCAAGAGAAGGAGCTAGGTAGCTTCACTGACACAGAAGCAAGACAGGACACCATGGCCGAGTATAGCTCCATGTTTTTAAGGATCATCTTTGCCTCAAACTCTCTCCAGGGGTAGGGACTTGCAGTTTTGGGTGTGTATTTGAATCCCAGTGTTAGCTACTGCTATAGATCAGGGCTGGAAGATGTAAAGCTTGAACTTCCTTCCCCACGTGGATCTGGCAGTGCCACAGTTTGTAGCACAGCACCTGCTAAGGTGCCAGAGCTTACTGTACAAACACACAACCCTCTGCACTCCCTTGTTCAACCTCTGACTCACAGCCACGCAAGAGTAAATGTAAGAGCTGCTGCAGCTTGCTAGCTGGGCCTCAGCACCCCATCTTCCTCCTTCCAGTGCGGAGGAAACCCCTGAGGCTTGTAGAGCACAGCATTGCATTGGCACTGGGTCACCGGCACAGAGCCTGTGCTTGCAGATCCAAGCAGACTTGGCAGGACTGCAAGCTCCAGGTGCGTGCACTGAGCACGTGCAAAGAAACTCTCCCAAACTGGAAAGCCAAAAGGTGGCAGAAGAGACGGCCACAGGCAGTTCTCTCCCTTCAGAGAATGGCTAAGGACCATTTCCCTCTCTCAAAACCTGATACAGCAGCTCACTTCAGCGGAGGGAGCTCTTTGCTGCCCACAGGAATTCTACAGTGCTTAAAATCAGGCTTAAGTATTCTGCAGAACTGGAACCTCAATCTGGAGGGCTTTGCCCTTAAAAAAGGAAAGTAAGCCTCAGAAGCAGGAGGTGGCATGCCATGGCCTGTACAACATTGCAATATGCCCATAAAAGGTTTCAAAATGTATCTGCTTAAGTGCACGCAGCAGCTCAGAAGGGTTTAGAGTCACATCCCAAAAGAATTTCTCTCCTGCTTTTTTAGGCAAGTGTGAGCAGCAGTCAGCACTTTACCATCATCTTCCCAACCAGAAAACCAAGGTTACTCTTGGCTGATATTAATAATGTAAATGCTGCTGGCTTCACCCTTTGGGGATGGTGGTTTGCTCGCACCACAGGGAGAAGATCGGGGCAATGTGAGCAGCAGTCAGGAGCGGAGGCCCTGCATTGCCAGGGCTGGCTGGTGAGGAGAGGAGAGGCTGGCAGAAGAATGCCTCTGCTGAATTTGCTTGGCCTGCCTCCCGAAGAAGCTGGCCTCCAAAGCGCGGTCTCAGGACAAATTTGTAGCCGCTGCTCTGCTTTCCAATGCGTTCAAGGAAAATACACACAAGTCTGAGGCCCAAGGAAAAGCTGTAATAGATTAATTCATTAGCTGCAGGAAGAAAGAAAAGGGAGGAGAGCGGTCCTGTGCCTGCCCCTTGCACCACGAGTGCCTCCCGACTTGCCACCCTGCACCCGCACCTCTGCCAGCCTCTTGACCCAGGGACCCCTCGCATGAGACTGGCACCCCCAAACATCAGGAAACAGCAAAGGCATCTTCCCCTTTGTGGGCAAGCCCTCAGGAGACACGTGGGGTCAGCAGGTCTGGGGCACAGACAATGTTCTCCATGTTCAGAAATGTAAGACCTTTAGAGGACATTTCTACAAACACAAGTCTGGACCTGGTGTTCCCCTGTGACCATGCACTGCCACAGAAAGAAGATCTGTTCAGTGTTGCCCTGATGAGTCAAACCCCATCCTTGCCCCAGCGAGGGCTGCCAAGACACTCCACTTACAGGTTCCCATGAGAGGGCAGAAGAAGAGTCCCAATGAATTCACCTTGCAGCACAAGATGGGCACCAAAGACCCACCAGGGTCCCCCCCTCCCCCCTACTGATGCTTTGATACTCATCAGTCCAGAGCCACCCCAAGGGCAAGACCACCACCTTGGAGACTCTCGCTCCCAGGCCTGGCTTAGCAAGGCCACGCACCAGGCAGCGGAAGAACCACATTGCTTTGTGCCAACAAAGCAGTCAGATGTGGGACAATGCAAAAGACCTACCAGAGGTGGGAGAGGATGGCAGGAAGAGACTTTACTCCTCTCCACAGAAAAACATGGTGGCCAGGGAAAAAAGTCTTCAGAAGTGACTTTCACTGTTATTGATATTAGCTGATGAACATCTTCACTTTGACCAAGCCTGTACAACAGTTCTACAGCTTTACATGAGGAAAGCAACACAGATGCTTATGTGTTCCAAGCACTCACTGCAAAGCAAATACCCAAATTTGTCTAAAATGGACCCTCCACATGAGTAAGTCTGAGGTCTGTTAGGTAGGCCAAATCTGGAATATGATGGACCAACACTTTCGGGAGAAAACTGCCCGAGCCTAATCAATTAAGAAAATGTGAACTCTTAAATATTTAACTACTGCTGCTACAACAAGTGTCACACCGGTAGCTTTAGAGGGCATTTCCTTTCAGGCAATTCCCTGCAAGCTTCCTCACAGGCTCTTAACATCCACCTCTGTACTGATGGCAGCAACCTCTGTACTGACTGATGGCAGTTAACCATGTGGCCCCTCCAGCTCATATCTCCAGGAGCCCCCAGGAAGCCCTCTATGCTGGCATGGGTCTCACTTCTCAGTTTCCATCAGAGCTACACAGCACTCCAGGACTTCCTCCACACTTCCAGCAATGAGCTGAAAAGGGACCATACCTCCAGGGTAGCACCAGAATTAGACTACACACCAGGAAACCTATGACATCCAGCCTTTCTTGCCATGTTACCGCTGGACAACACTGGGTTTTACAAAGCACACAACCTTGGAAATGTAAAGCCCAAGATAAAGTGTTCCCTGCTGAGGCTGCTCAGTTGCAGAAAGACCCAGTAGAGATAAGGACAGGTCCAATCTCTTCTCCCTCCATAGTACACCTCAAAAATCAACTGTTTGCTTTAAAGCACAGACAAGGAATTCTCGCCAAGGACTCTGCCTTACATCTTTGCAAATGGCTGGCAATGAATAAGACCCTCCTGCCCCTTGCTGTCTACTGGTGTCCCTGCAGCAGAGTCACCAGGTAACACCAGCCTGTTTCCAGGTACATGCGTTCATCACCCAGCATGTCTGCACAGAGCTAGAACCAAGGGGATTTCAGCTCAGACACCAGACTTCAGGTTCAGCATCTACAGCGCTCCGTCCTCCTGCTAACCCTGCTGTAGAGGCAGTAACCTGCAATGGAGAAGCAAAGGGACAGATCAGGGCAGCAATCTTTTAAACCATGATAGCAAGATTCACCAGTGCTTGTCTGTCACGGTTCAGCTGTTGAAACCGCTGGGACAGAGAACCTATGGATAATGCTCAATATATCAAACATGCCCTGCACAGACATCTGTCCTCCAGAAATATCAGTTACGCTGATTAAATCAACAAGGTGTATGTTTCCCTGGGAAGCTGAACATGCCTAGGGAGGTCACACACCAGCCTAGTTACCAGCCTGACCCCAACAGACAGCATCTGCAGTCCAGACACCACGGCAGGGTTGGGAGATGCTCAGCCACCAGCACCACCAGGTGAGCTTCTCTGTCAGCAGTCTCCAACCCACAGCTGTGCCAAAAGCCTGCGCAGAGGCACTGCAGAGAGTACACACAGCACGTGTGCCAATTAAATTACGCTGCGAAAACACAGAGCTTGTTGTAACCCATACACAAGAAGGGATCAGACCTAAATATTGTTTTTTATTTAAGCTACTTTAAGAGAAATATAATAGCAAGTTATTATAAATAAGTCTAAATAAATTTTTCCCTGCTTTTAGATGTTTGATTCAGTAGTTATAAAAAGCACTTACGATGTGCAGTAAGACAAATAAGCATTCAGACAAGACAGAAAGCTGCTGCAAATCTACTCATCACCAAACGCCCTTGCTATGCAAGTAAGTGCCTTAATGACCGATAGAAAGAAAAGCTTTCTCACAAAAGTGATTTGGCTCAACATTGTTCACCTCATTTATTTGCATCTCCATTACACTGAGCTGAGACAAGCAGTCAGAGTGTCTCCAAAAATATCTCTATGGCTTTGTTTGCTTTCTTCTTCCTCTGTTAGAGCATAACCATATGCTAAGTTTGGTGGGTGTTTTTAGTTGTTTCCTAGTTTGGAGTTTATTTAAATTTTAAAAAAAATAGATTTGATTGCAAACCAGTAACATTCAGAAAAAAATTCTAGTGAAGTCAGCATAAAACAGCTACAAATTAGCATGGAAACTATAAAGAACACCCTCAGGTACACTGGTTTCAAGATCATATGGTACGTACACTGCCCAGGCACAGCGACCTTTTTAGATTGCCATGGGACTTTGCATACTATTACCAGATAATAGCTTTTCTTCTAGAAAACAGACAATTTAAACAAAACTGTACTTTTAACTCTTGATTTTATGCCTGTTCAGACAATTAGCTTGCTTTTTTTAATATAGAGCTGCTTTGAAACATGCAATAGCTGAACGATGTTTTTTAAATTAGACCTCACAAAGTCAAAATTCATACCCCTGAAGTTTTCACCACACTATTTTCTGTCTTTCAAAATGCTCTTCAAAAACTTTGATTTGCATATGGGAACATTTACATTCATAAAGCAAATTTAACGAAACAGCAACACACCCCACAAAGCTGGGCTTGTAATTTTTTTTTTTTTAAGCCATGAGTCCATAGTGCAGATACCTAAACTGTGAACAGTATAAACCAAAGCCGCTGTGAACACCTGGTGTGCTTTACCTTCATATATTTTTATATAATATATCACTATCTCCTAATACTCATCTCTCAGCCTACTGCTCAATTAGTGTTTCTAGTGACCGCTTTTTTTTCCTTCCTGACATCTTCAGAAACCCAAGACACAACTAACGATTTGCTGGCCAGGGAATTAAGAATCAGCCAGGCTCATACCACGCCCGCCTGATCCAGCCTGAATAGGAAGGTTAATGGCTTGATGCACGCTTGCAGACAGCCCACCACAGTGCCACAACAAGCCTTTGTACAAATCGCCACGAGCCAGCAAACCGTGTCCTGACCCTTGCAAAAAGCACCAGCTATGCACGGGACGGTGCACACCAAGCTGGGGATAGAAGCCAATGAATGAACCCAAAAGACCATCCGGCTTTACAGCGATGACAGTACACTCCTCTCCTTTGCTCACAAGGTCTCAGAGGTACCATGGGACCTGCCTAGGAGGCAACCGCAGACCATTGGCCGCTGCCCAGCAGCCCTTGTAGTCCTTCTGGAAGGAGGGGGGGCAGTGGTGGCTGGCTCTCATACCTCTGGGCTGCCCCCCAACAAGCAGTGCGGCTTGCCCTTCCATTCACACAAATTCAGACAACACTGTTCTTCCAGAATAACGAGGGGGGAAACACGAGTACAGTGAGAGCTTTCTTGGCATCCGATTCAAATCTGTGAACAGCTTCTCACAAGGAACTATTTTTAAGTTTCATATCAATCTGCTTGAGAAAGGTTCCTTCTGCTGCCTACAAATGTGCAAACTCCCCCTTCGAAGAACCGCAGCTCAGGACAGCAAGATCCAGCCCCGCACTTGCAACCTAATCAAGACTCAGTACTTCATGACCAAAGCACTGCGCAACGACACGACGCTCCTGCAGATCACGCCCTGGTGAGCCCCACCCGAGCAGCAGCGGAGCCCCCTCCATTACCTTCAGGAGTCCTGTGTGTTCTTCACAAGCTTACAGGTAGCACACATTCGCCCAAGAAACAACCCACATTGAGGCAGGCTGACTGCTTCTGGAAGCATTGCTACTCTTACCTCTGCAACGGAGGCAAGACCAGTATATGTGATTGAAGGGAAAAAAAGAAAAAAGTGAGACACAGTAAGGGTACAGATGCTGTGCATGACCTGACCAGTGAGGTGAAACTATTGTATGCTGGGTTACCAGAAGTTCCTGTACGAAGGCATTGTTCAGGCTTAAGAGGTCTGTGAGAAAAAATACCACAAGGAACAGCACTACACAATGGATGCAGATAAGCAACCTCTGAACAAAGCCCTGAGCGACTGCAAGACAAGGGGAAAACTTACTAGCTGCAAGCATCCGATATCCTGTCTCCAATAAAGCAACACAGATGTTCTGCTAATGCAGGGCGTGAAAAGATGAAAAGAGCACTAAGCAGCTCTCGAGCCCTCCACAGGAGAGAGGGTCAGTGTTCAACAGCTGTCAGAGGGAAACAGCGGCTGAGCGCACAAAGATGTCCACAGGACGGGCAAGAAAAGCCTCTTTTTAAAAGGTCTAGGAATGCAACATCCCTCTAGTTAGCAGTAAAGGAGGCCACCGTTGTGACCATGAGCCCCTCGATACCATTGCACACAGGCCTTTGCAAGCCCAGCTCCAGCCCAAGAACAGAAAGACCATTGTTCAAGAGTTTAGTCACCAGGGCAGTTATCTCCACTGGGAAATGCATGGTGTGTACACACACAAACACACGCACGCACAGAGGCTGCGGCGTTGGGGACTGCACCTCTCCATGGCACAGCAGAACCGTGGCTCTGCCCAGCAAGAGCAACTGGAGCCCTGGGGCTGGAGGAAGAAAGGGCTTCAAGACCCAACTCTTGTTTGAGAAGTGGGGTGCAGAAATAGCCCCACCATCAACCCTTGGCCATGTGCTCTGCATAGCCTGACCTCTCCTCTCAGTGCATTTTCCAAAGGCAGAGCTGCTGGCCCTCCATAAGGCTTTCCTAAGCCTGAAAAATCTGGAAAATCTGTTCCCTGGAAAATTCAGGCCACTTAACTAGCACATACTGGGCATCTGCTACTGTGTCAAGAGGAAACTGCAATGAGAACATTAGTTAGCAAGCAGCTACACAGGAAACACGCTGAGCTGTAGAAGATCATATTCTACTCCTTTGGCATTTTTTGCTTTCTCAACATGATGTTCCCCATCCTGTTCCCCACCGCTGAAGTGGGAGAAGAGCTTGCTTGTGCCAGCGGGTGGGATGTGAACCCCAGCTGCCCATACACTGAGGGCTGGCACAGAGAGCCTGGGGGTGCTGCAGACACTGCACCCCAACCAGCACACATGGGGACCCACTGGGTGACAGTGGACTACAGTGCAGCTCTGAGACAAGCCAAGCTGGATGGCTGCACAGGGGACAGACGCTTCCCCAGGATGCTGCAAACATCAGGCAGGTTCTGCAAGGGGCATTGTACTACCCTACACGGCATGACAGCACTCCTTTCAGTACACAAACGCTATAAAATGTAGACATATTAATCTCTTCATTCAAAGTATCTGCACTGCCACTGGCTACAATTCAAAAGTTTCAAGGGCATAAAGAACATAACTTTTCTTCCCTCTGATAAAAATATTTTTGTCTCTTGCTGTCAGCAAATCAGCAATGTAAATGAACATTTGAAAGTCACCGTATAACTAAGAGTCATTGCATATAATCAGATTAACAAGAGCAAAACCAAACGCCAATAGGAAGCTTGAACTTCTTGGTAAAAGGAAACAGAAGCAAAAATATGAAGAAGCCACAAACAGTAATAAAATAGGTAAACCCGTGTTAGACCAGATCCAGCCCCAGTCTGAACCTATGCATACATAATTCCACCAGTTCTGTTACTCATTATGTACATTAAAATAAACCCAAATCTTTTCAAGCAACAGTTGAAGTTCAAGGGAAAACTTTTAAGCTTGTAAAATTTACCCGATTCCTTCTAGAAACTCAAACAGGTTAATTACCCTGATCAAAACTAACACAATGTCAAGAGTTCTCAAAAGCAACCAGTTACCCATATTGTCTCAGGGTCTTTACCATCCTATTTAAAACATCTTTGAGGAGCCACACTTCTGTGAAAAAGAAAAAGTGGATGCTCCTTTCCCCAGAACTGGGGTGAAGCAACCCTACACAGAGATGCCCACCCCTGCTTCTGTGAGCCCCCCGTCCCCTGCCCTGACTCAGGCCCTGGGTATTTGGTGAATTCTGAAAGCAACCCCTTGGTGCTCCAACAGTGACAAACAACCAAGAGCCATTTCTGCCTGCAAAATGACTCCACAAAGATGACTAGTAAAAAGGCTAGTGCTGTAAGTCAGACAGGCCTAGCAGAGCCATCGTGTTTGCATGTCCCTTGCAGAAAGCATTTTCCCAACGCCCATTTTTCTGGGAGCACTGCTCTCTACTAAATATTTTGGCTGTTCCTCATCTACAGGACAGCGTTAGAGTCCATCTGCAACTCTGTCTCCAGGAAATACACAAAAGCTGATTCATTATCTTAAAATACCACTTTCATTTCTGCTCATTAAAAGCACATTTCAGATCCCTGTGCCGAATGCGCAGCCAATGTGCTCTGGACACAAATTAAAGCGCTGGGTTTCAGTTCTCTACTTTTCTCATTTCAGTTTCATTTGTTGCCCGCAACGTACATTCTCCATTTTAAGGACAGCTATATCAGACCTGAGCTACCATCAGAAAATGCTCTGGATAAAATCCTCCCTCTCCCTGCAATGCCTGGCATTCCAGGCAATTGCACTTGATGTCAGACCCAACCTAGATTTCAGGAGCTACGTCCTGCACCAGCAGCATCCTCCCTGCAGAAACAGAGCAATAAACAGCTGTTCTGCGCATCCCACACCCCAGCACGCCGAGCCATTCGGCAGAGAAGGAAAAGCAAGTGAGCTTAGGTAATGCACGCGTTAGACAGTCCTCACCTTTAGGGAGTCAAAGCAGGCAATAACTCGACCATTTTCCACATGGCAACTCCGTGACGGATGGGCGAACTTGCACTCTGCATCAGACCGAGAACAAGTACCTCTCTGAAACTCTCGACACACTTCCAACGTCAGCCATTTTGTATCACGAACCAGGGAAACGTTTACAGCCATATTAAAAAACAAAAATTAAAATGCAAGCAATCGCACCCTTCTTCAGGGCAGTATTTACTGCTGATCTTTTTTTTCTTCTTTTTTTTTTAAAAAAAGGGTAAAAAAGTGAATTCAAGTTAAATGTGAAGAAATAACTAACTTGTTGCTTTGGTAGAACTCCTATTCATCAGCACTTAGGTTTTCATTTAAGTCAAATCGTGTTTGTTTAAACAAGAATTAAACATAAAGCCAATCATAAAATAGAAATCTTATCAGAACAACTGAAAATCAAATTAGAGGCCAGCTCCTAAAAGTGCAATTGTAGAAGTTAAAATATAAGTGTTATATTTTGTGCCACTGCCGAAGTTACTTGCAAATAACTGGCAGACTTTCAAAAGAATTCTGTGCTCTCCAGTTAATGGTTTCAATTATTCTTGCAAAAAGCATATGCTGCTGGCAGCACTTCAGTTTGTGGAATGGTCTCAGTCCTTGGGGAGAAAACTTCGGGGTTTTTTTTTTTCCTTCTATTTCTTGCTTCTAAAAATTACGGTTCACGAGCATCAAAACAGGCAAAAGGACGTCTCTTTTTTTCGCTCTTTCTTTTCTTTTAAATATTTGCTACATACTCGGGGGAAGGAAATAAAAAATAAAATGGCTGAGCAAACTGCGTGTAAATGGGGAGCAAAAAAAAAAAAAGGGCAAGGCTGGAGGAGTTGCCGTCAGGGCACGAACCGCAAGCAACGCCGAATTAAAAAGAGAGGGGGGCGAGGGGCAGAGAGAGGCAGCCCTAGACAGAAATCCAAGCAGCGGTGGCTTCAGGAAAGGCACTTTTCAGCAACCTGCAGGAAAAAGAGAAATAGAATCAGCCAGGAGCCGAGGGCCGCCCCCGCTCAGGCGGGCGCGGGGCTGCCCGCCCCACGGCGCTGCGGCGCGGCCCCGGCAGCCATTGTCGGTACCGGGGGCATTTCCCGCACCAAGCTGCGCATGGGAGGAGGAAGCGACCAATGGCGTCTACCGTTGCAGCAGCGGGCCCGGGCAGCCGACCAATAAAAGAGGCCGTTTCATAGCGGCCCGGGCTAGTAGAGGCCGGGTTTTGTGCCCGCCGCACGGAGAAGCGCCTCGGCCCCGCGGCCCGGCCTGTGGGGCGGCCCGAGCCGAGGGACCCGCACCGCACACCGGCGGGGACGGGACGGGCGAGCCCAGCCCAGCCTCCGGCCGGCCTCGGCGCGACGCGGTGCCCCCGCCGCCCAGGCCGCCCCGGCAAGGCGTCCCGCAGGGCCAGCAGCGCGGGGTGGGCTGCATCCACCAAGCCGCTCCCCCTGACTAAGGAAGGGTATTTTGCTCTTTAGTATTTTTCAATTTTTTTTTTTTTCTTTCCCCATTAACTGCTGCTCCCCACACCCCTTTTCTATAGGAAACATTCAGGCAGGAAGAGCAGCCGGTAGCTTCCTTGTATACAAAGCAGAAGGAGCTGCTACAGCTCAGCCCCATAACCACTTCGCGTTTTTAAGGTGTTACATTTAACCGATCGCTAGCAGCAGAGCTGTTCCAGCAGTAGTCTGGGACGGCACATGAAGACAAACGACTGGTTCACAGTCACTCCTCTAAAGATTCAGAGCCTACAAAACTAAAAGCAAACCCAACAGGGAAACCTAAGCCACACACACACACGGAAAAAATTAACTCATTGCTCACAGCTGTAGTTTTCCACCAGACTAAAGGCAACTCGAATTACTCTGACTCCAGCAACTCATGTTATACAATAAGCAACTTTCAGTGCATTCCTATTCAAGGCTTCTTTGGCATCCACTAAAATGTTAAGCCGTCCCTAGAGTTTCCCATTCTAATATTAGCTGTACCAATGCTGCCTGATAGGATTGGGCTGTTTCCAAGTTCCCAAAATCCAGGCCTTTATCTTCCTGAAGTACTGTTGCCCAGAGTTTTGCAAACACTTGACAGGCACGGGATGTTGCTCGTGTGACTGCTATTAAGACTTTAAGCTTTTGCAGGAGAAGAGCCTTCAAGTACAAGAAAAGGAAACTTAAATTCCTCTTTCATTATTGGTGTGTTATTGCAATTACAGCGATCAGTAACTGAAACCTACTGGAGCTGGAACAGTCAAACAATGCTACCAAGGAAGAAGTGTGGGAAGAGGCTGTCATCAGCAGCAGGGGGTGGGGCACAGAGGCTGTTTGATTCACAGACCGTATTATTTCACATTAAAAAACCCAACACATTTGTTAAACCTACATTGCAAGTATTTTCTAGACAAGGTTCATAACAAAAACTGCCCAGATCTTGCAGTCTGGATTGCAGCATTAGCACAAAAGTTAATCTGACCCATGCTTCTGAAAGGACCTTTGCATTTTTGCACATCAGGTGTAGAACAGAGGCTGCAAACATCAGATTTGCTAGGCGTGTTTTAAACTTCAAAGGGAAGGAAAAAAGCACATCTAGCCAGGCTCATGTCTTCTGGGTTTCGTAAGGAACAGAGATGCTCTAAATCAACTCCGATTTTGCAAACAGGGCAAATTTATACAGGAATCTCATTCACTGATGCATGGGCTCCCAGTCCAAATGAGCTCAGCAAGAAGGAAGAGATGTGCAGAAACCCTTCTGCAGGGAGCTAGGGACTGGCTGGGTGCAGCTCTTAAAAACGAGCTAGAACAGGTCAGATATGGGTGGGGATTAGAAAGAATGCTCTCTCAGAAGCTGGTCTGAGCACACTGAAATACAACCATCTTGTGGATTGAGCGTCTATTCCACAGCTGGGGAAGCGAGGGTCTGTTAACACTGCAGTCTGAACATGGTGGGTCTGAACTTAACACAATTAAAGCAAGACGCACAGTGTACTAACACCTGCCACTTCCCAGCCCTTCCACCTTGAGGAATCCTGAAGAACATAATAAACCAAACATTCGCCCTCTCACCGGTGTAGCTCAGGAGCACACACATGCACATACACACAGCAGTGCCTGCACTAAGCTGCTCGGAGTCCTCAAGAAGGTGGCAATCATGTCAATGGAAGTTAAGTCACACGAATCCTACAAAATGTTAAATTACAAATATCGAGACATTCATATATATGTAACATGGTTGATATTATCCTTTCACAATGCTTAAGGGAAAGAGGAAAAAAAAAAAACCAAAACTCTGAAGAAATACTTGCTCATGTCCTGCTGATGGAAACTGAGAAGAGACGCCCTGCTCCACACCCAGCAGAAGGGCACGCTTGTCTGTTCAATGCACATGAGCAGGACACAAGGAATATTCTGTGCTATGGAAACAACCCAACCTTCTGCAGGAAGTGCAGAAGGACAGACTACCACCTCAGACCCCGGGACCAGGGCTCCTGTACTGGGTGGGGAGCCAAATAAATGAATGAAATATTCATACCAGGGGCCTCAATTCTGCAGCCTGCATGCCAACCGGTGGAGCACAGCAGCAGCACACACTGCCCCCACCACTTGCCCGCTGTGCGCTCAGGAGAGCACTTAAGCACATGCTTAACTTTCAGCATGCCGACAGTCTGACTGGAAAGAAGAAAACCTGAAGCATGTACTTCAGTGCTTTGCTGAATCAGGACCTAAATAAATGAATCTGGTTTGCAGGTTTATCAAGGCTGGTAGACCAGCAAGCACATGCAGCAGTCATCGCATTTCACCTTATGCGATTGCAGCCCAGAGGAGCACAAGCTAGGCTTTTCTGCAAGTCAACAAATATAGTTCTGTCAATGTTTGGATTGCTGCAAATTCCCTCTCCATGTGGCCATGGGGAAAGCCTAAAACGCGCACATGCAGGGCTGACATCACACCCAGTGCTGTGTACTGCTGCAGTGAGGCTCCTGCACACGCTGCCAAAGGATAACGCACATCAGACAGGAACCTGCTACTGACACTATAAAGCTTCAGTTCTCCATGTTTCAACTCCTGGCAGCAAATGATTGCAGCCATTCTCACCACGATGCATCCTTACAATTCCCTTGTATTACACCTTTTTTTTTTTTTTTGAGGGGTGGAATTGGCGTATTATTCACTTTGTTCTCCTGCTTATTTCAAATGGGAGGAATAAAAGCATCCATGCCAAAACCAACACACAACAAGGATAAAAAGTAGCTCCATGAAACACGGGCTTCGTTAGCGTGCAGGAAATACAACAAAGGGTAGGTGCTGCCTTTTGAACCCTTCCCAGCGCTGCAAGCCAGATCTGTCTGGCAGAGCTCATCTCCTCTGCTACCAGATGGGCCAATCTTGTTTCAACAGCCCCAGCATCAAAGCTGGAGAAAGCAGCAGAGCACAGAGAAAAGCCCGTGGCCTTATCCCTGTAAGGAAACTATAATACCTCTGAAACCCCTGCTCCAGGGCCACTTGCTGGGCCAGGTTCTAATTGCCTGAAATGCAGGAGGACAGGGCTTGCTCCAGATGTCAGACCCAGCCTTGCAGCTACCAAAGTGAAGGGGAACAAGGGCAGTCTGAGGAGCAAAGGTCACGCTGGAGCTGCCTCTGACAGGCCTGAGATGCCCCCACTGCCTGAGGTAATGCGAGGATGAGCGTATTCACTTGACGCTTGAATTCCTCCTGCTTTCCATGAAACCGATCCCCTTCCACTGACACCCCCCATGGATGTCACCTCCTGAGGATGCATACTGACAGCGAAGTTCAGAGATGGTAATTTATGTGACAGGGTGGATTCAAGCAGCTCCCAAGTGTAAATGATGGTATTTAAAAGAGGCTGGGGTTCGGGTTTTTGTGTGGTTGTTTGTTGTTTTTTTTTTTTTTTTTTGGGGGGGGGGGGGGGGGGAAGACTAAGTAGAAGTGGCAGGGTGGGTTCCTTATTTATTGTTCCTCAAGGGTTTCCAGGTCACAACTTCTCAGATGAGAAGCAAAAGTGCTGTTGCCCTAAGTGCCATTCCTGCTGAGTGAGAACAGCAGCTATTCCCCTTTGCCTGAAGTAGAATAGGGACAGTGCAGACAGTGAGGGGACACTGGAGCTTTCCCAAAGCCAAGTTCCACCATGCCCTTTCTTTAGTATATGTGATACTGTCCATGCTCCTCTCCTCAACATGAACCACCAGCACATGACAGAGGAACCGAGCACCTGCTCTCCTGAGTTCAAGCTCAGCACCAGGCCACAGCATTCTTTACCCAGTTTTGCAAGTTATGGCTGATGAAAGCCCAGACCCAGCCAGCCTGGATGGACAGACTCCCTGGAGGCCTGGGTATGGTCCATATGCTCTGGAGTATGGAGATAAACTGTGCTCTTAAGCTTGTGAAATTCAGACCTCCAATCTTTCACGAATTCCACTACAACTTACAGCCCAACCCTCAACTATTAATGTTCTCTGAGTGTCTAGATATTACTGGAGCTAAAACACACTTTTTTTAATGGCCTTTCCTCAATGCACTAAATTCAGCTGGAAGCACAGATGACACACTCACTCATCAGACCTTGCACCTTTGAGGCGATTCTGTAATCTTGGCTTTTCATTGCACCTTAATGGGTACAGAAGAGCTTGGTGCATCTACCGCCACTTCCTCAATAAGCCAGGACGGGGGAACTCCTCACTCAAACAGCAGTGAGCTGATCCACTATCAAAAAATCTTCCAGATAAATGCTGTGTTCCTGGAAACACTGCATGGTGAAGAGAAATGGGAACAATGAAAATAGCACATTGAACTGTTTTGTTCTGAAAGAGAAACAAAAGTCTTTAGGAGAATACCACCACCTATGCAAGAGCATTTTCACATTCCCATGGAAAACCAAGTCTGAGCACCTTCCCCAGTCCTTTCTTTTTCTTCCACTTTCACAGCAGTAATAAAGAACACATGAAGTTGCACCCTTGCTCTTCAAAGAAACCTAAAAGGTATAGTGAAGGGCAAGATTTTACTGGGGAGTGTTATACTGGTACATTTATCGGCAGCAAAGCATGACAAAAGATAACCTACATTTGCGGGGACCTTTCAATCAGTGGCAGGGGGAAAGATATCTAGGAAGCCAGGAACACAATGACATTAGTTCAGCTGGCTGACATTAGAGCAGCTCATTTCGGGCCTCACAAAAGCCCATGGCAAGTTAGGTGCTACCATGACCAGATCACAGGGCAGCTCTGCTTTGCTTGGGATTGGTTCAAAAGCAGAACCAGCAGGACTGTACAACAGCAAAATAAACCACAAAAATAACAACCATAAGGTGTTATTGGATGGATCCTCCACTGCTGAAGTCCTGATTAGTTCTTACCCTACATCACATAAAACGCAGCAGCGCTCAGATTCCTATAGACTGCAATTCCTCTGCTGCTGCAACGCTGACAGTTTGCACACAGCAGGGCTGCCTCCAACGTGGGCCGGCTCCCACCCCCTGCGCTCACACGGGCTGTGCACTTGGGACTGGAGCCATCTTTGCAAATGGTGGCTTCTCCATAGCTTCTCATCCCCTGTGCACTTAATGGGCTGCAGTATCAAGCCCAAAGAAGGTCAACTTATTTTCTGCTGCCTGCAAGAGGTATTTTTTGCTTTCAGATTAAAAAATAATATTCTATTTTTTCCACTATGGCCCTCATAGTTTAAAGCAAACACTTTCGGGACATGGTAGACACTTTGAATATTTCCTTTGTGAACATTCTGTACCTGGACACTTTCTCCCTCAGGGAACAGTTTACTTAATTTAAGGTAGACCTTCACAGCTAGAAGAAAATAAACCTTCTTTTGGTCTTCTACCAGTTACTCAGAAAAGGAGCACGTTTCCTCTACCATGTCCAGGCATGAAAAGTTTCTGTTCAAGGTCTAATCACAGACATTGGGGGCCAGGGATCACCAGGGATCACGCCATGTGCCAAAGAGTCAACTCAGCCCCGAGTGCCATCTGTTCAGAAGAGGACAGCAGAACCCAGAGGCCACACACACTAATAAAACAACCCCTCAATGCTGCTGCAATGGAGAAGCCTCGCTGGCAGGACACAAACCCACTACAGAAGTGGCTGCATGCACAAGGTGGGATGTTTGGGCATGCAAATACCACACATCTCTGTGCTGAAGGAGCCACATTAGTGGCTTGTTCTTCTTCCCCCACGCTTGCTCATGCTTAGAGCAACTTTGCAGAGTGTGGGTTACTGGTTGTGACCTCTATGGAAAGAGCAGCACACGAAAAATCCTCCCACTCCTCAGTGGGGAAGGCTGAAGCTGCACATACTGCGTCCCACCTCTTAGGAAGCTCGCCAGCCTTGCTAAAGCTCCTGGATTTATGGCACCCAGAAGCTAGCTGCGGTGCTCTGTGGGGACAGCAGCACTGCCATCCTCGGGAAAACAGATTGTCCATCACTCGCCCCTGGGTGGTTCCCCACTGCTCTTATCTGCCCTGGCACAACCTAGGCACCCCTCTTACCTGGAGAGGTGGCAGCTGAGGAACCAAGGGAGGGGGGGTGTTGTTGGGGGGAGAAAGAGAGAAAAAATATAAAATAAAGCACTGTGAGGGGAGGAAGCCCTTCACTGCAGAGTAAAATAAAAAGTACAAATTAACTTGGGGAACTTTATCCTCCCTTGCGTACATGCAATTCTCCACATTTACACCCTGCAGCAAACAATCACAGGGAAAATACATGCCGAGTTTAAGGAAATATTTGAAAAACATCCGTTTGTTTCTGAAATCTACCATTCTTCACTGTGGACTACAGTGCTCCTATTCCCTCAGCTGCCTGAAATCTTCACAATCTGTTCTCCTTCATCAACCTCCACCACCTCTTGTCCACCAAAGTTTGAAGAACTCCTCTCCCCTTCACTCCTGTGGGATTAGCTCTTCTCCAAAATGCTTCCATAGGCAAACAGCTGGGAGCTATTTGCCACTATCTATCTGCTGGGGATTTGTAAGCCAAAAATCCATTACAGAAACCAATGCATTTTAAGGAGCTTTTTTGTTTATTTGTTTGTCTTTGAACAAAGTCACAGAAGCTGCTGTGCTGGACCCACACGCATGCCTCAGCAGAACAAATACCTTTCCATAGGGTGTTCCAGGGCAGCACGCAGTGCAGTGCTTCAAAGGGAACTTCCTCATTTCACTGAATAGATTTGTTGTTAGAATAACTACACATGCACATTTTTGTTCTTCTGGGCTTTTGATTTCCTGCCATCAGCTTATTTGGGACCAGTTAGAGGACAAGACCCCTTTCCTACTCCAGCTCTCTGCTAGGAGTGATGGAGACCCACTGTGATCCCACACCTGGGTGCTCCTGAGGGATGCCCTGCTGATCAGGCAGTCAAGGGGGAGTTTTGCTTCCGCCAGGCTCCAGCACGGCACCCACCGCAGACACACGGAGAAGGATGCTCCCCTCTATTGGGACTTGCCTGGCAAATCCCTTCCAGCCTCCAATGGGAGGCAGCTTCCCAGTGCTGAGGGCCAGGGAGCTGTGCTAGAGCAGGGTGGCTAGCCCAAAAGAAGCATTTCGTCTGCAGTACAGAGGCAGCTACTGCACTGCTATGAAAAATCCCCTCCAGTGCCAGCACCACTTGGGAGGGGTTAGGACCACAATTACACCAGCTGCAAACACAAAAGAAAGAAAAAAAAAAAAGTTGGCAGGGATCTCTGGAGGTCAGCTAATCCAAACCGCATCTCAAAGCACAGCTAGCTTCAGAGGTGGATGCTTCCATCTCCAAACACAAAGAGAGCTGTCTCACACAAAGAGAGCTCAATTGAGTCAAACAAATTTACAGAGGAGACAGGAAAGGCCAAGGCTCATTAAGGCTTGTTCCCCACCACGTAATCGTAATCGTAAGAAATAGGATCAAGCAGATGTATCCCACAATCTATCTGATTATCCTACTCTGTGTTCAAGAAACCCCCAAGGTCCTTGCCAATCAGATAAGTGTCCGCACGTGTTTGGGCAGGCCGATGGGGACAGCTGAGGGGCAAGAATGCCTTTACCCAACTGCCCTTCGTGGGGTTCTGCCGGCAGGAATGACCTGCGGGCCTCTCCTAAGCTCCAAGCATGGCTCTAGCCCTCAACCCAGGCAACATACTCTGTTAAACAGGAGAAATACCAAAATAGGAGCCATTCACGGTGCTGCAGAGGCAGCCTGGGACTTTTGGGAGATATCAGACTTGCTGCATACTCAGGAAACATGCCCAGGTCTAGTGCTTCGTAGGTGCCTTTGCCCACGCGCACACACTTATGGCTGGAAAAGTCTCACCCCAGACTTCTCAGAGAGGCTACTGCTCAAGCACACAGATTTTCTCCAACAGGAAGGCATTTTCCATTCAGGTCCCACACTGCACCTCCTCAAAGCACACGTGATCCTACACACTATAGTTCCACACACTCACGTGTTAGCTGTCCTACCTAGTGACTACAGGCCTGCAGAGAGAGGAGACAGCATTTGGACAGTGGTTTGAGTTCTTTCTCAGCTGGAAGAATTCACAGAAAACAAAAATAGTTTTTCTTTTAACATTCTTTGTATTGAGCACTTGGATAAGCCATAAGTAACTTGGCAGCAAACCAGTTTGGTACAAACACAGAACACCAGAACACAATACAGTCATCACAAAGCCACCGCGCTGGGCCAGACAGTAATTTTCCCCTCCACACAGGGCAGGCCTCCAAAGTCTTTATGCTACTACAGTCGAGCCCATCTGAATTCCATGATGTGTTAAAAATGAGTCCTTGTGCACCGTAACAGAAACACCTAGCATTTACGGGCTACGCGGAAGGGCATACCATGCACAAGGGTGCTCAAGAAACATTTGTGGAACAATTCAGGACTCGGGGGAAAAAGGAAGCCATGTCTTATTCCTCATCTCAGAGGTCTAAGAGCATCCTCAGGTTGCAAATCAAATACGTGATGACAGAAGGAGACTGAAAGACCAGTAACAAAAGCATCCAATGTATTTAGGATAATTGCTTTCAGGATTAAAAGAAAGAAGTTAGACCATGCAGGAAATCAGGAAAAGCAAACACAATGACAACTGAGAGCGTATTTTCCACTTCCCTATGTCACTGAAAATCCAGAGCAGCCTAGTCCTAAACCCCAAAAGCATTATTGTCACACAGGTAGTCACTGCAGGTCACCACTTAGGAATGATGCACTGGTCTGTAAGTGCCAGACTGGGAACCAGGAGACAGGGGCTCAAACCCTGCTGCAGCCGCGGGTGCCACAAGCGACAAGCCACTTAATCCCTCTGCAAATGGGGGACATTACATCCCTGTCTCTCAGCGATGTTTGGCAGATAAAACCCAGGAACAGCAATCAGGCATTAAGAAACTACTATGGTAGAGGTTGTATAAGCACTAGATGAATAGATCTGTCTCAGACCCCAGTCATTACATTATGAAATAGGATACAGGAGGGAGAGCAGAAAGCATGCACACACACACACATATCTGCCCCATTAATCCAGCAGGCTGCAACAGGATGAAAGGTATGTCCAACAACTCCAATCTTGCTTCTGCAGCAATAAGCACCCTCCCAGCACAGAAGGGAGGCACTGCTGTAGTACCTGCAAGGGAGCAGCCAAGCCAAGAGGCACCTGGAAGATGTAAGGGACAGTTTTGGCAGTGTACTTTGGCACCAAGTGCCACCTGCTCAGCCAGTGGCCAGGGCTGTCTGCCTGGTGCCCTTGTGGGAGACAGAGGGGTTGGGGATCCACACAAAGAGGAGCCAACAAAGCTAAGCCCTGAAAATGGCAAGGGGAAGTCAAAGCCACCCTTGAGGCACTTCCCAAGCCGTTCAGAGTCAGTGTTTGCCTCTCCTACCTTCCACACACCCCAAAATCTGTTATTCATTGCTCTTCATCTCACTGCCAGGTGAATGAATCAACTTTTCAGGGACTGAACATCCTCTGTTCTCCCTGAGTTGCCTGAGTCACAGGCACCAACTGAAGTCCTCAGATCTTCAATTCCCTCCTTACCTTCCTGCATCTGTAACGTGACAGCCTCCAGCTTCTCTCCCCTGTGGAAGTCTTAGTGACCTGAATTACTTCCAATTTCCCACTTAAGGCCCATGCACGCTTTTCTTCCAGAACGCATCTGACTCAGCATGAAACTACTGAATCAAAACCAGGAGCCTGAGATGGTAGGCCCTAGCTAGCCAGGGCAGATGTACAGATGAGCAGTGCCTTCCATGTGCCCCATCCTTCCCACCACCACCCCACAGCCCCCAGCCACTCATGGCCAGCAACATGCAAACACACAAGCACCCACCCTTGCCTGGTTGGATGTCTGTCCCAGCTGACTTCTAAAGCAGCAGGCAAAAAAACCCAGAGGGATATATTCCCTCAAACCTTGATTGTGCAACTCTGAACCACCATCCATCAATGCACTTATTTCCGCCCACCCAAGAGAAGGAACTTGGGTGATGGCAGAGGGAAGAGCTGATAGATGGCAAGCGGAGTCTTTGTTTTAATTGGCTGCTGTTATGGACATTAGAAGGATGTTTGAAGGAGAGCGATTACAGGCAGAGTGCAGAGGAGGTAATCAAAGGTGTCCGATGAACCAAATTTATGATGTGGCTTAGCAATCCATCACCTGGCTATAATTCTTATGTACATGCACATACATAAGCCTCAAAATATATTTAGCTCAGGGGGTCTGGAAAAAAGCGGCTGCTCTTGCAACCCCAGCTAGCAGCTCCTTATAACATTACAGAAGCAATTTATTTCAAATTGGGGAGGGAAATCAGTTCAGATATAAAGGCAAAATTGTTTTAAATTCTTCTGAGTGTGAACACAACTTTGTTTACTAAATGCGTACAAGGGAACATATGCATACAGCACAAACTCAGCAGTGGAATTTTGGCTCCCTGCAATTCCTTGTGATATAGATACATTTTTTCCAGAGGAAGTCCAATGGTCTTGTTTGTTTTCACCAGTAATAGAGGAGTTCAATGAAATTTTCTATTAGGAAAGTCTAACGAGGTCAGAATAACAGAACAGAGTAACTAGGAAGGAATGTCCTTGCATTTTATTTTTAGAATAAGGATAAAGGTGGGGCCTTGCAAGAGGCAGGGGACAGGCCTGTTTTGGCACACATGGCCAGGCTGGAATGCTTGGTCCTGTGAGCTTGAAGGGGTTTTGAGCTTATTTTTGCAACAGCGAATCCCTTGCTGAAATCAGCAACCAGAAAGTGGAAGGGTCTGGCTGGGAGAAGAGCGGAAAGAGATGGCTGGAGGTGCACAGCCAGCCAGAGCAGCAGCAGCCCCGGGGACTGATTGTAGCTGGGCAGCTCTTAGCCATGCCCCCCTCCTCAACCTGTTTTCCTTTCTTTCCTGGGAAGATGAGTGCCTTCAGCAGCTCCGCTGAACTGGAGATCTACTTCTGCACATTAAAGGGAATCCAAGGTAAAACAGGGTAAGCGTTGTGGAGGGAATCAAGAACAAGAAAAGCCTGGTGCAGCAGTGCAGGGGGACACACAGCGCTGCAAAGGGAGCAGCTGGCAGTACCAAATAGAACAGGATTTACTCTGTTCTTAAGGCTGGATGTCAAAACCCAGTGAGACAGCCTCGGGGAGGGAAGAGATGGGCCAGAGTAAGGCTGTGAAAATGAAAAGGAAGGAACAGAGCTAAATAAAAGAACTGAGGCTGAGGGGGAAGTGGCTTGAGTGGGATAAACAGGTAAGGAGGAAAAGGGGTGCATTCAAGAGCAAGCAGGCCATGGTCTGTTTCCTGGCACCAGCTAATCTGATTGGCACGGAGATACAAGAAACAGAGGCTTAAATAGCTCACGGGAGCAGATCTTCAGCTAGGGAGAACCATCATCACTCAGCAATTAACTCCCTCACAGGCTCTGCCCCACTCCCGAAGCACCACAGAGCTGACCCTGCTGAGCACAGCCAATGCAGAACAAAGAAAAACAAGACTAAGTGTCTTTGTAAGGGTTAACAAACAGGAGAGAACAAGCTGTTCCATGCATTCAGGTCAGGAAAAACAGGACTGGGACTTGACACAGGCACCATGCACACATTGCTCTGCCAGGATCACCGGAGCTCAAGTAGAGGAGCAGCCAACTCTGCCTGCTAGGAATGAGACAGCAAGGAGCTTCACCTTAAAATCTGCAAGGACAGCATTAACTCAGGGGAATATCTGGTGCGGATATAGCTTAGGGAGCATTAAGGCATCCAAAAAAACCAGAAGCTAGCATCTCTACTCAGCTCCTTGATATTCTCTCTAGGAAAGGGAGTAAGGGAAGGGCAAAGTGTGTAGGACAAGGTGCAAAGCACCCTTTCACCCCTCCTGCGCTGCCCAGAGCTGCAGGTCTCCTACTTGTGCTGAAGATGTAGATGGAAACAACCCAGCAGACTGGAACCTCAATGACAAGAAAGGTTCAGGAAGGGCAACAAAATGCTCCTTGACAAGCAGCGACAGGAGGCTGGACTTGCCCTCCAGTATGCAAGTCCTCAAACACCATGTTCCAGAATGTATGTTGTCTGCAGGCAGGTGTGGGCAGAGAGGGCAAGCCGGTCAAGCAGCAGGAGAGGGGAGGAATGACCCTCCTTCCACTTGAAGCTCTGCTGGAGACAAAGAGCTGGCAGCACCCACAGATGCCCAAGAGTAACAGCAAGGCAGACATACGCGCCCTCCCACCCCGATGCTCTCCAGCGCTCCACTATTTCTGAGAACCCCCTGAGCCTGCTGCGGTTTGCCTCCTTACTGTTTCCCAACCAACTCCTCACTTAGTACTTGCCCGCTCTCCCAGCACTTGCGCAAGCTTCATGTACCCACACACCCTTTGGCAAGGACCTCCACAACTCCACCATGCCTTGTGTGAAGGAGGAAGATCTCCTTTGGAGTCCTTGGCCACTATCACGCCTTTATCTCCCTGCCTTCCCCCTGGTTGGTTTTATGATATGCTGCAGACTGAGCATCAGTCTCTTCCCAGACACACGTCATTTTAGGGACTTCTGCTATCAGCAATGAAGTTAAAAATCTATGTACAGTTGACAAAACTTATTTTCCTCTTAGATAATGGGGAGGGTCAGGGTGACACAGAGTAATCACAGGATGAAATACCACAATTTCCAACCCTTTCTGGGAGCTTGGTGCAGCAAGTCTCATTTGCAACCCCAGACTTGGGACAAAGCTTGCAATTAAAAAATATTAACAGTCACCTTGAATACAAGGGCTACAATTTAACTAGCCCTCGTTCAGGCTTTGTTAATAATGAAATTCTTCTGTAGACTACAGCACAAAGGCACTTTTCCAAAGATCACATTACTTCTGCCCAGCTATACCACAGCAGAAATTTTAGAGACCTTTATATAAAAGCTCCAAGAGAGTGCTCCTTTGTGGACACCTCCCTGCCTGCTCTTCCCCCTCCACTCTGCAAGGAGCAAGGTAAGCTCAAGCCTGGCTCAGTCCACGGGTAAGGCAGGGCTTGCAATAAAGCAATAATGATCACAATCAAAAGGCATTTTCAAGGGACTGATGACCAACTGGGTGGGGTTACATTACAATCCATTAACCTAATCAGCATTTAAACCTCAGGAGCTACACAGCAGAGGCTGCCACTGGGATTACAGAACAAAATGAGAACATACTCTTAAAAACATATATCTTTCAAGGCTCTGGAAAGCCTTACAGCTACGTCTTCACAGATAATCATATCACATGAACAGGACAAGGTTAGCAAATAAGTGCCCAGAGCTAATGAGCTAGTTTATTCATGTTATCTAGCAGAGAGTGTTTTTTACCCTCCATCCCATGGTAATGTTACCTTGACAGGTGCAATGCCTGCAGTAAATACTGTGTCTGTTCCATATTCAGAATTATCCCTTTAGAGATGAGAGCAAAGATACATATTCGGGGAATAGATGCTTTCTACGGCCCCCTGCACAGCTCACAGCATCAGAAAATTAAGTTGACTGGAAGAGCAAAGCCTGATGCTGCCCCTAAAGCAGAACTTGTTTGTATCACTACTCATAGGCCAGTTAAACTAGGGAGAGGGAGTTGCTACTCTGGAGGCTTTTCTGCTTATTTCTTTATGCATTACAGGGCAAGGGAAAAACACAAACTTCAAATACGTGTCCTGGAAATGGCACATGCCCTAGAACACTCCATATATCCCACTGGCAGTAGCACTGAGCCTAACTTTATCCCTCTCCTTAATTGCTACTCTACCTCTTAACAAAACATCAATTTTGCCTTTGCTCTTATTGACTATCACTGAAACATGGTGGCAGTTGGTAATTATTATTTTTAATGCTTGGGAAGTCTTTTGCACAGCAGTACTTCCTGCTCGGGTGGGTTTTTTAACATGCTGTCCTCACTCCTCTGGAAGCCTGACTCACCAACAAGAGGATCTTAGGTAGAGATGTCTGCACGCATGGATGGACTGAGGTCTTAGAAGCACTATCAGACTACAAGGGCTATCAGATCCAAATGCTCTCATCTCCATCTAGGCAAATGTTCAGCACTGCAGCATGGATTTTCCCAGTTTTCCCATCATTCTCCCCCTTTTTAGCCACTAGTTCAGTACATCCCCAGGCTCCGCACCATTTCTGCCCAGCCAGGGGCTCTGCCTGCAGACAGGAGGGCTCTTTGTCTGGATCTTTGTTCTTTCAACATCATCCAAAGATCACTCCCTTAACACCTGATTTAATATTTCAACCCCTTTAATTACACACAGTGCAGATTTTATCGGAAATCTGATTATTGTTTCAAAGTCTGAGCATTTCATCCCAGCCTCAGAATTGATCTATCGACTGCTTTTAAATCTACCATTTTAACTTAACATTTAACACTTTATACCCACATTAATTACATTTCCCATGATCAATATCAACAAACACCATCTCTGGCCCTCTCCTGATAGAGAGACCTCGGAGACCTTGCTTTGCCAAAACTCTCAAGATAGCTTTGCTCTTGAACATGTGCATTTATAGGGCTGATCTCTCCAGTAGGAGAGGAAGAGAAAGAAAAACCCACGACAAACAGCAGTACTGAGTACATAGCAAGGTTTAGTAAGCAACACCACTGGCAGAGATGCACAGGCACAGACGTGGTGGCACAGGGACTGGCCCGGCCCCAGGACGTGGGGAGCAGAGACTCCAGCCAGCTCACCATCCATCTGTCCTACCTCCATCTCAGCTGGAGGGGGACCAGGCTCTGATGCGGGGAGCCACCACGTATAGGTCTCTGTCATAACTCCTGCCCACGCTGAGCAGTGGGTGAGCTGGGCTTGGCCTGTCCAAGAGCTGCACGCAAGCAGTGGGGCATAGGAAATGCTGATGGGTCTATCAGGGAAAGCAAAGCTTCACCAGCTCAGGATCTCCCAGCATTTAGCCAGCCTGCGGGTCTAGGTCCTTCTGCTTGCCTCACCGCAGCACAACATGGAAAACAAAGCACTTCTCTGATCTCCAAGTAGCAGATCTCTTATTAGCAGATACAAACTGCACAGACTAATGAAGGAAGACACCCATCATGCTGCCTTTATACCCAGCCACTGCAAGCTCTCAAAGGTGGCTGCTATAAGGCGCTGGAAGGGTCCAGCTTCGCCAGGAGGACAGTATGAGATTTCCTTCTCCAGGCCATGAGAAACTGAACTGAAGTTCTTGAGTGGGGTTGGGTGTTCCTCTTACCTCATCTGCAATGCATTTGTGTTTCTGTGTTGCAACTGGAGATAGAAGGTAGTGTCCCCACCGCTGCAGAAAAAAGGAATATTTGTCCCTGAATAATTTCTCTAGTATATTAAGCACAAGTCATTCTTATGCAAAGGCTGCCCTGTACAGCTGCCAAGGTCAGTAAGACCTTGCTTTATTTGCTGCATAAGGGCTGGCTGCGCAAGTTTTACCTTGTACGTATTTTTCCCTGTGCATTCTTGTCTTAGATTTCCCTGCTGCTAGTGCCTACGCATCTTTCTGTCTGTTCATTAGGTCACGCTACCTTCTCCAACTGTTGATAATGACTACCCAATATCCAATCCTCCAGAACAGTCAAAATTCCAGCAAACCGACTCTTACAGTATGTTTAATTCAAAAGACACCAAGGACAATATTGAATAACAATTTTCAAGGAAAACATGCTCCACAGCTTTTGCTAACAACATCAATATGTTTCTATTTTCAGGGGGTCTTGACCTGCTATCCACTCACACAGCCACCACTGTTCACATTCTAGTATCTACATACAGATGATTTCTGTGCAACGATTGCATTCAACCAAATGGCACTGCCTGAACACACAAGCTCTGGATTACAATACCAGCAAGTGTAGATTTCAGGAAGCAGCCAAGGACTGAACAGCCTGGATCTAAATAGATGACAGGGTCTGAAAATAAGGTCCTACACTTTTTAAACTGCAGGCACATTCTTACAGACTACAGCCTAGGTACAACCATTGGCTAAGGACTGTCCGTCTCCCCAGTTTACTAAATCCTGTGACACTGCAGGGGCAACAGTCAGTTTTCGATATTCGCACAAGGAGGAAAAATAATATTTTGGAACCATACAACATCATGATACTGCAAAGGACTCAAATGTCAAGAAACTTTAATCCAAGCAGTCCCTTTGCAGAAGAACAGAGTTTAGTGACCTACCTGATACTTGAGGTCAGTGGCCAGGTAGGAAAACTTCTCAACAGTACGCCCTGCTCAGGAAGCATGCTGCCTTGCCCCAGCCTCTGAGCCCAAATCGATGGAGACAGGGCAAGCAAAAATGTCCAACACCTCCCCTGATCTGCCAGCAGCAGTGCAGTGGAGTCCTCCAGTGACAGCAGTTCTTTCTTGCTGGTTTATTTCAAGCTACACCTCACCACACCTGATCCACCACAGCAGCATTCAGTGCCGAGCTCTTGCTTAGCACTGTCTGATGCAAACAAGCTTCCAGCCAGCAAGGATATCTGGTTTGGTGGGAACAGCAAGCCAGGACTCCAGACGAGGGCCCACACATCCTTCTTCCAGCCCAGAAATCTAGCTGTTTCGGCCCTCTCACTTTGCCCCTCTGATGTTGCTTGAACACTTCACAATTTACAGTAAATAAGACTAATACCCCGTTGTCCGGGGTATTTGCCCTGAGGGCTACAAGGTCCTCAGGGTAGAACCCCCCTCCCTCTTTATTCTGCAACAGTCTCTGACCTTGATAGGACTCCACAGCCATTGCCGTAACACACACCACCATTCAAGCTTAAAACACATACTGGTGCCAGAAGTCTCTCAACTGGAGACAAGCAGCATTACAATGGGGCTGCACAGAGGGGTTAAGAAGCATTGCTGAAAAGGGACGCAAACAAGGACTTCAGGCTCTGAGCAAGCACACTCTGCCATACATGCAGCTCAAAAGGCTAGCATCACTTGTGAGCAAGAACTGTCTGGCTGAACGTACTGCCTTTGTTAACTGCGAACGGCTACATGATGGAGTGGGCTAATTAACCGCATTTTACTTTTGGGGACCCAGGCTTAAATCTTGGCTCTTGTCACAGCTGAAAACGTATTTAGGGACTACAATGAGAGCCAGGATAATTTATTTTCTACAAAATCGTCAAATAATTGCCAGTCTGACACAGAGGCCCAGCACTCTATGCAAGGGCACTAGTGCTGATGCTGTTATTTCCCTGAGTAGAAAAGTTATTAATGGATTGATGTGAGCGGTCATCACAGCTATCAGTGCTGCTTAGCTGGACTGAGCACCTGAATATGAAGAACCTTGACATGCAACATGGTGTGCACTTCATGATGTGGTGCCATGCAGGTTGCAGGTCCTACAGGGTGGGAAGCCATGCCTGGCATGAATTAAAATTAAATTTTCATCTGGATTCATATATCCCTTAAATTTAGAGGCCCAAAGTACAGCCCTGGTGTAACTCTAGTTACTCCACTGGAAAACCACCAGGGCTGGTTGTGGTCCAAGGAAGCTGAGGGTAATTTCCCCACTTCCTCGAGGCTGAAGGCCACCCAGCAGAGCTGGTAGGGAAGTGAGTACTTTCCTCATAAAGTAATTCTCTATTTTTATCTTACTAAGAAAGTTTTTCATTTAGAAGCTAAAACTCCAGCTTCAGGAAGATGCCAAGCAACCATTTCCTTTCAGATTTTTACTACAGAAGTTTGCATCTAATCAAATACGCCATTTTTCCACTGAAAGGAATTAGCGTGGAAAAAATCAGAAGAGCAGACCAGCCCCTGACGGCCTCCAAGCAAGAAGTACAGATAAATCGCATTCCTGACTCTGGCGGCAGCATGCTCCTCCATCCTACTGTTTGTAGTGTCACCTCACCCCTCTGTGACTCAGGTCACCCATCCCAAACGATGAGGATCCTCAGTGTCAAAGCACTTCTGAGAGCAACATGCTCAATGTATAAGTTAAGCAGCAGCTAGTGATCATGAACCACAGTTTTGGACACAATACGCTGCTGTATTAAAGCACAGGGGTTATTGCTTCTGAAGTGCCATCATCCTTCTCTTTACACCTCTCTCAGCAAAGAGAGAGTTTCCAGCATCCTCAGCCACCAGCACAACTGAAGGTGGGCAGAAAGACGCAACAGAAGTCAAAAGGAGCACAGAAACGCTCTCTGAAGCAGCTTTTGGCACATAACACTCAGCAACACAGCACAGCTCAGCAATACAGCACCTTTCATCTGCACCAAGCAAGAGACCTGGACGCTTAACCCTGTAACAACAAAGCGAGGGGTGGATGTTGTCTTCATGGTAGGGTTTTACAGCAAGCCAAAGGCTTGTGTGGAAGGCTTCCCTTGAACAGCAGAAGATGAAAGCTTAAGTCAGACTTCTATCCAAAAAGTCAGACTCGAGGGGAAGTGATCGGTCAGAAGATATCCATGAACTGGGGAAGGGAGCAGCAGCCACAGTGCTCTGGGGGCTAAACGAAGAACCTGGGGACCCAGTTCTCTCTGCTCCCAGGCAGGGCAAGATTCCCAAGGCCAAACCAAATTCTGCAAGTAAGGACCACATGTCTCCCCCCACCGTTATCTTTAAATCCTCTTTACTCCATGGAGCTATTCTCTAGCCTCCTTCCCTTTTAATCAGGCCTGACCTACAGATGTCAGCCTCATTTCGGCTAAGTCAACACAACTGCCACATCTAGGATGCTGTTACAGGAAAAAGCCTTACTTACACTCTTGGCTAGATTCCAGAGTCTACTTCTTGGTCTAGACCTGACCTCATTCCTCTTCTGCAAGCTTAATCCTTTACCTTAAGGGCACAGTGAACACACAGGGACTCCAACTCAGTCTCCCCTGCAGCCTGCAGAGCCAGGATACTCTTTTGATCATGCTGCACAAACACTAATGATTATTGATTGGAAGCTCCCTCAGAACTGCATGGTCTTCAAACACACACGTACGTTCGAAAGCTAAAAAGCAAGTGTGAAACATGCTTTATGTTCTGCAATGTAAACCCCTACTCTAAAGCTCACCCAACAGGACGCAAATCTTCAATCAACAGTCCCCAAGGTTTTCTCAGATGTAGCCCTGGCCTCGCACTGAAACCATAGCCATGTCTGATACATCCAGCTTCATATATAAAGACTAGAATAGAATAGTTAGGGTTGGAAGGGACATTAAAAATAATCTAGTTCCAGCCCCTCTGCCAGGGGCAGGGACACCTTCCACTAGACCAGGTTGCTCAAAGCCCCGTCCAGCCTGGCCATAAGCACTTATTCATCCTTCAGCAGAAACACAAAAGAGGACACTAACTGAAGACAACTTCAACCAGCTGCCATGCCACCCTCCAACAGTACCTTACCAGGCAGAGCTGAGCGACTTGCTGAAATGGTACGGTCAAAGTAAGAGCTGGCTTACTGCTCTTCCAATATGTCACACTTGGCACGTTCCTGGCTGCCCCCACCCCGTGAAGTCACAGGCCAGAGGTGGATGGACAACAGCTTGTCCTGTCTTGCCCAAGCACATAGTATAAGCAGGGTATCAAGAGTGGCATCTGGCACATGCAGTCCACCTCGTGACCCAGAAATCTTGACCCTGGTAACGTATCAACAGCAGCAGTGGAAATATCAACCTATGAATGAGATATTAGCAACTACTCTGTTATCGCTTTATTCCAAGAAGGCAGCTAGCTGCAGATTCAAACTTCAGGCAACACCACAGGTGTCTCTTGGCTCTCAAAGACCTCTACATAGTGTTTTCTTTAAGTGTTTGGGGGGGTTTCAAAACCCCAATTATCTGTATCTGACATAATGCTGAAACAATACTCTTCCTGCTTCACACGAGCTGTAAAGACAAAACCCCACCAAGGCTAGGAGGGAACTCCGCGTCAAATTCTGAGCTCCAAAACAGTCCTTGAACATATGCTGCAAGGAATCTTCCCTACAGATGCACCTTTCATATCGTGGGAGGATGGAGGGAGGGGAAGAGAGATTAAAAACAAGATAAAAGCCAGATCCTCAGGTAACAGAAAAATCAGAGATGCTCCCTCAGTATACACTACTGCAGATTTGAGCCAAAGGTGCTTTTAAAGTCCTTTTATGAAATATTTTAATCTGCCTTTCTATCGGCTATGATTGCAAGGTAGGCAGTGCTTTTCAGAGAAATTATTTATTCAGTTTTACAGTGACTAACCTGAATTTCCAGACTGCTTCAAAAGAAAAACTGAAGCAGCTCTTTATAAAAGGCAAGGAGCGTTGGGCTTCTTCCCTCCTTGTTTTTCTTCTTCTTTTCGTCTCCACCCCTCAGCTGAAACATTTCTACCTCTCATCTAATAAATAAACAAACTATGTATCTTTCCACCAAAAAAAGCTCTTCCCTTCACTTACTTGCCAAAAAAGGGATGACAATTTTTCAGTTATTTTGATGAAGCCACTCAAAGTGGAATAATTTTTTTTATTATTATTATTTTTTCAGTTTAGTCACCTACTTGAAGAAAACAGGTAGCCTTACATCGTTGGCTGCCGTCTTACAACCCGGAATAAATTGAACACGAAGCTCAAAGTGTGGGGTTACCACTGGCTTGGCGTTAGTGGAGCACCCTGCAAAAGCGAGGCAGGGTCAAAAGCAAATTACAGGGTCAGTGAAAGTGGCCACAGTGGCATGAACCACCATAATGTTACTTGCCAGATTAAAGAACAGAAGGTAGCAGCACAAAGCTTGAATTAAATACAACTAGGGCTCTAATCCAAGTCCATCAATTAAGGACCAGTTCCAGAAGACATGGACTCACCAGGATGGGCTTCTGGCACCCAGAGGCTTCCTGAGGATGGGGAGCTCAGGTAGCACACACCTATCTTCACCAAGGCGCCTACTACACGCCTGCTGCAGGGGAAACAATGTCACACACAGTGGGTCCGGTTTAAGGCAAGGTTTAAGGCCCTTAAAACTATATTTCATCATGAATAAACTCTAATTCTGGGAGGCGGAAGGCGGATGTACATTGTCTTGTGTGGAGATGCCCTCTACTCAACCCAGCCTAAGACCTTCACTTACACGAGGCTGTGATTAGGGGATTCAGGTCATGAGCAAGCAGATCTCATGCTTTAATTCTCTCCCTTATTTCAGTTGCCTGAATCTCCAGGATGAGCAACATCCTTCTTGAAGAAGCCTAAGCAAACTCTCATGCACCAGCTCTCTCTCTCAGAACAGGCAGATATACAAAGTTGATCGTGATAACCTCCCACTTGAAGGTGTCGGATGCTGCCGCTGTGCCACAGCACTCTCTCCCCACATTAAAGGCTCAAAATAACAATTCTAAGGCCTGTCTCAAGTCTTAGCCACCACAATCCAACTAACAATACTGCATCAAGTACATCAATACTGTTGCATCTGTGTCTCCCCTCCGGTACACCCCCCAAGAAAGATATACATCCAAAAAACCAGCAGCCTGCACCCCCTCTCGCTCTCCCTGCTCAGCGAGGTTCCTCCCAAGATCACCCTGCTGAGAACCACTTTGGCAATGTACAGGTTTAAGACCATCCTAAAAACACCCACACACTTGATATCGAACTAGCCCTAAATCCACCCTCCTGTAAGAATCATGCAGGATTAGACCTTTACTAGGTGATCTATCTGGGACTGCAGTAACAGGCTCCCAGCACTGCTATTTATTTGTGGCAGCTTTCACAACCTGCAGATGCTGCCCAAAAATACAGAAGAAAAATTTGTGCTCTTGGGAGCTCATAGTCTAAAGGCAGAGGTCAGGAGAAACACTCTGTTCTTATTAATGCAGTTCTATGGAGAGGAGGGAAAAAAAAAAGTGTCAAGCCTGTATGCTTCTCAGAAGCAGATTATGGCTAATAATACAAAGATTACTGACATTAAATGAATTTAAATTCATTCTTCTATCATTCAGAATATTAAGGGTTTTTACCACCTTCTCAGTATCACTCCCATTTGCAGTCAGCTTCACTTATGCCTATCACAAAGATGTTATATTTGGACCATAATGAACTTCTCCCCCATGGCAGTTCTGTTGTACTAGGTGGCTTTAAAAAAAAGCAGCATTCGTAGTGTTAATTTAACAAGCATTCTATCTTCTTTTTTTTTTTTTTGGCAATTGCTGCATAACTCTGAACAAGTACTGCAGTCCTAATGGCTTTTTTGTCTACCAACAGGCAAGGAGAAAGGCTCACCAGCACAGCAGCAGTGTTACTCCTGCAGGAGCAAGTGATGCTCAGCCCAGGGCTCTGCCGGGGAGTGGGAGCCGCCAGCACTGGCCAACCTGGCCATGCCATAGCGTCAGCGCGCATCGCAGGCAAAGGGGACCAGCAAAAAGTGCCTGTCACTGGTGACCAAAATTTGATTTTAAATTCAGGTTGCTCCTGATGAATGTTCAGACTTGAACTGAAGACAGTGCTCTGTGCTACCCCTCTAGGAATTAAACGTTTTTAAAGCCAGCACCAGCAAATGGAAGATGGAGCACAGTAATAGAAGCAAAGTCAGCCACAGGTTTACTTTCAGGAGGGAAAACTCCTTTTGAAAGTTAAAAGTTCCAGTTCAGCTGTAGAATCCCTCTTCCCAAACATCCTAATGACAAACAAGTATCTAAGGATGCTTAAAAGAAAGCCATCAGTCAAGCAAATCACCAGCCACCAGTTTGCTACCTGAACATCATGATAAAAAGCTTCTCACGCACTTGCACCTACTTTTTAATGAAAGAAAGGGAACTGCTAACTCCTACCTGTCAGCCCCAAACCTGAAGTGCTTGGTTGGGCTGCAGCTGCAGCCCTGAGCTCCAGCCTTCCCCACTTGCTCTCCTGGTCCCCATATCAGGAAGGCAGGCCAGCACATCCCCAAGCCTACAGAGCAGGAATCAGCAGGCAGCTATTTGAAGTGTAGTTTGCAGTGAATTACTGTAGCATGGGATCAGTCCATCTCAACCATCCAGTCCTTTCGTTTCAAAAAGGGAGTTACTGCTGGTAAACGGCACCTGCCTTAGCTCATGGCCTTATGCAACAACTATATTAAGCACTACTCTTATTAATCAGTACATAACTGTAATAGCTAGCATTTTATTGAATTAAAAAAAAAACCAGCACCTTGCAAACGGCCATTAGTGACCAGCTCAGCCCCACCCATGCAGATGCTCTCCTGCAGGCCTGGGCATCCTCCAGCACTGCTTTCACCGCCATTTCCAGCTGACCCAAGCACAGGCTGCATCAGCCAGGGCAGGTCTGCCCTCCCGTAGGGCCCAGGCCTTGTTGCTGCCCTGCCCTCTCCGTTGGCCAGGACAAGAGTTCACAAGATCAAGCACACATCAGAGGAATGAGGACAGCAGGAGGGAAGAAAGAGAGTGCACCTTTCAGTGCCAAACCCCATTTGAAGGGCATGAAATGGCAGGCTCAGCTCCTCGTAGCACCCACGGAGCTGAGGGCACTCAGCACAGCCCAGAAGCTTGAGCAGCCAATGGCTCTGCCTCAGCAATGCCACTCTCTCAAGAGGCTTCCACAATTTCGCTTCTCTTTGTGTGCACTGAAAGTTACATACGTTACAAACAGGCAAGCGAAACTGGGTGCAGACCCTACAATAGGGATGCATCCCACAGCATTATGCAACCAAACACTATTCCCATCCAGAACTTGCCAGGTACTGCATCCCCAAGGTTGCCTGAGCCGGCGGAGATGCTCCAAGACCCAGGGGAGAAACTGTTTCTCATGTAAGCTGACATGCAAAATGCTGTCATCGCCCAGCGAAGGGCATCTAGGACACACTCTACAGCTGGGCTGAATTTACAGATCCTGATGTCTCTAGAGGAACAAGATGGTGGCATGGTACAGAAAATAAATAAATCTGTTGTTAGACACACTAGAAACTTCCCTGTACCTTAGGAATGGATCTCAGGGTCTTGTCAGAAGGAGAACCTTCCACCTAACATCAGACACAGAATGAATTTGCCTTTCAGCAGCAGTATCCTCATTCCAACCTTGGTATCTGGGCATCAGCCACAGAATGCGTCATATTACAACAGAGTCACCAGGGCTGGAAAGTCCCCAAACCAGCAGGTCTCTCCTTTCAGCAAGGCTGATATAACCTCATACAGAATCTGTCCCACATGCCCTACTAATTTCCTCAGTCTCACAGGAAATGTGGATCACAGCTACTCAACCAACTCCTCTTGGAGACCCTGGAAATCATAGTGAAGGTAGTCAGTCCTGGGTGAGAGCTGCCCAGGACAGCTGTCCTGGTCCAAAGGGGTGCACAGGGCAGGCAGAGGAGGAGCAGGCACAACCTGCCTGCAATTCTGAGCAAGGTGGAGGAGGCTGGTTGCACCCAGAAGCAGCAGGGGAGGTGTCACCTCACTGCAGATACGCAGGAGGGAAGGGGCTCACCATTCCTCTTGCAGTAACAGTTCACTCTGGTTGGCCTCATTTACATGACCTGTGGCGTAGCTTCCTTAAGCACCACGTGAAGGATGCTGCTGCATTAGCCAGGCCACGCCTGGGCACTCGGGCACAGCCGACATTAGCTTGTTACCAAGGCAGTGTTCAAAGGGCAACAGGGTTGTCGCACTGAGCGCTTCACTGGGTTAATCAGGTCAAGCCAAATTCAGAGGTGGTGGACTTGGTCTGGAGAAAAGCCAAGGACATAGGACAGAGGCATTTGGTTGTGGATCCGGGAGTCAAGTGCGGCAAAGGCAAGGTGGAGGTGCCAGCGCAAAAACCTGGGCAGTCTGTCCGAGGGCACGGACGCACTTCACGAGGCACCTCTTCACCCTGGCTCCCTCAGTCAGATACAACACCAGCATCTGGAGGCTTCAGAGAACGAAGGATAGACCACCTGTAAGCCTACTGATGGCTCCATGCTACTGTTTCTTTTTTGTACCTCAAAAATAACTTCACTGAAATGTATCTCAAGATGCAACACAAGCCCCCTGGGCCAGCACTGCTCACTACCATTTATTTAAAAACGTTCAGGCACTATTTTTAAAAGGCTCGCACTGTTACCTGGTGTGGCTATAAGATCTATCCATCCTGACTGGCTGGCTCTGCACAGGGTAGGAGATCCTACAAGAGGAGCGAACGGCACTGATGAAGAGTTTTGACCAGATTTTGGGGAGAGAAACGCAATGCCCTTTTGCTGCCCAGCCCAGCCACGGAAGGACCCAACCCCCCATCCATCAGTTCTGTACTTCACGGCCTGTGGTAACGCTTTGCACGCTGCGGACTAACCCAGCGCCCTGGAGAACAACTCCCAGCAGCAGCCCGGCTGCCAGCCACAGCTCAGAGCAGGCAATGCTCTTTTGCAGAAGCCAGTTTTCCTTTACAGGGCAGGTTTCCCCATCAGCGAGCCAGGGACTTTGGCAGCTTGCCATTCCAGCCTTTAGGACTGCTTTGATGACCGGTCCATCAATCCACACGCATCCCTCCTGGCATCACAGCCCTGCACAGCACAACCACCACCCCTCCACCCCACAATCCCAGGACCTCCCACCAAAAGATCACCAAACACTTCACAAACATTAGTGAATTAAATCCCAAATAACTCCAGCAGCATCATCCCCCCGCAACCAAGGAGTGCAGAAGGAGGCTGAGGCATCCCCATCTCCCCGTGAGCCTGCCACGGCAGCCAGACCTGCCGGCTCCCTCCTTCTGCTCAGCTACAGACCTGCAAGCTATTTCAAAGGCTCTTTCCAAAAGAGAAAGAAAGGAAAGAAAAAAAAAAAAAGGAAAGAAAAAAGCTTTCTGTTTTCCTTGAAAAGCAGGTCTATGCAACAAAAAAGGTACTAATAAAGGTTTCACCATCCAAATTAAAAGTCAAAGGCAGCAATAAAGAGTCTCTGAAATATAAGAAACATGTTGTGCGCGGTGTGAAATTTATTGCTGCCTTGCAGAATGAAGCCAAACATCTTAATATGGAAAAACACCGCTACTTTTGACCCAAACAGATTGGGAACAGGAAGTAAAACCAAATTACCCAGCTGCGGCCTCCCTGCGTTACGAGCAGCAGCAGAGAAACCAGCGTTTCCTGCCCACGCACGCCCCATCCGCGGCTGCCCAGGTCTGCACACTGTTTGCCCAGTGGCCAATCCCACCTAAACCGGTCAGAGTTTTGTTATTAAAGCTCTCGCAGGCAAGATCAGGCCTTTATCGAAGGGGAATCAGCTGGGGAGAGCCAGGGAAACAGGGGCTGCAGGTATCACTCCAAATGCACCACACAAGGCCAGGCTCCCCTGTGAGGGGATTCCCTGTCTTTCAGTGGCTCTCTTGATTTTTGATTTTTACCAGCCAAATTTCTGACTCAGGACGGGCATATTTCGGGAGTTAATTTGGGTTTTACTGCATCATCACCAGCAAACCCTGAGAAATTAATTCAAGCCTCAATTGGCTCAACACATAATTGCATTTCTTTTAAATAATAGCTTTGCATTACTTTGTTTTTTGTCAGTTTTTTTTTTTTTTGAGCTTGTCCATGTTACATCCTAATTATATTTTCAAGCTTTCATTTGCAGCTACAGGAATAACCCAGAAAGACATACAGATGAGCTAATTTTCAAATCATCGCTTGAGTAAGGAGCTGGATCTTTAAATAAAAGTGACAGGTAGACCAAGGGAAAAAGAGAAAAAGAAACATGCAAAACTGACAGTCCAGCATCTCTTTTGTTAAAACTGGTAACTCAACGCCAAAGAGAATGGCCTTAAGACCTTAGCAGAGCGAACGCTGAACATCACACATGTAACGCAACCAAAAATGCCATTTACACAAAAGCTATACACTAAACGGCAGCTCAGAACCTGGTATTTTGATTAAAACTCCTGCTTTCACAAAAACCTTATAAGCATCATTTCATTTTTACTAGTTCAAGCAGATTTTTCCTACAAGATTTTAAAAGATTACATGCCAGGTGTAGAATACTTCATAAAGCAGAATAACATTTTTGACTCGTGAATTTTTTAAAAAAATAATAGCAGCCAGCAAATTACAGCCATTAGTACAACACTGCCTTCACAGCATATTTATGCCAGCATGACCGAAAGCAGAATTTCACCCAACAACGCTCCTGGGTAAATACAGACATCTGCAAAACAGAAGGAAAAAAACCCAGCACATAAACGTGCACAACCACATATTTTGTGCATTACCATCCAAGACTTTTACAAGGACAGGCATTTTGTGCCCCCATTTTGCAAGAAAGCACCCTGCCAGTGACCACGAGAATGCTCCCCTGCATGCAGCAACCTCCAGTCCTACCTCATATTCTTTTAAATCCATCACCTTAATGCTCCTAAATGCTGATTTGGTGGAAGGGTTGCACTGCAAGGAAGGAAACTGCCCTCGCACCCCCACTACTGTGCTGCATGAAGTCTTCCCTCTGCCCCAGCAATCTCCCAGCAAAAAAACCCAAGTTTATCACACCAAGGAAAGGACAATAAGTGGGAGTCCAAAAAGGCAGTCAGAAGTGCCGCCAAAAAATCAGAGGTCTTTCTCAAAAAAAAAAAAGGCCCTCCCTTAGGAAGCCTGCCAGTCAAACCCGATCACGAGGCTGTTTTCTGAGGGTGAATAGAGTTCTTATTGACACAGCTTATGTCTGCAGCATGCAGCCCTCCGCAAGGCTTTCAAGAGCAGATCGGATTACACAGACACATTCTCTCTGATTTTATGCATTCAGAAGCCCTCAGACATAAAATACCCAGCTCCGAAGGCCACCGGTTTTTCAGCTTGCCGTGGGCCTATGTTGTTTTAAAAAAAAAAAAAGGCAGGCGAAGAGATGCCGGCACCTTTACTTGGGCTCCAGAGGACCTCACCCTTGCTGAGCAGGGCCATGTAATTTGGAGACCAAGCCACAGATTTGCTCCACATGAGTAATACAAGACGACTCATTCCCATGGTGGGTACTTAGCATCAGGCGGGAGAAGGGAAAAAATAAATATCTGCTGACACCATTTAAAATGGGGGAAGATAACATCGCTCTGGGTAGGCAATGCTTCCTGGAAGATGGCATGGAAAAAGGGGAGGATACACACCTTTTAAAAGAACACCACACACTGCCAGAGCTTAGCAGGCAAGAGGTGCCCAACTGGAAAAGCATCGCAAGCACAAATTCAGACAAACCATCCATCCCAGAGCAGCGATTTGCACGCACACAGGAACCTACAGAAAACAAACTAAAAAGATCAATCTATACCATTTCTGCACCTGGGGGGGACACAGCAAGGAACTCAACTGCAGGAGCAGGCATGCATATGAAGTCTGGGGTACCTGTGATGCTGCATTAAAGGTGAACAGAGAATTACAAAATGTTTTATTATAAAAGCTCCAGCTTAAAGACTGCGCTTCAGCAAGAGTGACAAGTCTGTGCTTAAATCATACGACAAATTATGACCTGAGCATTGCCCTAGAGAAGGACGCATTCACTGCCCAAAGGTCTGGAATACACTGATTAAAAAGAAACTGACAAAAACAGTCTAACAAGCAAACCAGTGCCTTACACATGAGTAACTGGTTCCCCATCACCTAAAAAGAACTCCTGCGTCACCTCATCCACATGAACTGAAACTTCTCACTGAAATATTACATACGGTAAACACAGCAAATAAAGCAGGCTTGAGCTTCAGAGCTTTTAAGGGATTTTAAGAGCAAACACACGCTGTTCAATAAAGACATCCCCTCCCCCCGACTTCCACACTGCGATCACTCCCCAACTAAGTGTTTCTATCATGTTGCAAAATATTTTTCTTACTTTTTTTCTGCCGGGTGCTTGGAACCTGGACCTGGGTAACCCAAATGTGGGATGCCATGTCTGTCTGAGGAGGCAGTTCTTCTTTGGTTGGACGTTTGCACTCTGTTTTCAGAGCACTGCAAGAGCACCACAGCTCTTGTGACTACCTTTGGAAACCGAGATCTAAGCAAACTCTGCTTTTTGGTGCACAGCCTCCCTCTCAATGAGCAGCCTCGTGTTTCTAGTACTGTTTCCACACGTGACTTCTCGTATGTTCACGGTCAGAAAAGCCTGCTCCTACAAAGGCTGCATACTCTTTCCCAACACATCTGAGTCACACAATGCTTTGCTCCACTGCCAAAGCCAAGCTCTCACCGCTGGCATGGCCGGGGTGTCCTGCTGCAGGCATCAGTCACCAAATCCTGACTGCAGATTCATCATCACCACCTGTGCCTGCATCAGCCACAAAGAAAATCTTCATTTGCTTTCAGACTCCTGACTAAGCTGCAGACACTGGTGACTAGGAAAGCCATGGTTTGACGTGTGCATGAAGAAAGATATATTTGCAAGAAACTAGCAGTGCAGTTTTGCCATTGGTTTAACTCAGCATGGGCCAGTCCTGCTAACAAAAGCAGGGCTGCCTCATCCCGTCCTGCCCGTACACCCCAGGTCCTTGTGCCAGCACAACTGTTTCTGTGGCCACATGGAGAAGCAAACTAAGGAAGCAGCGATGGCTAAAATGAGCATCACTTTCTTTCTCATTCTTCTGCAAGGTTATTCTTAATCCACAGGGATGGTGAGCAGACTGGAGCAAAGGGCTGGAAGCAGGACCACTTTTTCCACCACAGCACCAGCTTCAAAACTGATTTGCAAGCTATACTGCAAAAGGCAAGAAAGCCAACCTCCCCCCTCTTTGCAGTCACAAGTTTTTAAGTCCCACTTTGAGATTCCCTTAAACGCACAGAACAGCCTCTCAAAACCTCAATTCTAGTGTCAGCGTGAGAGCAAAACTCCAAGTTTCAATATTCATCTTGCTAAGATGGGACAAGCCCAGGAGAAAATCCTGGGTCTGCAAAAAATCTAAGAATACCATTTAAGCCTCATGCCAGCCATTCCCCAACAGAGAAGGGGGAGGCAGAGCAAGCGACCACTCCTCATGAAGTGGAACTGGGCCCAGAAACCAGTAGAAAATCCTGTATGTGAATGGAACTCCCCAACACCTCAGATGGGCAACAGCCCAGCATCCCTACTTATCAGTAACCTTCCTGCAGCATGTGGGCCAGCACGGGGAGAGAGGAATGGCAGCCCCAGATCTGCTCCCTCTTTCTCCATGGGGATTCCTCAATCCCCCACGGCGGTGGGAAGGATGCGGCCCCCTGACTCCTCCTGACCTGGCCAGATGCTGCAGGAGGCTGAGCAGCACAAAGGGTACCGCACCAAGGGCCTAACTCCCTCACTGATCACCAGGTCTGCTTTGGGGCCCTACCAGTAAATCCCAAACCACCTGGAAGATAGCACCATGTGCGCTACAGACATGGCTGTATACGGGCTGAACCCGATGCGTACTTAAAACTCAGCCGCTTCTGGGAAGGCTGACTGCACCCGAGAGCAGACTGCACCTTCCCCTACTGCAAAGCAACCCGTAATACCTAGAAGCTTCTGCACAGTCCATTGTCTTTCAAAGAGAAACACTCAAACACTGAAATAGCTCTCAAAACTTTTCTGGGCCATCACTACTTTAAAATGACTTCATTTAAATATGTACCATGTCTATATATATACACACGCACACACCAAGGGAAATTAGCATCCGTGAGAAGGGCTGGTGCCCACACGTCGTAACTCTGCACAGCCTCCCAGGTCTGCCTGTGCATGACTGTACCGCCACAGCTCCCTGCTAGTACAACCCTACAGCAAACCAGCGTGGCTCGAGAGCCCCACGAGGATCCTGCCCCACCGCAGGAGCACTGGAAAGACCACAGCTTGCAGGCTCTCCCCCAGACCACTTGCTAAGACACATCTTTTTGGGGGTTTAGAGAGCAGTGGGGGCAGGGAAGTTTTAAGACCAAATTACAGAGTCCTTTAAAGCCTCAGTTCTGGACAAAGCTGAACCCCCAAGTCCTTCATTCAGGATTTTTTCCCCCTCCTAGGGCTGAGGTGCACAATTTGGACCTTCATGTGTAAATAAAGCTCCAAGGAGCAGGACTGTGCCTCATAAGGCGTTTCTCCACCCTGGAGAACAGCACCAGTGCAGCCTCCATGTACTACCTTAAAAGCAAAATACCCGCAAGGAGGACCCGTAGGGGGAAAACCATCTCTGCAAACCCATGGAAGCTACTGTATGGAAACTTTAACTGCATTACTTCTGTTTCTACATAATCGCAGAAGAACTAGCTTAATTCATACTGCTCCAACTCAGACACTCAATAGTTTCAACATGGTACAGACTATTACCTCGCTCTAATTACAGGACGACATTACATGTCCAACAACTGCTGCAATTTAGTCTTGCCTGATACACCCAAGCTCAAAATTGCTCACCCCACCTCTCACTCCTATACTTTTTGGCATCCTTTGAATAAAGGCAGGGATACCTAGCAACAACTCAGCACCTGACACACGCACCCCCCAAGCCCCACAAAGGTAAAGTTGTTATTTCCTGACGCTAACAAAGGCAATGACTTTCACTAGTGCAGAACAAACTAGTTTTAAGCAAACAGCACGGACACGACACTACCGCTTACGCACTTATCTGTGCAAACGCATTACGGCATAACTGCTAATAACCACCGCAGCGCAATACCATGAATTCGCACGTCGCTCCCTGACCAGGTGTTGATCTCACACGGAGGCAACCGTGCAAAACAGGAGTTTTCAGAGAAGCAAAAGCTGCAGGATCAGGCCCTCGGAGTTTCACTACCTCAAAGGCAGGGGATGTTCCTTACAGCAGCGCACGTCTTGCCTTTAAGCTCAAAACCGCATCCGCAGCTCCCGCTGCCATGAAAGGGAAAGGTTTTCTCCCTGCAACCGTTCGCCCGCGCCTGAGCCGAATGATAACAGGTCTCTTACTTGCGTCTCGCCTCGCCGCCACCTCATGCTCTACAGGGGAATATTTTGTTCCCCAAGCGGACAAGCTGTCCGGCCATCGCGCCGCGATGATTCAGCAAGGGGGTGGCTCCCCGTCGGAAGGCACACCTACCGTGAACTGTCATACCACGGGGCTGGGTGAAAATGGGAGAAGTTGCTCTAGCTATCATGGCTGCACTTTCCGAAATGCGTAGACCTGGCCTGGTAGGGTCGAGGGGGGCGGGGTGGGGGGGGCCTCAACAGGCACATGGAAATAATTCAAGGAAATATCCCGAGGCTTTTAACTATGGCACAAGTAAATGAGGGGGGGGGAAAAAAAGGAAAAAAAAAAAAAAAAAGCCAGACACTTTCGGAGCCAGCATCAACTTCGCCAGGCTGTGTTCTTTGTTTCTAGGCAGACTCCAGTGCGGTGGCAAGAACGAACAAATGCGCATGTCTTCATAAGAGTCCAAAAAAAAAAAAAAAAACCAGAAAAAAAAGGAAAAACTCCCCCCTCCCCTCAGGCCCCTCTCCGATGGCTGTAGCAGCAGGGGAGTCAGGGGAGTCCTCCACAGAGTTGGTGCTGCTTTTTCAGAAGTAAAAGTCCGCCGCAGCCCTGTCTGAGTCGAGTCCATTTCGCTACGCTACGAGGCGGTCGTGGGTAAGACGGCGCCTGGAACACTTTGGGCTGCAAAAATCAGTTTTGCTGCGGGTCTCCTTTTAGGTTTTTTTGGAGGGTTGGGGTTGGGTTTTTTTTTGTTTGTTTGTTTTAAAAAACGAAACGCCACCCTGGCAATGCACGGCGACGCGCCGGCCCCCCGCCGCCGGCGGAGCGGAGCGGGGCCGGTGCCGGCGGCCAGCCCGCCGCCAGCAGACAAAGGAGCGATGCGCCGCCACGGAGCCGCACCGGCACCCCCCGGGCCGGGCCGCCCGCCGCCGCTCCCGGGACAACGACCCCCCCCCTCCGCGCCCCCCCGCCCGCCCCTCCCCGGAGCGCGCCAGACCCGTCCCCGGGCGGCCCGCGGCGCGGCGAGGGGCAGCGGGCCCCGCGGCCGGGGCCACCTTACCTCAGCGGCGGCGGCGCTAGCAGGCAGCGGGCGGCCGCACCGTGCCACGCGCGGCGGCACGGGGCGAGCCACGGGGGCCGGTTTAGCGCGGGGGCCGGCTGCGCGCCGCCATTTTAACGCCTCCCGCCCGCCCCCCTCCTCCTCCTCCCCCCCCCCCCCCTTCCCCGCGGCTGGCGGCCACGCGCGGCGTGGAAATGCCACTCAGCGGCGTCCCCCCGCCACACACGCACCCTCCCCTCCACCCTGCCGCCGCCGTTACATTGACGCAGCGGCTCCTGGTCGCCGGGCCCGCCGTGGCGGAGCTAGCAGGGCAGCAGCAGCCGCCGCCGTCGTGGCCCCTCCGCCGCCTCCCGCCGCCGGGCGCACATGGTACGCTCCGGGGCCGCGCCGCGCCGCGCCCCGCCGGCCGCGCGCGCCGCCGCGCCGCCTGGCTGCTGCCATGGCAACCGGCGGCGCCGCGCCGAGCAGGCCCGGCCCGGCGCCCGCCCGCCCGCCCCGCCGGGCCCACCCGTGCGGGACGCTCCCGGGCCCCGCGGCGGGGGGACTCCTCATCCGTGTCGCCCCGCCGCGGGCTCCCGGACAGCTTCTCCCGCAGCTGCGGGCTTGCCGCTGCCGCCCGCGCCGGCGTGGCACGGGCACCGGCCGGCGCGCCGCGGGGGGAGCGGGGCCCAGCACCCGCACCTCTTCCCGGCCGCAGGACCCCAGAGCCACCGCCGCACCCCAGCCGCCGTGTCCCCGCTGTCCCCAAAGCCACTATCGCACCCCCACCCTGACCCAAAGCCACCATTGCACCTCCTCGCTGTCTCCCAGTTGTCCCCAAAGCCACCATCACTCCTCCACCCTGCCCCCAAAGCCACCATCACATCCCCCCACTGTGTCCGCCCTGTCCCCAAAGCCAACATCACACTTCCCCACTGGCCCCAAAGACACCATCACATCCCCTCACTGCGCCCACACTTATCTCCAAAGTCAACATTGCATCCCCTCGCTGAGGGGCTGTTTCCCTTCTGTCCCCAACCAACCATCCCATCCCCCCAACCACATCTCATCTGTCCCCAAAGCCACCATCACACCCCCCCTGCTGTGTCCCTTCCATCCCCAAAGCTGTCCCCTCCCCTCCCAGCAGAGGGGCCATGTCCCTGCCAGGCTTGGCCACCCTCACCTGGGTAGTGGCACAGCTCTTCCACACTGCAGTGCTCATTTTCACTCCTGTTTTGCAACAGAAAATTGTGTACGCCAGGACAGTCGCGAGGGAAAATAGGCGCAATGTGAAGCAGATGAGCGAGTAAATCATAAAGCCGTCGTACATGTTCTGCATACTGCAAACGAGGAGCTAATTTCCTGGCAGCCGTCTTCAGGATGCTTCAAGTCAGCCTTTGCCAATGTGGCCCTTAAAAACCTCACAGACTTTGGCTTCAAGCAACCCCACTAATTTCTGACTTTAAGCATCTAATTCCCACAAGTACAGATAATTTAATTATGCATTTTGTTAGGGTTAGCAGAAACCAACCAGCAACTACCAGACACTGAAGAAAACAAAGTCAGTCACATTTATTTTTTTTAAATCAGCGTTTTATGGGATTCGATGACATTTGCTACGTTTTGTCAAGCGTGAGCTCAACCAGAAGCAGCAAGAAGCAGCTGAGGGTTGTTTATTGCGCGCAGAGTGGCCCTTCCCGACAGCAGCACTAATGGAAATGACTGTAATAAAACCACCAGTGTTCATGGACTGAGCAGCAAAGCGGGATTTCTGCACCTTGTTCTGACAACCACTTCCCCAGTGACCAGGAGCAGATCACCTCTTTTCCTAGTTACTGCCACTGATTCATAGTTGAGATCAATTAGTTAATGTTTGCAAAGTCAGTTGAAGATGAAAAAGCATTACATACTGCTAATAAAACCATAATGATCCCACTGTTAAACATTAAACACACAATGATGTGTAAAAAAAAAATCACATTTATGGAAAATTCCTCATGCTGCGAGGACAAAGGATGAGCTCCTAAAAAAGGAAGGACAAACTCAAATTTGCATCACAGGACTGTGTCTCAGGGGTCTGGCTTCTGTTTAGGTCTCTGCTACCGATTTTCTGTGTGGCCATGGGCACATCACTTGGGCCGGCAGGTGCTGAAGCAGCCGCTGGGCTGATCCACCTGGAAGTGGCAAGTTAATCCAGAGCTAGCCAAAAATCACCAGATGCTTTTGGAAAATGCCGGACCCAGTTATTTTGTGCCTCCTCTTCCCTGCTAAATGGGATGAGGACTGCAGCTGCATAGCCTGATTTTTGCAGGCAAGATAATACAGCAGCAAGCAAACCTTGGCAACATGGTCTTTAAAAGCTAGGAGAGCTGTGCTATTCGCAAGACACTAGCATCACACTGCAGTGCGAGGAATAAAAGCGGGTGTGTGGGACTTTCTAGGAGATTTTTCTCCGCAATGAGTCTCGCTTTAGACGTAAAACCGGTAGCTGTGCCACTGGTAGGGCTCCAGGTCGCCATGCATACAGCAACGCATGTCTGATGCTCTGACCTACAGGCAAGAAGGCGGAGAGGAACCAGGAAAACCACGTTTGACTGTACCTTTGAGCCTGCACAGGGCCACATTCATGGTGATGAGGTGCCGGTGTTTCTGGCAGGGCAGAAGCCATGGGTGGGGATTTGCACAACAGGAGCTCCAGGCAGTTTAGGATTTGGCACAGCAATCTCAGAGAGGAGAACTCCTCTCCAAGAAGAGCAGCCCTTTGTCAAGGTATCCCTCATTTCCTCAATCGAACTGCCCTTTGCAAGAGGCATCCCTGAGGTGCAACAGCCTATCGCATCTTCCTCCTGAAATCTGATGCTGCCCTGCTTTGATGGTGATCAGTTGTTGACTGCAGAAAAGCTGAATCATGAAACAGAGGTTATAAACAAGGTTATTTTAAACAAAGGAAACTAATCCCACATCATGCAGAAGTCGGAGCAAGGAACTGTCAGCTAGGGCTTGCAGGACTCACTCCTGCCCTGATATTCTCTATGTCCTGAAGCAAATTACAGTCTCTCTAACCTTTAATTTACCTGCTTGTAACATGGACAAAGCAGCAGACTCCAGTTGTGCTTTCTTTGTACAGGAAAGCTCCTGTTGTGACAGTCAAGCGGTGCTGGGAGCCATGCGATGCCAGGGGCTGACTTGCACTGTCACATGGCACCTTGCAGAGCTGTTTTCTGCCATGCAAAATGATCACACACCATATTTCAGCAATATTCATAGACGTTTTGAATGCAGAGAGAGACTACCCAGTCGGATCCCCCTCTCCCCTATTTCACAGTCTTACATTTCAATTCCCACGTGCAGCCCAGTAACTTCTGCTTTATCTTGCTCACTGAAAACTCAAAATGGACAACCTTTGTAGCCCAGAGTCTCATGTTGTATCCATCAGGCACCAGCGTGCTGCAGGGTGTGTGTTGTAGATACCCAGCCCAGGGGGAGGGAAGAGGAGTCTGGTACACCTACAGCTAACTGGGAAATTTCCTAGTTATGCCACTTCTTATCTCTTTCTCACACTAGAATTCTTCCCAGAAAACAGTATTTCATTTTCCCTAGGAAAGATGCTTCAACTCTGGGAAGCAGGGGACTTAGGCTGGGACTGGCCAGGCTTCCACGCGCTGCCTGAGGAATACGAACGACCCCACATACAGACCCTTGAGAACCTGTCTTCTCTGCTCAATGCCCGAGTTAACAAGTGCTTTGGGTGTGTCTCCAAGTTTACATAGATAACTATTAAGGTTAAAGAACTCTAGCTTTTTTGGAAATATTTTGTAAATATATAAGTTTTTTTAAATACACACAGGCATAAATTTATTAAAACTTTAGGAGATTGGAAACTTTCCTACAATACTGTATTTAAAACCCTGCTTGGGCTTTTCACTGCTGAAGGGGCTTACCTCCCTTGCTCAAGTTTTCTTCAGGCTAAATAGTGATTTCCACATAGAAAATATCAAATAAAAACTAAGGCATCGATAGATTTGATCCAGAGTGGGTTCTGCTCCCTCTGTCCATTCACTGGTACAAAGCCCTGGCCCATTTTCACCTGTCGGCTGTGGAAGCAGACACCAAACCTTCACACGCTCGGGACGCACACCAGCATTTTGGCACAGGTGACCGGGCACCTCCAGCACAGATGTGAGAAGTGGAACAGGACCAACCTTGCAAGCCAGTTCCCTCCTGCAGGTGCCTGCAAGGACAGGTGGCTGTGTGCCAGCAGATGGAATAACCATCGCCCCGTGCTAGTTATGGGGCAGGGATGCTGCAAGCCTGTGTTAATTAGTGCTTGAGACGCCTCTGTGATCTGTAGATGAAAGGTGATTTACAGCTGCAAATTATTGCTCTTCTTCATGTGAAGTCTATTATTTTCGGGTGTCCCTCATTTTGACTCATGTCACGTCCTGTATTTGGCGTGGGGCAGGCTCCTCTCTGTGGGCGGACGTATAGGTGCTTTACATCTCCAACTGGCTGCACGCTGTAGAAGCGTGTGATCTGCTCGCAGCATCCATTCGAGGCAGCCTGGCCATACCCATGCTTGGGTAACTTGGGCTGGGATTTGCACAAACTGCAACACTTAGCAGACTGCTTAGCTCGTGGGTTTAGAGGGCTGGATACTCAGCTGGGTTGTGCACTCAACTTGGAGAGGACCAGCTAGGTGAACCTTAAATCCAGCTGCAGAGAGGTGAAACAGGAATATCCCACGCCTCTGTGCTTCGGGCTGCCCCATAGAAAGGGAGGAAGACAGAGAGGACCAGACTGAGGCCTCTCAGTCTACAGCTTCTCATCTGCATCCCAAACCTCCTGGGCAGGAATTACAAAGAAGGAGAGGTTCATGTCTTTGGCAGGCATCTGAGAGAAGAGATATTAGGGTGGTTTTGTGAGCAGCCCATGGATAGCAGAAGGAGCAGGTAGATTCGATGTCCTTCCCGCATTATGCACCACGGCACGCTCATCCCATCAGCTGCAGAAAGCAAGCGACCTTTTGTTCTTTACTGCTAAATAAACCAGCAGAAGGTAGCACGTGGTGTAAGGCAGCTGTAACAACGGGGGAAGGAATATCCCTGATACTCTGCACTGCACAGGGCTCCCAAGCACACATGTGTGGAAGGGCAGGACTGGCGACACCAGGCAGGCTGGCCAGGCCCGGGCGCTGGAGAAATTAGCATCTGCAAACACTGTGACCCAGAGCAATTCCAGCATGGAGCGAGATTTTCGGGACTTTCTTCCCCTGCACTCACTGTGCAGCTCTCCAGCTAGGAAGTAAATGACCACTCACTCACACAAGCCAGCACAAGGCAGTCAAGGATTTTTACAGTTGGAAGAGATCTCCTACCTCCTGCCTAGCCCACACCAGATTGCCCCTCCTCCCCCAAGGTTCACAAGACTTTAAGCCCCTTCAAGTGACGAGATCCCCAGGTAGCCTCACATACCAGTGAACAAGGAGGACTGGACAGAGCCTCCAGTCCCATCGCAGCCCTCTCTCTGTCACCCTGTCCCCCCAGCTCCACCAGACCCTCCTGGCAGCTGTTTGCCTACACAGTCAGTCAGTCCAGGGCTGCCGTTACCCTCCCCATGGACACAGCAGTCACGCTCTAATTCCAGCTTTGGCTTGCTCCCAGCAAACCCATTTGGGTCCCGTTTTCATGAGTGGTGGCTGCAGCACAGAAGGGCACCCGCTGCACCACCCACACCAGCAGCCAGGCTCCCACGCTCCCCTGCCGCTGCTGCCGCCAACTCGTGCCTGTCCCTCCTGTCTCCTCAGGGGCCAGCCATGGCAATGGCCCTGCTTGTCCTCTGCAAAACCCAGCTAACGTGCACACAGGCTGCCTGTGGATGCATAACATGAACAAATCCGTGTGCAGAGCACAAACAAGGCTGCAGTGGTGTGGCCCGATGGCAACGTATATTCATACAGAAAGACTCTATTTCAGAACTGTTTGGGCCAGGAGGGCTAATGAAGGCTGCAGTCATTCTCTGGGCCAGTGTCACCTTCACACCTACTTGTAGAGCCCTTTGCAGGTGGCCGTGAGACCCATGGCCTCTGCATCCCGTGCTGGAGGGACCTGGTGTTTCAGGCTGATGCCATGACCCCTTCCCCTGTCCCATGTTCTTGCAGTACTGTGAATCCTCTGAGGTACTAAGAAAGCTACAACATCCTTTTCTTGCTGTTAAAGGCTGCAAGATGATCAACATGGCGAGCAAACACTGCTATGGGGAGCATGAGGGAGGTAACTCATTAGAGCTCCCATTCCTGCTGCAACAAGCCCCAAGGTAAACACAGAAAGAAAGCCCCTTACCATAAAGTCCTGCCCCCGTCTCTAACCTGCTGTTGTGTTGCGTTCCCTTGCTGCAAAGTTTTCTTCAGAAGGTTTTGTCCTGAATCCCTCAGTGTGCCAGGGCAGACGGGCTCTGTGTCTGCCGTTGCTCCGCACGTTGCTCACCCTCACGGCAGCAAAAGCCAGCATTTGATGTGAGAGGGTCCTACACTGTATTCCTGCACTTCTCTACAGATTGTACTAGCTATGGCAAATGCTGAAAATAAGTCTTTACAACCTAACCTCACTCAAGCAGAAGCTTCTTTAGTGGCCACTGCGGAATATTAACCTTACATGTGTTATCGAGAGGCAAGCAGAGACACAGGCCATGAGCACCACTTAGAAAATGATATTTTACATAAAAGGCCAACAAACCAGGATCAGTTTGATACCTTCAGTAAGATAAATTCTGGTAGAGTATTAGAAATCTTTTCTTTTTAGCAGTTGAATGTTCGCAAATAAGTTTGTAATAACCATGAATGACGATATCAAACTGCCACACCCCAAACTGAAATAATCGCTCACTTCTTCTGGCAGGTGGGGAGGGATTTCTCAGCTTTCCTCCTCTTTTTAAACAACTGCTGCAGCAAAGAGACACTAAAAGATGGAAAAAACATACAGTCTTGCGTGGTGGTGACATTGACAGATGTGATGGTGCGGGCTGTACATGACGGTGTGATTTTTTATTAATAAATCTGCACTGCAGAGCTCAGGAAGAGAAGAAGCGCCTGAGTGCGTGGGGAGGACAGCTTTGTTCTTTGGACTTGCAAGAGAAGGAATGTAACATGGAAGGTAGAAACACTGGAGGGGAACAAGGGCTCACAAGAGAGGCAATGGGCTGTGGGTGGTTGCAAGCATCAGGTACATGCAAAAGATAGAAGACCCCAGCCATCAGGTAGTCAGGCTTTTAAATGAGATGACCTGGACCAGCAAAGAGAGGGCAGGAAAAGATGCTCTCAGTTTAATTTGTGGGAGCAGAAAAAGGAGGCCCAGATGTGTTAAACGTAAGGGTTTGGGAGTTTTTCTTTGCTGATGGATGTGGTGCGATACCCAGAGGACAATGCGTGGTCCCTCCTCCTGGTGAAAGAGCGCTCCTGTCCCCCCACCCCTCACACGTCACCCTGTGCAGAGCCCGGCAAGATGGGGAGAGAGGACTCGCTCCTCCACGGCCTGCGATCAGCCGTGGCTGCGCCGTGCAGCCCTCTCCTAAGCAGCCACGGAGGAGCGGCTCTGCAGGGGAGGACGCGGGCGGCTGTAGGAGCAGTCGGACACAGCCATGACACAGTGCCAGCACGCGAGGAACATGCTGTCCCCAGTCACGTCGCTGCAACACTGAGGGGAAGGAAACCGAGCTTCAAAGGGAGGGGAGGCAGGAGGGGCCCGAGTTTCCGGGGGTGGCTGCTCCCCGGTGTTTGTCATCATCCAAAGGAAGAGTGAAAGTTTTTGCTCTTGAGATGATTATTAAATACATTTGGATTTTGCTTTCACATGCCCTCTTTTTTTTTTTTTTTTTTTTTTTTAATTAACTGTAAACCCCATCCTGGCTGTTACACAGGGATCTGCAAAACTGAAGCTTGTATAAATGTAGTGATTTATGCTTCTCTGGAAGTGAACTGGCATTTGTGAGGAACCCCACCCAAGCCTAGCCAATACCAAGGGAGTGTGCTGACTCACTGGCTGCTGGCACTCGCGCCTCTCCCTCGACGGCTGGAGCCTGCAGCCAATTTGGGCACATACGAGACGGTTGTGGTAAATGAACCCCAGTCCCCAGTGACACCACCTTGCATGGGAGAAGTGCCTGCTGAAACCTCGGGCTCCCGGGAGAGGCTCAGATGGGAAGAGCAGCAGCACTGCAAGGCTGAGTCAAGCTGTAATCACTGGAGCAATGCGCTGAAGGAACCAACATGTTGGCACAGCCTCTGCCTCCAGCAAGGGCTAATAACCCGCTGCCAATTCACAAGCATTCAAGTCACCCGAAGGCAGAGGAGAGCCCCGCAGAGCGGCCTGCCTGGCAAGTCTTGGCAGAAGCCCCTTTGCTTTGCTATACCATGAGAGCAGCTGGGAAGGTAGATGAGCTTGAGGAAGCTCTCAAAAAATCCAGTGTTTATTGCAGAAGGATCAGCCAAGGAAGGAATCGCCCCCTGAGCACCCGACACAGAGGAGCCTGAGTTACAGAAGTCAGTTCAGCCATTTGCAGGTGTGATCTTGGGGAAGAAAAAGAAAAAAAAAAAAGGTGAGGCGTTACCACGTTGTTAAAATGGCCCCTGCCTACTCAGCTGTCTGCTCTCTTGCATTAATGCAGTTGTGTCTGACGACTTGAGGGAAAACAGTCCCTTTTGATTGCAGCGCTCCCGCCAGCCATGCAAAGCCAGCCTCGCAGGCTGGTTCTTGCCCAGCTCATGGGGCATCTCCCAGCACTTGTACACATTCTGTGTGCACGAGGGTCCCCCGGGACCGCCAGCTTGCTAACCCACCCACCTGCACACTCTGCCCTGAAGGAGACCCCCTTCCCACGCACCGGGATATAGCAGCATTGTCCGCGGGGGTACCTGCGTGGTGTTTGCCTGGAGGAGTGTGTGCTAAGCTCTTACAGTTCCTGAATAGCTGAAAGCCAAACAGCTAGGCTGGTCTTTCCCTGTTTTTTTTTTTCACTAGCTACCCATCCGATATCTGCTGTAATAAAAAAGGCAAATCAGAAAACAATGTGGTCTGTTTGTGTGTTGTAAACTGGGAGAACAGCTGCTATGCCTGGGCTAAATGGGAAGCCTTGCTACGAGAGCCATAAAAAGCAGTTTCTACTTTCAATTGCTGCATCATATTGCAAAGAGCGGCTTCTGCCAGCCTTGCTGCCTTTTTTCTAAACTAGCTACGGTAGTGGAGAACAACAGACAGGACACAACTGTGTCCGTCGACACTCAGCTATGCCTTCAGAGAGCCTGAGATGCATCCAAGAAGAAGAAAAATTGGTTCCCAACAGTGCCCAGCGTGCAGGGGAAACCCTAATATATACTGTCCCTGGTGCGTCCCTCTGAATCACCGCATCACCTCTGAACACAACCATCTCTGCCCCCCCGGGAGACCTGTCCCTGCAGATCAGAGCACCAACAGGTACCGCGTCTGGGTTGCGTTTCAGATCGTGTTGGAATATGTCTCCACCTTCAATTTAAATAAACCTCCCTGGGTCACTGGTGGACTCAGGATGTGGCTGATGCTAAGGGGCTATCTCCCTTCCCCAAATGGGTCTCCATTGCCTCCCCCGGTGTCACCACTCCAGGCATAAGTGCACGTCAGGCTTCATCAGAAGCTAAAGGCTGCTCTAAATTTGATCTTGGGCCAGGCTGGGCAGTGCAGCCTGCGTACTCCACACCGTACCAGAGCACACAGATGCTTTGTTTAAGCATTACTCAGCTAATTTTTTTTCCCTGTGATTTACAAATGGTGCACTAATCACTGTGGGAGAGCGAGAGAGGCTGGGAAGGATTTCCACTCCTCGCACGACCCCGGCTCAAACTCATGGTCCTCAAAATGCGACGGTGTGCGTATCCCGCCCACCGCACCGTGCACCCACCGCTGTGCCAGGGTTCAGCTGAAATCCTGGAGCGCCTTCCTGACTAGTCAGCTGGTGTCTGCTTCTCTCTTCCAGCCTCTTACTGGATTTCTTCACCCCCAGCGACAGGTCTTTTTGCAAATTGCAGCATCAGACCCAGAGCCCCTTTGAAACTTTACACAGCTGGGGGTACAAAAAAGCACAGGAGCAAGAGGAAATAAATAAATAGACGTCGTCTGCTCTTTGCTGAGAATAACCCTGTCTGATGGGAGAAAACTTTTGTCCTATTTTCTGTTTTATCAGCGGAACAGCACTTGACAAGACCACTGCTCGGCTTTTCTTTTCTTGTCGTTCAGAGGGAAATACTTCTGCCTTAACAGAGATGATGTTTCCTTACAGACAGAAAAGCAGCCCTTACCCGAGCTGCAGCACAGACAGCTCATCAAAGCCGCAACAAAGATGCCGTTGTACTGTGACACAGCAAAGCAAACAGCCTGCGCCTGTTATCGTTCAGGCCTCACATATGCAGCGCTGTAACGACCATTAATAACAGCATGGGCTAAATTCTCATACCCCTGCCCTGATTTCAGCTTTGCTCCAGTAACAGCGCTGTTCTTTTCCATAAAGCCATCAATGCAAGTAGTCACTGCGAAAATACAGCCCTTGGAGCAGCTGTATGGCACGTCCCGGCCTTGCAGTGCATTCACCTCCCCAAGGCTCCATCAGCGCATGGGGCTTATATCACCAGTTCCTCATAATAACTCCCAGAGGAGGGAAAAAAAGGTTATCTGCATTTCTGCCATCGTAAGTCAGTGTTTATAATCAAGCATCATTCAGCTGAGCAAAAATGGGGGCTCGGGAGGCTCTTAGAAGCCGGGACTTTGCTGGTGAGCTGGGAAATCCCATTCCATTTCCCAACAAAAGGAGGGAACGGGCAGAAGAAAAGCAAAGGAGCTCCATCATCTCCAGTCCCAATGAATCCCCTCTGTGGGAAGCTGCAGATATTGGGAACGCAGAGGATTTTAAGAAGAGATTAGGTAAATTTGTGGGTGATGGGCACGCTGGGACCACGGTGGTCCACTCCTGCTCCTGCACTGGAAAGCAAAGATGCTGGAAGCAGGAGAAAAAGCTGGAATTTCAGATGTAAGGAGGCTGCAAAAGTGATTTCCAATCCCCTGAAACATGTTAATTGGGACCTGGGTACCTTCAGCAGTGGCAAGTGTCCTGCTGAGAGTAGTATACTGTGTAAAAAGCATTTCCCAGCCGTATACACTATACACAATGTTCTGTTGTGGAGCAGGGTAAACATCTGAAAGGATCAACACCCCCTAACCAGGGACATTCTCAAAATGCAGCGTTTTGATGTGATGGAAATAAAAGCCTTTTTTCCCATCTAAAACTTCGACAAACATCAGCATATTCAAGCAATACACTTTACTTTCAACAAAACTGCTTCTCCAGCATCCCCGAACAGCTGTTTTCAGGACTTGCTCCTAACAGACACCCGTTTTCCCAGGGGAGAGGGGAGGAGCGGGCAGGGCCGGGGCTCTGGGGAGCGGAGCAGGAGCCTGGCAGCAGCCCGGGGATTGGTTTTTCCGTAGCTCCCCCTAGTGTGTACAGTCCAAAATGTGATTTAACACATACATTGAATTTTATGGACTTGATGCAATCTAAAATAGATTTAATACAACAGGCACTTAACATTTATTTTCAGAGCAAATGTTTGCTCTAATAGAAATTCTATCATTTTGCACAGAAAAACAGCTATTGGGGCAGCAGGATCGGCTGGCTGCTTTTTGCATGCTCAGAGAGTCTGATTTCCCATGGTTTTGAACGAAAAATTAAAAGGTCAGAAAGACTCTTCTGTAATAGCAGCTCTGGCCTATTTTTCACCTATCGCTTTTTCATTTATTCATATCTTCCTCAGGGACTGATCTACCTATTAGAATAATAAGGTTATTTTCTGGGTCTAATCTAAGAAAATAAATTAAAAAGTCTAAACCTTTCATTAGATCTGAGAAAGACAGAATTTGTCGGTCAAGGAGAGCTGAGACACTTAGGAGTAGGTGTCCAGCAAATAACATTTATTAATTATGCATATTCATACCCGCAGCCATGGACGGCAGGCAGCCTCCACAAGCAGACTCATAGAAGGCTGCCTGCAAACTAATGTGTTAAGTAAATAGCTCTTTTATTGGTCTAAGTAGTCACGTAGTAAAGGAGCTCACACTTCCAAGTATCCGTGGAGCAAAATAATAGAAAAGCTATTAAAACCCAGAGAAAGATAGATTGCATTATATTGCCTAAATTAAAGCCTAAATTGGTACGGATGTAAACATTAAGGTTCCTACTTTCTCCCAGGTCTGAATACCAAGCAGAACTTGGCCAGCACACATAAATCCCTTCGATTTATCAGATGGGGCTGAGGAGAGGGAGGCTTTGCCCCCAGGGGCAGAGGTCCCAGCAGTGGCTGCAGGCAGAGAGCAGGCCGGGATGTGATGAGATGCCCGGGTATCCCTGATGCTTTGCAGGTGAAAGAAGTGTGGAATATTCAGCCCCGTGATTAGCAGCAAACCATTCCTCACAAAACAGCCTATGGCAGGGGGAATCCTTGGCTTTGGGGGCCTGAGAAAAGGGCTCTTCTCAGAGGTGTCACCGAGCAAGTCACACCTGAGACGTGCTATATATGTCCTCTCTCTTCCTGGCTGCATCTTCTTTGCTCCCCTGGATGCCGAGCCCTCCCTTCAGGAGCCAGCCTGAGCATGAGTAAAAGCAAAACAAACGAGTCATACCCCAGTCCTTTGGTTGAGCAAATCCAAAGCGCATCCTGCTTAATTAGCCGACCTGAGAATTAATCACAGCCATTTTCCAGGACTGGAGCTATGGAACCATGTGCAAGGGCAGGGAGTGCGTCCAAGCCCCCACATGAGATCTGCAAGGAAGGGGAGTGCTGCCAGCATCAGAGATGGGGATGAAGGGCTATCAGGACCAAGAAATAAAATGATCGGCCGGTTGCACTGTGAGAGAGCTCATTTTTGCAGTTGACTCTGACAAAAGGCAGGTTTTGCCCGCTGCCACCCTCAGAGCAGCCTCCCACCCACCCCAGGGTCTTCCCAACTCTCAAAGCAAGGTGCTGCAGCTCTCTACAGCTGCGTTTCCCTTCCCTGGGAGGCTGTAGGTGTGCACCGAATGGCCCCCGCACAGCATCCCGCCGAGCACTGCAGGGGATGGAGGCAGGCAGCGTGTTGCAGCATCCCTGGAGGCACAGGGGAGACCACAGCTAGCCCAGTGGCTGGTGGCAGCTGAAGGAT